>NC_141668.1:39791831-41152664 GCF_028749965.1 Puma concolor | reverse complement strand
ACCTGTGATTCTATTGTGTGTCAGAATCAACCTGCGGATTGGCACCAGATGAAGGCACATGTGGGCCACAACTCACCCGCTAGAGTGTCCTGATAGCACTCTGCTTTGGTTCATTTGTTGTTTCATTTCGCTGGCTTTGGTTGTTTCTAATTTTGACCTTCTGTGACTGGAGTGCAGGGAGGAGCTCTGTCTTTGGGGTCCTAAAATCTTAAAGGAACTGAACTCTGTGGGACGGTGGGAAGCCAGCCACATAGGCATTCAGGAGATATGTGTAAATCAGTTTACACGGTGTTTGGGTCCATCAGAGAGTTTTTTACTTACTTAAATTACCTTATGAAACTTAAAACAGCCACTGACTGCTAACCAAACATACCGTGCTTGTAATAACATTTATTTTTAAGATTATCATGAATAAAATAATTTTAAGAAAGGACTAGATGTAATCTGTTGGTTCTCATGCTGGGTAAAGGAATCTGGATGTTTGGAGTTAGGCACAATGCAGATAGGCTCTGCTCCCACATCTGTGCCTGTCCCCTCTGCTCACCAGTCGCTTCCCAGAAAGAACTTCATTATAAATTCAGGCATTGTGTAAATTTCTGTCATGTTTTGAGATCTGAAGAGAACACAGCCTCACCTACATGGGCTGGAAGTTGCAAGGAGAAGCACAGCAGGAGCACAGGGTCATCTGTCTCTCATTGTCCTGCAGGAAAGCATGCTTGCCCGCAGAAGAGCTAGCTGGACTTACTGTGCTTCAGTATAGTTTTCACAGGATGTGGTAGTGAACCCGCTTGTTACTCTGTCCAGGTCTCCTCATACATGCCTTCCAAGTTATTGCTCCCCATCTCCAGCTTCAAAGTGCTTTTGCTTCTGATGGCCCAAACCTGAGGCCTGTTTTTATCACAACCCTCTGGCTACCAGAGTGGTTTTGCCAGAAGCACAAGGAGCAAACAAAGCACAACTGTCAGGTTGTAATTTCCCACTGCTCAATCAGGCCACCCTTAGCTAATGATGAACAACTATGAAAGTGTGAAAGCCCACGTCTTTTGTCTTTGTGCAGGGCGCATGTGAGGAGTCATGTAGACTCCCTGTTCCCTTGTGGGACCCCGCTGAACCTACTATTCTCCAGTCTTTGTCTGGAATCACATCCTGGTTCGTCTTCATCTTCCACACCTAGTTTCCCTCACTTCTTTATGTGCTTCTCCAGGAGGACTTCTTTAGTAAATCCTTAATCCACGTCAGGATCTGATTCTAGACAACTTGACCAAAAATCTGGGTCACATATGAAAGCTGCCTTAGTACACTTAACACATTTGTTTGATCAGTAGTCTATCTGGATTTGGTGTTAGTCATTTTCAATTGTGAGATAGGAGCTGTTGGAGACTTGGGGAATGCATGAGAGGTTAGGTAGATGCATTAATTATCTGTTACTGGAACAAATTACTCCAAGGTTTGATAATTTACATAATACACATTTATAATCTCACAGTTTCTTTGTGCCAGGAATTCTGACACAAGTAAGCTGGGGCTTCTTCAGTATCTCTCATCTGTAATTAAGGTATTTGCCAGGTTGTAATTATCTCTGGATTTAACTAGGGTGGATCCACTTCCAAGTTCACTATGTGGTTGTTGACAGGATTTAGTCCATTGTGGGTTGATGGGTTTATTTTCTTGCTAGCT
Source organism: Puma concolor (assembly GCF_028749965.1). Taxonomy (NCBI): domain Eukaryota; kingdom Metazoa; phylum Chordata; class Mammalia; order Carnivora; family Felidae; genus Puma; species Puma concolor. The sequence goes on along the minus strand of NC_141668.1, from coordinate 41,150,987 downwards.
GTTCTTGAGCCCTCAGCTCCTTGCCACAAGAGCCTCTTCATCATGGCAGCTTGCTTCAGCAAAGTGGAAAAGAAAACAAAACAAAACAGAAGGCAAGGGAGAATAAGAGAGACTTTGAGCAAGGGAGAGAGAGCACACTAGAAAGGGTGGAGTCGCAGTCTTTTGTAACCTAATCATGGAAGTGATATTTCATTAGTTCTGTCACTCTCTTGGTTAGAAGCAAGTCCCTGTGTGTAGTCCACACTTAGAGGAAGGAGACTGCACAAGGGCATGCTTATAGGAAGTAGGAGTCACCTGTAGCTGCATCCTTCTAGGCAATCTGACAAAGCTGTCTGGGGTCATCTTTGCAGATTCTTGCTTGTCACTTCAGTTTCCCCTCATTAAAACTTTATACCTCAGTGATCATATTCACATCTAAATTCTATGGAGTTATTTTATATAAAGAAGAAGCACGGATTTACACATAAATATCCCTCAAATGTCAGCATAAGGGAGAAATACAATGGTTTCATCCTTGGAATACCTCAAAAAAAAAAATGGTTAAAATTCTGTCATGACAAATCATGCAGGTTAGAAACTCAAAAATCTCTTGGCACTCAGTTGGCATTTCTTTTGACACTTTCTGAAATGATGCTTAGATAATTTGCTCCTTTGCTCAATCTGGCTTGACAACTGGAAGGTATTTTATGCTGGTCTTCTATGAAAGGCTGTGTGTCCACTTCAGTGGCTCCAAAATGAATCAGCTCAACTCCCGGATATGAATGATTCATTGGATCTTATCTCCCTCATGCTGGCTGCCTTGGCTCTCAATTTGCTAATATAATGATTTCCTAAATACTGAGTCCAGATGTTCCCTTGGGATAAGCAAGGCAGAGGAATACAGGTATGTGAAAAGACAAAGTTTGTTTTGATTTTTTAATTTCAAATAATTGTGGTTATGGCTTATAGTCATACTGTGCTAAAGCCTTTAATGCAGTAGCACAGACAACCCCTTTTCTCTTCACCTGCATCAATATGTGCATAGATAGATAGATAGACAGAGAGATGCGTTTATATCACTGCATTATATAGGTAATAAGTTCTGGTCAGCAGAGCTGCCACGACAGCCCTTATCTTGAAGTTGGTTGGCCTTACACTGTGTAAAATTTCAAAAAAGACTGAGAAGTCCCCGCCTCTACTAGTTAGTAAGAAAACCAACTGGCATTAAATAAAAAGTAGTGACCCTGTGCCAGATCGAGTAGATTTTTTATGCTTGCAAACTCTGGAGTGAGCTGTAACTACTGACAGGGGCTATGACCCTGTTTTAATATCATGTTCGCATGAAGGTTATCTCTTTGGTTTCCAGAAATTTTTATTCAATGCATAATTGATTTTAAGATGAATCATCATTATATTTAATCATTATTAAAATATATATGTGTGTGTGTGTGTGTATGTTTGTGTGTGTGTGTATGTTTGTGTGTGTGTATGTTTGTGTGTGTTTATTTAAAAACCCTAATAGCTAAGGAAAAGGCTTGCTTTGTGCCAGAATGTTTAAAAAGCTCTAAAATCCCAGGGCACCATCAGCCAGACAGCCACTCAGATAGCTGAACAAAACGATGGAGCTATGCAATTCATATAAATACACACAGATGTGATGCTGGAAACCCATTATTTTTCTTGTGGGATGCTTTCTGTCTCAACAGCAATAAAATTTATACAATTGTTAAATCAAACAGATGTAGCTTACATTGTGTCTAAAGGCCACCAAATCTGGATTCTGTAAGAATTAGATAAGAGAGAAAGCTCTTGTGTCAAAACTGTAAACCCTACACTGGCTTCACAGCCCTTTATGCTACTATGAAGGGATAAATAGATGGTGAAAGTCAGATCTCTATCTACAGTTTAAACTTTCCAAAATGAAATGATGTGTTTGCTGAGCAAGAAACATGTAACACCTCTTAACCCAGTTAAGAAACTCTCAGGACTATGGGCAGAGACAGAGATTTTGGTAGTTGGGACACTAAGGTATTAGGTGAGCTGACCAAAGCCTTTCAAAGACCAGGATTATTTTCTAAAATTTAACAAAATCTGATGCAACAAAATATTTTGATTTCTTTTTAAAAAATAGTATAAATCCAGCATTTAAAATAAAGTTAAGCTTAAAAAGAAATTATCACCCATCATTTCAACACAAAGAAACACATTTTCACTTATAAATACATGGGTATATACACATACATATATGTATACATTAAATCCTTTGGAAAACCAAAATCAGACCGTACATACTGTTTGTAAACTGCTTAAACTTGAAAATATGTCACGAATACATTTCAGATTACGATAGTAATTGTTAGTTACCTACAGTCTAGTTACCTAACATTCACTCCTTATTTTTTGCTAAACAGGATTTAGTGTGAAGCAGCAATGTATTTGCAAAATTTAAGAGGCTGGATGGCAATTGGTTCAAGCTGTTTACAATGATCCTATTCCCTAACTTTCTGCTTCTTTAACATGTAGGTTGAGCACATGGTCAGTTCAGACCAATAAGGTTTAAGAGAAGAGAGTTGGGGGGATTCCAGGAAACTTTGGATTTTCTGATTAAATAAGATAGATGCGATTATCTTGGTTCTTTCTCTTCCTCTTCCCCTATCTTTTGACTTGCCCCTAGACATGAGGGCTGATGCTGTAGTGGCTTCCTTGGAAGTGTGAGAGAAAGGCAAAGAGGATCATGGTGATAGTATCCCTGAACCTAGACCAACACTGCCTTCCTCTAAATTCCTGTATTTTATTTATTAATAGAAAGATAAACATAAATTATTAAAGCCACCGTGATTGAGTTTTCTGTATGCTAAATATCTCTTTCTAATATGCATCAAAGATTTCCTTAAACATACGGTATATACTGCTGATGCTATGATTATAAAATGTAGTTCATGTTGTTTGGAACAAGGCATTAAATATTAAATCTTATGGGGAAAACTTTATCCTACTTTCTGTTTTATTTTAATCACTATGATCATTCTTACAATATAAAAAGAGGGTCATAATATGACTTAAATTTAACTAATTTTACAAATTACCTTTTTTATAAAATGCATTAACAGGTTTATCCAGCTCAAAATTAATACTATTTTCAATATATTTATTTTTTAACATCACTCTTAATTATATTAAGCAATATTGGTTTCTACTTTTCATAAGATATTTAGTGGACTTAGGGAAATATATTAAGAAAATTATTAATTCAGGTGGCATATACATATGGCAAAAATCTTAAATGTGGACTAGCACATGATTAAAGTTGGAACACTATGTTCTACTATATCACTTTTAATGGTTGTGTATCATACTCTAAATTGTTATATTCAGGGGTAATATTTAGAACACTTAACTCCTGGTATGTTGTGGATACCAACCATCAACCATCAAATGGCCATAAAGCAAGTAACAGAAATAGATGCTAACGTTAACAACTGGGGCGGTTGGAGTACCAGCTGCCTATCAGTCTCAAAGGCATCAACAGTGCATATAATCAGTTAACCTCTTAGTAAATATTTAAGTTGTGACCTGCCTAAATCTTTGCTAAATTTATTTGACAAATAAATGTTTGAATTGTTTCCTCAGGAAAAAGGATAAGTTAAATTTTGGGGAAATAAATATTTTTAAGATTTTCATATCCTTTTTGCCTAATTATCCCCAGAATGCTTGTACCAATTATATTCTCACAAATACCATAGAAGAGTGGAATGTTTTATTCAATCTATCATGCTTTTTGTACCACTCAAAAAACAGAGATATAATAATAATAATAATAATATAATTCCAATAAACATACACCTTAAACACACCTACACACATACTTATTTAAGTTTGTTTTTTTTAATACTCCCTATTCATAATACTGTTCATTTTGTTTTATTCATATAATACATCTTAACAGTCTTCCAATTTAATATAATTGATCTAGCCAATAATTTCAAAATTTTCAGTCTGTTTTAAATTATAAAAGTCATATGTGCACTTTCTAACAAATCAAATACTACTGAGATATATAAATAAAATGGTGATAATGTCACCACCCCTCTCCAAATATAGCTTGCTTGCATTTATCATTATTAGTGTAAGTATTCCATAATTTTCTCCATGTTTAAACACAAGGGTGCCAGCATAAAGTTATGTATATGTAGAGACTTTCATTACTACTCTCTTAGAAAAAATAGGTTTTTACAAATGCACAGTGTAATTTTTTTTCTGTCATGTATCATTTATATCCTTTCATGTCAATAGTAACATATATAACTCATTTTTAATAGCTGGGCAGTATTTCACTATGTTAATATTTTATAGTTAATTCAAACATTACCCTGTTGGCATACATGCATCTTGTTTCAAAATCTTTTACTACTACATTTTTTTTTTTTTTTGAGAGAGGGCACAGAGCAAGGGGCAGAGAGAGAGAGAGAGCGGGAGAGAGAGAAGTAGAACTCACACAAAGTGGGGCTCTTGCTCACCCAATGAGGGACTCAGTGTCAAAAATGATGAGCTCGTGACCTGAGCTGAAGTCAGATGCTTAACCAAATGAGCCACCTAGGCTATGTTTTGTTTTTTTTTTAAACCAATGTGTTTTTGTTTGTTTGTTTTTTAAGTTCCTGTAGACATACACTTTTCTACTTGTGTTTGGTTGTTTTTTTCTCTACTATAGAAACCACCCCCCACACCATATACAGCTACCAAAATAGGATTATTAAGTTAGGTTGTGTATATTTTTTAACTCAACAGTTGTGATAGAATATGTGAGATCACATTTCCCCACAAAATGTTCCAGTATACACATTTCCCCATTTAATACTGGATTTCATTAATCTCTTAACATTTTGCTAATCGGGTATGTTAAAAATGGCATTTTGCTGTGATTTATCTACCATGAGATTGAGAATACTACTTTAAAAAGTTTTATTTATTTGTTTTAAGAGAGAGTGAATGTGAGTGAAGGAGAGAGAGGGAGTCAGAGAGAGAGGGAGACAATCTGAAGCAGGCTCTGTGCTGACAGCAGCAAGCCCAGTGTGGAGCTTGAACTCACAAACTGTGAGGTCATGACCTAAGCTGAAGTCAGATGTGCAACCTACTGAGCACACAGATGCCCTACAAACTTTTTTTTTTTTAAGTTTATTTATTTTGAGAGAGAGAGAGAATCCCAAGCAGGTTCCACACTGTCAGTGCAGAGCGTGATGTGGGGCTGGAACTCAGAAACCGTGAGATCATGACTTGAGCTGAAACCAAGAGTCGGATGTTTACCCAGTGGAACCACCCAAGCACCTGCTACCTTTTTTTTTTTTTTTTAATAAATTTCAGTTCTCTTGTGAAGTTTTATTCTGGTTTTTAATTTATAGAGCTTTTTATAAGTATGTATGTCTGAGGAATATTAACTTCTGTTTGCAGTAAATGCTTCCAATTATTTCCTAGCCTATTGTCTTTTAGCTTTTCTCAGTGTATATTTTCATTTTTATCTGCCAACATTTTTCATGCAGTAAAATAGGGATATTATTCATGTGGATCCTTAAACAATAGAGATTTTATTTTTATGTAAAATGTGTTAAGTATTTAACTGTATTTTCTTTAAATTGCATAGCTAATTATTCTATCTCAATTTATTAAGCAAATTATCGTTTTCTGACTTAAAATAACACCTTGTCAGTGGTGTGCTGCAGACACCAGTTATTTAATTTTCAGAGGTTTTACATGTTGATTATCATGACATTGGTACCTTAAAATTGACCATGATAGGAGTATTCTTGTATTCTTTTCACTGATATCCTTGGACCCATCTCAATATTTTCATTCATTCATTCATTCATTCAGACTCAATATTTTGATTCATTTATTCCGTTTTCATAATGATATACAAATAGTATACTTTTTATTTACAGTACATTTTCTCACAATCTGGTATGATAAAAAGATTCTTCTCTTGTTCTCTTGCAAGTATCTGCTGTCATTTTTCTCAAATATTTACAATGTATTTGAAAATAATTTTGACATGTTGTCACTCTCAAATTGTCCAAAAAAAGAAAATTTTATTGTGATCAAAAGTGTGTTAAATCAATATATTCATTTGGTAATAATAGATCTTTTCATTTTATTAAATTCTTTTGCTCAGATTTTTTTTTCTCTTTATTTAGGGTATTGGCATTTTAAAGAAACATTTTTTATATCTTTAGGCTCACTGTAATAGGTCTATTTTGTTAAATGCTTTAAATTGTGGAACAGAAAAGAGTCCATTCCTATTTTGAAAGAGCAAAATGGGTGAAAGCCTTGAGGAAATAAGTCTTTTTTTTTTTAAATTTTATTTTTTATTTTTTTAAATTTACATCCAAATTAGTTAGCATATAGTACAATAATGATTTCAGGAGTAGATTCCTTAATGCCCTTTACCCATTTAGTCCATCCCCCCTCCCACAACACCTCCAGCAACCCTCAGTTTGTTCTCCATATTTATGAGTCTCTGTTTTGTCCCACTCCCTGTTTTTGTATTATTTTTGTTTCCCTTCCCTTATGTTCATCTGTTTTGTCTCAAAGTCCTCATATGAGTGAAGTCATATGATTTATGTCTTTCTCTAACTAATTTCACTCAGCATAATACCCTCCAGTTCCATCCACGTTGTTGCAAATGGCAAGATTTCATTCTTTTTGATTGCTGAGTAATACTCCATTGTATATGTGTACCACATCTTCTTTGTCCATTCATCCATCGATGGACATTTGGGCTCTTTCGATACTTTGGCTATTGTTGATAGTGTTGCTATAAACATGGGGGTGCATGTGACCCTTTGAAACAGCACACCTGTATCCTGTGGATAAATGCCTAGTAGTACAACAGCTGGGTCATGAGGTAGTTCTATTTTTAGTTTTTTGAGGAACCTCCATACTGCTTTCCAGAGTGGCTGCACCAGCTTGCGTTGCCACCAACAATGCAAAAGAGATTCTCTTTGTCTGCATCCTTACCAACATCTCTTGTTGCCTGACTTAATGTTAGTCATTCTGACAGGTGTGAGGTGGTATCTCATTGTGGTTTTGATTTGTATTTCCCTGATGATGAGTGATGTTGAGCATTTTTTTCATGTGTTGGTTGGCCATCTCAATGTCTTCCTTGGAGAAGTGTCTATTCATGTCTTTTGCCCATTTCTTCACTGGATTACTTGTGTTTTGGGTGTTGGGTTTGATAAGTTCTTTGTAGATTTTGGATACTAACCCTTTATCTGATATGTCATTTGCAAATATCTTCTCCCATTCTGTTCATTGCCTTTTAGTTTTGCTGATTGTTTCCTTGGCTGTGCAGAAGCTTTTTATTTTGATGAGGTCCCAGTAGTTCATTTTTGCTTTTGTTTCCCTTGCTTCTGGAGACATGTTGAGTAAGAAGTTGCTGTGGCCAAGATCAAAGAGATTTTTGCTTGCTTTCTCCTCGAGGATTTTGATGGCTTCCCATTTTACATTTAGGTCTTTCATCCATTTTGAGTTTATTTTTGTGTATGGTGTAAGAAAGTGGTCCAGGTTCATTCTTCTGCATGTCACTGTCCAGTTTTCCCAGCACCACTTGCTGAAGAGACTGTCTTTATTCAATGGATATTCTTCCCTGCTTTGTCAAAGATGAGTTGGCCATATGTTTGTGGGTCCATTTCTGGGTTCTCTTTTCTGTTCCACTGATCTGAGTGTCTGTTCTTGTGCCACTACCATACTGTCTTCATGATTACAGCTTTGTAGTATAGCTTGAAGTCTGGAATTGTGATGCCTCCTGCTTTGGTTTTCTTTTTCAAGATTGCTTTGTCTATTCGGGGCCTTTTCTGGTTCCATGCAAATTTTAGGATTATTTGTTCTAGCTCTGTGAAGAATGCTGCTGTTTGATCCCCTTTGATAGGGATTGCATTGAATATTTAGATTGCTTTGGGTAGTATCGACATTTTAACAATATTTGTTCTTCCTATCCAGGAGCATGGAATCTTTTTCCATTTCTTTGTGTCTTCTTCAATTTCTTTCGTAAGCTTTCTATAATTTCCAGTGTATAGATTTTTTACCTCTTTGGTTAGATTTATTCCTAGGTATTTTATGGTTTTTTGTGCAATGGTAAATGGGATCGATTCCTTGATTTCTCTTACTGCCGCTTCATTATTGGTGTATAGGAGGAATGCAACCGATTTCTGTGCGTTGATTTTATATCCTGCAACTTTGCTGAATTCATGAATCAATTCTAGCTGTTTTTTGGTGGAATCTTTTGAGTTTTCCACATAGAGTATCATGTCATCTGCGAAGAGTGAAAGTTTGACCTCCTCCTGGCCGATTTGGATGCCTTTTATTTCTTTGTGTTGTCTGATTGCAGAGGCTAGGACTTCTAATACTATGTTGAATAACAGTGGCGAGATTGGACATCCCTGTCTTGTTCCTGACCTTAGGGGGAAAGCTCTCAGTTTTTCCCCATTGAGGATGATGTTAGCATTGGGTCCTTCATATAGGGATTTTATGATCTTGAGGTATGCTCCTTCTGTCCCTACTTTCTTGACGGTTTTTATCAAGAAAGGATGCTGTATTTTGTCAAATGCTTTCTCTGTATCTATTGAGAGGATCATATTGTTCTTGTCCTTTCTTTTATTGATGTGATGAATCACATTAATTGTTTTGCATATATTGAACCAGCCCTGCATCCCAGGTATAAATCCCACTTGGTTGTGGTAAATAATTTTTTTAATGTATTGTTGGATCCGGTTGTCTAATATCTTGTTGAGGATTTTTGCATCCGTGTTCATCAGGGAAATTAGTCTATATTTCTCCTTTTTAGTGGTGTCTCTGGTTTTGGAATCAAGGTAATGCTGGGTTCATAGAAAGAGTTTGGAAGTTTTCCTTCCATTTCTATTTTTTGGAACAGCTTCAAGAGAATGGGTGTTAACTCTTCTTAAATGTTTGGTAGAATTCACCTGGAAGGCCATCTGGCCCTGGACTCTTGTTTTTTGGCATATTTTTGATGACTAATTCTATTTCCTTACTGGTTATAGTTCAAATTTTCTATATCTTCCTGTTTCAGTTTTGGTAGTGTATATGTTTCTAGGAATTTGTCCCTTTCTTCCAGATTACCCATTTTATTGGCATATAATTGCTCATAATATCCTCTTATTATAGTGTATAGTGTTTATTTTTGCTGTGTTGGTTGTGATCTCTCCTCTTTCATTCTTGATTTTATTTATTTGGGTCCTTTCCTTTTTCTTTTTGATCAAACTGCCTAGGGGTTTACCAATTTTGCTAATTCTTTCACAGAACCAGCTTCTGGTTTCATTGTTCTACTGTTTTTTTGGTTTTGATAGCATTTATTTCTGCTCTGATCTTTATTATTTCCTGTCTTCTGCTGGTTTTGGGTTTTATTTGCCATTCTTTTTCCAGCTCAAGGCATAAGGTTAGGTTGTGTATCTGAGATCTTTCTTCATTCTTTAGGAGGGCCTGGATTGCTGTATACTATCCTCTTATGACCGCCTTTGCTGCATCCCAGAGGTTTTGGGTTGTGGTGTTATCATTTTCATTGATTTCCATATACTTTTTAATTTCCTCTTTGCTTGGTTAGCCCATTCATTCTTTCGTAGGATGTTCTTCAGTTTCCAAGTATTTGTTACCTTTTCGAATTTTTTCTTGTGGTTGATTTCGAGTTTCATAGAGTTGTGGTCTGAAAATATGCATGGTATGATCTCGATCTTTTTGTACTTACTTAGGGCTGATTTGTGTCCCAGTATATGGTCTATTCTGGAGAATGTTCCATGTGCACTGGAGAAGAATGTATATTCTGCTGCTTTAGGATGAAATGTTCTGAATATATCTGTTAAGTTCATTTGGTCCAGTGTGTCATTCAAAGCCATTGTTTCCTTGTTGATTTTTGATTAGATGATCTGTCCATTACTGTGAGTGGGGTGTTGAAGTCTCCTACTATTATGGTATTACTATTGATGAGTTAGTTTATGTTTGTGATTAATTGATTTATATATTTGTGTGTTTCCACATTTGGCACATAAATGTTTACAATTGTTAGGTCTTCTTGGTGGATAGACCCCTTGATTATGATATAATGCCCTTCTGCATCTCTTGATACAGTCTTTATTTTAAAGTCTAGATTGTCTGATATAAGTATGGCTACTCGGGCTTTCTTTTGTTGACCATTAGCATGATAGGTGGTTCTCCATCCCCTTATTTTTAATCTGAAGGTGTCTTAGGTCTAAAGTGGGTCTCTTGTAGACAGCACATAAATAGATCTTGTTTTCTTACCCTTTCTGTTACCCTGTGTCTTTTGATCAGAGCATGAAGTCCATTGACGTTTAGAGTATGTACTGAAAGATATGAATTTATTGCCATTATGATGTTTGTAGAGTTGGAGTTTCTGGTGGTGTTCTCTGGTCCTTTCTAATCTTTGTTTATTTTGGTATTTATGTATATATGTTTACATATATATACATATATATATATATATATATATATATATATATATACATATATATACACATACACACACACACACACACACACACACACACACATATTTTTTTTTTTTTTCATCTTTTCTCCCCTCAGAAAGTCCCCCTTAAAATTTCTTGCAGGGCTGGTTTAGTGGTCAAAAACTCCTTTAATTTTTTTCTGGGAAACTTTTTATCTCTTCTTCTATTTTGAATGACAGCCTTGCTGGATAAAGAATTCTTGGCTGCATATTTTTCTGATTAAGCACACTGAATATAGCCTGCCACTCCTTTCTGGCCTGCCAAGTTTCTGTGGATAGGTCTGCCGCAAACCTGATCTGTTTTCCCTTGTAGGTTAGGGACTTCTTTTCCCTTGCTGCTTTCATGATTCTCTCCTTGCCTGAGTATTTTGTGAATTTGACTATGATATGCCTTGTTGATGGTAAGTTTTTTTTAATTTAATGGGGGTCCTTTTTGCTTCCTGGATTTTGATGTCTGTGTCTTTCCCCACGTTAGGAAAGTTTTCCACTATGATTTGCTCACATAACCCTTCTACCCCTATTTCTCACTCTTCCTCTTCTGGGACCCCTATGATTCTGATTTTGTTCCTTTTTAATGAGTCACTGATTTCTCGAATTCTTAAATCATGCTCTTTTGCCTTAATCTCCCTCTTTTTTTTCTGCTTCATTATTCTCTATAAATTTGTCCTCTATATCACTGATTCTCTGTTCTGCCTCATCTATCCTTGCCGCTGCTGCATCCATCCATGGTTGCAGCTCAATTATAGCATTTTTAATTTCATTCTGGCTATTTTTTACTTCTTTTATCTCTGCAGAAAGACATTCTAATCTGTGTTCGACTCCAGCTAGTATTCTTATCATTGAGATTCTACATTATGGTTCAGACATCTTGCTTGTATCTGTGTTGGTTAAATGCCTGGCTGTTGTTTCTTCATGCTCTTTCTTTTGGAGTGAATTCCTTCATTTTGTCATTTTGAAGGGAGAAAAGGAATTAATAAGGTAGAAAAATTGAAATTAAAAAAAACTAAATTCAAAAAATAAAAATTAAAAACACATTCACAAAAATTGAATAGATGATGCTAGATCCTAGGTGTGTTTTGGTCTGGGTGTTGAAAATGGTTTGACAGAGGAAAATAGCGGGGGGGGGGGGGGGGAGAAAAAGAAAAAAGAAAAAAAAGGAAATCTTTTGAGAATTTGAAAAATGAATACATTGGAGTAGACTAAAATGAGATGGGGTAAAATAGAATTTGAAAAAATATACAGAAAAGTAAAGAATATAGTAGAAAAAAAATTAAAAATATTTTAATAAAAATTAAAAATAAATATGAATTTTTTTCTCTATTTAAAAGAAATGAAAAATAAAGATGAAAAAGAAAAAAAATTGTTTGAAAATTTGAAAAAGTGAATACACTGTAATAGACTAAAATAAAATGATGGAAGTAAAATAGAAGTTGAAAAAATTTACATAAAAGCAAAAATATAGTAATAAAAATTTAAAATATTTTTAATAAAAATTGTAAATAAAAATGAATTTTTTCTCTTTCTGTACTCAAGAAAAAGAATTGTAAAAGAGAAAAAGAAAACAAGAAAATTGAATAGATGAACCTGCTAACAGATTGAAGTAGGACTGAAATTGCTTCATTTCCCCTAGAAGTCTGTCTTTGTAGCTCTTTATAGTCCATAAACTACGCCAGCGGTGAGACTTATGTTCTTGAAGAGCCAAGTTGGGTGGGGCTCAGTGTAACAGCTCCACTCTCCACTAGATGGTGCTGCTAGCTGACTGGGGTGGATTGTTGGGGGGCTCGTAGGTGCCTATGTGCATGTGAGGGAGTAATGAAAATGGCACCACCCAGCTACCCAGTCTGTTCTCCCGGATCAGCAATTGTGCACCTGTCCTCTGTCTTCAACTCTCATCCATTCCCTGCTTTTTCACTTTTCGTGACGAGGCCCCATGCAGTACCTCTCTCCTGAGTTTTGTCTCAGATGCGGCTGCCTTCCCTGGCCCCTTTCTTCTGAACAACTACGGCTTTGACCCGTTCTGCCCCTTCCACCCCTCTGCGGGAGGGTCTCACTGAGCAATGGCCGAATGAGCAATGGCTGAATGAGCAATGGCCGATTGTTGTCTGCACCCGGGAACGCTTGCTGGGACCTGCTGCTGCCAGTGCCCCGAGACTGCAGCCAGGTGCCAGCCGCCCCAGAAAAAGTTTGCGAGACAGTGTAGCAACAGCATTTCAGGGATTATGGAAAATCACAACCCACATCTGGCACCAGGCTTCACCCTTAACGACCTTGTTCCAGCACCAGCAAATGTGGCCGTTTTCTGGGGTCTGCTGGGACCAGGTGGCTTCAACAGTCTCTACCAAATGTTCTTCCAGCAGTGGAACCACTTTTCCTCGTGTGGCCCGAGAACCTCCTAGACCCCACTCTGTTCCTGGGGATTCGCCCTTCCCACCAGAGTACCACCAGCTATCGAGCTACAGAGTTGCAGCCTTTGCGCTCCCCTTGTTTACAGTCTTAATGGAATTTAAACCCTCTCCTTTCTCCTTTCTCCCTTTTTAATTTAGTCCCTGTGGCTGTTTCCAATTTTCCACTTTCTCTCCAGCTGCTTTTGGGAAAGGGTGCTTTTTTCATATTCTCCCCCCCCCCCCAGTCTGTGTCTTCTCTTTGCCCACAAAAGTGGTTCCCTACCTTTCGTGGTTTCTCGCTCCCCATATTCACCTCTCTGTGCTGCGTACCTGCTGAATTCTGTGGTTCAGGTTGTGCAGATTATTGTGTGAATCCTCCAATCAGTTTTCTAGGTGTGTAGGATGGTTTAGTGTGGTCTGGCTGTATTTCATGGACGTGAGCCACACAAAAAACTTCCATGCTGTTCCACCATCTTGGCTCCTCCCATAAGTCTCCTTTTTTATGAGATAGTTCTCTAATGTAATAAATTCGTTGGGAGACAGTTGTGAAGTAGATTATCTGCTACCTATCTGCCTACCTGTTTATTTAAATTCTGTCATTAATACGGCAAATACTGGGCACCTGGGTGGTTCAGTCGGTTAAGCATCCGACTTTGACTCAGGTCACAATGTCGTGGTCTGTGAGTTCGAGTCCCGCGTCGGGCTCTGGGCTGATGGCTTGGAGCCTGGAGCCTGCTTCTGATTCTGTGTCTCCCTCTCTCTCTGCCCCTCCCCCATTCATTCTCTCTCTCTCTCTCTCAAAAATAAATAAACGTTAAAAAAATTTAAAAAAATATGGCAAATACTTGAACAAAATAATTGCCAATCTGGTACTTTTAAAGAAAGTGTGATGGTCTAAGCTGTTAGCCCTTATGGTAGGTCTCAGACATCCAGCTGACCCTTTGTTTCCTAGTTAACACAATGACTCTGTGCTATCAATAACATGAGACCGAAAACGTCAGAGTTTTTCATTTTTGTTCGTTACAGTGTATGCAGGCAAGAGAAACTGATTTGGAGGAAATGGGGGGCATTTTTCTCATGCTTTTTAAAAGCTGCAAGGACAGAATTATACCTCTGATTTGTCCTTGAGAAATAAAGCTTAAATCTCTGTGCCTCAGTTTGCCATGAATATATAATGAAAATGACATACAAATCCTAAAGGAAGGATAAAAGTGTGTGGGGAGAATGCATTTGACCTCTTTGGCACTAACTTTTTGATAAAATATTATAGTGAGAGAGAAACTGGAAGTTTGGTATAAATTTGAATCATTAAAATTTAAGGAGAGGAAAGAAAGAAATATGGAAAGTATCTGTAGCTATATGCATAATGAGTGAAAGTAAACCCTTTATTCTTTATATAGCAGATAATGCGAATGCTAATAAAACCAGAATAGCTGGTGGTGGGCTTTATTTTCACAGATGGAGCTTGGGTTATTATCTAGATTTAGTCATTTTCATTTGATGTCCACTGGAAATCAGGAGAAAAGAGCACAACTGACTGACAACTGAAAATAGTGGACACAAATAGTAGGGATAGTTTTAGTTGATAATAAAACATTTTTGAGAGCCTTTCCAAGTTTTTTGCTTGTTTTTAATAAAGATTTAATTTGTGTATGTGTGTGTGTGTGTCTACCTTACAAAATTGAAATAGAACCTTTTGTTAATCTTAGCCTTAGAGTCTTTTTTTTTTTTTTTTTAAGCCTTAGAGTCTTTTGAAATTAGTATTAGATTAATATTACATTGTAAACTTGCCTAAGGGATATTGGGGTCAGGTCTTGGTGAGGCCTAGCCCTGGGGGGCTGAATTCTTATACCTAATGAATATGCAACACCAATTAGTCCATATTTCCTAGCATATTACCTCATAACATGTGGGCGAATTTATGAAGGTATATGTGCCTTTGTTGTAGAGAATTAATAGCTGTTTCTTTCATAAGAAACCAATGAGATTGTTATTATTTTTATTATTTGTAATAGTAGTAATAGCAATATTATTAGTAGAAATAGCAAATTATATATTTCTATAATCTTATCTAAAGAATATGCTGTTTTGCTTATTCAAAAATACTTTTTAAAAAATTTTTAAATTTTATTTAAATCCAAGTTAGTTAACATAGAATGTAATAATGATTTCAGGAGTAGAATCATCACTTACATATAATACCCAGTAGTTATCCCAACAAGTACCCTCCTTAATGCCCATCACCCATTTAGCCCCCCCGCATCCAACACCCCTCCAGCAACCCTCAGTTTGTTCTCTGTATTTAAGAGTCAGAAATTCTTAACTGGCTTCTAAGGAAGACCAGGCTGATGGTCTACAGGAATCTATGCCCAGAAGTTAAATTCTGTCATGAACTGACATATCTTTCAGGGCCAGACTGGGAGCTCTTTTGACCTATAAATATAGACTCTGCTGAGAGTACAGAGGGTCCCAGTTTCTATCAACGTTTTGCAGAATGTAGACACCCTTTTCTAAGCAGAGAGAGAGTACCAAGTAGACCGTATGTATGGGTTCTTTAGAGCCTAACTGGCTCGGTTCAAATCCAGATGCCACGCTACCTTCTCTGGCTTCCCACTGTGCTTCTTCCCTGACATGATCTCCTACCTCTCCCTGAGGCTCACTGCAGGTCAGCAATGCTGACCTTCTCTTGATACCTTTAATGTGCCAAGCCAATCTAATGAACTCCCATCCCAGGAACTTTGAACTTGCTATTTAATTTCCTGGAATGTTCTTTCCCTAGATATTCTTAGGACTCATGTTGTTGAGGTCTCTGTAGATGGCACCTTCTCTGGGAGGCTTTGTCTGAGCACCCTGGGTAAATATTACTCCATAATTTTCTGCCTTCTTACCCTTCACCTATTTTTGACACTTTATTAGAAAAGAAATAAATGATGAAGAGAGTTTTTAATTACCTGGATCTTAGTATATATTTTAATAATTA
Organism: Puma concolor; assembly: GCF_028749965.1. Taxonomy (NCBI): domain Eukaryota; kingdom Metazoa; phylum Chordata; class Mammalia; order Carnivora; family Felidae; genus Puma; species Puma concolor. The sequence continues at coordinate 41,135,119 of NC_141668.1, read as the reverse complement.
CTGTTTAATAAATATTTGTTGAATGAGTCAGTAACTGTTAATATTCCATTCCCTCCTCCACACCCTCATCTTCCGGACTGAGACTGGAAAAACGAAGCTGAGAAAATATAGCTTGTTTGAGTTGCCGATTACACAACTCCATAATCCTATATCTGTTCTTAGTTTACAAGTCCTGGTATCACTTGGCATTTTTGATAGTCCCTTCATGGTTAAAAACTTATTTCCTTGGTTGATTTCTATTGACACTATTTCTTTGATGACAAATATATACCCAGTCTATTTTATCAGTTTCTTTTCTTATATCTACCCTCCAAATGTTAGTATTCCACAGAGCTTCATTCTCCATAATGACTCTTCTGCTTTTCCTGAAAAATACTGGCCTGAATTTTAAATACCACATTTTGCTAATAGTGCCTAGTCTTGTCTTTATTTTCAGATATTCCATACAACTTTCCTGGATATCATTTCTACCTAGATGTTACACAAGCTGCTCAAATTCATTTGGCTTTATCTGAGATAGTTATATTCCCCACCAATCTGCTCTTTTTCAGGTGTTCTCTAACTCTTTAGGAAATGAAGACTCACATCCATCAAGTCTCTCTAGCCAGAAACCTGAAGGACAGGATAGATCACTTATCTTTAAAAAAGAGCAGAGGGAGAATGGAGAGGAGAAGAGAGAGACAGAGAAAAAAAATGAAAGAAAAAACACATGCAAAGAAAGGATAAACACTTACACAGGGAATATAAACATAATAATGAAATGACCATCTGTATATTTATAACCCATGCAGAGGTATAGAATATTAACCTTATTCAGAAGCTTACCCAGAGGTAACCATTCTACTGAATGTGTAAATCATTCTTTTGCTTTGGGTTGTAATCAACACCTGTCTACATCTCCCAAAGAGGAAATTATTCACTTTGTCTATGCTAATGTATAGAAATGAAGTCATACAACTATATACTCTTCACTGGCTTTATTTTTCCTTTAGATATTATGTTTTGTTTGTTTATTTTGAGCAAGAGAGAACATGAGCAGGGGAGGGACAGAGAGAGGAGAGAGAGAGAATCCCAAGCATCCTTCTTCCTGCTGTAACTCAGAGCCTCAAGCAGGGCTTGAACTCACAAACTGTGAGATCCTGACCTGAACCAAAGTCAAGAGTTGGACACTTAACCAACTGAGTCACTACCCATGGCACTCCTCTATATTACATTTCTCAGACCCACACATATAAATACATATAGCTGTGGTTAATTCAATTTCACTGTTGTTTAATATACCATGGCAAGAATACACAATAACTTATTTATCACTTATATTCATAATGGATATTTGAGTCATCCCCCATTACTTTGTTTGTTCTGCTATTAAATGAATGATGTTGTTGGGGCGCTTGGTTGGCTCAGTCAGTTAAGCGTCCGACTTTGGCTCAGGTCCTGATCTCGTGGTTTGTGAGTTTGAGCCCCATGTCGGACTCTATGCTGACAGCTCAGAGCGTGCAGTGTGCTTCTGCTTTTGTCTCCCTATCTCTCTGCTCCTCTCCTGTTTCACACTGTCTCTCTCTCTCAAAAATAAACATAAAAAAAAAATGATGTTGCTTACAAACATTCTGATATGTCACATGATGATGCACAGTGCAAGATTTTCTTTAATGTGTATGTCTAGTAGCAGAATTGCTGGCCTACAGAACACACACATACTCAGCTTTGTTATGAATTCCCAAAATTATTTCTCAAATGTTTTATCTATATACACTTGAACCTGCACAGGAAGGTTGCTGTTGTTTCAATTTCCTGTCAGAAATTGGTAATACCTAATTTTTCAGTTATTACTAACTGAATTTAGTGGATGTGAAATTTGTTGGATTGTCTCACTGTGGGTTTAATATATGTTTATTTGATTAATTGACTGGAACACAGTTTTATATAATAAAGAATTTTAAACTTGTCTTTTCACTTTCTTTACATGATGTCTCTTGATGAAGAAAAAAATCTTAATTTAAGGTAACTAAATTTATATTCCTTTCTCTTACAGTGAAGGATATTTGGGTCGTATGCAGTTTGTTGGCAGTTATGAATAAAGCTGTTACAATTTCTGTGTACAGGCTTTTGTATGAACATAAGTTTTCTGTGGAACGCATACTCAGCAGTGGGATTGCTGGGTTATACATTAAGTACATATTTAACTTTGTAAGGAGCTGTTGAACAGTTTTCTAGAGTGACTACTCCAGTTTACATTGCTATCATCAATGTATGAGTGCTTCAGTCACTGCATATCCTTTCTAGCACTTGGAATGGTCTTTGTTGTTTTGTGAGTGTGTGTTTAGCCATTGTAATAAGTGAGTGGTGACATGTCTGATTTTAATTTTCATTTCCCTAATGATTAATGATGTTGAACATCTTTTCATATACTTGTTTACCATCCATGTATCTTTTTTTTTGGGGGGGGGTGAAGTGTGTGCATATCTTTTGCCATTTTTAAAAATTGGCTTTTTTTGTTCTTATTACAGAATTTGGAGAGTTCCTCGTGTATTCTGGATACAAGTCCTTTCTTAGACATGTATTTTACAAATACTTTCTCCTAATCCGTAGCTTGTTTTTAATCCTCTTAAAGTATTTTCCAAAGAGCAGACATCTTTATTTTGATGAAGACTCATATATCACTTTTTTTTCTTTTATGGATCATACATACATATATATAGTATCTATGAAAACTTTGCCTAAGCCAAGATCCAATATATCCTTCTATGTTTTCTTCTACAAGTTCTATCAATATACATATACAAGATCTATGATCCATTTTGAGTTAATTTTTGCATAAGGTATAAAAAATGAAAAAATGCACTGAGGTTGAATTTACTGGTATCAATTGATATATAGTATTTACTTAGTATCCTTTTAATGTCCTGATCTCCCATTTTTCTTTCCTGATATTAGTAATGAATCTGTTTCTTGTTATCTTTTTTCCTTGGTCAGTCAGGTTAGAGGTTTATGAAGTCATGGATCTTTTCAAGGAACCAGTTGTTGTTTCATTGATTTTTATACATAGCTTTTGCTCTTTTCAGTTTTATTAATTTCTGCACTTAGTTTTTTTCCCTTTTATATGCTCAAGATGGAATTCTTTCTTCTTTTTGTAATTTTCTAAACAGAAGCTTATTTAATTGATTTGATTTGTGTAGTTTCTTTTCTGAAATTGGAATTTAATGCTGTAATCTTCTACATACTGCTTTAGCTGGCCAAACAGTTTTGCAATGTTATGATTTCTTTTTCTTTCCATATTTTTTTGAAAAATTTCCCCAACAACAGCTTCTTTGACCACTGGGTTATTTATGTATGTGCCATTAGATTTCAAATATTTGAGGTTTTCTAGTTCTTTCTGTTAACAAATTTTAGTTTAATTGCAGTGTATTCACAGATCATACTTTGTATAATTTCATTTTTAAAAAATATACTGGGTTTGTTTTATTCCCAGAAAATGATGTATTTTGAATGTTTATGTGTACTTGAATGTTCCATAAATGTCAGTTAGGGCAAATTGATTAATAGTGTTGATCAGGTCTTCAATATTGTTGCTTATTTCATTTATAATGTACTATTGATTACTTTGAAAGAAGAGTTGAAATATTTAGCAATAATTATGGGTTAGTGTTTTTCTTCTATTAGTTCTACCAGTTTTTACATTATGATTTTGATACTCTATTTTTACGTACCTAAAAATTTACATTGTTATATCTTCTGGGGGAATTTTAGTTTTTTTGTCATTATGTAATTTCCCTCTTTATCTTAGTAATATTCCTTTATTTTTTCTTTGAAGTCTAGTTAATCTAATATTAATATAACCTTTAAGCTTTGCTTCAATTTGTGTTATAATTACCTAGACATTTATCTCATTTAGGATTTACTTAGCTTCTTGAGTCTTCATCTTCATATCATTTACTTGTCATAATGTTACTATATGTGTGTAGGTTTTATTCTCTTCCACTGTTCCTTTGGTCTGTTCTTGTACCAATACCAATTTGTTTTAATTACTTAATAGGCCTTGATATCTGATAGTTTAAGTTCTATAAATTTACTCCTGTCAAAGATAAAGCTATACTTGGCTCCTCATATATGTGTGTGTAATTATATACATGTATACAAATATAACTATGTAACATATATGTAAATTCACAGACACAATAATGGACAAAATTTGCTGAGATAATTAGTTTTTTTAGTTTTTTCTTTGCCATGTGGTATTTGTTGAATAGTCAGTGAAATGTTAAAAATGTGAAGAGTAAAAGTTTCTAATGTTGATAAAATTCAGTTAATTCTCGTTTATTGTTTGTACTCTGTGGTTCCTGTGTAAAGAGTCTTTGTTTATTCCATCATGAAGGTATTCTCCTAAATGTTTCTCTAAAATTTTATGTTTTGGATTTTATGTTTACATATAAATCCATTTCAAATTAGTTTCTTTGTAAGGCACTGGTTCTCAGTGAGGATGATTTTACTCCCTGGAGACATTTGGCACTATCTGGAGACTTTTGGGGTGGTTATACCTGGGGAGAGGATGTTATAGGCATCTACTTTGGCAGAGGCCAGGCGGACATCTTAAAATATACAGGAAAAATCTCTACAACAAAGAATATATTATCTTAAATTACAAGTGAGGTAAAGATAGATGGTCTTTTCTTTTTTCATACAAATATCTGCATATGCATGGATCCTTTCCTGAACTCACTTATTCTATTTCATTGATATAAATTCCTATCTTTTTACAATTTTGAATACTACAAGTTATTTCTTGAAATCAAGTAGTGTAGGCACTATGATTTTGTTTTTGCTATTGTTTCAATGACCTTAACTATTCTGTTTGAAATTTTGTATACACTTAGAATCAGCTTCTCCAAAATAGCATGTTAGAATTTTTACTTTTATTGTATTGCATCTAGAAAACTATTTGGAGAAAACTGACATCTTAACAATATTATGTCTGCTGATCTATACACATTATGTATGTGTACTTTAATTTCTGTAAGCAGTGTCCTGTGGTTAGAGAGCAGAACTCTTGTTTGTCTTCAGTCAAATTTATTCCTAAGTATTTTATGTTTTCAATGCTTTTATAAATGCTTTATTTTAAAATGGTTTGTTTCTAGTGTATGCACACATACAATATTTTTCATAATTTAACATCTTCATTAACTTGCTAAATTCACTTATTAGATGTTGTAATTTTTTTGTAGATTGCTTTGGATTTCCTATGTGTACATTCATGTCTGCTGAAAACGGAAGCTGTTTTATGTCTTCATTCTCCAGGTGTATGGCTTTTCTTTCTTTCTTTTTTTTTTCCACATTGTGAGAACTGTGTTCTCCTCCCTCCCCACCCCCCATATGATAGTGAATGGGAGTGGGGAGAGCAAGCATCCTTACCTCATTGTCATTTAAGAGGTCAAGCATTCAATATTTTGCCATTTTTAAAAGTGAGGCTACCTGTAGGATTTTTGCAGGTTACCTTTATCAGCTTTTATCTTAAAAGGGTGTTAAATTTTATCAAATGTTTTTCTGTAGTTTTTGAAGTGACCATTGGATTTTTTTCCCATTTTCTGTTAGTATTGTGAAGCATATTGATTGTTTTTTAAATACAAACCATCTTTGTATTCTCAAGATAAACCCCACTCTGTCAAGCTGCAATCTTTCTTATGCGTTCCTGGAATTATTTTGCTAATATTTTGTTAAACAATTTGTAGTTCTATTCACAGACACAAAATTGGTCTATGTGGTCTGTAGTATATGTGAAATGTTGAACTCATAAAATGTGCTATGAGATGTTCCTTCTCTATTTATGACTGAATATTTTTGTAGCATTTTTGTGTAAATTTAATGATTATTTTTCTCTGTATTTTTATCTGAGCATCTAATTTTTTGACATTTCTGAATTCAGCTATCAATTCTTATACACCTGTAAATTCTTAAGGTTTTCTTCACATACTATCAAGCCGTTTTTAAGTAATGACAGTTTTATTCCTTATTTAACTTACTTTTTTTTTGTTGGTTCATTGGTTAGCATTTAGAGAAATGTTGAATAGAAATGGTGATAGCTAGCACCATTTTTTTCTTGCCTTTATAATGAATGTTCTCAGTGTTTCAAAATAGGTATAATTTTTGCTACTGTCATTTTTTTCACAATCAATTGGTATAATTTCAGGAAGTTCCTGGTTCATTATAGTATTAAGATTTTAAATTAATGAACATATATTAAATTTTATCTGTTAAATTTTCATCTGTCTACATAGTCATATTTATTGTTTTTACTGGAGACTGTTAATGTAGAAAAATAATTGATTTTTTAATGTTAAGTAAACCTTGCAAAACTATGAGACTTTCTGCTACACCTGCCTGAAAAGATTAGAGTATCCTGTCCCCTGTCCTCCCCCCCCCCCAAAAAAGTATAAATCTGGGCAAAATGGTTAGAAACAACAATTTCAGCCCTCTGAAAATTATCTAAAAGCAAAAAAAAAAAAATATAATCTTTTATCATGAAAAGCTACTATGAATAGCAGGACACTGCAGTCTTTTTGCCTAGACTTTCTTCCATTCCTTTCCTGTCTGTATTGTTCCCACGACAGGGCTGGCTGTTAGATTCAGCAGTTTTGCTACCAGAGTTAATAGATTTGATTTGGTGCAGAGGGTGAAACACCATGCTAGTGGTTTTCTGGTGAAAGTGGCAAACTCAGTAGAAAACAAATAGGAGAAATCCACTGTTGTGCTGTACTGATTTTATGGAACTGGTTATGGGAGTGGGACAACAACCAGAAACTTATGGGGGGAGGAATTCAATAGTAGAGCCACACAAAAGATAGCTAAATTCTCCACATATCTATAGCTGACTAAGAATTAATGTACATGTACAGAGCATATCAGTGACAGGCCCACAGAAAGTGAACATTAAAGTGGATATTTGAACTTTAAGTGTGCTCACAAACCCACACACAAATCCAGTGACATAGGGGTCAAAGCATTATAGGCTCAAAATTTTTGACAAGATCATTTCAAATAATTGGCTAATAACTTCTCTATGTGGACACAAGAGCAACCACTAGAAACCAAACAAAGTAAAGTAAAAATGATAAAACACGAACAATACCTCAGTGATTGCACACCATGAGGAAGATATAATTTTAAGTCGGACAAGTTAAAACCTTCAGAAGAAACAAATTAAGAATTGCTAAAACATATTATCTAGATTTTTCATTTTTCAGTATAAAATGTAGAAACATGGGAAGAAAAAGGAAACTGAGACCCATACTTAGAAGGAAAAAAAAAAAAAAACAGGCAATAGAAACTGATTCTCAGTAGGCCCAGATGTTAGTTTAGCAGACACATAGTCCAGTGTAGCTATTATGAAAAAGGTTTTAAGAATTCTAGGACAATATAAGAACAGTGTCTCAAAAACAAGAATCTTTTTTTAATGTTTATTTATTTGTTTTTTAGAGAGAGAGAGCGTGCACACAATGAGGGGAGGGGCAGAGAGAGAGGGCGACAGAATCCTAGGAGGTTCTGTACTGTCAGCACAGAGCCCAATGTGGAGCTTGAACTCAAAACTGTGAAATCATGACCTAAGCTAAAACTAAGAGTCGGATACTCAACCCACTGAGTCACCCAGGTGCCCCAAAATAATAATCTTAATAAATACAAACTATAAAAGGGAATCAAATGGGAAATTTAGAGTTGGAAATATAATAACCAAAATTAAAATTTCACTAGATGACAAGGATGTGGAGCAACAGGAACTGTCATTCATTGCTGGTAGGAATGCAAAATGGTGCAGCCATTGGGAAGGCAGTTTGATAGTTTTTTGAAAAATTAAACATACTACTACCATATGATCCAGCAATCATTCTTCTCGGTATTTACCCAAATTAATTGAAAACTTATGTCCACACATAAGCATATGGATGTTTATAGCAGCTTTATTCACAATTGCCAAAACTTAGAAGTAACCAAGATATCCGTCAGTAGGAGTATAGGTAAATGAACTGTGGTACATTCATACAATGGAGTATTGTTTAGCACAAGGAAGAAATGAGCTATCAAGCTGTGAAAAGACATAAAGGGACCTTAAATACATACTGTTAAGTGAAAGAAGTCAATCTGAAAAGGCTAGATACAGTATGATCCAACTTATGACATTCTGAAAAAGGCAAAACTTTGGAGACCGTAAAAAGGTCAGTGGATGTTAGGAGAAATGAATAAGCAGTGCACAGATCATTTTTAGGGCAGTGAAACGATTATATATGATACTACAATGATAGATACATGTCATCAACATTTGTAAACTAGGATTATTTGACACCAAGATGAATCCCAATGTAAACTATAGATTTTTAATGATTATGCTGGGGCATTGTAGAGTCATCATTTGTAACACATGTACTGTTCTGGTGCCAGAGGTATGGGGAAGGTTGTACATTTGTGGGAGCTGGTGTTATGTGGGAACCCTCTGTACTTTCTGCTCAGTTTTTCTGTGATCCTAAAACTATTCTAGCAAATAAAGTTTTTTATTAAAATAAAACTTAATGAAAGTATAAAGAAATCATTAAATGGGCTCAAAATAGAACTTAACATGGTTAGAAGACTCAATAAAGATCAATAAGGATTATCCAGTTGTATAACAGAAAAACGGATTTTATACATATACATAAACATACATATATATACATACATATGTGTGTACGTATGTACATATATTATACATAAAACAATAATAGTACTAAGGAAGGAGGAAAAATACTTATATTAGAGAAAAGTTACTGCATTTTGTCTGAAATAGATTGTTACTAATTAAGATGCATATTGTAACTCTTAGAGCAACCACTACAAAACTTTATCTCTGTCCAGCTCAGCCATGTTTCTAGCTAGTTGCCAGCAGTGGGAAAGGGATGTGTCATACTAGCCTTCTTCTACCCCTACCTTAAGTTTCCATTCCTCTCTTTTCTTTCTCTGACTCCTTCAAAGCAGAGGCTGTAATCTCATGGCGGTCTACTAGAAGTACTCTTCTGGCTTGGCAAATGTTTAAGCTGACTGTTTCTCTTAGAGAGCCCCTTGCCTGGATGCTCTGAAGACAAGCCCTCTACCCAGTCATTGGAGATCTCCACACTGAACCTGCTTTGATGTATGCAAATATATTTATTCTTAATCCCTCTGTATAATGTATAATTCTAAATTCTTTCTTTTCTGGTCTTTCTCCTCCAGGCAGTGTTCTTGGACAAAAAAGTCTAAAACCACTTTATAACCAGACTTCACCTTCACCTTTTGTAGTGTAAGTAGTTGGAACTGTTATCCTGAGAATTGTACTAAAACTGAGACAATCAAACTCCCATTAAGGCATTTTGTTGTATTAGTCTTGCCAGACTGAACTTGATCTCAAACTTTGCTAGAGTATATGTATTGACATATTTGTACATAATATACATAATGTTTGGTTGTCTTAGTAGTAATTCCCTTGATATGTGCCTTTGACAGATGTGCTAATCTATATAAAACAAGTCAGTACCAGCCTCCTTTAACAGGTAGTTCTGGATGACTTAGCCTTATAAGAAAATATTGTTGGTCATTCTTCCCTCATTCCTGCTTTGCTCCATTCCAGTATTTGCTTAACTTTTGACCTCTAATTTCTACTTCTGTTTGGGGCCCTCCCTACCTTCATCTTTTGGCTAAAAGAGAGATATGGCTTTTTTTCTTTTACCATTTTTTGATACTTTTTGCAAAGCATGATTTCCCACCAATCCTATGTCTTTACTGGGTTTAAATATATAGTTGGGTAATTGCCCTACTGAGACTTCTGTATTTGCATGCTAGAACTCTAACACCAATTTGGCTTTGTTTTGGTATTCCCAGACATGCCCTAGACTCATGGGGAAGTGCAGATAAAACTGAATTAGTCATCTAAAATTTGGCACAAGCAAAGAGTCTCTACTCACTGATCTAAAACCTCAGTGATCATTTTTATGCTTGATAATGATGGACTCAGAGAAAAAGCTTTTGATTAGGTTGTAACTTTTGATAGCATAAGAATTAGAGGATAGTCTGCTTCAATGGAAGTAAATACAGTTGACCCTTGAACGATGCGGGTTTGAACTGTGTGGTTCCCACTCATGTGGATGAATAAATATAGTACAGTATTGTAAATGTATTTTCTCGTATGATTTTCTCAGATTTTCTCTTCTCTAGCTTACTTTATTGTAAGAATGCAATATGTAGTTCATATAACATACAATTTATGTGTTAATTGACTGTTTATGTTTGACTGAGCCACCCAGGTGCCCCTAATTGACTGTTTATGTAATTGGTAAGGCTTCTGGTCAGTAGTAGGCTACTAGTAGTTAAGTTTTGGGGGAGTCAAAAATTATACATGAATTTTTGGCTGCATGGGGGCCAGCACTCCTAACCCTTGTGTTGTTCAAGAGTCAACAATATTGTAGAAATAATTTTAGAGATGATTTATCATGGATAAAAAAGGGAGATTAAAAAAATATATACCTATGCATCCGTTATTTCTAAGCATACACTTATATTTACTCTGATTAAAAATAAAGGCAACTTTTTAATATATGACTAATTATCAAGTCCCTGTGGACCTGTATTAGGCACTTAGCATATGTTGGGAAATTGTATGAATTGTCCATAAGGCATTGAAACTGTACATGTTTGCCTATACTGTTGATTTCTCACATTTGTCACTTATCTTTTCAAAATTACTGAGTAACCTGATGGCTCATTTATGAAACTAAAATATGGCTACTGGGAGAATATTCAAAGTGTACCCATAGCCCTTTAAGGTCATAAGTTTTAACTTAATAGAGTTATCCAAATAACACACAAAAAAATTAGATTCAACACAATTCTATATTACTTTCTTGGCTCCATTTTTTCCTTTTTTTAGTTTTTCATATGTCATGTGGCTATACTCAGAGTGCAGTTAGGTAAACTGTTGGTCACAGAGCTTAGAAAACTTCCTAAGTCATTTAAGCCCTTTATCAGTTTGCAGCATCAAAAGTTTACAAGTGTCTCACTCTCCAAAATGTTTAAATAAGGAGAATTCACAGATTAACATTGAACTTTGTTGCAGCAGACCTCTCTGTTGTCATACATTTATCTTATAATCAGTTTGTCAAGTGCCAGACAGCATGTTCCCCTTTCCCCACGTGATGGTACTTAGGATTCCACTATAAACTAATGGCCATGTTCATCTACACATTCAGAGAAACTGCAAACCTCATCTTACTTCTTCTGACTCATTTGTAGAAATAAGCCACAAAATGCAACACTTACTTCCAGAAAATTTTAGTCAACTATTCAGAATGCACTTATCAACTAGACTGCTTGAAGTAGGAACCGTAATTATTGTTATCATGCCACACAGGAGGATGGCTTTGATAGATGGTTGGTAATTGTCTGTTTAATTGTATCATGATATACATTGTAGACTTGACCAAAGGGACAAATGAGTTCTCTAAAAATATAATAATTGTCCTACTTTTTCAAGCACCTATCATTTTCTCATTCAATAAAAATCATCTCAATATTTATGTATGTGCTTACTTGAGGATAAAACTTAGAAACAAATAGTCATAGGTTTTACTTAATATGTAAGGTAATAATCAGCCTAACTAAACTACGTAAATAAGTTTTGAATCACTTTGACTTAATAGGGTGATATAATTGGACTGTGGATATAATGATGGTTAACATAGACCATTTCTGATAAAATCTTTATCAATTAGAAACAAATAAACTGAACTCTTAATTAAATATTTTAGGAATAGTGTAGGCCCTCATTTAATCCTGTCTGGAGACAGGAACAAAAGACAGAAGTTCCTAAACAAACCAGAAGTGGAAATTTTGGATTAAAGGTACTTCCAAGAAACTAACAGCACTCTCGCCTACCCTATGCTAATTTCATGACAACAGTCATTACTAAAATGATAAGTTTTAGGAAGAGAATGACAATATTATTTTTAAAAATAAAAAGCTAAATTGAGTACTTACTATGTTCCAGGAATCGTGTTAAGATCTTTCTAAGAATTATCTGATAGACTATAGGAACAAAACTGTGAAACCTAAAGAGAAATTCAGCAAATTTTCCAAGGCCAACAATTGGTAAATTTTGGAGTGGAGTAGCACTACCTGATACTAAACCTGTATTCCTAGTGACTATATAATAATGTAGCCTCAAAGGAAAAAAAATATAATCACTGTAGTCTACACACCAAGGCAAAGTGGATGAGTCCTCTTTAGATATGTTTTAACCAGGGTATAATTTTCATGCCAAGTAAGCAATTAAATAGACAAGCTTTCTGCCAAAACATGATGGCTAAATGTGTTTTCTTATTTACCATTGTCTTTCATGTTCAAAAAACAAGTCTATTAATGGTGCTGGTAACTGTGGGTATGAATGTGACCAAAGATTCCACCTAACAACAGTGTCTTCCTGAAGTCCTTTCTTGGCAGTTTGGATTCATGGTGACTATTTGCTGACTATTGAACATGATTATCTAACAGTGAAAAGGAAGGAAGCAAAAACAAATGATAGAACTATCCAAAATTAAGCCCACCTATCATCCCTGCAAAGTGGGGAAAATTATTGGACTGAAGATATATTATCAGGCGCTAATTATTTTTTTTATTTTTTTAAATGTTTTATTTATCTTTGAGAGCGAGAGACAGAGTGTGATTGGGGGAGGGGCAGAGAGAGAGGGAGACAGAATCTGAAGCAGGCTCCAGGCTCCGAGCTGTCAGCACAGAGCCCAATGCGGGGGTCGAACCCATGAACTGTGAGATCGTGACCTGAGCTGAAGTCTGATGCTCAACTGACGAGCCACCCAGGCACCCCTATCAGGTGCTAATTATTAAGCTATTTGAAGAAATTCGGTTAAATTGGGCTGGCACATTCCAGAAACAAAAATTCTGGATGAAAATAAAAATCATTTATATTTTTATATAAAATATTTTAGAAATTTATTTAAGACTTCTAGTACAGAAAAGATAGTATCTACTCATTTTCACTGCTCTTCTCTGCTAATCACAACTGCAAACCTTGGAAATGCTAAGGACAGCCAAGGGGGAACTCTGCAGTGTGGTAAGAAGAAGGTGGGTTGGTTTGGGATCCCAGGACTAGAGGAACAACACAGCAACAGGATGTCTTGCATATGATCACCCAACAGAGCAAGGCCACCCAGACCTGACACTTCATGACCCTTATCTGATCAACAGAAGCCAGCTCAGGTAGGCTCATATCTCCCATTGATCAGTCAGGTTTTGCTTACAGTGTCAGGAGGGCCCAGTATCATTATCAAGCACGATCATTTAGAAGTCCCACTAAAAATGAGAAGCCAAGAGAAGCATTTCCTATTTTCATGAGGCCTTAGACTTCCCTTTCACTGAGAGATACTGAGGCAGCCAGGCAGAACCAGCAGGGACTCAATCACAACAAGACGCCCAGGCCAGATGTTTCTTTCTCCCTAAATCTTTTCTACGCTGCCATAAACAGTGGGGCAGGGGTGGGAAGGAATTGAACTAGCAAAAAGAGGACACAGGAGAAACAGATATGAACATGGTCTGGGTGATATGCCTACAATGTCAATAAATGCCAAATATTTCCATCAAACCACCAGAAATTAGGAAAAAGACATGGAATAAATTCTTCCTCACAGCCCTCAGATGCAACCAACTCTGCCAAGTCCTTGTGTCAGACTTGCAGCCTTCAAACTTGTGAAAAATAAATTTTGTTGTTTAAGTCAACTAGTTTGTGGTACCTATTACAGCTGACCTTGCAAACTAATATATCATCTGATACTGAAGACCATGCTATGTGAATGTTGGGAACATTAAAACATTTAAGTGGAAGTGAGTTTTCCACACTTCATTCAAAGTAGTAAAATACTAAGTTAAATATATATACTATTATACCCAAAATAACTACCAAAAATACTACACAAAGAGATACACTCAAAAACATTATATATAAATTAAGATGGAATCCTATGAAATAACTGAAGTAGCCCCTATGTAGATAAGGGAAAAGAAAAAGAGAAATGAGAATCAAAGGAAACAAATAGAAAATAAATAATAAAATAAAATTAAAATTAAAATTAAATAAAACTCAATTATAAACATAACATTACTTATCCTAAATGGTCTTAATGGTCTTAAAATACCAGTCAAAAGACATAGAATGGCAGTTGATAAAAAAAAGTGACCCACCTATATGCTGCTTACAAAAAACTCGCTTCAATGATATGATACAATTGAAAATAAAAGTATGACAAAGCTATGCCATGCAGATATCAATAAAAACAATAAAAAAAGGGGCTGTATTAGTATTTTCTAAACTGAACTTCAGAGTGAAGAAAATTATCAGAATCAAAGAGGGACATTACATAATGATGAAAGAATCAATCCATCAATGCATCAGTATGCAGCAAACAACAAAGTCTCAGAATATATGGATGAAACTGTTAGAACCAAAAGACGAAATAGATTCATCCACACTTGTAGTTGCAACTTTAACACCTCCCTTTACAAATTATGGTAAATACAAATTCACAGTCTTTATTAAATAGGGATTTTTTTTTTTTTTAAATGAGAAAATCTATGGGGCGCCTGGGTGGCACAGTTGGTTAAGCGTCCGACTTCAGCCAGGTCACGATCTCGCGGTCCGTGAGTTCGAGCCCCGCGTCAGGCTCTGGGCTGATGGCTCAGAGCCTGGAGCCTGTTTCCGATTCTGTGTCTCCCTCTCTCTCTGCCCCTCCCCCGTTCATGCTCTGTCTCTCTCTGTCCCACAAATAAATAAACGTTGAAAAAAAATTTAAAAAAAAATAAAATGAGAAAATCTAAGTAGAAAGAATTTGCTTATGTATATCACAAATCTTTAGCCCCCCCCCCCTTTTTTTTTCCTTCTGTCTTCCTGGAATAAAATTGGTCAAGATCCAGGAGTAAAAGAATTAAGTGTGTGGATGACTGTTTAAATGTTTCTGTGAAGTTGAGACAGTGGAATGACCACTCAATGATCAGGCATTTCACTCTGCCAGATATACATATGGTAAACTATATTCTAGTTATGAAGTCTTTACAATAAGCCACTATTATCAAACAAGTTAATCAGATCTACAGATTATTCTAAGACACCAAGAAGTATAACACAGAACCAACATA
Organism: Puma concolor; assembly: GCF_028749965.1. Taxonomy (NCBI): domain Eukaryota; kingdom Metazoa; phylum Chordata; class Mammalia; order Carnivora; family Felidae; genus Puma; species Puma concolor. Next base: position 41,119,927 of record NC_141668.1, on the reverse strand, counting down.
TTTTTCTGGAAATAACTTAGAAACTTTTTTCAAATGCAGTTCAGACTTTTAACCTAAGTGAAAAGTGGTTTGACTATTTGACGAACTGTGGCGAAAAAATAAGTAAATAAAAACCATCTGGTCCTCTGACAGAATATTTACATTTCCACAATATCAACAAGGAAATAGGCAGTCCATAAATGTGGAGTTAGTGTCTTCTGTGTCTAAATGTATAGATTGGTATTCCTGTAAGTATTTTCATGGAAGCAGTATAGTGTCTCTTTTAAAATTATTATTTATTGCTATTATTGTCATTTATTTAAAGATAATACATAGGTCTAAACAGAGCAAAAAGGGGAAAATCACCTTGAAATAAATAATAGTTTCTTTGGGCTTCTATGATTTGTGCAGATACTAGCTTTAGTAAATTATTGATGCTGGGTGTATAGATTGGTGTCATTCTTTAATGTTATTGAATTTTCTTAATGACACTCCTATGCTTTAATAGACACCTCTAGGCACTCAACAAATACTTATTGACTGGCCCCAAGTCACTGTTATTCATTCATTCTCCTGTTAGAATATATTTGCTTCTTTTCCCCATCTTACCTGGGATCTTTTAATACAGTCATTCTCACTTCCCCATTGTTCTTCCTAGAAACAAAACAAAACAAACAAACAAAAAAAACAAATATACTCTTACCATATGCATATGCAAATACTTAAAAGACTTATAGAAGGAAAATAATGGACATTTGGACCAGAATTGTTGAAATAGGTTCATTACCAGGATTCTGCCACTAATATAACAACAAAACAAAATAGGAACATTTTATTTAGCTTTCATCAGTCTGACATAAATATGCTTTCTAGATACTTTTTGGTTTTAATAAAAAGAAAAAAACAGGGGCACCTGTGTGGCTCAGTCGGTTAAGCCTCCCACTCTTGATTTCTGCTTAGGTCATTATCTCATGATTTGTGAGTTGAAGCCCTGCGTCAGGCTCTGTGCTGCCAGTGCGGCATCTGCTTGGGATTTTCTCTCTCCCTCCCTGCCTCTCTCTCTGCTTCAAAATAAATAAATAAAATTTCAAAAATATGTGCACTTTAAAAAATAATAATAAACCTTCTAACTTGGGGAAAAATCATTAAAATTTAAAGGTCCACACTCATCTTCTGCTTAAGGACAGTCTTTATAATGTTTAATCTTGGATATAATAGGATACTCAAGAGTACTGTTTGGAAAGCATGCCCTTAGATGGGCTGAAATTTGTGATTCAGTGGACATAGTACTATTAGTTTGGTAGAGTTTCATCATCTCAAAATGAAGATTTACTATCTTAATATGAAGTTATTTCAATAATATCAGGGTTTTTAATATTAGGTTTTGTTTTTACCAATTTGGGGGGTGAGTATGAAGGAGTTTCCTGAGGAGAGCAACCCAAAAAAAACACCTAGTTTCTAGTCTTCCAGGCCAAAGAAGGCTTATTTTCTAGTTCTAGATATTTAAGCAGGTTTATGAGTCAACATGAAGACTATCAATCTCTCTCATGACAAGAAATTCCTTGGCCTTAAATAGAATGAGTCTCGTGTCTAGGAAGAAGACTAGACAGTAAGGAACAGAGAGTTTCTGGACAGGATTATCAGTCTCGTAAGGACTGCTTTGAATCCTGTCTAAAAGTTGTAGAAAAGGGAGAGATTGCAGACCTTGACCCATTTGTGCAATTTAGATTTGCAGTAAGTCAGGGATGGCTGTGACCTCCTTCGTGGTAAGGATTGGTATCCAGAATGCCTCACAAGTTGTTCATGAGCTTATTAGGAAGGGAGCACTGAAGATATGGATTCTGCTAGTTAATGTTTTCTTCTGAATAGCATTGATTTTTGTTTTAGTGAGTTTTATTGGCTTAGCTCCAAACTATGCTGTCATTGTCAGCAGCTGAAACTTCTTTCTTCTTTCAAACATCTACCTGTCGCTTTTCACTGGGTACCTTTGATTTATCCTTGCACATGCACAGTTCTGTGATCATCCAAAGATTTGGAGGAATTTCTACATAGATTTGGGAGCTTTCTCTTCTGTGATTCATTCCTAAGATTTACCCTTTCATTTTTCAAATATGTTAGAAGGCTTTATCACAACATCCGATTTCTCTAGACAGTAAATGGTGGATTTCAGTTTAAGTTCCAGTTTCCTTTAAGTGAAAAATCTTGTAACTCTATTTGTCCCCAGTGGAGTTCTAGTTGTTTCTAGTATTCAATTTTCTCCATGTTGTTAATGTTTTCTCTGGGGTTTATAATTTATATGTTTGGATGGCTAATCTTATTTCAGTTGCTCTACTCTTACCTTTTACTGTCCTTGTAATATGCTAAAATATACCAAACCTTCCTGGTTTTGAGTTTTGGCCATGACAAAGACATAATTTTCAGTGTTTGAAAAACTATTTCTTCAATGATATATTTTAATTGTTTACCTTTTTAAAAAACACTTTTTTTATTTGCAGTTCTTAAAAACTCATTCTTTTGAAAGTACTTATCTGATAATAGGCACGTCAAAACTATTTCTGAATTTATTTCCCTATTCCCCGTTTCTAGCCACATATCGTTTTGTCCCCCTGTGGCTCCCTGATGGCAGTGGCATTACAAAACAAGGATTATTCAAAGTCTTATGGTCCATAGATCAATTTTTGCCTGTTTTAAATAGTGTTTTTTAAAGAGAAGTTTTAGGTTTATGGCAAAATTGAGAGGAAGTTACAGAGATTTCTGTTTGTACTCGGCCCCCACATTTGCCCAGTCTCCCCCATTATCGGCATTCTTTATCAGAGAGTAGTATATTTGTTACAATTGATGAACCTATATTGATGCAGCATAATCATCCAAAGTCCATAGTTTAAGGTTCACTGTTGGAGGTGTACATTCTATGGGTTTGCACAAATATATAATGACATGTACCCACCACTGTAGAATTGTACACAATAGTTTCCCTACCCTAAAAATCCTTTCTGCTCTGCCTACTCATCCATCCATCCCTTCCCATAATCTCTGGCAGCTACTGATCTTTTAGTGTCTCTGTAGTTTTGCCTTTTCCAGAATGTCATATAGTTAGAAACATATAGTACATGGTCTTTTTTAGATACCAAGGAGAGCTGGATCATATGGTAAGAGAATGTTTAGTTTTATAAGAAACCACCAAACCATCTTCCAAACTGGCTGTACCAGCAGTGAATTCTCACTAGCAGTGATTTGTATTCTCACTAGCAGTGAATGAGAGTTCCTATTATTCTGTATCCTTGCCAGAATTTAGTGTTGTCAGTGCTCTAGATTTTGGCCATTCTAATAGGTGGTAGTGGCATGTCACTGGCGTTTTAATTTGCCTTTGCCTGATTATATATGATTTGGAAACATCTTTTCATATGCTTTATTTTTTAAATTGCAAAATTAGTGTCAAACACTTCGAGAGAAAGGCTTAGAGATTTTATTTCTAGTTAGTCTTCAAAAATGTCAAAAAAGAAAATTTAAGTGCAGATATTTTCCATTTTGTAACATGTAGTTATATATAAAATTATGAAGCAAAAGAAGATACATTCGGGGCACCTGGGTGGCTCAGTCGGTTGAGCGTCCGACTTCGGCTCAGGTCACGATCTCGCGGTCCGCGAGTTCGAGCCCCGCATCGGGCTCTGGGCTGATGGCTCGGAGCCTGGAGCCTGCTTCCGGTTCTGTGTCTCCCTCTCTCTCTGCCCCTCCCCCGTTCATGCTGTGTCTCTCTCTGTCTCAAAAATAAATAAACGTTAAAAAAAAATTTAAAAAAAAGAAGATACATTGAAGAAAAAATAAAATATGGCTGAATTTTTGACATATTTAGTTTGCTTACAATCAGTATAATATTAATTGCTAAGATAGGAAATAGTGCTTTTCACTCACTATGTATACCACCCTAGTTAATCTATGTGCTGGTTGAGTATAATTTCTAAGCATGATTGTTGATCTATGAATTCAAGTATACTGTAATAGACTGTAATAGATGCTGAAATGTACCATGGAAATACTCATTTTGGACACTTCTTCCAGTACAGGTGTAACTTCTACTTATTAATACGACTCTGTAGGAATCATCATTATTTTAGTGATCTTTAGAGTGTGACAGTTTACCCTATGGTACATATATTCCCACCAAGGTGTCTGCCACATAGTTGTGAAAGGAAGGTAGAGGACACATGGTGTTTCACAATTTAAGAAAAAAGATTCATAAGTGGTAGACCCTACCTACTGTGGTAAAACACTGAAAATCACTCTTTAAAAACACTGAAAAGATAGAGGAATGAGAATACCAAAAGTGAAGAATGATTAAAAATGAATGTAAGTATATTATATTCTCTTATTATATTCTTTTTTATTTCTACTGGATTTAAGAATCTTGTAACTACTTTTTTGATTTTGCTTTTCACCTTTACTCGGATCTTTTCATTTGTAAATTTCTTTAAGTAACTGTGCCAAATTGAGAGGGGAAAAATGTGTGTGTGTGTGTGTGTGTGTGTGTGTGTGTGTGTGAGAGAGAGAGAGAGAGAGAGAGAGAGAGAGAGACAAAGAATTAAAAATACATTTTATGATAAATACAATTTGTCCATTAAAAAGTGGATAAATGACTGAGAAATAGAGAATTGATAATTCAGTTCCCAAGCTGTACTCCTACACTGAGAAGATGAATTGTTCAAAACAGCCAGCTATATCACACAATTCTCATCTATTTCATTCTTCTCTTCGGATAGTGGCTAATTCCAGATATGAACCCAGGCCTTGGGAATTCATTAGGTTTACGATAACAAGAAGCTGTGACCTTCTAACTCTTCTTAGAGTTGTCTTGCTTCTATTATAGATGCAAAATACTTTTTATCTTTAAAAAAAACTTAAACATTTCCATCACTTCAAAGTAAAACCCTTTTTACCAAATTCTTTGTCTTCCCACCACAATCTCTTGGCAATTACCAATCTGCCTTCTGTCTCCATGAAGTTATCAATATTGGATATTTCATATAAACAGAATTTTACAGCATGTGAGCTTTTGTGTTTGATGTTTTTCGATTATTGTGTATATTTTTGAGGCTCATTCAGATTGGATCACATCTCACTACTTCATTTTTCATGGTTGAATAATTGTGTAAACAAAATTTGTTTATCCGTTCATCTGTTGCTGGACATTTGGGCTGTTTCTACCTTTTGGCTATTGTGAATAGTTCTGCTATAAATATATGGGTACATGTACTTACTTGATTATCCATTTTTGCTTCTTTTGGGTATATATCTAATGGATATAATACTTCTTTTGGATATGTATCTAATTCTATGCTTAACTGTTAGATAGATAATGGATATAATGCTTCTTTTGGATATATACCTAATTCTATGCTTAACTGTTCGAGGAACCAATAAACTTCCATAGTGACTGAACCTTTCTACATTCTCATCAACAATGTACAACACTTGTAATTTATGTACATTCCTGCCAACACTTTTTACTTTTTTTTTTTTTTGTAATGTAGTCATTCTAGTGAACATAAAGTAATACTTGGTTTTGGTTTTGATATACATTTCTCTAATGGATAATGATGTGATAGATCTTTTTAACGTACTTGTTGGCCATTTGTATATATTCTTTTGAGAAGCACCATTCAAGACCTTTGCCCATTTTTTTTTTTAATTGAGTCTTTTTGTGGTTGAATAGTAAGAGTTATTTATATGTTCTGAATACTAGTTACATGATTTTTCAGTTACACGATTTCCATATATTTTCTACTTTGTAGTTGTCTTTCTACTTTTTTAATGTCCATTAGTGCAGTTTGTTTTTTCCATGAAATCCAGGTTACCTGTTGGTTGGTTTGTGCTTTTGATATCTAAGAATTCATTACTAAATCCAAGTCATGAAGACTCACGACTATGTTTTCTTCTAAGAATGTTATAGTGTTAGCTCTTATATCTGTCATTGATCTATTTTGAGTTATTTTTTTAATATAGTGAGAGGTAGGCATCCAACTTTTCATTCTTTTCATTTTTTTTTTTTTTCATGAAGACATTTAGTTTCAGTACTATATGTTGAAGAGACTGTTCTTTCTCCATTAATAGTCCTTTGGCATCAGAGTAATGCTGGCCTCAAATAATTAGTTAGGAGGTGTTCCCTCTTATTTTTTTGAAGAGTTTGAGAAGGATTGATGGTAATTCTTTAAATATTTGGTATATTCACTAATGAAACCATATGCTCCTAGACTTTTTTTTTTTTTAAGTTTTTGTTTATTTTGAGATAGAGCAGGGGAGGGGCAGAGACCGGGAAAGAGAAGATCCCAAGCAGACTCCTCATTGTCAGTGCAGAGCTTGACAGGGGGCTTGAACTCACAAATTGCGAGATCATGACCTAGGCTGAAATCAAGAGTCAGAGCTTAACCAACTGAGCTACCCAGGTGCCCCTAGACTTTTTTTCTTGAGTAGTTTTGATTACTAAGTCAATGCTTTCCTTATTATGTCTGTTGAAATTTTCTACTTTTTCTTGAGTTAATTTGGGTAATTTTTGTTCCTAGAGCTTTGTTTAATCTAGATTATCTAATTTCTTGGCTAATAATTGTTCATAAGTTTTTCATAACTTTTTTCATTTTTGTAAGGTTGGTACTAACATTTCCACTTTCATTGTATCAGGAGACCTGCCCCACATGAAATACTACAGAGAGACCTTCATGTTGAAATGAAAGGACACTAGATAGTAACTTGAAGCCCTATAAAGAAATAAAAATCCCTGGTAAAAGTAACTACATGGTAAATATAATAGCTAGTATTACTTCATTTTTAGTTTGTTATTCTCCTTTTTATTTCCTGTATGATTTAAAGACATGCATAAAAACAGTTATAGATCTGTGTTACTGGATATACAATATATAAAAATACAATTTGTGAAGGCCGTCTGGGTGGCTCAATTGGTTAAGCATCTGAATCTTGGTTTTGGCTCAGGTCATGATCTCACGGTTCATGAGTTTGAGCTCTGCGCTGTCAGTGCAGAGCCTGCTTGGGATTCTCTCTCTCTCCCTCTGTCCCTCCCCTGCTCATGCTCTAACTCTCAAAATAAATTATATATATATACATATACATATATGTATATATATATATTTAAGTGTTATATATAATATATATATTTATGTTTTATGTATTTATGTGTGTGTGTATATATTTAAGTGTTATATATAATATATATATATATTTGTGTTTTATGTGTTTGTGTGTGTGTGTGTATATATATGTATATATATGTATATATATATATATATACATATATATATATATATATATATATATATATATATATTGAGGGAACAGAGCTATATAGGAGCAGAGTTTTTGAATACTCTTGAAGCTTAAGTTTGTATTAATGCAAACTAGATTGTTATAAATTTAGGATGCTCATTGTAATCCTAGGATAACCCATGAGAAAATATATTTAAAATATGCAAAAAAGAAAATTAGAATGAACTAAGAACAAATAGCACTACCAAAATACAAACAAACCCAAAACAGCTAAACACAAAATACAATAATAATGGAGGAAATAAAAAATAAAAAAAATATGTAGGACATAAACAATTTAAAAGTAGCAGAAATATGTCCTTTCTTATAAGCGATTACTTCAAATGTAAATGAATTAAGTCCTCTAAGCATCAGGCAGAGATTGGCAGGATGGCTAAAAAGATATGATCTGAGTATATACTATTGACAGACTGATAGATCCAAATATAAAAGTAGGTTGCAAGTGAAGGGTAGACAGGGCTCCTGGGTGGCTCAGTCCAGTGAATCTGGCTCTTGATTTTGGCTCAGGTCATAATCTCAAGATCCTGAGTAGCCTGCATCAGGCTCTGTGCTGATGGTGCAGAGCCTGCTTGGAATTCTCTCTCTCTCTCCCCCCCCTCTCTCCCTCTCTCTTTCTCTTTCTCTTTCTCTTTCTCTTTCTCTTTCTCTTTCTCTCTCTCTCTGCCTCTCCCCCACTCATGAGCACACCCTCTCTCTCTCAAAATTGATAAGTTAAAAAAAAATGAAAGGGCAGAAAAAAGAGAATCATGGAAATTGTAAACAAAGGGGAGCTGGGATGGTTATACTAATGTGGACAAAGTAGATTTTAAGTCCAAAAAAAATATTAGAGAGGCACCTGGGTGGCTCAGTCAGTAAGTACCTGACTTGGGCTCAAGTCATGATCTCATGGTTCATGAATTTGAGCCCCACACTGGTTTTTCTGTCAGTACAGAGCCTACTTCAGACCCTCCATCCCCTCTCTCTCTGCCTCTTCCCCACTTCCTCTCTCTTTCTCTCTCTCAAAAATAAGTAAGCATTAAAATATATATATGTATACATATATATTTTTTAAGGTTTACTTATATATATGTATACATATATATATATATATATATATATATATATATTAGAAACAAAGGAGGGCATTCAATTTTGATGAAATGTTAATTCATCAAGAAGATATAACCATCATAAACATACATAACACTAAACAACAGAGCCTCCAAACATAATAAACACTGATAGCATTAGAGAAATAGTTCTACACACATACACACAAAAATCCTAACTCTGTGAGGTGATGATGGATGCGTTACCTTATTGTGGTAATAATTTCAGAATATATACATATATCAAATCATTGCATTGTACATCTTAAACTTACACCATGTTATATGTCACTTGTATCTCCATACACCTGAGGGAAAAGAATAAACCAACTACATCTAACAGACATAAGCAGAATAATACATCCAACAAGAATAGAACAATATATACCAAGTGCACACAGAATATTCTCGAAGATAAAACCATGTTAGGCCACAAAACAAGTCTAAATAAATTAGAAAAGATTGAAATTATACAAAGTATCTTCTCTGATGATAAAGGTTGAAATAATAAACCAGCTAAAAATCAGAGACAGAAGGAAAACGTAAAAATCTATAAACATGTGAAAGTCAAACAGCATACTCTTAACAATGGGTCAGAGAGGAAATCACAAAAGTAATTTGAAAATTACTTACAGAATAAAAATTAAAAGATATCCTACTAAAATTTATGGCATACAGTGAAGGTTGTGTTTGGAGGGGAATTTATAGTAGTAAATTTATATCTTAAAAAAAATATCTCCAATAAATAGCCTAACTTTATACCTTAATTACAAAGAGAAGAGCCATCTACACCCACAGCTAGCGGAAGGAAGGAAATAGTAAAGATTAGAGTGGAGATAAATGAAATAGAAAATAGAAAAACAACAGGGAGAATCAGTGAAAACAAAAATTGTTTATTTGAAAAGATAAAATTTGCAAATTTTTGGCTAGATTGACAAAGCAAGAGAAAACAAAATATTGTTAATATTCTATCTTATGTTTGTAGAGATATGAAAATAAATATAGGAAAAAATTCATTCTAGCTTTTTATTGTTCTAGCATTGTAGTTTGTTATTCTGTTTCAAGATACAATATTTAAAGGTTTTGAATTAGTTCTGTAATGTTAAAGAAAATGTTAAATTTTCCTTCCCTCGGGAAGGAAATACTAGTTTTTTGTTTTGTTTTGTTTTGTTTTTAGTTTTTCTATATATGTAAAAGAAAAAGTATATATAGCAAGAAAGCTTACACAAGTTACCACCATGTCATTTTTATGTGTAGATCTTCTGGTTTCTTCTATAAATGAAGATTAGAGAATGAATTTGTATAGAAGGAGTTTACACAACACATTTTGATTCTTTCTCTGATTCAGCTGTTTTCCTTCTTTATTATATATACCACATATGTGCAAAACTTAAGAAAGAAGTTTACTTATTAAAAGAATCAGGAGGGGCGCCTGGGTGGCGCAGTCGGTTAAGTGTCCGACTTCAGCCAGGTCACGATCTCGCGCTCCGTGAGTTCGAGCCCCGCGTCGGGCTCTGGGCTGATGGCTCAGAGCCTGGAGCCTGTTTCCGATTCTGTGTCTCCCTCTCTCTCTGCCCCTCCCCCGTTCATGCTGTGTCTCTCTCTGTCCCAAAAATAAATAAACGTTGAAAAAAAAAATTTAAAAGAATCAGGAGACTTGTTCCTATTCTTTAAGAGTTACTCATTTTTCATTCTTTTTGTTTGGGGGTAGTGACACAACCAACAAAGCCCACCAGTTAAAAGACAGACTGAGGAATGTAGATTGGTCCCTATGATAATTTACTTTAGTTTATTTCCTATTCAAAGTCTTATATACATAGTCTAAAATAATATAAAGTACATATATTCAGAGCAAAATAAAAATTACACTTTTTTTTTTTTAATATTAGAGGCAAAGTTGGGCCAACATGATAGTGTTTTTGAACAGTTTTTTTGTTTTGTATCCTCCCATACTATGGAACAAATAAATCCTCTTGTGCTCCAATATCTAAAAATTTAATTACAAAATTTATGAAATCTTGATTTGATATTATTTTCAATGCAATTTTTTTATAGAAGGGTCAACATTATACTTCCTCAAAATACAATAGATGTTAATTGAGTAATGATTTTTAAAAATTATTTATATTACGGTTATGGCTCTTATTAGAATCATAATCCCTTTTTTGAAAAACTAATGCATTACAAATTTTTCATGACTTAGAGAGTAAAAGTTATGTATACTATCAATGTTATCAAGAAACATATTTTAATGTGGGAATCTGCCCTCCATATTTTAAATCCCAAAACAAATTTTAACTAAACAAGTCTAGTTAACTCTAAATATCATAGAGCTTTATTATCTACAAAACCTTGTTGGATTAATTCCTTTTTGTACCTAATAATTTTCCAAAGTAATGAGTTCAAATATGGTATGTAAAGTAAGATAGCTTTTATCTTAAAAAATCTCCACTCAGGTGTAATGTGCTTGAAAATGACTGAGTTTAATTTGAGGTATGAGATCTCCCAAGATCCTGCTTCTCAAATCTGCAGTGATACTATGTATCTTTCAGTATCCTTGGGAAAAGAATGTAAGATAAAGAATATTGAAGTGTTTTGTATGCCTTAAAGCACTCTGCCCACAAACATCATGTTTAAGGGAGATTCTGAAATTTGGGAAACATAAGTAGCTGTTTGTGATTTTATAGAAATAAATCACATTCTTTTAGCTTTTATATTTCCAAACTGAAAAACTGGTTTTTTAGACTGTACTTTTAGAAATTTCAGTCAAAACAAGATTTATTAGTGCCCACTATCTGCTGAACATGAACTTCACTGCTTGTTTACAATGCACAGATAAACATAGCAGGATTTTTTCTTCTTTTCTAACCCCTTTTCACTTATTTAGGGCTACTAAGATTGTTCAGCTGAAACTCTGCTCTTGGTTGAGTATTCTGAATATGAGCCTAGGGGAGAAACAATGGGAGGAGGCATGCCCCAGTTTGAGGAGAAAATAAATAGTCCATCTCATTGTCCTTCAGAAGAGCAATGAATAGAACTGCCCACAGTATTTTAAGTATGATTGTCCGTTATAAGGAAAAGATTCTATTTCTAAATATTTTATCCAACATTCTTCCCTTGGGCTTTTTATGGTACCTTTTTTTTCCTTACTGATGTACAGTGAACAAATTTCTGCTCAAATACCTTAGCTTTCAAATTTTGACTCTTAGCCGAGTCAAGTCAATAAGTTAATACACCAACATGAAATAAAGGAATAAAAATATCATGAGTAGATGAAAATTGAGTCTATAGCAAAATACAGGATTTTTTTTTCAGGATGAGAGTACAGTGCTGTAAACATCACAACTTCCACCCCCATCCCTTACCATCCCTTACCATCCCTCACCATTTGTCACCTAGCATTTTATAGCCAGTAACCAGCACATGTTTAGCCTCTAATAAGTATAGTGAAGCTACAAAATGGTATGTAGGTCAGACAAACCATTCAGTATACCTGTATCTCCAGTAGTGTGGAGTTTCTTTAATCATGCATCCTTGAGGGTGGTTTTAATAAATGACTAATTTCTCTCTTCACAAAAAGCGTGGATGATATGACAATTTGAAGAGGGATCTAAGAGATAATGTAAATCACCTGGAGGGGTGCCTGGGTGGCTCAGTTGGTTAAGCATCTGACTCTTCATTTTGGCTTGGGTCATGATCTCATGGTTTGTGAGTTTGAGCCCTGCATAGGTCTGTGCACTGACAGTGTGGAGCCTGCTTGGGATTCTCCCTCTGCCTCCCCCCACCCAAAATAGATAAATAAACTTTTAAAAATAAATAAATCACCTGGAAATCCACATTAGTGGTTAGCTACTTTCTCATAATTTATCATAGTCACTAAGAATATACTATGTATATAAAAACACTGATAGAAACTCAGCCCATTTTGTAGTTCTTGAATTTCTGAAATTACTTTTGATCTGCTGAGGAAGAGCTAACTCACTGTAGCATGGCTCTGCCTTATGGGTTCTTTTTTGGTTTGCTCCATTCATTCATTCTTCATACGTTCTCTTAGAGTTCAGTAGGTATAAGCATAGAAAACAGGGAAATAAATGTAAATATCATATTCCATCTCCATACCTGTGATTAGATAAATAAAACAAGTTTGCCCAGAAAATGAGTTGTCTGACAATTTAGTTGTCTCAATACCAAAATTTGCTTATTAAAATTATTTCTAATTCTCAACAGTTTAAAAAAAGATAACATAAAACATTCAACTTCATATAAATGCTAATATCTTTTGTTTCCTCCACATCTTTGCATTTCTTGCTTTTGACATTCAACTTTAAACTTTGGAGCCATTCTTTTCTTGGTCAAATCATTTTTTTTTTAATTTTTTTTTTTCAACGTTTATTTATTTTTGGGACAGAGAGAGACAGAGCATGAACGGGGGAGGGGCAGAGAGAGAGGGAGACACAGAATCGGAAACAGGCTCCAGTCTCTGAGCCATCAGCCCAGAGCCCGACGCGGGGCTCGAACTCACGGAGCGCGAGATCGTGACCTGGCTGAAGTCGGACACTTAACCGACTGCGCCACCCAGGCGCCCCTGGTCAAATCATTTTTAAAAGGAGAAGGCAGTATTATAAAATCAATGAGTAACTCTAAATTGAATGAGTAGTTTGACAGCGCAAGTCAAGATTGCTAACAAAATGCACCATTTGAGATAGAAGAAATTTAAGTCCTGTCATTCTTTTCTTCTCCCATTTCCAGGAATAGGTCAGTAACTCTTGAACCTCTTGCAAAGAGTTTGTTCATTTACTGTACTCAAAACAAACAAAAAATAAATAAAGGAGTTAGCTTTTATGTACCTCTTTGGAAAAAATGGATAGATGAATGGGTCCACATTTTCAAAAGATAGCCTCTACTGAATTGTAAGGCTTTCAGTTTCTTGTTTTGAGAGTGTTCCTTCTGGAATTCTGCAAATATAAGCCTATATAGTATTATAAAATAATTACATTCACAGTCACTCATTCTTCCTGTTACTAGCAAACTTGGATGTATTAGAGAAACTCAGCATATGAAACACTCATTAACAAACTGACATTTTGTCAGGCATTTTAATTCAAATCCCTCCTACCTGCCTAATCACCAGGTGGCAGTGTAGTAGCACTCATCCATATCTGTCTTTGAAAAGCCTCAATAAAAGAGACATTGCAGTATCTTCACATAGCATAGGCAAAATTATTCGGGTTTTAATTTTTTTAAGTAAACTCTAAGCCGAACATGGGGCTTGAACTCACGACCCCACGAGTCCCATGCTCTACCAACTCAGCCAGGCACTCCCCAGGGTTTTAATTTTTTTTTTTTTAAGTGTTACTCTCTCTCAGTATTAAAATAGCCCTGCATACATTTTCCTAAAATGCCTTTTTCTTTGAGTACTATGTAGATAGTTTCCTTGTCTAATTTTCTAAACTGGAAAAACTGAATATGTATCATCTAACTGTTTTTTGTTGTCTTACAGTTTTAAGTAAGAACTTTTTATATATCATAGTAGGAAGTAAATTATGTATGTTGTTTTCAACCAGCACTTTCAACAATTGGATTAAGGCAGGGTTGCCCACAGCTTCAACAGAAGCATATGCTAGCATACTACAAACCTCTAAGACAAGCATTCTGACATTTCATTTTTCCTTATCTAAATTTCTCCAGCTGTCATTATGCCATCTGAGACAAGTTTTTAGTCTACAGTACTATTCCACTCTATCAAGGCTTTTGTATTTGCACAATGTCCATTCAGCAGTTTCACCGGGACAAAAGAACCAATTTCAACATTTGGTTTCAGATACCCAGGATTTATTATGTGTTTAAAGTGTGTCTGGATTCTTCTTTTTTGCAGATGGAAATTCAGACATCCCAGTTATGTCATCTGATCCAGTGTCAGCTAGCAAGTATAGAACAAAACCTACAACTTAAAACATTTAATGTTTTCTCTTTGACTTTAGTGTCGTGTCATCCTCAAATACTATTGATGGACTGGAACAAGTTTAGGAATGTCTCCCAAACCCTGCATATAATCTTTTCCTATATTTCGAGGTAGTGGTGGAGGAGATTGTCTTCACCTCTGGAGGGACTCTGTAGATACTATTTAGGAGGCAGAGGAAAGGGCCTGTGTAGGAACTGTGGTTAAACTACAAGAACCTTCTGTTAAAGTTGACTATACAAAACCTTTGGAAAACAAAAAGAAAGGGAATTACTGTGTGATCTGAAGAATCATTGGCTGTCATAGAAGACGAATTGAAAAATATTCAGACTTTGACCTAGGCAGCCTTTCTTCTATAGCCAGTCTACCACCAGTAGGCTTTGAACAGTTAGAATTTTTTAACCTAAATAAAATTGATCCAACCCCACGGCTAAGCTACAAAACAATGTAGTCATAATTCATATCAGGCTAGTAGCAACTACTTTTTACTTATGTATAACTTTACTAAGTTTATATTAGAGCATTTGGTAAAACACATTAAAATTAAGTTAGAAGGGACAAGGCCCTAAATTAGGAATCTAAGATTTCATATTTTAATTCAGTCTCTATAATGCAGTTTGTTACTCAGCCTTGAGGAGCTCTTTGTTTGCACTAAAATTCCAAATATTAGGGATAAAGCTCAACCGTACACCCTTGTAGCCAAAGTTGCATGTAACTCTCTTTGGAAAAAAGCAGATAGGTGAAGGTTCCAACTTTTCAAAAGATAACCTCTGTTAAATTATAAGCCATTTCAGTTTTTTGGTTTTAAGGATGTTCCTTCTGATATTCTTCAAAAATAAGCCTATACAGTTTTATAAAATAATTACATAATATTCATTCAACCTATGCAGTACATGTTAAAATGGAAATCTGTTTGTCATTCTGAAAGAGAAATATTTTTGTCTATAGCTACAAGGTGAAAAGTGTTGTGAAAAATAATTTTAAGATATTAGAAGTTAAATGTCGCAGTTTTTATAACTAGTAATGTTACAGAACCTGGTCTGGATTACCTGGTGGAAAAACCAAGCAGCACTCGGAGATCTTGGAAGGCAGGAGGTTTATTTCACACCGACAGGCTCAGAGGAGATCATTCTCCAGAGGTCTAAGTCCTGAGCATAAGCAGAGGGAACAATTTATAGTCTGTTACTTCCGCATTCTGCATTAGTAGTAATTTGGTGTGCAAGTGGCAAGCAGGGTAGGAAGAAGAACCTGGAAGGGGAGTCTTCACTCTGCGCTGGAATTTCCCCATTAGTCCTGTCAGTAATCTTGTAACAGATTTTTCCCTATCATTCCCCCCTTTGATGCCTCTTTAAACAGATCTAGGCATCTAAAGATGCCTCTTTAAACAGATCAAAGGGCATCATCTTTATTTGTTATGAGCTGGTCCTTTCTCTTAGTTCCCTGACTTTGGTTGTGACTATTCTCAACTGGTTTACAAAGTAACAGCATCCTTCTCTGAGGAAGATGCAGGTGCCACCTTTCTTGGCAGTGAGGAGGTCAAGTGCCCATCTGTTCTGGAGGGCAACTCCTTTCAGGTAACTTATTTGGCTCTGCAAGGACACTAGGGAGTTGGTGCCATAGAAAAGCCTATGCCTCCTATGCTTATCTCTATCCTTGTGGCTATTCCTGCCCCTAGGAGGACAGTAGCAACACCACTTGTTTAGCCTGGGCCTTAGGGCTGAAAGTTTACAAATGGGGCCCAGATTAGAGGCAACCAATACCAAGAAAACATCCTATCCATAAGAGGAAAGTGAGTGCGAACAGCAACCTCTCACTGTTCCCCAGCTTTCTTGGGCAACCTCTGCCAATCCAATGACAAGGAGTAAGGACAGTTTATTTATTTTATCTGACCTGTGATTCCTCAGGCTTCTGCCATGCATAGAGCAGCCAGCTTCTGGGATGTGGTGGAGCAAGGCTGACGATCAGACTTGGGTCAGTCTTCAAAATCTGGGGCTCCTCAGGATTGGCCCTCTTGACTCTGGAGTAATGGACCCATGGAGTGATGTCTATGACCTTGAGGGCAGTAGGGGTGGTCAGAATAATGGTATGAGGCCCAATCCACTGTGGTTTGAGAGGGTCTTTTTTTTTCCCAATCTTTGACCCAGATTGAGTCCCCTGGTGATAAGGGGTGTACACGGGATCCTAAAGAGATTGGAGTGCTCTCTATGGTATATTGTTGTAACTCATTTAGGAAGGCCCTAAACTTGAAGTTGTTCTCTTATTTCCTTATCCTCTGTTTGGTGTAGGTTCCCCGGGAGGCTCCCTAGACATGGAAGTAGCCTCCCCTATGTTAGTTTAAAAGGGGAGAAACCTTGAGTTCCGGTGTGTAATGGACACACAGGAGGGCCAGGGGCAGCAGATTGGGCCACAGGATGTCTGTTTCCTGACAGAACTTGGCTAAGGTTCCCTTGAGGGTGTGATTCATCCATCTACTTTCCCTGAGCTTTGAAGCCGGTAAGCAGTCCACCATGAATACAAGCCCGTTATTGCTGTGAATTGTGGCCAGTAAGCCAAATCGGGGGACAGTTTCTTTTTTGAACTCTTGGTGGGGGTCACAGCACAGATAAGGGAGGGAGCTATGTCTACCTCCTTATTAGCTGCTATCTTGGTCACTGTGTTTGTCAGATGATTCCCTGTAGGGTTGTGCTGTAGGGTTGTCTCCCTTCTGGTGTTCTTTGCAGTTCTGCAAACTATTCTTTGCAGAACTGCAACTTATTTTTGGAAGCTAGACAGGCTTGAGGAACTTTAGTATTTCCTCCTTGTTTTTGATGGTCTTCCCCACTGTGGTGAGGAGGTCCCTTTGTTTGTAGATTGCTCCATGTATGTGTACAGTAGTAAAGGCATACCAGGAGTCAGTGTAGATGTTGACTTGCTTGTCTTTGCTAATGGTGAGGGCTCGGATTAAGGCATGTCATTCAGCCCGTTGTGCTGACCATCCCACAGGTAGGGCATTGGCCTCTAGGACTTCGTCTGTGGTTGTCACTGCATACTGTGCCTTTTGAATGCCTTCTGTGATGAAACTGCTACCATCACTGAGGTCTGAGTTTCTAGGGCCTGGTCACACAGATCTGGGTGACTTGCGAATACTTTATCAGTCATCTCAGAACAGTCATGATCTGGTTTCCCTTCCTCAGAAGGTAGGAACGTTGTGGAGTTCAGTGTCTGCACTGTTTCAAGAGTGACTGGATTCTCGCAGAGAAGCCCCTGATATTGTGCTAGCCAAGAGTTGGAGAGGTAGTGGTGTCCTTGAGGGCTCATGAGAGACCAAACAGCATGAGGGACCTTGACATTTAGTTCTTATACCAGGGTGAGTTTATCTGCTTCCTTAATGAGCAGAACTGTGGCCGCTAGTGCCCTAAGGCATGATGGCCATCCTGCTGCCACTGGGTCCAGCCTCTTTGATGGGTATGCTCCTGGCCGTTGCCAAGGGCCAACAGTCTGTGTGAGAAACCCAAGGGTGACCTTTTCTCAAGCACAAAGAGATTAAAAGGCTTTTCTATATCGGCAAGGGCTGGTGCCTGCCCCAAGGTGGCCTTTATCTCTAGGAAGGCAGCTTCGGCCTCCTCTGTCCAGATACCCCAGGACCGGGTTCTTGATCTGGTCCTACCAAGGGATTTTAGAGGGGTCTTGCTGTTGCCGAGAATCTGGGGTTCCAGATTTGGCAGAATCCCACAGCCTCCTGGAATTCTCGTAGCTCTCTTTTAGTTTAGAACTGGGGTACGGAGGTGATGACCTTTATTTCTCTCCAGCCCTAGTGCTCTTTTACCTTGGGTGAGGAGGAAGCCTAAGTATTGGACTTGCTGTTGGCAGATCTGTGCCTTTTTCCATGAGACCTGACACCCTGAGTCCGACAAGAGTTGGAGGAGGGCCCTTGTGCGCTCTGTGCAATGTGGCCTATCTTGGAAAGCCGGAGAAGTCTCCAGCCAGTGCCTCTCCAAAGAGGGTAGGCAAATTTTTAAACCCTTGTGGGAGGTGCGTCCAAGTCAGTTGCATCTGACGCCCTGTGTCTGGTTTGGTCCATTTGAAGGCAAACAAGGGTTGGATCTGGGGGGCCACGCAAAAGCAGAAGAAGGCATCCTTTAAGTCTAGGCAGGTAAACCAGCTGGCAGAGCCTGGGATCTGGCTGAGGAGGGTGTATGGGTTTGGGACCACTGGGTGCAAGGAGACAGTCACTTTGTTGATAGTTTGTAGGTCTTGAACTGGCCGGTACCCTCCTCCTGGCTTCTTGACTGTTCTTGGATGCCTGATCTTGTCTCTTGTGGGAGGGGATATTGCCACTGTCTCTGTGGTTGAGCCCCTGGGATCAACTCTACAATGACAGGGGCCCAGTTATGGGCAAGTCCAGGAGGGTTGTCCTCAACCCATACAGTGAGGAAGGCAGTCCTGAATTCTGGTGGGCCACTTGGTTGGACCTGGTATTTGGACCCTCAGCTTTGAGAGTACATCCTGGCTGAGGAGAGGAATAGGGCTTTCAGGTAGGTAGAGGAACTCATGCTGTACTCTATGGTCCCCAAGTTCACATTAAAGTCATAGTTTGGCCCCCTACTTTCATTTTGACCATGGGCTTATGGGGGCCAAGAAGAAGTGAGCCTGGTCCCCCCTCAGTCTGAATCTATAACTGCTAGGCTTATGAGGTCTTTTTTGCAGGGTTCTTTTGCGTATCGTCTGGGTTTCTGGGACTTTCCCTGGTTGGGACATTTATTCTAACAATGTCCTTTCTCCTTGCAGTAGGCACATTAATCCTTTGCTAAGGAGGTTCTGGGCCTCCTCCTTTTGGCAACTGGACTTATCCTGTCCTTTTGTCGTGGCTCTCTTGTGCCTCAGGATCAAACAGGGTGTAAGCCTCACATAGCCTCTCATAATAATCCCCGGGGGATTTCCCTTGCTGGTGAGCATATTCATGGCTTCTTACCCTCTGCTCAGATCCCCTGGAGGAGAGCTTCTTGGTACCGGTGGGTGTGGACCGGCTTCTGGAGAGCAGCTGCACCTGGCTGATGGCGCAGTCTGCCTGCTGGTCCGGGGGAGAGAGAGGATCTGCCGAGTCTGAAGGTGGCAGAGTATCAGGAACTGGGGGATTAGGTGCTGACAGTCTTGGGGGAACATATGGCAGGGGCACCAGTGGTCCTTCCTCCGGATCACTGGTGAGAATTTGTGGGGGTCAGGACTTCTGTACCCTAGCCTGTCTCTGTTCATTGCAGGTAAATCGCACCCAAGGGGGAAGGGTTTGGGTAATCCCTAACCAGAAGTTGATATACGGGACTGATCAGGGTGACCTGGGTCCCCAGTGACAACACTCCAGATGCAGCAGACCATTGGGACATCTAAGGTTCACTTCGAGGGCCATCCTATACCAAAAGTGGGACATTCCAACTTACATACTGTCCTTAACTTGCCAGGGGTCATTTTAATTCCATAGTCTCCCCAAAACCCCATTTTTGCACTGTCCTGACCCCATAATGTTCCTGTGAGATGGAGTCGCAAAGAGACAGAGGGGTAGAGGAGCCCCCTCTAATGAGGAGACCAGTCAGATGCCTGTTTGGCCATGTCCCGAAGGTACTTAGGTGATACTTAGCTGTAGTGGTCTCAGCTTTGTGACTTAAGATCAGAAACTATTCCAGTGCCGTCATAGACTGTGTGCCATTCACCATGGAATCGCAGATGGGTGCACTCAGACTCCAGGTGCTTTTGGGGACCTTACGGGGTGCCTGCCTGTGGAGCCCCAGAATTGAACTTGGCAGGCAAACCAGACCGAGTTGCACATTCACACTCACGTACACACCAGAGGTTATTACATTCCCTCCCACAGAATTCCTACCTGTGAGATCTCTGAAGTCTGAGGCGACAGAGCGGGAGACTGCTGAATATCAGGCAGGGCATGCCTTCTCCGTTGCAATTCCTCATTCTGTCACTGCCTTGCCGTTTTCCCAAACTAGTGGCAACAATGGGCTCGTGCGGTTAGGGAACCAAATGTTATGAAACCTGGTCTGGATCACCTAGTGGAAGAACCAAGCGGCACTTGGAGATCTTGGAAGGCGGGAGGTTTATTTCACACTGGCAGGCTCAGAGGAGATCACTCTCCAGAGGTCTCAGTCCCAAGTGCAAGCATGGGGGACAATTTATAGTCGGTTACTTCTGCATTCCGCATTAGTAGTTATTTGGTGCCCATGGCAAGCAGCGTAGGAAAAAGAACCCAGAAGGGGAGTCTTTGGTTGGGGACTGGAATTTCCCTATCGGTCCTGTCAGCCATCTTGTAACAGATTTTTCCCTATCAGTAAAATTTCATACAGATTTATTTCTGATTATTTATTTCCATAACTGCAAAAACATTCTTTTTAATGCAAATTTTACACAAATTATTTAAAAATAAATATTAAGCTATATAATAAGTAATGCCTTTACATGGATTTTTTTCTTACTCTGAATATAAATTGAACAACAAACATTCTAGAGATCTTATAATTTGAGAGCTAGAAGGGTCTTTGGAGATATCCCAAGAAAACATAGTTAGTTTATGTACGAGGAAACTGAGACCCAGTGAAGTTAAGGGACTTATCTAAAATAAGGGACTTATCTAAAATGATACAAATAATTAGTGGTGAAATTAGATTTAGATTCAAATCACCTCAGTCAAGTGCCTCCTGTGAAATTTTCCAACATTTTATAGAAAAAAAATTAATTTCTTCACATTTTGTATATTTTTTTAAGGTACATGTATTTATTTTGAGAGAGAGAGCATGAGCATGAATAGGGGAACAGCAGAGAGAGAGGGAGAGAGAGAATGCCAAGCAGGCTCTGCACTGAGACTTGATCTCACAAACCGTGGGATCATCCCACAAACCATAGGCTCATGACCAGAGCCAAAACCAAGAGTTGGATGTACAACTGACAGAGCCACCGACTGAGTATATGTATACTTTTTAGTTGATTCCTAAAGCTTACTGTGTAAAATTCAAGGCAATATTTCTTAATTATTGTTTTCCTTAGGAAATGTTACTATCCTTGATCATTCTTGAGATCAAAGCAATTGACTAAGTAACAAATATAGATACAAATAGGCCTGGGTTCACATCCCAGCCAAGTGTGTAACTAATTTCAGACAAATCACTTTACCAATCTCAACTTTAATTTCCTGATTCATACAATGAAAATAAGAATTGTGCCTTTCACCAGGCTTGTGGCAAGAATTAAATAACATGCACCTTAATTGTTTGCCTTTAGTAATAATAGTACTACTAATAATTATTATTATAGCATTTCTTATGTGGCTGTTGTAAGGTTTCAGCAGACTTAAAGTAGGTATTAAAATGATTTTATATTACTTTCCAAAACACAAATTCTATTTTGTAAAAGGCGGGAGGGGAAATGGAAATATAAATTGCAGCAGGAGGAGTTAACCTTGGCCCTCCTCTTCCATCCCCCTCAAATGAGGGTTGTTCACTCTTTTATTTCTGTATAGCACTGAATCAGGAGGTGATATGACATACTTCTAGTTCATTCCTGACACTTTTGTGCAGCTATCGCATACTTTACCTTTCACATCTATTATCAGAGGACCTCATAATTACTCCCCAACATTTACTGAGGATGTGGATACCAGTTTCTGGTCCATCTTTCTACCTTAGTTGGTGCTATCAATGGACATTATTTAAAGTTCCAAGTGTACAGCCTATCTAGGATGCCAGCCCTTGAAAATCACTCAAAGAATACTGTATGTCATAGAGGTTTTCCCAAAGGAAAGAAAATAAAAATAATGAGATGTTCAATTGAGGGCATAAATATAGTAACTAACCTTGAATAGATATATAGGTAGATAATGTTTAGATAAAATATTCAAATAATAATAGTATTGTTTAATTTTATTAATAATTTATTAATATGAAATATCCAAATTATGCCATGGCCAATGTAATCATATGATATAGATAGACATAACCATGATGAAATGAGCAGGTTCAGTTTATATATGCAAAACTTTGATGATAGAAAAAAAGGTGGAATACAGTGAATTATCTGGATATTAGGTAAATGGTGTCTCCAATCTAACTTGATGGCTAAATTAAACTCTTTATTAAGAAATTATTCATTATAATGTAATTTTTATAGTTATAATTTTAATATATTTTAATGTTTATTTATTTTGAGAGAGCACAAGCAGGGGAGGTACAGAGAGAGAGGGAAAGAAAGAGTTCCAAGCAGACTCTGCACCGTCAATGCAGAGCCCAGTGTGAGGCTCAAACTCATGAACTGTGAGATCATGACCTGAGCCGAAATCAAGAGTCAGCCGACTGAGCCACTCAGGCCTGATTATTATTTTAATTAGACAAACAGTTGGGAAACAAAACATTAAAAATATATCTCTTTTATTAAAAAAAAAAAAAAAAAAAAAGAGCAGGGTGCCTGGATGGCTCAGTCAGTTAAGCGTCTGACTTTGGCTCAGGTCATGATCTTCCAGTTCATGAGTTTGAGCCATGTATCAGGCTCTCTGCTGCCAGGGCAGAGCCCGCTTCAGATCCTCTGTCTCCCTCTCTCTCTCTGCCCCTCCCCCCATCTTGTGATGTGCTCTCTCTCTCTCTCTCTCAAAAATAAAAATATTTTTCAAATAAATGAGCTAATGAATATTATATACATTTGTGGGCTATACTGTTCTATCTCAGTTTGCTTGTTTTGCTGCCTGCTGAATTAAGCAGTTAAAAGCATCAGTGGCAATTATTCTTGCATCTGCATTAGACCATGTGTTAGAATGCCTCATACAAGTGATTAAAACCTTCAGATAAATAAAAGATTCAAAATCATGGACCTCTAATATATAGCTAGTAAGAATGATCTTGCTTCAGTTAAGAGTTCTCAGGTTGAATTAAAATCATAACAGCTGTTGTAGGATACAGCTTTACTTGCTGGCCAGAGAGCAGGATGGACAGTTCTGCCACATTTGGGTTGCAGCCATTGAACCATAATGACTGTAGAGCCCTTTCTATGGCCCCACCTGGACAGGGAAGCAATTTGTAGCTCTGTCCAACTGCTGAATACAGCATCCCATCCCACTGGCTAGAAAGCCTGACCAGAGCATGCGGGCAGCCAGAGAGCCCATCACACTGCAGCACCTGAGCAAGGAATCAAGCCAGATATTCTTTTCCACTGTTCCCAGACAGTGGCATGCCTCTTGATCTCAGAGCATGAGCAGTGGCCTAACCCAAATAGAGACACTGATAGCAGGCCCCAACTGCCAAAGGATGCGACCACCTGAATCATGCAGAACTCAAAGCTAAACTGGAGTCTGGAGGAGGGGACAGCTTACTCAGATGTTCAAATACCATTGCAAGGAATTAAGGATCACAAAGAATCAAATAGACATGACACTAACAAAGGAAACTAATACAGTTCTTGTGGTAACCAAAAGAAATCAGGAGTAGCTATGCTTACATCAGATGAAATAGGCTATAAGAGAAAAATGCTCAAAAGGGACAAAGAAGGTCATTGTGTAATGATAAAGGAGTCAATCCATCAAGAAGATACAATTCTAAGTATGTACTCAACATCAGAGCACCTAATATATAAAGTAAATAAGGAAAAATAAACTAATAAAAGTTGGGGAGTTAATACCCTACTCTCAACAATGGATAGATCATTTAGACACAGAATCAATATGAAACAATGCTATAGACCAAATGGGCCTAACATATATACAGAACATTTAATCCAACAGCAGAAGAATGGACATTATTCTCAAATACATGTGGGACATTTTCTATGATAGGTCATATGTTAGGGCATGAAATAAGTCTTAACAAATTCAAAAATTTAGAAATTATATCATGTATCTTCTCTAACCACAATGGTGGGAAACTAGAAATCAGTAACTGGAATGAACCTGGAAAATTCACAAATACATGGAAAGTAAGCAACACACTTCTTAAAGGATCAAAAAAGAAATCAAAAGGGGAAAAATATCTTGAGACAAACTAAAATGGAAACACAACATACCCAAACTTAAAGATATGGCAAAAGAAGTTCTCAGAGGAAAGTATCTAGCAATAAGTACATACACTGATAAATAAGAAAGATCTCAAATAAGTGACCTAATCTCATACCTTAAGGAACTAGAAAAAGAATGAACTAATCCCAAGTTAGCAGAAGGAAGGAAATAATAGAGTAGGACAAATAAATAAGGTAGAGAACAGAAAAAAAAACCCAGAAAATATTTACAAAATTGAGTTGGTTCTTTGAAAAAATAAAATTGACAAACCTTTACTAAGACTAACCAAGAAAAAGAAAGAGTACCCAAATCATAAATGCAAGTGGAGACATTATAACTAATACCACACATATAAGAGTCAGAAGAGATTACTGTGAACAACTATATACCAAGAATTTAATGACCTAGAAGAAATAGACAAATTCCTAGAAACATATAACCTACCAAGACTTATCATAAAAAATAGAAAATTTAAACACACTAATAATGAGTAAGGAGAGTGAATCAGTAATCAAGAAACTCTCAATGAGGAAAAGTCTAGAACCAGATGGTTACAATGGTGAATTTTTCCAGACCTTTAGAGAAAAATTAAAGACAATCCTTTTCAAACTCTTCCCAAAAAATAGAAGAGGAGGGAACACTTCCAAACTCATATTAGACCAGCATTACCCTGATATCAAAGCCAGATAAATATACTACAAGAGAAGGGAGCTAGCTACAGGCCAACATTTCCTGGTGAATATAGATGCAGAAATTCTCAACAAAAATACTAGCAAACACAATTCAGCAGCACACTGAAAAGATCATACACCATGATCAAGTGGGATTCATCCCTGGGATGCAAAGATGTTTCAACATAGGTAAATCAAAAAACATTATACATTAATAGAATGAAAGATTAAAATCATATAATCATCTCTTGATGGAAAAAGCAATTGATAAAATTCAACATCCATTTGTGATAAAAATTCTCAAAAACACCCTGATAGGTAACATATCTTAACATAATAAAGGTCATATATAACAAGCCCACAGATAACATCATACTCCATGGTGAAAGGTCAAAGCTTTTCCTCTAAGATCAGAAACAAGACTCTCACCACCTTTATTCATCATAGTACTGGGATTTCTAACCAGAGTAATTGGGCAAGAAAAGGAATAAAAGGCATCAGAATTGAAAAGGAAAAAGTAAATTTATCTGTTTGCAGATGACATGATTTTATATATGGAAAATCCTTAACACTCTACCAAAAAACTTATAGATCTTATCAATGACTTCAGTGTAGTTACAGGACACAAAATCTACTTGCAAAAATTAGTAACATTTTTATACATTAAATACCAATAATTTGAAGGAGAAACAAGACAATGTCATTTATGATAACATCAAATACAGTGAAATACTTAGAAATAAATTTAACCAAGGAGATGAAAGATTTGTATACTGAAAATTTTAAGACATTGATGAAAGAATTGAAGAAGACAGGAATAAATGAAAAGATACTCATGTTCGTGGATTGGAAGAATTGATGTTAAAATGTTCATACTACCCAAAGCCATCTATAGATTCAGTGCAATTTCTGTCAAGATTCCAATGGATTTTTTGTTTGTTTTTTACAGAAATAGACAAAGCAATCCTAAATTCTTACGGAACAAAAGCTGCAAATAGCCAAAACAATCCTGAGAAAGAAAAAAGCTGGAGGCATTACACTCCCTGATTTCAAACTGTATTACAAAGCTATAGTAATCCAAAACAGTATAGTATTGGCTTAAAAACAGACATATAGATCAATAGAACAGAATAGAGAGCTCAGAAATAAACCCATGCATTTATGGTGAATTGATTTATGACAGAGGAACCAGGTATATACGATGGGCAAAAGTCAATCTCTTCAATAAATGATGCTAGGAAAACTGGAAAACTAGATGCAAAGGAATGAAACTTATCTACACCATTGACAAAAATTAACTCAAAATGTATTAAAGACTTAAATGTAAGACTTGAATCAGTTAACCTCCTAGGAAAAAATAGGGAAAAAGCTCATTTATATTGGTCTTGGCAATGATTTTTTGGAAGTGACAAAGAACAAGCAGCAAATGCAAAAATAAACAAGTGAAATTACATCCAACTAAAACGCTTCTGCACTGCAAAACAGATGGTCAACAAAATGAAAAGCAACCTATGGAATGGAGAAAAAATCACCTCTCTGGTAAGGAGTTAATATCCACAATATTTAAGAATTCCTACAGCTCAATAACAATAGCAAAAGTTATCTAATTAAAGAATGGGCAAAGGACCTGAATGGACTTGTTTGCAAAGAAAATAGTCAGATGGCTGATAGGTACCTGAAGAGGTGCTCGACTTCCATAATCCTCAGGGAAATGCAAATCAAAACCACAATGAGATAGCACCTCACACCTGTTAAGATAATTAATATCACAAAGATGATAGGTAAGTGTTGGCAAAGATGTGGAGAAGAAAACCCTTGTGTTGGTGAGAATGTAAATTGATGCAGCCATTATGGAAAACAGAATGGATATTCTTCAAATATTTGAAATCCAACTACCATATGATCTAGCAATTCCACTGGTATATGTCCAAAGGAAACAAAATCACTCTCTCAGATATCTGAACCTTCATGTTCATTGCTACATTATTTATAATAGAAATGGAAGTAACCTAAATGTCTATACACAAATGAATAGGTAAAATGTGATATCTACTTATGTATACATAATGTAATATATAATGTCCACATATATTTGGTATAGAGATGTGTGTATTTGTGTGTGTGTGTATATATATATGTATGTGTATATATATATATATACATACATACATATATATATGAAATATTCAGCTATAAAAAGGAAGGAAATCCTACCATTTGTGACAAAATGGGTGAACCTTGAGGGCATTATGCTAAGTGAAATCTTAGACAAGATAAATACTGTGTGATTTCACCTAAATATGGAATCTTAAAAAACCTAACTCATACAGGCAGAGAACAGATTGGTGGTTGCCAGAGGTGGGGAGCTAGGGGCTGGGGAAATGGGTGAAGGTGATCAAAAAGTAGAAACTTCTGTTACAAGGTAAATAAATTCTAGGGGATATAGAGTGCAGTATGCTGACTATAGTAAATAATACTGTATTAAATATTTGAAAGTTGCTATAATGTTAAGAGTAGATCTTAAAAGTTCTCATCACAAGAGGGGTGCCTGGGTGGCTCATTTGGTTGAGCCGCTGCCTCTTGATTTTGGCTGAGGTTATGATCCCAGGATTGTGGGATTGAGCCCTACATCAGGCTCCGCACCGAGCATAGAGCCTGCTTGATATTTTCTCTCTGCCCCTCTCGCCTGCTCACACTCTTTTTCTCTCTAAAATAAAATTAAAAAAAATTTTTTTAAAGACATTTTTAACAATGTGTGGTAATGAATGTTAATTAAACTATTGAGGGAAATACAAATACTTCACAATATATACCTAATCAAGTCATTGGTACGCTTTAGGCTTATACAATGTTACATGTCAATTTTATCTCGGTAAAGCTGGGGGAAACAAAGAAAAAGGGCATCAGGTATAGGGTGTCCAACCTAAGTTAGATGAGTTAGGTAGAGAAGGCCTCTATAAGGCCTTACTGAGGTATGACCAAAATACTAAAAAAGAGTGTACTCAAAGGTTTGGAAAAGAGTGTTGCAGGAAGAGGGAGAAATAAGTTCCAAAGCCCGAATTTTGAGGAAATTAAACAGTAAAGTTTAATAACAAGGCTAATATGGGGCAAATTATGAATAAGAACAGAGGACATAACTAATATAGACAAATAGATCTGGGATGTATTCCCATTACCTGAAATATGATGTTGAACAAAATTGTTAAACTCTCTGCACCTCAGTTTCTTCATTAGCAAAATGCAGATAACTGCCTAGTAAAGTTTTTCCAATTATTAAATGAAGTTATATATGCAAAGAACCTTGTTCATAAAAGTGCTCAGTAACTTTTTATTCCATATTTTATTGAAATTGCTTAACCAAATGTTGACATATTACCCCTTTAATTCATGAGATGTTGTTCCAAAGTAAAATTGAGAGAAACAGAGGAAGGGAAATTGATTTGTGTCCTTATGGAGAGGAATTAGACTATTTTGTATAATCTAGTAGGAGAAAATAAAATTTTACCTTCCAAAAGAAAACAAATTCTGAATATTTCTGTCTTAATTTTTTTAATAGCTTATTGATGAATACATAGAGAATGGTAATATTAAAGAAACACTACATACGAGATCATCTGTTACTACTGCAATATACTTCTTTATGTATTAGACAACTCCAGTTCTTGCTCACTTCAGTCAGATTTTGAGGAAAATTTTTAGATTCAGGAGACCTTTTAATTAACTAGTGAATATCTAAATATAGCAGTGAGCAGATCCTCAACATTGTATAGAGAATGAGGAAAACACAGGAGGGATTGAAGGAAAGAGAAATACCACATAGTGGTTGCTAGGGAATAAACATGGAGAAATGTATTGCCTTCATAAATATATCTTAACTGGGGTCAGGAAATAAAGTGCTAATCAAATGCTAATTTGATTTAGTACCAAACAGAGGTAATTACAGTGGAGAGAGAGAGAGAGTGTGTGTGTGTGTGTGTGTGTGTGTGTGTGTGTGTGTGCGCGTGCACACTGGCGAAGGGGGTTAGTTCTCCAACAAAACTGTTTCTGGTTAAAGCAGGGGTTCTTATTAATAAAATTGCTGACAGGGAAAAAATTCATTATATGGCATAAGAGAAATTGTATTTTTTCTTCAAGGGAAAATGAATTTTAAATGTAATGTAAAAACAATAATTTAAAAGATTCTAATTTCCAAAATGCTTAAGTGACTTGTTGAATTTTCTGCAGTGTAACTTTTTTAGATGAGTGCTAATATATGTACATGTCAATTATTTATTTTAGAAGATCAACATTTTTCTTTAATATTGATTTCTATTTCATTTCTTCCAGAGCTATTACAACTAATTGGTAGGTAGTATGAGTTGTCAAACAGAGAATTTTCTCATGCTAATAGTTTGAAGTGGTGGAGGTGGTATACTACTCACAGAACACTGATTTTATTTGTGTGGTCTTGTTTTAGAGAAAAGGAGGGGCCATAACTTATTTTTAAGATAAAACATAGGCCAAAGAAAAAGTAAATGAGATAATAAAAGATACAATAAGTGCACATGTGTGGAAAGGTTGAGAAAGAGACAATAAGAAATAAATGGGGGAAAAAAAGCTGTCCTCTATTACTCACCTGATTTTCATATTTACTGACTAATAGCTTATCAATGTGAGAGAAGCTTGAGGTTTCCACTTTTATTCTGCTTGGTCCCATTTGTCCCAGTTCAAATTTAAGCCTCCTCAGTGTTCTCCATTTAACTTCTTTTAACTAAAACGGAAAAAAAAAAATTCTCTCTCAAAGACTTTTCATTCACAGCCATAAATTTAGCCCTGGGACTCTCAATTTTCATTGCTTTCTTTCATTTTTTTTTTTGAACACCATCCTATGAAAACTGTAATGAAAATAATCATGTATGTGCCTGCTTGTCACGTGACCATGCAATAATTGTGACAGCAAGTCTTTGGAAAGAGAGATTATTAAACTGATAAAGTGGTCATCTCAGTGGAAAAATTGTTCTAGCACCTATTCTTTACACAGAAATGTTATTACAAATGGGAAAACAAATTAACTGACCATGACAGTATAATGAAAGTGAATTGACTTAAGTATATATCCTTTGTGTGCTGTGTATTATTGTCTTAAGTCTGCTTCATGAAATTTTTTAACAAATACAGTCTTGTCAGCCAGGGCCAAAGACTTCTCCATTTACGGAAAGTGTGATCATGTTAAAATGTCTTACTAATTTTACCCCTTCCTCATTTTTACTATAATCCAATGTCTTATAGATCATAAAGATGGAGTAGAAAAAACAAATGTATTTAGAAAACCTATAAAGGATTTAAATGAGGGGGCATATATAGAAGGAATAAAATTTAGAAATAAGAATTGTTACTAGAGACAAAATAACCTCAGTAAATGTTAATCACAATTTATACATATTGCTTTATTTATTTACTTAAACATGGTCTAACCGCCCCCCCAATATAAAGTCCATGTATCAGCTTTAATTTTGCTGTACTGTTGTATTCTCAGCATATACAGCACTTTCAATAAATAATCTATTAAATGCATACACGTTTATGCTTTAGAAATAAATGGCAAAAGCCCTGGCTCCTTGGGTTTGGGGTACATATATTAATGTTTATTGGAGTGGGTGGTAAACATACAGTTTTACCTGTCTTGAGAACCAGTTTGTTTCTGAAATCAGAAAGTTAAACCTCACCAATTGTAAATTTGGTGAGCTAAAGTGGACTTAATTTTTACATACAAAAAGGCAAAAACAGGGAAGTGGACAATCATAGGGTATATCATGACTTTATTTTGATTAGAAGTGCTCTTTTTGCTTAACATCTCTAGATAATTATGTAGACTTTCACATTTATTGTGTATTAGTAGGAAAAGCTGCAGGATGTCATCTCCCATCCATTGTACTAAAACCCAGAACTCCAGAGGCCTGCATGTCTCTGGTCTTTCCCACTCTCTCAGGTAGTTCAACCATCCCACCTTTAAATGTGTTGAATCTACTCAATATTTTCATCTCCACGGCTGGTCCAAAACACCATTACATTTCTCCTGCATAACCACAGCAACCTCCTTCCTTCTGTTTTTGCCCTCCCCCCACAATCCTTCCTCCACATAGCATCCTGTATGATCATTTTTTATCAGTCCAACCATGCTATCACCCTGTTTCAGAGTCAGGTGATTTCCAGTTTCACTTAGAATAAAATTCAAACCTCTTACTTGGCCTATGAAACTATGAAATCTGCATCTCTCTTAGCTCATAACCACAAACTGTAGCACCCTGTATTCTAGTGATAGTGGTCTTTTCTCTATTCTGCAAGAACACAAAGTTTTTTCCCATCCCAGGTCCTTGGCACATGGTACACCCCTTGCCCATGTACTCTACTCCCAGATGTTCACATACCTGGCCACTTAGCATTCATACTCCCATCCTGTGAAAAGTCTTACTTGACAGTATAACTAAAGAATCCTCTGATCCCCATTTATTCTCTGTTCCAGGGGTTGGCAAACTGTGGCTCCCAGTTCAGCTGCCTGTTTTAGAAAATATAGGTTCATTAAAACACAGCTATGCTTTTGTGTATGACTGCTTTTGTACTACATCAGAGTAGAATGACTTTGGGAACCAAGTTGATGAACCATAGTGACACAGACCAAAAAGCCCACAAAACCTAAAATACTTGTTTTTGGGTCCTGAGGTAAAGACCTGACTGAAGAGACTCATTTTGGAGATGTTACACGAAAGAGAAATAACCTTTGTTAGTGCAAATGATTGGAGGCTTTATGTTATCACAACCCAACTTAGCCAGTATAAATTGACACAAGGAATATGTAGAATATATTGTAGATAAAAATTGAATGGTTTTTAGATCAATGAAATAAGTCTTTATGTAGAGGTATTTCCATGTTACAGCGTGGGGTGTTCAATGTATCTTTACTAACTGTTCTCAAATATCTCTTATGATTGGGAACAGATGGCTGCAATGATTTTCAGATGATGTTCTGTAATCCTGGAAACATTGAGCAATCTTTAATCATCTTGAAATTCTTAAGAAATAATTTGTTATTTATTGGGACAAAATGAGCTACAAGGTATTTTTTAAGAATGACTTAGCATAGAAAGTACCCATGATTAAAGAATCAAGTAAGACCAACTGCAATTCAAGTATTCTAATTTCAACTGCATTTTCTTTCCTATCAATATGTAAAGATCTATGTCCTGCAAAACTATAAATTCTGAATATTAAGCAGTTACTGAATAAAAGATCAAAGACAAAAGCAGTACAGTGTTACAACATTCAAATAAGTGTATATAAAGTTGAAATTGTAATGTGAGGTAAAAATATTTAGTAAAAGTCATTAAATTTGACTCACTAATATCTTAATAGTTACTCTTTTGATAGACATATATATCTAGTACTATTAAAAGTCATAAGATTATTCCTTTTATTTAATATGTGGAGTTAATTTAAAATAGAAAGAAAGGATATATGAACTTTACACTCAAAGTTCTTAATCACACTGCATTATTTGGGGCTAGTTGTTACAGTGTGTCTATATCATATCCATGCCTATTATCTGTAAAAGGTTTTACAAAATTTAGATCACACATTATAGTCAGATTCATATCCTGGATTTTTTTGTCATTATGAGTGATTTATATTTCTAAAATGTTTTAATGTTCATTTATTTTGGAGAGAGACAGAGACATAATGTGAGTGGGTTAGGGGCAGAGAGAGAGGGAGACACAGAATCTGAAGCAGGCTCCAGGCTCTGCGCTGTCAGCACAGAGCCTGACAAGGGGCTCAAACTCATGAGCTGTGAGATCATGACCTGAGCTGAAGTCGGATGCTCAACCGACTCAGCCACCCAGGCACCCCTATTTATTTTTTTAATACAACTTATTGTGAAATTGGCTAACATAGAATGTGTACTGTGTGCCCTTGGTTTTGGGGATAGATTCCCATGGTTCATCGCTTATATACAACACCTAGTGCTCATCCCAACAGGTGCCCTCCTCAATTGTTTATTTATTTTTGAGAGAGAGTGAGAGAGAGAGACAGAGTGCAAGTGGGGAAGGGGCAAAGAGAGAGGGAGACACAGAATCTGAAGTAGTCTCCAGCCTCTGAACTATCAGCACAGAACCTGATGTGGGGCTCGAACTCATGAGCCATGAGATCATGACCTGAGCCAAAGTTGAACACTTACCTGACTGAGCCACTTCGGCACCCTGAGTGATATTCTTAGAAAATCTATTTTATTAATAAAATAATTGTGGAAGAACAGATTTACTGAAACTTGCCCTATTTTAGACAATTTTGTTTATGCACTTTGTTATTAAAAGTGCTGTTAAAAGAAATCCATCCCTTTTTGAAATTACGCAAATGTTATTCGTATTATAAATATTATTGAATGATTAGATTGCTGATGCATATCAACAAATTGCTTTCCATATAGTTTGCATCAAATTTTTACTGTCTTGATAAATATGCATCAAAGTGCTATCTTAATACAGGCTCACTAGAGGGGTGGCTGGGTGGCTCAGTTGTTTGAGCATCCGACTTTGGCTCAGGTCACGATCTCACGGTTTGTGAGTTCGAGCCCCGTGTGGGGGCTCAGAGCCTAGAGCTTGCTTCACATTCTGTGTCTCCCTCTCTCCCTGCTGCTCCCCCACTCATGCTCTGTGTCTGTCAAAAATAAATAAACATTAAAATTTTTTTAAAAAAATACATGCTCACTAGAAATGTTACCTTTTTGTTTTGCTTTTTATTTTTGTAGCAAAGAAATCTCTTTATTGTTTTAATGTATACTCTTTCATATTTTATGGCATTCATCAAATACTTAAGCTTTATTTGTAATAAAGTCTTATTCTGGGTTTCTATTCTGTCTCATTGGTTCATACTATATCACAATAATTTATATAATGCGGATCCTCTTTTCTTAACATATTTGGATTATTTCTCTATTAATAGTAGTCCAATGATAATGGTAGCTGAAGTTTCTGGAGTTCTTAGTATGTGTTAGCCACTCTGCTAAGCAGACCAATCTGTTTATGTCTCTATGCAATGCTTATCATTGGTTGTGGCTGTTTGCTGAGTTTCTGCTATAAGATACTACTTTTCAGTTTTCTTCATATGTCTTCTCATTATGGGAAGCAGAGGTTGTGACTGTCTGGAATATGATCTTCTGATGATAGAAAGCAGTAGGGGAGAGTTGGCAGAAACTTGCCATGCCCCTGTAGTCTTTGCTTTAAAGTGGAAGCTAGTCAGTCTGTCATAAGACATACTGCAAGTCACATAGCTAAATCCAACATCAGTGGAGCAGAGACAACACAGAGGATGTGAACATTTGCAGACAATTTTAAAATTTACCATACTCACAATGCTTCTTTTGTTACTCTGTGGTCTTTGTGAGTTCATTGCTTGATCCTAATCAGTGATGCCTTTGGATTGAAATTAAGAAGTTCTGTCCTTGAGAGGATTTTCAGAGAGAAATCAGGGAGGGTTTTATAATAACTTATTTATTATATAGATAATAAAAGCATGGAGGAATTTAATGCAAACATTGCTAATGCTAATGGATTTCTTAAGTTTCTGTGGCAGGAGAATCTTCATCTAGTGTAGAGACTCAATGTTTCATATAATAATGACTTTAAAATGATAGAGGAAATCCTATAACAAATGTAATAGCAGTCTACATTTGATCACAGTGGTCTGATTGATAGTAAATAAAAATGATTTTACTGTCCATGTATTTCCTTTCCATAGTGGTGGCTTTTTGATGCCTGATACACATGTATGTCTTCAGAAACAGGTATACACAGGTATGGTTTTATATAGCCAGTTATGTCTCTTCTTTCATCTTATGAAACCTAAGGCTATCTGCTCATTTTGGCAGCCAATTATGTAGCATTTCATGTGAATCACATTATGCAGCTACTTGCAACTATTGTGAAGATTACTGAACAAATATGCAAAGTTAGTCAGTCATAGTAAAGTAAGAAATCCACAGGTTATCAGTGACTGTAAAGGAGACCAAATAGTTTAGTTCATGGTAGCAGTTGTCTTTTTGCATGGACTCTTTTATCTTTGTCATGTATTAGCTAGATGAAACTTAGGTTAGGTCTTAAGGATATGCTATTGTTTACCAAGTGAAGAAGAAGTTTTAGACATTCCAATCAAAGGGAAAGTACAGGGACACCTGGGTGGCTCAGTCAGTTAAGCATCCAACTCTTGGTTTCAGCTCAGGTCAGGATTTTGATCTCGTGGTTCATGAGTTCAAGCCCCTGCATCAGGCTCCGTGCTGACAGTGTGGAGGCTCTCTCCCTCCCTCTCTCTCTCTCTGCCACTCCCCCACATGTACTCCCTTTCTCTCAAAATAAATAAATAAAAAGAAAAGGGAAAGCACATGACACAAAAGTGAACAAGGTCTTGCAATTAATGGTATGCTTCCGCAATAGTGCAGTTTATAGTGTCATAAGGAACTGAAGGAAAATGTATAATCTGAAGGGCACTCATTTAAACCATATCCACATGGTTTCTGGGTTCTAGATTCTTAGAAGATTCAGCCTACTTTTTTAAAAGAAATGTCACAAAGTTGATTGAACCAAAACAATAATTTGTTTAACATTTCACATTAATTTTTGTCCTGCTATATTCCCTGAGAATACAATTTTATATATAAAAGAATATAATGGAATTGTGTTTTCAGGTAGTGCAATTTTCTGGGTGCCTACCTTCTAAAATGTTTTCTTTCTCAGATGTTTGGAATTTCATGGAGATGCCCTAGGCATGGGTATATATGGAAAGGTAAGTAAATTGGTTTCAGTGTCCAAGTGTTTCTTCCATCAGGGCAGTTCTACTTGCAATCAGCTGATGTTCCACCAAAGACTTATTTGAGAAAAATGATGACAGTGCTAAAAGCCAGAATATCATTGTGCTAGATTCTTTCTGGCACACAAGAGAGAAGGAGGGGCACAGTTGTGGCCTGCTTTCACCCTCTCTGAAATGATGCTGAGAGCTGAGATGAACAAAGCCAATTTCATCCGAATACTAAAATCCTGACAGTACTTCAGTGGCATTGGCATGAGGAAGGGAGAGGCAGTGTGCTGCCTCAGTACACACTTCAGTCTTGGAGCAACTCTCACATGCTCCACCAACACAGATTCTTAAATGACTTGGTAAGTCCCTTAAGAATCTGCATTAGGTTTAGAGACTACATTAGGCAGCAGCTGCTGCTACAGCCGAATGATTACCTATTCAAATGGAACAGATTCTAGGGAGGGTGTGAAGGGAGGCCTTCCCTCACAGTGACTCTGCAAGGAAGATTTTTGAGGCAAGGGAAGCCAGAAGGAGACCTTCAAACAATAAGGTTTTATGATGCTGCTTAGCCTTTCTAAAATCCTTCTTAGTAGACAGATGCAAAAAAAAAAAAAAAAAAAAAAAAAAAAAGCAATGAAAAGATGCTGAGGGGTAAATAAAAAACCTCTCCAACATCTAGAAATAATGTAAAGATGATAAAACTTCATTTTTTTTTTCAGCCTGGTTTGCTTTCCTACAAATTTTTGTGCTGATGAATGAATTTTGTTATCCTGTAAACTAGATAAAGAGGAAGTGAATATGTGAGCACACCATTCATCACAATGGACCTGATCTATAGAAAGTACTCAAGAGGGCGTTATGTGATTTTTCTAAGGACCCCTTTTACAAATGATTTAATTAAAATGAATGATTGCACAGCTGTCGCATAAAGCAGCATTCTGAAAAGTGCCCACTTCTGCCTAATCAGCAATTAAATATAGGTAAAGGGAAATGCCACTTTCCTCTTGCTGATCATATATTCACAGATACCTTTCACTTCAATAACTGTAGAGAGGTCTGTGTTGCTGTACCTGGTTCAAATATTACCATGGTGACAATAGCGAACAAAATTTTTGAAATACTCTAACTTAGAGATAATATATATATTAAAAATATATATCACAAATCCTCATATGTAATTATTCTAACTGAAAAGATAATTTTTCAAATTAGGTCACACAAAAAAGTACTTTATAGATCAAATACTTTTGGAGAATGCTAAATTAAACAAATTGGTTTCTACTGCATGAGGCATTTGAAACTTTAGTTGTAAATTTCTAAGAGGAGAATATAGTAGAAAATTCCTCCTCTGATTCTCTTATATGTGTCTGTGTATGTGAGTGTGTATAGAGGTATGTATAGAGTATGTAAAACATCTTGAGAAACACATGTGTTCCATAGAACATAGAGAAATGAGTGTTCTGTGGGTACTTGCTGTTTTTCTAACA
This sequence comes from Puma concolor, assembly GCF_028749965.1. NCBI lineage: Eukaryota > Metazoa > Chordata > Mammalia > Carnivora > Felidae > Puma > Puma concolor. Next base: position 41,082,578 of record NC_141668.1, on the reverse strand, counting down.
ATACTATGTGTATAGACATTCTCTAAAATGGAATTGCTTAATCAGATAATCTCCATGCCTTATTGTCTTCAGTTATGATGGTTGCAAACATGTAGTTGGTCATTTCTCAAATCATATTGATCATACAGTCCTCAAGTATTACAATCAAGAAGCTACTCTGATAATCAGTTTAGTCATTGACAATTTTCCCAGAAACATGTATATAATTTCAGGGGTTTCCAGACACCTTGAAACTTCTCGGAGTACAGAGAGGGAAAGAGATCCCATTCACAAACATTCTTTGGGAAAAACAAAAAACAAAAAAACTGAGAATTATAGAATGAAAATATGGATGATTTTGAGAACCATTCAATGCAAAAATTAAGGGGTTGAACTTGGGGCCCCTTTTTTGTGGTGAGAAGAAATAAACAGAACAAGTGATAAGGGGAATGAAGAAGGGAATCATGATTATATATTAATGAATAAAGAGAACCCCCAGGCTTTGAACACTCAACATATAAATATTCCATTTATAAACATCAGACACTTGAAATACCTGAATTGAAGGTCTCAATCCCACCCATGGCAGAATTAATTGCATGGGTAGCTCTGTCTTAAAGTGATCAAAGGGCTGATGCATAGTGGTTAGCATACAGACTCTGGAGTCTGACTGCATATCCCAGCTCCACCACTCACAACTTGTGAACTTGAGCAAATCATGTAGTCTACTAGTATCTCTGCTGCCTCGTTTGTAAAATGTGGGTAATAAAAGAATCTAGTCCATCAGGTTGTGAAGTTCCAATGAGTTAATTTTTTAAAAAATAGAACAGCGTCAAGTATATTTAGATGGAAATATAGACAAATGAATAGACCTCAAGATCAGTAATTTTTGGCGATTATTTTGTTTTATATCTAGATTGTCTTGTTAAGTGGAAGAAGACTCCCTAACATGTTACTAGTGCCAGTAAAGACTATCTCATGTCAGTCTATCTGACCCTACCCTCAACATTACCAATGAAGGAAGATGTGTCCTCTTCATGCAAGGAATGCATTTTCTACAAGATACTATAAAAAAACAATTTTGTGAATAGATTGTACCATTAGCAAGAAACCTCAATAGACATTAGAGGCTAAATACCCTGTATGTCCTGCCTTGAAAATACTACCATTTATAAAATTATTTCTATGAGGAAAGCTATTCCTGTTATAAACTTGGTAACAATTTTGTAAAATAACCTATGTATAAAATGAGGACATCTTGCAAAAAATTTATACTCACATGATGATTCGTTATTACGATTAAAATAGAGAATATTTGGATTTTGAGAATGCACATGTTCTACTGAAAAGGACAAAAGGGAAAATAGAACATGTGTAGGGGGAAGGACTTTGATTCTAGGACTATGTATGGGGGAGCAGGGCTAGGAAGTCTCCCAACAGCGGGAAAACTTCTGGTCTAAGGTGTTTTAAACCATAATACATTCTTTTGCCCATTGTTTTTCAAATCATAATTTTGTTAACTTGTAGTTTCAGTGGAAGTCAGGAACGAAGAAAAAATTGGCTGATGGACTATGTTATCTGAAACTGGATGTGACTATTAAAGATGTGCCAAAAAATGAAGGTTTTTACCTGGTTTTTATAGTTTCAGCATTTTTCAGTGGAATTTCATCAGACATAAATAAGCAGAAAAATACATAAAAGTTTTATTTTCAAAGAACTTTTCTTTTTGGCTCATGTGGCTAGCAATATTTGTTTTTATTTACAGGGAAAAAAGATACTAGTTTTCAACATAAGTGTCTAGGAATTGTGCTAAGAAGGCTAGCTCTCACCCCAGAGTGTCTGTGTTCATGTCCTTGTGCTATCATTTAACATCTGTGTGACCTTGGTGAAATTCCCTGACCATTCTGGATTGCTTTATCGATATAAAAGAGATAACAGTAGTTCATAGTGTTGCTATGAGTATTCAATGAGAACACACACTTTAAGCACTTAGAATAAAGCCTGGAAAATAACAATAAATGCTGGAAAATTTTTGACTGTTAGAATAGTGGGATTACCAAATTGTATATCAGCTGGAGTCCAAAGTGTTTGTTATTCTGTCTTTATAGTGTTTCTTTCCTCCTTACTGATGAGTTTAGCCTCATTTTCAATGAGGAAAGATTCCTTGTCACAGTATGAAGACATAGTGTAGATATGATTCCCATAAAACAACCAGTGAACTGTTAACACAGCATTTTGAACTGTTAGTATTGCTTTCATTTACCAAAGTCGCTGCTCCCCGGTTTGCAATCGTCATTGTGCAGCTTGCTGTAGAAGAGTGTTTAGCTTCAGTAAAGCACAGATATCACTTACACGCAAAACTAAGATGCCAGCTACATCTGAATACCTCTCTACACATTTCTGTTAGTGAACTGATAAAACCGGGATGTCAGATCATTCATATAATTTAGATTTGAAATGTGATCCATGGAGAGGCTTCACAGATAGAAGTCTGATGTGGCTTATCTTAAGGAACTCTGAAATCTTTAGTTTGACCAGAGAATCATTAGATTCAAGTTTTTTCATATCATAGAACAGTGTAACACATAGGCACGATTCAACTCAGTAATAAGCAGAGAGGAGTGAAACCAGCCCTCAGAGTGCCTCCCTTAACAAGTGTCAGGCCTGAGATTGAGCCAGTAATTTGCTTAAACACAATCAGTTCTTGGAAAAGATGCACCAAGCGGAGACTTCCTGAATGTAACGCACTTCAGCAGTTGTCAAAAGTGCATTAGCACAATGGAAATGTCTGAGTTGCCATTAACACTGATGAGAGTGTTGTATTCAAATACCAAATTCTTGGGGAGATTGGTGGGGCCAGGGAATGGGTGAAGCAGGTGACCGGGATTAAGGAGTGCACTTGTGATGAGCACCAGGTGTTCAGTGAACGTGTTGAACACCTGAAACTAATATTACACTGTATGTTAACTAAACTGGAATTTAAAACCTTAACCCAAATGCTTATATAATCAGTGAATTAACCAGCAGCAGACACTGTTAACTACTTTTGGCTGACTGCCACTGTTGGGAGACAGTTAACCATAGGGATCCTACCTCATCAGAAAGATCTGTGAATTAGTAAGTGCCATTAGAGTACTCTACCATGCCCAGTGCTAAGGACTGTTTAGTATCACTGTGTTGACTAAGGAAGTACTAGGCTTGGACTAACAAAGAGCTTATTTTGGGGACATTAGTTAGAAATGATAGTTATCCATTCCTCTCCAGCTCCATGTCAGAAAGATGATAACATCCAAGTAGAGATTTGGAAGTTTAAAGCAGATGAGACTTTAAAAGAAAGAGAGTTAACATTAAGTGCTCTCATACTATGAGGAAACTCATAGTTTCCCCAAAAGGATAAGGTGTTTGCCTAAGAAAAACAATTATTTAACAAAATAGACTAGATTTCAGGTATCCTGTTTGCCAGGCTGAGGTTGAAAACTTCATTTCTTCCTAGTTCCTTGCCTCTTTCAGTTTCCTCATTTTTTTTTTTCCTATCTTAATGTGTAATTCAAAGCAGCTGCATTTGCTAGGCCTCAACATCTCTAAGAAATTGCACACCGGGGATTTTTTTCTGCTATCCATCCTGCATCCTAGCATTTGTGACCATTCTTGTTGCTGCCATCAGACACTGAACAGGGGGGAAGAAACCTCTCTGGGTTAGCCAGGTAAGGAGGAATAATCTGAGCAGAGTACTCATTACCCTGAGTAGTACACCGTTGACTTTTAGAAATTGTCTCCTTCTCTCTGACTTTTGCTGGCATTGCTAGAAATGGCTCTTACTCCTTCAGCTGAAGCTTTCCTGCTTTAATCATAGATCACACCTAGAAACCTTCATATATTTAAAGTTATTTATCATCATTCTGGGAAAAGATCTAAGGAGATGTTGAAGGATTGTCTATTTTCCCTCCAAAATATATATATTCTAATCTTTTCTCAAATATTGCCCAGGTGGGCATTGGGGCCAATTCCTAACTCATAGCCTGAGTCTCTAAAAATTGAAATGCACCCTAATCCATGACTGTTCTTCTCTAATTTTTTAAAGGATATTTTTAAAATTTTGAAAGTATTTCAAGCAAAAAGAATACTAATAAATATCTGAATACCCCATCTAAATTTACCAAATTTTGTTTTCCATATTTGCTTCATAGTTTTTGATAAAGTAAAATGACTCTGTCAAGGTTACAAACCCGTAGACATTGTCCTTAACCAGTCCTATTCTTTTCCCTCCATATGCAGAGAAAATTCTGACTATGGTGTTTTATATATTCTACCCATGTACCTATATATGTGCATATATTAATAAAATATGTATTATTTGCATGTTTAAACTTCAAAATATTGTATCATTTTGTATTGGACATTGTGATGTACTTGTCAAACATGTTTTGCAATTCATCAATGTCAATAGATGAAACCTTAGTTCACTGGCTACTATACCCTATTATATAAACGTCACAATCCATTCACATTCATTTATTTTTTATTCTGTTCATTGATGCTTAAGGTTTTTCATAATTACTCCTATTAAAAATAATGTTTTTAAAAGCCTTTTTGTTCGTGTCTCATGGTATACCTTCATGAGAGTTTCCTGAAGGTATAGACCCAGAAAGTGAGCCCTCTCATGATATAATTGCTTAGAGTAATTTCTACTTCTATTTTAGCAGATATTGACAGATTGCTCTTCAAAATGGTTGCAACATTTCAGATGCCCACAAGCATGTGATGAGAACTTTTTCTGCTACACACTTTCAACAACATTTGTTATTGTCAACATTTTGTTTTTACCAATCTGATGAATGTAAAATAATGCCTTCTTTTAATTTGCATTTTATGGAATGCTATTAAAATGAACATCTGTTCACATGTTTATTAGCCATTTGGGTTTTCACTTCGTAAAATGTTTGCTAATGTCCTTTATCTTTTTCAATTGAAATGTTTGCTTTTTTTCTTATTGCTTTTTAGTGGTACTTTATATATTCTGGATACCTATTCTGTGTTTATTAAATTTGTGGCAAGTGTCTATTGCCAAGTTTATGGTCTGTATTTTCACTTTTTTAGTGGTATTTTGATGTCCTGAGCACTTTGTGTTTCTTGGTTTATTTTGTTTTGTTTTTGTTTTTTTGTGTAGTCAAATGGAGCAATATTTTCTTTGTTGGTTTTGTACTTAACTCATATTAGTTAATAAATCTCCAGCCGACATGTAAAAATTATCTATGGCATCTTTTTTTTTAAGAAAAATCACTGCAACATAGTCTTTCTTGTTCAGATCTTTAGTTGACCCAGAATTTATTTATTTATAATAGAAAGTATAGTTCTAATTTTATTTTTTATGTGAATAAATTAGTTTCTGCATTATTTATTAAATATTTAATTACTAATATATACTATTCCCCCTAACATGTAGCAATTTTCCATAAATGTATTGCTTTATCTCTGGACTCTATTCTTATCCCTTGTTCTAATGTCTAATCCTGAAAATTACAACACTCTTTTGATTACCTTACAACCTCCCTAAGTAGAATGAATCCTTTTCAAGTCAGAGATTCCATCAGTTTTGTTCACTGATTTATTAGAAGCTCTTAACACAATGTTCAGTGCATGAATTGTTTTTGGTGACCATTAGTGGAATGAGTATCTTTAGGTGTGTGTATAGTTTCCTTCACCAACTTTTTCTACAAAATTTGTCAAACTATACTAAGTCCTTTGTCTTTCTATGTAAGATTTTGTTCAATAATCCAGCTTCTGTGAAAAACGTTGGTAATTTGATGGGAAATGAATTGTATTTTAAAAAACACGGATATCTTTTCCATTTCCATGTTAGTGAGTATCCCCATCCATGAATGAGGACTCTGTCCCTATTTGGATCTTTTTATTCTGATTTCCATTAAAGGTTTATACTTTTTCTCCAGAAAGATCTTCCACATTTTTGTTCCATATATATTTTGCTAATTCATTAAATGCTATATTAAGAATATATTTTTAACTTTTTTTAGACTGTAGGGTCAAATTAATTTCCTGTAGCAAACTTAATACATTTGTTGCAAGCTACTAATGCTAATTACTACTGAGTGATTGAAGATTCTCTAGGATTTTCTATGTAGACAATCATATTTTAAGTCAAAAATGATATGTATATACTTTTAAGATATTTTTATTCCCATTTTACTGTGTGGATTAACACATGTAGTAAAATGTTAAATAGAATCTAAAGAGACTGGTTATAAATTTCAACATTATGAAGTAATGTTGTGCTATATACCTTTTATGTAACTTCTTGGATACTTAACAATTTTCAGACTTAATTCTTTTGTAATATAAATCGTAAGGGCTATACTTTTTTTCTAAGTTCTACATTTTTCTATACATTTTTTAACAATTTAGAAACTGAATTTTTTCTAGCTGTTACATATTCTGAATTATTTTAAACTTAGAATATTGTTTTATTTCAAATAGATACAGGGGCTCTTCATTTAACTTTGGATAAAAGTGATACAAAGTTACACTCACAAATGCATGAACAGAGGCACGAACTGCATAGGGATATGGTGTTCAAATTTATACAGCCTGTGCTGACTTTTAAAAATTCTTGCACTTCCCTGTGGCAGTGGGCACATATTTTTCCTTACTGTAATCTTTTACTGTCTCTCTCTTGATGAGTCCTAGCTGCATGATTCTCTTTGAACACTCCATTATTCAATTCTAAAAACTCTTGACTCATGTCTGTGTGAATCTTATCTGAAAGACCTACGCATGTCTGAAAGATAACCCATAACCATATAACTTCACCCAGTGCAGTCACAGTGTAAGCCTAGGAGCATGTTGCTCTGGTTTTTAGTTCTCTCTTCATCACTGCCTCCTTGAGATACACTTCAAGGCATCAGCTGTGCATTTGAGACAGGATTTACTGCATGTTAATTTTAATTTTGATGTGTCTGTTATAACAGGGTTTCAAATTCTTCCTATTAAACTATAGCTGGGATCAAATGTCTGCTATTCTGGTTTTATTCTTATTTGCCTTTCTGTTAACTGCAGAGCTTTCAAATCCAGCCCTTTGTATCTAGCATAGCTTACAGCACTTTCTAACTCTAGCTATGCCAAATAAGCCATTGTGGAATTCAAATGGCTTTATAGTATCCCTTTACCTCATAGTTACTGCCCCAGTCTCTTCTCCTTTTTATCTAGTAAAACACTTGGTAAAAAGGTGGCAATACTTTTTTTTTTTCTTGCCTGCCTTACTTACCTCCTTAGCATACAGCCTTTTTGATTACGTAAAGATTTTTACAGATCTTGTCACTATCTAGCAAATGTGTTTCATTCTGGAAGTCAGCTCTGATCTCAGCGTACTGGCTGCCCTCATTGTGCTGGAAAGAAGCTAGCTGTTTCTGGACTGGGAAAGGCCAGGGGCAGGGGTAAGTGTGATTTCAAGCAAAGAAGGAATGTATGAGGTGTTTTTAAATCACTGCACAGTGTAGAGTTTACAGTTACCCAAGATAATACATTAGAACACATCACAATAACTCGTATTTGCTGAGGACAGGATGTTTTCATCAGCATACTGTATTACTTACCTCCCATGTGCCTCTTTTCTATTCTACTCTCCATTTCCAAATTATACTTACTGTATTAGCAAGAGTATGGGCTTTGGAGTTAGAATGGCAATCTTGCAAATTGCAGTTCTGGTTCTACCACTCACTAAAAAAGGCGACTCAAGATTTTAAAGGACCTTCTCTTACATGCATCATTCTGTCCTTTTATTGTCTCTTATATTCTAGGTGTTGCACTAGATGCCATAACAGTCACTGTCATAATCACTTGAAATGACCTGAGAGCTAAATATTATCATTCTTCCATAGAGCTGATAAAACTGAGTCTCTCAAACTCTTATTCTTATTTTACTCTGCTATAAACTATAATACTTTGTAATCACTTTATGTACTAACTATTGTATAATTTATAGTTACTTCAGAATAGGGAATACCATCTTCTAATAATAAGTCACTTTTAAAAGATCAAATTATTCTCCAAGCCATAGTATTAAAATATAATAATTTCAAATATATGTGTTATTTTTAGTAATACCATTGGTCTATCATAACACAACTTTTATCTTAGCAGTTTTCAATAACTTGCTAGTATATTTCCTATTTGTTAGGATAATTAATGATCATATAATTTTGATCATATAATTTAGTGTAGAACAAGAACCAGTTTACCTTTTCCATGACATGATAATAAGCTTTTTCAAAAGCAGAATTAGCGTATCAGTGGAGTCCATTCAGGAAGCAGAATAAAAGAACAGAGAACTTAGAAGTTCTTCCTGAGGATGAGTCCAGATCTCTTCAAAGAGACAGGTATGGCTACCACAGAACACACAGTGTGCTGAGGTGAAGAAACTTGTCAGGGGTGGAGATGCTACTTAGAACTGGCCCACCAAAAGGGGAGACTGCTGCCTGAGAACATGGCTGGAACTATAGGTCAGATGATTTCCCAGAGAGTATGGCTGGAACTGGTTTGTGTGGGTCACTGGGCTCCCTTGCTGGATAATAAATACAGAAGATTAAGACCTAAAAGTGGAGTGCCTTTCTAGGACTAGCACCTCAAAGTGTCTCTTCAGCAGCCATGGTGAACAGTCTAGCATTGTACCAGCTGGCAAATGAGACATGTGTAAATGGTGTGGTTCTGGTATCACAAGTTGTTGACAAACTCCAAAGTATTGAGCACACTTGAAAATGAGTGTAATATGTTGATAACATATCAAGGATGTTTTCATATGAGGGGCGCCTGGGTGGCTCAGTCGGTTGAATGTCCAACTTTGGCTCAAGTCATGATCTCACAGTTCATGAGTTCGAGCACCACGTCGGGCTCTGTGCTGACAGCTCAGAGCCTGGAGCCTGCTTCAGATTCTGTGTCTTCCTCTGTCTCTGCCTTCTCCCTGCACTCTCTCTCTGTCTCTCTCTCAAAAATAAACAAACATTAAAAAATTTTTTTAAAGAATGTTTTCATGAGTTTTACCTACATTTTTCTTTTACATTTGAATGATCATAATAGGGTTTTACAAGACTTTCTAGTGAAAGAGATTTTACTCTAAATTTAGAAAATCTTTTCAAAGAACATTGGAATCAAATTTCTTGAGGCATGAGTAGCTTTAACAAAGAGCAGATTCAAAACTTCAACCGTAATTTGAAGATATTTAGCTTGTTATATCCTTACATTAAAAAAAAAAAGTGGGCACATTTGTTTCTGTGGCCTTAGTTTTATCTCAACTAAGTTTTCTATGCCTTTAGAAGCATGTTCTTTAAAACTGACAGGAATACGCATCTTGACTATCCCATTTTTTAATGATTTCCAGACAATAGATTGAGAACTGGAATGTTGCTTTGGTTGCTGAATGGATTTTCATTCCTAATTAAAGAAAAGAAAAAAAAGTGATATATGCCTCATACATTTTTGGAGTCTACAACTTTTTCTTAAGAATTTTCTAGGGCCCCCTTTTCAAGAGACAAATTTAGAAATTGGTACTCTTTGATCATGAGGTATGGGCAAGGATACTTGTTTAATACTCTGACACCTATGATAAGAAAATAGTTAAAATCACCAAACTTTAACCAATCTCATCTGATCTTACCAACCTCAAGAACTGTCTGTGTAACAATACAACGGCTGGTTTGCAGAGGAATCCATCTGCTATCTTTTCATTGGTCCTTCAAAGTCTACTTTCTAAGCATTTAGGCCATAGATCTGGACTCTTAAAATGTAGACATTTTAGGAACAAAAACACCAAGAAATCATCTCTTTATCCCCACCCCACCCCCCTTTTTCTTTGGCATAAATGTGATTTAAACATTTTCCTGATAGGGAAAACAAAGAGAAAGGATGAATATCCTGGCACCAATAGAGGGCTGGCAAATGAACACTGCACAATGGGTAAATGGTTTAAAAATTAAGGTGGGGGTGTAGGCGCTTGGGTGGCTCACTCAGTTAAGCGTCTGAGTCTTGGTTTTGGCTTCAGGTTGTGATCTCACAAGTTTATGGGTTCTGGCCCCTCATTGGGCTCCACGCTGACAGCACAGGGTCTCCTTGGGATTCTCTCTCTCTCCCTCTCTCTCTGCCCCTCCCCTGCTCACGCGCTCTCTCTCTCTCTCTCTCTCAATCTCAAGATAAAATAAATAAATTAAAAAAAAATTAGGGAAAGCAGGGCTCAAAAGACCAAAACAACTTGATGAGTTTATCTGTACTTGAGATACTTTTCCAAATCCCAAACACTTCTAATAGCAGTTTAAAATAATAATGACAATGACCATTTATACTGCCCCTAAAAATATGTTTAAAAATTTAGAGAAATGAGCAAAGTTGAAACATAAAGATACTAATTTTTTCCTAAGATTGCTTAACCTGTCAGAAGTATGAAAATGATATCTGAGCCAGTGGATGTGCTTTGTGCTTGCTTTATTCAATGTCTGTTTTAATGCTCCCTCTCTCTGAGGGCCTGCAATTTTATTTTAAAGAATTGGAAACACTTGGAGTATTTTCATAGTTCCTTAGAAGAAATATGGGATGTTGTTGTCTACTCAGTTTTTTCTGTTGAATCAAATGTTGTCTTTGTTTATGGGTTTTTGTTTTAATTTAATCATTTCGGGGAGACATAAGGGAGAAGGCTAGAAGTGATGGGTTAGAGATTAAAGACAGGATAGGACGGTAAAGGGAAGTGTACATTTAACATGATGATGACTGTTGGCTGGTGGCCTATGCCATGCTTGTTACTGTTCAGCCACTTTTAACCACACTCCGCCTTTTAGATCTACCAACACTTAGGCCGTTACACTCATTGGTACACTCATTGGTAAAGGGAAGTGTACATTTAACATGATGATGACTGTTGGCTAGTGGCCTGTGCCATGCTTTTTACTGTTCAGCCACTTTTAACCACACTCCACCTTTTAGATCTGCCAACACTTAGGCCATTTCACTCATTGGTACACTGGACACCCTCAGCCACTGCCCTGTAGCCAAACTTGCATCCTCTGTCCAGAATTTTTCTTTGGTTATTTCTTTAAAACCCCAAGTAGGGGCACCTGGGTGGCTCAGTTGGTTACACGTCCAACTTCAGCTCAGGTCATAATCTTACAGTTTGTGGGTTCAAGCCCCATGTTGGGCTGTGTGCTGACAGCTCGGAGCCTGGATCCTTATTCTGATTCTATGTCTCTCTTTCTCTCTCTCTTTGCCCCTCCCCCACTCATGGTCTCTCTCTCTCTCTCTCTCTCTCTCTCTCTCTCTCTCAAAAATAAATAAACATTAATTTTTTTTTAATTAAAAAAAAATAAAACCAAGGTAACAATTAGCAAGTTCTTTACTGGGCTATATCAGAAAATACCTATGTTTCCTTGACCCCAAATCTGTATATTTTATATAGCCTTTGGAATCAATACTCAGTATTTATTTTGATTAAAAAAACAAAAAAGACGTTGGATGGAGGTATAGGATATGTTATAAATACACAAATTTGGACACAGCTGTCCTAGGTCAAGCAGAGGCAACAATTACCCATTGCTTCTGTGTTCAGATTGTCTTAGTCAGCATCTTAAAATGTGTAAACGCGTGGGGAAAATGTCCTGGATGATTTAAACAGGGTAAATTATTCTCCAGATCCATAATTACAAAACTCAGTTTGAGAACATATTTTTGAAAGTTTTTTTTTTTTTTTACTCAGATTGCCATTTTTCTTGGGATGGATATTTAATGCATTTGTTGTTAGCTGTAGGAAACTCGCTAACCTCAGGGGGAAAAATCCTTAAAATAACCAAGATTTTTAGAAACTAGATAGAGAAGAAAGCAGACTTGATTGCTCAATATAAGACTAAATAAAAAAACGATGTTATCAGCAATTAACTACAAAGCTTGATTCTAAATAAAAAAAAATTAGGAATCAAAGTGGAAACATTTTTAAAGAGATGAAAACACCACTGGTGGCTCCATGGGGTATGGAATTTCTAAGAGGCCATGATCAATTCACATTTTCTTATATCTAGGCAATATTCATCTTTCAATTATTTTATGAGGATGTGGGGGATACAAATGCTGAGAACATATATAACCACTGGAATAAGCCAGAATGACCCCAGAGCTTTCACCTCTCTCTTTTTCCTCCTTTTCCCTCATTGTGCTTTGCAAATAAGTTATCACCACAAGCCAAAAATGGAACTGAAACATCACAATGCAAGGTTTCATTAAAAATCACACAAAATCCAATTGCTTGCAGTAGTCATGACAAGACTTATGATTAACTGTTAAGTCACTCAAAAAAAAAAAAAAGGATGACCTAAAAAGAAATAAATGTGTTGGTGACAATCTTGGGGGAGAAAATGCCAAGTAAATAAACAAGCAGAATCTTTTTTCATTTCAGTTATAGCTGTTGCAAAGAAAATAATGCTTGTGTTAGAAAGAACCAATTTTTCTTATGAAAATTGAAGAAGTCTGCTGTTTAACAGAATTTACATGAGTTCTACCAATGCATTTCCACATAACCTCAGCATAAGGAAAGATGGGGATGGTCAAACATATGCCCAGTTACTTAGGAAGGCCTGCCATGTGTCAGAGAAAACTACACAGAGGATGAAGATTTGTGTCCAGTATCAGGAAAAAGGAAAATACTATAGGCACTCCCTAGAAATTGGCTGAATGTCCTTAGATACATGATGGTTTTGGGGTAGGAATTGATACATAGGTCTGCAGTCAGATGCTTCCAGGCTAATTTATGATGATGGAAGTATTACAGTGTTAGGATTTCTTTCATGTTCCAGGCCTACTCAGGTTTTTCCATCTGTCATTATGAAGACAGAGTTCTAAAAGCATAATTGTGTAATTATGATTAAATGATCTAGAAAAATGTGGAAATTTAGTGGCATATACCACAAATAATACTTTTTTTGTTTAATTTTTTCCCAAATATAAAAATGGTAATAGAAAATAATTATATTTACTAACCTCTTAACAAACAGAAGCAGCAGAAGACAATTTTTCCAGTTCATCCTTTCTAGTTTCCCTTCCTTGCTCTTGCCTTACAATCCAGAAATTAGCCACATTTTAGTGCTTACAACTTAGAGGTGAGACCATGTACTCTTCCTCTTCCATTCTGATGAATGAATGTTAAAACGTTCTACCCACTTTCAGTGAATTTGAGAGGACTCTTCAGGCCAAAAGCCGTTCTGCCTCATGAACTGGCATACAGACATTACAGCAGATGATTCCATATGTCAAATATGGTGGTTTTGAAGTTACAGAGTAGAGAAAGATTAGACCCTGTCTTTCTGCAGCGATCCATTAATGCTATTGAGCACGCAATGCCTGGCAGATTTACAGGTGGCAGAAAGAAGAGATTAATTGTTTTACGTTATTTATGCCTGGAATGTAACAGAGGACTAAGTAATTTGATTCCCATCAGTAATATGTTTCCTTTTGTCATTTCCCAACACCTGTCATTCTGTTAATTCATCCTTCTGCTTATGAATGTTAGGCACTTGAAGGAAAAGCTTCTTCTTCTTCTTCTTTTTTTTTTTTTTTTTCATTCACTTATATTGAGCTAGTAACTTGGGAAGCTTTCCTCTTTGTATTTGATTTCCCCTTAGTAGGAAACAAAAGACACATTCTAAAAGACTGCAGCCTGCCATAGGAGTTGTGTTTTTCTCTCCTTAAATTACATAAGACAAAGAGATGGATATGGGTAAAAGGACAGAAGTAACAGAAGTTACAGAAGTAACAGAAAAAAAATAAAAACTAATAAACAACAGTGACTACTACTACCAAAACCTCAGCTCCTTCACCATTTTCTGTAGGCTTAGTTTCATTGAAATTCTAGTATCAAGGATTGTTTAGATGTGAAAAGATATTTCTGTCCTCTGTTTTCTTCTTTTCCTTATTTCAAAGGAGGTGATTTCTCTGATCTTCTCTCTCTTTTTTTCCTGTCTTCGATCTGTAGCATTTAAATATTAAAATAATACCAGATGGGGTGCCTGGGTGGCACAGTCGGTTAAGCGTCCGACTTCAGCCAGGTCACGATCTCGCGGTCCGTGATTTCGAGCCCCGCGTCGGGCTCTGGGCTGATGGCTCAGAGCCTGGAGCCTGTTTCCGATTCTGTGTCTCCCTCTCTCTCTGCCCCTCCCCCGTTCATGCTCTGTCTCTCTCTGTCCCAAAAATAAATAAACGTTGGAAAAAAAAAAAAATTTAAAATAATACCAGAGAATGCCAATCATTATACTGGCCAAACATTTGTACTCTAAATCTGCGCCAAGTTCATAATGAATATTCTCTCCCATATCCCTGAAGGATCAACCCCTATATACAACATGACCCTGCTCAGTCAGTCACTGCTGTGTACTGCTATGTACCTGCCTTTCTCCAATAGCAACACTACACCTGCTTGTCTCCTACTCAGACCTCAACAATCTTCCTAGGTGGATAGAATGACCAAAAAGAAAGTCCTCTGTCTTCTGTCCAAATCTTCTTCATGTATGGTTCATGGTCAGTGTAATTTCATGTCCTTGAATGTTGATTTTTTTCCCTGTAATAATAATAGTAATGAGTAATAAATGTAATTTCAATAACACACAACATCAGATAGTTGTTTCATTAAATGTAAATATTTTATATTAAATACTAGTAAGTATTTGGCATATTCAGAGTTTATTCCCTAAATTCTAGCCAAGGTCAAATAGAGATCATTAAAAATAGGTAACAAAGCTTGAAGAGAGATTTAGTCTACCCCTCTGCCTGTTCCTGCTTTTTCATCCCTTCAATAACTACCAAATTTGGGTTTAATTTTTTGTTTCAGTTTTCACAAGTGGCCCATGGTTACATTCTTGTAAAAAAATAAAATAAAAACCTAGAGACACACTGAATCATCTAAAGTTTTCTCCTTTGAAGGGCTCTCCCTTCCTCCCTCAGTTTAATCTCACTTTCTTCTCCAGAGGAGGTGACTATTGTCCACAGTTATGTAGCCACTGCTTCCACAGAATGTTTGTACCTGATGGAAATGTTCCACATCTGAGCTGTACAATATTTCAAACATGGGTAATGGGACAAAGGAACTAAATTTTTAATTTTACTTAATTTGAATTCATTTCAGTTTACATTTATATGGACATGGGAGTAGGAACCCCCAATTAGTGTAGGTTTTTCATCTGTCCCCAGGGCTGTTGCAATGTACTTATTAGTTTCCCTGTATCTAGACCCATTTTCCTCTTCACTGGCATGAACCTTACACATGTCTGATCATATTTCCCTGTTACAAATCCTTCATTCACTCCCCTTTCCCCATGACAGCACTTTAAACTTATTTGCATGATATACAAGGTTGATTATGATCTGGCCTTTGTGTACCTTCATCTTCTTTACATTTATAAAATATGTCAAACTGTCTCATGCCTCAGTAACTTTTCATCAAACACATTTCATCAAATCTTAGGTAACACCTCTTAATTTTTTTGCCCCTAAATACTTTCCCAGGGACAATAGGTGCCTTTTATCTCTGTGCCTCCCAATATGCAACACACAATAACAGTAGGTACTACATAAATGCTTATTCTCCCATTCTCCCATCTAATGGAGAATGGCTATAATGCTTTCAGCTAAAACCTTGTTTAGTGTCACTAAGGGGAAAAAAGAAATCTAGGAGGAAGTAATTGCTATGGTATATATTTCACAGGGACAAAAATTAATCATTTTTATTCACAAATACTCTAACGTATTAGGACAATGTTTGGCATAGATTAGGAACACAATAAATATTTATAGAATGAATAAATTATCAAGTTATAATTTCATATTTTTTATGGTTATCCTTTCTGACCATTGTCAAAGTCTGTCAAGCAACTTCCAGGTTAAAGTAATTCTTGTGAAGTTATAAAATATAGAATTAAAAGCTGCCATGAATCTCCAAATCTGCCCAGTCTTTTGTGGTTGCTACTTTTCTCAGGCAAAGAAAGTCATTGCTTTAGGAGAAACAACATAAATAAACAAAACACCCAAAAAATCAACTCACAAAGATGGAATCCCATGTAATACTTGTCTAAAGCATCTATTCCCCACATCTAGAACCTTATTCCTGCTAAAACCCGGCACAACACTTTGTCATTTTTCACTACTCTTCTATTTTCATGTCATCAGCAAATGTAATTAAAGCTCATTTTTTACCCATTAGTAAATACTCAGTTACATACTTTGTTTACCATTAAACTCAATGCCTTCCGATGCATAAGTTCACTGCTATGTTAGCTGATTGGAGCCTTATTCGATGGGTTCCATTAATACTAATTTGTGGTTAACGTTTGCTTAGTCTAAAAATCCATTTCCTGTCTACAGGATTGTGTTCATATCCAAACCAATTTGTATTAATTTTGGAAGTCAAATATCAGGGAGCATGATGTCAAAATTGTTAATAAAACTTTAATATAAAACATCTTTTATATTCTGATCATAGTCACATCTTCCAACTGGGTAATAGTATTAAGTAAGAGAATATATATTAAGTATAACTTTGCCACATTACTGGCTTATTGTTCTTGATTTCATTACCCACTTTCCATATACTTGGATATATCGTCTCAATATTTTTGTGCTATTTTGATTGAATGACAATTTATATGAATAGACGTTTTATCTTTTTAAGGTACATGTGGGTTTTTTCATTGGTAAATGACTCAGTATTTTGGTCAACCTTATTTAAGATAAAAATCCACTAGTTGCACCAATGTGGGGATTATTTATCCAACATTTTATAACAATTTTGTCATTAATATCTAGTTTTTTAAACTTGAAGTACTTTCCAGTTGTTCATTCTTATTTTCCTCTCCTGTTGGACAGGGCTAAACACAAATGCATTGATTGAGATACTTAAAAAAATATTAGTTTAAAGTATTACAGTTATATTATTTAGGATATCATTTTTATTAAAAGTATTTATAACAAGAACACTTTAATGTCATTTGTTTTTACACCCTGGAAATTTGTCATTCTAGTATGTGAAAAAAGCTTGTACTTTTTTATTCACTATCCATACCCACTATAGATTTTTCTGCAGAGATAGATTACTGACTTTCATAAGCCCATCTTAAATCTTTCTTATTTTGTTTATGTTTCTCATTTCAAAAAGAAACGTACATTTTAATTATAACATCATAATACATTATCATTCATTAGTGAAGATTAACATCCTTTCTCAATACTCAGTGTCCATTATTTTTTAATTAGCTCAAATGTGGCTTGTATCCAGAGTTTCTCATTAAAACAAATTCATATTTTCTTTATCATGTTTTACAGTTCATTGAGAGCCCACCAATGATGAATATAGGAGTATACTTAGTTTCTAAGAGCTCCTCTGAAGGTTGAGATTGGTTATTATTTTATAACCAAATGTTATCTGTGGAACTCTCCTTTAACTTGAACCTGGTGCTTTGAGTTGAAATCCTTTGAGGTATTAGGGGAAATTCTTAACCCTATATTTCTTTAGATGGACTTAATATCCACCAAAAGAAAATTCTTTATTAAAATACAAAACTAAGGAATCTGAGCTGTTTCATTTGATTCCAAAAGAGTATAACAAACCAAAATGTAGATTTGTTACATAATTCCTCTCTTCATGGATATAATGAAGAATTTGCCTCCAAAATTCAACTCTCTCACATGTGGTATTGAAACTTGTATATTTTTTTTTTGAAGAGTAAAATAAAAATTGGTTTATAAAGGTAACAGAGGTAGAAAATGAGGCAATGTATAAAAATGTAAGAAAGTGAAAATCCTTTGAAATTGTACAACCCAATATTAACATTTTGACACAGTTCCTGGTATCTGTCAATACATTTACATCCAGTTAGTCATTTATTCAACAAGTATTTATGATGTGCTTACTAAGATTTAGCCAGGATTCTAGGCCTAGAGATATGGGGAAAATACTAAACCTCTTCAGCTAATTTTGATGAGGAATATTGCAAAGAAAGAAATACACAGCAAAATTTCAGGGAAGCCTAAGCCTAAGTTGTGTGAGGGAAAATAAAGCAGGGTAAGGGTTTAAGGACTGACTGGAAGTGGGATCCATTGCAGGTAGAATAATCAGGGAAAGCCTCTCTGGGGAGGAGACATAAGGAGCAGAGCCCTTGACTGAGGGCAGGAACATCAGTTATCTAAGGATAAACAGATCAGGAGGAGGGCAGTGTCTTTGGCTCCAAGGCAGGAATATACTTGGCAAGTTAGGACTGTATAATGCCTTGTAAGGGTAGATTAAAGGGATAGCAAGGGTATTGGGTAGGTGGGAGGGCAGGTGCCTCATAGGCCAAGGTGCAGAGTAGAGTTTTTATTATGATTGAATTCCTTGAAGTTTTGAGCAGGAAAGTGATGTGGTTTGCTTTGCATTTTTTAAAAATGATCACTCTGGAGAGTGTGGGAAGAACAGATTATAGACATGCACAGACACGGGGAGAGTCATACAATCTCAAAATGCTGTATATAAATGATCCAAATAAATCTGAGATTTTGTCACTTAATGATACGTTACAGACCATTTGAATGTTGTATGGATTGGGTTAGGATTGGCCAGGGTTCCTCAACAGTGGCACTATTGACATTTTTGGCCAAATGGTTCTGTTATGGGAGGTTATTCTGTGCATTACAGAATATTTAGCAGCATCCCTGGCCTTGACCCACTAGATGCTAGAGGAATTTCCTTTCCAGTTGTGACAATCCAAATTGCCTTCAGACATGGTCAAATGTCTCCAGTGGGGCAAAATCACCCCTGATTGAGAGCTGCAGGGGTAGGTAATGCTGCAGTAACAGAAACCTCCAAATTTCAAAGGTTTAACAACATGTACTTATTTCTCACTCTTTCAGAACAGTCTGGTGGTTCTCAAGGGCAGCTTCCTTCTAAGTTGTGGGATCCAGGTGGCTTGCCTCATGAAGAAACACTGCCTAGCTTTCAGGTAACCATTACAGGGAAGAGAAAACCATATCTTAATGCTACTCTGCCAGAGTGACCCACATGACTTTTGCTCATAGTCCTTTGGCTAAAATTCCTAACACAATTTTTTGGACTGCAAAGGGGCTAGGGAAAGTAGGGGAGTACATGGATATTTGGTGACCATTAAATGTTTCTGCTTCACTTCTAAAGGCACCAAATATCACTGGTCAAGAGAAATTCCAGAATTCTGCTGGCAGGTACTATGAAATCCTTTACCCTACGAGTGTGGGGAGTTGGTGATTAAGCTCCTAGAGTTGCTCTTGAATCTGAGGGTCCCAGACCCTACTTATCATGAGGTATTTGGTTTTGTTTTTTTTTTTTTTCTTTCCATCCTTGTTGGGCACATTGAAAATGGATCTTGGGTTTTGCTCTCCTTTGTGGCTGCATAGCTTTGTCAGTCTGATTTCTGACCTTGGAGAATTGTGGAGCCAAGGGTTGTTTTAAGCATTGAACAATCACAGACTTTTAAAGGCAAAATTTATGGTTTTTTGGCAGTATCACTCTCTCATAATCTTAAAAGGCTTCGTATCTTTCCGATTATTCTCATTTCCATGTGCCAGTAAGCTCATCTATAATTCTTTTCTAGGCATAGCCCTTCCATCTGTTTTATTTCTTTCCTTTTTTGCCTTCAA
Source organism: Puma concolor (assembly GCF_028749965.1). NCBI lineage: Eukaryota > Metazoa > Chordata > Mammalia > Carnivora > Felidae > Puma > Puma concolor. The sequence goes on along the minus strand of NC_141668.1, from coordinate 41,062,928 downwards.
AGTCTTTCTCTCTTAATTTAATGGTATGTAATATAAGATTAGAAAGTAGGAAGGTCTTTCCTATTAAGTTTCAACATGTATATTTATTTGAATTATTCTGAAGATAGGTACAAGGTTTCTGAGGCAGGAAGATATTATTGCTCATAGTAATAACTGCATTCGTTCCCTTTGTCTCAATTTGTTTTTCCCTTTCTTGGGTCATGTGATAAAGGCCAGATAGATGTGACCTTATATGTACCTGAGTTTCTACTATAGGTAAGGAACCCCAAAAATATGAATCTCAGAGTTTATATAGAAGGATAACTGTTTTCTCTTCTCCTCCTGAGAGAGAAAGTAATCTTTACTCTCTCATGTAAACAAATTCTCCTTGGAAAGAGAAGACAAACCATCCTTGGCTCTTCAGCTCTGGAATGTACATAATAAACATCTGGAGGTGTGGGAATAGGGTTAGGCAGGCCCCTTCTGGTTTACAACCCCTGTAATATCTCCATGGCCCCAGGCTCCACTCCCCTTTGATAGACAATACACACCTCTAGGGAGGTCAATCCCAAATCCCTCCCTGAGCTGTATTGTTTATGCAGTTATGTTTTCACTTCCTAGTCTTTTCCTTAACCCACGTTTCAGTAAACTTTGTTTCAAAAACCTTCACATGAAAATATTCACTTCCTGACAATGCCCTTAATCTAATTTTAGCTCTGAAATTTTGCAATCTGCTGATATGTTTTACTGAGTATTTTTCACACAGGTTTTTTTGTAACTTACCCAAGATAATAGCTTTTTATTGATAGGACAATTCAGTTACAAATGTCTAAAGCTATTTATATTTTCCAAGAACTAATAGGAGAAAAGGTTTGTGGAATGATAGTTTAAACTTCTAAAGGATTATTATATTTCCACTGTGTATTATGCCATCCTGGTGGGATTAATGTAGTAAATCTTGATAAATGTAATCTAGTTATGGTATTATTTACTATATTAATTTCATAGTCATAGTTATGTTAGATTAATAAGAAAGTGTGGTATCTCTATATTTTCAGTTATATAGATCCTTTCTATCTCAGGGAAAGTTGGTATATATGCTTGATGTACATTGTCTGAGTATTAAAATTATTCAATTCCTTTTTGAATGGCTTCATATTCCACAGTGACTGAACTTATTAATAAAAAATTATTCTGTAATCTTTTCTATAAAATGTTTGGTATCACATCTGAAACATGATTTATAACATAAGATTATATCTAAAAGAAAAGCTTTATTTTCCCATAATATCATATTTGATAAGATTTTCCCTGAGTATGAATTCTTTGATATATAATAAGTTTTGATTTATTGTTGAACACATTTATACTTTCAGATACTCATAATATTTCATTAATATTTTAGTTCTCTTTTCTTCATGAGTGCTTGCATTTTGGTTCTTGAATTCATAGGCGTTTTCACAGATATGACTGAATTCCTCTGGGCCTAGAGCCTACCACCCTCTCTCTTCTCATGCCCAGATCTTCCTGCACCTTGAGGGGCATTTTGTGAGGGTGTGTGGCCCTACATTGTATACAACCAAGCTCCTCCCTATACATACCTCTGTGCACCATACTGGTGTAAGTGTGTACACACTTTTGGTGCTTTCTGTTCAAGAGAGGACAAATCTAAGGAGCAGGCTCATGTGGGCCCTCAATTTGGCCCTAGGGCTCTTTGGACAGGAAGTTATAAGATCTGTGGTTACATGGAGCATGTTTAAGCAGAGATTCAGTAGGCTTTCGGTGGGTCCCCTTTTGGTTCTGGACTCTGCTCTGTGGAGAGATATGGCTTGAAGATGGCCAAAATGGGCCTTTCAAATTGTGACACTTCAGAAAGCAATACCAGTCTCATAGGTCTAAAGACACTGGGTTGAGTGTTCTGATAAATAGTGACATGCTGCTTCTTGCTGAAAGCATTCCCACATTTAGTGCTTATATCAGTTTTCTTCCTTGTATGTGTTCTCTTATGTAAAGTGACATATGTGTTCAAATGAATTACTACATTCACATAGTTTCTCTCTGTAATAAAAATTGAGGACTGTCTGCTGGCAGTTTTTTTCCATATATATTACATTCACAGGGTTTCTCCAATGTATGTTTTCTCATTTGTGGTGAAATGGGATTTCAAATGGAAAATTGTCACCGCTTTGGGAATTGGTCAAAAGGTATTGAGGGGACTGAAAAATCAAACAGGAACACTGATATACCATAGAGATAATAATTATGGGAAGAAGCTATTGCCTCTAGGACTGGGGAACAGTGGGAAGAAGCTGAGGATATCATGAGTTAGAAACAGAAAGGAGGGACCTGTAAAAGTGGGATCTAGACTTCTGAGGAATAGTTTTGCCTGGCTGTCATTGACAAGATATCAAAGGAGCCCTGCATAGTGGGACTAATACCTCTAAGAAGGAGACACTGGCTGCTGCTGGTACATCTGATGGACTGTAATAACACTGGTCCTGGGGATGACAAAAGAAATCAGTGACTAGGAAGCAACTATTGTTTCTAAGATGAAGAACCATGGTTGCCATGATGCTGACAGGAATAGGGAGCACTCAGAATGGAGCACATGGCTTTTCCATCCTCTTACCTTACAGTGTCCTTGTAATTAAAGTTCCCCCTATTGGTGGAAATCGTAGCTTCAGCATCAAATAGCAGAGTCCAAAGTAAACAACTTGTTAAAAGGTATCTGGCCAGGCTTTCCAGGGGAATTCTACCAAACATTTAAGGAAGAATTAACACCTATTCTCTTGAAGCTGTTCCAAAAAATAGAAATGGAAGGAAAACTTCCAAACTCATTCTATAAAGCCAGCATTACCTTGATTCCAAAAGCAGAGAGAGACCACACTAAAAAGGAGAACTATAGACCAATTTCCTTGAGGAACATGGATGCAAAAATCCTCAAGAAGATATTAGCCAACCGGATCCAACAATACACTAAAAAAATTATCCACCACAACCAAGTGGGATTTATACCTGATGTGCAGGGCTGGTTCAATATCTGCAAAACAAATAATGTGATTCCTCACATCAATAAAAGAAAGGATAAGAACCATATGATCCTCTCAATAGATGCAGAGAAAGCATTTGACAAAATACAGCATCCTTTCTTGATAAAAACCGTCAAGAAAGTAGGGATAGAAGGATCATACCTCTAGATCACAAAAGCCATACATGGACAACCCAACGCTAATATCATCCTCAATGGGGAAAAACTGAGAGCTTTCCCCCTAAGGTCAGGAACAAGACACGGATGTCCACTCTCTCCACTGTTATTCAACATAGTATTGGAAGTCTTAGCCTCTGCAATCAGACAACACAAAGAAATAAAAGTCATTCAAATCGGCCAGGAGGAGGTCAAACTTTCACTCTTCGCAGGTGACATGATACTCTATGTGGAAAACTCAAAAGATTCCACCAAAAAATGGCTAGAATTGATTCATGAATTCAGCAAAGTTGCAGGATATAAAATCAACGCACAGAAATCGGTTGCATTCCTATACACCAATAATGAAGCGATAGAAAGAAAAATCAAGGAATCGATCCCATTTACCATTGCACAAAAAACCATAAAATACCTAGGAATAAATCTAACCGAAGAGGTGAAAAATCTATACACTGGAAATTATAGAAAGCTTATGAAAGAAATTGAAGAAGACACAGAAAAATGGAAAAAGATTCCATGCTTCTGGATAGGGAGAACAAATATTGTTAAAATGTCGATACTACCCAAAGCAATCTACATATTCAATTCAATCCCTATCAAAGGGGGTCAAACAGCAGCATTCTTCATAGAGCTAGAACAAATAATCCTAAAATTTTCATGGAACCAGAAAAGGCCCCGAGTAGACAAAGCAATCTTGAAAAAGAAAACCAAAGCAGGAGGCATCATAATTCCAGACTTCAAGCTCTACTACAAAGCTGCAATCATGAAGATTATGTAGATCATGAAGATATGTAATATGGTAGTGGCACAAGAACAGACATTAAGATCAGTGGAACAGAATAGAGAACCCAGAAATGGACCCACAAATGTATGGCCAACTCATCTTTGACAAAGCAGGGAAGAATATCGATGGAATAAAGACAGTCTCTTCAGCAAGTGGTGCTGGGAAAACTGGACAGCGACATGCAGAAGAATGAACCTGGACCACTTTCTTACACCATACACAAAAATAAACTCAAAATGGATGAAAGATCTAAATGTAAGACAGGAAGCCATCAAAATCCTCGAGGAGAAAGCAAGCAAAAACCTCTTTGATCTTGGCCACAGCAACTTCTTACTCAGCACATCTCTGGAGGCAAGGGAAACAAAAGCAAAAATGAACTACTGGGACCTCATCAAAATAAAATCTTCTGCACAGTGAAGGAAACAATCAGCAAAACTAAAAGGCAATGAACAGAATGGGAGAAGATATTTGCAAATGACATATCAGATAAAGGGTTAGTATCCAAAATGTATAAAGAACTTATCAAACTCAACACCCAAAACACAAATAATCCAGTGAAGAAATGGGCAAAAGACATGGATAGACACTTCTCCAAGGAAGACATTGAGATGGCCAACCAACACATGAAAAAATGCTCAACATCACTCATCATGAGGGAAATACAAATCAAAACCACAATGAGATACCACCTTACACCTGTCAGAATGGCTAACATGAACAACTCAGGCAACAACAGATGTTGGCGAGGATGCAGAGAAAGAGGATCTCTTTTGCATTGTTGGTGGGAATGCAAGCTGGTGCAGCCACTCTGGAGAACAGTATGGAGGTTCCTCAAAAAATTAAAAATAGAACTACCCCATGACCCAGCAATTGCACTACTAGGCATTTATCCAAGGAATACAGGTGTGCTGTTTCAAAGGGACACATGCACCCCATGTTTATAGCAGCACTATCAACAATAGCCAAAGTATGGAAAGAGCCCAAATGTCCCTTGATGGATGAATGGACAAAGAAGATGTGTGTGTGTGTATACACACACACACACACACACACACACACACACACACACACAATGGAGTATTACTCGGTAATCAAAAAGTATGAAATCTTGCCATTTGCAACTGTGTGGATGGAACTGGAGGGTATTATGCTAAGTGAAATTAGTCAGAGAAAGACAAATATCATATTATTCACTTATATGAAGACTTTAAGACACAGAACAGATGAACATAAAGGTAGGAAAACAAAAAAATAATAAAAACAGGGAGTGGGACAAAACAGAAGAGACTCATAAATATGGAGAACAAACAGAGGGTTACTGGAGGGGTTGTGGGAGGGGGGATGGGCTAAATGGGTAAGGGGCATTAAGGAACCTACTCCTGAAATCATTGTTGCATTATATGCTGACTAATTTAGATGTAAATTAAAAAAAAATAAAACATAAATAAAAAACAATTAATTAAAAAAATAATATAAAAAGATAAAAGGTATCTGGCAAGTCCTCCAGACATACCCAAGGAAGAATGGTCAGTTTTGGTCTCTGATATTGGCAGATTAGGTACCCAGTATTTGCAATAATAGAATCAGATGAGGGGAAGTCCATTGGTTGACTCATGCAGAGTAGTCTCATGGACACTTTTTATGTGAATTCATGGTTAAGATTGACAGACATGAACAGAACATGTTATTCTTTCCATCTGACATTGGAGACTGTTCTCTACAGCGGATGCCCAATGATAAACATTAACGTGGATACAAAGATCTTCATACTCTGTGCACATTGCAAAAATTCATTTTCCCATCTTTTCTGCAGATCCTCTTCTGTTGTTTCCATGTCTCTGACCATCCAGTCAGTTAGCCACTGCCAATGCATCAGGAGCTATCTCTCAGTCCAAATTGGAAAATCAAATATATGGTTTGAAATTCTGCTCTTGAGAGTTCTCTTCAGTACTATTTTTCAAGAACATTCCTGAATAGAAGAGTGATGCTACCAAAGGCCACTCCCTGTTGGTTCCAGGAATATACTGTGAACCATCTATAAAAGTCAGAGATTTTTCCTCCTCAGTCAACTTGTCACTGGAATTTCCCAAAAGGAAATAGATGTGGTATGAGGGAGAAGAGACAATGCAGGAGAAGTTGTCAAAAAATAATTTTCTGTGTAAGAGAACCATGGAGTAATGCATTTATTCCCAATCCCTGTGGATACATTGCATTTCTTCTATTGGAAATTTCCAGAGCTGTTTATAATAGCTCCATTTTTCTTAGACACTGTTAAGCATCATTAGATCTGATGTATCAATAAGTTCAAGTAGTACAGTGGTTTGTATTAAAATCTGAGCCAGCTTCAGGCTTCTCTCTTCCTCTGGGCCCCTCTGAAAAATTTTCACTTTATGGGTTTCCATAAATTAGTAAAAATAGCACACTCTGAGATGCTATACATTGTCTCAAGAATTCAGAGACTTCCAACCACTGTATTTGTTTTTTTAATAGTAAAAAGTGAAAATGCAATAATTTTTCATTTTGGAGTGAATGTCGCAAAAACTAGATCCCAGAAACATAACTGAAGTGATTAGACCCTGAATTTTGATAGGATTAATTCTGTCTTTTGGCTCATATGTGTCTTATTAAATCAACTAAGACAGTCTCTGTTTTCTGCTCATTTGGTCCAATTTTCATGATGTCATCAATGTTGTGGAAGAAATGCCCTATTCTGTAGGATTTCACTATGATCCAAACTTAAGTGGACTAGAGTTTGGCAGAGAAGTGGAGAGTTAATTTGTTAACAACTTTTGACCATGCTAGGTAAAAGCTGACTTCTCTTTATGTTTCTTCACAATTGTTAAAGAGTTAAAAAAAAAAAAAAAAAGAGTAATTGTCCTATCAATAGCTGTATACCAGGTACCCACACCCGGGATAGTAGCAAAAGCGTGCTGGGCTTCTCGACGTTCACTTGCTCAGGTCTGGCCTGGCGGGCATGTGCAAGGGGCCACAACGCCTGCGCCTGCGGGCCCACCTGTTGGGAGGACAGCCCGTGGAAAGGAGGGGCCGGGAGCTGCTGGAGGTGGTACTCTTCCTGCAGACCTGCAGCGTGGAGGCTGGGGTAGCAGCTCGTTCTCTTTCGGGTCTTGCGTTGGGCAGACTCGGATTCGCTCTTTCTATGGGAGAGGGCCAGGCTTCACCTGGGCACCCGCATCCTAGCCATGGCCACGTACCACCGCTGTGACCTGTGTTGGTGCTCACCTCCACCTCCTAGATACTTACACTTAACCTGCACTGGCTTTGCCCAACCCTTAGCCAGGATGACTGACAAGCCGCTCACCAGCAACAACCTTCAAAACACTGACAGTAACTTCACATTACTTGTGGCAACAGGATCAAGGAAGAAATGGAGGCTTTTCCGGAAAAGTTCTAGTAGAGGGGCAGAAGTGAGATTTGTAACTTAAATACACTACACATTTAAATCAATGGATTAAATTTCAGGGGGGAAGAAAGTGAAGCTGACACCTGTGGAAACGAGAGAAATATAGTGGTTATGAAATAGAGGCAGCATTCAGTGAACACCGACACTGACTTCCCCATCAGCAGGTATGAAGTCCACAGTCCTGCGCTGGCCTGTTCTGTCTCCTCTGCCTCTGACAGAATATTGGTTGTGCTCTGTCTAAACTCTGTATATATCCAGTTTCTAGAAGAAGATCAACTACATGTCAGAGTACTGTTAGTCATCTTTAATAAAAGAAAAAGCAGACGGCTTTAAAAGAGGTGTAATTCTGGACTACTGGGGGGAGAGAGCAAGAATATAATACAGTGTGACCTGGGACTCCTCCCCAGCAAGTAGTCTGGCTCTACCTCAGGAAGCCTCAAGTCCTCTGAGGTCCAGCCTGGCTGTGAGGAGCCAGGGCATCTGAAGAAGCTGGGTCGTTTCTCAGACATCAGCACACACACACTTGGAACTCCCTCGTGTCACTTGTTCTACTGCCCTAAATGGCTTCATGCATCCCCACCCTCCAGAATCTGGAAGAAGAATGCAGAGAAAGCGGCTCATACCATCTATATACAGGTATCAGAAGCTTTGATACGTTGCTCCCAAAAAGGTACTATTTCTAAACTAGCAGCTTAAATTGGTATAATACCCTGATTAAGTTTATGACAGTCTCTCTCTCTCTCTCTCTCTCTCTCTCTCTCGCTCTCCCTCTCGCTCTCCCCCTCTCTCTCTTCCTCTTGAGAGCCACTTTCTGCTGGTGGCTCTTATCTGCAATTTCCCTAGGCATTTAGTATAGGGAGAGGGAAGTTCTGAGGGAGCCCATTGATCCTGTCTTTCATAATAATAGTCCATATTCCATGAGGTAGGGAGCCAATGTCTACCAGCTGCTAAGTATATCTACTTAAATTATACATCCAGGGAATGGGAATATAATCACAGGATGGGTCCTAGGCCCACTGAGTTCATTGTGATACAGACTTGAATGAAAACACCATTTATCAAATTACCACTATATGCTCATTTTGACTTGCAGAATATTGTGGCCTTTGGGGCATCCAAGAATGAATACCAATTCTGAGCCTGTATTTAGACATTTTTAAAGGTGTGGCTGTCTCATCTTTCCCATGTACCAGTCACCAAGGTAAATGGTGGTAAATACCTTTGGAAAGACTAGGAGAAATATTGACAGTATTTGTGGCAGTTACTCAGGGTCATTCCTCAAAGGGAACCAGCCTCCCCATCAATCAGGCTCTTTGGGTCTGTGAACTGTCTTAAATCTATTAAAACTGGCTAAGCAGCTATGATTTCAATTGTGGTTATTCGAGTCTGGTGTTTGGTCACCAGACCTATTTTTTTTTCCTGTTATACAGATCAAATAATTTCTTAGTTAGGACTGTCTAACAAAATACCTGGGTAGTTTATAAACAAAAGAAATTTATTTCTCACAGTTCTGGAGGCTGGAAGTCATAGATCAGGGTGCAAGATGATTGGGTTCTGGTAAAGACCTTTTTTCCAGTAGACTTCTCATTGTGTCCTCCCATGGTGGAGGGAGCAAGGGAGCTTTCTTGGGCCTAATTATAAGGACATTAATGTCATTCATGAGGGTTTCACCATCATGGCCTAATCACCAAAGGCCCTCACTCCTAATACATTGGGCATTAACATTTCAACATATGAATTTTGGAGAGACACAAACATTTAGACCATAGCAAATAATATTTAGTGACTGCCCATATATTTCATTTCTAAAGACACTGTGATTGATTAGACACTGGTGAAAAACCAAAAGCCAAAAACTCATGTTCTTAACATTCAGATTATGACTTCATCCTTATGTCATATTACAGTAATTACCACTACCTTCTCACTGGAAGTTAAGCAGTGCCATTGTCCATTAATATTCTGTGAATCCATTTTTTGCTTTGAAATCAGAATGTTCAAAACCCAAGCTTGTCATTTCCTTTCTGCAAACTCTGTAGTGCAGAAGTCTCTCCCTCATCAGTGTTTTAAAATAATAGTTATGTAACAGAAACATGGAGCCTTCCTTCAGGATCTCAAAGCACTTAAATCGGCAGATCCTCACAATCAGTCACAGGTCACTTAATTGTGATAACACAGAGCATCATGGATTACTAGCATCCTATTGCCATAAGCAAGGATCCCAGCTGTGTTTTCAAGACCAAAGACGAAAACAATTGTCCTAGGGTTTCGTTTTGAGGGCTTGCTTCCTAGTACTCTCCTTGGTACTAATTCTATCTTGATCTAATTGTTTTCTTATAATACTTGCCAAACACTATCAGTTAGCAAGTAACACACACTATTAAGTCCATTCAATCATCATCGTCATTGGCCCAGAGCTACAAGTTAATTAGGTATGTAGACTCAAGTTTATCAAGTCTTCAATTTTATCAAATGTTTTGCTACTACAATAACATAAATCTAATATCTCACTGGTCTCTGGAAATAGTTTTCTTACTATCTTCCACTTGCTAACTAAGCCAATGTCACATATTTTAGGCTTGTTGTTGTTGTTACATTATCCACCTTTGCTAGAAATGCCTTTGTTAGGTTAGTATCTATGATGGTAACTAAATCACCAAATTCTCCCTAACAACACACTGAAGTTTGTTTTTTGATAGTCTGTTGTGGCTCTAATAGCTACCTTCCAATTAGTGACTCACTGATCTAGCCAACATTTACTTTGCATATATGCTATTTAGAAATAATAGATTCTGGGTCAGGGGCAGCCGGGAGATGAATGTTCACACACTGGCTCTTAAATACTTAACGTGGACATGTCACCCGTCACTTCTGCTCACCACCCACTATTCATAATTAGTCATATACCTTGGCTTAACTGAAAGGGTGTTGAGAAATGTGAAGGGGGAGGACACACATGTATATAAAGGGAACAGTACATGGAGAGACTCAAATTAACATCGATATTCATGATCATTTTAATATGGGGCTTAGATAACAGGATAGTTCTTACTTGATAGAAATTTAGATTGTTTCAAAACTTCTGATATTAAAAAATGCTCCTGTGAACATTCTTGCTTAAAATTTTTTATACACTTATTCATATATCTCCTTAACATATATTTTTAGTAATGCAATTTCCAGAATAAAAGGCACCTTTCTTTCTTCCTGACTCTATGTGGGATAGATATTCTCCATCACGTTTATAATGCTAAGTATTTTAAGTCTTTTTGTATTTGCTAATCTGGAAGAGAAGAAACAATATTTTATTATTTTTTATTTATATTTATTTAATTACAAATAAGTTTAAATATGTTCAATTGTGTTGATGTGCCTTTTGGATTTCCTTATTGTTAAATTTCTATTGATGTTCTTTGCCTAGGTGTTTGTTTTTAAATGAGAATCTTTGTTAGGTTTGTTTTTTTTTTTTTTTAATTGGCTCATACAATGACCCACTGATGCTATAGTGAAAGAATCATGCTTACAGCCATAATCTGTTGTTTTTATGTCCATTTTTTATGAGCAGTTGGAGGCACTGGTTTCAACTGATTATCATTAGGATCTTGTCTTAGTTTTACTCTGCCTACCTTTCCCAGATGGGTGAGAAAAAATTAACTATGTCTAAGATTAGCCATGGTCTTAAAGACTAGTATAGTGCACTGGATTACTGGATAAAATAACCCTATTCTCTGTAGGGTTCATAGGAATTACATGCAGGTTTGTTGTTAGTTTGTTTCTTTTGTTGTTAATCTTTTTTTTTTTAAGTTAAATTTTGAATGTTTTTAGGACATATAATCCATCTCTGATGCTGGAACAAAGCTATATTATTTCAATTATTGATTTGTGCCTTTTGCTGACAATATTTCATTAATATTGAAGGGTCCATATAAATGTAAAAATGTATTTAACACAAATGGAAGTCATTCTGTTTTCATGATTTAACCTTTACCTACGAAACATATAAGTGAACATCTTCAAATAAGACGTTCTGCTTTTAAAAATAAGTCTCTGTTCTGCTGTAGTTTGCACATTCTCAAAATTCAACTTTTAACTCACCAGATTACCTTATTGAAAGTATCTTGATGGTAAACCACACAGTATTGTGAAAGCGGCATTGAAGAGATGACTTATTTAGCAAGTGTATTGTATCAGAGTTTCAATAAAGAAGTGATCTGGTCAATTTCATTCAAAATTATGAGACTTCTTGCTCACTGATGAAATAGATATGACAGAATAATGGCTGATGTTTGGTGCCAGTCACATACACAGGTGTCTCCAGCCATCATTCTGTTTCCAAAAGAACCCATTGTATCTTCGTAACTTAGGGGATGACTCTCTCTATGCATTCCATTTCACTTTAATATATGTATCTTGCTGAGGAGAAAATGTTTTCTCTTTAAGATTATATTGTGGTCTCACATGTATTTACTTTCATTATTTAAAAGCAATATGGGCTTAATTTCTTTGGCAAAGCCAAAGAAGAACTGTTGTAGGGTTTGATGTAGCTTCCTCATATGTATTATGCTCTGATTTGTGTAAAGGTCAATATAATTCTACTGTAAATCCCCTGAGATCTTGCATTTTAGCAATTCAAGTGAGCAGACACGAATTTTCTATGGCTCATTTAGGTACCTCAATTTCAAATATTAGCAACAAGATAGTATCATCCATCTACTTTTCCTCTGCACTTACAAATAATGCCCATAATACTTTTACAAACTATTTTTTTCTTGTGGCATAGATATACCTCCCTTATGTATTATACTTATTTTTGCTAGACCTAATTTTGATGGATTCCTTCTTATGTTTAAACACATATGGTGCTATTTTGTCACATATTTTTTACCAAGTTTAACAGATGACTAAATTGGACAACTTATATTTAGGGAAAATGACATTTTCATGTTGTACACTGTAAAACACATATTGGTGGCCTGTGGGAACTTTGGATAAAACATCTTGAGAAAAATTACATGATTCCTTTAGTATAGAAGAGGAAGTAAAATATATGTGTATACAGAGTATGTGTGTGTGAGAGAGAGACCAGATGATCCACAAGATTCTTTCAAGTGCTAAGACTGCATAATTCCGTTATAATATAGTTTTATAATATTAAGTTGTTCCTAGTGTGAGACCAAGCCATCTTCCTGAGGGGCCCATTTACTAGTGATCAGTCATAGAAGCCTCTATTTAGGCATTGTGAGCTTTCTTAGAGGCCAGAAATAACCTCACTAAGATTCCATTTATACTTTACTCTCTTTCCTATAAGAGGTACTATCATCTTAGGAGGGATATATAGGGTGGAAACTTGATAATTGCTTATATTAAGATGAACCAAAGAGATGTGTTTGCTCAAGCTCAGATTATTAGTTAGGCACAAGGCATTTCATATGTTTCAAACTCCCAAGAATGGTATGCGGTTTGGAAAAGAGTATAAAGGGAACCTGTGAATTAGTACTATGGGAAGTGTGTGTGTGTGTGTATGGAGACAGAGAGATGTGCTTCCTACTGAAAGAATATAAACTTTTTTTCCTGTGTCCATGGAAATTTTACGAGAATGTATATCATTTTTGTTATAAAATAAATCATAAATTGTTTAGAGATATTATAGGTGGCATTTGTATAAATCAATATATTTATTTAAAATAAATTTATAAAAATTTTTATAAATAAAAATTATACATAAATAAATAAAAATTAAACACATGATTCTTGTAGCTCACCTCTCAAGAGCTCAGAATAGCAGGACAAATTAAAACATGAAGTCTCAAGGGAAGAAATAGAGCCAAAAAGTTTTAGATAGTAAAATATATATTTATAAGTTCAGAAGTAATTAATGAAAAGTGTATACTCAGAAACAAATTGAAAAAAATTAAAAAAAAAGAATACTACCCATACAAATCTTTGTACAGAGACAGGGCAATGTGATCAGAGATGTAAGAGAAGGTAAATTCCTATCCAAGTCACTATGAGTAAAACAAGATAAGGTGAAATTTGAAGGAAAAACAGGCTAAGGTTAAGATGACAATGAAAAAGAAATTTTGGAAAATTTAAGTCCTTATAGAGGTCTTGCAGTGACAAAAATAAGAATAGACACTTTCTCTTTTTGCAAAACTGAGGCAGAAATTTACTAGGATAGCTGATGTTTAACCAAAGGGTGAAGACACAGACAATTTAACAAAAGATATTGCATCTCAGGGATTGGGCCATGGGAGGAAACTGTGGAAAGAGTATGCGGGGCCGGTGGGTTCTGGCCCCACTGCAAAGCTCTACACAAGTCAAAAGGCCTGTAGGAATGGACCTTTGAATGCCTTCTTCAACAACATGTGGGAGAAATGTGAAATTCCGGACACAATAAAGTAAGGCCTATTAAGCCATACTAGTGACAATAATCTGCGATAGGAAGTATTAGAAACTGGGCATTGGTGTTTGTAGACAGGTGTTAAAGATGTTTGTAGAACTTCTCTTACTAATACTGGGGGAAAGAGATGAGGGATTGATACAGAAGATGCAGTTCTTTATTAAATTTTGGATGGATCAAAACTTCTGCCAAGGGAGAAAATTAAGCAGGATGTTTGCAATGCTCTCTCAAAAAAAATAAATTCTGAGACTAGGAAAAAAAAAATAGCTGTCAGAACTTTTTTTTTCCTGACAGAGCCCCTGAACATCATATTGGGGGTCAAGAACTTTGAGAATAGGGCTACCTCCGAAACCATTCTGAGAATCCACAGTTGGCATCTCATGTGTTTTGAGAATTTGTTTTCTTGTTCATCATTCTGTTATTTGCCTCTCTCTGCTCCTGCTTACTGTGGATGTATATTTGGCTATCTTTGGGTAGCTCAAAGGAAAAGCTATCATATAGACACCCACCCAAATACTGGGGGTGTTGCTGGTTCTAGGCACTGAGGTCTCCATCCATGTCATGGCTCAGATGCAGTAATACCACAACAAAGCGCTAATATTTGATGAGCAGTTCCTATGTTCCAGGTATGATTTTAAGCATCTCATGTACAACCTCTGATTTAATCCTCATACTGAAGAATATCCTGTATCTTTTTATTTGGGGCCTTTATATATTATGGAATAGAATTGCAGTTTAGAAGATAAATTCACAAGAAGAAAGAAAGCTTGGTCTGACTGGTACAGAATTGTTGTTAGGGTACAATGTTTTGGTTTTCAGGGTTAAGGCAGTGGTTGCTCAAGTTCACATTCCTTCTACTACTATTGAAATTTAAGAAAGTGTTCTACTAACTGGAACATTTTAAAACAAAACACCAAGCTATAAAAAGGACATAATAAGGATATTTAATTCTGAGTGACCGGAAAGTGTAAGAAGGGAGAAAATTACTACCCAGGAAAATGTGACATATGCCTGAGCTTATAAATAAAAAAAATAAGTTTTGTAAATGAAATCATTAAAATCTAATTATAAGGCAACCATAATAAATTAATAGTCACTATTTACTGAATAAGTACTGTGTGTCGAACAATAGTCTTATATTTTTATATACGCTATTTTACTTAATCTTCACAATATCACTCCTACGCAGGCACTTTTAAAGGCACTAAAATAAAGCAAAGGTTTCATTAAGTGTGCTGCCTCCCACTCTGAGCAGTGGGTGAAAATAACAGAAGTTTTGGGTTGAGGGGAGAGTCTCAGCCTAAATGAAGGGTATAGAGAGGAAATGACACCATGACATTTAGTATCTGACTTTGCTACTTCAGAAGGCTTTTAAAGGCTTTTAAAGCCAACTATCCAAGATCATGGAGAAAATGTGTAAATTGCAGTTCTGGAAAAAATTTTTTTGATTTCATGAAAAGGAAAGGGTGAGGAATGAAAAACTAATACTTTCAAGATACAAACCCTTTCCAGTAGCAAAAATACATATAAACCTTATGAATATGCAATGAATGCTACAGAACAGTTCAAAAGGTAAAACACATTGTGTAATAAAGGAGGATGAAATAGATTATGGCAAAGCAATGAAAAAGAAGTCTGTTTTGTGTTAATTAGAAACTACTCTGCAATGTTTGAAGGATTTGTATTGATCTTTTTTGGAGAATCATTAATATGTATTACATGTAAATTTAATAATAACTTACAAGAAATGAATGAATGATGGAGAAATTTGAAATGATATTAAAACACTAACCAGATGTAAAGTAATTTTAATCCTCCTCTTTAGTGAAATCAATTATTTGATCAGATATTGCAACAGTGTGTTTTGTTTTTTTCTTTAATCAGCTCTAATTTTCCTTTAAAGTGACCTTTAAAGGTGACCAGCAGGGAGTGTGTGTGTATGTGCATGGGTGCATGTCTGTGTGTGTGTGTGTGTGAGAGAGAGAGAGAGAGAGAGAGAGAGAGAGAGAGAAGGAGAAGGATAAGAGGGGGAGGGGAAGGGGAAGAAAGAGAGGGAGAGAGAGAGAGGAAGAGAGGAGGGAGAGGGTAAGAAAGGGGGAGGGGCAGAGAGAATGGTAGAGGGGCGAGAGAGAGAGAGAGAGAGAGAGAGAGAGAGAGGCAGAGAGAGACAGAGAGAGAGAGAGAGCAATTGAAAGCAGAGGGTCTGGACTCAAATTTTGCTAACTAGTTGTGGAAACATGGTAATAACTTACTCTCACTGAGCCCCAATTTTCTCAATTATAAAATAGAGAAGTAAACAGAACTTATGCTTAATAATTGTTCTGAAAAGTAAAGAGATTGTCTTTTACCAACAGTCCCCAGTTATATCTCGAATTTATTTACACAACCAGACATATTCTTATATTGCATTACATATTTCATTTTTATAAATTTATATTCACAGATAACATATATTTATTTTTTTTAAAAAAGAGACTGGTTCTGAAAGACTGAAATAGTGAAGAAAACTGTGCTGGAATACAACAGTTTTAGTCCAAAAACCATTCACTGGGTACTTTGCATATGCAGGTTTTTACATGTTGCATTCTGGCTGGGGATAAGAATACATATTGCTGTAGTAAATAAAAGTAATACTTGATCAGTGCCATTAAATCTGGGTCAGAGGAAGTACATAGAGTGTTGAGAGAGAAAATTTTTTCTTTAGTGATTAAGGGAAGGCTCAAAATGGAAATGAATGTTTGAGTTGGCTTTGAGGAAATGTAGGATATTTTTTTTGGCAGAGATATTGGTGGGTGGACAGTACAATTTCAGAAAAGCAATGGCATAGAGGAGATGTAGAAAATGTGGAACATTTTCAAGGAATGGCATTAATCTGGTAGGATAGTTAGTATCTTGCTAACTACAGAATTTATCTCATTTCTTTTTCCCCTTCGTAACCGAACTTCACTATTTTTAATTTACTCTTCAGAAATATTAAATCCACAGTAAATAAGAAATCCATGTTACCCATAATCTCTCAGATCACTTTTGCCATACTTCCATGAGATCCTTTTTTCCTTTCTTTTTTTTTTTTAAGAAAAACATTGTAAATATAGTTGAAGAAACCCCATTCCTCTTTCATATCCCTTCTCTCTCTCCCTAGGAGTGATTGCTCTTCAGAATTTGGGATTAACCCTTCCTATTTCATATTTTTAAACATTTACCACACATATATATAATATATATATAAATATTTTATATGTGTTATATATATAATATATAATAATGTATAATATATAATTATATATAATATATATGATAATATATAATAATATACATAATATATATAAATATTATATATGTTATTATATATAAATAACATATAGTATCATCTGTTATTGTCCTTTTCGAAAGATGTTTGATACTGTGTATTTATTTTGTCTGTGGTGCTGCATACCACTCCTGGATGGATGGATACCTTGGCCCTAAAGCTGTCGTTGAAAACACACTGCATAAGTCTCTCACTCCTTCCAGGAGCTTTACTTGACCAGCTGACAAGAAAACCTTTATAGTAATTGTGTGAGACCTTCTTTAAAGAGTTTCAGTTACCCTAACTACATAACCTTCTTCAATTCTGTAGCTGAAGCAGGCCTTTTTGGTTTTGTTTTTAATTCCACCAGGTATTTGTTTAAATTATCCTACCAAATATTTAATTGATAATTTGGTTTCATTCTACCTACGTTTGTTAGACACCAGACCAAACTTGTATTCTGGTTAACTAGTAACAGATATTTCATGCCACCTTTGCTGCTCATCATTTGTAATTAAACACAGCTTAAAGCATTTATTTTAATAGTGAAAACTCCCTTCTGAGGAATATGTTCAGGATATCCTAGGGGAAAGAAGAATAGGAAGTTACCATTTGAAAGTGCCAAAGGCCTTCATGTAAAAATACTGGAAATATTTCCCCTGGCTGATTCCACAGGGGCTGAATTTCCCATAACTGGCGTTTTTTCTTAGAGATCCTACCAAGAATCTATGTATATTTTTACCTGGCTAAAGCGTGATGCTTTGTGGAAAATGAAGTATACGAGGCACCATTATACCACAGGAACAAATATTTAGAAGACTAGATAAATTTTGTATAGGTTTTATACTAAAAAATTATAAGCAATTATTGCCCAAATTTCAGCAGAAAAATACATAAACAAACTCAACACCTGATAGACATATTTGCAAAGCTGTTAACTTGAATTCTTTTAATTGTTTTTGGAAAAAATTCACTCAGTACTTGATCACGTTAGGGATAGTATCTGTACATGTTGTGCAATCAAGTATGTTACTTTGAATCCTATCAAAATGGGAAAAAAATCAAAATCATAAAAGAATTACCCATGTAACGTAACATTTTTACACTATACATGTTTGTGTATCACACACATACACATGTATATATGATTGAAAGACAATTAAACATGAGTTTTATATTTGGTAACTCAGATTTTTCCCTTCAAGTCAATAATTTCAAAATGTTTGGTGTGAAAAAAAGAATTTCATTTTGAGTTATGAAACACATTTCAAGAGGGGTTCTGATTTTGTTACTGTGCCATCAATGAAGTTTTGTTTCTCCCTCCTGGAAATACAATGATGGAAATCAACAGGTAAAGTCTGAGTACTAAGAGAAGAAACACATCCCATGTATTATTAATTGCTGCTTGCTTTGGTAGGTTTTTTTGGCTGGTGAGGCAAAAAAGGTCAAGTACGAACATAGTGAATATGCTGGGATCCAGGTCTTCATTAATAGCATTCTTTAGCTTTGGGGTCATGTAAAGATGACCCTTGGCCTTTTTTAGTCAATTACTGTTTTATATATTCATTACTAATACAATATCTTAACTGTTATATTTGGGCAACAGAATATCTCTTTTTCACTCACATATCTCTTTTTCCTGTCTATGGGAACGAAAATGACTTAGGGGGTTATCAGATTTTCCATATCATTTCTTATTAGCTAAAGGGAATTCTCTCAGTTTCTCTCTGAGTACTACTCATCTGACCTAAATGGGAAGAGTAAAGTTTATTTTATGTTTAGGTATGTAAGCTTTTTCACTGAACTTAGGAGCAAAACAGTAGTGGGAGAGTTCACAAGTATAAATATTTGCAGACATTTAAAATTATGGTTGAAAATAAATAACACATGGGAAGTATAATAATGATTAGAATATTCTCCTATTTCTCACTGGAATCATGAGTTTATATAGGAGATAATTTTTAATATTTCATAATTTAAAAAAATGTTATCATGGGGTTCCTGGAGTGTCTCAGTTGGTTAAGAATCCAACTTCAACTCAGGTCATGATCTCGCAGTTTGTGGGTTCAAGCTCCACACTGGGCTCTGTGCTGACAGCTCAGAGCCTGGATCCTGTTTTGGATTCTGTGTCTCCCTCTCTCTCTGCCCCTCCCCCACTCACGCATGCTCTCTCTCTCTCAAAAAAAAAAAAAAAAAAAAAAACATTTAAAAAAATACAGTCATTTCTCAAGTTTAAAGGATATATTTGATATAATAGTTTAAGCATCAGCTATGGTAAATACAGCACAGTGATAGATATATTAGTGAGTTACATGGTCTTCTTAAAATTTACATTTATTTTAGGTTTATGTTGAAATAAAACTAGTAGAAAAACATTACAGTGTTTCATAATTGTGCTCCAGGCACCTTTAGGACAATTCACTGCTTATTAACTAGCAGCTAGATAGTGGTCAACTTATGACTGCTCACTAATGAATCAAAGTTATTTTGCTATAACTGATTTTTCTTAAGAAAAGCCTAAGGGTCGGGGCGCCTGGGTGGCGCAGTCGGTTAAGCGTCCGACTTCAGCCAGGTCACGATCTCGCGGTCCGTGGGTTCGAGCCCCGCGTCAGGCTCTGGGCTGATGGCTCGGAGCCTGGAGCCTGTTTCCGATTCTGTGTCTCCCTCTCTCTCTGCCCCTCCCCCGTTCATGCTCTGTCTCTCTCTGTCCCAAAAATAAATAAACGTTGAAAAAAAAAAAAAAAATTTAAAAAAAAAAAAAGAAAAGCCTAAGGGTCCTATCTCCTGTGGGTTAAAACTGACAGAGATTAATTTAAATTCATTCAGCAGTCCAGCTGAGACAACTGTGGTAAGGTGGTAGTCATAATTTATCTGTGCTCTGAAAATGTTCTGACCTTATTTACTTTCCAAGCTATGAATGAATGAGTTTTAAATGGCTCAGCATTCAGGATTAGTGTTGGCAAGTAAAAATCCCATAACACAAGAGGAATAATGTGACAGCAGAAGTTTAAAGCCAAAGTCCACAGCAGGGATCTCACAAGAAGTTGCCTCTTTCATAGCATTCATATTTATAACTCTTTTCTTCCTTCTCTTCCTTCCTCCCACCTTCCCTTTTCCCTTTCCCCTTCCTCTTTCTAGAACCAACGTAGCCTACATCTTAGAAATGATTGGTATTTGGGGGTGCCTGGGTGGGTCAGCCAGTTAAGTGTCCAACTTCAGCTCACGTCCTGATCTTATGGTTCATGGGTTCAAGCCCTACAGGGGGCGTCTGCTGTCAGTGCTCAGCCTGCTCTGGATCCTCTGTCTCCCTCTCTCTCTGCCCCCTACTCGTGCTCGCGCTCTCTCTCTCTCTCTCTCAAAAATAAATAAAGATTTTAAAAATGATTTGTATTTGTAAACAATATACAAGAATTGGTTTCTATTTTAAAGGAATCCACATTTCTTTTTTTTTTTTAATTTTTTTTCAACGTTTATTTATTTTTTGGGGGACAGAGAGAGACAGAGCATGAACAGGGGAGGGGCAGAGAGAGAGGGAGACACAGAATCGGAAACAGGCTCCAGGCTCTGAGCCATCCGCCCAGAGCCCGACGCGGGGCTCGAACTCCCGGACCGCGAGATCGTGACCTGGCTGAAGTCGGACGCTTAACCGACTGCGCCACCCAGGCGCCCCAGGAATCCACATTTCTAGATTAAGCAGAACAAGAGAATTGGACAACATACGAAAAAGAACTTGCCTTTTCTTTTTCATTTACTGTTTTACTTCTGTTTTCTTGTACATTAAATCTCATGGCCATCTAGAAACAAAATTGTAAAA
Organism: Puma concolor; assembly: GCF_028749965.1. Taxonomy (NCBI): domain Eukaryota; kingdom Metazoa; phylum Chordata; class Mammalia; order Carnivora; family Felidae; genus Puma; species Puma concolor. The sequence goes on along the minus strand of NC_141668.1, from coordinate 41,042,036 downwards.
GAGATGAAATTTGCCATTCTTCTCCCTGCCTTTTAGCACCTCTCCTTCAATTTCTGTGCTCCTACCCTGAACAGAAACCCTTTTCTGCCTTTCCTTATTTCAGCATTTCAAGTAAAGCTTGAATGGTATATGGAATATGAATCCATTCCCTTTATATCCGAAGAAAATTAGAAAACTAGAGCTTACACATTGGTAGGACAGGTAGGTTTAAGGATAAATTAACTTTCATTATTACATGGAATTTTCTCCTGTAATGCTACAGTGTAGTTAGAATGACATTGTTACTCAATACATAAAGAAACTTGGTTCAGAAAGGTCCTAAGCAATGCCAATCAGTAAGTGGCCACTGTAGAACTGAAACCCAGGTCTTCTGACTCATAGTTGGGCATTGTTTCCATGACCTTACTTTGGAAAGGTCTTACTTAGTTAAATTTTATGTGACACTTATATATGATAAAAATGTCCATTTTTCATCCTAGAATGAAACTGGAGACAGTTTCTAAACCAAATTAGAAGACCATCAAGTGATAGAATTTCAGTCACTAGCAAGAGTGTACTGGCTGTGAAAATACTGTAAGGAAGGTCTTTTTGGTATTCATCTGGTACCAGACAAGGTCTATGGACTTCACCTGTACATAAAACAAACCCTTGCAAATCCAATCACTTACTTATACCACTTTTTGGTAGAAAATTACAGAATTCTTGTTTTTATCATTCAAATGCTGGCAATAGACCTAAGAAAATTCTAGATACGTAGCACAATTATTGAGAACACAGGCTTTAATATGACACAGATTGGGGTGAAGTACTGACTCTGTATCTTACTACCTTGATGACTAAGGTTTGCTTAATTAACCTTTCACAATCTCATTTGCCTCAGTGGAGAATGGGAATGATTAGGTCTAATCCTCAGCTTTTATGTCCTATATGGCTGTATTGATTGCTAACTCTTCAATTATTGAAGACTCATAATGGCTCTTAAAAAGTTACACCACTTTTCAGATGACACCTTTCTTTCAGTATAGTACTTTTTTCATTCCACAACTTAACTAAATTCCCTACATTAGCCAACATTCTGACACTTTAGTTGCAGTGAAAAACATATTAAAAATTTTTCCAAAACATTGTCTTTTGGTCAGAGAATATTATGTAAAACAATTTTCAATCACTGTGTTAGCATGCTTGCCTAGTGTACTTAGAAGTGAGAAGTATGAAGAGGTACCTGCTTCTTTGACACCTCAATCTGTTGTGAGCACACACTAGTTTCAATTATTTTGAAGTGCTCTCAGGTTTTGTCTTTATTTTGTGCTTCAGGTTTTTTTTTCCCTGTGCTGTAACTATTTTCAAGTGCAATTAGAAGGCAAAATAACCATGTGCCACCCAAAAGGCTTACCTGTCTGAAAGTCAGTCACTTGGCTCTCTCCTTTTTAAATTCCTTTCCTAGTATGATTTCTTTGTACCTTTTCCCACCTACCTCCACCTGCTATTCAGTCACCTTTTCCTCCTTTGGTCGGTACAACAAGCTTTCATGATATTGCATGTTTTTTAGATGTTCAGATTTTTCGATCTTTGAACATTGTTCAAACATCATCAAGTGTCTTGGGTTAGGATGAAATGCACCATATTTTTTCCATTAAAAGTAATGGAAATGTTTATAGTTTATTATTTAACATCTTTGCAACTAATGGCAAGGTTTTTATGAACACATTAACATCATTTCACAAGAGACACTAGTTGTTAAATAATGAATGCCCTGAGTCCTCTAAGTGCTCCCCCTCCTACCCTGGCTACAGAAGTCTTCCTCCAGAATGTCTTCCCCAGACATTCCCCAACACAGGACTGGACTCAAAAAATCCTTCAGAATTTTATTCCATTATGCATTCTGGCTTGCCTTCCAAATGGTCCATATTGTTGCTATACTTGTTATTTAGTATCGTGAATATTCCTCCTAGTGATGACAATAATGGAACCTATCCCCAAAGGTTGTTTTAGGAATAAAATTGTATAATGCATGGAAAGAACTAGTGTAATGTTTAGTACCCAGTAAATATTCCATGCGTATTAGCTGTAGTTGTAATATTATTGTTTAAGATGTAATAATTTAAGAGGTGCCTGGGCGGCTCAGTTGGGTAAGTGTCTGACTCTTGATTCCAGCTCAGGCAAGATCTCACAGTCATGAGATTGAGCCCCGCATCAGGCTGCATGCTGAGCATGGACCCTGTTTGTGATTCTCTCTCCCTCTCTCTGTGCTCCCCAATTCTCACTCATGTCTTGCCCCCCCCTCTCAAAATATACATTTAAAAAAAAAAAAAAGAGGTAATGATTTAAAAATCTGTGTATTTCTATAAGTTAACACTTTAAACATCTCAGTTTTATAAATATGTTGTGCTAAGTGCAGGCTTCTATAGCTAGTATCTTCAGTTATATTTCATTAGTGAGGAGTAATATATTTGATTTTAAAGTTGATATCCATTGGATTACATAAAACCAAAATAAATAGCAACACAATTAAAATTAGAAATCTTCACAATTGATTTATTTTTTAAAGAAACTTACTTAAATATTAATGCAGAAAAATCCTTTGTGTGTAAATATGTGTGTATGTAATCAAATATTTAGCATTTCAACCAATGCAAGATTCTAATTTTATTGATAACATTTTCATGGAATCAGTATATGATTCAAACTTAGGGACGTATTGGTTATCTTGGCTAATTTAATTTATATGTCATACTTACATGATTTGTGTCAATTCACAGAAAGCATGTAAATATCTTCCTTTTAGTACTCTGAGAGAAACTCAGCAAAATTCAATAATTGGGCATCTTGAACCTCGAGAAAATCAAAACTAACCCATTTTTTCCCCTTTCTGGTAATTTACATTCTTAACATTAGTCACTTATTGCGTCTACTCGTTGATGGAGTAGTCACTGAACAGAGTACCCATCAACCTCTGCAGACTACATGGGAAGTCAGGCATATTTTTGAGCATCTCATTAATGTAGCCTCTGAATGCAAGCCACCAGGATCTGGTATGACCCTATGTTGGTCGCCAGGGTTGAGTGAAGCAGTTAATCAGGTTTTCCATGTATCAGTTTTCTCATCTGTATAAAAGAGAATAAAAACTCATGTACCTTATAGTGTTGTAGTGTAGACTTACCAAGTTAATACATTTAAAACTTTTAGGATAGCACCTGGCAAAGAGCATGCGTTCTATTAAAGTCGACTGTTTTTACAAATAACCATTGTCATGCCATATCACATTGAGAAGAATTAAATGATGTCAATTTTGACAATGAGGAGTGTACCTGACTATGTGTGTTTCTAATCCTGATATTTTGATTTTCATAAAAGTAGATACACTGTTAATTAAAAAAAGGTCCAGCATATTTTAAATTATTTAGTGCTAACTAGTATTATTTTACTGTTGGATTTAAAATAAGCAAAAAATCAACTTCTTAATTAGGATTATTATATGCTGGGCATTAAAATGAAAATGATTAAGATAGGATAGGGAATTATTGAAAATAAGACATATTCTATAAATTTTAGCTCAATCTTAAATTCATTAACTGAGCTTCCATTAGAAATAGAAAGCTCAGGGGCGCCTGGGTGGCGCAGTCGGTTAAGCGTCCGACTTCAGCCAGGTCACGATCTCATGGTCCGTGAGTTCGAGCCCCGCGTCAGGCTCTGGGCTGATGGCTCAGAGCCTGGAGCCAGTTTCCGATTCTGTGTCTCCCTCTCTCTCTGCCCCTCCCCCGTTTATGCTCTGTCTTTCTCTGTCCCAAAAAATAAAATAAAATAAAACGTTGAAAAGAAAAAAAAAAAAGAAATAGAAAGCTCAAATCTGTGAAAATGTGAAAGAGTCCTATGCAAAGCAATCTCTTCTGATGGCAGTAACAGGTGCAATTACTTGTATCCTCTCAAAGAGCAGGAAACCAAATTAGGATTGTACTGAAAAAATGGAGTTTTTAGTATTGAGGAAGAATAAGCTCAGATGTAACAGAAAGGGACATAAGATAGAGGAAGAGAACTGCAAGTTATACTGAAGAGTGTGAGACAGAAGGAAAAAGAAGATGTGACAAGTGATGTGGAGGATGCCAGAAAAAAAATGAAAAGCATCATAGGAAATATAAATGAGGAAGGGTTTATAAGAACGAGACTAAGAAGAAATGAGAAAGAAGGAAAAGATGGAAGAGAGATTGCAGAACCTATGGAAACAGAAACTCTTGTCTTATCATTTTTTTTGTTTCCTTACACTTTTGCCCCTGTTTTTTTCCTTGATTTTTGCATCATTTCTTTCAGAAAATACAGAGCCTCTGGCATACATGAGTATTTTCTGAAATAAATGATACAAAAGTCAAGGAAGAAAACAGGGGCAAAAATGTAAGGAAACAAAAAAAGTGTTAAAACCATGATATAATTGAAGTCAGTTAAATGCTCACCAGTGTCTACCAAAAATTCGATTCCTTTAATATTTTAATAAATTCATCACTTGTTCTTTTAAAATACGACACAAATTAGCATTGTTCACCAATTTGCTAATTTGAGAAACATTCTTCCTAGGTTAATCTATTGTTTATTTGTTCAAACACTGTACCAATAAACAAGCAATTATTCTGTTATTCTAAACAAATATGTTAATCTCTTTTAAGGTCATCTTTTCAGCATATTACTAGAAGTGATTACAAGATTAAAGAATGAAAAGAAATGAAGCCAAGAATATGCTAATGAAATTTACATTAATTACTGTGCATTGACAAGGATGAATGATCTTATTTTTAAATCAGGAATCACTCCTGAACTAGCAATCCACCACTGACACTTATTGTCATGATACTTCTAAAATGGCCTTTGAAAAGATCACTGTTATAATATATGCATATGCTTTAAATGTAGACACTGTTTTAACTCAATCTTCAAAATATTCACACATGAAATGATATACTTACAACATATATTTGCATTCATTTTGTTGTCCAGGGTTTAGTTGAGGCTCTAAGATACAAAGACGATAAGACTAAGTTACTACTCCCAATAAACTGCAGGCTTAATAAAACAGATATCTAAAACAACTTTAGCAAAATATATGTGTGTGTTATTACAGTTTGGTGAAGGTGAGACAAGGGGAGATGAAAAGAAAGTGTCCTTGGAGTAGGTGTTTTTAGACAGGGTCTCAAAATATAAATATGGGATGGCTAAATTATTTCTTACAAAGGAAAGGGCAGGCAGAAAAAATACAGAATATTTTACATGTAACAAATGGGTCAACCAAAGACAATGGTATTCTTATTTTTTGAGGTGAATTTTCTGGATTCCAAGTTTCTATTTTGTATCCATGTAGGTTTATATCATGATCCAAACCTGAAAATTAAAGGACGAATGACACAAAGTCATTAGCAGCAATGTACCATCATTAATTCTGAACATGACATGCCTTTTTACACCTCTTAAAGTTTCACTGGTATCTTTACATATTAATAGTGGAAACATGCTATATCTGGCCAATACCTATGTATTTTATGCGTAGGGGAAACAATTAATTTTAGCATATTTAAAAAAAAAGTTTTAAAATTCTTATATTTAATTATATCTAATTGTAATTTCATCAAATTATAATTACATCTAATTGTACAAGCCAGCAGTTAAATTGAAAACAGATACATGAACCATCTCATATATAAAAACTTTCAGCCCAAAGAGAAAAATGAACCTTTCCAAAGATAATTTTGCTCAACGTACTGCTATTGAGTGGTAAATATGCTCGTCACTGATAGATGCTAAAAGATAGGTATGAACTTGGATAAGATGTTGTCTGTTCGTATTTGTCAAAGGAAAGAGTGCATAGGAAGCTGTATTAGAAAAAGATGCATATATATGAAAGGAATGTGGATAATCTAATTGGAAAGGTAGCATCGCTAGGAATTGTTTCTAGAACTGCATTTGCATGGCAAAACTGTCATTTATACTTAAAACTGTATGTTTATTTTGGGAGAGGGAACTTATTGAAGACTGATGGAGGTTTATGGGGTTAAAGTCATCCCTTGGTGACATCACTATAACCAAAACATTTATTTAGGGGAAAAAAAATAAAGAAAAATTACACTGGAATTTCAACAGGTCTAGGACAAATCCGGTTAAAAGGATCCTATGGTGAAATGTTGCCCAGGCAAAGTCTGCTAAAGAAGACTTTAGTCTGGACTGGAAAACACAAATGTGCAGCAAAATTATTGCAAGAAGAGACAATAATATCAATTTATTGGGAATTCCTAGGAGCAGAGGGACTACTATAAATAAATGGATGATGCCCTGAAAGACTACTTATCTTTCTTAATCTACGAATCATACAGAAGATATCTCACAGTTAAAACCCTTGGGTACAGAGACCACAAATACAATTTATTGTGTACATTTCAAAAGTATTATTCAAAGTATGTGAGAAAGATAAATTATTCTAATAAGCCAGAGAGGGACCTGATATGGTGGTAATATATTGAGTAAAAATATCAGAATGAACAGAACAAATTTTGCAGAGATCAAGTTATGTTGAATATCAATCCTAAAAGCTAACAGAATACTGCACCAAACTCTAGTGTACTTACTTGTCAACTGTGCACTGTAGAGGAGCTGAGCAACTTTCTTGAAGGGGACAGAAGTTTCTGCCTCCATTCTCATGTGCAGTAATAGCTAACCCTTCAATGAGTCTTAGCATTTTGGTGCAGAGATGCTTTAGTAACTCTACAGCCCTTCGTTATGTTAGATTGCAGTCCCTGTCTAGCACAGGACCTCTCCCCTTAGATAATCAGAATAGTTATTGCATGCAATTTAGAATTTCAAAGACTAGCAGAAAGGAAGGAATTGCAATATATAGCTTGTGGCTTGCATTTGTATTGCTCCTCTCTGCCGAAGGTAATACACTGATTAGCAATCCAACAAACAGAGTTTAACAATTGTTCTATTTAGGGGAAGGTATTAGAATGGTTAATTAAGGGCAGTCTTGTTGCTAGGAGACAAAGGAAGTTATTACAAGTAAGGTTTTAACATAGGAATAGCGCCCTCTAAGCCTACAGTGAATTCTTATTAAATGATGGCATAGGTTCTGTTAGTTCCTTTGTCCCTGTTTTTCGTCTTCAGAGTAAATCTATCATTTGGGTCTACCACCTGGACCATAAATGCAGTGTCAGTTGTTTTTCTTTGTTTCTTTGTTTTTTAACTGAGATTGAATTGGTTTCAGATATATTCTAATGCTCATCAATTTTTCCTCTCTTGTAGAAATATTTGTGACAATATATAACAAATCGTCTGAAAAAGACTTCAGTTTAAGGTTTAGAAGTACTTCCTGCCTTTAATTATTCTTTAGAATCCTATTTGCCATTCAGCAGACATTTATCAAGTGGTTACTGTGTGCCTGGTACTGACCTAAGCATTGTATGGGAACACTACAGTTTTTGCTTTTGGCCAAATTTGGGAGATAAGACTTGCCACCGCAGGGATTCAGAGGAAGAGCTATGGGAGTTTATAGGACATATAATCAGAAGTAGAAGGTATAATATAAAAATAGTTCAAAAATAGCAACTATAGTGTATGTTCTCAAATTAACACGTTTTTGATTGCTTGCCCAGCATAAGACTCCTTCTCTGGACCTAGAGTCATTCTAGTGCTTGGTCAGCTGCCAATAGGAGTCTGTCTTTCAAACATAGAACAAAGAAACAAAGGCACTGAGGTAGAATGGCAGAAATGAGTTCATAGAAATATCACATGGAGTCAGGGCAATGGAAGCTGTATTTGGTAAATTTGCTGCTGAGAAACACAGAACATTACAAGTTTCTCAAGTCTCATCTCCATGCTTCATGTGATTTAACTCTGCTTTGTTCCTGTTTAAAGATTCTGTGCCCGGGGCGCCTGGGTGGCTCAGTCGGTTAAGCGTCCAACTTCAGCTCAGGTCATGATCTCGCGGTCCGTGAGTTCGAGCCCCGCGTCGGGCTCTCGGCTGATGGCTCAGGGCCTGGAGCCTGCTTCCGATTCTGTGTCTCCCTCTCTCTCTGCCCCTCCCTGTTCATGCTCTCTCTGTCTCAAAAATAAATAAAAACGTTTAAAAAAATTAAAAAAAAGATTCTGTACCCTTTCAATAAACTCTCCTTTATTTGGACTAGCTTGAGTTGGTTTCTGCTCCTTGAAGTCAGAATCTTGACGAAGATATTATGATCAAATGGTGAGTCTAGATTGATTGGTACCTTAAGTGAATCGGAATGAACTAGGGGCACCTAGTGGCTAGTTGGTTAAGCATCCAGTTTCAGCTCAGGTCATGATCTTGTAGTTCATGAGTTTGAGCCCTGCATCAGGCTCTTTGGGATTCTCTCTTTCTCTCCCCCCCCCCCCCCGCTCTGCCCCTTACCCACATGTGCTCCCTCTCTTTCTCAAAAAATAAATAGATAAACTTATAAAAAGATAAATGAAGTGCTCATGAGGTTAAATGGGATGCAGATTTTGGAATTTCCTGATGCCAGTCATGTTTTCTATACTGGGAACAATAAAAGAAAGTTTCTGAGCAGGATGGTGGTGACATGATGAGAGCTATATACTTGAAAAATTAACTCAGCTTCAGTGTGCAGAATGGATTGAGGGAAGGGTCACGTAGACAAATTAAGAGACTAATTAGGCGATGTGAGTGTGAAGCAAAATGATGACAGTGGGAATGAAAAATAATTTGTGTAAGTAGAATCGTCTCCGTGAGGCAACTGCTGGGATAGCACAGTTAAAAATGGAGGAATAAAGAATATTTTAGAGCATCTCTGCTTAAATGACTGCCAGAAAAGGAGAGACTTAGGGGTGTAGATTTAGGAATAAATTTTTTGAAGGTAGTATTTTGAATCATGGGATGAGATCAATAAGTGATGTAGGGTAGAGAGTTATGGGGATAGATGCTTAACAGCACAACCTGCAACCTTGAGGAATGGCTTTTTAGATAAGGACAAGAATGAGAAAATTGATTAGTAAAAAAGAGATTTCCAAAAGGAACAAGATTTAATGACATTAGTTTTATATAAGATAATTTCAGTGTATTTTGAAGCAAGGTTAAGTAGATGAGAAAAGACCAAAGGACTGGGATAAATGTATCATTGGTGAAGTTATGTGAATACAATTTCAAATTGAGTGATGGTGAAGGAAAGACTATTTGTTTAAAATATATTTGATAGTAGGAAAGTTTTATGTACTGCTTGGAGGGGTAGTAAGTTCAAGAAGAGATTTAGGAGATGGACAGCCAGGCTCTTTCCATAATTTGGCTATTGCTGATAATGCTGCTATAAACATTGGGGTGCATGTACCCCTTCGAATGAGTATTTTTGTGTCTTTTGGGTAAATACCTAGTAGTGCAGTTGTTAGATCATAGGGTATTTCTATTTTTAACTTTCTGAGAAACATGCATACTGTTTTCCAAAGTAGCTGCACCAGTTTGCATTCCCAGCAACAGTGTTAAGAGTGTTCCCCTTTCCCCACATCCTTACCCAATGGAAGACATGAGATATATATATATATATATATATATATATATATATATATATATATATATATATCTCCACACACACATACACAAATACCCACATAATTTCACTCATGTGGAATTTAAGAAACAATACAAATGAACATAGGGAAAGAAAAAGAGAGGCAAATCAAGAAACTCTTTCAACCATAGAGAACAAATTGATGGTTACAAGAGGGTAGGTGGGTGGGGGAATGGGTTAAATAGGTGATGAGAATTAAGGAGGGCACCTGTGATAAGAAGCTGGTATTGTATGTAATGTTGAATCACTAAATTGTACATCTGAAACTAATATTTGCACTTTATGTTAACTAGCTGGAATTTCAATTAAAAATTGGAGGAAAAAAGATTTAGGAGAGTGAAACTGGATTGCACAGTAAGCGTGGAAAGGCTGAATATTCAAAAGCATGGTGAAAATAATCTTAATGCATAATGATTGTGAAGATGATAGGAAGGCTGAAAGTAGTGCACAAGTATCAGAATGAATCTTGTAGACTGAAGGTAAATAAAAGACCAATTGAAAATTCAGATATTTTAAGGCAAGCAAATAGGAAGAATAAACAATATTGGATGGCCTCAGAAAATAGTAGATATTATTTTCTGCTGAAAGGAATTGGGACCTTAAAGATAGCAGAAGAGGAAATCAATTGGCTAGTAATAAATCATTGATGAGTTAGCAAGAGTTTTCAGTAAGACCAATTTATCTAGTTTCATGACATTTTCTATTAATTTGAAGGAAATAAGGAAAATACTAAATTGAAAGAGTAGACAGAGAATTCTGAGTTCTTGAAGTATAGAACAACTTCTTCTAACAATATGGTTAGCCATATATTCTGAAAAATACTGTCATTATAGAACATGTAGATGCATATAAAACATGTAGACTATCAAATTAATAGCTAAGCTTAAGCAAATTGAGAAACATAACCAAAAGAGTAAGCAGATATGAAATCTGTGGTTACTCTGGGACATTTGCTTTTACTGGGAAATAGAGTTGAGTTTTAAAGCCTCTGTGGTAAAGTTAATACAATATCTAGGGTTCTTACAAAGTGACAAGTTTGCATTTTGACCCATATATAAAGAAAGAACCCACAAAGAACTATAGTGTCAATGAAGGAGGGATAGAAATCTGACCTGTGAGCAAAAGAAGATGACAAGATGACTTGTCAATTTTGGACACATTCAAGATGAGAAGCCAAGAAAACTCTCTGAGAATATAAGCATAGGCTTTCCTTACATTAATTGCGATCTCAATATACTCTAATTTCAAGGTCCAGAAAATTCTAAACAGAAAAATTGAGGAAGACTTGGGGTTACAAAACAGAAAGACATGTGACAGAAACAAATCCAAGTAATCTCCCTTAAAAAATCCTAATATGAGCACATAATAAAGTTTAGCAAATACATAAAGAATAAAGCCCCCATGAGTGAGAGTGAACAAAATTAATAAACAACATATTTAAGTATCTAAGAACTCTTGATATTTGAATTCTTTAATATAGAAAATAAAATAAATGTATTGAAATGGCCTGAACATTTAAAATATAGATTTAGGGGCGCCGGGGTGGCGCAGTCGGTTAAGCGTCCGACTTCAGCCAGGTCACGATCTCGCGCTCCGTGAGTTTGAGCCCCGCGTCGGGCTCTGGGCTGATGGCTCAGAGCCTGGAGCCTGTTTCCGATTCTGTGTCTCCCTCTCTCTCTGCCCCTCCCCCGTTCATGCTGTGTCTCTCTCTGTCCCAAAAATAAATAAACGTTGAAAAAAAAATTTAAAAAAAAAAAAATAAAATAAAATAAAATAAAATATAGATTTAAAAACTATAACCACTAACAAAAAAATGGAATAAGAAACTATAAAAAAATTATCAGACCAATTGTAAAAGAATGACAAGAACAACAAGAAAAAGCAACAAAAGATTTGGAAATTAAAGAGATTATCATCAAATTTTAGAATGTAATTAATTGATTGGTCAAATAGAAAATGGCATTAAAAAGAGAATCCATGAAGTTCTGTGATCATTTGGCAGGGTAAACCTCTAATATTCTAATTGTTCCAAATATAATATGAATAAACCCTGGACTAATGCAAGAAACAAACAAACTACCTGTGGACAACAGAGAGTGAACAAAAGCAGGCAGATTTTGGCAGGAAGTTAAAACTTGAAAAAACACCATGGCATAGGTGAGTCCCATTCTTGTGAATTTTGGCCTGAGTGTGGGCCTTGTTCACAGTGCAGGGAAAGACAGCTGAAGCTGTAATAAAAAGCCCATTGCCTATGCTAGTCAACGAGAAGAGACTCCTGGAAAGGAGAGAATGTAGTGTTCTGTGTATAATCCTTACCTAAGTCTCTACCTGATCTACAAACAGCACAGGCAAGCATCCTAGCTAAAGGTTAAAAAAAGAAAGTCATCCTGAGAACTGGGTTGCTACCCATTTCATGAATTTGAATGAATTCATGAAATTGAAATTGAAAGCAGAAATAGAGAAATTAAATAAAACCAAAAGCTGGTTCTTCAAAAAGATTTAAGAGAGAAATCACAAATTATCAAGTGAGAAATGAAAGAGGGATGTTATTAAAGATCCTATAGACATTAAAAGGATAATAAGAGAATACTGTAGTTAGGTTTATGCCCATAAATTCAATTTAGATGAAATGGAAAAATTCCTTGAAAGGCACATACTAGCCGATCTTACTCAAGATTAAATAATGTGAATGGTCTTGTATCTATTGAAAAATCAAATTAATAATTAAAAGTTTTTCAATAAATTAATCTTCAGGCTCAAATGGCTTCTCTAGAAAATCCTAATGAATATTCAACAAGGAAATATTACTGTTTCTACATTAACGCGTCCCAACAATAGGAACGGAAAGAATACTTTCCACTTCATCTTTTTGAGGCCAAAACCCAAACCAAACAAAAAAAGACTAAAAACCAATGTCCTTCATTAACTTAGGTATAAAAACTTTTTGGAAAATATTAGCAAATCAAATCAAACAATATATAAAAAGGATGCTATATTACAACAAAGAGGGATTTATCCTGATAATTCAAGCCTGATATATACATGTCAAAATTACAATGTCAACATATTAGAGAAGAAAAATGACATGAGATATGAGAATAAAAAATTTAATAATGTATAAGTTTTTCTTAAAATATCTGGTAGAAAATAAAAATTGTAATAATGCATACATTTTTCTTAAAATATCTGGTAGAATTTATTACTAAAGCCATCCATTGATGGCTTGAAATGTCCCTGGGAAGGGTTTTATTTATGGATTCCATTCCCTTAAAATTATGAAACAAATCTAATTTTATATTTTTTATTTTTTACTGTATCTTTCTTGGAATTTGTCTACTTTATCAACATTTAAAATACATAGGCAGAAACTATTTATACACTGTATATTAGTTTGCTATGGCTGCCATAACGAAGTACCACCCATTGGTGTCTTAAATAAGAGAAATTTATTGTCTCACAGTTCTGGGTGCTAGAAATTTAATATCAGTATTATCAATATTTGTTTCTTCTGGGAAAGAATCTGTTCCATGCCTCTGCAGTACCCTGCTACTGGCCTCAGTTGTTTCTTGTAAATACCATTCCCTCTGTTTCTTCACATCATTTTCCCTCTAGCAAGTCTTTCCCTCTAGCAAACTTCCCCTTCCTATTAGGACTTCGATAGTATTGTAATAAAGTCAACCCACACTAATAACCTCATGTGACTAGATTTACAAAGACATTTTTTCCCAGATCGGGCCACATCCTGTAGTATTGGGGATTGGGATTTCAACAGATAAATCTGGGGGAATACAATTCAGTCCATAACAGTATTACTTTTTTTAATATCTGTAGAATATCTTTAATAATTATTTTTTTTAAATCTGTAAGATGTATGGAGGTATCTCTCTTTTATATTCCTAAGTGGTTTATTCTTTTTACATTTGTATTATTTACATTGCCACAGGATTTTCAATTTCACTTATCTTTTCAGAGAACCATATTTTGGCTTTGTTCCCTCTTTTGGATTATTTGCTTTCTGAATTATTGATTTCTGCTTGTGCCTTATGTGGAATTTGCTTTTCTTTCTCTAAATTTTTGATTTGGTTATTGAGATTTTTACCTTTTGTTCTTTATCAATATGTTCATTTGAAGGCTGTATATTTCCCTTTGAGCAACAGCTTGAGCTTCAGCCCTCAAAATTTTTCTTAAAATTTTACTTTGAAAGATTGTGGAGATAGAGACACATTTAAAAAATAGTTGAAGAAATAGATGTACATGTTTACAAATTGGTAAATATTTATTTGTCCTCTCTGTTTCTCTCATCAGTAAATAGGTCTGTAGTTTCTGAACCATTTGAAAATAATTTTAGATATCATGACACTACTCCCCGAAAAAAATTAAAGATATGTCCTCCTAAAAACAGGGATATTTTCTTATTTAACTGAAATATCACTATCACATCCAAGAAATAATTTTTAAAATTTTTTAATGTTTTTATTTATTTTTGAGAGAGAGATACAGAGCATGAGTGAGTAAGGGGCAGAGAGAGGAGACAGAATTTGAAGCAGGCTTCAGGCTCTGAGCTGTCAGCACGGAGCCCAACGATGGGCTCGAACTCACAGGCCATGAGACCATGAGCTGAGCTGAAGTAGATATTTAACCAAATGAGCCACCCATGAGCCCCAAGAAATAATTTTATTTATCTATATTCTTTATTTAATAATATTATCAAATGTAATATTCATTTTAAAGATTTGTATTCATCCAATAATATTTATTATAATAAATATTGAAATCTAATATGCAATCTGGTTTCACATACCTACATACATTAGAAAATGGTATAATTTGATTTAAATTATTTCCTAATTCTTCCTTGACAAGATTTCTTTGACCCAATTGATTATTTAGAACTGCATTGCTTTGTTTTGTGTGATGATTTTAAAATTATCTAACTTAGCACTTGGTCAGAGAACCTTTGCAGGATCATTTCAACACATTAGTTCTTCTTGAAAATTGATTTTGGTGAGGCGTATACTTAGATCTGATAAATATTTAATGTTCGCTTGAGAATTTTGTTTGCAAGAAGTTCTGTTCTGCAGGGGATTGTTCTGTAGTGAATTTTGTTTTGAGGTTGTTACCAGCAGAGTTTTATATAATGTTGATTAGGTGAAGTTTGTTAATAGCACTATTCAAAATTTATATATTTATTACTATTCATATTTTGTCCTATCAATTATAGAGAAACATGAGTTAAAATACCTTGTCTAATTGTGGAATTTTTTAATGTCTTTTTTTAGTTCTGTTTTTTTTACTTTGTTTTGAGGCTTTACTTTTAGGTTTATACAAATTTATGGATATTATATATGCTTCCTGAATTAAACTTTATATCATTATAAAATTTATTTTTAAAATACCTACTAGCACCTTTTTACTTGAAAGCTTTTTCACTGATATTAATATACCTATACCAGCTTCCATTTTGTTAGTTTATGCATTGTATGTTTTTCTCTTTTTATTCTCAAATTTTAAATCGATATATTTTGTATGTCTCCTGAAACTATTTTTCACTAAATGTTAATAAGTTCTTATTAATATTATGTTTGTGTTTAATTAGAATATACACAATTTTGCATTTAATAGAATAACTGATATTTTGAAATCTAAATTAGCCATGGTACTATTTTAAAAAATTTTTCCCACCTGTGCTATGTTCTTTTTTCTCAACTTGCCTTACTTATTTTGAATTATTTTTATCATTTTATTTTTCTTTGAGTAGACAAGTAATTGTATCTTTTTTCACCATAGTGGAAATTACAATATGCATTCTTG
This sequence comes from Puma concolor, assembly GCF_028749965.1. Classification (NCBI taxonomy): domain Eukaryota; kingdom Metazoa; phylum Chordata; class Mammalia; order Carnivora; family Felidae; genus Puma; species Puma concolor. Next base: position 41,026,662 of record NC_141668.1, on the reverse strand, counting down.
AATTATCAAATTTAGTTAGTACTTTTTATCTCTTCCTGGACAAGTATAAAATCTTAAACATGCTTAATATATTTAGTCCTCTTGAACTTGCAACTTACAAATTATTAAGAAGTTTTTAACCTTATTAATACTTTTGGAAATGCAGATTAAAACTATGATATGATGACTCTACACACTTACAAATTTGACCAAAATTAGAAAGTCTTATAGAGCTTGTGGAGTAATTAAAACTTTCACATCTTTCTAGGTTGGTGTGCAAATCAGTACAGTTACTTTCTATGAGTCTGCTATTATATAGAACATTTGAAGATATACATACTCTGTGTTTTAACAATTTAACATGTGGATATATATCTTTAGAACAATGAACACAAGTACTTACAAAGGTAATCTTTGGAATATTACAATACAGGCAACTACCCAAATGACCATCAACATTACATTGAATAAATAATTTGTGATTTATTCATATAATGGAATATTGTATAGAAATGAACAATAGTGATCTAGACCTACATAAAGCAAGATTGATGAATATTTCAGGCATAATGTATAACTGAAGAAACAAGACCTAAACACATAAAGTAGATTTCCATTTATATAAAGTTCAAAAATAGGCAAAGCATTTTGTTAACCAGAAAACTTCCTTTTAGGGATTTTTTTTAATGTTTATTTAGTTTTGAGAGAGAGACAGAGCATGAACCAGGGGTGGGGCAGAGAGACAGGGAGAATCCAATGCAAGCTCCAGGCTCTGAGCTGTCAACAGAGTCAGACGCAGGGCTCGAACCCACAAACTGTGAGATCATGACCTGAGCCGAAGTTGGATCCTTAATGGACTGAGCCACCCAGGAGCCCCGAAAGTTTTCTTTTTAATGTGAGATGGAATATAAACAGTTTTGTTGAGCCCTCTTAAACCATGGAAAGAAAGTCAACACTTCTTCACGTGGTTCCTATTTCCAGAGAATCTGGCAAATACAGTTTGTATATTCTCAGCCCTAGAGTCACAGAGCAGAGTATATACATGTTGCTTTTCAGTATATTTTATTGTTGTTTAATGTTTTCAGATGATTATATTTCCCAGTCTTGCAGAGACGCAGGCTATCTATAAAAACTCCACTTCTGACCATTTATAATAAATGAATCTCTCCTAAGCAGATTTTAACTTTAAAATATTTAGAAGTACCTCTGTGGCCAAAAAACTGTGTTCTTTACTGGGCAAAAAGGATTGTTAAGATAAGATATTGATTTAAGATGACATTTAAAATTTTTGTTCATTCTCCTAAATTAAAAAAAAAATGCTACTTTATAGAAAAATTTTGAAATCTATCACCCTGAGTCTAAAATATGAATACTTTTAATCAAACGTACTCTGATACCAAGCAATGTATCTTTAAAACTAAATGTTTTCTTAATGGTAACATAATTTCCAGACAACATTATCCATGATGAGGGATTGTGACACTTTTTCTCACTTTCATTGCTCAAGCATTGACACTTATTCTTTATTGATCCCTGTATTCTTATCATTGAGGTTGCTTCCTTTTAGGAATATACAATAGGAATTATAATTGTGAATTTATTTTGCATGAGATCACATAAAATTCTACATGTAAATTCATTTAATTAATGAAGGAACTTCTTGATTTTTTTTTTATAAATCAGAACTTGAAATCACTTAGAAATACCAATTCATTTAAGAGTTGAGTGTTAATTAAATTCACTGTTTTTAGCAGTAGGTAATACAAAGGCATAGGATACGTGGTAATTCTGTAAAAAATTAAAATGGTATATAGATTGCATTGAAAAGGTATTAATAAATTGCTATCTTGGTACAATAAAGAGCGGGATTTTCCCCATGTGTGAGAAAAAGACTTATAGATCCATTAGTGTGATTGAGGTGGCTGTGAACTTGGAGCATGCCAGACACTTCACTTAGAAATTGTCATAAAATATGGACCTAGGAAGAATGTTCAGAGAGTTCTAATTTTTTTTTTTAATTTTTTTTTTCGACGTTTTTTTTTTTTATTTATTTATGGGACAGACAGAGACAGAGCATGAACAGGGGAGGGGCAGAGAGAGAGGGAGACACAGAATCGGAAACAGGCTCCAGGCTCCGAGCCATCAGCCCAGAGCCTGACGCGGGGCTCGAACTCACGGACCGTGAGATCGTGACCTGGCTGAAGTCGGACGCTTAACCGACTGCGCCACCCAGGCGCCCCGTGAGAGTTCTAATTTTATTGAAGTCACATAGCAGACAATGAAAAAGCAGGCGGGGGTCGGGGGGGGGGGGGAACCATACCCTAAGGCGATTTGCTACTACAGATATTTTTCCATTTGCCAGTATGGAAATTTATTTTATTCATTAATATTTATCTTTGAAGCATGTGTATAAGATATTACTTCAGCTTTTAAAGTTTTAGTTAGCATGCTGTGAATAAAATATTTGCCCTATCTTCAATTTTATCCTGTACTGTATCTCTAATAGGATAACTAGTTAGAATTTTTTTAACTCCAGGCTCCCTTTTGTAGTATTATTTAAAATCCCTTCAAAGTCACTTCATAGTTTCCAACTCTTTCATATTATAAGCAAACGTTATCCTGTTCTTTCTGTTTGCCTCTTACACTTAAGAAGAACATGAGTTATCCCATATTTTAATAATCTCCTCTCTTAAGCAATTTTATATACAAGAGTGACTTTAACTTAATAACCTTAAAATGATACTACCAAATGGAAAAATTAAGAGACTCTTTAGAGTGATTAATATCTAGTTACAGGTAAAAATAATGATATTTTAACTTTACTGGAATGTCTGATTTTTTTAAGCCTGAAGTTTTAATTATAAAAATATTATTATGATAGAAACATTTTTTAGAAAGATGAAACATTTCAGGATATGAACATTTTTATGTTCTGTTTTCTCATTGGAAGTTCGTAAGTTAACAATTATATTGTTTTGGTTGCTTCCAACTGTGTAATATTTTTTCCTTTCCATACTCAAAAAAAAATAGCTAAGCTCAGGTTTGTTAAATGGTTTTTCTGATGACAATGAGGAAAATAGAAGTCCCAGTAATTATGCATTCCCATGTTCACTGGCAGCATTACTTACAATAGCTAAGATATAGAAACAAGCTAAGTGTCCATCAACGGATGAATGAATAAAGATATGTGTGTGTATACATATATATATGTATATATGTATATACAGTTTATATAAAGCAGTTTTTCTGCTTTTCTTTATGAAATGAATTAGGAGATCTTTGCTGGAATGACTTTAGAGGTCTGTCCTTGCAAAAAGGTGATGCTGAAATTCCTAAGATCTTTAATGCAAATGTGGAATTATCCTATATGTCTGTGGTAACTGTTAACAAACCTTAAGTTTACTGGTTTTAAAAGGGGGAGAATATGAGAAGTGGGCGAGAACCTAGGAATATAGGGAAAACTATGCTACATCTGTGAGTGAAGAGAAAGAAACGTGCTGTGTGGGAGTAGCTCCAAGATAAATTAAGATGCTGTTGGAGTGGGGCGCCTGGGTGGCGCAGTCGGTTAAGCGTCCAACTTCAGCCAGGTCACGATCTCACGGCCCGTGAGTTCGAGCCCCGCGTCAGGCTCTGGGCTGATGGCTCAGAGCCTGGAGCCTGTTTCCGATTCTGTGTCTCCCTCTCTCTCTGCCCCTCCCCCGTTCATGCTCTGTCTCTCTCTGTCCCAAAAATAAATAAAAAAACGTGGAAAAAAAGATGCTGTTGGAGAAGGAAGGAAATAATGAGCGAGCTTCATTTATGAACTTTATTATTTTTGGTAACTATGTAGCTTTTTCAAATGTTCAATCTTGAATATTCTTCTCTAGGTACTATAATATAAACCTGTGGAAACATTTGGCATAGATATATAAGACATTTGGCATAGATATATAAGACAGGGCAGAACATTTGGCATAGATATATAAGACAGGGCAGAATCTGCTGCAAGAGAGACATAGGGAGTGGTGTGGGCTCATGGTCACTCATTCAAAGATAGTGCGAAAACCAAAGGTGAATATTTCAGGTACATGGAAAGGCAGAGAAAGGGGCATAGGTTTTTAGTGGAAGATAATATACAAATAGGTGGATTTTGAGTTCAGCTGAGAGATTAAAAGAAAAGATACTACAATTGACCCTTGAACAACATAGATTTGAACTGGATGGGTCCGCTTATATGTGGATTTTTTAAAAAATAAATACAGTACTGTACTGTGAAAGTGTTTTCTCTTCCTTTTGATTTTCTTAATATTTTCTTTTTTCTAGCTCACTTTATTGTAAGGATGTAGTATATAATACATAAGATATACAAAATATGTGTTAATTGGTTGTTCGTGCTATCTGTAAGGCTTCCAGTCAACAATAGTATTAGTATTTAAGTTTTGGAGGAACAAAAAGTTATATATGGAGTTTTGACTGAATAGGGGGTCACTCCCCCTACCCTTTGCATTTTTTAAGGATCAACTGTAGTTTGTCGGTTACAATGAAACATGCTTCAAAAACTTCTAATTGAAAACTTCAGTTTGCCTTCCATATTATCAGGAATAATTTCAACCAGCAATGACAATAGCTACTCTTTATTTTTTTATCACTCTAAAATTCTATGCTAAATGGATAAAATTTGCTTGCTGTAATGATGTCTATTTACACTTATCCAACATACCAATAACTTTGACCTGTAACTTGTCCAGTACTTGGAGGTTGTGTTTGCTTTTAAATTCCCTCCTTTTGGGTCAGTGTTGAGACTATGATCTTTTTTTTTTCTCCCCTAATGGTCTTTGTCATGACAGTTCATCCACATACTGCACATCACTTCATTTTCATGCACTTGTGTGGAATCTACATAGCATTGGTCACGACTGAACTCTCGAAATAATCAGGGTTACACTAACTTGAAACTTTATGTGGTGTACCCCCTTAGTTGCCTGTAGACCTTGCCAAAAGTTCAGATGCATATCATCCATTATTTTGTAATGGAATGTGTAATTCTAGGGAGATTTATATCAAAAAGAATATGGGTAGGTGTTTTTCTCTTTTCATCTTCCCTTTTCCCAAGCATGATAATACTACACATATTTATATGCAAATTCTGAATCATTAGAAAACACTTTTGTGAACTGTATACACTAACATCTAACCTTTACTTAGGAGAATAACTATGAGTGTAGATAAGGAAATTAATCCTGATAATAGAAATTTTAAAATGATTTTTTTTTTATTTAAAAAAAATTTTTTTTTTCAACGTTTATTTATTTTTGGGACAGAGAGAGACAGAGCATGAACGGGGGAGGGGCAGAGAGAGAGGGAGACACAGAATCGGAAACAGGCTCCAGGCTCTGAGCCATCAGCCCAGAGCCCGACGCGGGGCTCGAACTCACGGACCGCGAGATCGTGACCTGGCTGAAGTCGGACGCTTAACCGACTGCGCCACCCAGGCGCCCCTAAAATGAAATTTTAAGTATTATTTAAGTAGTTGAACCTGATCACAAGTAGTTAGAAAGTACTCTGTTAATTTGGACTAGTATTTTTTTTATGCTTCTTAAAGTACATTTTACCTTCTCTTTTGAATTTTTTATCAGTGAGTCATCTGTTAAATTCTTGAATTCTTGCCATAGAAATCTCGTGGGAGTCTGTAGAAACACTATGAAGAGAGACAAATTATTTTATAGTAAAAAATGAAGAGTTCAATGTATATGTTTGTTTCCATGAACTAACAGAGAATGGCTTCTTGATAAGCTGTAATGTGCTATAATGACCCCTCAGATTATATGTATGTATGTGTATGTGTGTTGAGAGTGGAGGGTGGGGAGAGTTGGGAGCAACAACTTCAGCATCCAGTTCTATATAACCGTTCCCACTGAGATTTTCAGAGGCTTCAGTATTACATGAATTTACTTCAAGAAGCTCAGTAATGTTTGTTTCCCAGACTTATGGGTGTGGAATCATCAGTGGCATTTTACTCTGATTTCAAAATTATAAAATACAGCAACAATCTCAATGATACTCTTCTCTTTATAAGTGCAATCCTCATCCTTTTTTCCTAGATTCTCTATTAATTTCTTTTGTATTAATTTTTATTTCAAGTTTGAAAATACTTAATATAACTGTTTTTAATAGAAATTTTTATCATCTAGATCATTAGCACATGACTGAGCTGAACTAAACCAAACAATAAAGGAAATCAGATGAATAAGCATTTGCTAATATTTGCTTGTCATGAACGCTAGTTCAGTTAGTCTTTAACACATTTATACTTGTATTAATGAATATAAATGACATAATTAGCAAGTTGCATATTATTTTAGAATGTTTATAAATCAAGTACCTGTTATCTTAAAAGGCTATATTCTTTATTTTGTAACACCATTGTATTTAAATATCCCTTTCTAATATACTTGCTGTAGACAGACCTCTAAGGCAGGCAGACAGAACAAGAGGGATGAAATTAAGGAGAAATGCAAAGTCAGAGAATTTTAAAAGTAAAAATTATAAAGGAAGACTGGAACAAGCAAGAAAATAAGTTAAAAGAGGGAAGAAATATTCCCTGGGGAAAATGTGAAAGCTATGGCAATCATCAATTCTAATTATGTTACTCTGAGAATGTGTGAAGCACACATGCCATCTGTCACTCTGCTCAGACTATCACATCAGTGATCTGATAGGTACTGCTGTTTCCCCAGAGGGGATTCTTTTACCAATCCGTGAGGAAAGAATATGGTGGGCTATTCCAAGAAAAAGAGTGGATATATGGGGCAATGCTACATCTATCAGTGGAACATGTGGTCTCTAGCATCTCAGATGTTTGTGATTGCTCTGTAAGGAGCAAGTAGAATTTGATTATGTCCCATGCACTAGCTGCTAGTTTGAGTTCAGGCAAATAATGCCATTGAAGGGATGGGCATATATTATTATATTTACTTATATATAATTCATTTTATTATATATAAAAATATATCATTTTGAACATTATAACCAAGAATGACTTTGCTAAACCTGATTCCTAAATTTGTGACTAAGCAAGTGTTGTTTGTATTATAAATTATAATGACAGTAATTGATAATTGGCACACATTGTCTTAATAATAAAACTTTTTTTGTGTATTTATTTTGAGAGAGTGCCCATGTGTGTGCATGCATGAGCAGGGGAGGGGCAGAGAGCGAGGGAGCAAGGGGGGGGGAGAGAGAGAGAGAGAGAGAGAGAGAGAGAGAGAGAGAGAGAATCCCAAGCAGGCTCCGAGCTATCAGCATAGAGCCCAATGTGGGGCTTGAACTCATAAACCATGAGATCATGAAATGAGTGGAGATCAAGAGTCAGATGCTTAACTGACTGAGCCACCCAGGTGCCCCAATAATGAAACATTTTAATGAACGAACTAGGTCCCCATGTTTTGATTAATATACTCTGAGGAGGTTCTTAATATTTACAGTACAACAGTATAAAAAAAAACAAAACATTTTGACTTACATAGTATGTGATAGGCATGAAAGAATGCTTTTTTATTTTCATATTTTCATCTTAGTCTGTATTTATTTAATGTTCATTTATTTTTAAATGAGAGAGAGACAGAGTGTGAGTGGGGAAAAGGCAAAGAGAGAGGGAAACAGAATCTGAAGCAGGCTCCAGTCTCTGAGCTGTCAGCACAGAGCCCTATGTGGGCCTTGAACTCACCAACTGGTAGATCATGACCTGAGCCAAAGTCCGATACTTAACCGACTGAGCCACCCAGGCACCCCTTAATATATTTTGTTTTCTAGTCATCTGAAATTGCTTTTTAATAAGATGTTTCTATTGCTTGTCTCTTACTTCCCAATAATTTTTTAAAAAGGACATCATATACAGTAGGGTCCTTCTATTAAAAAAAAGGAGGATAAAAGCCTTTAACTAGAATGTCTGACCCATAAAACTACACCTTAACTTTCTGCCAAAGACAATTTAACCGCTAAGTCCACGCCAAGCAGAGATTTTCTAAACACCACTATAGTCACAAAGTTTTGGCCTTTTATTTTTGCAACTGCTCCATGAGTGTACATCTGATTTCCTTATGGGAAGTATAAGCACTGTCAGGGAAAGGGTCTTCGCAATCTCATTGTTCTATATTTCATTTTTCCCCCATGCTTTCTCATTTAGCCTTTAACACATGTGTGCATCCAAAGTAACTTTTTAATGTTCTGTATTTGCTGTTGCTCATTTGGTGCATACATGTACTTGTGTTTATGTATGTAATATACATACATACATAAATTCTAAACTCTAAACTACTTTTAGTAGATAATATTTTAATATACTTGGGTTTCTTTTTTCCACACTCCCTATACCTATTACTTTCCCCCTACTATTAATTTGGCAGTGTTAACTTTCCCTCAGCTCCATTATGAGTTTAAAATTGATAGTTTAAGAAAAAGAAGGCAATGGCAAAATTTATATTAAAGAGCCTGGTTGTGAAAGATAAATACAAGTCTATAAGTCCAAGATCCAAATAGTTCTGAAACTAATTTTTTTTTTTGGCGGCCAAACTTGACTTAATTTAACTTATTTAAGGCTTCACAATTTGACTAGAATGACAGTGGTGTATTTTTAGTCTTTACTTATGCTTCTCACTCTGAATACCCATACAGATTCCTATAACATTATTAGTGTGTTGGATTTTGGGATGCTACTCCAGATTCTTCTGGGGTGCTGTTTAATATGCAGCAAATGCATTTTATTACCTTTTTAGCATTTAGAAAATTCTAATATTTGAAAACTCATTTGATCCCGAGAAGTTCAAGTACCGGGCAGTGGACTGAAAAAAATCTGGTGAGAAACATCAGCAATATATTTTTAAACTGAGTATTTAATTGAATTGATTTTAATGCCTCAGTGGTTTCAGGTCAGAACTATTACATCTTCTTTTTTTACATTCCTTTTTTCCCCCTTTCATTTCATAATAGGCAACATCTCAGCACAGAGTGTAGAGAAATCTCTTGCCTAGTGGAGGAAAAGGAGATGGGGTAGAACCTTCATTCTCTAGAGAACAAATTATTTTCTCATTATTTATCCTTTTCTTCCCATATCCCACCTTTTTATATTTTATTATGGAAAGAGTGTCTGCAGAAATAGCACGGCATCAGATTTGATGATGTTGTAATGTATTGCAGTTCGTATTACAAAAATTAAAATAGTGTAAGATAAAAATATATTTAATATACAGTTTGATCAAATTAAATTCAGCAGATGTTTTCAAGCACCTATGGAATTTTCCTTCAAAAAAGTGCGTGTGTCTGCATGAAATTTTGCACACATTAAAAAATTTGTTTCACTGAATCCCTACAAGTAATCTATAAAGAACCTTGGTCCTTAAATGTCCATGTTATCATGCAAAGGATTGGTGCAGCTTCTGTACTATGGTTCGGATCATTGAAATACTCCAAGTCTAATGAGGATACAGACAATTAGGCAAATTACTACAGTGCAGTAGAATAATTCTTCTAATCAACATAAATGCAAAACGATTTTGTACCACAGAGGAAGGAATAACTGGTATTTTACAAGGAAGTTTTCCTGGAGATCACATTTTAGTGAACAATCACAGAGGAATATTGTAAAGAGATGTGAGGGAAGAAATCTCGAAGAGGCTAGAGAATAGCTGAACTAAATAACATTGTGTACTGTCTCCAAACACCATGTTCTAAATTCCCTGATTATATTTGCAGAAACAAAACAACAAAATTTTAGTTTCTGAGTCTGATTCTTGGGGATTCGTTCAGTAAATATTGGTTGAATATATTTCCTATTCTCTGCTAGGTCTTAAAATATGGAGCAAAGTGACACAATGTTTTTTGTTAAGGAGCTCACTGTCCCATCAGATAAGCAAATAAACAAGCAATTGTAATATTACTTACAGGAAGTGGGTACTGCGGTAGCATTTTGGCTAATGAGCAGTGGTAAGCCATCTCCTAAGATTCCATTGAAATAGCCTTGGAGGAAGATACATAAATCGGGGCAACAGTGCTATAAACTAAAGAGAAGAACTAAGTTGGTATCTGGAGAGATTTACAGACTCACCTGTACTATACCTGTTCCACCTTCTGACCTAGAACGTTCCAAATTGCTGTCCCTAAATCTGGAACTCAAGGATTGTTTTCAAGCAGAATTACACTGGAATTCTCTGACCTGGCTAGAATCAGACTCATTCCTTACAAATCTCTCTTTCTGGCATTTTCTTGTTCTATACTGGTTTCAACTCCTAAGAGTCAGTACCTCTCAGTCAGTGTTCTTAGTGGCAAGCAAGAGAAATGAATTCTCTTGTCTTAGGCAAAGAATTTATTATTAAAAGCATCATGTATAGAATCTCCTAGATGGCTGAGAAACGTAGCGAGGAGGTAACAGTGCTCCAAACCACACTTCCAAACTGTTATTGCTGCCACTAAGCACTGGAAACTGCAGCTTGTACCCCTGACAGTAATGAGATAGGGCAGTGGATACCATGACTAGCACTGTAACCCACATGGAAACCCACAGGACAGCCGAAAAGTGTTGTTTTTGGTCCAGTTCTCTCTTTAACATGGCAGAAGCAACTTTTCCAGAGTCCATATTAAGTGCATATCAGTGATGAGTCCTGAGACACAGACCTGCCCCCTACCTACAAAAGAGTCTGAATGAGGTAGTCAGAGTCTAGTCTAGTTTGTAAGACCATTTGGTCTTATAAACATTGTGGATTGGTTAATGCAGGTGATACAAGAGCTGAGTAGCCAAATGGAGGATAATGAAGACTATCCAGAGATTTGCAATAAATACTCCTGGGGCTAGAGGAGAAATGGGTGTTACCAGAACCCAGGAGAGGGAGATCTGGTTGGAACCAAAAATAAATTGAGGAATGTTTAGAGAATGTTGGGGCCATGTGGGAGAAAGTATCCCAGGAAATAGAGTCATGGAGGTCATGTGACACAGATGCCGCCTAAAACAGAATAAGAGAGAGAATACCCTGGCTATCTTTTTCATTTCTCCTGTGTTCCAAACACCCATCCCTGCCTTCCATTGATCTGACCTCTCCAGAAGTCTCTTGTGGCTTCCTCTGATACAGAGCTGAGCAGGGAAGGGGAGGAAGTGGGTTTGAGAGAAAGTAGGCAAGTCATCTGAATATAGAGAAAACAAGGCGCTGGAACTGTCAACTTCAGCAGAAGTTAAGAGCTCTGCCTCTCACCAGGATGCAAAAGATAGGGAACTCCCATTTGAAAGAAGAGTTTTAGGTTGCATACAATTAATAAAGAATAGTGTATATTCACTGCACAAACCACCAAGAACGGAAATAAGTATTAATGCAATGGTAACACCTCCTAGGAGAAGTGAACATAGGGAGAACCTTGTCGCAAAAAGTCAAGAGGAATACTTGGAGCAGTGTGTTTGGGATATGCAGTCCTCAGTTCATACAGAGAAGAATTATAAACTGTATCTGACTCACTAGCTTGCTTTAAAAATTTCACAGTCAGAAGTTGTTTATCAAGCGTTATGCTTCCACTCAAGGATTCAGAGTGGGGCCTGCCAAGGCCGAAGTCTACAACGAGGGGGCCAGTGAATCCACATCTTCTTGCTGTCATTCTCTGCACCTCATTGCAGGAGTTATAAAGGTAAAAACAATCATGATTCTGTAGTACTTGTGAAAATAAGCATTTCCTCTCATTTCCCCAGAGGATTCAAAGGAAGAACAAATCTCTGAATCAGATTATTCTTTACCAAAACAAAACAAAACAAAAAAAGTTCTAGCCATTGCCAAGTCCTAATATCACTTTTAGTTACTGAAGCTCTTTCTGCCTTTGTAGCTGTTATCACAACTTTCTTCTTGAAAACTTTACTCCAGATATGATGCCATAGATATTTATTATTTATTCCTCTTATTTTCTGATCTTTTTCCCCCTCTGAGCCCTAATTCTTAGTGTTTTTCAGATTTATTTTTTGTGTTCATTTCCCATCTCATGTGGCATACAGTTGTTGAAAGATATAATTTACTATCATTTTTAATGTTTACAAATATTCATGTGACTTCCAAATATGCATACCCAATTTTTCACCTGCTATTCTAATGTCTATATTCACAAGAACTTGTTTAACATCGCTAATTCTGTCCCAAATTAAACACATCTTATCTAAAACTGATTTGTTCTAAAACTGATTTGATTCATTTGTTCCTTAATTCACTTGGGGACCTTCCAGTCTATTTTCATTTGTTCCTCCATTCAGTTGGGGATCTTCCAGTCTATCAACCTTGAATCCTCCTTGTCTCTCAACCCAAATCCAATCATTTGTCAACTCCTACCCCTTAATCTTCTTCAAACATATATTTTCCTATCCAATTCTAGTTCAGGCCTTTATCATCTGTTACTTGATAATTGTTGCAAACAACTAACTGGGTTCCCTGCCTCTGGGCTCATTTTACTCAAATATGTTTACACCATTGCCAAAAATCAATATAAAATATTTGTATTCACACTTTTTTTTTTCCCTCAAAACCCTTCAATAGCTACTTATAACATACCAGGTCAAAACCCCATCACTCAAATTCCTCAGTTACCGTAATTCTCCACTTCATCCACTGGCATTTTCTGTTTTACGCCTCTTCTATCATTCTAAAATTCGGTCTACTCCTTTTCCTGCACCATGTAGTTCTTTCACTGGGGAAAGAATATTCCTATTCCATTTCTATAGACTATGAGGTATATTCCTTTTCATTCTTCAAGACTCAGTTCAGGATAGGACTTAGTAATCCTATCAGACTAGGTCAAAATTAATTAAAAGTTCCTACTCACAGAACATTAAGCATAATTCTGTGACAGTAGATCGTGGGCTCCTGGAAGGCAAGACATATCTCATTTATCTTTATGTTTCCACATCTTATCAGAGACTGGTACATATTGAAATTTTGAATCTGAATACCTACATTTGTATTCTGCTGATATTTACCAGCTAAGTGGCCTTAAGAAATATAACATTTACCCTTTATAATCTCAGTGTATAAGAAAACTGGTGTAATAATAATATCTAATTGTTTCTCTTATGTACTTGTTATGAGGCACAGATGAGATGTCCATAGGTATATATTATATACTGCATGAAATATGCATATATTTCAATAGTGCTAGTGTTATTTTAACTAATAGCAAATTATTAGGAGTTTGAGCTTAAGCACAAAAATAGAATAAGTAGACATTTAACTTGGTAAGAAAAAAGCAATTTTGTTGTTGTTGTTGCTGTAATAAAGAGCATTACCAACAAAATGTTAATACATATAACTGATAAAAAGTGAATATGTAAAAAACATACTTCCCTTTAGATCTATATAGGAGTCCTGGAAAACTCATGACAAAATACAGTTTATAAGTTGGTTAACTTTGGAGCACCTGGGTGGCTCAGTCGGTTAAGCATCCAACTTCAGCTCAAGACATGATCTCACAGTTCATGTGTTCGTACCCCACGTCGGGCTCTGTGCTGACATCTCAGCCTGCTTTGGCTGGCTGGAGCCTGCTTTGGATTCTGTGTCTCCCTCTCTCTTTGCCTCTGCCCTGCTCCTGGTCTGTCTATCTCTCTCAAAAATAAATAAACATTAAAAAAAAAGTTTAACTCAGTTAATTTAGATTCTAAGGAATGATTTAATTTCTCTTCTAATATATATGACATAGAACTTATAAAAAAGGAAGCCAAAGTGTGAGAAACAAATGGAGCAAACAGAATTTTGTTTACTTGACCTAAAGACTTTAATATGAGAACATCATTTATCATAGTGATGATCAGAAACTAATTCAGCTGTCTATTTACATATCCAAGAAGTCACTTAGAGTCTTTTTAATATGCTTTTTGTAATCCATTTTATTTCTTGTTTGTACATGAAAATGCATGAATTATTTAGGAATGATAAAATATCCAAAGGATCATTATAAGAAATTAAATAAACATGTAAAATTTATCAATTAAAAGCAAAATAAAATTTTTAATGCTATTAAAAATAATTTTATTTGTCCAATTTGCAACAGCTTTAACAGGATAAAATAGTGTAATTTCAGAGGTTATTACTATGAAATAATTGGGGAATTTTTATTTTCAGAGCCCCAGTGGACATGTTATAACTATGATGTCCTCAGCAAACCATTTTTACTGAGATTGTTTGTGCAAAAACAGATTAGCAAAGAAAAAAAAAAAACTTTATAATTTACCAGTTTTATCTGGTTAAAAAAAAAAAAAGAGTAAAAAGCCAGACAAGCCATTTCATTTGTATTTTTAAAAGAATATGAACTAAGGGTAACAAAATCTTTTCTTAATAAGCACTGCTATTAATGAATTAGTCTTACAAAATGTTCCAAACCAATTTTCTTAGAAAACTAGTACAAGGCATTCCTAGGTTTTTCCACTACACCGCTCTGAAGTCACAATTCAGCATGAGGAAGGAAAAAGATCCTATTCTCACTCTCACCAATGCCACTTTTCATTTTACAATCTTCTCTGTCAGTAATAAGGCTTTACAGTGAAATAGGTAGGAAAGGGGGAATAAAAGGAGAAAAGGAAGGTAGAGGGAAAGGAAAAGAAATGAAGAACTGGAATGACGGAACAAGTGGTTACCAGGATGATCTTCAGCAAATCAAGATCTACGTATTTTTATGCTTAAGAATCAATAAAAATAACTTCTGCTCAAGCTGCAGCTTTAGAATTATGCTACCCAAGTCTTGCTTATACCTGCTACCCTCATTACCAGTTGTCGCAAGGACACGTTGTTTTTTTTTTTTTATATAAATAACTAAATATGCAAGAATAAAATCATTATCTTGTTTGTTATAAAACATTACATTTTCACTTAAATAAACTCATCCTCATCATACTTAGAGTACCTGTTTGCCTACTTGAATAGCTGAAATAAAGGAGTCCTAAGAAGCACATACATGTATTTTAAAGTAATAGCAATGCTACTTGAAACCCAGTTCCCGTACTGTGGTAGTTATTATTGCCCCATACACCGGCATGGATTAACAGCAAATTGGTCAGGACAGATAACGTCCTGACTGTACAGTAAAACAAGGAATTCCACGGTGCAGTACATGAGCTATTCTACAATAATTGGAATCATGACCAAACAGATGGAGTCCGAAAATGATGCTGGTAAACAACTAGACCTAGCTGGGAAAAACATCTTATATATTTCTGCTTTTCTGAAGACGGCACAGTACTCTCCAAATATTACCTGATAACTACTTGTTCTCCTGAAAAAAATGCTGTTGCTTGAAACCTATTTCTCATGCTGCTCTCTTATTAACTTGAATCAGGAAATGGTGTTCTTGCAGTGGCACAGTCAGAGCTCTCAAGGAGGCCCTGGTGCCTTTTCAATTATTTCTGTTAAAAATAAGGCTCTGCCTGTTATGGGGAACCATTTTTAAATTTATTGGAGGGACACATGGCAGCTGATAAATCATTGCACGTAAAAACAACCACACAGAAACTGTGGCTTAGAAATCAAACAGACTTTTGAAAATGAGTTCAATAAAGAACCACAAAAAAGAATCTGATACTTCAGAAGAGTTGACTTTGTCTAAGTCCTATAGATTCTTATTTAGAAAATGAAATGAAAATGAAATAGAGCCTTCCTAAAAAGTCAAGAATAATCTTTCCAATTTGATTACTGCTGATGATCTTTCCATGGCATTGCTGAAGGATATCAGATAACCTTTGAGGATTAAAGGAATTATGGCCTGGGATCCTATCTATGTCTTACAGAATTCTCATTCCACAAAGTGAAAATTACTGCACACAAAATTGTTTCATTCGAGGACCTTTCATGGCCCAACTCCTTCTGCAAAGCCCAGAGTGTTTGAGGACCCAGCTCTTACCTCACCTCTTTCTCATGGCATTGGCAGGATTAACTCTGGGGCCAGAGGTTTGGGGAATGGGGAACTTTGACGAAATTTTGCTTGTTTGCCCAGAATATATACTTATGGCACTACTGAGAGGCTAGAATCGTGCTGATTTCTTATTTTTCTACTTTTATTTTCTTCTTGCTCATGAGAGTTACTGAATACTAAGGCCCAGCTGGTAGAGGCTGATGAAAAGCTCGTTTTTTCTTCACTGCTCTGAACATTGCAATGTGTCAGGTTTCCCAAGACCAGATTCAAATGATATCAGTAAATAATAATTCACAAAAAATTTTTTTCATGTTTATTATTGAGAGAGAAAATCATAATTCTTAAGAATAAGATGAAATCAACATGTTTAAGATACTTTATTTTTAAATTTATTATATCTTAGAATTACTTCTTTAGATAATTTAGATGTATATATCTGTATATGTGCACTGATCTTGTCTCAGTGCCTTCATTTGAAGAACTTACCATTCAAATATTAAATTTTTTATAGCAAATGAGAAATTTGAAGTAGACTATTTTTAATAATTCCAAACTATAGTATGCTTCTGTATATGATGATATATGCAAAAGATTATTATATTATTCCTATTATTTTTCTACAGAAGTATTTGTAAACAAAAATGAGGTGATTAGCAATTCAAATAGTTGCTTTCTAAAGGAAATTTATAAGATGGTGGAAAAAAGCTCTTTTTTTCCCTCTCCAAAGGAAATAATTGAGAGGTTTTAATTTAAATAAGATTTACTTGTAAACTTAGTTCTCTCTCAAGTTAAGCCCTAATAATACATTTATAGATTGGGATCTAATATTCTGTTTATTTATTTAGTTAGTTAAAATAGCTAATTGGATCTTAGCTTGTTCAAGGGCCAGGAACATTTAGTAGGCGTAGTATGAAAATGAATCTTTTTAAATTTAAAGCCAAAAACATTTATAAATACATGTTAAACAAGGAAATTTTAGAATTAACCCTAGTATGCAATTATCTTCATTCACCCATTCAATTTCAGCATAATATACCAATGAATACATGGATGAAAGATGGATCATCACTTTTTCACATTCTTTTGCACAAGTTAAAGCAATAAAATTGTCGATTGATGTTAAGACATAATGGGGTTCTTAAAATTGTCATGGGAGAAGTGATGGTGGACAGTTAAGCAAAGAAAGAAGAATGTGGTAAAATAGTCCATCTTCCTCAGTCCTGCCTCCTTATGGAGCCTCAGTGTCATGTAGGCTGAACTCTCCAGGTGAATCCTGTCTCCCTGTGTACTTGAGTTCTAGCACATGGTACACTTCTTGGTGGCTCCCCACAAGACATTCTCATATGTGGTTCCTTACATGCCAACCTAAATTTTATAATGGGTACCACTACTTATTCTTCCTACTTATTTTAAATACACTGGATCCAAGATGGGTTAATACTTCCCACCAAGTAATAAAGGTGTCTTACTTGCCCTGCACTCTTCAGGAATTCCTGAAGTAGTAGGCAGAATTCTTTGGTGTCCTCTACGATTCCCACCCCCTGGTATATACAGCCTATAAAATTGTCTCCTCTTTAGCCTGGGCAAAACCTGCAAATATAGCGAAATATCAGTCTATGACAACATTACTAATCAGTTGACTCTGAGTTAATCAAAAGTGAGATTAACCTGGGTGAGACTGACTAAATGAGTCAGGCTCTTTAAAGGAAGGTGAAGCAGAGAGATATTCTCCTGTTGACCTAGAAGAAAGGGGCAGCCATGTTGTGAAATTTTATAAACTTCCTATAGGAAAGGTCAACGATCCAGGATAGCAGGGTGGCAACCTGAATAAGCTTGGAAAAAAAAACACACGATCCAGAAAGGAATAGAGACAAGCTGATACCTTAATTTTAGCCTTGTGAGACTGAAAGCAAAAAATCTCATTTAACTGGGCTTGTACTACGGAAACTATAGGATGGTAAATGGATGCTATTTTAAGCCACTAAATTGGTGGTGAGTTCTTAACACAGCAATGGAAAACTAATATACTATAAGTGTCTGAAAAATGAATGGCCCCCTTTCTTAGGTTAGAGTGGCAATATAGCCTTTTTTCTGGTGTTTTATTTTTTTAGTTACTTCAGTGAGAATTTGAAATGGATGAGGACTTGAAGCGGAAGACTTGCTTTCTGATGATCTTTCCCTTTAGTTTTAAATCTCACTTTTATAGCTTAAAATTCATGACAAGGCCTGTTTTTTTGTCATGTAAACTCTTTAGTTTTCAATAAATGGTTAATATGGTAGATTATTATCAGACAAATCGCTCTTCCTTGTTAGAATATCCTAACCATAGTGACAACTAAAATTTTGGTTTTATAAGTTTTCCTAAATAAAATGTGCAGCAATATTCTCCTTTAATTCTACCAATGTTCCTTGGAAATATGGTTTGAGGAATGTAGATGGCATATGGTTTGTCATATGGTGAGCGTTAATATGTTGTACTGTTCTCTTTTTTTCCCTGTAATTTTCAAACAATGTTTTTGATAAAACCTCTGATCTTCCAGGAAGCCAACTGCTTCTACCCTTGAGATAAAAGTAGTATCTGCAATTTCAGGACATACTGGTGTTACTTGGCTTCCCTTTAGTATCACACAGATTCCTCATTTTTGAACAATCATTTCATTTTAAAAGCATCTGCTGATGGCTGACATATCTCTAATGCATTCTGCAGAAGCCTGAAATTGATCTTGCTTAATTCTTGGAGTTAACCTAAATCTTCTCATATATTGTCTCTGGATTGCTTGTTTTATCTGCATCTGTGCCAATTTCTAGTTTGACTTAATAATTTTTCTTGGGCAGTAGTAGCGAAGCCATGCATTTGTATAGTGATTAGCAGGCTCTTCAGTAGGAATGGATGTTGCTGCTTTGGGATTGTGTGCCTGTGTGATCATGCATGCACTTAGGTGTAAAGATCATGTTAATATGCATAAAATCAAGGTAATTATGGTAGCCTAGATTTTTGAGTTTCTGGGGTTTTAGTTTGGGGACAGAAAGTGGAATATGGAAGTTGTGGAAGTTGTTGATTAAATATTTCCAATCATCAGTTCTCTTCTTATTTTTCTACTGTCATTTTTTTTTTACTAAGACATTTTACATATGGATAAAGCCACACATGCCTTTTTTTTTTTAATCTGGAAATTTTGTATCTGAAACAGGGGACCAGGGATGTTACAAGTACTGATAAGAAGACTCAGAATTATATTAAATACCGAAATTTTTCTATACTTCCCATAGTACCAGTCCAAGATTCTATTGCAAGGTAATATTGCTTTTGTTATTTTCTACACAAGAAGTCTTTTTTCTGTACCTTACCCTGCTTTTTCCTCAAGCCAAGTGCATTTAAAATTTTCCCTTGTATATTTTCTTTATGGTCCTAGGATTACAATAGCTTTTCAGATTTTGGTCAAATATTATTATTATTCCTAAAAGAACTCACTTAGATTTTTTAAAAAGTAGTAACAGCTTTAATATGTGTCCATATATAAATCTTGTTGAGATGAAATTCATATAAAATTAATCATTTTAAAAGGAACAATACATTGGCATTAAATACATTCTCAATGTCATGCAACCACCACATCTATTTATTTCAAAACACTTTAATCACCCCTATATAAAACCTCATACTCATTAAGTACTTATACTTTACTTCACCATTCCTACAAGGTCTGGCAACCGCTAATCTGTGTTCTGTCTATGTATTTACCTAATTTGAATATTTCAAACAAATGTAATCATGCAATAATGTGGTAGACATGGTGTTAGATTGGTAAAATATTAGGTCTCATTTCTATACCTCTCACAAATCAGAAGCGTCAATTTAATTTAGGTATTTGGGAAATCAGGTAGTAAAAAGTAATGTAAAATAAAAATCCACTTTTCTGTAGATTTCCCTTTGAGTAAATGAGTTTTATGTTATTTAATTTTATTAAACAAGTCTGTGGTTATTGGCTGTATTACTATTTAGGACAAATTTGACAGTAAAAATACCATAATAAGAGCTTCTGCTTCCAGCTGTGACAGAGCATTTTATATCATATTAAGTCTTTCGCAAAGGCAAACCAGGAGAGCAAGATACAAACTGTACAAAACCTGTTTGAAAGCATAAGAGATTGACTAAGGTAGCCAGCACTTGAGGGGTTTCTTCTTTGCTAGAGACAGGAGAAATACACTGAGTGATTATTATATTCATATATTCTTTAACCTTAGGAAAATGATAATTCTTAATGCAAAGACTAATGCTCAGTCCAAAAGCATGTTGCTTAAGGTCTGAAATGTTCTTGCTAGGCATAGGAGACAAGAGCATGGATTCTTGGGCAGTCAAATCATCCAGGATTCAGGGGCTGAGATCTCAGAGGGGAGGAAACCATATAGAAATGACAGCAAAATACTGTTCACAGTTTCCCCTAATATATTTGTTGTTTTCTGCATATGCTAGGGGAAACTGTAAGAAAACAAGTAGAAGGCAGCAGGTATATGGGTAAGGATATGATCAGATACACAAATAATCTCACAATGTTGGTTTTATGTAAGTTGAGTTTCAGGACCACTCCTGAAGAGTTAAAATTATTAATTTAAGATAAACTATAATAAGTTAAATGTTGTGTTCTGAAATATCTACATCAGCTGCCAAAGGAATAATAAAAATTTGTAAAACTAGAAGCTCACAGAAAAGGACAAAAGGAAATGATAATGATAATGATTATGACAATGACAACCTGATTAATCCAAAATAAGGAAAGAGCAAAAGAAGAGAAAATCTGGGCCTAGAAAACAAATGATGAAACAGTAAACTTAAACCCAAGTTTATAGCCAAATATTCAATTATTATATTAAATGTTAACCAATTAAATATGCCTGCTGAGACAAAGATTGATCAGATTGCAAAGAAACATGCAAACACATACATATCACAATTGATGTGGTTCATTCCAGGAATGTAAGGTCAGTTTAACATTTGAAAACCATTCATTATAAATTGCCTCATTAGCAGAATATAGAACGAAACCCACATGATTATATCAAGAGGTAGAAAAAGTAATTTATGATAAAATGTACCATTCTTTTTTTTTTTTTTTTTTTGGTCTGGCCATTTTAACATTAAGCAAGATCAGATTGTCAGATTATACTCACATTAATCAGAAACCTTATCTAATACCAAAAATTTCTAAGGATACAAGCAATGAAGAGGCTCAGATGAAGCAGAGAGAGTAACTTCATATATTAAATAATTTTAATGCACCCCTCAGAACAGGAATTATTTAGACTATGAAACATCTCTATTGTATATCTCAGAGAGTTAGAGCTTAAATTATATTCTACAGGGATCCATATCTCATAAATTTATAAATAATAGTGTAGTTTACCATAAGCAATCTGGAACCAGCAATGACCTTTCTTCACAGAACATATTTCTTTTTGTAATACTGTTTATTGTGTATCTCTCACCCTCTAGGGAATTGGGAGAGAATTCCAGAATAGTCCCTCCAACTAGTTCCTTCCAAGAAATCTACCTACCAAATTCTATGGCAAATTTCCAACATAACAGTGAAATAGTATGTTTTCTCTGAGATATAAACTAGGTGTAAATTAGATAGGAATGCCCACTATTGCTACTTCTATCCAAAATTGTACTGAGATTGACTTAGATTAGAAAGAATTGAATAAACTTGTTATTCTTTTCAGAAAACATGATTCTGTATGTAAAGAAAACTAAAAGAAGCTACAGAGAAAGTTTAAAGATTAAAACTTGAATTTTATAAGATTTATGGATGCAAGATCAATGTAAAAAGTTAAATGTATTTTCTATAGTGCAACAAACAATAGAAAGTGAAATTTTTAAAATACCAATTTTAATATCAAAAAATTAGGCCTTAGGGCTAAATTTAATAACAGGTGTAAAAACCACAAAATATTCTTGAGAGGAATTTTTGAAGACCACATAAATAAAAGAATATATCACCTTCATGGGTAGAAACAACTCAATAGTATAAATACATCAAATGTTCTAAAATTGAAATATAAATTCTAAACAATTTTAATCAAAATTCCGGAAGATTATTTATACCTTGTTTATATTGAAAAGCCAATTTTAAAATTTATATATAAACTCAAGGGACAATATGGCCATCTTGAAAAAGTAAAACAAAAGTAGGATACTTATATGTTCAAATGTAAAATTTAAAACTGTGCAGTGTAAGCAAATATACCACTGGAACTGAATAGAGTACAGAAATAGTCCCACACTTACAAGATCACTTGCCTTACCCCAGAGTCATCACTACAGTCCAGTGAGGGAATGATGCCTGATACAATTAAATATTTCAATTAAATTTTGCAAAAAAATTCTTAATAATATGAAAACAGATTTTTATCCACTAAATACTTATAAAATATTAAATTTAACTCATTCTTTACTAATAACATTTTATTTTATTTTATTTTAATTTTTTTTTAATGTTTATTTATTTTTGAAACAGAGAGAGACAGAGCATGAACGGGGGAGGGTCAGAGAGAGAGGGAGACACAGAATCCGAAGCAGGCTCCAGGCTCTGAGCTGTCAGCACAGAGCCTGACGCAGGGCTCGAACTCACAGACTGTGAGATCATGACCTGAGCCGAAGTCAGACACTTAACCGACTGAGCCACCCAGGTGCCCCAATAACATTTTAATATATTTAATAAACATACTTCTTGGTAAATTTTAATGGTCTTCCAGAGTCTACTAATATCAAAGTTTCTATCTAACTCAAAAATAGTAAAGGTTGTTTAGATTTCTTTTTGATCAGTATAATCACTTTCTTCATTCAAGAAGTTTCTCCAATCTGTACTAAACTGTACATTGAAAAATGGGCATCACAAGTGGTTTTGGGGCTAAATTATGCAAATCCTGTTCGTCCCTATTACCTATTTCAGATGGAATTGAGGAATTTTTTTTAACTGTTTTCTTTTAATATACCTGACAAGAAAGGGAAAAAAAAAAAATATTGGAATGATGTGAACAAACAGGAAGTAACACTATTCATTTCTCCAATTATCCTATCCCTTGACCCAGAGGAGTATGTTATCATATAATCTCTGTGATATTGGCTGCCATATAAAAGATATAGGTGGGGGCGCCTGGGTGGCGCAGTCGGTTAAGCATCCGACTTCATCCAGGTCACGATCTCGCGGTCCGTGAGTTCGAGCCCCGCGTCGGGCTCTGGGCTGATGGCTCAGAGCCTGGAGCCTGTTTCCGATTCTGTGTCTCCCTCTCTCTCTGCCCCTCCCCCGTTCATGCTCTGTCTTTCTCTGTCCCAAAAATAAATAAACGTTGAAAAAAAAAAATTAAAAATAAATAAATAAATAAAAGATATAGGTGAACTGAAGGTCTCATTAATATCATATGATGGACATGATGAATTTCAATTGAAATAAAATAGTCCTAGTCTGTGGCTGAGATACACCATTCCTGGTGCAACTGGGTGGGTCAGTGCATCTGGCTCTGTGCTGACAGCTCAGAGTCTGGAGCCTGCTTCAGATTCTGTCTCTCTCTGTCTCTCTGCCCCTCCTCTGCTCACGCTCTGTCTCCCTCTATCTCTCAAAAATGAATAAACATTTAGAAACACCATTCTTTTTTTTTTTTTTTTAATCCAGGGGAATAATTCTAGCTATGTTATGGTCCCCTTTTCTCAACTCTGTTTTATCACAAGGGGAAGGTTTATGTTTTATTCCCTTGTTTTTTTTCATAGAGTTAAAAGAGTAGGAGTTTAATTATTATGGCTCAATTACTTTATTGTACTTTGAAAGGAGAGTTAGCAAATGGAAATATTCTTTCAACCAATTCTGGATTGTTGTTACAGAGTTATCTCTGTTTTATGGTGCATGACATTATAAACCAAATATACTTAATCAATTATGAGATCTCACACACAGAACTCTAAAAAAACCCTCTGTGTTAAAGTTCTAAATGACCTTTCTGTGGTGACAGGAATCATCAGTAGACCTTTATGGTACCACCGTGCAATCAGAATTATTATATAACTTGTTTCTA
Source organism: Puma concolor (assembly GCF_028749965.1). Classification (NCBI taxonomy): domain Eukaryota; kingdom Metazoa; phylum Chordata; class Mammalia; order Carnivora; family Felidae; genus Puma; species Puma concolor. The sequence goes on along the minus strand of NC_141668.1, from coordinate 41,002,722 downwards.
TAATGCTAAAAAGTTCCAGAGGATGTGGTAAGAGTCTTACTCATTTTTTGATTCCACGTGGAGGAAGAGTAACTCCTAGAACCTTGCATCATTTCTTCCTTCCCAGGGGAGAAGAGGTGAATTATCTGTTTAATGAGAGTAATATTAGCTCACTCTTCCTCTTTTACTCTTTGCTCATTTTGTTTTAGAGGAGCATCCCTTGTTCCCTCTTTTACAACCTGTACATTTGTAGAAAAGACTCGGATCCTGATTAAGATGTACCTGCAGTGGGGCACCTGGGTGGCTCAGTCAGTTAAACATCTGACTCTTGATCTCTACTCAGGTCATCTCACAGTTCATGGGATTGAGTCCTGCACTGGGCTCTGTGCTGACAGCGCAGTGCCTGCTTAGGATTCTTTTCCTCTCTCTCTCTCTCTCTCTGCCCCCCTCAAAATAAATAAATAAACATTAAAAAAAAGAGGCACTGTAGTTAGTCAGCACTGACTCTGCCAGGTTGGTTGAGTGCATCTAAATCTGGAGTTCAGTATTAGAAAGTGCATTTAGCTGAGCATCTATCTTTCATATAGTTTTTGTCAGTAATGAAGATTACATTTTGAACTCTTTTTATCTGAAGACTTTATTTACCTCTCCATTAGTTTTGTACTGGAGAGGAATTTCACTTATTGGACCTTCTTGCCCCCTCATTATCCTAAGTATTTCTGTTGATCAGCCTATGTACTCTTTGTAAGGAAAGGAACAAAGGAAGGATGGAATTGAGCTCAGGAAGGATAGAAAGTTTAGCTATTAGTCTGTAATCCATCAGTGTCAGATTTTTCTCCACATCAAGCAACAAACTCAAATAGAGTTTGGAATAATCTTAATATGATTTTTGGTCGTTTCTCCTTGCCAAACACAGCCAATTCTCATTACTCCTAGGAGTTTTATTTTATAAAGTCACCAAGAACACTGATTATTAAATATTGAATCATGGCTCCTACAGGAAATTAAAAGTTAAGTTCCTCCTGTGGCAATGTGTTCATCAACTGATGAACTGATAACCTTGTTTTATTTTATTATTATTTTATTTTATAAATTACATGATTATGTTATTAGTTTATAATTATATATAATAAATTATGTAATAATTTATTATTTTATTATTAATAAAGACACCTTATTTAATATATATTGCTGATTTATTATTATTGAACTGATGGGCAGTAGTACTATAATCATGCCTGAATGTAGCTTATCTAACATGCGCATTTTCTCTGTATATTTCTCTGTATAAACACATGCATGTTTTCTCTGAATATTTTATAAATATTTACATCATAGCTTTCTTGTGCTTAATAGCACTAGGTGGCAGGTCATCAGTATACTTCATGGTGATTTAAAACAATGAAGTCACCAACACAATGCACAAAAAATATGAAAAATGTGGCACTAAGTAGATGGTGAGAAAGACACTTGTGTATAGTATGAAAGCTGAAACAAGAGGGCAGAGTGTTGTGTTCAGCCAAGAGCATAAATATCAGCCAATTCAAATTTTTTTGCCACTCTGTGTATATCCATGAATGATCATAAAAGTGTCCCAAGTATTGATTTTGGGGTTATAAATAAATTTAAGCCAGTAGGTGAATTCACATATTTGGGATCTGTGAATAATAAGGCTCTACTGTGTTAGAACTCGTAATGATATATTATCTACTTTCTCAGAGTTCTGTCCCCTGCCTCCAAAATATTCAAATAAAAGTATAAATATATATTTTGAAAGTGTTTAATATTTTAGCTCAATAGGAGTCAGCCAGGTGAGGGTATGTGTGTATATACATGTACATATACATATACATATACATATACATATATGTATACATATACATATACACATATATATGTATATATACACACATATACAAACATATACATATATACACATATATAATACATGTACATATATACACATACATACATATATATATATTTATATTTATATATTTATATGTAAACTTTATCTCTGGAGAAATGGACTACTAGAGAAAACAAAATTAACTTTACATGTGGAAGAAAAAGCCCAACATGCTACCAAAACTTAAAAGAATTCTATGAAGTATTTAACCTAGCAGATTTTTTATTTCAACATAGTTTTATTGAATGATTAAAATGGAGGAATTTTTTATAACAGAGATTTTCTCTGGTGACCATACACTTTTTATTTTCACCATCTGCTATCAAGTAGAAACTTGATAGTTATGCTGTAGGTGAATTACTTAAAACTATCATGTTCCATGAGGCAATACTCTCTATCCTTTCTTGTGATTCCTTATATTAAACATTTCAGTCAAACTAACTGTGCTCCAAAAGATAAAACAAATATAATATTGCAAACCAGTCTCCTATAACTTAGCAAATCACTTCGTATTTTCATTGCTGATACAGAAAGCATTTTTCCTTTTTATGCAACAAGGATCATTTATGCAACAAATCCTTAAAAACCAGCAATACTGGGTTCTATTTATTATTTACCAAATACAAATCCTCATTAATATCAGAGAATGTTTTGTGTGTGTAATTTGTTGGTCTTTGTATCAGATTCAAATTGTATGCACTTTCTGAAATTCCTCATCATCTCTTCAGCTACTTGCTTGCTCTGCTTCAAGTGCCTAATTAACTCCTTTGGGCCCACGAATTTCTGAATTTCCACTGTCTGGGTCTGAGTAGTCATTTCCCTAGAAATATTTGGCTTTTTTCAGCTGCCCCCGTATAGCCACGAGTGGCCAGCCACATGCCCAGAGATTTCATCACCTTTCATTTCTGAATCTGGATGAAATAATATACTGTACAGTGTGAGGTCTGACATCAGAAACAACAGCTGACAGGGCTCAGTGATACAACAGGAAGTTCAAGGAAATTACTTCCTGATGGTATAAACTTCATCCATTGGGAAACAGGAGAATGAGAGAATCAGGATGGTGCAACACAACTCTCTACAGTATCATTTAGTTTCTCTTCTCATGGATGACTTTGAAGCCAAGTGGATGTCGGTTGGGTGACTTGCTATGTCCTTCTTCATGGCTCATTGTAAAGCAATAGACAGCATGGTAATGCATAATTACACGTTTTTTCACATCTTCCCCATACTTCATTTTCCCTTTTCCACAGTTTTGCTGCCTTGATGTTAGAGTGGCCTGTGACACAGGCAGCAAAGAATTGCACAAAGAGTACAGCAACAAGCAGGACAGCGTTTATTCACTCTCCAAGGGAGGAGAGGGGCCGGTCATCAAGAGAGATGTCAGCCCTAGGTTCTATCAGGCTGGATATGCAGGATGTGGAAAGGTTGTAGCTGTGCTCATGGGGAGTGTGGGAAGGGGGTGGACTCTTGGCTAGGTAGACCAAGGGGTGGAGGTTTTTAAGGGGCTCTGTTTGGGGCTTATCTGAGATGTGGGTTGTGGTCAGCCTAGAAAAGAATGTTTTGTAGTTGGGGTCTACTTTCTGAGAATGGAAGGCATCACAACCTAGGAAGACGAAGAGTTAGGGCCAAGTGCAGACACCTGTGAGTTTTGTCTGTAAGCTTGGCTGGGGGCTGGGGGTGGGTGGTGGTGGTGGAGGGAACCTTGAATAGATTCCTGGGTTTACATGTTCAAAATAAAATGTTAGTGCACTTGACTCTCCCTTCCTGCTCTGTTTTACAGAAAATCCAAACTAAGATAATTTTTAATTTTAAAGGTTCAGTTTTTCTTACCAAGAGATAGGACTAATACGGGTTTTGATTGTTTTTCTATTTTCTATTTCTTTCAAAAATAGAAAACCAAATTATGTAGTCAGTTTAGAAGGCTTCTACTATTAGTAAGGAAAAAATCTCTTTGGGATTGAATGTGTGGTTTATGTACCATATTAGTACATATTTTAATTTGTAGGCTTTGTGCTTAGGAATAAGAAAAGGGCAGTTAATTTAGCTTGAAATGCAGCTAGTACATATGTGGAGTAAGGGCCTTTCATAAGAATTTTAGTGTGCATTATGTTCCATTCATGTATTATTCAGCACAGCTAATACATAAAATCCAGCTCAGGTGACAAGAAGCGATAGTCACGCACACTTCCACCTTCTCCTCTGTATCGCTTTGTGAAATGCTTTTCTTTGAGCAGAGCTCAAAGAAGCAAAACAGCAGGGGCCCCACTTCACACAGGCTCCCAAAGAGAAATTATGTTGCACACTTCTCATTTAGAAATAAGAAATTTGGAATAAATCCATGGAAATGAAAATCCATTAGGTAATTGCTGCTAAATGCCTGGCATTTTAATTTGAGTGTTTTCAGTGTCACATTGCTCCTGAAATGGCAGTATAGTTTACAGAGCTCTGTCTACATATTGATGGATATAAGCTTTCAGGATAGCCATCATTGCTATTTTCACTGTCATGCAGGTATTCATCCATGCTGTATGCTGTGATGGCCCTTTTGTCAAGGTGCCTAGAGGTTCATTATGAATTTTAAGCAGAATATTTAGCAGCAATTTGTAGTTGTTTTATAACTAGTTTGCATGAGACCGAGAGAATGGGTATTGGATCTACAGGTTCTGCCAGGACATGAGTCAGTCTTTGGATTAAAACATTTTCTTTGCTTACAAGTTTCTGTTCTTTTTTCGTGCTGAAACTTCAGAAGTGTATGCAACTACATTCTAGTGTGTCACCAAATTGGCCATTCTTGCTTCTGTCATATGTTAGCTATTCATCCCACTTGCCTCTTGCCATCATGGTTGGAATTCTCTCACGTTGCACTGTATGTCCATTTCTGACCACACAAAGTATTGTTGCCCTTGTCCCTCTGTCCAAGAGATATTTCATATTTCTAACTATTAAAAAATATCTTTTCATTTTTTCCACATTCTTTTTTAAAATCCTTTTTTTTTTTTTTTTTGCTGTTTATTTATTTATTCTGAGAGAGAAAGATAGAGAGCAAGTTGGGGGAAGGGCAGTTAGAGAAGGATTGGAGAATCCTAAGCAGGCTCCACACTATCAGCACAGAGCCCCACCTAGGGTACAGCCCCACAAACCGAGAGATCATGGCCTGAGCTGATACCGAGTCAGATGCCCAACTGACCAAGCCACGCAGGTGCCCTTCCACATTCTTTAGTAGCTACTCCCAATTTCATCTAAATACTTATGTTTCCTCCTAATCCCTAAGCTTCTGTAATTTCCTCTAGCATTCCCAGTCTCATTCACAATTGCCACCACCCTCATTCAAAATCAAATCAAACAAATCATTCCCCTCTACCTTTTAGCCTCCCTCTTATCCTGAATATTACATTCTCTACCATTTATTTACTTAAGATACTTTTTAAAAATTAACACTCTATATTGGTGTGATTTGGAGAATTAAAGACAGTTTATAAAACTTCCTGTTATATTTCCTGGGATCTAGTATTCACTTGGGAAATGCTGATCATCATTCCTGAATGGTATGCTTTTGTGGCACAGCTATATCCTTCTACAGGAAGGCTATTTATTTTTTTTTTTTCAACGTTTTTTTTTTATTATTTATTTTTTTTTGGGACAGAGAGAGACAGAGCATGAACGGGGGAGGGGCAGAGAGAGAGGGAGACACAGAATCGGAAACAGGCTCCAGGCTCCGAGCCATCAGCCCAGAGCCCGACGCGGGGCTCGAACTCACGGACCACGAGATCGTGACCTGGCTGAAGTCGGACGCTTAACCGACTGCGCCACCCAGGCGCCCCAGGAAGGCTATTTAAAGCACACATCTGGAAGTCAGATGGGATGAGGAATTTGGAGGAAAAGGTAAAAGTGTACAAAAGAAGTAGTATGTGACTGTACACTGTGCCCATTTGAAAAGGCTAAACACTTTTATGCTGATTTATTGGAGTAGACATTGCAGTGTCTTAAAAGTACAAAATATTTTGTAATAACAAATTTGGTAATATCACTAAAGAACAAGAGAAATGTTACAGGAGCTTGTGAAGCAAGACAGAGGCAGTTTTCTGGGAGATCTTTCACAGTCTCTGCTTGCCTTAATTTATCTCTGAGCTGTGTTTGGGATTGCCTTGATAATAACACTAAAAGATAGGATAATAGTTATTTTAATTACCTCTTAGAACATATAAGAATTAACAGTGTAGATTTGTGTGTGTGTGTGTGTGTGTGTGTGTGTAGTCTTGTTTTAGTCCATTAGCCGTATTTCAAAAAGATGTGATAAGAATTTTGGCATCAGGTAAGTTTTATGAAAAATCTTTATTGTTAAACCAAAACAGAAAACAATACAACCTTTTTTCCCCTCATTCATTTCCTTTGTAAATTTTAATCAGTTCTTCAACTGAACTGTCTTACAAATAGTTCACTTATATCTGGATTACAGTAAGCAGTGATTTACTTAAAATTACTGAGAGACTCATTTTATTTAACTTTATGACTTTGTTGGCAAACTGGAAGGATGCCAGATGGTAATTTTTTGCTACTTGTTTCCAAGTGTATAATAAATTTTTTGCTACTTATTTCCAAGTGTATAATAAATCATTTTTCACTTTTATAAATGATAATGATAAGTTTTAATAAGACTTATGATACCTCTTGGGTCCAGGGAAATACTTCCATATTTTCCTCTGTAAACAACTTGTGAGCTAGGAAAATATTAAAAATGGGTTAAAAAAAAGTCTCCCCAAGTGACTGAAGTCATTGTAGCTGTCATCATGCTGTGTTTCATGTTGTATATCTCTGAAGGACTCTGGGAAATAGAAAGTATCTTCTCTTTTTCTTCTTCTTCAACTAATTTACCCTTCTAGTTACATGACCATAAGCATGATCTAAAATTATTTTTACTATTCTTTCACTATATTCATGGCTATCATGATTAATAATTTTGTGATTATCCATTTAGTGATTATCTTATTAGATCTTAAAATCCATAAACACAGGAATCTTACTATCTTATTCAAAACCCTATTACCAATGCCTAGCAAAAACACTACATGCCTGTTTGAAGCACAGAGCAGATTATCTAATTAATCAATTAAGCCAAAAAGTAGCATGACATTTTGTGAAGTTGTAACCTGTGTACCATATTTGCATGCATTTTGTCACCATATCTCTAAGAAGTAATGCTATGATCAGACTGATTTGGGAACATCTTTTATTTTTTGGGCTAGTCTATACCTGAATATTTTCAATTTGTGACAGAAATTTTAGGATATATGGAGGTATCAGTCAAAGGGTTTTATATGTTTTTTTACTTGTTATCAAATAATTACTCATGCAGAACCAAATAGTGCATTTTCTGCATTTGGTGCTTGCCATCTTCAATTTTCTACATGTCATGGCATGATGGTGGAAGCACATGACAAAGGAGGACGATAGCTGCACTTCAGCTGAGATGTTCCAATACTGATTCAAAAATAGAAAGGATGTTCTTATTGTATGTTGAAATTAATTAAAACTTTCATTCAATGTGGAATCAAATCGCCTTGGTGAAAAATTATTGTAATTAACTTTGCCACTTATATACATATTTTCATGTGTGTTTGTATATGCACATGTGCACGTATATTTCAGAGCATATGTAAGAGTTAGGCTGATATAAAGTTATAGATCTATTTATAGAGGTCCAGAGACAGCATTGCTTCAAGGTTGAGTCATGCTTCAGTGATATCAAAGATCAAGTTTTTTTCCATTCTCCAAATGAAATTTGTTCAATTTCAGTGTTGGTTTTAATTTTAAATGTATGGCAAGATGCTGCATAAATTCCAAGCATTAGTTTAAGATGACAGTTTCTAGAGGAATAAAATGATTGTTATACCCTTGATTTTCACTTAGGAACTGCAAAACTTTTTTGGGAAACTTCTTATTCAACTTTTTTTCAGAAAGAAAGAATTGGGTCAGAATTGGGTCACATTTCTGTGTCATTAAACTTAGACCAAGTAGGCCCATTTCTTGATATGTATGTGAGTTCAGATTCCCATGAAACAATGTGGAGATGGGGGGTAATCTGAAAAGAGAATCAGATTTTTAAGAATGAAAAGAGAAAAGTGCATGTTTCATAAGAAAATAATAATATTTTACATATGTATACTGTTCCCTATTTCTGGAATACACTTGGTTTGATTTTAGATGACACATTCCTCTTCACTTGGTAACATTTAGCTTAAATGTCTACTCTGTGTTATCTTTCCTGACTTCAAGTTACTTCTTCCTCTGGGATCAGTTAGGATTTAGTGAATGCCTATAATAAACTACTTATATTTAGATGACATTATTTTTCTGTCTTTCCGTCATCTAGAAGCTCTCATAAAGTATCAACTATGTCAATCATCTTTACTTGCTCAGCATTGAGCATAGCACCTAAACTTAGAGAAAGAGACATGAATGTTGAACTGGGTTTTCTAAGATTATCAGTATATATTGTAATATGTCAGTTTTAAGTACAAAAATCCCTTGGTTCTGCATACAATTTTTATATTTTTTGTTTGATTGGCTTTTACAGAGAAGATGATTTACTTAAGCATGTAATAACTCATAACTGAAAAAAAATTAGAGGACCATATGGATGTAAAATATTTCAGTCATCTGGCATACATAATAACTTGACAGAGAAAATGTCAGACAAAATTACTCTTAAATGATTCTGAGTCCCCTATGGAAATCGAGCAACTCTACTGCACCTCTTTTAAAAATTCCATGCTTGCCTTTGATGAAATATTTATTACTAAATAAACATCTTATGTAGAATATCACTGAGAATTGCTGAATATATCATCCAAATTCAGTCTGAATATAGATGATCTTTTCAGATGACAATTCTAATAGAAATCTTTAGACTTTTAAAATTATTTTAGGGATGTCTGGGTGGCTCAGTTGGTTAAGCATCTGACTCTTGATTTCAGCTCAGGTCATGATCTCATGGTTCATGGGATTGAGCCCCACATCAGGCTGTGCACTGAAGCATGGAGCCTACTTGAGATTTTCTCTCTCTCCTTTTCTCTCTGCCCCTCCCCCACTCACATTCACAGAGTCACTCTTTTTCTTTCTCTCAAAATAAATAAACATTAAAAAAGAAATATATTGAAAATTATTTTAAATAAAATTGCCTAAAACCATTCAGTTTTAATTGTGTATACTCTTCACTCACAAAGACTTTGACATCATTCAAGTTGGTCTCCAAGCAAGAGACAAGTATTTGATTTCAAAGATTGCAATCTATATACTGTTTAATGAATAGGTAGTGGCATCAGTGAAAATGGCAAGTCATAGATGTCAGAAAGTTCACTCCTTTGTGCAACAACTGATAAACGTGGCAAAAATGGTCAGAATTAACTTTTTAGAGAACTCTCAATATTAACTAAAGGCTTGCAGCAACCCAGGGAGTATTTAGTTTAAAAAACTGGGTGAATTTGGGCAAAACCAGAGAACTCTGTGGTGTTTTAACTTGCTAGTCCAAGGCCCTGCTCCTCAGCTTAGTAGTAGCTAGGGAAAAATAAACATTATTTGCCGCCCAGGAAGAAGCAGAATACAGTTGGAGCTCTTTCAAAGCCTTATTCAGAGGAAGGAGTCATTATTTGGCCCTTATTTGTGATTCCCTCAGAGATTCCATATGAAAGTGCTACTTTGATTTGATTTCTTTCAGATTCACCCAGTATTAAAACTTGTCCTGGAGAGTTTGTTGAATGTTTTGGTATTAAGCCCTTCTGAGGCAGTGGGGCAAACAATGGATTAACCAAAAAGATTAAAAGGAAAAGCTAAGGATAATCTGTTCTATTCCTGAGGACTCTGGGAAACTCCAACATTCTTGGGAATATAAGGGCCATTTCCATGTATAAGTCTGTACACATGCTCAGGAAAGGTCTGAGAAGGTTCTAAGCTCTTACTTCTGACTGACCTGGATGGTCTTTGAAAGCAGGAAGTTGAGGAAGACTGAGAAAGAGTCTTAGATTACCTGGTTGAATGGGGAAAGCATATCCCAGCATCCACTCAGAACCCCTTGGTAAAGACTCACAGACCCATTGGTTCTAGATATTTAAAGAAATCTCTGTCCAGTTACTAAACTCACCACTAAGCAGGCTAATTACAGAAGCTAGTGGTCACCCTTGACATATACAACCTTTGCAGCATTTGTTCAGAAATGTCACTAAACCCATAAACAACAATTACAACAGGTAGCAACACAAACCAACTTAGGATGGAGGAAATCTGATGTCCTGAGCTGTCCTGTTAAATTATTTAAAATATCTAGTTTTCAACAAAATTATGACACATGCAAAGAAACAAAAAAAGTCTGACTCATAGGGATGTCTGGGTGGCTCAGTCGGTTAAGCGTCTGACTTTGGCTCAGGTCACGATCTCACAGTTTGTGAGTTTGACCATGTCAGGCTCTGTGCTGACAGCTCAGAGCCTGGAGCCTGCTTCGGATTCAGTGTCTCCTTCTATCTCTGCCCCTCCCCCACTTGTGCTCTGTCTCTCTCTGTCTGTCAAAAATAAATAAATGTAAAAAAAAAGTTAAAAAGAAAAAAAGAAAGTCTGACTCATAAACAGGGGCCCAGGATGGCCAAAACATTCTTGAAAATAGGATTCAGACTTGCAATTTAAAATACACTACAAAACCATAGTAACCAAGACAGTGTGGTAATGCGATAGACTTCATTGCTGGAAGAAAGTATAATGGTGCAACTGTAGAAAAGTTATATGTAGAGTCACCATATGTCCCACTGATTCTACTCTTAGGTATATATCAAAATGAATTGGAAACAGGTGTTCAAACAAGAACTTGTACACAAACATTCATAGAAACATTTTTCATGATAACCAAAAAGTGGTAACAGCCCAATACAAATGTTCATCAACTGATTAAGAGTTAAACAAATGTGATATATCCAACAATGGAATATTATTTAGCCATAATAAAGAATTAAGCATTTGTACATACTATAACATGAATGAGCCTTAAAAAACATGCTGAGTGATAGAAGCCAGTAATAAAAATTCACATATTACATGATTCTATTTACATGAAATGTGCCAAATTATAATTTCATAGAGACTGAAAATAGATCATTGGTTTCCAGGGGTTCATAAAGGGGGAAGAGAAGTGACTACTAATGGGTAAAGGGTTTCTTTCTAGAATGATGAAAATGTTCAGGAATTAGATGGTGGTGATGTTTCATCTTGTGAATATACTAAAAAACACTGAAATTATATACTTTCAAATGGTAAATTTTATGGTATGTGTATTACATAACAATATATTTTTAAGTTATACAGATATTGTCTTCCAAAAGTAGATTCCAGAAAAATCCTACATATTTTTTTTTTTCAAAACAGATTCTTTCTACCACCATCTAGCTCTTTGACAATGTAATCTAATAATCTAATAGTATATGCCCTTGGTAATATCAAACATCTTGCTCTAGGTCAATTTGCTGAAAATGTATTTGTTCAATGATCAATTCACCAATGATGAAATGATAAATACAAATTGTAGACAAAGACCTACACTCAGATAGAAGATGGTTTACCACAATGATTTTGCTACTAGAGGGGAAGATTCAGATACAGGTATATAAAAATGGAAAGAAAAGGTAACTTGCTTCCTAGGGAAACACCATCTGTTCACATGAAAGACATTGAATCTGAGAAGAGTTTAGGGCGTAAAATGTAAAATACCTGTGAAGTTAAAGTTGAACCAAGCTGTACTGAAAAATCTCCAGCTAAGTTATCTTGGTGACATGGATGTACTTAAAGAAAAAAAATTCAGAGACTTGGTTTTTCAGTGAATAGGTTGTTAGCCAGATTGGCGTGAGGAGAGTTAGCTTGTGTTTGCAACACAAGACATACTAAAGTTGTAAGATCTGAGGCCCAATTGAGTGAATTTCTGGACAAAAGAGGAGAGGTGTGTGGATACAGACAATAAAGTGGGCCAGTCTTGGTGTCAAAACCTAGAGAACACCATACACAGAGTAATTGTTACTATTGCACTTTTAAAAGGTTGTTTTGTATACATCTAAAGGACTTCCATAAATGTTAAAACCAAGAGTAAACCACTGAAAGCCAGGAATATTCCATAACGAGTAGAGAGACATATATTCCCATTATAGGAAGCATGGGGCGAGATAATAAAAGAGGTGTGGGCTGTCATTTTAAAATTAATACTTATTTAAGCAAGTGGGCTTATGACTATAACATGGTAGTGGGAGATCATTAATTGGCCCTTTCAAAGCAGCAGTTATCCCTTTGTTTCTAAACAGCTGCACTGTGCCTTATTCGCAGAGCTTTTTGAGGTACTTCAGTTCTGTTTGTTGTGCTAGGGAAGGAAGTGTGGCAGTATGCATAAACCCCAGAGGTCCACAATCTCAAATGGGGAGCAGCTGCTAGGTAGATAAAAGTGTTTGTAGAGCCTTTTGTCTAGGAGCCAAGGGGTTGGAGGGATTATGTCTTTGGCAAAAGGGTGGCAATATAATGCAGGGATATATGCCATGGCATAAAGTTAAGTCAAGATTCACTGCTCTCTTGGTTTAAGTGAATCAATAGCATTAGGCTAAATGTGCCACTTCTTCCTCCTAAAGGATGTAGAGCTGTTGAAAGCCTTATGGTGCTTAAAATATAACATTTTATGCTGAGCAAGTCTAGAAGAAAGAAAGCTGCTATAAAATATCTTTAACAGATTTTCAGGTAAAATAATAGCGGTATCATTATTTCTGTATATGATTTTATTAAATAAGTAGAGATAAAACACACACAAGGGAACTGATTTTTTTTAATGTCATTAGCCATAACATTTGAATAAGATGCAAAATATGTGGCTTAAAAAGGCTCTTATGTATACCTTATTATGTATTCACAAGATTCAGTAAATTCTTATAACTTACAAATAACTCCTTTTAACAGTTTTGTAGGCTTTTTGGAAGAGTAGTCCTTACTCTAGGGCATGATCCTTATATCTATGTGATGACATTTTGGGGTGATGGGGAGGGTTTCATGGGGTCTGGAGCCAACAGCCAAGAAAGAATTCTTGAAGACATCTTTGGTGCAAAAAAGGTGATTTTATTAAAGCATGGGGCCAGGATCCATCGGTAGAAAGAGCTGCACTGGGGTCCTGAAAGGTAACTCATTATATACTCTCAGGTTGGGAGGGGGTCAGGGATCGAGTAAGTCTCTAAGGAATTTTGGAAGCAAGGTTTTTAGGACAATTTGTTGCCATTTAATAAAACCTCAGTCATGAGACCCTTCAGTTGTATATCAGGGGGCCATAAGCTTGGAGTATGATTCCAGCATATGTCTTGGGGCAGTTGAGAACAAGGAAGTTGACTTACAGGATCCTTAAGGTTGGGATGATGTTAAGCTAAGGTTCTCTTTTGCCCCCAGCAAAGTGCCATCCTTGAAGCAGCTGAGCTCCTAGAGGTAGGTCACTCTGCTGGTTTCAAGGACTTGTCAGTGGGCTATAGGCAGTAAGGGAATTTATTATTCATTTGCCTTAGTTTCCCACATTACCATGGCAAGCACTGAAACACCTTTCCTTTGTTCCTTTGTTCTCGAGTAGCCAGGAGTGTCCGAGGAATATCAGACATATTCTACCTGGGGCAGGCAGGGGGGGCAGCTTATGTTTTACCCTCAGCTTGCCCCAAGCTCCCTCATCAATGGCAAGGTCATCAATAGCATGACCTTTCTTGTCTTAGTTGAATGCAAGGTCTGTGAACAAGGTCTCTCAGCTCTGGTTGGTTCATTACCCAACAGTGATAATCAGAGGGGCAAATCAGACTCATAGGAAAAAAAAGGATGTAACAAACTATCAAAATGTCCTAATATTTTAAGGTTACCAGTAATATGAAACATACATAAAGTATGAGGACGTCTGGGATAACAGAGTTTCTTGGGTCCATTTTGGTACAAAGAATTACTCTGGCCTGGGTTTTATATATAAGTCTCTGCATAATGTATGTTGAACTTCACTTACATAAAAGGGAGGTCTTTTAGTCATTAAACATCTTCCTTTTATAATTACATAGCTTAGGTGACATTTACTAAAAGCCAGGACTGAGATATTTTCTGTTTATTTAAGCTTTACGTAGATAAGGGCACTCCTGCTAGTCCATACCACTAGTATGTTTCCAGGAGTCTATGTTATTAGCATGTTTACGGGGGTTCTATTTGAGTCATCTTTCTCTCTTACCCAAGTGTCTTCCAGTAAAGTGAGAGAATAGATTCTAGTCCTGTTCTTATCCTTCCCAGTCTAAACCCTTACCTTCCCAGTATCTTCTTGCTACATATTTCTCAGGTTTATTTTGATAACTTTTTTACACCATTTTTTCTGAAACATTTTGTGCAAAAGAATAGTCTTACAAACATTGCTTTGAACATCAGTATTTGAACTATTCCATGTAGAGTAAAAATTCCAGCTCAATTATTCTTTTTCTTCCATTATCCTTAGTAATTACAAATTTTTAGTGTGTGCTGTAGATATTTAACTGTATGTGTGCTTTTTCTTAGGATCTTTGGTAATTATATTTTCCTTCAATGCATGCCATCTTCATCTACACTTGATATGTGAAAAGGAGCAAATCAAGCTCTGACATCAGCCATGAAGCAGTAACTTACTTCCTATCATTACTAGGCTACTGTTAGCTACATATCATCATAATTAATGACTTGATAAAGTACAGGAACTTTGTTGTTTAACATCTACCATTTTATTCACTGGTAATATTTCTCTTGGTCATCTGGAAAAATAGTCATAAATACAGCCTATAAAATATTTGCCTCATGATTACTGTATTTGGCTACTAGTAGGTTGAGTTATTGAAAGCTATTAAAATAATTGAGTCATTTCTCTTCAAATACTCCATGTGAATTCTTTTTGCAAATATATGAGTTAGTAGGAGTCTAGATTACCTTCTCTGAGGAAAACAGATCTGACATTGTTTTGTCTTGTTTTTATTTTGTTTTGCTTTGAGCTTGGCCAAAAATCACTGCCAGATCTGAAGAAAAATAGCTAAAATTATTATTCTCTTGCTCTGGAACATTCTCATAGAAGCAGTGTGGATTCATTCTGCCCTGGAATCATGATCTACTTATACATGCCTCTTCTGATTGCTATAATGCCAACCTGTTTTAATTTGACCCACACTCATTCTTTCATGGTCAGGTTGTCTAGCTTAGCATAATGCTTACCCATAGGGTTTACAATTACAGCTAGACAGAGATAGATTTACTATCACTTCTTGGCCTCACCATTGGGTTGATACTAGATCTGACAGGAGAAAATTCACAAGATTGTTTCTTACTGCTTGGTAATGGACTAAATTCACTATTTGTCCTAATTAGGTGAAAAGTTTTGACATATCCTAAAATACATTATGATTATTTGATATCAAATTTTATGGTATGAATATTGTGTCTGGACCATGTATACCACCTTCTTTGGGTACCCTGTACCAGACCAAACCAAAGAAAAAAATTATGAGTTCTAAAAATAAAGCTGTACAGTTGCATCCTCCCCAAGCCCCTCATTTCTACCACCTAATTGTAGAAACCTCCTCAGTGGATCCCGTATCTAATTTCCCTTCATATTCAACCTAATGACAATCATTTAAACAGTGAAACCAAACCTACAATTTATTTATCATTTGTTTTTATAACTTTTACAGCTGCTCATTTCAGTTTTAATTGAGACCACCACTCTGATAATGAAATGGAATGTGGTGTGTTTGTGTAATATGTTTTATGGTCCATTTATATACAGTGGTAGCAATGAATTGTGTATTGTCAACAAAAGTGATATATACAGGTGGACAATATTCTCTGAGATTGCTTTTGTTGCACATTTTAAGGAAAGCCTAGAGTAGAGTGTTACTCCTAGCTAATACCAGTTTGCACTTGAACCTAGTGGTAGAAAGCCAACAGAATTCACTTTCCAGAATTTCCAATTTTTTGATCATGGGATATTTCTCTCATACACATGTTCAAGCCATTGTTTTTCCAGTTGACACTGAGAGAAGTTCTTAGTCACATTAGTTGTCCCACCTCTTTTCCTATTGGTTCATAGACTAAGCACTCACATGCTTACTTATTTCATGAGCTGAAGTTGCTAGGTGATTCTAGAGATCTGACTATCACAGTATCTATCATTGTCAGCATGAAGGGCAGTAAGTCATGTATGCTCTTTGGTTATCATAAAGGTAATATAGGGTCACCTGTATTCATGATATTCCTACTACTTTGGAAGGATTATTCTGTTATTGAGTTGATGATGGGTTGGACTTGACTCTCCCAGGGCAAGGCTGCCAAACTCCTTATTTCACCCATTTTAGTAAGTTGGTTGTCATGCCATCAGAAGCATCTGCTCACAAAAGTTTGTTGTTATTTATTAGTCTCTAAAATTTGTGATCATCTGTTAAACCATTAATTCTAAGAACTTGGGTGAGTAATGATTAATCAAATTTCTGTCAATATCTTTTCTAAAGTATTTAAACATTTATCAGTGTGCTCTCAGGATTTCATAGGTATTTGACTGGAGTTCCCACAACCTGTATAGTGTGTGTGTGTGTGTGTGTGTGTGTGTGTGTTGTTTTTATTAAAAATCTTTTAAACGTTTATATATTTTTGAGAGACGAGAGAGAGAATGAGAGAGGGGAGGGGCAGAGGGAGAGAGAGAGGGAATCTGAAGCAAGCTCCAGGCTCTGAACTGGTAGCATAGAGTCCCACATGGGGCTGGAACCCACAAACTGTGAGATCATGACCTCAGCTGAAGTCAGACACTGAACCGACTGAGCCACCCAGAAATCCCGTTTGTCATTTTTTTTTTAATTAATCAGTGGTCTTGAGTTACTTTGTGAGTGAAAGTAATATATGCCCAGCTAGCCCCTGAAACATAAGACTTTCCAGGGATGGGAAAAAACTGCTCTTATTATTATTTTCCCTACTACTTACGCTTCTTACTTTTGTGGTCTAGGTTTTATCAGGGCTACTAGCAAAAGACAGATAGTAGAAGTTTTCACTAAGTTTTCTACAGAATACACTCTTGACTATCCAATAAGCCAGTCCCATGTTTCTAGGTCAGTTTCCTCCAAATCCCATTGGAAAGACTTGTCCCCATATTCTGCTTCTTTAAACAAACACTTTGCTACTTTAAACCAAAGATTTTGCTACTGTAAACAAAGAATAGCTAGACAGCCATACTGGAATCATACCTTAATTTTTTCATCCTTTTCTTTGTTAAGAATGGCTAGTCATTATGATTTCTGAGACTGAAAGAAAATTCTGCTTACAGTGCCAATTGGAGTTAATACAAAGACTGGTTTGTTAAATCAGATTCACACAGATCATAATCTTACTCCATATCAAGCAGCTTTAATCATCTCAAGGATACACGTACTTAAAAACAGAAGATAGAGAAGTCCAAGTCTGCCAGTGCTGCTCTGTAGATTCTTTCTTGATTCATTAGACTACGTTTTACCTAGATTTAGTATACAGAGTCTCTAAGTTATGCATGAAAGGTGTCACACAACAGAAAACTAATTTGGTCATAAAACGACCCCATTTTATTCACTAATAATTACAAACCTTATAATATTATTCCAAGAAATCATCTTATGTAAATCCATAGATTTCAATGCTGTTTTTCATGAGCCATCTGAGTACATTCCACGTACATTTTGCTAAATGTATTCCATACATAAAGGCTTTCCCAGTCTCTGTTTCCAGGAAATAGTGTTATTAGTATGTTTTCAAGGAGATTTAATCAGGTCATCTTCTTTTTCTTTTGCTGAAATGTGTAGTGATCAAGAAAAATAATTTGTTTATTTCTAAAATTAAACTTCAGAGAGAGGGACCTGGGGAAGATGGTGGCGTAGGAGGATACTGGGCTCACCGCATCCTGCTGATCACTTAGATTCCACCTACACCCTTCTAAATAACCCAGAAAACTGCCAGAAGACTAGCAGAATGGAGTCTCTGGAGCCAAGCGCAGACGAGAGGCCCACAGAAGAGGGTAGGAAGGGCAGTGAGGTGGTGCGTGCTACACAGACTGGTGGGAGGGAGCCTGGGCGGAGGGGTGGCCTGCCGGCCAAGAAGAGCCCCCAAGTCTGGCTGGCAAAAGCGGAGGGGCCGGACAGAGTGTGTTCTCACAGCCAGCGGGACTTAACACCTGGAAGGTTATAAGCTAACAGCTCTGCTCGGAGAGCTGGAGGGCTGGAGGACAACGGGAGGGAGAGTTGTTGAGCCCCAGATGACAGAGCTCAGCTTGCAAGGGAACAAGGCGCTCGCCAGCACCATCTCCCTTGCCCATCCCCCAGCCAAAATCCCAAAGGGAACCAGTTCCTGCCAGGGGACTTGCTTGCACTGCTCACACTCCCAGGGATGTGCTTCTGCAGATTCATCCCCTCCGGCAGGTCTGACTCCCTCCTGGTGCTGCAGGGCCCCTCCCGAAGCAGATCTCCGAAGGAAAAGCAAGCGGAGCCTGCCCCTCCCGCCCCCTTGCACCTTGCCGATCCACCCCAGCTAACACACCAGATCCCCAGCACCACAAGCCTGGCAGTGTACAAGTAGCCCACATGGACCATGCCACCCCACAGTAAATCCCGCCCCTAGGAGAGGGAAAGAGAAGGCACACACCAGTCTGACTGTGGCCCCAGTGGTGGGCTGGGGGCAGACATCAGGTCTGACTGCGGCCCTGCCCACCAACGCAAGTTACTCAAGACAACACAGGGGAAGTGCCCCGCAGTTCCACACCACTCCAGGGACAATCCAAAATGACTAAATGGAAGAATTCCCCTCAAAAAAACGTCCAGGAAATAATGACAGCCAACGAACTGATCAAAAACGATTTAAACAATATAACAGAAAGTGAATTTAGAATAATAGTCATAAAATTAATTGCTGGGCTTGAAAACAGTATAAAGGACAGCAGAGAATCTATTGCTACAGAGATCAAGGGACTAAGGAACAGCCAGGAGGAGCTAAAAAATGCTATTAATGAGCTGCAAAATAAAATGGAGAGGACCACGGCTCGGATTGAAGAGGCAGAGGATAGAATAGGTGAACTAGAAGATAAAATTATGGAAAAAGAAGAAGCTGAGAAAAAGATAAAAAAATCCAGGAGTATGAGGGGAAAATTAGAGAACTAAGTGATGCACTAAAGAGAAATAATCTACGCATAATTGGTATTCCAGAGGAGGAAGAGAGAGAGGGAAAGGTGCTGAAGGTATACTTGAAGAAATAATAGCCGAGAACTTCCCTGATCTGGGGAAGGAAAAAGGCATTGAAAGCCAAGAGGCACAGAGAACTCCCTTCAGACGTAACTTGAATCGATCTTCTGCATGACATATCGTAGTGAAACTGGCAAAATACAAGGATAAAGAGAAAATTCTGAAAGCAGCTAGGGATAAACATGCTCTAACGTATAAAGGGAGACCTATAAAACTTGTAACCCATCTCTCTACTGAAACTTGGCAGGCCAGAAAGGAATGGCAGGAGATCTTCAATGTGATGAACAGAAAAAATATGCAGCCGAGAATCCTTTATCCAGCAAGTCTGTCATTTAGAATAGAAGGACAGATAAAGGTCTTCCCAAACAAACAAAAACTGAAGGAATTCGTCACCACTAAACCAGCCCTACAAGAGATCCTAAGGGTGATCCTGTGAGACAAAGTACCAGAGACATCGCTACAAGCATGAAACCTACGGACATCACGATGACTCTAAACCTGTATATTTCTATAATAACACTGAATGTAAATGGACTAAATGCGCCAACCAAAAGACATAGGGTATCAGAATGAATAAAAAAAAAAAGACCCATCTATTTGCTGTCTACAAGAGACTCATTTTAGACCTGAGGACACCTTTAGATTGAGAGTGAGGGGATGGCGAACTATTTATCATGCCACTGGAAGTCAAAAGAGAGCTGGAGTAGCCATACTTATATCAGACAAACTAGACTTTAAATTAAAGGCTGTAACAAGAGATGAAGAAGGGCATTATATAATAATCACAGGGTCTATCCATCAGGAAGAGCTAACAATTATAAATGTCTATGCGCCGAATACAGGAGCCCCCAAATATATAAAACAATTACTCACAAACATAAGCAACCTTATTGATAAGAATGTGGTAATTGCAGGGGACTTTAACACTCCACTTACAGAAATGGATAGATCATCTAGACACACGGTCAATAAAGAAACAAGGGCCCTGAATGAGACATTGGATCAGATGGACTTGACAGATATATTTAGAACTCTGCATCCCAAAGCAACAGAATATACTTTCTTCTCGAGTGCACAGGGAACATTCTCCAAGATAGATCATATACTGGGTCACAAAACAGCCCTTCATAAGTATACAAGAATTGAAATCATACCATGCATACTTTCAGACCACAATGCTATTAAGCTTGAAATCAACCACAGGAAAAAGTCTGGAAAACCTGCAAAAGCATGGAGATTAAAGAACACCCTACTAAAGAATGAAAGGGTCAACCAGGCAATTAGAGAAGAAATTAAAAGATATATGGGAAGAAATGAAAATGAAAATACAACAATCCAACAACAAACATATGGCCAACTGATCTTTGACAAAGCAGGAAAGAACATCCGATGGAAAAAAGACAGTCTCTTTAACAAATGGTGCTGGGAGAACTGGACAGCAACATGCAGAAGATTGAAACTAGACCACTTTCTCACACCATTCACAAAAATAAACTCAAAATGGATGAAGGACCTGAATGTGAGACAGCTAACCATCAAAACCCTAGAGGAGAAAGCAGGAAAAGACCTCTCTGACCTCAGTCGTAGTGATTTCTTACTTGAGATATCCCCAAAGGCAAGGGTATTAAGAGCAAAAATGAACTACTGGGACCTTATGAAGATAAAAAGCTTCTGCACAGCAAAGGGAACAACCAACAAAACTAAAAGGCATCCAACGGAATGGGAAAAGATATTTGCAAATGACATATCAGACAAAGGGCTAGTATCCAAAATCTATAAAGAGCTCACCAGACTCCACACCCGAAAAACAACCCAGTGAAGAAATGGGCAGAAAACACGAATAGACACTTCTCTAAAGAAGACATCTGGATGGCCAACAGGCACATGAAAAGATGCTCAACGTTGCTCTTCATCAGGGAAATACAAATCAAAACCACACTCAGATATCATCTCATGCCAGTCAGAGTGGCTAAAATGAACAAATCAGGAGACTATAGTTGCTGGAGAGGATGTGGAGAAACAGGAACCCTCTTGCACTTTTGGTGGGAATGCAAACTGGTGCAGCCCTTCTGGAAAACAGTGTGGAGGTTCCTCAAAAAATTAAAAATAGACCTACCCTATGACCCAGCAATAGCACTGCTAGGAATTTACCCAAGGGATACAGGGGTACTGATGCATAGGGGCACTTGTACCCCAATGTTTATAGCAACACTCTCAACAATAGCCAAATTATGGAAAGAGCCTAAATGTCCATCAACCATGAGTGGATAAAGAAATTGTGGTTTATATACACAATGGAGTACTATGTGGCAATGAGAAAGAATGAAATATGGCCCTCTGTAGCAACGTGGATGGAACTGGAGAGTGTGATGCTAAGTGAAATAAGCCATACAGAGAAAGACAGACCATATGTTTTCACTCTTATGTGGATCCTGAGAAACTTAGCAGAAACCCATGGGGGAGGGGAAGGAAAAAAAAAAAAAGAGGTTAGAGTGGGAGAGAGCCAAAGCATAAGAGACTGTTAAAAACTGAGAACAAACTGAGGGTTGATGGGGGGTGGGAGGGAGGAGAGGGTGGGTGATGGGTATTGAGGAGGGCACCTTTTGGGATGAGCACTGGGTGTTGTATGGAAACCAATTTGACAATAAATTTCATATATTGAAAAAAAATTAAATTAAATTAAACTTCAACATCTTACATACAACCTCTGCTATTTCTATTGTTTTCTCAATATGGCAGTGTCTTCTTTCTGGTAGACCTTGTCAGATTTTTCTGACACATGGAATATTCTTTTTAGTTAATGGATTCATGTTTTCTTTCATTTCTTGGTCATATTCTTTAATCATCACTGTAAATATTTTTTATCATCAATATGATTATCTCATAATTATAATCATGAGTACATTGGCTTTCTTTCCTTGACATCTTTGGCATATCATAATTATTCTCCAGATAATTCCAAATTATTCATGTGAATTTAAATTTCTACCTTTTTCTTTCATTTCTATCCACTATTTACCTTCCTTCAGTTTTCTTAAAGTTTATTCATTTATTTTGAGAGAGAGAGAGAGAGCACAAGCAAGGGAGAGGCAGAGAGAAAGGGAAAAAAAAGAATCCCAAGCAGGCTCCGTGCTGTCAGCATAGAGCCTTGCATGAGACTCAAACTCATGAACAATGAGATCATGACCTGAGCCTAACTAGAAGTCAGACACTTAACCAACTTAGCCACCCAGGCACCTCTCTTTATTTATTTTTGAGAGATAGAAAGAACACAAGCAAGGGAGGGTAGAGAGATCGAGGAAGAGAGAGAATCCCAAGCAGACTCCACACTGTCAACGCAGAGCCTGACATGGGGCTCAATCCCACAAACCATGAGATCAGGAGCTGAAATCAAGGTCTGACTGAGCCACCCAGGGGTCTCTACCTTACCTCAGTTTTTGGCACTTCGTTCTTTAATTCTACTTCCAATCTAAGTTTCATTTCTATAGTTGTTTTACTTTTCTTCCATTTCTTTCTTGAGCTGTCAGTTCATGTATTAGGCAAATATAGTAATATCTCCATTATTAGTAAGTATTTTGTAGGATTAATTTTTATTAAAAATTTAAAACAATTTTTGAGACTAGTACTGTGTTTGGCTTCTGTGAAGTCAATAGGGATCTAAAAAAGGCACTTACATAAATAAATCTTTAATGTGAAATTTTTACTTGTTAGAAAACTAGAAGCAAGGGCCATAACAGATTTTTGCTCACAGGATTTTCTTTGAGCTGATACAAGACATGATTAAATTGTATTGGATTTAATTATAAACTCTGTATAAGATTAATTAGTACATTTTATTCAGCGCTCTTAAACACATCAACCCACATTTATTTATGTAAGGAATTTTCTTATGGAAGTAAGACAAAATGCACAGTGAGGTTAAGTGATTTCATAGAAATGGTTCAGTAAGTTCACCAAAGAGCAGTATTATAGCTTCTGAGCTATAATGGATCTTATTTTTTAAAGCTAATAATTAGTAATTAACATCAGCAAATGTCGAAAGTAAAGTAAGAGACATTCTGAATAACCCAGGCACTACAGTTAATTTGTAAAACGTGTCATTTCCTGCATTGCACTTGAAAGTGCTGATTACATATAGGACTTGAAGAAGCTCGTCTAGTGGCTTGGACACATTTAAATAAATACCAGATTATAAAGGTTAGAATTTCTAATTCTACTTTAGAATGCCTATTATGAGCTATAATTTCAAATTAATTATAACAATATTAAATGCCCTTAACTTAAATGCCAAATCTAAACAAAGTATGTATTTCATGTTTTTTTTTTTTTCTTTTAAAACCAGAAAGGAGCTGGAGATAACATTCTGAAGAGACTAGAATGTAGTGGGAGGCACACTTGGGTAGAGGAATGTTGAAAAGTAATAATCTTCTTATGGAGAAATTTAATTTAATTTTGTTACTTTTTTAAAATGTTTATTTTTAAAATTTTTATTTATTTTTGAGAGAGATAGAGCACAAGTGGGGTAGGGGCAGAGAGAAAGAGAGACACAGAATCAGAAGCAGGCTCCAGGCTGTGAGCTGTCAGCACAGAGCCTGACACAGGGGCTTGAACTCACAAGCCATGAGATCATTGCCTGAGCTGAAGTCAGATGCTTAACCCACTGAGCCACCCAAGTTCCCCAAATGTTTATTTATTTTTGAGAGAGATACAGCACCCAAGAACTCCCGTGAGCATGAGTGGGGGAGGGCCAGAAAGTGAGGGAGACAGAGGATCCAAAGCAGGCTCCCTCCTGTCAGCAATGAGCCTGATTAGGGGCTTGAACTCACAAACTGTGAGATCACGACCTAAGCTTAACTGACTGAGCCCCAGGAGAAATTTAATTTTAGAAAAATACAGAAAAGGTTAATAAAAGTGAAAATAAAATTGTTTAGTTAAAACAATAAAGTATTATGATCTTGATATATATATTTTCTGACACACAAAAAATATCTTAAGAATTTTTATGGTATATATTTTATATGCTATTTATATCAGTATTTTAAAATTAGTTTGATTTCCTGCAAAACTGAAGCACAGAGAAGTTTTAGTGAAAGACCAATGGGAAGGAATCACTTTCAGCTCTGCATTTTGTATATGGCTTTATTTGAAAGTAGCACTGTTAAGTGATAACAAAAATTCTATAAGATTGTAGGTTTACTCAATGGGAAAATAAAATGAAAGCTCAAAGCTCATGAGAAAAAAAAGTTTTCACTTAAATAGATTTTAGGGTATTTGATTTTAGAACTACAGTTTATGATACTGAGATGTGTGCGTGTGTATGTATGAGATACTCTTACACTCAGGGCTATTTCATTAAATAAATAATCTTCCTATAAAAATGTTGCAGTGATGCCACACTTATCTTCTTAGGTGCATTCAACAAATGAGAAACTTGTATGTTCCATATGAGACCTTTAAATGCTTCAAAACATTTTATAAACCTTAGTAGGACTGGCAACCAGGGAAAATAAAAGATATTTTGATATTAGGAGGGCTGTCAAGAGAGTGATTCACGTGTTTACTGTTTCATCTTAAAAGGAAAAGGACTGACTGCTTCAGAACTGATAAATAGTGGTCCCTTAAATAGCAGATCATAAAGATTGGGTCTTTTTTTTTTTTTTTTTTTATCATTCTCTCAAGAGCCTTATCTGACTACCTTAGTCCAACTACAAGACCATGTTTTGAAAGAGAAGGCAATGAAGGCTGCATGCAATTCCTGCTTATGGAAGTTATCATAACATTTTTAGAATATTATCTAATGCTTTAATTTTAAATCTGTATGCTTTAAAATGTATTTATCCTTTAAGTAAATGTCATTTCTTAAAGAAAGGCCTCATAGTCTACTCTTTATTAAGTGATCTACTCAATTATCTACATCTCTTACTGATTTAATTTAATATGGAGCTCCGTGATATGGACCAAGAAATAATTTTCCTGTCACCCAAAATGAGTTTGGGTTCTGTATTAGTTTGCGAGGGTTGTCATAACAAAGTACCACAAAGTGGGTGGCTTAGACAACAGAAGTTTGTTTTATTACAGTTCTGAAGGCCAGAAGTCTGAGATCAAGATATCAGTAAGGTTGATTTCTTCTAAAGCCTCTCTCTTTGACTTGTAGAAGGCTGACTTTCCCTTGTATCTTCACATAGTCTTCTCTGTGTGTGTGTTGATGTTCTAACTTTCTTTTATGAGGACAACAGTCATATTGGATTAGGGCCCACACATTGGCCTCATTTTACCTTATTTACCTCTTTTAAAGGTCCTGTCTTCAAATACAGTCACATTCTGAAGTACTAGGGGTTAGGACTTCAACATATAGATTTTGAGGAGACACATTTCAGTCCCTAAAAGGTCCCGGTATTAATTCAGTGGTCTTCAGGAGCTTTTGATTCTACTTGAGTTCTGTATTTAAAATTACATGACATTACTGGATTTCTGTCTTCATCAGTGATGAAGTAAATAATTTTATCACTGGATGTTATATGAGTCAAGGTTGTCTAGAGAAACAGAGTCAATAGGATGTGTATCTATGTGTAGATAGATAGATATAGTATAGATATAGATAGATAGATTGATATAGATACTTATTTTAAGAAATTGACTCATGTGATTATGGACACTGGCAAATCCAAAGTGTGCATGGTGAGCCAACAGACTGGAGATCCAGGAAGAGCCAGTGTTGCAATTCAAATCCAAAGGCCTTCTGTTGCAGAATTCCTTCTTTCCCAGAGGAGATCAATCTTTTTGTTTATTGAGACCTTTAACAGATTGGATGAAGCTCGTCCATTATGGGGGGCAACCTACTTTACTCAAAGTTCACTGGCTTAGATGTTAATCTTATCCAAAACCACCTGCACTGAAACATCCAGAATAAAATTTGATAAAATATCTGGCACACTTATCTAACCAAGTTGACACATAAAATTAATCACCACAAATATAGACTTAGAATAGGGACAATATTTATTAACCCACACAAAATGGCAAGCACTGTGCTAAACAAGTAAGATAGTTCATCCTTTTTTTTTTTCCAACGTAAATTCCAGACCTTGGAATCACAGTATAGACAGACTAACCTTCCTGTGATCTCAATTTCCTACAAAGACTTGTCTGAATAAACATAGCTTTCATATTAAAATATAAATGGATATATAGTAGAGTGCATTGCAGTATACATAAGTGTTTTAGTAATCTTACAAAGCCGTGAGACTTGTGGTTCAGTCTTGTAGTAATGTTTCAAACATCACAGCTCTTAGTACAGCATTAAATTAATACATTACTACTCTTAATACATTTGCTGCTTTCCTATACTTTAGCATCTTAAAACTCCAAGGAGGTGCAAACTCATAGACTCTTTGTTCATGCCACTATGTCCCCATAATCTATATTTTTATTGACTCTTTTTATGCCATCCAAAGTTATGCATATATGCTTCCTAAAATATTTTTCTACTTCATTGTTCAGCTCCCTAAATGAAGATTTGGCATAGTATTTCTTTGTTCTGATTGTTTTTCAAGTAAAATACTCTGATCTTTTATTTCATATAGAACAAGGGAGGTGATAATCAAAAAGTAGAAAGTGGTGAAGATAGAAGCTGAGAACTCCCATAAATTAATATTTTATTTTTCAGTATTGATGTAAAAAATGTAAAACTTCAAATAAATTTTGAATTTTGATTTCATTTTTAACTGTCCTTTCAGAGGTACATCTTTTCTTTTGCCTTTAGAAGGACCATAGTAGATAATTAGGAACCTTAGACAGTTTATTCTTGACATGTATTAATAGAGAAAGTCATATATATTCTCATTTTACAAAGGAGGACACTGAAATTCTAAGTAGTTTTAAAATTTATCCAACTGTATGTCATTGATAATGTAGCCACAAGTTGAGTGCAAATCAATCAGACTTCTCAGGTCATGTTTTTGTTTTGTTTTGTCTGACTACGTTCTGTATTGGGAGAGACAACAGGATCTTAAAGAGGACAAAATAAACCTAGGTCTCATCTTAATTTTTTTCTTATTTCAGACACAAATGATTTGTTTCTGTTTTTGAGTATGTGCATGTGTGTATGTGTATGTAACAAAAGAAGTGGAAAGAAGTAATAAAATAAATAGAAAATTTCACTATGAAAACATCTCAGTAGTTTTACTGAAATAAAGGTATGTATTGGGAATGCCAAGGGGAAGAACCAAACTATTTTCTAAAAGGAAAGCCAATGAAATTCTAATCGGAGTAGATAAATGAGGGAACATTCAATGCTTAATTTTTCATAAGTGGGAATATTTGAAATTTTTATTACAAACTAGAATTGTTACTCATTTTTTTCTTGCCTTGAGCAGTATTTTATAAATTCAAACCATACAATTAATTAAGTAACCTTGTGATAATCTTTTTAATGAATTGAAACTATTTAATGTTTTGTTTTCTGCCACTAGTCATTAAGATGAATATTTTAAATTACAGAAAACAAAACATAGGTAAGGTTCAGAAGATGAGAGGTATCTAAAATAAGAAAGCAAAAAGATTCATCTAATCTTATAATTTATGTATTAAGCTTTTAGTTTCCTTGGTCAGAAATACGTTTTTGTTAGCACATGAATATTAAGGAAGATTGGGAAATCAATAATAATGACTTTAAAAATCCATCTGTTGCAGAAATCCTGTATGAGACTAAACACAAATAAAGGTTGAAAGTTTTAAACAAAATGATTCTGTCAAGACTTTGGCACAATTATTATAAATATCTCAAAGTTGTTAGTTTAACTGAATAGTAAATTGTGGGGCATCTTAAATTTGCCAAGATTGAGTGATAGCTTTTAGCTTCAAATTAAAATGTATTTTTTATGATATAAGAAAATACTAGCCAAACTACCTATCCATAATTCAAAGAATTGGCAAAGCAGCAGTGTGATTTGGGGTGTTTACATGGTTTTCCATCCATTCATAAATTCATGAATATTCTTAAGTCATAGCATATTATAAAAGCTTACTTGCTGACTGATTATAGGGAGATGTGTCTACAGAAGTATTATAGAGTAAAACAGCTCTCAGGAATTATTCAGGATTAAATCATTCCATATTGACATATTTTATGACTAATACAAATATACTTGTGTAGTGTTGTAGAGCAATGGTTATCAAGTGTTTGGCCTATATTAGTTCACTGGCCAATAACATGAGAATCCTCAGCCTCACTTAAGCTTTCAACTCTTCTAGTGCTTCTGTGTCACCACAAGATTTTGGTTACTGATAACTCCCTGCTGCTTCAATATCTCCTGCAGTAGGAGGTGTTGTTGTATCCTAGGTCTCATTCCCAAGCTGACATATTACTTTGAGTAGTGTCTTTTTTTTAATGTTTTTTTTTTTTTTTTTTAATTTACATCCAAATTAGTTAGCATATAGTGCAATAATGATTTCAGGAGTCGATTCCTTAGTGCCCCTTACCCATTTAGCCCATCCCCTCTCCCACAACCCCTCCCGTAACCCTCTGTTTGTTCTCCATATTTAAGAGTCTCATGTTTTGTCCCCCTCCCTGTTTTTATATTATTGTTGTTTCCCTTCCTTTATATTCATCTGTTTTGTATCTTAAAGTCCTCATATGAGTAAAGTCACAATATTTGTCCTTCTCTAATTTCGCTTAGCATAATACCCTCCAGTTCCATCCACGTAGTTGCAAATGGCAAGATTTCATTTTTTTTGATTGCCACTTTGAGTAGCCTCTTAAGAGAGCGTGCCATCTTTAGGTCTACTTAATCACTTTGAAGTACATCTTTCCATTTAAAACATTTATATTTTAGTTGAGTTCTTATTTCCTCTAAGAGTTTTCTTGGAGGTGATTTATCCTTAGTACCCAGATTCCTTTGAACTGTTATCAGAAGTCTCTCTTTTATTATCCAACGTTATATGTACATTTATCCCCAGCCTCATTTTCCACCCAACTCTCTTCCCTCACCCCCAAATCCTTGTGTGGTGCTCTTTGGACCAATGATTTCTCCTCCCCCAAGTGCCCTATTTTTTAAACTACTCCTACTAATATTCTTTCTTCCCCATATACTCTAGTTTAAATATTGCTGTACCCTCAAGATACTGCTCCCCTGAAATTGCTCCTCCCCTGCAGTTATCTCATGGTATACTTGGGTTTATTTGTTTGTTTTCACTCACAGCACAATTAGTCTAAACTGTAATTCGGTGGTAATCAAAAATGTTTGTTCTTCATTACTGCTTTTAAGTAATTTTTACTCCATACCTCAAAAGTCCCAACTCCTTTGAAAAGGCTGTATTCAGAATTTTCTTATCACCCTCTCCTTGGTACTATCATTTATGCAGGTGTCTTCCTGATGACTCCCTCCTTGCATTAGAGTTCTCTAGAGAAACAGAACAAATAGAGATTTATTATAAGGAATTGACTCGTGTTTACAGAGGCTCAGAATCTCAAGATCTGCGATAGAAAGCTGGAGACCCCCAATCTGATGGTGTAGTTCTAGTTTGAGTCCAAAGACAGGGAAATATCAGTGTTCTATCTCAAGTACAGTAAAACCTTAGTTTGCAAGCATAATTCCTTCTGAAAACATGCTTGTAATCCAAAGCACTTGTATATCAAAATGAATTTCCCCATAAAAATAATGGAAACTCAGATGATTTGTTCCACAACCCAAAAATACTCATGTAAAAATGATTACAAAATATTGTAGTATAATACAAAATAATAAAGAAAATATAAAATATAAAGAAGAATAAATTAAACTGCACCTATCTTTGAAAACCTTTGTGGCTGGTGTGAGGGAGACAAGAGAGAGGAGGCTTATTGTGTAGGATGTTTCACTATCACTAAGGGAATCCCTGCTATCTATTGGCTCAATGGAATCTTTTTTCTTTTCTTGCAACTTTAACAAGGAACCTGTATTGAGCAACATTTGCTTTTGCCTTCTTTTGAGGATTTTGCGGAAATGTGACATTGCATTGATGATCATATCACCCACAATCCTTCAGTGAGAAAGAGAGAACTATTGGCTCAGTTGTAATCATGTGACATTTGAAATCACATACTCGTATTGCAAGATACTCCTCATTTCTCAAGTCAAAATTTATTAGCAGTGTTTGCTTATCTTGCAGTCACAGAGCAAGTTACTCTCAGTCCAAGGTTGTATTGTATTAAGGCCAGAAGAGTTCCCTCTTAGCCTTTTTATTCTATTCAGGTCTTCAACTGAGTACATGAATCCCACCCACAAAAGGGAGGACAATCCTTTTTACTCAGTCTACCAATTCAAATGTTAATCTTATCCAGAAACATTCTCACTGACACTCAGAATGATATCTGACCAAATGTCTGTTTCTCCTAAGCAAACATTTAGCCCTTGTTCACTCTTCTTCTAACATTTTATTCTCATCATTCTAAGTGATCATTTACCTACCACATCTATGCATTTCTAACATTCTAGCTTCTTATTTACTTAATCTCTTTAATTATAATTTTCTTTCCATCCACCCCACTTAAACACTCCATGGTCATGTTCATACCTAGGTCCTGAGAATTAG
Organism: Puma concolor; assembly: GCF_028749965.1. NCBI lineage: Eukaryota > Metazoa > Chordata > Mammalia > Carnivora > Felidae > Puma > Puma concolor. Next base: position 40,971,978 of record NC_141668.1, on the reverse strand, counting down.
ATTTCTGTATTCAGATCTTAAGCGCTTAAGAGGCAGCGCTTCTCAGACTTTGTTGTGCATAATAATTATCTACAGAGCCTGTTAAAATGTAGCCCTATTCAGTAGTCTGGAAGAGAGTCTTAGAGTCTGTGTTTCTAACAAGATCCCAGGTGGCAGCAATGCTGCTATCATGGACCACAGTTTGAGTAGCAAGGTGGTGTATATACTAGTAGTTGACTTGATGAAAGAACCACATCCTCCAGTGCTTATAAAGAAGTTCTTATTTCTTTGTCACATAACAGTTTAAAGGTAGACAATCTAGTTTGGAGAGATAGCTCTGCCCATTAGGTCATTCAGGGACCCAGGTTTCTCAATAGTGCCATTAGCCATTCTCTACAGGGATGTTCTCATCCTCAAGATGGGAGTTGGAGCTTACATGTTTGCAGTGTAGACTATGGAAATTTAATTTTTGAGGTGGGCAGAATACAGAGTCCAGGAAAGTGCTTTTTCTCTTATAAAGACGATCTAGATATAGCACTTACCAATTCTGTACCCACAGGTATCTTTAGAGATGGCACAGAAATGTAATGTGTACTTTGGCATTCATGTGCTTAGATGAAACTGGGGTGAGTCTATTGCTACAAGAAAGAAGGAGATGATGATTTTGGGGCTCTCTGGGTAGTTTCTACTGCTTCATTGTGAGAGTTAGCTTTATGTGTCACCATGAGTGAGCTAATGATGCTCAGATAGCCAGTAAAACATTTTTGGGGGGTATGTCTGAGAGGATATTTCTGGAAGAGATTAGCATTGGGTTTAGTAGACAGAGTAAAGATGTATCTTCGCCAGTGTCGGTAGGCATCATCCAATTCATTGAGGGCCCTAAAAGAACAAAAGGTAAAGGAAGGGCAAATTCTCTCTCCCTTCATGAGCTTGGAACTCCCCTTCTTCTGCCCTACGACATCAGTCCTAGTTCTTGAACCTTCAGACTCTGGGACTTATACCATTCTTTCCCCTGGTTCTTGGGCATTCAGACAGGTCTGAATGATACCACCAGCTTTCCCGATTCTCCAGTTTGTAGATAGCAGATTGTGGGAATTCTTTTTTTTTAATGTTTTTTAATGTTTTTATTTATTTTTGAGACAGAGAGAGACGGAGCATGAGCAGGGGAGGGGAGAGAGAGAGGGAGACACAGAATCCGAAGCAGGCTCCAGGCTCTGAGCTGTCAGCACAGAGCTGGACACAGGGCTCGAACTCACAGACCGTGAGATTGTGACCTGAGCCGAAGTCGGATGCTCAATCGACTGAGCCACCCAGGCGCCGCAGATTGTGGGAATTCTTAACCTCCATTACTGTGTGAGCCAATTGTTATAATAAATCTTCTCTTATCTCTATCTCTCTATATCTGTATCTATTTCCTATTGATTAACTAATACCACTACCTTTAACATCTTGAGTTCCATCGCATCCATGGCCTCCACCCTTTCTTTCATTATCAATCATGAGGCCCCTTTAAGAGTTCCTAAGTTTCCTTTTTTGTCCATCATGTATTTAAATTTCAGCATTATAATTGCTCTCTGTAAATGCTCTTAGTGACTTTTTCTTTTCTCTTGCTGTCAATTATCTGAAAAAAAAAATTGCACACCAGCTCATTTAGGACACAGTTGAAATGTTATGTCAAGAGGTTTTACTTCATGACCCAGTCTGAAATAACCCTCCCAGCCATTCATGGCTGATTCCCTAATTCTGCTTTTAATTTTTTCATAACACTTATCTCTACCATGCATTGTGTTATATATTTGTGTATTTGTTTCTGTTATGTCTTTTTCATTAGAACTGCAAGTGGGCAGAAATTTTATTCTGTTCACTGGTATTGCTCCACTGTGAAAAATTATCTAGCCTGGAATAATGTTTAATAAGTGTTTTTGAGTGAATGAGTTAATAACATTGGGTAGGAGGGAAAAAAGGTGATTTTATTCAGTCAATTCAATTGTATGTTGATATGTAATATATACATATATTTACATATATATATGTGTATGTCAGTGTGTGTCCATTAATACCCACAATCAAAGAAAAATAAGACTGAAAAGAACCTTGAAAATTGCCTTACCTAAACTATTAATGGTATGGTTAAAAAACAAAACAAACAAAAAGTTGGATGAGTTTCTCTATATCTTTAAATAATACTTAACTCTTAATGAAACGCATACTCTTATCAGGCCCTATAATAACAGTGATAGAAATAATATAGATATTTTGTGATAGAAATAATATAATAGAGAAATGAATATTCTCTTAACTGGAATTCTTAAACCAAATGACAGTTAATACTAACCAAAATAAGGAATAAAATTATTAAACATTCGGCTCAGTCGGTTAAGCATCTGACTGTTGATTTCAGTTCAGGTCATGATTTCATGGTTCATTAAATCCAGTCCTTCATGGGGCTTGGCTCTAACCGCGGGGATCCTGCTTGGGATTCTCTCTCTCCTCTCTCTGCCTCTTCCCTGCTAGTGCATTCTCTCTCTCTTTCTCTCTCTCTCTCTCTCTCTCAAAAATAAATAAGTAAACTTAAGAAAAATTACTAAAACATAAATTATATGGTTACCATGAGATACAATATCAAAAGCAACTCCCAGGAGGTAGGAGTTAGAAAGCAATGACTGATCAACTATATGTGCCCCAGGGACTAGGGTAATTGTGCCACAATTACCACAGTTACCAACAACTGCCTGGTTCATTTATCTTAGGGGAGCAAAGATTCTGTGAATAAGAGTATACTGCTAAATGGGAGAAGGGGAGAACAAGCATTGGAGTACTGTGGCTTGTCTCCACCACAGACCTATTGCCTTTAATGCTTCACACTCAAATACCGTAAAAAACTTCAGTTCAATAGGAAAACCTCACTTAGTAATAAGTATTGACATTTTAAGGGGCCTTATACCATGATATATCTGTGTTCTCTTATCTAGAGCCAAAAAAGTGAACCTCTTAGCATAACTTCTCAATTTATAAGAAGTTAAACTCAAAATAGATTTCAACTTCCTTTCCCACCAATCCAGTTATTACATCTTTTGCTGTTCCTTATGACATGGCCCATATTTTTGAGCCTCTATGTCTCTGCCTGGATTATTCCCTCTGCCTTGGCTTTCTTTTTTCACTCCAGTTCATACTTACTGTTTCTCAAATGTCATCTTTTTACACAGACTCCCCAAGTAAAATGGTTTGCTTTGTTGTGCTCACTAACCATTTCTAAGTGGACATCCGTTTTGGTATTTTTCATACCATTTTGTAATTATTTGATTACCATATATAATTTTTTACCTAGAGCATGAATTTCTTGAGGTAGAAATACTTACTGTCTTACACATTTTTTTGTAGCAGAGCTCATTATCAAATTCCTTCAATGGGAGAGCTTTCTTTTCATTTTACAATGAGAAAATAAAGAATTAAAAGTGAAAGTCTATTGATTTAAGGCCTAATACCTGTTTGAAAGGCAACCTTGGTTGGAACTAATTTATAGTGAAAAATTCTCACTCTGTTACCAGTATATCCAATTTATCCTCATTACAAGCTCAGGAGGTTTCTAGGTGCAGACAGTCATCAAAGACCAGACAGTAGGGAGAAGGCACAGGAGGGTGTACACAGCCTTGGGACTATTTTCAGAAATTTGGTTATTCCTGCCAAAAGGATTATTATTCCAGGAAAATTTTGTAATCAAGGAATTACCCTATAGCAGCCATCCCATTTTACATTTAAAATAAAATTTAATAAATTTATTAATTCAAGTTTTAAAAGTTTGGAAAGCAAAGAAAAACAAAAAAGAAAAAAGAAAAGTCCTACAAGTCCTTGGTATTGGCATTCTGTTTTGTTTTTTAACTGTTAGTATTGCTGTGTTCATATTCAATGTATAAGAATTCCCACTGATTCAACATCGTGAATTAACTTTTTATTTAATTTTGTCAATTTGTTAAGCAGAATGGTATTGAATAACTTTTATATGATAGTTGTAGAATTTGAATTTCCAATACATTTTTATTTTTAATTAGATTATTCTGCATACATCGTTCCAAATTATCCCAGTTATTCAAAATTTTGGATAAGTTGCTATGAAATGTTCTGGTAAAAAACTTTAATTATATATCATTTTAAATGAGAGTATACAAAACAAAAAGACAATTGCTAAGATTCTAGAAATTAATCTAAAGTTGAGCTGCACAGAGAATAAAGTGAATCCTAAGAAATACATGTTACAGACTGTAAAGCAAAATAAATGAGAAATTCACAAGGCAATTATGCATTTCAATAAAGAAAAAAACTTTAATAAATGCTTAGTGTATTTTATCTCCTTTCTCCACTATTCCAAAGGCTCATTCAGGACCTCCCGCACTGTGTGTTGATTATAGTGACTCCCAAATCCCAATGAGGGTCAGAGGACACTTTATGATTTAAAAAAATAAATAAATAAATAAGATTCAAAATTTCTTATGCTGCCATAAAGGTGAGTGTAAAGGAAGAATATTCTATAACTTAAGCCATAGTTTGCTATAGAGTCCCCTATATTTCCGCTACAAAACAGGGAATCTGAGATTTCTATAACTTGTTCAGAAAGGAAGCACTGTACCCTGATCCCTAGTATAATGAATTCTAATTCATTAGAGGGGATATTTGCAGACCCCCCAGAGAAATAAGAACAAATGTCATGCCTTAAAATTGAACTCTGGATAGTTCCTAAGCAAGAAAGTAACTTTAAAGTCCCAGTTCAAAAACCAAGCTGGTATTGCTATGTTCCAGTAAAACAGCAAAGCTTTGCAAGCCATAAAATTTGAGTTTTTCCATGTGTTGATTTTAGGGCCAGTGCTGAAAGTGAGATAAATCTCAGTTTAATCTTATGATTTTCTAGTTAATGTAGGCTATGTGAATAGTAACATTTAATTTCTCACATAAAAATAAATACACAAATAATTGATTACACTGCTAGTGCAGTGATAATTCTTTGATACTCCTTGATGATAATAATTTTTATGTACCGTAAGCTTTCTTTTCCCAAGGGAAAAGAATCCATGACCAGAAATTATATGCCCATTGATTAAAAGGTCAAATGTGAAAGTATCTATTAAACGTTAAAAATAAAAATCAATCAACAGAACGACTAACTGGAATATATAGCTTATTTAACCTCTTCTTGAAAATCTGGCTCATCTGAATTCAGAGTATTGCTTTTGATGCTGATGTTATATGCAGTACTCAAATCATTTGATAATTTACCCATTTTCCTCGTGCTGATTATAGTCTGTGGAAATTATGTATGAAAGGACTAAAGATCTATTAGTCACTTGGGGGAAGAGGAGATCTGTATTTCTTGAATGGAGCGCGGTCTAGTGACTGAGACATATTTGAAGAAATTCCAGGGCAATATACTATAAAAAATGTGATCTTCCTAGCATAAAATAGTGTTGAAAGGGGGTTAGGCATGAGGCATGGCAGGTGAGGGAAAGAGAGAGGGAATATGAGTCTTTTCCATCTTGCTCTACCTGTCACCCTGTGGCAAGTTAAGTATCAGGCCAAGCAAAGGGATGTAATTGAAAAGCACCGGGCCAGCAAATGTGAATGTTCTGCACATTAAATGTTGAGAGACCATGCAAAATGGATTGAGGAGAACGTCAACAGGCAGTGTCATGGAAAGATTTGGCACTTTCTCACTCTCCTTACAGCACTTCCTTGTTGTGTTCATTTTTCATGGCCAGATTTATTGTATCCTTGATAATGCTGTCTATAGTTTTGCCAACTTTGTGTAATTTTATTATGCAGAAACCATAAAGCTTAATTTATGTTCTTTATTCATCAGTTGCAAATTTTCTCTTTAGATTAAGATGGTGGTATTTTCCCCCTGCACAACCTGAATCTTTACAAGTACTTTTTTTTTCTAATACGATCCCTGTGACACACAATGTATGTATGCAATATTTTCTTCAAAATCCTTTCTATATATTTTCTGTATATTTTTGTTTACTTTTCTTTAAAAAAATTTTTTTAAATGTTTATTTATTTCTGAGACAGAGACAGACAGAGCATGAGTGGGGGAGGGGCAGAGAGCGAGGGAGACACAGAATCAGAAGCAGGCTCCAGGCTCTGAGCTGTCAGCACAGAGCCCGACACGGGGCTCAAACTCACAAACCCTGAGATCATGACCTGAACTGAAGTCGGACGTTTAAGCGACTGAGCCACCCAGGTGCCCCTTGTTTACTTTTCAAAGGCAGGATAATACCAGAATTTATGACTTTCCCACCAGGAAGCAATGAATCTTAGGGATCAAAGCAGACATTAAAATAAAATTACATAAAATTAAATATAGGGAAATAAACTGTGCATAACTGTAACATTCAGGTTTCCTCAAAATTGCTGTGCATGTAAGAGATCTATCCATCTGCTAAAGATGCCTTATTTTGCCTAGGTTTGGCAAGAAGGCTTTTGCAAATCATAGTTACAAAATGAAAAAATATATATATTTATAGTATAGTGAAAACCTCCCAGAGTTGCTTCATTTGAAATGTTTTGCGATTCTTATATTGCTGATCAGCAGGAGAATCTACTTTTTATCAGTTTTCCTCCTTTTCTCTCCAGTAAAATCTCCTTTATAAATAATTACCTCTTTTGCCTTGCTATGTATTTTTCTGTGTTTCAATGTGTCACAGACTTCTCATTTTTTATCTCATAGGCAATGATTATAAAACAGTAAAAACCTAATTCTTGAAAATATGTGAATATAATCAAGTCAATTTAATATTCATGAATGTTATATATATGTATGAATGCATATGTGTGTTTATATATATGTACATAAGTGTGCATTAGGTATTATATATAATTAGATACATGCATCATATATTTTAATTTCTATATACATTCATATTTGATTTATATATTTTTATTTTGCATGTTATATTTTACTTTATATATGTTCTCCTGTTGATCCAAACACTTTGGAATTGCTCTAAAAATACAATAATGAGAAAGAAATTATTTGCATTAGTTTTTAGTTAGAGCAAACTTTTTAAAATCAATCTTATTTCCCAAGATGAGCTTCAAGTGGCTTTTCATTGTTAAAAGAAATAAAAATTACTCTTTAAAAAAATTTTTTAGTTATTTTGAGAGAGAGAAAGCACATGCAGGGGAGGGTCAGAGAGGGAGGGAGAGAAAGAGAGGGAAAGGGAGAGGGCGAGAGCAAGAGAGAGAGAGAGAGAGAGAGAGAGAGAGAGAATATCCCAAGTAAGGGATTCAAATTCATGAACCGTGAAATCCTGACCTGAGCTGAAGTCAAGAGTCAGACCAACTGAGCTGCCCAGGCACCCCAGAAATAAAAATTACTTTTAAGTTATGAAACAGTGTCTTTAATAATAGTCTAAGAACTGTGCTGTAGGTGGGGCAAAAAGTCTGAAAGAATTTAGGATGCCAGGGTTTGGTCTTGTTTCTGCAATATCTTACTTTGTGACTTTAAGTGACACCTTTTACCCTTCTGCCCTCAGTTTTCTCATCTGTAGAAACAAAGGAAGGTTTAATTAAATTGATGCACCCACTGACTTTCTACAATGCTATGTGTTCCCTAAAAAAATTAATAAGCCACATATCATAATCACATCTTGTTTTTTTCCTAAAATCATCGTGTCTTTGATTTTCATACTTCTCCCAGAGGTTTAAAATTAACTCTCACATTGGTGTCCAAGGCATTTGACTTGTGGATGCCTAAAAACACCCAGGGTCATAACTGAAATTTAGTTAATACAGTGATACATTATCATAAATTATAGTATGTTCCCTCCATTTTCTGATTAGCTTGGCATTGTAGGTGTCAAAATGCAATCTAAATTAGTATTTCTCTTTTGCTAAAGTACTTAACTTTGCCTAGTTAAACTATATATTTTAATAATCATGCATGCCATGTAATAGTCTTATCAACTACTCAACAGATAGATCTTGGCCTCTCTGAGAAGATACAGACCTATAGAAAATCAGTGATCTACCTTATCATGAAAAAGCAGCACTATTAACACAAAACCCTGACACAGGACTCTGGGTTTAAAATGCAGGAATATTTAGAATACCACCTACTTTCATCATTCTACTTGTTAGGAATGCAGAGTTGCAGGAGATTTAGTACAAATGCAGCTATCCCCTAAAACCCCCTTATTTTAATAATTTAAATAACTTAGATTTTTAAAACATTTCTAAGCAGCTCTACTTCTATAATAATTCAACTCTATGGCATTATTTTTTTGTTCTTACTGCTAAATGGAAATATGTACAGCCGACCACTGTTGCCTGTATATTTTTGCATATTGGAACAAACTGTGATCACTGAAACCAACAGTAAAACCACATTAATGGCACAACTTAGATACATATGTCTCACACATGAATGTTAAATATGCCAGAACCCAAGAGTTCAGCTTGATAATATATCCCAAGCTTATTTTTAGAATGCATAAATCAATCATTTTATTTTAAAAATAATTGGTACAATAAAAAATAAGTTAATGTGTAGAATGTCTTGTAATTATGATAGACCTAAGATTAATCTTTTCACTCTGGAATACCAGCTATTTGCTTTTATGTCTGGGAAATAAAAGTTGTATCGTGTAGAAATGATATTAAAGATTCACAATGTTCATTAAACATGAATAGTACTTAATGAATACCTTCTGATTCTATGGGAAACTATCAGAAGAACACTTATTAGAGTTTCCTATATTCTTTAGATATCTATTTTATTTAGTTATATGCTGTGTCTCACAGGACACACAGGTTTTCTAGAATGGAGGTCTCCAAAATGATGCATGTGTACCTCAGGGAGTGAGCAGAATGACCCATAAAGTACAGGAGGAAAATATTACAACTTCTCTTTTGCTAAAGTTTATTTAAAATTTCTACTTTTGGAAAATTTTGTATATTTTATACTCTACGTGAGAGCAATGCGTTTTATTATTTATAAATAATAAAGCAAGAGTAGCCAAAACAAAAACTTTTTACTAATGAGGTGCACAGTCAACCAATTTGGAGACTGCTGTTGTAGTGAATGGGAGATTAATGACATCCCATTTATAAAGGCTAGCAAGTGAGAAAGAGGCTGTCAATGAGAAGTTCATTGATCTGTTTTCCCATGTCTACAATAAAGCACATTTACCTGAAATGTCATACTCTGGAAAGAGTGCCAAGGCTAAACATACATAAATGCCTACCTTGTACTAAGTAGCTGTATTGATTTGAGAGGCTACATCAAAGCAATTGCCTATGTGTAATTATTGTCTTTCTTCCAAAATGTCTAACCTAGCACAATACAAAGTTTAAATACTTGGTGTGTGTGCTTTTTATTAAATATGTTCAATATTGTTGAGCTTTTCTTTCTGTGTTTGATCTATAAACAAATGAATAGAAAATGAGCTTAATAAATCATTGGTGGCAGGTTCAAGAGAGTCCCGCTGTTTCTTTGGCTGAATGCTAAATGAATATGGTTGAAAATATAAAAGAAGTAGAAGAAGAAGGTGAAGAAAGCAATGAAGGAACATTAAAACCATGAACTGTTTGTAACCTTTGTAGTTCTTTTATAAATGTTAATGAAAAGCCATTGCTGTTTGTCACAGTGTGATCGGTGTAATCAATTAAATTGCACCCTTCCTTCAGGTGTTTACTTGTGTAGTGAATGATTCATTTTCCAAATACACAACTGAGAGAGGGCTCTGTTTTGTTTCCCTTCGAAGGGTGATTTATTGGTTTTTTACTTCTCTCTGTTAACATCTCTACTGTAATTCTATTAGGTCCGTTAATTCATATGTTTTTCTAATCCATTACTAAAATGTAACTATTCCACTTTCAAAGTAATGTACATCTCAAAGCCATAGTTGAAAAAAATCACTTCCAAGTCTCATTTCTTTGTTATTTCAAAATTATATTACGTTAAAAAAAAAAAAAAAAAGCTCCCCAAGTGGGTTCTCCAAGATGTTTAGTTACATAGCTATTACTTCAAATCACTAGTCATCAATTTCCTTTATGTGCCATTAGTCATTTTTCATTGTTTTCAAATAAAGATTCTGTTTATATATAGTATTTTGAGTTCTGAATTCTGCCATTTGAAGAAACAGGTTAGTCTATGTTGCTTTAACCATATAACAAGAAAGGTCAAGTTTTTTCTAACCAGATCTTTAATTATAGATTTGACACACAGGATGAATGAGTTTTATTAATGTTCAAAATATATGGAAAAAATAAATAATCCATGACAGTGTGGTATCGTTGTGGGAGCAGACAGTAAGTGAGTGCTTACTCAATTCCTGTTTCACTTGGGCTTTGAGGTAGTAAATTTTCAGCAAATGTGACAGGGTGGAGGATGGGGTAAGATGGTAATTCAGACTGAGGGAAGAGGATAGAGTGAAAGGTGAGTATAAGGCTGACATTTAGGAAACATCACTTTATCTTGTAATCTAGAATATATGTAAAGAGAAATGTTTAGACTCACTTCTGAATTTAATATTTCACCCATTAACATTAGTACTGACCATTAATAAAAGCAAATACAAAATTAAGTAGAAACAAATAAAGTCAAATAGTCATTTTAAGATAAATTAATATTGTTGAAAAATTTGAACTTTATTTATAGGTAACAATGTGGCTGAATAAACTGTGTATACAAATATAGATATTCATTCAATTTATCTGTGGTTGGATCACTATAAACTTTTACTAACAAGTGAGAGGAAGCTGTGCCTATGCAACTTTAAACATGAAGAACGTACCCTGCAGATGTATCTGGTGGAATGTCTGCCTCATTTGGTATTGAGTCTAGTTGAAGGCAGCAAGAAGAAAAGTTTCTCTTGAAAATTCCTAAAAACTAGCCCATGGTTATGCTCCTTTGGGGAAAGAATCCCATAAGCTATGTTGTCTGAAAACGTTAAGCAAAAATTGTAAACAGGTCCAACATCAATATTTTTCCTAGGCAGTAGGTAGAGGCAAATTAACACTTTAAAGCCAGTGCTAAAGAAAATAAAAATGTGCCACATATAAAATTCAAGAAGCATGAAATCATAAAACCATTAAATATGTGAAAGAACCAGCCGTGACTAAGAGTAACAATACCAAAATCTTCCATAATCAATCCTACCAAAACTGTGGGTATAAGACAAATCAAATGCAGAATATAAAATAAGCAAATTTAACATGATTAAAATAATAAAATATAATTTAAAAACCAGAGAATACCAATATGTTCAATTATATTTGAACAGGAACTAAATAGTACTTCTAAAAGTTTAAAGTACATATTTCACATTTAATATGTAAACAACGGTTGAACATAGGCAAAAAGAAAGGTATTGAATTTTAATATATTTTTATGAAAAATTATCCAAAATAGACTAAGAAATATAAATTAGGAAAGATGAAAAGGCATGGAAATAGTATAATGACATTCTGTAAAGATTTATTTAGAATTCTGTGACATGAGGGGACCCTGGGTGGCTCAGTCAGTTAAGCATCCAACTTTGGCTCAAGTCATGATCCATGGGTTCAAGCTCTGCATTGGACTCCATGCTGACACCTCAGAGCCTGGAGCCTGCTTCGGATTCTGAGTCTCCTCTCGGCCCCTCCCCTGCCCACACTCTGTCTCTCACTCTCTCTAAAATAAATAAATAAATATTTTTAAAAGTTAAAACTTTATAGATTTCTATGACTTTGAAGAAGGCATGTAATATAGAGAATTATATATTTATAATACAAATGAGGTTAGCAGACTATCTAGATAAAAGATCCATACACAAATCAAATGCTTTTCAATAAGTCATGTATAGTTAGAAAATGCAATTAAAAATGCTACTTAATATAAATATAATTTTAAAAATCTAGGAAAATATCCATTATAAGATATAAATAATATAAAATTATATTGGCATACAATAAAGAAGACCTACATAAATAAAGAAACATATTCAGGGGCATAATATCAAAAGAGGAAATGCATAAGATCGTGATATGCAATTCTCATGAATTTCAAAATTCTGTTTAGCTTAATTAAAAATATATTTGTCCAACTGGGAAAAAAGTGTAAGTAACATTTTTTCCATATATTTCTGGGTTGCTTTATAGGTTTTAAATCAGTTCCATTAATTTTTTTCTGTTTATCTGTATTTGTGACTATCAGTGTGTCTAAATTACTATAGCTTTATAAGTCTTAATATTTGATGGGCCTTGTATGCTTGCTTGGTTCTTCTTTAGTGATGCTTCAAGAATTCTTATCCCTTTAGATGTCTATATATACATTTTTTTTTAATATATGAAATTTATTGTCAAATTGTTTCCATACAACACCCAGTGCTCATCCCAAAAGGTGCCCTCCTCAATACCCATCACCCACCCTCTCCTCCCTCCCACCCCCCATCAACCCTCAGTTTGTTCTCAGTTTTTAACAGTCTCTTATGCTTTGGCTCTCTCCCACTCTAACCTCTTTTTTTTTTTTTTTTCCTTCCCCTCCCCCATGGGTTCCTCTTAAGTTTCTCAGGATCCACATAAGAGTGAAAACATATGGTATCTGTCTTTCTCTGTATGGCTTATTTCACTTAGCATCACACTCTCCAGTTCCATCCACGTTGCTACAAAAGGCCATATTTCATTTTTTCTCATTGCCACGTAGTATTCCATTGTGTATATAAACCACAGTTTCTTTATCCATTCATCAGTTGATGGACATTTAGGCTCTTTCCATAATTTGGCTATTGTTGAGAGTGCTGCTATGAACATTGGGGTACAAGTGCCCCTATGCATCAGTACTCCTGTGTCCCTTGGATAAATTCCTAGCAGTGCTATTGCTGGGTCATAGGGTAGGTCTATTTTTAATTTTCTGAGGAACCTCCACACTGCTTTCCAGAGCGGCTGCACCAATTTGCATTCCCACCAACAGTGCAAGAGGGTTCCCATTTCTCCACATCCTCTCCAGCATCTATAGTCTCCTGGTTTGTTCATTTTGGCCACTCTGACTGGCGTGAGGTGATACCTGAGTGTGGTTTTGATTTGTATTTCCCTGATAAGGAGCGACGCTGAACATCTTTTCATGTGCCTGTTGGCCATCCGGATGTCTTCTTTAGAGAAGTGTCTATTCATGTTTCCTGCCCATTTCTTCACTGGGTTATTTGTTTTTCGGGTGTGGAGTTTGGTGAGCTCTTTATAGATTTTGGATACTAGCCCTTTGTCCGATATGTCATTTGCAAATATCTTTTCCCATTCCGTTGGTTGCCTTTTAGTTTTGTTGGTTGTTTCCTTTGCTGTGCAGAAGCTTTTTATCTTCATAAGGTCCCAGTAATTCACTTTTGCTTTTAATTCCCTTGCCTTTGGGGATGTGTCGAGTAAGAGATTGCTACGGCTGAGGTCAGAGAGGTCTTTTCCTGCTTTCTCCTCTAAGGTTTTGATGGTTTCCTGTCTCACATTCAGGTCCTTTATCCATTTTGAGTTTATTTTTGTGAATGGTGTGAGAAAGTGGTCTAGTTTCAACCTTCTGCATGTTGCTGTCCAGTTCTCCCAGCACCATTTGTTAAAGAGACTGTCTTTTTTCCATTGGGTGTTCTTTCCTGCTTTGTCAAAGATGAGTTGGCCGTACGTTTGTGGGTCTAGTTCTGGGGTTTCTATTCTATTCCATTGGTCTATGTGTCTGTTTTTTGGCCAATACCATGCTGTCTTGATGATGACAGCTTTGTAGTAGAGGCTAAAGTCTGGGATTGTGATGCCTCCTGCTTGGGTCTTCTTCTTCAAAATTACTTTGGCTATTCGGGGCCTTTTGTGGTTCCATATGAATTTTAGGATTGATTGTTCTAGTTTCGAGAAGAATGCTGGTGCAATTTTGATTGGGATTGCATTGAATGTGTAGATAGCTTTGGGTAGTATTGACATTTTGACAATATTTATTCTTCCAATCCATGAGCAGGGAATGTCTTTCCATTTCTTTAAATTTTCTTCAATTACCTTCATAAGCTTTCTATAGTTTTCAGCATACAGATCCTTTACATCTTTGGTTAGATTTATTCCTAGGTATTTTATGCTTCTTGGTGCAATTGTGAATGGGATCAGTTTCTTTATTTGTCTTTCTGTTGCTTCATTGTTAGTGTATAGGAGTGCAACTGATTTCTGGACATTGATTTTGTATCCTGCAACTTTGCTGAATTCATGTATCAGTTCTAGCAGACTTTTGGTGGAGTCTATCGGATTTTCCATGTATAATATCATGTCATCTGCAAAAAGTGAAAGCTTGACTTCATCTTTGCCAATTTTGATGCCTTTGATTTCCTTTTGTTGTCTGATTGCTGATGCTAGAACTTCCAGCACTATGTTAAACAACAGCGGTGAGAGTGGGCATCCCTGTCATGGTCCTGATCTCAGGGAAAAAGCTCTCAGTTTTTCCCCGTTGAGGATGATGTTAGCTGTGGGCTTTTCATAAATGGCTTTTATGATCTTTAAGTATGTTCCTTCTATCCCGACTTTCTCAAGGATTTTTATTAAGAAAGGGTGCTGGATTTTGTCAAAGGCCCTTTCTGCATCGATTGACAGGATCATATGGTTCTTCTCTTTTTTTTTGTTAATGTGATGTATCACGTTGATTGATTTGCGAATGTTGAACCAGCCCTGCATCCCAGGAATGAATCCCACTTGATCATGGTGAATAATTCTTTTTATATGCCGTTGAATTCGATTTGCTAGTATCTTATTGAGAATTTTTGCATCCATATTCATCAGGGATATTGGCCTGTAGTTCTCTTTTTTTACTGGGTCTCTGGTCTGGTAGGAATCAAAGTCTGGTTTAGGAATCAAAGTAATACTGGCTTCATAGAATGAGTCTGGAAGTTTTCCTTTCTTTCTATTTCTTGGAATAGCTTGAGAAGGATAGGTATTATCTCTGCTTTAAACGTCTGGTAGAACTCCCCTGGGAAGCCATCTGGTTCTGGACTCTTATTTGTTGGGAGATTTTTGATAACCGATTCAATTTCTTCGCTGGTTATGGGTCTGTTCAAGCTTTCTGTTTCCTCCTGATTGAGTTTTGGAAGAGTGTGGGTATTCAGGAACTTGTCCATTTCTTCCAGGTTGTCCAATTTGTTGGCATATAATTTTTCATAGTATTCCCTGATAATTGTTTGTATCTCTGAGGGATTGGTTGTCATAATTCCATTTTCATTCATGATTTTATCTATTTGGGTCATCTCCCTTTTCTTTTTGAGAAGCCTGGCTAGAGGTTTGTCAATTTTGTTTATTTTTTCAAAAAACCAACTCTTGGTTTCGTTGATCTCCTCTACAGTTTTTTTAGATTCTATATTGTTTATTTCTGCTCTGATCTTTATTATTTCTCTTCTTCTGCTGGGTTTAGGCTGCCTTTGCTGTTCTGCTTCTATTTCCTTTAGGTGTACTGTTAGATTTTGTATTTGGGATTTTTCTTGTTTCTTGATATAGGCCTGGATTGCAATGTATTTTCCTCTCAGGATTGACTTCGCTGCGTCCCAAAGCGTTTGGATTGTTGTATTTTCATTTTCGTTTGTTTCCATATATTTTTTAATTTCTTCTCTAATTGCCTGGTTGACCCACTCATTTGTTAGTAGGGTGTTCTTTAACCTCCATGCTTTTGGAGGTTTTCAGACTTTTTCCTGTGGTTGATTTCAAGCTTCATAGCATTGTGGTCTGAAAGTATGCATGGTATAATTTCAATTCTTGTAAACTTATGAAGGGCTGTTTTGTGACCCAGTATATGATCTATCTTGGAGAATGTTCCCTGTGCACTCGAGAAGAAAGTATATTCTGTTGCTTTGGGATGCAGAGTTCTACATATATCTGTCAAGTCCATCTGATCCAATGTCTCATTCAGGGCCCTTGTTTCCTTATTGACCGTGTGTCTAGATGATCTATCCATTTCTGTAAGTGGGGTGTTAAAGTCCCCTGCAATTACCACATTCTTCTCAATAAGGTTGCTTATGTTTATGAGTAGTTGTTTTATATATTTGGGGGCTCCGGTATTCAGCGCATAGACATTTATAATTGTTAGCTCTTCCTGATGGATAGACCCTGTGATTATTATATAATGCCCTTCTTCATCTCTTGTTACAGCCTTTAATTTAAAGTCTAGTTTGTCTGATATAAGTATGGCTACTCCAGCTTTCTTTTGGCTTCCATTAGCATGATAAATAGTTCTCTATCCCCTCACTCTCAATCTAAAGGTGTCCTCAGGTCTAAAATGAGTCTCTTGTAGACAGCAAATAGATGGGTCTTGTTTTTTTATCCATTCTGATACCCTATGTGTTTTGGTTGGCGCATTTAATCCATTTACATTCAGTGTTATTATAGAAAGATATGGGTTTAGAGTCATTGTGATGTCTCTATGTTTTATGCTTGTAGTGATGTCTCTTGTACTTTGTCTCACAGGGTCCCCCTTAGGATCTCTTGTAGGGCTGGTTTAGTGGTGACAAATTCCTTCAGTTTTTGTTTGTTTGGGAAGACCTTTATCTCTCCTTCTATTCTAAATGACAGACTTGCTGGATAAAGGATTCTCGGCTGCATATTTTTTCTGTCTAGCACACTGAAAATCTCGTGCCAATTCTTTCTGGCCTGCCAAGTTTCAAAAGAGAGATCAGTCACGAGTCTTATAGGTCTCCATTTATATGTGAGGGCACGTTTACCCCTTGCTGCTTTCAGAATTTTCTCTTTATCCTTGTATTTTGCCAGTTTCACTATGATATGTCGTGCAGAAGATCGATTCAAGTTACGTCTGAAGGAGCTCTCCGTGCCTCTTGGATTTCAATGCCTTTTTCCTTCCCCAGTTCAGGGAAGTTCTCAGCTATTATTTCTTCAAGTACCCCTTCAGCACCTTTCCCTCTCTGTTCCTCCTCTGGGATACCAATTATGCGTAGATTATTTCTTTTTAGTGTATCACTTAGTTCTCTAATTTTCCCCTCATACTCCTGGATTTTTTTTATCTCTCTTTTTCTCAGCCTCCTCTTTTTCCATAACTTTATCTTCTAGTTCACCTATTCTCTCCTCTGCCTCTTCAATCCGAGCTGTGGTGGTTTCCATTTTGTTTTGCATTTCGTTTAAAGCGTTTTTCAGCTCCTCGTGACTGTTCCTTAGTCCCTTGATCTCTGTAGCAACAGATTCTCTGCTGTCCTCTATACTGTTTTCAAGCCCAGCGATTAATTTTATGACTATTATTCTAAATTCACTTTCTGTTATATTATTTAAATCCTTTTTGATCAGCTCATTAGCTGTTGTTATTTCCTGGAGATTCTTCTGAGGGGAATTCTTCCGCTTGGTCATTTTGGATAGTCCCTGGCGTGGTGAGGACCTGCAGGGCACTTCCCCTGTGCTGTGGTGTATAACTGGAGTTGGTGGGCGGGGCCGCAGTGTGACCTGATGTCTGCCCCCAGCCCACCGCTGGGGCCACAGTCAGACTCGTGTGTGCCTTCTCTTCCCCTCTCCTAGGGGCGGGATTCACTGTGGGGTGGCGTGGCCCGTCTGGGCTACTTGCACACTGCCAGGCTTGTGATGCTGGGGATCTGGCGTCTTAGCTGGGGTGGGTAGGCAAGGTGCACGGGGGCAGGAGGGGCAGGCTTAGCTCGCTTCTCCTTAGGTGATCCACTTCAGGAGGGGCCCTGTGGCAGCGGGAGGGAGTCAGATCCGCTGCTGGAGGTTTGGCTCCGTAGAAGCGCAGAGTTGGGTGTTTGCGTGGAGGGAGCAAGTTCCCTGGCAGGAACTGGTTCTCTTTGGGATTTTGGCTGGGGGATGGGCGGGGAAGATGGCACTGGTGAGCGCCTTTGTTCCCCACCAAACTGAGCTCTGTCATCCGGGGGCTCAGCAGCTCTCCCTCCCTTTGTCCTCCAGCCTTCCCGCCTTCTGAGCAGAGCTGTTAACTTATGACCTCCCAGACGCTAAGTCGCGCTTGCTGTGGGAACACAGTCCGTCAGGCCCCTCCGCTTTTGCAAGCCAGACTCGGGGGCTCTGCTTGGCCGGTGAGCCGCCCCTCCGCCCCAGCTCCCTCCTGCCAGTCCGTGGAGCGCGCACCGCCTCGCCGCCCTTCCTACCCTCTTCCGTGGGCCTCTCGTCTGCGCTTGGCTCTGGCGACTCCGTTCTGCTAATCCTCTGGCGGTTTTCTGGGTTATTTAGGCAGGTGTAGGTGGAATCTAAGTGATCAGCAGGACGCGCGGTGAGCCCAGCGTCCTCCTACGCCGCCATCTTCCGAAGAGAGTCCTATATATACATTTTTAAATCTACTCATCATCTTCTTTTGAAAAACTTTCTTGAGTTTTCATTTTATTTTAATTAGATTTTGAAATTCATGACAATTGCATATCATGATCTTACGCATCTCATCTTTTGGCATTGCGTCCATGAGATTCATAACATAATACCTTAAATATACACATTTAAATAAAAAAATGTCTTGTCATAATAAGAACCAGGATCATCTCACACTAAATGAAAAAACACAACCAGAAAATGCCAACACTGAGATAACAGAAATGTTGTATTTACCTCATTAAGGTTTTGGATCAGCCATGATAAAGGAAAAATGCTGCAAAAAGCAATTATAAATGAAAAAAAAAAAAATGAAGGGGGAAAAAAGTCTCAGCAAAGAAATAGAAAATGTAAAGAAGAACCAAATGAGAATTTCAGAACTGAAAATATAATAACTGAAATTAAAAAAAAATCGTTGGATGAGTTGAACAGCAGACTGGAGGAGACAGAGGAAGGTAATTAGTGAATTATAAGACATAAAATAGAAAACACTCAATCTAAATAACTAAGAAAATAGACTGAAAAGAAAAATGAGCCAAAGCACAGAGAGCCATGCACTATGACAAAAGATCAAATGATCAAAAGATCATTTGTGTCATTGGAGTCCTTCAAGGAAGGGGAAAAGGGCAGAATTGAAGAAGTACTCAAATAATAGTTGGAAACTCCCTGCATTTGGCAAAAGATATAAATACAAAGATTCAATAAGTTTAGAAAATAGAATTAAATAGTACAAGTTTATTCTATTTAACATTAGATTAATACGCAGTTCTAACAAATAGCACAAAGGGATTCCTTGTATTCTTCTTCACCCAGTTTTCCCCAACGGGAAACATTTTGAAAACTGGTAGTTCAGTACCAAAACCAGGATAATCACATTGTTATAGTCAAAATATAAAACATTTCCAACAACTCAAGGATCCCTCATGTCTCCTTTTATAGAAGCATCTAACTCCTTGTCACCCACCCTTAATCCCTGGCAATTAATGCTCTCAAACTCTATATTTATTTTTTTCATTTCAAAAATGTTATATAAATAAAATCAAATAATGTATAACCTTTTAGGATTGCTTTTTATCACTCAGCTCGGTTCTCTGGAGATTCATCTAGGTAGTATGTGAAGAACAATACAGTATTCCTTTTTATTATGTTGTATCATTCCATTATATGAACAAGCCAAAGTTTAACTCTTCACACGCTGAAGCATATCTGTGTTGTTTCCAATTTTATTCTATTATAAGTGATATTACAATAAATATTTCTGTACAGCTTTCATATGTGCATATGGTTTTATTTTTCTGATATAAATGAAATACCTTGGTTGTATAGTTGTTGAATGTTTAATTTTTAAAGGAATATGTCAAAATATTTTCCAAAGTAGCTATATTTTATGTTCTCACCAATAAGGGAAGTGATCTAGTTTCTCCACATCCTCACCAGCATTTGATATTATCGCTATTTTTTTTATTTTAGCCACTTTGTTAAGTAAGTAGTGATATCTCATTGTGGTTTTAATTTACATTTTCCTAGTGGCTAATGACATTTAGCATCATTTCATTTTCTTATTTGCCATGTGTATTATTTCTTCAGTGAAGTTTTTTTTTTTTTCCATATTTTTTGTGTCCTTTGTCTAATTGTGTGGTATTTTTTTACTGTTAAATTTTGATAGGTCTTTATATATTCTAGATACTAGTCTTTTGTTGGATATGTGATCTTCAGATATTTCTGCATCTTTGTAACTTATCTTTTCATGCTCTTAATAGGGCCTTTCACATAGTAAATTTTAAAAAATGTTCTTGATGAAATCCAGTAGATTAATTTTTCCTTTTGTAGATCAAACGTTTGGTAAAGTCTGAGAACTCTTTGCCTAGCCTTAGATCCCAATAATTTTCTCATGTTTTTAGATAAAGTTTTGCATTTTTTACATTAGAATTTCTACATTTACATTTAAGTCTGTGATTCAATTCCATTTTGAGTTAATTTTAATATAAGATGTCAGACTTAATTTGATTATCTAATTGTTCTGTTTTTGAGAAGAGTGTATTGAAGCCTTTAACTATAATGGTGGATTTTACCTATTTCTCTTTTCAGTTTTATTACCTTTTTGCTTTATATAATTTGCAGATCTCGGTTCTGGATTGCCATGTCTTCTTAATAAATTGACCCTTTTCCTGTTTATATAATGCCCTTCCCTGTCTCTAGCAATTTTCTTTGCTCTGAAGTCACTTTATCTTATATTAATATAGTCACTTCTGATATTTTTTATTAAGATTTTTATGTTAGGTCTTTTACTTACTTTACTTTTAACCTTCATATATCAATACACTTGAAGTGAGTTTCTTATAGAAACCATATAGCGAGGTCATGTTCTGTAATTCATTCTACTCATCTCTGTCTTTTAGTTGGTTGGTGCATTTAGCCCATATACAAATAATGTGATTATTAACAAGCTAGCCCTGAAGTCTGCCATTGTTTTGCTTGTTTGCCAGTGTTATTAGGAAATTTTTTCATTATCGCTTTATTCTTGAAGAATACTTCACTGGATACAGAATTCTGGATTTATGGGTTTTGTTTGTTTGTTTTTGTTTTTTGTTTTTTTCCTTTCAGCACTTGAAAATGTGGTACCACTTTCTTCGGGCCTCCATGTTTTTTTATATAAAACTGTCATTTGAATTACTTTTGTCCTGACATACAGTGTCCTTTCTCATGGCTTTCAAGACTTTCTATTTGACTTACATTTTCAAAACTTTGACTCTTTATAAGTCCTGGTGTAGATTCTTTGAATTTATTCCAGTTGTTCTCTTTATTTCTCACAACTTCATATTCAACTAAGCTTACCTCAAATATAAACTTTAATTTAAAATATCTTAATATTAACAACATCTGCTTATGAAAATATACTATAAAGAAAGTTACAAGATAAAGATCAACCTGTGAGAAGATACTTACAATGCTAATAACTGACAAAATATTGTATTCAAACTATATAAAGTATTTCTACAAATCTATCAAAGAAAAGGAAAATCACTCAATATAAAATTGATAAGAGCTTTAAATAGGAAATTCACAAAAGAAATGCAAAGTTTAATAAGCAAAGCTTAGGTTTATTAATATTAATGGTGCTATTTAATAATGAAAATATGTGACTTTATCTCACCAGATTGTCAAAATTACACTTTTGTATTTATTATGTTTAAGTGTTGGTGAGGATTTGGACAAAGAGGAAGATGCATACACTGCAGGAACAGGTATGGTTTGTTAGCAATATTTTGGAAAACAAAATGATATTACCTGATAAAGTTAAACATGCGCACACCCTACAATCCTAAAATTGCACTCATAGATGTATATACCCTAGAGGAACTTTTGTACATCATACCAATACATATATACATGTTCATAGCAGTATTATAAGTTAAAAAAAAAAAAAGAAACTTCAAATAATCAAAATGTCCATTGACAAAACTAACAAATTATAATATATTCACACAACTGAATGCTGTATAATGCTGAAAATAAACGAACTGCATACAGTATGATTGCACCTCAGAAACATGATATTGATTGAAATAAAACCAACACAAGAGTACATATTATATGATTCCATTTTTTTTTAAAAAATTTTTTTAACGTTTATTTATTTTTGAGACAGAGAGAGACAGAGCATGAATGGGGGAGGGTCAGAGAGAGGGAGACACAGAATCTGAAACAGGCTCCAGGCTCTGAGCAGTCAGCACAGAGCCCGACGCGGGGCTCGAACTCACGGAGTGTGAGATCGTGACCTGAGCCGAAGTCGGCCGCTTAACCGACTGAGCCACCCAGGCGCCCCTATGATTCCATTTTTAAAAGCAGGTGAAAGTAAATGATATGTGGTCTAGGAGCACCTACAGATATGGTAAAATTATAAAGAGAAGACAGATAATAATTTACACACAATTCAAAGAGAAGAATACAATCATGAGGAAAGAAATTGGTATTTTTTCTCATTGTTCTTTAAGTAGTCACAATTATTAAAGATGTAAAATATTTGTAAAAATTATTAATTGCTACTAACATTCTGAAGATCAAGTGCAGACTAATTCTTAAAACCACCTTCCCTGTATCTTTTAATATTTTTGGTATTAGTTTTATTTAGATTTCTCAACAAATCATTTTTCTGTAACCATGTGTGCATTTCTATTAATCAAAAGTTCATCCTCCTTTAGCAATCTGTCATTTCTTTTTTGACTACAACAGATGAAATATCTTTT
This sequence comes from Puma concolor, assembly GCF_028749965.1. Lineage (NCBI taxonomy): Eukaryota > Metazoa > Chordata > Mammalia > Carnivora > Felidae > Puma > Puma concolor. The sequence continues at coordinate 40,949,449 of NC_141668.1, read as the reverse complement.
GACTGAATCACATTAGTGGAATGATCTCTGTGTGAAAATCTAACATATTTTCTATGGAGCTGTAATTCATCATTTTAAAAACAACTTTGTGACATGTGGAGTGGAGAGGTAGAATAAAAGCCAATTTTATCTTGGAAGGTTTGAAACATATATTAGTATATTCCTGTAACTTTTAAAACTTAGAGTTCATTACATTTATGCCATATCATATCATAAAAATCTAAATTTCATAAAGGCAAATGCATTAATTATAACTTGGAAGAGTATTATGCAGAGGATATAGAAAATCTAAGCATGGAAAAAAGAAGGGTAATTTTTTTGTGTGTGTTTTGTGTATGTACTCGTGTTTATTTGTTTGCTGGTTTGTTTTGTTGTTTTCTTGTTCATTTTTGTACAAAATTCTCAGTATACCTATTGCTTTTCTTTTTTTTTTTTTTTTTGGTTTTATTTCTTGAATTGCTCTAAAATGTTTCTTTTTGTGAATAATGTCAACAGTGCAGTAAGAAATTAAAATTTTTTTACTTCTTTAATCAGGAAATTGCATATTGTCACTCTGATCCTTTTACAGTCTTCAAAACCTCTTTCAGTGGTAGCTGCAAATCAGCATAAATATTAAATCCGGATTCCATGATTACCTCCTTAGGGTTATAAGAAATTAGCTCAAGTTCATGTAGCATTAATAAATAGTAATGCTAGAGAGAAGTAAGAGCCTTGTGTTTTTTTGTTTTTTGTTTGTTTTTAAATTTTTTTTTAATATTTACTTATTTTTGAAGGAGAGAGAGACAGAGTGTAGTGGAGGTTATAAGAAATTAGCTCAAGTTCATGTAGCATTAATAAATAGTAGTGCCAGAGAGAAGTAAGAGCCTTGTGGTTTTTTTTTGTTTGTTTTTTATGTATTTTTTAATGTTTACTTATTTTTGAAGGAGAGAGAGACAGAGTGGGGGTAGAGAGAGAGGGAGACACAGAATCTGAAGCAGGGTCTAGGCTCTGAGCTTTCAGCACAGAGTCTGATGCGGGGCTCAAACCCACAAACTGTGAGATCATGACCTGAGCCGAAGTCAGACGCTCAACTGACTGAGCCACCCAGGCGCCCCATAAGAGCCTTGTTTAATGTGCTTTTTCCCCTCCAAGAATAGATAGAACATATAGATTTGAGATATGAATTCTCATTTGCTCTTTTCAATGTGCATTTTCTATTCTTTGTATTGAGATTTCTTAAATCTTGGTAAAAATCCTAACGGAATCAAGCTCACTTAGTTTTTAAATAGAAGTTGCATGTTCAGTAAACTTGTATTCCTGCGTTAAGAGCTTAGCTTTCTAATACCTTAAAGTATGCCTACTAATTTCTTACATCAGTTCTACCTTAAATCCAAAGTACACACACCGTTTAAAGTGAAAGTTTTAAGCATTATTATCCTCCTGCCAGCCTCTCAAAAGTTACATTTCTAAATGTCCCTTTTTTTCCTCTCAAATATTACACTGATTTACCTAACTTTAGGTAGAATTTTTCTTTTTACTTTCTTCCTATCCATCCACATATTTGGTTATTATGTGTTTTCAAACCATCTATACATGATTGAGCCTTCTATGAGCCTTCACATCAACTTTGGCAGAATAAGAAAGTACTCATACTTCTGCACAATCCTGGCATCGCCTCGGTCCTGCTCCCTAACCTCCACTCTCACAGCTTCACCAGAACCATCCACCATGGGATCATTAGAACTAACTGGGTCTTGTTGATTATGTCATTTACTCTTGTTTATGCCAGTCATCTCAAGAAATCAAGAACTCCCAGGTTAACCTTCTCTCCCAGAATCCCATCTCCCCACAGCTCTGTTGTACAAGGAGGCATCTCCCACCCCCATCACCCATTCCCTATTTTCCTTCCCTATGTTATTTTTCTTTGTAACATATGTCACCCTCTGACATTCTGTGTTTATCTTCCCACCCCACCCTCTACTGGAATGTGAGCTCCAATAGTGCCGAGATGTCTGTCTGTTTTGTTCCCTGCTCTATCACCAAAGCCTAGTATAGTTCCAGACATATTGCAAGTGCTACATAAATATTTGTTAGATGAAGGCATAAATGAATGAATGTATGAAATATAGAGAAGAAATACTCTGCTTTTTTGGCACAGATACAAAATTAGCATACTTTTTCTTTTAAGCTATTATTTGAATTGAGAAAACATTTTCATCTTGTTTTCCTTGTTAGAGTCTTTAGTGCTATTATTTGCCCCATTATGAGATTGTTTTCTAGTTGTCAGTTCCTTGTTATTGTATCATTTACATTTTGGAATTTTCTTTAGACAACTCTGACAGCTGTAAAAACACTTATGGTGGAATTTACCTTGCCTAAAACCATATGAATATCCTCTATTGGATCACAGGTGAGGGACTGGAAGTGAAACCTGAAGGGAAATTTGAATATCCACATAAATGAATTACTACCCTCTTATATTCGTCCAATAGTTGGACCTGATATTGAGTTGTGACATTTTAGAACAATTTAGAATTCCTAATTTTAGAGACAAGAAAAGTAGCCTAGAAAGTTTTTTTTTTTCAGATATCATTTATTTATACTGATATGATTCAAATATAGTAAAATGTCTAGGTTTTTTTTTAAATTCTCTAAAGAGCACATTTAAGACTAGCTGCCATTTGTTTACCAATTTTTGTCTGCTAAGCATTTTCCTAAACATTTGAGATGATTATCTTCTTGTTTAAAACCTTGCAGATGTTCTTGGAGTAGATAATTACTACTATTTTATGGATGTGAAAGCCAGAGAGGAGGTAACCAACTTGCAATCCAACTGCAGTAAGGATTCAAACCTGGCTTGTCTGGCCCTGAAGCCAGGACTCTTAACCAATGTAAAATTATTATTATTTAGTAGTTTCAAGGTATTTTATGCATTTTTGAAATTTTTTAAATTTAAATTCAAATTAGTTAACATACAGTGTAGTCTTGGTTGCAGGAATAGAACTCAGTGATTCATCTCTTACAGATGACACCCATTGCTCATCCCAACAAGTGCCCTCCTTCATGCCCATCACCCATATAACCTATCCCACCACCGACTTCCTCTCCAGCAACCTCAGTTTGTTCTCTGTATTTAAGAGTCTCTTATGGTTTGCCTCCCTCTCTGTTTTTATCTTATTTTTCCCTCCCTTCTCCTATGTTCATCTGTTTTTTTCTCAAATTCCACGTATGAGTGAAATCATATGATATCTGTCTTTTTCTGATTGACTTCTTTCACTTAGCGTAATATATTCCAGTTCTATCCATGTTGTTGCAAATAGGAATATTTCATTCTTTTTCATCACCGAGTAGAATTCCATTGTACATAAATCAAAACCACAAGGAGATACCACCTCACAGCTGTCAGAATGGCTAACATTAACAACTCAGGCAACAACAGATGTTGGCGAGGCTGCAGAGAAAGAGGACCTCTTTTGCATTGTTGTTGGCAATGCAAGCTGGTGCAGCCACTCTGGAAAACAGTATGGAGGTTCCTCAAAAAACTAAAAATAGAACTACCCTACGACTCAGCAATTGCACTGCTAGGCATTTATCCAAGGGATACAGGTGTGCTGTTTCGAAGGGACACATGCACCCCCATGTTTATAGCAGCACTATTAACAATAGCCAAAGTATGGAAAAAGCCCAAATGTCCATCGATGGATGAATGGATAAAGAAGATGTGGTATATATATACAATGGAGTATTACTCAGCAATCAAAAAGAATGAAATCTTACCATTTGCAACTATGTGGATGGAACTAGAGGGTATTATGCTAAGCGAAATTAGTCAGAGGAAGACAAATATCATATGACTTCACTCATATGAGGACTTTAAGATACAAAACAGATGAGCACAAGGGAAGGGAAGCAAAACTAATATAAAAACAGGGAGGGGGACAAAACTTAAGAGACTCTTAAATATGGAGAACAAACAGAGGGTTACTGGAGGGGTTGGGAGGAATGGGCTATGGATAAGGGACATTAAGAAATCTATTCCTGAAACCATTGCTGCACTATATGCTAACTAACTTGGGTGTAAATTAAAAAAAAAAAAAAAAAAGAATTCCATTGTATATATATCCCATATCTTCTTTATCCAGTCATCGTTTGATGGACATTTGGACTCTTTCTGTAATTTGGCTATTTGTTGATAGTGCAGCTATAAACATTGGAGAGCACGTGCTCTTTCAAATCAGCATTTTTGTATCCTTTGGATAAGTTCCTAGTAGTGCAATTGCTGGGTTGTAGGGTACTTCTGTTTTTAATTTTTTGAGGAACCTCCATACTGTTTTTCAGAGTAGCTGCACAAGTTTGCATTCCCACCAACAGTGTAAATTCTCCCTTTCTCCACATACTCTCCAACATTTGTTGTTTCCTGAGTTTTTAATTTTAACCTTTCTAATAGGTATGAAGGGGTATCTCATGGTTTTGATTTGTATTTCCCTGATGATGAGTGATATTGAGCATCTTTTCACGTGTCTGTTAGCCATCTAGATGTCTTCTTTGTTAAAGTGTCTATTTATGTCTTCTGCCCATTTCTTCACTGGATTATTTGTTTTCTGGGTGTTGAGTTTGGTACGTCCTTTATAGATTTTGGATACTAACCCTTTATCTGATATGTCATTTGCAAATATCTTCTCCCATTCCATCAGTTGCCTTTAGTTTTGTTAATTGTTTCTTTCACTGTGCAGAAGGTTTTTGTTTAATGAGGTCCCAATAGTTCATTTTTGCTTTTATTTCCTTGCCTCCAGAGACATGTCAGATAAAAAGTGGCTACAGCCTAGGTCAGTGAGTTTGCTACCTGTGTTCTCCTCTAGAATTTTGATGGTTTCCTGTCTCACCAGGAAATGTCTTTCATCCATTTTGAATTTATTTTTGTGTATGGTGTAAGAAAGTGGTCCAGTTTCATTCTTCTCATGTTGCTGTCCTGTTCTCCCAGCACCACTTGCTGAAGAGACTATTTTTTTCTTTGGACACTCTTTCCTGCTTTGTTGAAGATTAGCTGGCCATTTATTTATGGGTCCATTTCTGGGTTCTCTATTCTATTCCATTGATCTGTATGATTGTTTTTGTGCTAATACCATATTGTCTTGATGCTTATAGCTTTCCAATATAGCTTAAAGTCTGGAATGGTGATGCTTCCCCTTTAGTTTCCTTTTTAAACATTACTTTGGCTATTCAGGGTCTTTTGCGGTCCCATACAAATTTTAGGATTGTTTTTCTAGCTCTGTGAAGAATGCTGGTCTTATTTTGATAGGGATTGCATTGAATATGTAGATTGAATATGTAGATATCTACATTTTAACAATATTTGTTCTTCCATGAGCATGGAGTGTCTTTCCATTTCTTCGTGTCTTCTTCAATTTCTTTCATAAGCTTTCTATAGTTTTCAGAGTATACATCTTTTACCTTTTTATTTAGGTTTATTCCTATTATCTTTTGGGTTTTGGTGCAATTGTAAATGGAATCTATTCCTGATATCTCTTTCTGCTGCTTTATTTTTGGCATAAAAAAAAAATTTAGCTGATTGGGGCGCCTGGTTGGCTCAGTTGGTTAAGCGTTCGACTTTGGCTCAGGTCATGATCTCACAGTCCATGGGTTGGAGCCCCAGGTCAGGCTCTGTGCTGTCAGTTCAGAGCCTGGAGCCTGCTTAGAATTCTGTGTTTCCCTTTCTGTCTTCCCCTCCCCCACTCACACTCTGTTTCTCTGTCTCTCAAAAAATGAATAAACATTAATATTTTTTTAATTCGGCTGATTTCTATACATTGATTTTATATCCTATGACTTTGCCGAATTCATGTTTCAGCTCTAGCAGCTTTTTGGGGGAGTCTTTTGGGTTTTCCATTGTAGAATATCTGTAGAGTATCATGTCATCTGCGAAGAGTGAAAGTTTGACTTCTTCCTTGCCAATTTGGATGTCTTTTATTTCTTTTTGTTGTCTAATCGCTGAGGCTAGGACTTCCAGTACTGTATTGAACAACAGTGGTACAAGTGGACATCCCAGGGGCGCCTGGGTGGTTTGGTCGGTTAAGCGTCCGACTTCGGCTCAGGTCATGATCTCACGGCCGTGAGTTCGAGCCCCGCGTCGGGCTCTGTGCTGACTGCTCAGAGCCTGCAGCCTGTTTCAGATTCTGTGTCTCCCTCTGTCTCTGCCCCTCCCCTGTTCATGCTCTGTCTCTCTCTGTGTCAAAAATAAATGAACGTTGAAAAAAATATTTTTGAAAAAAAAAAGTGGACATCCCTGCCATGTTCTTGATCTTAGGCAGAAAGCTTTCAGTATTTCCTTATTAAGGATGATATTAGCTGTGGGCCTTTCATATATGGTTTTATGATGTTAAGTTATGTTCTTTCTGTCTCTGCTTTCTTGAGGGTTTTAATAACAGCCATGAATGCTTAGGCAGCCGGTAACAAATCTAGGACTAGGGTCTATTTTCTTGACACACAGTTCTGTCTATGGGCCACAACTGTGGGCCCTTTCATCCCTTAAAGGGCCTCATAGATTAAATCCTTCCTCCTTAAAACTTTTCTTCACACCATGCACAGTTTTGTGTGTCCCAAAACAAAGTCTTCTTGGGTCACAGAGGACATTCCATGTAGGAATTACTTAGTTATGCATTTACAGCTCAACTAAATTTGAGCAGGCCATTAACCTTGCATGATTCCCTGCCAGAGCTTTTGTTTCTGATGCTGTCCAGGATCCTGGTAAGCCCTTGATTCTGACTTTTTTTTTAATGTTTGTTTGTTTGTTTGTTTGTTTGTTTTGAGACAGAGAGAGAGAGAGAGAGAGAGAGTGCGCATGCACACGCACGCAGGCAGGGAAGGGGCAAAGACAGAGAGAGGGAGACACAGAATCCAAAGCAGGCTCCAAGCTCTGAGCTGTCAGCACAGAGCCCAGTGCAGGCTCAGACTCATGAACCATGAGATCCTGACCTGAGCCAAAGTCAGATGCTTAACCGTCTGTGCCACCCAGGTGCCCCTGACTCTGACTTTTGATTTGTTGGTTCACTTTTCTCCACAGGGCTAGCCTGAACTTATTCTTAGCTCCGTTTTTAGTAAACAGCTTCACTGAGAAGTTTGCTTTTTAATTTTCCTTACTCCTCACTCCACTTTTGAACTCACTAATTTTCTAAAATCTTTTAGCTTTGAGACACCCTAGTGCATGGGGATGCCAAGAAATCTCACACTGTATAATTAGAAATATAAACCTTTGTTTTTTCTTCTAGATTTAACCTTCTCAAACATCATGTCTGCATCTCATCAAACCATTTCAATGTCACTGTGGGATTTCATCAATCCAGTGTGATTTGGGAAGAGGAACTAGGGATTCCTCTTTGGGTAGTGCATGGCAAAGCCTACAAGAGTTCGTTCAGAATTTCATTTTAGTTTCACCTCTGTTCAGGCACCTATTCTATTAAACATGAAAACTAATGTCTTTCTTGGCTTCTTGAGGATCAAACCCATAACATGAGTGTTGTTAGTATCACATTCTGCCCAACTGAACTAACTAGCCACCCTACCTATTCTATTAACCATTTACAAATTGGCTAATATTAATCTATTTTTCCTCATTTAATTTTTTTTTCCTCTTTGCTTTTATTTTATGAGCCACTATTTGAAGAATGATAAGAGTAATTGAAGGACAACTTGAGTAGACTACAAGATGCCCAGATATCTGGTTAAACCTTATTTCTGGGTGTGCTTTTGATGGTGTTACAACGTAATTAGTATTTGAATTGTTGACCTGAATGAAGCAGATGGTCTTTTCCAGTAAGGGTGGTCATCATCTAGTCATTGAAAACTTAAATAGAACAAAAAGGTGAAAGATTCTTAAATTTACTCTCTGCCTGACTTCCTGAGCCAGAACATTGATATTCTCCTGTCTTCAGTGCTCCTGGTTCTCAGGCCCTAAAACAGAGACTGGAATCTGTATCATCAGCTCTCCCACTTTCAGGCTTTCAAACTATACTACTGGCCTTCCTGGGTCTCCAGCTTGCAGATGGAAAATCATGGGTCTTCTTAGCCTCCAAAACTGCATGAGCCAATATATTATAATAAATCTCTTTCTAGCTCTAGCTGTCTCTGTCTCTGTCTCTGTCTGTCTCTCTCTGTATTTCTAGCTATTGTCTCCTATTGGTTCTGTTTCCCTGAAGAACTCTGACTAATGCAGCGTATGTATAGTTTAATACAGGGACACTCATATTGAATTACTGAGCATGGGTAAAAGAGGCATATCTATGCATAGAAAGTGACAAAATTCATATTCACATGCAGTTTTTAGTATTCTAAAAGAGACTGTAGAGTTCTTGAAAAAATTTTATTTTTCTTACATTAAATAAAAACAAACAATAGTGAGTCTTAGAGATTTGTATATTGTGAGTGCTTCATGTATATAACATAATGAAATGATAGACTGAAGCTTTGGAATGCAGTAGCTCAAATGTGCACATGTGTATATATCTGTGTATAATGTATGTATAATTATGCATGCATTTTCATTTACATACCTGTCTATGCAGCTATTTATAGTACTGGGTCATGATGGTCTTTGAAGTTTGGACTAAAGGACTCTGTTATAGGAATTTAATTAGCAGTGACTATGTGGATAGTTTAATGCCCATGTGATATGTGCTAATTTGACTGAAATAGAGGTTCCTTCCTCCCAAATATTGATACATATAGAGCTTTTTTGGGGGGGGTATTTATTTCTATCTATTCAGTACATAATACAATATTATGTTGTATGCAGTGCAAAACGTTAGAGTAATCCCTTTGCCAAGCATTTATTATCAGTAACCTGACAGGTGCTAAAACTAAAAGAAGCTTTTGAATGTAAGATTTATTCATGAAAATTCTAGGCCATGTAACATATTGGGATTGATAGCATTAAAGGGAAAAGGGGAATAACCAAAATTGCTATTCTAGTAGTCAATGGAAATTAGCTTAAATTTGACTCAAGTTCTGACATAGCTTATAGCAACTGAGTAACAGGTGAGATAATTAAGAAGCTTCATTAATTTTCCTTAAGATTTAGGTATCATTTCGTTGTTTCTCAATGTTAATCTGGTGCTTAAGACCAGATTTCAGATGAGAAAGACCTTGCTTGTTTATCACCAAAGGATGTTAAGATAAATATCCCTTAGTAGTCCCATGGTATTTTCATTTCAATTTATTTTCTTCATTATTAGAATTATAAGGATAAGGGATTTCACAATAACTCTCAGAAAATAAGTACACTATGCATACAGCCAGTGGAATCTTCTCTAAGTTAGTAGTTCTGGGGAAATGAGTAGTGGGTGATTTGGGTAGTTTTATCTACTAGTGAGAGGTTGAGTTAGAGACTGAGATATAATTTAGAGACTGAGGTAGATCTAGACTTGAGTCTTGCCCTTCACACTTATTAGTCATGTGGCATTTGGACCATTTATTTATTTTCTCCTGTATTTACTTTACTTTCCTAAGAAATAAGGCTAAATATTCCTAGTATTTAGGACCTTTTTAAGGATATAAGGTGTATTTTACTTGTAACCCTTGAGAACCAAGTAGATTATTATTAGAAGTAAATATTATTACTAAGTTAAATTTTTATTTACTTTGCTTGCCTGTCTTATTTATTGCTAATACACAGTTGTAAATGGTTTATTATTTTTTTTTTACATTGGATCCCATATATGCCATACATTTCAGTGACAATAAATGGCAGGGTTGGAGGTTGAATAATGAAGCCAGTTTTATTTGATAATTAACAGATACACCTCAAACCAACAAGTCAGCTTAAAGTGCTTGAATCTAAAGAAGTAGTCACAGAAAAATCGCTATATTGAATGAATCTGAAATGTATTGTTGTCTTCGTTTTTAAAAAAAATTTTTTTCAACGTTTTTTATTTATTTTTGGGACAGAGAGAGACAGAGCATGAACGGGGGAGGGGCAGAGAGAGAGGGAGACACAGAATCGGAAACAGGCTCCAGGCTCTGAGCCATCAGCCCAGAGCCCGACGCGGGGCTCCAACCCACAGACCGCGAGATCGTGACCTGGCTGAAGTCCGACGCTTAACCGACTGCACCACCCAGGCACCCCTTCATTTTTAATTTGTGTGTAAGGGACATTTCTTGACAAACTTGACTTCTAACTAATAGCCACCTAAATGAAGCTCAATAAATCAAGCCCTTATTTTTGTGCTTAACAGGAATTAGGATTAATACATACGTTATCTCGTTTAATTCTCAGGAAAAGCCTTGTGAGATAGAAGTAGCAAGATAAGATCTTGACATATTTATCTTCATGTTTTCCTTGTTTCCAGAACTTCTATCCTCTTCCAGTGTTGTCTCAAGAGAAATTGTCACAGCAGAAGTGCATTTAAAAATAAACTACTGATGTTTGTTTGTTTGTTTTTTTAATTCTAATTAGGATCTTGAGAAACAAAAGAGTAGGCCATAAAGAGGGATGGTAGAGACCATTGAAATAAAATCCCCCAGAGAACATGCTGACCACACTCCTTTGCCCATTCTCTTCTTCAACTTGTAGAAAATGAGGGTTGATGAACTATAATAGTGAGGAGAAACACATATGGAAACCCCGGAGGCTCATTTCCTCTCCCTTTTAGAATCTTCATAAAAATCGGTCTTAGTAGGTTTGAGTTAGCTCGAGGAAGCTCTGGCAGATTTCAGTTGCTGATCCCAAAGGCTCTGCTTTTCAAACAAGGCCATTTCCTCAACCAGGAGCATTTATCGTTCTCTGGCACCTGTCCCTATAAACATGTAAACCATTAACATGGTCTCTCCCCACCCCCAGGAACTCTTTCTATGGTATGTCCATCAGAGGTAAACCTCACTGAGGCATGCCTCTGTCTGAATGTGATGATCAGTTCTCTTCTGCTTGTAACTTAATTATAAGCTGCTCTTCTGCTTATAATTTTTTTCTAATAAATTCTATTTTACATTATGCTAATGACTGTAAAGGATTCTGTCTCTGCCCCGTTTGCTCAACAGAAGGGGAGAGAGGGGCACCTGGGTGGCTTAGTCAGTTAAGCGTCCGACTTAGGCTCAGGCCATGATCTCACAGTCCATGAGTTCAAGCCCCGGGTCTATGCAGATATCTCAGAGCCTGGAGCCTGTTTCAGGTTCTGTGCCTCCCTCTCTCTCTCTCTGCCCCTCCCCTGTTCACACTCTGTCTCTCTGTCTCTGAGAAATGAATAAACCTTAAAAAATTTTGGAAAAGGAGAGAAAAAGGGCTTAACATTGGAGAAGATGGTATTGGGAAGGGGATCTAAAGACCTGGTGGTGTTGCTAGGTGGAAAAGAGGGAACCATACAAAAGCCCTCCAGAGAGTGCTTGAAAGGCAATCATGTGCTAAGATGCCAACCTTTGCTCTTTGAGTCTTCCTCATTCTCAGGCTAGGACCTTCTAAACTACTAGTGGGTCATGTCTCTTTATGTGACAGGACTTTGTTGTGCTCAAGTATGAGTTGTCAAGTGTTCCCATGCCCTCCATAACTCTCACCATTCCAAGACTGAGATTTCTGATACTACTAAAAGTAGTGATGGTGTGTGGGCTGTATTGAGAAGATTCCAACATAGTTGCTTTAGTAGTGGTGCACAGTATGATCTACCCTCACTGCTTGTTACATAGATGTTATAATTATTCCTCTTTAAGCCATCAAAGAAATCGAAGATTGGGAAGATTAAAATAACTTTCCTAAGGGCTTGTGTATAGGATCTATCAGAGCTAAGATTTAGATTTATATCTCTGGGATTTGAAAAATAAATCTTAAAAAGAAACTTACATTCTTAAAAAATAAATAACAAAACTGAATGTTTTATAAATTAGCGATAGTGGTGAAGAAATGGTAAAACTAAAGCTTTAGAAGGTAGTAGAGTAACCTACATTATTCCCACAAGTTTCTATTACATGACCATGGATTACAATTGATAATGATAGCAAGTTGTCTTTTGCAATATGGATTTAATAGATGCCTAATTTATTTAAGAGCTTCCTAGACAGTCTGATGGACCAAAAGACTAATACAGTATTAAAATTAGTATAGTACTAATGTATCACTAAAATTAGTTAAAATTGACAGTGAACATATAATATTACACATATGTTTACATATGACATTCCAAGGTAGCATAATTATATCAAAAGTTTCTTGGTGTTAGTAAAACTCAGGGAGAAGGCCATCACAAGTACTTGGATATATATATGGAAAGATTATGATTATCAATACAAATTTAAACAACAATTTTGTCACTATTGAACATTTTTAAAATTTTTTTTTTCAACGTTTATTTATTTTTGGGACAGAGAGAGACAGAGCATGAACGGGGGAGGGGCAGAGAGAGAGGGAGACACAGAATCGGAAACAGGCTCCAGGCTCCGAGCCATCAGCCCAGAGCCTGACGCGGGGCTCGAACTCACGGACCGCGAGATCGTGACCTGGCTGAAGTCGGAAGCTTAACCGACTGCGCCACCCAGGCGCCCCATGAACATTTTTAAAAAGATCTGTAAAACCTCTGAATTTCATTGACACTATTGGCCTAAAACAGAAACCATAGAAAGGATAAAAGGAAATAATAATAATTTTTTTAAGGAGAAATAAATGAACTTAACAGATATATTCAGAATATTCCTCCCAAAAATATCAGAATACACATTATTTTCAAATTCACATGGAATATTCTTCACAGTAGTACACATGGTAGACAACAAAACAAGTCTTAGTAAATTCAAAAACACTGAAGTCATATCATGTATCTTTTCCAACCACAACAAATATGACAGTAGATATCAGTCATAAGAAAAAACCTGGAGAACACAAATATAGGGAGGCTAAATAATATGCTACTAAATAACGAATGGGTCAACCAAGAAATCAAAGAAGAAATTTAAAAATACATGGAGATAAATGAAAATGAAAACACAATGGTCCAAAATTTGGGGGATGCAGCAAAAGCTGTTTTTAAGAGGGAAGATTATAGCAATACAAGACTACCTCAAGAAACAAACAAACAAAAATCTCAATATAACCTTACATGTAAAGGATCTAGGAAAAGAAGAGTAGGGGCACCTGGGTGGCTCAGTTGGTTAAGTATTTGACTTTTGATATGGGCTCAAGTTGTGATCTCACAGTCGTGAGTTTGAGCCCTGCATAGGTCTCTGTGCTGAATGTGGAGCCTGCTTGGGATTCTCTCTCTCTCTCTCTCTCTCTCTCTCTCTCTCTCTCTCTCCCTCTTCTCCAGTGGCTCACTCTCTCTCTTTCAAAATAAGTAAATAAACTTTAAAAAAGAAGAACAAACAAAGCCCAAAATCAGTAAAAGGAAGGAGGAAAAAAAGATTAGAGCAAAAATAAATAAAATAGAGACAAAAAAGACAATAGAACATATCAATGAAACCAGGAGTTGGTTCTTTGAAAAAATCAACAAAACTGATAAACCTTCAGCCTTTAGAGAAAAAATAAAACAAACAAACAAAACCAAGCTTTAGAAAAAAAAAAGAAAGAAAGAGAAAAAAAGAAAGAGAGGAATTATCAGTTGATTGGATATATTTGCTAAGCAGACTGTTCTCCACTCTCCTGCTTTGTTGGATCTCTATTTTAAGTAGGGAAAGTAGGCAGGGATGCCAGGAAAGACTTAAGCTCAGTTGTCTACAGCCTCTGTCTTCCTGGTTGAAGCATATGTTCCACACAGGAACACTATATATTATGTATTAAAACCACTATGACATACAGTTCTACAAACATTTTCTTGTGCACTCGGATAATTATCTACCTCTTAGCCTTGGGGATTTGGGATTGCATTTATAGAACTCTCCCTTTAATTAAGAATACTTGAGGGGTGCCTGGGTGGTGCAGTCAGTTAAGCGTCCGACTTCAGCCAGGTCACGATCTCGCGGTCCGTGAGTTCGAGCCCCGCGTCAGGCTCTGGGTTGATGGCTCAGAGCCTGGAGCCTGTTTCCGATTCTGTGTCTCCCTCTCTCTCTGCCCCTCCCCCGTTCATGCTCTGTCTCTCTCTGTCCCCAAAAATAAATAAACGTTGAAAAAAAAATTAAAAAAAAAAAAAATAAAAAAATAAAAAAAAAAAAAAGAATACTTGAGGTCAATCTAGAAATTTGGTTGCATACAACTAAAATAAAAATTTCTTGTTTCTTGTCATTTTCCCAAATCCTAGACCAATTGCTTTGGGAATTTGCAGAATACCAGATTTTTTTTTCTTTCTATTTTTACCAGTGTCTTCTTTAAGTAGCAATTTGTGTTAAATTAGCTAGTACATTTTAAGCATGACTTTTCCTCTCTAAGGAGATGAGACCATAAAAAGATGTGGTTTTTGAAACAGTGAGTGAATGGATTTTAACCTAGAACTGCAAAATGAGAGATTATAAAATCAGAACTCGGGGCGCCTGGGTGGCGCAGTCGGTTAAGCGTCCTACTTCAGCCAGGTCACGATCTCGCAGTCCGTGAGTTCGAGCCCCGCGTCAGGCTCTGGGCTGATGGCTTAGAGCCTGGAGCCTGTTTCCGATTCTGTGCCTCCCTCTCTCTCTGCCCCTCCCCCGTTCATGCTCTGTCTCTCTCTGTCCCAAAAAATAAATAAACGTTGAAAAAAAAAATTAAAAAAAAAAATCAGAACTCAGTGCACAAACCCACTGATGTTCACTTGATGAAAGGTATTGAAATAACCTGAAGTCATGGCTTTGATTAAGCAATTCTTAGTTCGTTTATTGATAGGTGATTTAAATAATCATTTACTTTTAACTGTTTAAAAGAAAAAAGAGAAAGAAATGGAAAGAGGTTACAGCAAGAGAGGGAGAGAATAAAGAGGGGTGAGAAGTAATGAGGCACAGGTACATTCATCATGGATGGGAAGTTTTCCAAGCGTCTTAGGCACCTCTGCTGTCTTCTAAGCCCATGGGTCTGGCCTTGTACCTCTTCTGCAAGGGTTAGGAAGAAAAGTTATCACAGATTCTTCATTTCTTTGCATCTGAACACAGGACTAATCTTGTGGTAGTGTAATTGTAGTATATACCTAAAAAGCCCAAGCATCTCTTTAATTTAATTCATGTACATGTCTCAAAAAAAATTAATTATTTTTGGCCATTGAGGAATCCAAAACATCAAATCAATTATAGGACACTGTGGTAATTGAACAAATCCTTTTACTTTTACTTTGCAACATTTATTCTCCATTATCTCTGGGATATTCTCCTAAAGGATATTGTATGTGGCTTGAACTAGCAACTAATGTATGGCACTGGTTCTCTCATAGCTAGAATGCATAGGTCTGAGTATCAAGAGCTAGAACCTAGAAAATTGTTCATTTCTATTCTTGCAGTTTGGTGTTCTACTAGTTTAGAGGTCACTTTTAATTTTTTTTTAAGTTTGTTTTTGGTGGGGAGGGGGAAAGAGAAAGAGAGCACAAGTCGGGGAGGGGAAGAGAGGAGAGACAATCCCAAGCAGGCTCTGTGCCATCAGTGCAGAGCCTGATGTGGGGTTCGAACTCATGAACTGTGAGATTATGACCTAAGCCAAGATCATGAGTTGGATGCTTAACCGACAGCGCTACCCAAGCACCCCAGTTTAGAGGTCACTTTTAAAACTACCTTTAGGTCAAAAGGGGAAAAAATATGTTGTTATTCAATCACTAAACAGTGATCTCTGTTGAGAACAGAGATGGTGGGATTTCAGCTTTGATTTATGAGTACCCAGAATTGTGCTTGGCACGCAGTAGTTGTTCAGTATTTATTGAATGATTGGATTTGGCTCTAAACATAACTTTGTTCTGTTCAAAATTTAAACCATCCTCAGATGATCTGGAGTTAATATTTAGCTTACAATTCTGAGCATCTTATCTTGCTTTGCATCTGTTATACAGTTTCACAGCATAACTAATGTGTCACCACATTGTATCACAGTGTCGCCAATATCATGCCCACATCAACTCTGTGTTGATACCTGGGAACTGGTCTAGAAGCTGAATCTGCCAAGAAAACTGATGTGCATATGTTTGGTGCCTTATTTTATCATAATCTCTAAAAATATACATTGAGAAATTCTTGCTGACTAAATATTAACAAGTATTCTCATTTGAAGTAAATTAAAGTGAAAAAATTTGACAACAAAAATATACATATAGTAAGAAGCTGGAAAATATTTTTGTGGGAGAGATTAAATAGTTGCCACATTTCAAGTTTGCCGCCCTCAAGCAGCTGTCCTCATGGATAGGAAAATGCGAGTTACAATAAATCATTTTTAATATGTATTAAACCTTGTATTTCTAGCCTATAATATACACTTGAGAGTAATTTACTTTCTTTAGGAAGTTCCAGTAATTCTTTCAATTCATCATTTAGTGCAATAAAACAATAATTTATTAAGTGGTACCTTATTCAAAATACTCAAATTATCTGATATTTTATTACTAGTAGTGTTTTTAGCGGCAAATGCTAATTCTTAGTAAAAACTTTATTGTCATTCCAAATGATGTAAATACCTTACTTATTTTAAAGTGCATCCTTTAATTTATAGACTTGTCATTGAATTTTAAACTACATATTTAAGGTTGTTTGGGAGCAGTATTTAACATTCAGATATGTTGGTTTTAAAACAGGTTATGGATGAAATACTTTTCATATTTTCCTATAACTGGGGAATTTAGTGTTAAGTAGCTGCTATTATTTTTATGCATTTTTGGTAAATGTTTTAATTGTACTTATGCCTGAAGAAAGTATCCTAGGGTATACTCTGGGGGGAAAAAAAGAACAACAAAAAAACTAAACAAGAATAAAATTATAGAAACATTTCTAATAATATACTTATATTACAGAAATTTTCCACTAATATAATTTAATAGAAACTCACTTTAAAGAGCAATAGTAGTACGTTTGGTCTAATAAGATAAAATTATTTCAGTAGAGGGGCACAAAACCCATACTACAGCAAAGATGGGGGCAAGAGTGGTAGGAGAGATAACAGAGGCAGGATGGAGCTGCACAGTTGAATGAGGTCCACTTGTATGAGTAGGTAAGGATGCTGACACTGCTCAAAGCGCACAAACAGAGCCTCAGCCAGTTTGGGAGAGGAGATGAGAGGATTGCCTTAGAGAGTTTATCTTCTCATTTTATTGTCTCAAGTTGTCACTTGGTTCTTTTATATCCCATTTACCTTCCTTATATCTCTTTTACCTATCCCTTTTATGTACCTTTGCTCTGTAGACCCCTGCTAACCTCGAAGGTTTTTCTGTGTGCTCTCCTTACTTCATTACTTCACTCAACACAGATGTACTGAGCACATATGACATGTCAGACATTAAGTAAGATTTTAGAGGTACAATTATAGAAAAGAAGCATTCTCTTCCTTCAGAAAGTTACAATTGAAAGGGGAACAGATGCATAAATAAGATCATGATAGTGTAATATTAAATAACCATAATGGAAAATGATTAATTAAAACAGAAGCATCTATAGTCTCCTGATTTGTTCATTTTAGCCACTCTGACTGGCATGAGGTGATATCTCAGTGTTGTTTTGATTTGTATTTCCCTGATGAGGAGTGACGTTGAGCATCTTTTCATGTGCCTGTTGGCCATCTGGATGTCTTCTTTAGAGAAGTGTCTATTCATGTCTTCTGCCCATTTCTTCACTGGATTATTTGTTTTTTAGGTGTAGAGTTTGGTGAGTTCTTTATAGATTTTGGATACTAGCCCTTTGTCCGATATGTCATTTGCAAATATCTTTTCCCATTCCATCAGTTGCCTTTTAGTTTTGTTGATTGTTTCCTTTGCAGTGCAGACACTTTTTATCTTGATGAGGTCCCAATAGTTCATTTTTACTTTTAATTCCCTTGCCTTTGGAGATGTGTCAAGTAAGAAATTGCTGTGACTGAGGTCAGAGAGGTTTTTCCTGCTTTTTCCTCTAGGGTTTTGATGGTTTCCTATCTCACATTCAGGTCGTTTATCCATTTTGAGTTTATAGCAACACTTTCAACAATAGCCAAATTATGGAAAGAGCCTAAATGTCCATCAACTGATGAATGGATAAAGACATCGTGATTTATATACACAATGGAATACTACTTGGCAATGAGAAAGAATGAAATATGGCCTTTTGTAGCAACATGGATGGAACTGGAGAGTGTGATGCTAAGTGAAATAAGTCATACAGAGAAAGACAGATACCATATGTTTTCACTTTTATATGGATCCTGAGAAATTTAACAGAAGACCATGGGGGAGGGGAAGGAAAAAAAAAAGTTAGAGAGGGAGAGAGCCAAACCATAAGAGACTCTTAAAAGTTGAGAATAAACTGAGGTTGATGGGGGGTGGGAGGGAGGAGAGGATGGGTGATGGGCATTGAGGAGGGCACCTGTTGGGATGAGCACTGATGTTGTATGGAAACCAATTTGACAATAAATTTCATATTTAAAAAAAAAATAAAACAGAAGCTAACCCTTAGTGAGCATATACTAATTATACACATTATTTCTTCTTTAACACTCAGAGGAATGGGATAATTTATGCTGTTATCTATCATGCCTACTATGAAGTTAAAAACTAAAACCTGGTGATAGAAGAAAACAAAATGGAGGCACCTGTGTGGCTCAGTCGGTTAAGCATCTGACTTCAGCTCAGGTCATGATCTCACAGTCCATGAGTTCGAGCCCCGTGTAAGGCTCTGTGCTGACAGCTCAGAGCCTGGAGCCTGCTTTGGATTCTGTGTCTCCCTCTCTCTCGCACCTCCCTTGCTCATGCTCTGTCTCTCTCTGTCTCAAAAGTAAGTAAAAACATTTTTAAAAATTTAAAAAAAGAAAAAAGAAAAAAAACAAAACTGAACTCACCAAGTAATTGAAACAGTGTGATGATCATCAAAGTGTGGTTACACTCAATCATCATTTAAATTACCACAAGTTCTTAAAATGCAGATTCCAGGGCTCCCAACAGCAGACCTACTGAACTCACATTTCTGAAGAAGGGTCTAGAGAATATAACTCTTCTCATACAAATTTTCTTTCTTAAACGAGACAACAATTTTCAAGGCTAAAGAACAAATTTTATGAGAAAATTTAAGCTGTGAGGGTATGTATCTAAAGAGAAATTTAAAACTACCTAAATTAGATGGTCTAATAAATAATAGAGCATTTCTTGGAGGTTCTATTTATGCCTCTAAATTATAATTTAAAACTGCATGTAAAGGAAAACAGAAAGATTAAACCTGATGGATTTCATTGTTTAACAATGCACATTGAATTTTATCTTCTCCTAGTTATTAGGTTATCATTTCAGATTTAGATTTGTATTTGTACTCTTCCCTGATAATGACATTTTCGGTATATTCTTGATTCATACATTCCATTTTTAATTAAATATTTCCATCTTCTATTAAATGTATTTTCTATTGAAGGATGCATGGAAAATCTAATTGAATTCTCTATCAAGCTCTGGTATCTTCATGTATGTAAATATATTTGCAGACCTTTTTTTATATCGGACTTTGTTTTTTCCAAAAGCTTTAAAACAACTTAATGGTTATGAAGTAAAACAGGTAAAATAAACAAAATTTTGGTAATAAAAATGAGATCAAGGAAACATTATATAGTTAACTAGGAGTGCAATTCCTCCAGTCAACTAATAAAGCAAAATTGAAAATGGGATAGATTTGAGGAAAACCAATGAAAATAAATGATGTCTCCAGCCATTCTTCAAGTATTTTTTATGAACTTCAGGCATATTTATTTCAATTGCCCAACATGCACTTATTTTTCTCTGTTTTTACAGTATTATTTGCTAGACTTACTAGTTCTATAAAAAACTATTTGTACAAATATACAGTTTTTTTTTCTATTAAATGATTTCCCTTTTTTGGCTAATTAAAAAATTATTTGAAGACAGTTAACATACACTGTTATATTAATTTCAGGTGTACAACATAGTGGTTAGATGAGTTTCTATATTCTATGCCCACCACAAGTGTAGTGACCATCCATCATCATACAACACTGTTACAGAATCATTGAGTTTATATTCCTTATGCTGTGCCTCTTATTCCCATGACTTACTCCTTTCATAACTGGAAGCCTGTATTTCCCACACCTCTTCACCCAATTTACCCATCTCTCTATTGGCCTTCCCTCTTGCAACCATCAGTTTGTTCTCTGTATTTATAGGTTTAATCCTGTTTGTTTGTTTGTTTTTTAATTAATTTGTTCTTTTAGATTCCACATGTGAGTGAAATCTTATGGTATTTGTCTTGTTATTTCACTTAGCATAATACCCTCTAAGTCTACCCATGTTGTTGTAAGTGGCACAATTTCATCTTTTTTATGGCTTTGTAAGATTTTACAGTATATATCTGCCACATATTCCATATCCATTTGTTTATCAGTAGACTGTTAGGTTGCTTCCATATCTTGGCTTGTAGATAATGCTGCAAGAAACAGAGTTTCATATATCCTATCAAATTGGTGTTTTTATTTTCTTTGGTTAAATACCCAGTAGTGGAATTATTGGATCACGTGGTATTTCTGTTTTTAATTTTTTGAAGCACTTCCCTACCATTTTCCACAGTGTCCATACCAATTTACATTTCTACCAACAATGGATGAGGTTTCCTTTTTCTTCTCCTCCTTGCCAACACATGCTATTTCTTGTCTTTTTGATTTTAGCCATTCTGAGAAATGTAAGGTAATATCTCATTGTGGTTTTGATTTGCATTTCCCTGATGGATTAGTGATGTTGAGCATCTTTTCATGTGTCTGCCATCTTGTATATGTCTTCTTTGGAAACTGTTTGGCTACGTTTTTAGAGTTGTAGATAAAAGAGCAAATAACTGCTTAATTTAATACCTGAATTACACATACATACTATGACAATGTATTAATTTGGAAAGTTTACTCTATTCACTCACATTTTATGAAACAACTTAATTCAGACTCTTCCAGTGTGTCTCTGACTTCAGTATCTTCATTATGTTACTGACAATTCTTGAATTGTCTAATACAATTTTCCAGGGCAAAGTCTCTTTGTTTTCTTCTAAGGTGTTTAAGAGACCGTGTTTTAGATACATTTGCAATGATTTCCCTGGTAATTTTATTTCAACAAGTATTTTTTCTCATAACATTGAAGGAGCTGGTTACTTTATTAAAACCATAGTAATAAATACATTATTACTACATTTAACCATTTACTGTATTCTTTAAGTGACTTTTACAAGGTTTGATAAAATTACATTTATTATTTACAATTGTGTGGTCATCAAACCTGAAATCAACACTATTGAAATTTTTATTTTCAGGTACATTGATTTGATCAACTGACATCTATTTTCACCCAAAATACTGGATGGAGTTGTTTGAAATTAATAACATGTTTTCGCCAAAAAATATTCTATTCCTCAAACAAAATATGAGGAATGGGGCACCTGGGTGGCTCAGTCAGTTAAGCGTCCAACTTTGGCTCAGGTCATGATCTCACGGTTTGTGAGTTCAAGCCCCACGTTGGGCTCTGCGCTGACACCTCAGAGCCTGGAGCTTGCTTTGGATTCTGTGTCTCCCCATCCCCACCCTTCCCATGCTCATGCTCTCTTTTACTCTGTCAATAATAAATAAATGTTAAATTTTTTTTTAAATATGAGAGACTAGGGAAAAGTTATTGCTCCTCTTTTTTCTCAAAAACATTAAAATATCACACCCTATCCTTTTACTTCGTCATGCACAACATTTGAAAGATAACAGTTTCCTTTTTCAGGTACTATATATATGTGTAATCTTTGGGCGTAATTTTGATTGATAAGATAATTGGTCAATTAAAAAAATTAAAAAAGGGGGGCGCCTGGGTGGCGCAGTCGGTTAAGCGTCCGACTTCAGCCAGGTCACGATCTCGCGATCCGTGAGTTCGAGCCCCGCGTCAGGCTCTGGGCTGATGGCTCAGAGCCTGGAGCCTGTTTCCGATTCTGTGTCTCCCTCTCTCTCTGCCCCTCCCCCGTTCATGCTCTGTCTCTCTCTGTCCCAAAAATAAATAAAAACGTTGAAAAAAAGAAAAAATTAAAAAAAAAAAAAAAATTAAAAAAGGAAACAAGATAAAAGGAAGTCAGGTTAAGCTGTTTATATCAGATCAAGGAAATACAGAACAAAATTTTTACCCTTTGTGCTCCCATACCATCTTCAATAGATTATTATTAGGATACTTGCTACATTGTAATTGTTTTAATTTTATGAATTTTTTAAATAAAAAATTTCAAGTATGAACAAAAACAGAAAAAAATGTTGGTCATCTCTAGGTTTATAAAATCTTAATATTTTGCTTACTATATCTGCTTCTGATTTACTCTTCTAAGGAACAAAACATAGCTGTAGTGGAAATAACCCATGTAAACTTGACAAATTACATTCCCCTTCCTCTACTGAAATAACACCTGGATTGCTGTTGTTTCTATGTGTGATATTACTTTACTGTGCTTATACTACATATATACTCCATGAACAATATATTTATTTATATATATTATTTATATATATATATATGTCCAAAGAACTGTTAAAAAGTTATGAAATATATAGAAACCTTAGTAATATTTTTATGCCTCAAAATTTTATAGTAATGTGTATCAATTATTTCTCAGTAAAAGTAGAAAACTGAATTTTTTAAAAGTTCATTTTTGAGAGAGTGCTAGCATGAGTGGGTGAGGGGCAGAGAGAGAAGGAGACAAAGGATCCGAAGTGAGCCCCAGGCTGACAGCAGAGAGCCCAATGTAGGGCTGGAACCCAGGAACCGTGAGATCTTGACAGGAGTCAAAGCCAGACGCTTAACCAGTTGAGCCACCCTGGTACCCCAATATATTGTATCATTTCAACTGGAATGCCAATTAGATTTCGCTAGAAAACTGGACAAATTACTTACAATTTATGTGAAATTTAAATTTCCAGATATAATAGTGAAAAGTGTGCAAATGAACAAGTGAAGGAAGTATAATTTAACATAAATATGACCAAAAAAATAGAAAGTCACTATACTCAAATCAAGACAATATTGGCTTAGGATTAGAGGTTCCAAAAAAGAGAATTCAGAAATAGATACCTTAATATGCAGAATTTTTAAATGACAAGGGTGGCATTTTAACTCAGGGAGAAAAAAAAGAGATTGTCATAAACAGCGTTAGCACAACTGTCTAGGTATCTGAAAATAAAACTCTGTAAAAATTAAAATGAAAAAAATACCCAAATTCTATAAAAGCATATAGAAAATACAATATATGATATGGAGTTAAGGGAAAATTTTTTTAACCAAGACTGAAAATGTAGACTTTACATGGGAAAGGAGGTACATGTTTGATTACATCTTCTTTATGAAGTCATACATAGCACTTAACAATGTGCCAAGAACTAGTCTAAGTACTTTCCCAGTATGACTTAATTTTCTTAATAACTATTTGAGGTAGTTGTTATTATCATCTATGTTTTTACGGATGGGAGCATTAAGGTATAGGTCACACAGCTAGGAACTTTTGTAGCAAAGGAAATCATTAGTAAGGCAATAAGCTAATAATAGGTTTTGGGGAAATAGTTCACAACACAAAGGACAAAGAGAGGGTTATTATCTATGTAATACAAAGAGCTTGTACCAATTGTTAAACAAAAAACGTGAGAGGAAAAGAGTAGCCCAATTGGACATAAAGGATTAAAACACTGCATAGAATAACACATCCAAATGGTCAACAAATATAAGCAGAGACATTTGAACTTACTGGTAATTAGGGATTTGCCAATTAAAGCAACAATGAGATATCAATTATACCTACACAAGTACTAAATATTAATAAGAACCATAACACCAGTTGTCTTTACTTGTTACTGTTTTGAACATTTTTTCCCGGAGTTGAATTTTCCAGAAGTCAGATCCCATGTTTATGTACCATTCATAAATTTCTACATAGAGCTATAAATGAACATAATATTTCAATAAAAAACCATTAGGCAAGCACATCTAGTGTATGTTTACATAGATTTGAGTATACTACCTGACAAATCAGTATAGGTAGTAACTCTGTAACTCTTTATAGCTTCTATTCTTAGCAAGTGTGTAACTTTGCTAGAAGCTACCCAGGCACTTTTTAAGCACTTTCTCATTTAATCTTCCCCATAAACTTTTTAGGTGTGTACTGTACAGCTCCCACTTTACTTATGATAAATATGAGGTTAGAGCTATTGGGGAACTTGAGCTATGTGTCACACAACTAAATGGCAAACTCCAGATTTGAACCCTACTCCACCTGAGTTTTAGATCCCAAGTTATACTTCTTGCATGAAATAAACTATCAATGGTGAATATACTTCTTTTTAAACAATGCATGCCTATACGAATCCAGATTTTTTTCCTATTACCAGTAAAGTTTTGACCATATGTTTGCTGCCAAAAAATATCTGTCTTCTCAAATGAACATAATCACTATCTTTAAAATAGGCATTTCTGCAGTTTCTGTTATCATTCATAAAACTATGCTTCATGTCCTTAGGAAGAATTCAATACTTTATAAGAAAAATAAACAGGATAAATGGCTATAGCAATTTCTATATTTAGTAGAACTAGGTATATTTTTAAAGGTAACTAGAATTGACAAAATCTTGAGATTAACTACATAAGAGAAAGAATGTTTTAATTATACATTCCATTTGAATTGTCAGAATATAGTATCTCGGGTGATCATTGCAATGTTGAAAAGGTGAATTTCCAAGCAACTCAAAAGGTAACATTTTTTTAATTTGGGCTAGATCATGTGCTTGAATAGAATTTTCCTTAGGTTAATGAAAAGACAGGTAGCAGCAAAGTGAATCAGTGTTACAAGGTTAAGAGTGAGCAGGAGGGCGGCGCTGGGAGCTGCCTATGCAGATAGAGAATGCTGGAGTGGTGACCAAGCAATTGTTTATTTTTTTTTAAGTTTTTTTAATGTTTATTTATTTTCAGAGGAGAGGGAGAGACAGAGCATGAGCAAGGGAAGAGCAGAGAGAAAGGGAGACACAGAATCTGAAGCAGGCTCCAGGCTCTGAGCTGTCACCACAGAGTCTGATGTGCGGCTCGAACTCATAAACTGTGAGATCATGACCTGAGCTGAAGTTGGAGGCTTAACCAGCTGAGCCACCCAGGCGCCCCACCAAGCAATTGTTTAAGAGAGACTTGTTTATTAGTTGTTTTTAAAATGCAGATCAAGTAATAGTTTCAAGCTGTCTCCAATAAAAGTGAAGCTCAATAAAAATACATTTTAATTTTCAAAATGCTGTGTGTTAAATAAATGCAGAAGTCACAAAGGAGAGCCCCAGGCAAAGTGTGAAAGTTACAGCTGTAGAAATTAATTTACATGAAAGAACCATCGCGGCGCCTCCTTTTGAAATGGCTTGCTACTAGAAAACACAACATGGCCCACATGTTCTGAAAGAAAGTCAAGAATTCAGACATGAGGCACTGACAGCTGCAATCATTTATTTTTCAAACTCCTGGTCATGCTATGGCATGCCTGCTAAATATGAGGTAAGATGGTAAAGGGGGAAGAAAAAGTTGATGAAAGAAACAGCCAGAAGGCCTTTAACACCTTTTCACAAACCTACTGTTCAGATGTCCTTGAATTTTAAATGAGAATGTCAATTGAAATTAATTTCATGTCAATTAAATTCCCAAAACAAATATTCCCTTTGGTGTAGCCACCTCACCTAATAAACCCAAACAAAGAGAAGTTTATAGTTTTAATTAATTATAGAAAAGACTAATTTTAAGATACATTTGTAAAACACTATGATACTAAAGTTTGAGTAGTTCAGGGCCAACTCCTTTAATTCCTTGAAAAGCTATTAACTGAGGTCCTACTATGTTTAGGGCTTCAGTGATTACCAAAGTTGAGTAAACTGTAGACCAAAGTGTCAAATTGTTTTTGCCTTCATTCTTTTACTTTGATATATTATGACATTATCTCAAAGGAATTAATTCCTCAGCTAAGGTCCTGACAACCATACATTTCTCCATAGAGAGAACTTCCATTAAGAGTAGGCAGGTTAACCTGAGAAGTCCTGGGCTTACGTTGTCAAGTGAGCTTTTCAGGTGCAAAGAGTCATAACTTTGTATTGCAGGAATATTTTCTCGGGAGCATCTTTTAAAAGTTCTTCTATCCCATTACTTTTGTTCTTCAGAGATTCATTTGGTGCTAGATTCAATTCTGTTTTTTTGTTTTTGTTTATTTGTTTTATGACTCTCTTAAATACTCTGGTGATATCGACACACAACACACATAGAAATATATGTAGATAGGCATATACACACAGATATATGGATAGATAGATATACATACACACATATATAATTTCTTATACATACCTCTCTATGTTTAAAGATTTTCAAATGTTTATAAGTTATTTCACTATTTTTATACTGGGTTTCAGATAATCTTCACCGGTTCTGAAATTTCAAACGATATATTCAGCAGAGTGTCTGTGTAGTAGATATTCTAAGACTGAAATTCTAAGACCTTACACATATGAGATTTTTGTTTGTCTAAGTCACGAGTAAAAACTTGGCTGAATATAGTGCATTTTTAAAAAATGAAACTTTTCTTACTTTTATTGTCTATTATTTCTTAATAGTGCAGTTGTTTAAACAGACATTGATCTACACTTTCCTTTTCTGTTGCACCACATCTGCTTTATCTTTCACACCTCCATGGAGTGTGCAGTATTGATCATCAAAAACGATCTCCCAATAGTAAATCCCCATTCTTTTTATTCAAGCATCATTATTCATGTATTTCTGTGGTTCTGATCCCTAATTCTGTATTTTCATCTTTTTTCATAATCATGTCCCTTTGGGTAATCCATTATGACCCCAAACTCAATTTTTGTAATGCAAATGTTCTTACCTCTCAAGCATCCTTTTCTCAATTAATGATATAAACACTTTTCAATTACCCAGGATCAAAACCTGAATTACTCTGTTTTCCCCCACCACGATCATTTCAAATCCTTTACCAAGGCCAATTCTTTAAAAAAAAAAAAATCCATTGAAAGCATTCCTTCTAGGGTGCATGGTGGTTTGGTCACTTGAATATCCAGCTCTTGATTTCTGCTCAGGTCATGATCTCATGGTTTGTGAGATGGATCCCCACGTCGGGCTTTGTACTGACAGCATGGAGTCTGCTTGGGATTCTCTCTCTCCCACTCTCTCTGCCCCTCTCCTGCTCATGTGCTCTCTCTCTCTCTCTCTCTCTCTCTCTGTCTTTCAAAATAAATAAACTTAGAGAGAGAGAGAGGGAGAGAGAGAGAGAGAGAGAGAGAGAGAGAGACAGCATTCCTCCTTCTTTTCCATTTGTTCCACATAGGGATGACACACAGGTCAGACTCTAATCACTTCAGGTACAGAGTTTGAAATAGTCCCAAGCTAGTTTTCTTTTATCTGCAGTTTCCCTCTCCCTAATTCTTGTATGACTAATCATAAAATTTTCTCTAGCATAATTCTGAAAAAAAACTTGCTATGGTTTCTCATTTCGTATGAAATAATGCAGCCAAAACTTCATTAGTTGGGAACACAAAATTCTCTAAAGTCTGAGTTTAATCTACCCTTCAAGTGAATCTTTAATTCTTTCCTTTTTCCTGGCAAGTCTAATCTATTCTTTCACTTCCATATTTCTTAGACACTATATTTTAACCCATTTCGTATGCTCTTTTCCAGATCTACCAAGATTTTGAGTGTATTTGAGGTTTATTCACTTTTAAGGCACAATCTAATTGCCATATTGTTATTGTTAAGCTTTTCCTAAACATTTTACTTCATGGTGAAATCTGCATAATCTGACGTGATATTGCATTAGTGACTAATCCATGCTGAAAATATTTTGTGTGTGATCTTAGCATCATATATGTATGTGTATTGACACATTGGTAATATGTACATTATCCTTATTATTACATTGTTTATATATGATTAACATACAATCTAACCTCATAAATCAGTTGTAAGCTCTTTGAGGAAAGTACTGTATACACCTCTTATGCTCATTAGAATAGAGCCTTGCATACAGTTGATGCTCATTTTATCCCTGCTAATGAATGGACGCTTTAAAACACATAAAACATGGAAATCATAGGCTAGTAGAGTTGATAAATTTGAAAGAAAAATGATTCACTGAGTGGCTCTTTAGGATAATGCAAGACCATATAAGAAAATTTTTTCTTGAATTTCTGTTAATATTATTTGCTCTTAGAGTAAATAATTCTATAGCTGAAAGCTTAGTTGTTGTTTTTTTTATATTGACTAATTCTAGCAAGAGGAAAAGTTCCTGAATTCCTTCATGTGTGTTTGAAAATACATAGGTGATTTTTTTTATGCATTGATTATAGGTATAAAGAAAACCGACTTAAATGTGAGAATGATGATTCTTGTCAATGGCGACACAACTCTTTAGACAGTGGATTCTTTGATGATCTCTTAAAGAGAGTTGCCATTATCACTTGAACTTGTCTCCAGAATAATTCTGGCATTCCTATATACATCCACATACCTATATTGTGAGTATACTACAAAAATTTATGATTGGAAAGAAACTCACATATCTGTTGTCCAATATATATAACATTGAAGGATTTACATTTCCTCCAGTGGAAAGTTGAGTTTCATTTGCTTGTCAAATTATATTATAATAAAAAATTTTTCAGGGGATTTAGAAGATCTGCTGAAGTGAACTTTGTCAAGTAACCCATGAGTAAAGATACTTTGCTTTGAATTTCATTCTTCTATGTGTCACTGACACCTATAGATATAAGGTGCTACATATTTTTAAGGCTTCCCACTCCATGGCACAGCATATAATGTAGTTTCAAAATATGTTCTATTAAATAAGATTCTCAGGCACCTGGGTGGCTCAGTCAGTTAAGCATCCTACTTCAGCTCAGGTCATGATCTCACAGTTTGTGGGTTTGAGCCCCACATCAGGCTCTGTGCAGAGCCTGGAGCTGAAGTAGGATGCTTAACTGACTGATATATTTTACATATTTTGGTTGCACTATATAAATAGATAGATGGATATAATTCAAATCTCATACAGACAAATAATCTGTTTAAGAAACCTCAGTGTAAAATCTAGTGTGGAAAGAAAACAAAGAACAGAGGGTTTAAATGGTGCTCTGTTGAAATGGTGACATTTCATCTGATAGACTACTTCTGTTGCACATAGGTGCTGAAAGGCTTTGTTTGAATGTGAATCAACTATTAGCCTAAGTTACTGGTAACCAACAGGGGAGTTTCTCCCAGCTGTGAGTTTAGATAGAAACTCTAGTAGCCCTATCTTCAGGTTGCCTCCAGTGATGTGGTGATTGTAATTTGTCAGTGTGAAAAGACTGAGCCATACATACCGATGAGACTAAGAACTACATACCCCATAATCCACAGCCAAGTGCAGAGAAAACTTTAGTGATGAATGACACCAGGTCTTGGCTCCAGAGGAACTTGGAGATTATTGGGGGAGAATGATGTGAAAAAGGAAAATTAAAAGCAAGGTGTTAAATGCTACCAACTCAATATAAACAAAGCACCAAAAGCCAACAAAAGGTAAAAACCACGATCTTTGCCTGATGGGAATGAAGTTGTGAAATTATCCTCTAACCAGACATAGAGAACCCAGTCAATGTATGCAAAATCATATTTACAATTGTGGATGTAAGAAAGGTGTTAGGAACTGTAAACAGAATTTTTTAGAGACCCCTTCATGAAACTTGTGGCTTGAAAGTATTAGAAATGAGTGCTCGATGGTTGATTCAGGTAGAAACCACCAGTGGAGTTCTTACTGGATGAATGGAATAAACTATGTCAAATAATTTGTGTAAGTATAGGCATCAGCTGAGGATAGTCTTTGTAAAGTATTTAATATACCAATTCAGTCTGTATTTCTCTATACCTTTTATCTTCTACCAGTGTTAATTTCCACCTACTTGCATGTTAAAAGCCTGTAATTCTTCCTTTGTTCTGGGGAGCTCAATTCTCTTTAAAATATGAGCTGCTTCTAGCAGCAATAGTCACAGGGAAATAAAAGCATGGATGTTAAAACAGTGGATTTGGAAGACAAGAATGAGAAAGGGATGCTGTAGAAGAAAAAACATGACAGTGCTTTGCACTGTCTCCAGGGTAAAAATGAAAGTAGTTCATTAACATGTACTTAGATAATAGTACATTCTTATAGTGCATATTTAAATTTGGATTTGAAAAAAAAAAAACCTACCTACATCACAAGATTTTGCATCATCTAAAAGAAAATCTTAATTGGTCCATCTGGCATTTGAAATAATGCTCTACTTATTATAAAGCAGGTGTTAGACATTTTTGAATATTCTATCCTTAATTAAAGCTTAAAGAAAGTAAGGTTACATTTTCTATTTTAAAAGTTAAAAATCTAAAGTTACTAGACATGAATAACAAAATATATGGAATTATATGATTTTTCAGATTAGATTACTAATTATTAGATATTATTTCTTGAACTTTAATTTTTAACCTACTTTTGTTTTGAATTTGAAAATGTAATAGATAAGAGTCAATGTCTGGAAGTCATTTATATTCAAACTTTATCCTAGTTGAGAAATTCAGTATATTCTTCAGTGTGATGTGGTTTAGTAAGCACTTTTGAAAAGAGAGTTCACCATAGATTTGACTCTACTTTTAGGGACTTTTTCCAAAGACATCGAATCTATCACTTGATACCTCAAAAGAAAATGCGTTAAAAATGTGCAGCCTTATTAATAAATAGACGCTTTTTAAAATAGTTCTCTTGGGGGCACCTGGGTGGCTCAATCTTTAAGCGTCGAATTTTGGCTTGCGTCATGATCTCACGGTTTGAGCTATGTGCTGACAGTGCAGAGCCTGCTTGGGATTTTTTCTTTCGTCCTCTCTCTCTGTTTCTTCCCCACTCACTCATTCTCTCTCAAAATAAATAAATAAACTTTAAAAAATTCCCTTGGGATCCTTTAAGATTAGATTCTGCCTCAGTTTGCCAGGATTTTGAAGAGTTTAGTGATCTTGAGAACCTATACTATTCGTATAAAAAGGAAAATCAACTTGGTTTGAGTCTTTCTTAAGGCCTATATAAAGAAGATCATAAAGACTGAGGAATATAATAGTACCAATTAGGGCATACAACAGGTTAAACAACACAGTGTAAGGAGTGTCTGTGAATCAAATCTAAGAAGACTGAAAGCTTGAGTGGACATCTCTAGGGTTATTTTTCTAAGTTTATTTTGAGAGAGAGAATAAGAGTGCAAGTGCATGAGTGGGGGAGTGACAGAGAGAGCAAGAGAATCCCAAGCAGGCTGTGTGCTGTCAGTGCAGAGCCCCACGCAGGGCTTGAGCTCATGAACCAAACCATGAATCATGACCTGAGCTGAAACCAAGAGCCCGACAACTGACTGAACTACCCATGTGCCCCTCTAGGGTTATTTTTGACAAACTCTATTCAAAACATCTATTAATGTTTAGTTAAAAAAATGGAATTAAAGAAGGAACCAGTTCCTATGTTGAACAATTGAAACACTCCAGCTCTACTTGTGTGCATGAATTCTCTCCACAAATTGGCTCTGGAGGGGTACCTGAGTGGCTCAGTCAGTCAAGCCTTTGACCTTTGAATTTGGCTCAGGTCATGGTCTCATGGTTCTTGAGATCACCCCTGGGTCGGGCTCTTTACTGACTGTGCAGAGCCTTCTTAAGATTCTCCCTCCCCCTCTCTATCTGCCTCTCCCCCTCTTATGCTCTGTCTCTCTCTCAAAATAAACAAACATTAAAAAAAAAAAAATTGGCTCTGTATTCTAAAAAGGAACTGGAAGCTCCCATCAGTGTTTTTGGATGTCAGAGAAAAAATGAAAAAAACTGATACTCTGAGAAATAAAATAAACCATGTATCAAATTTGTATATAATATAAAAATGGCATTATTAATTTAGGCTAGATGATGCAATTAAAATTCAAAATAATTTCAGTAGGCTTTCAAAATTTAATAAAGACTGTAGATTGTAAGTAATGACAGCAAAAATACAGAATTAGGAAAGAAGTGGCTCAAAAGAATCTTATAGGAATAATATGCAGAAGGGTTGAAGTCAGTTCGACTAGTTCATAATAATTAAATGCATATTTGTTGATAAGAAAAGCACTTTGCTAAGTGTCTTCAAAAATACTAAAATGAGACTGCTTTAGTCTTTAAAGGAATAAACATATGTATAAATGATTTATTTGCACCGATATTCATAAATAAAATACACAGTATCTGTCATTTGATTGATTGAATGAACTAAAGTTAAATCAATGAATGGAGACACATGACAAAATTAATTCTATTTTAAGAGAATTTTTCACAGAAAGTTAACTTTATGATGGAACTTAAAAAATAGTATTTAAAAAATTAGGTATAAAATAGTACTCTAGACAAAGCTCTGTCCAATAGAATGTTCTGTGATGATATAAATATCTTATAATTATTATCTATTATGGTAGTCACATAGTTCTCAGTTGAGAACTTGAAATGTTTGAACTGAATTTTTAAACTTATTTAATTTTTATTAATTTAGATTTAATGGCTACCATGTTGAACAACACCACTCTAGGCAGAGAAACCAGCATGAGCAGATGCACTGAAGATTGAGAGCATATGGGAACTTGCTTTGGAGATGGCCACTTCTCTGGTCTGACAGGAATAATGTTAAATGATAAAGTATAAGATAAGATTGAAAGAAAGTACCTCAGTAATGATGAAATTTGAAGTGGGGTTCGTGAGCAAACGGCCAAGGAAGAATTCTCAAGATGTTGGTGCAAAAAGGTGATTTTATTAAAGCATGAGGACAGGACCCATGAGCAGAAAGAGCAACACTGGGGTTGTGCGGAGCAACTGATTATGTACTTTCAAGTTTGTGGAGGGAGGAGAGGTATTGATACCATTGGTCTCCAAGGAATTTCTGGATGTTGAAAGCAGGGTCTCACAGGACCCTGAAGATGTACTATTGTGAAGATAAGGTTGCTTTAGTCTTTAAGGAAATGTAAACATTAAGGCATTAAGGCAACCATAGACGTCTTGGGGAGTGTTATACACTGCAGGTCTCTGACATCTATCAATGGGCTGCAGTCTGTAAGGGAAATTAATTTAAACTGCATTTTTCTACATTGCCTTTGTTTCCCTCATCAGTAAGATTTTGGAAGATTTTGCCTATTAGGCCATTATAGATGAGGCAGTGAAAATTTATGAGCAGGTTTGAGTAAAGGCCAACCCAGTGTTTTAGGAAGAAAACTGGTGGCAGTGTGAGTCAAACCAAAGTGATCAGAAAAGTGGTTACTATAAATGTTTATACAAGTGGTTTTGAGATATTATACTGAGACAAAGGAAGAAAAGATAAAAAGGACGATCGCAAAAAGGACAATTCAGAGATATATGTCTCATATTGCCTTAATTTGTTTCCCCAGACTAAGGAGGGAACATGTGAGTAAAAATTACAAGTGCAAGTGGCCATTTTTGAGGGTTGCTGGAAGAAGGAGGAAAGTGACCAGGGAAAAGATGGCAGCAGGTATTAGGTGTGTGACTAGGCCAGCAATCCATCCAGATGGGTGGCTGAAGTTCATGACTACAGGAAGACTTTGGGGATGGTATAGAATGCATGCCTCAAAATTATCTCAACAAAAGAGTAAGGGCACTGAGACATTTATACACAATTACCGTCAATCTTTGGTTGAGGGCTATTTCCAGGGGATGTTAATTACCCAGGACTTCTGGCCTATTGCATGCTTGGATGGAACAGTTTTCCATCAGGAAAAACAAAAAACAAAAAACAAAAACAAAACAAAACCCCTCGAGAATAGAAATGCAGATAATGGGATTTGGAAGCCTTCAGGAATATAATGAAATGGTACCATCTAAAGGATGTAGTCAAGGCTCTGACAAGTGTCTCCTACACATCTGAGCATCATGCTGGGTATGCCACAGGTTTTATAAAATGTCTAAATATCTGTAAACATACTAACAGGTTTACTTCTTAAATGTGAAGGTAGATGGTATTCAAGTAAAAAAATCTAAGAATGATAAATACATTTGTATTAGAAAAGAAATATGTATGTAGAATACTAACACGTATTTAGTCAAAAAAACAGATGAGATAACAGACCACTCCCAATTGAAGCAAACTGTGTTGTTTTTGGAGCCAGTGGCTCTCAGAAAGTTCTCCATGGCTCTTTGGTGTCCTGCCAAGTTTTCACAGTGTGTTCCACTTTTGATAAATATGTGAGGTTTACTGTTGATATAATTGAGTATATATTCTGTTATGACAATATCCAGTGAGCTGAAAAGTGAGAGATCAGACATAGCATACTGTGAAGCCAGAAACTTGAAAATGTCTTTATTTTCTATAACATTTGAGAACTCTGCTCCATGAACATAGGCAAGAATTCGGTCAGTGAAATAAAGATTTTAACTTAAACTCTGACACAGTGTAAGACAGTCCAGCTTAATGATTAGGTAACTGAAGATGCTTTTATAGACACCAGGAGTTTTTGTGGCTCGTAGCAATGACAGTATTTTATTTATTCCTAATATTTTGATGTGGTTTGAATCCCTTTATCACTTTGTCACCAGAACTGTAATATTCTAAACTGTACCAGTAAAAAAACAAAATGAAACAAAAACAGTTTGAGAAATGTGGGCTACTATGGGATATGTGTATGTGTGTTATGCAAATGAATCATTAAGTTATTGTGAATTTTTAAATGAATATTGATAACTTTAAAAATATTTTTATTTTTGAGTGCACAGTAGGTAAAGCAGAGATTTTCTTAACTTGGTTATTATTGATTTTACCAACAGACACAGAAATGTTAGTAAGATACATTCGTTACAAGTTAGTTGTGGAATGATGGTCAATACAGGTCTTACACTGTCAAAAATACAGTTAATAACCAGGGGCTTACCTCTTGCAAGTAGTATATTTTCTAGGGAATCAAAGTTATTTTGCTAAAAGTTAGATGGTAAATAGATTTTTTATTATAATATATGAGTCATGATTCATTATTGGTTATTAATACTGCTGATCTGGCACTTTCTGTGTCAACTCTGTATAGAGGTGGGTAGTCTTCTACTGATAATAGGTGCTTCATTTTTCTGCATAAATTTACTCACAATTCATTGGTTATTAATGCATGTTTCTGCCTTTAACATGGAATGTTGAGAAAGTGTGCTTCAAAAATATCTCAAACAAGGGGTGCCTGGGTGGCTCAGTCGGTTAAGTGTCCGACTTTGGCTCAGGTCATGATCTCGTGGTCCGTGGGTTTGAGCCCCGCGTCGGGCTCTGTGCTGACAGCTCAGAGCCTGGAGACTGTTTCAGATTCTGTGTCTCCCTCTTTCTCTGACCCTCCCCTGTTCATGCTGTCTCTCTCTGTGTCTCAAAAATAAATAAATATTAAAAAAAATCTCAAACAAGCAAAAAAAAATCTCAAACTTACTGCATATCAATAACCACCAAAATTTTAATTGGTCTAAATACTATGTATGAAAGATTGCTTGAAGATGTAGGTACATTTTTCTCCATGTCGTCTAAATGTCAGTCATTTATTTACCACATTCACTTTTTTGCCATATCCAACTACCACCTGTACTTAGTATAATTCTTTAAAATAGCTCTATTTATTTATATGAATTTATTTTAAAAGGAAATGTATGTCACTACTGAAAATGGACCATGAAGTTAATTTACTAAGTAAAAAGGCAATTTGTAAAAAATATAAAACACTACTACATTTAAAATTAAAATAAAAATGAAATCAATTTCATATAAATAAAAACAAATTTATTCAAGCTATAAAATAAAGTACCTGAAAATATGTACCTAAATGAGAAGAATGTAATTATTTATGACTGGTCAATAACAAGTGAGATAATCCATTTGATGTGCTTAGATTAAGAAAAAACATAATGTATTCAATATGGGCCATTCTTGCCTTTTTTATTTGTTATTAATTAATCAGCATGAAGAATTACGTGTTTATGTTGTTGAATAGGACAAAGACATTAACTCCCACTCCCTTCTCTGATGTTGTTTGGTTCCTAAAAAAATCCCAAGAATTAGGATTCTTAGCTTAGAATTCCTAAAAAGCTTAGTCTCTATTGATTCAAAAAGCTGTCTAAAGTGGTCTTCAAAATCTTGTTCTATATGTTTCAGTTTATTAGGAAATGTCTGCAAAATAAAGGTAAATGTAGTTTATCTATTCAGTACTACAATCTGGTTTAGGAATATATAAAGGAATTTTAATACTGCCTTTATTAGGTATTACAAGAGTCTCTTTTAATGTTCAAAATCTTTTTTTAAATACATTTTTAATGTGTATTTATTTTTGAGAGAGAGAGAAAGAGAGAGATAGCATGAGCAGGGGAGGGGCAGAGAGAGGGAAACAGAATTCAAAGCAGGCTCCAGATCTGAGCTGTCAGCACAGAGCCTGATGTGGGACTCGAACTCACGAACCATGAGTTCGTGACCCAAGCCGAAGTCGGATACTCAACCGACTGAGCCACCCAGCACCCCTAATGTTCAAAATCTTTAAAAAAAAAATTTTTTAATGTTTTATTTATTTTTGAAAGAGAGAGAGAGACAGAGCACAAGCGGGGAGGGGCAGAGACAGAGAGGGAGACACAGAATCCAAGGCAGACTCCAGGCTCTGAGCTGTCAGCACAGAGCCCAACGCAGGATTTGAACCTGGGAACAGTAAGATCATGACCAGAGCCGAAGTTGGACGCCCAACCAGCTAAGCCACCCAATGTTCAAATATTTTTAATGAATTTTTCTAGAAGCTATCCAGACAAGAAAATGATCCAAATTCTCATAGTCAAATAAGCTCCTAAGGTGGATGATTTTTCATCTTTACATATTCTTTCATTTTTCTTTAGCCATTGATCTTCCCAGTGTTTCCTGTATGTATGATTGTGCAACATTGGACTTGTATTTCCAGGCCTCCTTTGTAGCTAGATTTGCTATTTTGACTATTCTGATCAGTGGAATCCATGTGGAAGAAAAGGTATATTTAACTTCCAGAAAATGTACTTAAAGAGAGAAGAAATGTCCTTTCTCTGTATTTTTTTCTCCTTCCTTCTGGCTGGCATGCAGATGTGATAGTTTGAGCTAGACTAGCTGTCTTGGACTATGAGATGGAAACCATGATTCAAAAATGATCGGAGAGGAACCAGAAGCTGGAATTACAAAGTAAAGGAAGCCAAAACCTATGCTGGATTTCCCTTTCCCCTTCCTTCCAGCACCCCTTTCTTCTTTTTTTTTAAATATGAAATTTATTGTCAAATTGGTTTCCATACAACACCCAGTGCTCATCCCAACAGGTGCCCTCCTCAATTGCCCATCACCTACTTGCCCCTCCCTCCCACCCCCCATCAACCCTCAGTTTATTCTCAGTTTTTAAAAACCTCTTATGGTTTGCTTCCCTCCCTCTCTAACTTTTTTTCCCCCTTCCCCTCCCCCATGGTCTTCTGTTAAGTTTCTCAGGATCCACATAAGAGTGAAAACATATGGTATCTGTGTTTCTCTGTATGACTTATTTCACTTAGCATCATACTCTCCAGTTCCATCCACGTTGCTACAAAAGGCCATATTTCATTCTTTCTCATTGCCACGTGGTTTACATTGTGTATATAAACCACAATGTCTTTATCCATTCATCAGTTGATGGACATTTAAACTCTTTTCATAATTTGGCTATTGTTGAAAGTGCTGCTATAAACATTGGGGTACCTCTTTCTAGCTCATCTCAAAGTAACACAGTTTTCATTTGTTTCTGTAGCATGAAGGTGAAGGTATCAGATGGTGGTTACATGAACTTCAAGTCTCTGCTGTTTCTTTGGTTTCAGTTCTCCAGTCTAGAAGGTGATGCATAATGGTGTTCTCTGGCATTA
This sequence comes from Puma concolor, assembly GCF_028749965.1. Lineage (NCBI taxonomy): Eukaryota > Metazoa > Chordata > Mammalia > Carnivora > Felidae > Puma > Puma concolor. The sequence goes on along the minus strand of NC_141668.1, from coordinate 40,911,509 downwards.
AGTCTCTGCCATTTAGGCTTAAAATGCAAGCAGGGCATGTATTCCTTCCAGCAGTAGTAGCTTCATTGTTAACTTGTTTGGGCCTAGAAGTGTTCTTCATCTGTAAATATGATTTAAAATCTAAGCCATGAATGTTTTATTTATTAAGACAAAAAGTATACATGAAAAAAAATGGTTTGAAAAAGACTCTACGTCTTTCTTATTGATAACCGGGAAGTACACAGACCAACAACTTTCTGCCTACATTTATGCATGAGAAAAGTAAGCATTTATTTTTAGCCAATATTATTTTTATGTTTTCCATCACTAAGATTAAGTCAGACAATTGCAAGAGGAACAACTTCCTTTCCATTTTGCAATTATTTCCTACACAGAGTTGTGTAGTTGGAATTTTGATATAAACTTGCCTTAAGAGGTAAAGTAAGATTTAACGAATGGCCAAATTATATCTGTAATATATATACATGTCAGGGTCTATTACTTTTATGTGAGTGGTCATGTAGATTGGAGATTTCATCTAAAAAATTACAAGGATCGGGGCGCCTGGGTGGCGCAGTCGGTTAAGTGTCCGACTTCAGCCAGGTCACGATCTCGCGGTCCGTGAGTTCGAGCCCCGCGTCGGGCTCTGGGCTGATGGCTCAGAGCCTGGAGCCTGTTTCCGATTCTGTGTCTCCCTCTCTCTCTGCCCCTCCCCCATTCATGCTCTGTCTCTCTCTGTCCCAAAAATAAATAAACATTGAAAGAAAAAATTTAATAAAAAAAAAATAATAAATTACAAGGATCTTCTTACAAGTTGAATAGATATACGAGAGCATTTCCTATGGAAACCCAAAGAACTTCAGTATGGAAAAAACAGTTGTTCATTCTTACTGCCCATATTTCTACAGAGCTGAGAAAAAAAGTTCAGGAGGCTTCCTTTTATGTTTTTAGAATCTGTAGAAGTTTTATTATATACTGTGTTATTTCTATTAACTCTTCATGCCTAGTTTACATTATGAATTTCTTGCATATATGATAAGGAGTAGATTTTTGTAGATTCAGATGCAAGAGCTTAAATACATGGGACTCTTAAAGTAACAGTGGCTTGGCTACCCACTCTATGTGACCACTAAAGTACTCCCAGACTATACTATTAATTGTTATGATACTATCAATACAATGATTTGCTAATATTCTGGGTATAACCTAAATGTGTTATAGCATAATTCAGAAAAAAAAATAATGTTGAATGAGATAAAATAATATTCTTGGAGTTCTGCGGTCACAAAGACATTCTCTCAGTCTTAACCGTTTTGGGGTCCAGCATGCTAAGATTTTGCTTTGACTCATTCTAATCAAATGCAGTGACAAACAACCCGGTCAGTGACTTTTAAGCAGAGAGTTTAATTCTTGCTCATTCTACTGTCTATCATGTCTTTTTCACTTAGAACCAAGGGTAACAGTATAACCTTTACCTAGGACACTGCTATTCTCTTGGTAGAATGAAAAAGATAAATGGCAAACCATAGCCTGGTTCTTAAAGGTTTGGTCAGAAATGACACACTTCACAATCACTCACATTTTTTTTTAACCAAAGCAGTGCAAATGGATAGACCTAAATTCAGTGACATTGGGAAATATAATCCTCCCCAAAAGAACAGCATTGTAAATAGGGAAGAAGGTGTCTAAAGATCTAGCCTAAGATCTAATCACTCTCATACCAAGGGGATGCTTCAGTCATATCTCCTTGACAACATCATAACTGAATGTCTGGGTCACTAGGCTAATGATTTTGCTAGGAAGGAAGTCCTTGTCTAGGGAATGTTCTTAATGGTGTGCTCCTGGCTAAAGAATTCTTATAATAAATAAAAACAGAATGTATGGATTTATGAGGTATGGCTCCCTGGAAAATAACACACTAGCTAGTGGGAAATTGGAGATGTTTCATAAAAGAAATGCTCCCTGATATCTGAGTTAATAACTTATGTACCTCAGTTAGAGATCTTGTCTATTCTTGGCCAACAGTGAATGTCCACCATGGAAAAGAAAGAACCCAGGGAGCTGCTCAGCATGTCTCAGAAGTCTCTTTGTTTTATCTGGTCTCTTGATTATCTGTATCCTTGAAATTATTAGCAGAACCTGATTTTGTGTATGATGCCTGACCCATTTGAGTATAATTTGACATTTCACCCTTTGTGTTACTCAACAAAACATATGGCCAAGCCTGATATCAGTGCAATGAAGGGGAAGCAAATATTTTGAACACTAATGTAATCAACCATGCTTATTATGCTTATTGATATATTTAGATTCTTCTAATATTCTTCCTCTCTGTATTCTTCTTCTAATATTCTCCTTCTCTTTTTTAAAATGCTTTTCTGTGGCATCTGGATGGCTCATTCAGTTAAGCATATGAGTCTTGATTTCGTCTCACACTGTGATCTCACAATCATGAGACTGAGCCTCGATCCTGAGACTGAGCCCCGCCTAGGGCTCCACACTGGGCATGGAGTCTCTTTAAAATTCTCTCTCCCTCTTCCTTTGCCCCTGCCCAACTTACATGTACATACTCTCTCTCAAAAAAATATATGTATACATAAAAAATTAAAATACTTTTCATTGTGTCCATGTTCTCCTTTTGCTTTCTGTTTGATCAATATTCATTCCTGTTAATATTGGTTTGGAATATATATTTTATTTCTGGGATTTGTTTGGAATATATATTTTATTTCTGGGATTTGTTTGGAATTTATATTTTATTTGTGGGATTTACTGGCAACCAGTGATTTTTTTTTTTACTGTCTTCGTAATTTTACCTTTTCCAGAATGTGCTATAGTTAGAATCGTTTAGTATTTAGCCTTTTCAGACTGGCTACTTTCACTTAGTAATGTGCCTTTTCTTATAAGGACACTAATCCCATAGACCCAGAGCTCCACCTTAATGATCTCATTTAATCTAGTCATTTTCTTAAAGGCCTTATCACATGATGGGTATTGTTAGGACTTCAGTGTGTGATTGGTGGGGTCCACAATTCAGTCCATAGCAATTATCCTTTTTCCATTGAATTGCCTCTGCTTCTTTGTCAAAGATCAGTTGACTATATTTGTGTAGGTGTTTTCTGGGATCTCTTGTCTATTGCATTGATCTATTTGCCTATTCTTTGGCCAGTACCACACTGTCTTGATTACTGTAGCTTTTTAGTAAGTCTGAAAGTTGGATAATATATGCATATGTATAATATATATGGCATATATGTGACATTTATAATATATAAAATACAACATATTATATATTATATAATATGCAACATATATAACCTCCATAAAAGATATGGATGTGTGTATATATTGCCTATTTCTCATGGTATGTGCTTTCTAGTTGTTTGCTTATTACATATAATTTACTTCTTTGATTATTTCTAGTTCTTTGCGTGTATGTGTGTGTGTGTGTGTGTGTGTGTGTGTGTGTGTTTTGTTTTGCTTTTTACTTGACCTGCTAGGTTTTCAGATGCATGTAAAACCTCCAATTAATATTGATTTGTCTATTTCTATATGTTCATTATTATGTGTAAATAGCTCAAGGCTGTAATTCTACTTGCATTTACAGTTATAATTATTATATCTTCTTGAATCATTGTTTATTTTTTCTACCAAATAAGCTCTTTTTGTATTTTATATTTTTTATTTTATAATATATTTCCATTGATATTAAAATTCCCCTTTTTAGGGGCACCTTTCAAGCCCCACGTTAGACTCTGTGCCAACAGCTCAGTGCCTGGAGCCTGCTTCAGATTCTATGTCTTCCTCTCTCTGTCCTTCCCCTGCTCAACTCTGTCTCTCTCCCAAAAGTAAATAAACATTAAAAAAATAAATAAAGTAAAATAAAATTCCCTTTTTTACTCTTATATTTCCCTTACATGGACACAACACATTTGCCTTTTTTTTTTTCCTTGGGTGCTTTTTTATAGTTTTTATGTTAAGTTTAAGACTTCTCAGATTCCTTCTAGTTTTTTATAAGATTAAACTTACACAAGGGAGAAAGAACCCCATGATATTTTATTGTCCTAACAAGTACTAGAAGAAAATAATTCAGTAATTCTCTTTTCACTTACATAACCCATTTTACAACGTATCATACTTTTTTTTTTTTTTTTTAGTTTTCAGTGACAGTAAATGCATTAATCAGCAATCTTCAAAGAAACAGAACCAACAAGATAGATAGGTGGATGGATGGATGGATGGATAGATTGATTTTTAGAGGGAATATAGATTCATATATAGAGAGATGTAGAAAGAATTTGTGTGTGTGTGTGTGTGTGTGTGTGTGTGTGTGTATATGTGTGTATTCATTCTAAGATATTCGTTTATTATATGGTATCATAAAGAGACTTATTATAAGTAAGATACTGGCTCATGCAATTATGGAGTCTGAGAAGTTCCACAATCTGCTGTCTGTAAGGTAGAGACCTAGGAAGGCTAGTATATTTCTAAAGCCAGAGAGCCAGCGTGCTGATGGTCTGAGTCTCAAGGTCTGAGAACCAGGAGTGTCAAGGGGAGAAGGAGAATGATATCTCAATTCAAGTAGTCAGGTGATAGAGACAGAGAGAGAGAGAGAGAGAGAGAGAGAGAGAGAGAGAATCCTCCCTTCTGCCACCTTTTTATTTTGAGACCCTCAACATAACAGATCACTTAGTCTGCCAGTTCAAATGCTAATCTTTTCCAGAAGGATTCTCACATTCACATCCAGAAATAAGGCCTAACCAGACATGTAGTTATCCCATGATCTAGTCAAGGTGACATGAAATTGACTATCACACTAAATATATGTATTTGTGTATGTGTGTGTATGTACAAGTATAATTCCTAGAAGCCATATATGCTTGTTTCTACTCTGTCTTTTCTTTGTTTCATATGGTGTGATCTGGCATTATTTTTTGTAAACCATATTTTATTCTTTAAGCATTTTAAATAGACTTATTTTAAATGGTCTTTAAAAATGTTTGCCTGCACTATTATCATGCTAATTCTTTTTAAATGTGTGTAACAGCTTTCCATTATGATGGCCCATTTTTTTCTGTGTTTTTAAATTTTAAATGGTAAGTTTATTTTCAGAACACATTGTTTTCTGAATGAATATTATGTTTTGGGGTTGCGAGATTATTTCTGCAAAGCACATTTACATTTGCCTCTACTGGTGTCCTGTTGGTTTTGCTACTTCTAGAACAGTTTTTATGTTAAATCTTTATTTGGGTTGTTGCTGTATTCTCACACTCATAAATGGTACCTTCTAGTTTTGTCATCTCATGAGTTATTCTTTTATTCGTAGAATCTTATGAAGGTGATAGAATTTTTTTTGCCATGTTTTGTTCCAGTAAGTAATTATTTTTGACTCCCGTTGGTAAAGAGAACAGTCGTTTGATGCTCTTGGCTTTATAAAATGGGTTATTTGTTCTCTGTCTAGCTTGGGCTTGGGGCTACCACTCTTGTAGGCATTATAATCTCAGCCACACACCTTAAAGTTGATATATGAACTATCCCACATCAGCCATTATGGCGATTCCCACTGATGACTCTGGCTTTAAATTCCTTATATTTTCATGGCACCTAAAGAATATTTTTTTCCTTCCATGTCAGCTATTCCTATGATTCTTTAATTTTATATTTTGTTCAATATCCCTATATGTTTAGAGTGCGAAAAGTGGCATATCAGTGGCAGGTTGTTCTACCATATTTAGTAGATCGCCTAAGAATACAATGTTTTTGTTAGAGTGGACTCCAGTGCTTTACTCTTTTAGAACTAGTGCTAAGATTATTTCAGATTTATGTCATTCAAAAGAACATAGTACTATTACTAAACAGGTAAGAAATTATATGTTTATTTTATTCCAGTTACTTTCAAATAAATTATATATATATATATATATATGTGTGTGTGTGTGTGTGTGTGTGTATGTATATATTATTATACATGTGTATGTATATATTATTCCAGTTACTTTCAAATAAATTATATATATATATATATATATATATATATATATATGTGTGTGTGTGTGTGTGTGTGTGTGTGTGTGTATGTATATATTATATCAACTCAGTAAGGTAAGTATATTAGATAAGTAAGGGAATTGAAGTGTAGAAAATTAATTTGTTTAAGTGACTATAAAATTCATAGAGGATCTATAGTCTCATTCTGGATTCTGAGACCTCAAAAACAGTATGCCAAAGCAATACTGAACTAATACCTATATCACCCCCCACAAAAAAATTATAGCATGACTTGTTAAAATGCTAGAAACAGCAGAATTCCAGAAGGTTCAATAGCATACAAAATCATAATTGCTAAAGTTAGCAATTGACATTCATAACTGCTTATAGCATTCATGTTTTACTTAGGAAAATAGACATTTTTTTATTTTAGTTCTTCATAGTAATAATTATGGCTTAACTTGGTATAGTGCAATGCACATAGTTTGACCTTATTTAGTATATTTTCTATAAAAACGAAGAGAAAACATAAATAATAACATGAATTTCTATGTATCAGAGATCATTTTAATGTTCTTAATTAAAGAGTGATTCCTTGGGGCACCTGGGTGTCTCAGTCAGTTAAGCGTCCGATTTCGGCTCAGGTCATGATCTCATAGTCTGTGAGTTCGAACCCCACATTGGGCTCTGTGCTGGCAGCACAGAGACTGGAGCCTGCTTTGGATTCTGTGTTTCCCTCTCTCTGCACCTTCCCCGCTCACACTCTGTCTGTTTCTCTCTTTCAAAAATAAATAAACATTAAAAAAAAATAGTGATTCCTTGAAACAGTAAATGTTAAATGATATTCTACAGAATCAAAACCTATGTAAAAAATTTAAACCTAGAATATCTGAAATAAAATTATTTTTGGAAAAATACTTAAAATGTATTTATTACTATTTCATTTAAAATCTGCTACAGAGTTATACAAAAACTTTTGGGTAGTGCAACTCAAAAAACTAACATCTTTCAGGAGATGATTTTCAATTACTACTTAACATTTTGAAATATAGTCCTCATAATGTTCACAACTTGTCATCAACTCATGTGATGATGGTACATGATCAAATTTATACATTTGTGGTGTCCACAGTTGGTTAAAAACAGATAGTTTTTAAGAGAGGCTTTATTCTGAGTCTAGTTTTTCCCTAAGCCTTATTCAAGGAGGCTTAAATTCTACCAAAAACAATCTAAAAGAAAAGGTTTTTTGCTCATCAAAAAAACAGTCTCACTATTTTAATCCACATGTCTATAACTGGATTTAAACCAGTTTAAACAAAAGTCTATAATGTAATATATTATGTTATAATCTTAAGTATGAAGGCCCAGCAATGTTATATAATTCATACAATAGATTTTGATGAAAATGGTACCCCTTGGAGTTGAGCAAATCACAAGCTACATATACAGTGTTCAAGGCAACCTTGCATGAAGGAAAGACTATTTACAGTAACCTACAAGAAGAAAACAAAGAGAATAAATATGAAAACATAACAATACTGTTGATGACTATGGTACTGTGATTAAGGAGAATCATTTCATTTATTTATTAGGAAATATTGGAAAAATAGAGAAACTATCCAGACCAAACTCTGGCTGTGGACCATTTAATGTTCTCAGTTCTACTGCCTCCTCTAGGACAGACACTAAGGTTGTCCATGCTATATGAGAGTGGTATTCAGTTTGGGGCTTCTGAGGCTGGTTCAGATTGTTGAATCTGTGCTAGGTGGTTTGTACATACGTTCTGATGTAATCATCATGATAAGCATGAGAAGCATTTTCATGAGCTCTGTATAATTGCTAAGAAAGGTGAAATTTAGGAATATTAAGGCCTTTCTCATGTTTTGGTGTCTGGGTTTGCCCCAGTATCTGTTCTTCCTGCTATGCTTCCTACTATGCACTCATGAGAACTTTAAGAATTAGTTGGTTTCGCTTTCACCTAATGTGTTGTGAAAACATAATATAGATATGCTATAATTAATATTTACAGTTTTTTGGTAAAATAAGTTCATCTTTTATACTGATGTCACTTTTTTTTTCAGTTATTCCTTATGCCTTTGCTCGTTCAAACTCACTTTTATGTAATTTATATCTAAACTCTTCTAAAGCAAGCAATATGTACTTGTCACAAACCATTTCTTTGCCACTCCCTTCTTATTCCTGAAATTTGATTTCCAGCTTCAATGACTTTCTCAAATAGTGATTTTTTTTTTCATCCTTGTTCTACTTGACTTTTCTGTAACGTTAAGTGTACGGCATCTTTAGAAATCTACTCCTGTTTTTAGCTCCTTTTATTTGCATGACCCTGAAGAGGTCCTATAATTGTCAACTGTCCTTTTGATCGCTGACCATCCATGCATCCCAAGCCTCCCTCTTGCTTGCCTTGGCTTCGCTAATCCCACTTTCCCCAGTTATCCTCTCCTTTTAAGTAGGATTCCCAAGGCTTAATCTTAAACCATAAATTCTCTCTTTTCTGTGTGTTTCAGTTCCATTGGCATTTAAGTCATAGTCATTGAATCACTTTTATGTTAACACCTTTATTGTTGTCATAATAAATTACTACAGTTTTGGGTGTTTAAAACCATACACATGTATTATCTAAGAGTTCTCTAGGTCTGAAGTCTAGGTCCCTCAGTTGGTTCATGAAATCAATCCATACAGTTGTAGGACTGAGGTTCCCATTTCCTTGCTGGCTGTTGGCCAGGGATCATTTTCAGTTTTTAGAGGCTTCTTCCATTCCTTGGAGTGTTACCTCCACTCCCCATATACAAAGTCAGCAACAGTGGGTTGAGTCATTCTCATGCTTCCAATCTCTGAACTTCCCTTCTGCCTCACCTGTTCTCTGCTTCTCTCCTCAGTGGTGTCTCTCTAACTCTTCTGCCTTCCTCTTCTGCTTTTAGTGGCTGCTGTGATTACATTGAGCCCAACTGAATAATCTAGGATATTCTTAACTTAAACTGAAATGATTAATAACCTTAATTCCATCTGCAAAATCTCTCCACCAAAGTACATAGATTACTATTCCATTGAATACGTAGGGAATAGAAATTAGGGAGTGTAGGGCATCTTTAGAAATCTGTCTCAGCTACTTGTATCTTTAGCCCAACATCAGTCAAATATTCTGTTATCCCACTTGAGTGTTCTCCCCAAACTAATTATCTTTAACAAAAAAAAATTCACTTTTTAAAAAGATTTATTTATTTTTGAGAGACAGAGAGAGACAGAGCTCAAGTGGGGGAGGGACAGAGGAAGAATGAGATACAGAATCTGAAGCAGGCTCCAGGCTCTGAGCTGTTAGCACAGAGCCCCACAAAGGGCTCCAACTAACGGTGAGATCATGACTGGTTTCCCTATTCTGCCTATATAACCACTCTCTCAGACTCTTGAATTAGAATTCATTTTTCCCTTTTTCATTTTTTCCCCCTATTTCTCAGTCTCCTGCATCACAACTGGGTAATTCTTTCTTTGTGGGAACTCTCAGCTTAGCACCATTGTCTTTATGCATGATATCATCCTTTCTCATGTTAACACTGATTGCCTAAATGAATTTAGTGTAAATGCTGCCATTCAATGTCAATCTATTATATGCTGGCAAATAAAATGTCCTTAAATTGTTATTATTTAATGCTTGGGAACATTAGCACAAAGTTGATTTTCAACCACAATACTAACCATGTTTTTAATTTGTCTGAGCATATACAACTTTATATTTATTTCCTTTAGAAAATCTGACCCTATGTCTTTTAAGTTACCCATGAGATTTATGTGCCCTCTACAATTGTCTTTTTCCACTTTTCTGCTCAGGAAAAAAACAAATAAATATGTTATTGCTTTTGATAGATGACCAGTTCCTAAAGATAATAGAGCCTTGATCTTCTCTTGAATTAATATAAATATTAATTCAATGCAAATAATACATATTTAATTATTTCCATAAAACAGGTACTGATTTAGGACAAGGATAGGATGATGAACCAGTCTGGAATGTTCCAGTTCTTGTGGAGATTATAGTCAATTGGGGGAGACAAATCATAAAACTACTTTCAAATATCAACAAACAAAACAAAATGAAAACCACATACAGAGCTTTTTAGGCTGTAACAGCAGAGACTGGATTTTATTCTGTATGTGATGGGAAATAACTGAGGGATTAATTTACTAAATATACACACACATACACACACACATATGATGAGTAAAATATATGAGGAAGTGCAAAAATTACTTCCAAAGATTGGCTTATGTATCCCCAAAAGCCATGGTTCTGATTTGTTATAGCAGTTAAATAATTGGTGTATAGAGATTAAAAAGCAAGGGAAGCCACTGCTTTAGGTGGGATGTTAGTAGGTTAGTGGTAGCATATTAGAGCTCAAGCTTTAGTCCTCTCTTCACCCAAAGTTATTGCAAATTGAAAGTTTGACTCAGGTCAATGACACTAACTTGTGACTGATTACAATTAAAATTCTAGCTTGTTAACTCACCATGATAAATGTGTTTCCCTTAAGAACCAAGGAGTATCCAAGTCCCTTTCCACATAGGGGGAAAGAAAATCAAACTGAGGTAAAAATTGTGCAAACTGAGAGGGTGAGAAATACCAGTTATAAATGGAGTTAAATATATTTAAGAGCCAGTTTGATATCTGTAAATGGTTGAAGGTGCTATGCTATTCATTCTTCTATTTATGTAGTCACAACTGTGTCTTTAAACTACATTGATCCCTGGGCTATTCACAATTGGAGCCCTGAGCCACTATGTTAGAAATCTTAACTAGCCTGAGAATGCCATGCTGTGAGGAAGCCAGGCCATATAAAAAAGCTATATGCAGGCCTTCTGAACAGTGGTCTTAGTGTTCATGTTATCCTAGCTGAATGCTAGAATGGGAGTGAATGAGCTTGAAATGGTTCTAGCCCCAGCCATCAAGTTACTCAGTCTTAGAGTCTTTCTGGTTGAAACCTCAGCAACCATGAAGTAAAAGCAAAAACAACAAAAACCAAACCTCCCATTATGCTCTATTTGAATTCCTGATCCATAGGATCTATGAATATAAATAGATGTTTCAGGCCACTAAGTTTTGTAGTGATTTGGTATACTATAAAAATAAGAGAAAAAGATATAATAAAAATTGTCTCAATTTTTTTCATAAAATACTCTATGTTATGGCAGTATGGTATACATTTTCATACTAGTGATCATGAAGACATCCACCAAATAAAGTGAATAAAAGTTAAATGCATATGTAATCTAATTTATTAGAAATTTCTTTATCAAAATATTTCATTATAACTGCTTTTGCCTTGAATAAACTACTTAATTATCTCATATTTCTTCCTTATTTTCAGAATGTCTAGCACAGTGCATGGCACATGATAGAAACAGTATATATGTGAATATTCTTTTTTTACATCGGCTTTTCTATTCACATGGCACAAAATAGAGGCAAAAAATTGAAAGATGATACTTACAGCAAAATCGTCTCTACATTTGGAAATTATTGAATAACTTCTTTAATGAAATAGATAATTATTTTTTTCAGTTAATAACTGAAGTCTTATCTACATCTCTCCATACTACAAAAGTGTCACAGAACTATAGTTACACTGATTTCTTACTTTTGTTTGCGAAGTGAGCAGAAAAGCCTTATACCATCTGAAAGGAAATTAACTGCAAGCATACTAATATAATTTTCAATAAAAAGAGAAAACATTTCTGAGTACTTAATATTAGGACAAAAGCAAATTACACTTTTAAGTTCAATTGAATTCATATGCAAGGTTATTATGCAATAAGGAGAAAGATTATTCAGTCTCTTTAAATATTGTATGGGATTTTTCTTTGACAATATTCTTTAAACTATATCATGATCATTCATTAGAGTATATTAGCTGTGCTCAAAGTATTGTAGGCAACCTTATTTTAAGGCAACAGCAACCTTAATTAAGGAAGTCTTCTTGATCAGACTCTTAATTAATATTTGAATCATCTTGAAATTATTCTAAGTTCCCTTTTTCGTTTTCATGAATAATTGTGACTCTGGTATAGAAAAAGTAGGTGAATAAGTTAACATGGGGAAGATGTTACTTTTGTTGTATTTATGAATAAGTTAAAATTGCAATCTTCAATTAATTGTTCAAACACATTCCTGGCCACTCAACTTCTAAGCTGAATGTTGTGATTTGTGATGCCTTACCTATGTCTATAGGATTGGTCAGGGTTGTAAATAGAGTAAATGTGGAGTTGAGCAGAAAACCTCCATATCTCCTGTTGTTGACTCTAAGATAGATAGTAGAGGCAGATCAACCAGCTCTTTGCACAATTGCCACCATACCCCTAAGATAGTCAACTTTTGATTGTTAAAGTGACAACATGATGAATCTCAGTATGAAATGTCAGTTACACCTCATTACTTTATCTCATTCTTTTGTCCAGCTTTTGGAAGGCAATCTTTCCTCTGAATGCTTTTGCTGATTTGGCAGTTTACATTCATGCCAACCTTTGAGGACAACTCCTCTTTCCCTTCCTGTCAGAAATAGCACTTATTCCATAAAGCATGTGGTGAATTTCTTTCTTGGAATGCTAGTACTGTCTCATTTTAGTGAGTTTCTGTATTGGATCCCAATACTTTTCAAGGAATTTTGGAAAACTTTCTCTCTCTGTGTTTCTCTGTCTCTGTCTCTATGTCTCACTGTCTCTTTCTCACACACACATACCCAGTGTACAGTCATTCACATCCACGTAAATAATATCATGGATAGAAAACTAAACTGTATTTCCCTGTTTCAAGTTTTGATAAAACATGCTTAAATTCTGTAGTGTTAGTGAAAAAGAAAAATAAAAGCATAGACACAAAGGCTTAGACTGAGCATATTGTGTTAGTGTTGAAGAATAACTTGCAATTAAACATCTTAAAAGAAACTCCTCACTAATTCTACTAAGCACCATTATCAAGAATGAGTCGCATTAACTGCCAAAAGCATCCCAGATTTAAAGCTTTCTTCTAAAATGAACAAAAGGCTGTGAATTATTTTTAAAAGTATGCATGCAATCTGTTACTGAAGTATCTTTTCATTTGTTTACATGAATTTTAAAATGGTAAATAAATGGGAAGAAATAATTTAATAAAAGGCTATAAAATTGCCTCACCCTGCTGGCAATAACTATGTTTATTGCAATAGTAATATAAGTTGCACTTGCTTTAAAAATTAGTTATTCACTTGTGGATCTTATCTGAACTTCCTATGCTATGCTTGAATTCCTGGACTTATGAGAGTCATTGGAATGTATAGTATCTCATAAAACTATCGTCACCAAAAATGTTCCCTTTGCTCAAGATCCTATTTTCTTTTCACAACTGGCATTGAATTTCCCCCTGTATTTTATTAGTTCATAGATCTATAATGAAACTAGTGAAATGGTTTTACTTAAAATATCAGCTTTTGGCATATTAGAAAAATAATCTTCAATAAGCAAAGTCTCCAAGCCAATGATAAAAGGTACTGTTCAGCTTCATTCTTCTCCAGAATATGGCAGTGAGCAAAAACAACAAAAAAAAAAAAAAAAAAAGAAAGAAAGAAAGAGAGGAAGAAAAGAAAGTAAGAAAAGAGAAAGAAAGAAAGAAAGAAAGAAAGAAAGAAAGAAAGAAAGAAAGAAAGAAAGAGGAAGGAAGGACGGAAGGAAAGAGAGAGAGAATGAGCAGCAGTTAAGATAAAAACGTTTGTCTGGTGGGGCCCCTGGGTGGCTCAGTCAGTTGAGCATGCGACTCTTGATTTTGGCTCAGGTCATGATCTCATGGTTCAATTCGTGGGATCTAGCCCCATGTTGGCTCTGCACCACAACAAGGAGCCTGCTTGGGATTCTCTTTCTCCCCCTCTGTCTTCCCCTCCCCACTTGCATGCATGTTCTCTCTCTCTCTCTCTCTCAAAATAAATAAACTTTTAAAAAATACATTAAAAATGCTTTTTGGTGAAAACAATGAGAATATGTTGTGTTAATTCAAATATTAAGATTTTTTTTTGAAATAACCAAATGGTAACATTATTAGATGGCATCAAATTAAGTAATAACTATTTTGGGGGGGGGAAAGAAAGTATTATTTGGATTCACATCATTAGGCAGTTAGCCCAAATTTTGAGAAATATAAGAAAGATAATTGCCTTGTGTGATTCTGACTTAATCAACTTTGCAGTATAAATCAGTTTAGTTTAAAAAAAAATTGCCTCATTGTGTTGAGCTTTTAGTAACTTTAAAGTCACAAATGACATGCTTCGTAAATTATTTTCTAGGTGTAGGAACATGGTGGCTTAACAGTAAGCAATCTAATGTAAATTCAGTCTCAGGTTTTTTTTTTAAGTTCTCGTAATTTGTTCGATTAAACAGCATTAGAATTGTAACTTCCCTCTCTTTGCTAAGCTCTCCATGACTTTTTATGTATTATAATTTTTAATTAGTTTAAATAATGTTGCGAACAACAGTTCCAGGGCACAATCCCCTCTCTAACAGGCTTGGATGTCTTCAGTCTAGTAGGAGAGAGTTCTTAATGCCTCGTGGGAAAACAAAGCTGTGTAGAAGCTTCTCCCACTGGTCCCCCAGCAGCAGGCTCTGCTCAGGAGGCCAAGGAAGAAATGCATTTTGTAAGGTTAAGGCCAGTTGAAAAGCCTCTGAACTGCATTTCCTCAATTCATGTTTGAATGCATTCAGGACTGCTTTACCCACTGCATTGCTTAAACAGTTCCATAATAACATTCATTCATCATTTAGGCAAGGATGGGCCCAGTGGTGAACTGGGTATCTGCCTTTTAGGCAGGGAAAAACTGCATATGTTTCCTTAAGTAATAAAAGCTGAACCTCCTTAATTCAAATTATGTATTTCTTTACTAAGAAATATACAGCAAACAATATATTACCAAGCCACACCCTCAATAAATTGTCATAGACAGTATTTTATTTTATTTTTATTTTTTAATTTTTTTTTCAACGTTTTATTTATTTTTGGGACAGAGAGAGACAGAGCATGAACGGGGGAGGGGCAGAGAGAAAGGGAGACACAGAATCGGAAACAGGCTCCAGGCTCTGAGCCATCAGCCCAGAGCCCGACGCGGGGCTCGAACTCCCGGACCGTGAGATCGTGACCTGGCTGAAGTCGGACGCCTAACCGACTGCGCCACCCAGGCGCCCCAATAGACAGTATTTTAAAGCACACTAACTCTGTTAGTTGTGGGTATATAAATTGTAGTTGGAGAGATCAAGATATTGTTAAATGAGGGTATACTCATTATGAGTTAATTACACTGAGATTGATTTTTTTTGGAAAATTAATAAAATCTAATGATAGCTTTGTCCTAAAACTTTGAATATAAAATATCTTTTATGCTCTTTAACAAAATGAATTAAGCTAATAAAATGTGTGCATAAATATCCCCATGCTAAAATTAAGTAAAACTGCTCAGAATTTCCATGGTGTGCTTTCAATTTTACATGCACATAAGGCATTGTTGAGTAACACAGAGCATAAGCCCACTCTAGTCGATTTAGTGTTTGGGGTTATCTTTACAACTGATTTCAAATTACCTCATAGCAGAGTCAATCTATTATGTATAAAATGACCATTAACAGTCTTAAATATCATCACTGAGCTGCAACTAATTTGGTCTTTAAAATAGGGCCTAAGTTAACTGTCAGTCATTTAGAATGATACTTTTGCCTGTTATTTGTACTAGTCTTTGGCAGTGGTTTTCAACTAAGATCATTTCACCCTCTCCACCCCCAGGAGGCATTTAACAATGGCTGGAGGAATTTTTGACTGTCATGCAGGGGTGGGGAGGAGAGAGGGGTGTTCTTGGCATCTAGTGGGTAAAGGCCTGTGATACACAGCACAGCCTCTCACAACAACGAATTATCCAGCACAAAATAGCAATAGAGCCATGGTTGGGAAATCCTGGCCCATAGCAAGCATTGTGATGTGGAAGGGAACCTCACTGTAACTTACTAGGTGACTCTTCTGAATCTCCGTTTCATTATTTTCAATGTGATCTAGGAATTACCTCATAAGGTGTTTGGAAAACATTTTTAGTAATAATTACAATAATCATTTTTTCTTGTGTTTCTCAAACATTCCAGACACTGCATCACATCAATACTTTTTCAATTACTCCTCCCTCTGCCTGGAATGCTCTTCCCACAGATTCTGTTACAACTTCTCAGCTGCTTCATGTTCTTGTGTAAACATAACTGTCTTAAAGAAGCCTCCCCTGGTATGCCCACTGATAGTTCTAATTTACCCCTCTTACTTCCTGCACTCCCTGCTCTCTTTCCCTGCTTAAATTTTCTCTGTATAGAACTCATCACCTGATAAACCATATGTATTTCCATTTTGTTCTGGTTAAATCCCAGCACTCAGCCATTTAGCATGGGACCTTGAATGTAGTTGTGCTTAAAATTCACTAAATGAAGGCATTGTCAAGTACCTCCACTGTCAGGCATCATAACAGGCACTAGAGACAGTGTTAGGAAGAAAAGAAACAACTTCTTCTCATACAGCTTACATTGTAATGGGGAGTCATAAAACAATCTCTCCAGTATTATTTCCACCTTATCTACCCCTCTCCACAAAACAGTTCTTGAAATCACTGTTGGCCTTCATGTTGTAGAATCCACTGGAATCATTACACTAGTATTTAACAGTTGATTAATTCTTTCTAGAAACCCTCACTTAGTTTCTGTGACACCAGACTTCTTTGTGGGCCCTCTTTCTCTTCTCTGGCCATTCCTTAGATGTACAGGTTTCTGAAATCTGGCACTTATAATTAAAGGTTACTATAGTATTTCATCTAATGATATCCATGATCAAGTTCCTGTTGAAAGCCCATTGTGTAAGCATGTCCTTTCTAGCATAGACAGGTATGAAAATTATCATCTAACACATGTACTTCATTCTTAATGTGAAAATAATTTGAAAGTAAAGTCCTAAGAAAACATCTAAGAATAAGAATATTTCACTTAATGGTAACTTTGAACATAGAATGTGTAATTCCTCTTTACTAAATGCTTACAGCCTAGTTGAGAAAATTACATACATACATACATATATTACATGCACACATAGCTCAATTAAAGACAAAAGCAGTATTATATATCAGCATGGTAATACTGCATTTTATGTGAATAATATGCATATGTGTGTAGCAGCATGCTGATGTGTGTTTAAGCATGCTTTATTAGAAAATGCATAGATTTGAGAATATAGGTTTGAATTCCAGTCCACTTCTTGCTAACTATGTGTGACTTAGGGCAAGTCATTTCATTTCTTTGAGTGTTGATTTTCTCATCTGTAAAATAATGATAATGCTTACATGCAAAGGTTCAAAGATCAGAGAAAAAGTATGTTTGACATATAGAAGACTCTGTAAAAAACGTAGCTGCTATTTTTAGTAGATAACATAAAAATATGATATCTCCCACTCTGAACAGTATAGAAAATATCAGTTTATAATTATTTATACCATTTGCTTGTTGTTTTTTTTTTTAATTAGCTATCTCTAGTTCATCCCCAACATGAGCTGTGAAGAAACTCTCTAAAAGTTCTTTTTAATGTGGCCAAATATATCATTTAGCCCATTCTTTCCATTTTTATTTCTGGGGAGCCCTCTCCTTAAGGCCCTTTATGCTCCTACCTCAGTCTAGACTTGTCCTTAACAAGTCTGTCTTTTTATTTCTTTTGCCGTCACCTTGGGAATCCCCTTTAACCTCTCTTCTGGAGTTGAGACTCATATTTTCTTGATCCCATGTTTTCATGCTTTCTCAGTTTATCTCCTTATTTTGGTGGAATATAATTACCAGTAGCTCTCTGAAAAAATTAAGTGCAAGGGAGATATACTTTTAAAGAACCTGCAGATCTGAAAATGCTTTAAAAAATTCACACTTGATTAACACACAAAGAGAATATGGAGTATTGAATCCAAGATTGGAAAATGTTTTCATTCAGAACTTTTAAGGCATTACGCAATGCCTTTTGGCTCCCACTGTTGGGCTAATGATAAATGCCTGATGCTTTCTAGTTCTTATTTCTCTATATATGATTTTTTTATTTCTCTCTGAAAGCTATTAGGATCCTCTTTATATCAGAGCTAAAATTATATGACAGTGTGTGTTGGTGCACAGCTTTTTATTATTGGTATTTTTTCTTTGATAATTTTTCTCTCCTTCGAATTCTGATTTCTTGAAAATTCCATTGGAATATTTGAACTCCTGGATTTATACCCTGATATCTTTAATTCTTCTCTCTTATTTTCCATTTATTTGTTTAATCTTATTTTCTCAATCATATCAGCAAATATATCTTCCAAACATTTATCTTTGTTTTTAATTATACAATATTATATGTAATTACCAAGACCTTCTTATTTTTTTTTTTTTATGATTACATTTTTTAAACCCATCTCATGTGCATAGTATCTTCTCTCATCTCTTTGGTAATATCAATTATAGTTTGTTTTGGTTTTCCTTTTTTCATTTTGAGGTTGTATTTCAGTCTGTAAGGCTGTTTCCCTTGAGTTCATTTTCTTTCTCAGTTTCTTTTCAGTGTCTTTCAGTGTCTTTTCCATTAGAGCTTTCATCAAAAGTTTGGTGACCCTCGGGGCGCCTGGGTGGCGCAGTCGGTTGGGCGTCCGACTTCAGCCAGGTCACGATCTCGCGGTCCGGGAGTTCGAGCCCCGTGTCAGGCTCTGGGCTGATGGCTCAGAGCCTGGAGCCTGTTTCCGATTCTGTGTCTCCCTCTCTCTCTGCCCCTCCCCCGTTCATGCTCTGTCTCTCTCTCTGTCCCAAAAATAAATAAATGTTGGAAAAAAAAAAAAATTTAAAAAAAAAAAAAAAAAAAGTTTGGTGACCCTCAGCTCTCTTCATATTTAAGAGTGAAGTATTAAAGAGTCTCTTACTGCGAGGTGACTTTGTCAACTAGTTGCCTTCACTGTTCGTTGTTAGTCTTTTCACAATCCAAGCACTTTTAGGAGCCAACCTTTTCTTGGAGAGACCATATGTCAGCGTCTGAAGATCTTTTTTCTTGGATCAATTTCTTCTGAAAGGATCCTCTAATCTCTCATTGGGGATTATAAACTTGGCTACTAGTATCCTGATAACTACCAGGATAAAATAGTCTTCCATTCAACCTGTAGGCTGCCACTTAATTCCTGTTTTTTGAATGGAAGCTCATCAGCTATGGCATTTAGAGTTTGTAGTTTAGTTTCTTCAAAAAATAAAACTGTTGGTACAGGGTAGAGATTATAGGGTGGGGAGACTAAAGAAGTCTGAGAGATGATTTGGTAGATTTTGCTGCTTTCCTAAACCGCTGTATTTAAAACAAAACAAAACAAAACAAACCTGAAAACACACTTTCTAGAGAAACATTAAATAAAATAAAGAGGAAAAAAGAAGTATTTAGACAATACTCCCAAGGTAATGGGACATGAAAGATTCTGGCTGGAGGCCTAAGACTGAAGGCTAAACTGACGACTTCCCTAATCATTAATGCTACATGACTGTGGCATCAAGATGCAATGATCTATGGACCATTGATTAAATTTTCCCCTTGGTTGGATTGAATTGAAAATAGAGATAATACAATAGCAACTCAATGATCTTATGAAATAAATAAATGGTCCTGTGCCAATGGGGAGAACAAGCATGACCTCTGAGTAGTGAGCAAAACAGGGAAACAAGCTCCCAAAATAAACAATTTCAATGTATATTTTAAGAAAGTCTTTCTGTCACTACACCAATTATATAATTAGTCACCAAGCTAAGGCATTTTTTAGAAGACTAAGATCTTGACTGTGTTATAAGGCTTGATTTCCTTTCTCTTCCAACAGAAAGGAAAACTGGAGGGCCTGAGGAAATCTGCACTGCCCCTTCCCACTGGAGCTCAGAGAATAGCCAAAGTCTCTGATTACAAAAAAGAGAGAGAAAGATACTTTCAAAATGATGGTCATACATTTGCACATTTACTCTCTTCTTTTGTTTCACTTAACATTGCCAACTGGTTTTTTTTTTTGAGGGGTCTTTTTGTTTTGTTTTTACTGAGAATATGAATTTAACGCTCAAACCATCTGATTCATTTTAATATGCGTCCCTTAGTAAGTCTTTAAAGTAGACTTAGTACAATTGTGATATTTTTATTACCGAGGAGGAGGCTAAGATTGTGTCAATAACTTACTCAAGGTAGAATTAGAAAGGAAATCTGGACTTGTTTAGCATAGTTGTACAGTAGTGTTGGACATTAAAGTAATGGAATTTGCAGTGCAAATACAAAGTAGATTCCCCTGTTTATTTCTCCCAATTTAGGACCTGGTTCCTCGGTATGCCCAAGAGATGGCAAAACCTTATTTTTGGGATACTATAAGAGTTATATTTAAGAGAAAGAAGGTTTTCCTAGTTAGAGGTGACAACAGTGGATCACAAAAGACCCTGAGATGAAATACTTATGAGATCCCAACCAAAGTAATTATTCAGATGATTAGAATTATGATTACACTATATTTATACCTGACATAATTTATGCCTCATCTAACAATACAGTGAAAATTATGCCTGAGAAGAAACTTCTCTAGGAGAATATTCCAGTGTAACAAAGCTAAAATGGAAAGAAACTCCAATGGTATAGAGACCATGTAAGCAACGTGGATACCTAGGGACAACATATCTGTGGTCTCTAGATACTTTAACATAATCACTGCTATTGCCCGATTTTCCTGAAATATTTTCTCTGTATTTGATTTCAAAATGCAAATGCAATTAATGGTAATCTATTCCTGCTTGCTTTTGATTAGCTTGTTAAATAAAGCCTAGTTCTGTTAATCCCTATTATGTTTATGTGACCAGTAATCAAAAAATAATGCAGGATATTTTTGCTCTTCATCCTGTTTCAGTTCATTTCATGCTCCTATCAGCTTCTTAATTTGACATTTCATAAAGAAATGAATGAAATTCTTTATTCAGTTTCATTTACATTGCATATAAATGGAACTTCCCTCATCTCCCATATTATTTATCCTATTAAATCAATGGTGAGGAAAGGAATTTATTTGTCTGATAATTTAGTTTAGCCTACACTATTGTCTGGGATTTTTATGTGTGATAAGCAGTATTTTATGTCAAAGCTTTCTATGGTTGGAAGATGCTACAGCTCTACAGCATTCTACAGATCTGAAGAATGTTTCTTCCCATCATGTGCCTCATTTTTTAAGATTTTTCATGGGGCGCCTGGGTGGCTCAGTTGGTAGGCAACCGACTTCGGCTCAGGTCATGATCTCATGGTTCGTGAGTTCAAGCTCCGCGTCGGGCTTTGTGTTGACAGCTCATAGCCTGGAGCCTGCTTCGGATTCTGTGTCTTCCCCTCTCTCTACCCCTCCCCTGCTCACACCTCTGTGTCTCTCAATAATAAGTAAACATTAAAAATTTTTTTAAAAAGAGATTTTTCAGCAGTACTGTAGAGTATTGTGGGGGGAGGGTTGTGTCACTGGTTAGATTTTTCAGGAAATAGACTCTGAGGCAGAGGTTCACAGGAAGTTTGTTGTACAGACTAAGCGATTAGAAGAAGCACAGTTGAGCAGGGGTTGGGTGTGCCTCGATGCTCTGTTCATAGCACAGGGAGCTCCTTTTCTGGGATGTCCCTTCTGGGTTATCTGAAATCAAGGAAAGGAGGCAACCTTTGAGGCCCTACAATGGCCAGTTATTAGGTGTAGGATTTCCTCAGGGAAAGAATTTGGCCCTGAGTAAAGTGTTCTCCTCAGCTGAGATTGCACTCAGGTGAGAGCTGTCAGCTTCCACTACTCCCACTAGCTGGGACAGTGTGTGTTTCAGTCCTGGGGGTGGGGTGAGTAATCTGCGCAGCTCACAGAAGCACCCACTACCATCCATTCTTTGCAGTTTTCAACCTCATGAGTGTCCTATAAGTTCTTGGAGAGTTACTTCCTTTCCACATTTTGGTGTGCCATTTTTCCTGGAAAAGCACAAAAAAGGAAAGGTTGGTGGGATAAACTGCAGATCTTCTATTCCCACTCCATTGCAGCTTGTTCTGAGGTTGCAAATTATATTCCTTGTCTCTCTCCTCTGTCACCCATTATAGATTCCTGTTACCTTTTCTCTTAGTCTTGCCAATCTAGATTCCCTACCTAGTGGGATGACCCAGAATTTTATAACTATGAGCTGTTATGGCTTCTGCATTTATCTGTTATTATGCATTTATCTATTATTGTCACAATTGGGCAAGCATCATCACAGGGGATCACTGAGATGCAACATATATTTTTTTTTACCCCAACTTATTTTCCCTGCCTCCCCATAATAGCCAAGGTCAATTATCCCTTCCAAAATGGTAACCCTTTTCCTTGCCTGGTGATCTCTTGGCATGAGAATCATAAGAATGACAACCTGCATCTATAGATTAAATTATAGTGGGAAATTTACAGTGACCTCTCATGAAAGTCTTCAACATCTGATATCCTAGACTTCTTTTTTTAATTTTTTTTTTCTTTTCAACGTTTTTATTTATTTTTGGGACAGAGAGAGACAGAGCATGAACGGGGGAGGGGCAGAGAGAGAGGGAGACACAGAATCGGAAACAGGCTCCAGGCTCTGAGCCATCAGCCCAGAGCCTGACGTGGGGCTCGAACTCCCGGACCGCGAGATCGTGACCTGGCTGAAGTCGGACGCTTAACCGACTGCGCCACCCAGGCGCCCCTGATATCCTAGACTTCTAAACAACCCACAGAAGTCAGTTTCAGGGATGATAAACAAAAATAACTCAGGAGGATCACCAGAAGTGTTGTTGAGTTGATCCATTTGTATTTCTACCCCTTTGTTTCTGAGCCCATGTATTCCACCTTATAGCGACACAACATCATATTATAGGTCGAATGGAATTGCATATTATATGCATCAAATCAAATAGCAAGAATGGAAGGGCACAGAAGTAAACACAGTAATGTGTTTGCTACATTGTAGGACAATATATTCTTTCCTTTGAGGATATTATCTCAGAATGGTGCTTTAGCTATACCTTCCAAATGTTTCATTGTACTTTCAGGGCACCATCTTCTGGTTGGTACAGTATGGGATGGCATCAGTGGATCTGTGGTCATTGGCTACCGCCACATATCCTTTGCTATACTGTGCTTTTTATGAAATATGATATGGGATCCTGTGTCATTGGATCAAACATTTGGTAAACCTTTGCATAGTGATAGTGGTTAAGGCCTTATGAGCATGACACACAAACCCTTACCTTGAATATGTGTGTGTAAATTGTAGTTAAGATGAATCACTGCTCCTTACAGGTTGAAAATGTCTAATGGAATCAAACTGCCACCAAAGTGCTGATTGGACTTCTCAAAAGATGTTCCCATATACAGAGTTGACCTTAGATCTCTCTCGTTTGAAAGTTGAACATTTGGTAGCATCTCTAAATAAATTTGATTGGGTCCTAGGCTCTTCATTCCATGTGTAGCCTTTACTCCCATCACCTTATTGTTCTGTGTATCTATTTCTCCATTCATGGCCAAGTACAGAGTCTGGCTGACATCAACGAGCTGACTGCTCCAAAGATCTTTATACCCATTCCTGTAGATGTTCATATGTTTCTTTCTCAGATCTTATTGTTCCTGATCTACCAATATTTATCCTTCTAAGCAGTTGACTAATTAACCAGATCATTATCCACTCCCCTTGGATACTTAAAAATCCTACCCACACTACTTCTTTTTCCACAAAAAGTGGATTATTAGGAGAACCACTCAAAGTTCTTCCCATTGCAAAAGTTTATCTGAACCAAATATTATCCCTGAACTAAATTTTGACTTTTTGCTCCTCCATCAACTGATTATAAGAGATCCCTCATCAGGCCATAGGTGTGAAGGAGAGAAAGGTAGTAATTCAAGAGGGGTGGATATCATAGGGATCTGGACCACTTGATTATCCTACTCACTTGTGCCTGCCCCTCTTGGTGACCCTTTTCATGCCTGATCTGTCATTTTCATTGAAGCTGTAATTTGGTGTGTCTGACGGAAAATAGCTCTTGATGGGAAATTTTGGCCACGCAGTTACTTGATGTCCCACAGTTAGGTGCTCTATTTTTTCCAGGCCCAGTAGCACACAAGGAACTGTTTCTCAGATGGTTTATCATTCTCCACTATGGGGGACCCTATCTCCTGAACCCTGTGGATCTCTGTTGTGGGTCCTCTATGGCAGCTTGCCATAATCTTAAAAGTGCATCCTTTTCAGTTGTATGTTCCACACACTAGACCTGCTGCAGTCTTTCCTACTCTGCACCCTTTTCAAAGCTAGAAACCTTTCATATTATTTGAGGTGTGGGTTGGAAAAGCATTCCCAAATGAGATATCTCAAGATATTTAGCAAGTATTGTCCTTTCATGATGGTAGGAGGTATCATTTGTCATACCATTTTGTATTTGTTACTTAATATTCTAAATAAAAAAAAAATTGTTAGGATAAATTTTTCTGTTCATCTTTATATTGTACAATACAAATTTTAAAAGTGAATATAAGAACATTTTACTCGTTTGCAGAATCATCAGAATGACACAATTAGTATTTTGTAACTCACACATGCATATGCATTTTATTCTTACTGGAATAGTGGAAATGCCCCATAAAACTAATTCAACTTCAGTTGTTTTTCACTTCTTGATATGTATACATTCTACCAACAGTATCTTTTTGTTATTGATGAGCAAGGAAGAACTGAAGGAAAAAGAAACTTAGATTACTCTATCATTCTCTATCATTCTCTGTCATTTTCAGCATAAGTTGTTGACTAATATGGGAAAGTAACAAGAGTAAGAAAGGATTTGATAGGGTTCCCTGGTCATTTGTGTTTCTTAGAATGTGACTGCCTTATTTCTGAATTCAAACAAGTTCTGTTCAATTGGAAAGTGTAGCCCTTGGGGGGATTCTGTTAGTCATAAGTGTAATGTACTTGTATTCACTCTGGGTCTCACTGAATTCCCATGCTTCCTGAGCCCACCAGAATTCTTTGCTCACAGAACATTGCAACACCATATGCAAATGAAATAGCATTATTGGGAGGGGCTACAGATTGTGCATATCATTCTCATCTGATCATGTGCTGCTCCTTTGTTACATCAGACTTCACTTACAAAACACAATTTCAAAGATAAAATTAAGAATTTCAAGATAGTAACAACAGACATTGAACCAAGGACAGGCTCTTCTGAGTACAGAGGAAGATGATAGGCCCGTGAAGTTTGTTCTGACCATAGGTCATTTTGATGAAGAACTAGAGAAATTATTACCATAAATACTTGCTTTAGTATTTCAGGGTTCTACCTGTTTATAACCTGGTTTTTCTTTAGATCACTGATTTCCAGATCTGAGATTTGACTCAGGCCCTGAAACTAGACAAGATATTATGACATTTTATTGCTCCCATGTTCCAGATGATCTATTCTTAATTTTCCTTGATGTATTTTGTTATTACAGTTGAGAAACAACCTTATCTGCCCATTTTCTTGCCCCTAGGAACTCCATAGCTTTCTGCAGATCAGGATCCCCTGGCTGCTACTCTGACTCTGCTATTCATTACAATAACTGTGTACACCTTCCTTTTAGTGGTTAACTACTGACACTTAGTTTCTATTATTTTGGGAAGCTGTAATCACCATTGTATCAGTGAACCAAATTCTATACGAGCATTTCAACCATATTTCAAGGCTTACAAAAGAACAAAAGATAGCTACCACTTAACTTCTCAATGATGTTGGTGCCCCTTCTCATCAGTGTATATGCCATATCACCAGTAAATTGAGTAACATAGTATCTCATGTGTAAAATAGTTACATTGTATATCCCTCTAGTATCCTATGCCCTCTAAACCTTTTACTTCCCTTCCTTTTTGAACTATCCTTAGCAAGAGTTCTGGTACATCTGTTTCATGTAGGATGAGCCATCACTTTCCTAAGCTTCTAAGAGCCATCTTAGTAATATGTTATTGTTCTCTGGATCCTTGCTAGGATGGGAAAGTATAATGGAAGGGTGCCCTAATATTGGTAAATGATTTTCTTGCCATACTAAATGTTTCACCTCTCCTTGATTCTTCACTTTCAGGATCCAGTCCTATGCATCCTCTATGGTATTCTATGGGTATATGTTAGTTAATTTATGTAATTCCTTTGAGATTAGTCACATTATGTTATAACAGACCCATCACTTTCCTGAATAGGTTATAATGGATTATATTAGTGGCCAGAAGAGCAGGTGGCAATACATTCTGATGGAGTATGTATTTTCTTGCAAAGAAAATTTGTCAGCATTGCAATTGGGAATTGAGGTACTTCCGAAGGTCAAAACATTCATTTGAATTTAAGTTTTCAAATTCATCACCACAGATATCCCTATTTCCAAGTTTCAGGATCTCACTTCTTCCTAATCAAAGCTCACTTTGGCCAGGAAGACCTTTCAGAATTGAAAACCCAACCTGCTCTCAAGCTTTTCTAACTATAAAGGTTAAGATATGGACTTCATCCTTAGCTTCATCAGCCCTTCAATTATGGAAGATGAAAATCTCTTCATATGCTGCCAAGGTTTTCATACTTAATATTTAATTGGTGATTAATCAGCCTCAGTCTTGCACTGCTTTTCTCCAGCACGTTGAATAACCCATACAGTTCTACAATCCCTGAAATTACTACCTCACCCTGAAACATTACATCTTCTAGTGAATTTTCTTCCATCTGTGAAAGTCACACAACTACAGCATGCTGGGGACTGTTAGCGCTCCATGTATCATCCATGATGGATTCCTCACTGCCAGCCAGTTAGAGGGTCATTTACTTCCAATATTTCCTTTTAGAGTCTGTTTTCCTTAAACCCTATCAGGCACCAAGTTTATAGGCCAGGTTTCCTGGGAAACAGACTCTGATGTGAAGATGTCCATGCAGTAAATGTATTAGTGACTACTCTTAAGATCAACCTCTGGGGACTTTGAAAGAAACAGAAAAGCAGTAAAAGGAAGAAGCCCAACTGTAATGCAATAGTAACAAAAGACTCAGCTGATACTGTGCCAAGGTCTGAAGCTCAGAGAGCCTTTCACATTTGTTCCATTATGAACAAGGGGACCAGACCTTTGTACTTCTTCATTGACCATTCATTGGATGTGGTCATAACCACATTGAAGACTGATCATAAGGTTAGGCAAGGCAACTCTCTTTGAATGAAGAGAAATTCCTAGCCTAAGGATAAGCCTAAAGACGCTTATCAAACTTCTCACAGCTGGGAGATCAGTGCTGCAATACAGAGGATTTGTTTATTTTAGAGGCATAGACGGGAGGACTAGAAAAGATGAGCCTTTGAAAAGGCCAGATTTAGCACAAGTTCTGTCTATGAGTGTAATCAAGGCTAAATCAGCAAGCTTAACCAGTCTTTCCTGTGAGGAGAAGGTGTGAGGACAACCTGGGCAGAGGTGAATCTTCCATTGTAAACTAGCTCTAGTCCCTCTGGACCAGAAAAAGGCTAGAGGACCCACAACACCCTTGGCCTAAGCTGGTTGTGTCTGTGCTGGGGACAAACCCATCTTTGGGAGGGGAAACTGTGGTACCCTCTGGTCACCAGGAGGGCCACAAGAGTTCAGAAACAATGTGCAATGAGGCCCTACGGCCAGCAAGCATCCACTTGCCCCAGCCCCAGTTGTCTATGCATAGCCTTCAAGGAGGGATGATCCAAGGCAGCCAAACTTCTTGGGGCTCCTCTGTTCCCCTTACCTTTAATGCTTGATACACTCTAGTCTGTTCTCCATTTCTTTTCTTTTTATATATATATTTTTTTAATGTTTGTTTTTTTTTGGGCGGGGGTGCAGGGAGGAGAGGCAGAGAGACAGGGAGACACAGAATCTGAAGCAGGCTCCAGACTTTACATGTCAGCACAGAGCCTGACACAGGGCTTGAACCCATGAACTGTGAGATCATGAGCATTTGAAGTTGGATGCTTAACCAACTGAGCCACCCAGGCACCCCATGTTCTCCATTCCTACAGTATTGTGTTTTTGTTTTTCCAAAAACATGTAGAAACATACATATAATATGTAGAAGTTTGAATCTATCTTCTTTTACATGACAGAAAACATTTGAGATTCATTTGTTTATGTATAGTTCATTCCTTTTCATTGTTAAGTAATATTCAATTGTAAGGACAAACCATATTATGTTTCTCCATTCCCCATTTGAGGAACATTTGGCTTGGCTTTAGTTTTTGATGATTTTGAATAAAGCTCCTGAAACATTAGCATGCAGGATTTTATATGAAGATTTGTATTTTATATGGGTAAATACTTAAGAATATGATTACTGGATCATATGGTAAGAATATATTTAAATTTATAATAAACTATCAAACTATTTTCAAGAGTGTATCCCTATTAGTAATATATGAAAGTTCTGCTTGCTGTACATCCTCTTTAGCTCTTGGTATTGTAAGGCTTGTTGTTTTAACAGGTAAGTCCATTTAAGTTTACGCCACAAGTTGTCTTACCTTATCTAGGTTGCATTGTCAGATTTCAAAACTTGTGGTGTGTTCTTTGGTTCTTCCCCTGGAATGTTTCTCTCAGGTGTTAGTCTGAGATGTAGGTGGTGATCCATTTTGTAGTTCAGTTCTCAAAGCCTTTGTAATACCTCTTGTATGCATTACATGTGTATACAGGTTAGGGGTAAGCCTGAGACATATATAGGTTCATACATAGAATTAGGGGACCCCCTTTTCTAGGTCTCTTCTTTCTAGAATTTCCTTCACACTTGTAGGCTCCAAGGGCCTTTTTCCCAGTTTATCTGGCAAGTAGGTATTTTTCTTTAAGCATTTTAGTCTCCCACACTGCTGCTCAGTTCCACCTGCTGAATTCATCCTTGGCTAAGTGTTGAAAGAGAACAAAAATAATAATAATGATGATGATACTACTAATAATAGTAATAGTAATAATAATAACAACAATAGCAGCAGTAGCAGGTATTTGCAACAGTTTTTGCACCACAGGGCTTGTTTTCATATTTCCTCTCTGCAGAGAAGTTATTTTCTCTTAAGTTTTAGGTGCCAAAGCCACCAACACTGAAACTGTGCAGATTCATGGCCTTGGGGCAGAACCATAGGGTAAGATAGGGTAAGAGAGAGAAACAGAGAGAGAGAAACAACAGGGACTTTTATCACACCTTCCAACTCACAGCAGCTTTTCTTCCTAATTCTTCAGCCGGGAGAATGTGTTTCTCCTGGATACAATGCATTTTCAGAGTTGCTTTGTGTATTTTATCCCAAGTGGGCTGTAGTAGGCTTCCTCCATCTTGGGAAGCCTCCAGTGCTGGAAGTTATGGATCCTCTGTCCAACCAAGTTCATTACAGGACTGTTTTGCTGCTATAGTCTATGCAACTTCTACTATGGCACACCATGGCATCTGGAAGTATGGAGATGTATAGATAGTGGCCCAGGAAACATTTGAGCATCTCAGCTGTTGGTAGGTAAAACAATTATTTCTCTATCTCCTCTGATCCACTTAGGCTCTGGGATTCAGTTCCCTTGCCCAGCCATTTTTTTTTTAAGTTTATTTATTTTTGAGAGAAGAGACAGAGAGTGGGGGGTGGGGGGTGGAGAGGGAGAGAGTGAGAAAGAATCCCAAGCAGACTCCATGCTGTCAACCCAGAGCCTGATGTGGGGCTCAATCTCACAAACTGCAAGATCATGACCTGAGCTGAAATCAAGAGTTAAATGCTTAACTGACTGAGCTACCCAGATGCCCGTCATTCTGTTTGTTTTTTCCCTTTAATTTCAAAATTAAAGAAAAGTGCTGACCAATCACTTTTCTTTTATCTGATATCTACCATAATTATATATTTTTAAAGCCATGTAAAAAGGTAACTAAAATTAGTGACCAATATGATTTTATAGTTATTTAGAAAATATGTGCTAGGTATCATTTCTAAATAAAGAACATGCAATTAAGTTAGTTTGCAAATGTCACCATTACTGGGAATATGTCATGAGCTAAAGGTGAATGCATGATAAATGAGCTTAGATGAAACATTTAATTTCCTGCCACACTTTTCTGAGAAATGCTAATAAGTGTGTCCCATCACATAATTTACTTTTATCATACGAGGTCTTATGCTCTATTCTAAACAAAGCTACTCCTTTCCCCTTGTAACCTAAAGTCTTTAATCCAAAAATAAATAGACCTCACTCTTTGAGAAGATAGTTTTTAAATATTGGCTCAAGAGTGTTCAGAAAGAAAAGCTGCATTCATATCAGAGAGAGAATAGCCTATACCTGCCCTTATTTCTTGTTGCAAATAACAGCACATACTTCCTTTAAATACATAAAATTAGGGGTATTGACTGTGGAATTTTTACTACAATACCTGCTATAGCTGCCATCACTAACAGCATGAAGAAGAACCATGTTAACAGTAGGATAATCTCAAGGAAACCAAGGCATAAAACAAAGTTTTAGGGTAGCTGACTTTGCTTTAGGATCTCTTTGATCTCTTGTCAGTACTTCCCTTCCATTGCCCTCAAATGTCCGGGAAGATTTTACTGTGGTGTACTCCATCAGCTATGGCACCCCAAGCTATCAGATTGCTAATACTTTGATAGTGCCTCAAAGCAGTATACTTTAAATCTTATTTACTGTTTATTTTGTGAAGAAGCTAAAAGATACATGGAGGAGAGCCAGAGAAAGGAAAATTTCTATTGGTGGAGCTTGTTTCTTTTCTATTATGGTCTGAGGAAGGACGACCTGATGCTTTTTTTTTCCCCCCTTCTAGAGAACACCGAAATCACTTCAGGTCACCAGAATCATGTATGGTAGATTTGAGGATTTCAAATTTGATCAAGGAAGAGATAAGAGATAAGGTGGAAATACACAAGCTTTTTTGGGCAGTATTTGGACAGGATTGCAAGAGTGGAAATACTTCCTAGCAAAAGAGGTTTTAGAGACGGCAAGGCAAGGCTGCCATCTAGAAGGGGAATAGGGCATGGAATGTCCCAGGGAAGAAGGAGACCTTGGAGAGGGGGTTTATGTGTCTACTGATGAAAATGTGTAGGTGATAAACATGTCTAGGTTATATCACTCAGCGTCAAGGTGGGGAACCTCTGATCAGAGAGCTCCAAAGTGTAATAGGATTTCGGGGCCTTTTTTATAGGTACAATATTTATCTTATTAGCAGATATTGGGTACAGTTTCACAAGATACTTAAAGTAAGTAGGCTTTGGCGCACATGGGTGGCTCACTCGGTTGAGTGTCCAACTTTGGCTCAGGTCATGATCTCCTGGCTTGTGAGTTCGAGCCCCGTGTCAGGTTCTGTGCTGACAGCTCAGAGCCTGGAGCCTGCTTCAGATTCTGTATCTCCCCCTCTCTCTTTGCCCCTCCCCACCTTGAGCTCTGTCTCTCTCCCAAAAATAAATAAAAACATAAAAAAAAAAATAAGTGAAGTAGGTGGGCTTTAAATGGCTAAATTATATTTTTTCTGAACTATATTTGAAGCAATTGATTGGTAATTAATTGGCACCACTAGACTTTGGGTTAATGTCCTAGCCTGTTGTGAAGAAATAGGCCTGGGATCATTTTGAGCCATTAAAGAGGGGCATCTTTAGCCTATTTACATAACATTATCCTCCTAAGAATTCAGTTAAGAGCAAACTCCTTGAAGGAGGGTATCTTCCCCTGCCCGCTGCTCCATCCAAAGACCCAGACAATTTTTAAACTGGTGCTGAGAAAACTGGACAACTACACATAAAAGAATGAAACTAGACTACTTTCTAGCACCATACACAAAAACATCAACATCACTTATCGGGGAAATGCAAATCAAAACCAAAATGAGATGTCACCTTTTGCCTGTTACAATGGCTAAAATCAGGAAGATAAGAAATAAATGTTGGTGAGGATGTGAAGAAACCCTCATGCACAGTTGGTGGGAGTGTAAATTGGTACAGCCACTGTGGAAAACAGTATGGAGGTTCCTCAAAAAATCAGAAGTAGAAATACCATATAATCTAATAATTCCTCTATTGAGTATTCACCCAGGGAAACCCAAACACTAGCTTATAAAGATACATGCACCCCTATGTTTATTAAAGCATTATTTACAACAGCCAAGACATGGAAAAAACCTGTGTCCAGCAGGTAGACAAATGGGTAAGGGAAATGTGGTATATATACACATAGGAATATTACACAACCATAAAAAAAGATGGGATTGTGCCATTTGAAACAACATGGATGGAACGAGAGGGTATTATGCTAAGCGAAGTAAGATAGACCAAGAAGGGTGAACTCCATAAGATTCCACTCATAAATGGAATCTAAAAGAATTTAATAAACAAATAAAAAGAATCAGAACTATAAGCAGTGAGAACAAACTATTGGTTGCCAGTGGGTAGGTTGCCAGGGGTGGAGAGTTGGGCAAAATGGGTGAAGGGTAGAGGGAGGTGTAAGCCTCTAGTTATGGAATGAGTGGGAATAAAAAGCGGAGCATAAGGCATACAGTCAATGATACTGTAATGATGATGTAAAGGGATAGATGGTAGCTATATTTGTAGTGAATATAGCATAATGCATAAACTAATCAAATCACTAAGTTGTACACCTGAAACTAATGTAACATTTTGTGTCAACTATGCTAAAAAAAATAAAACAAAACAAAAAAACAAAGGATTCCTTCCAAAAACACAGTGTTGTTTTGTAAAGAGTTCTGGTAAGTGTGTTTTCCCCACAATGGGGTTTTGAGATCTCTTAGAGGGTTACATTTTGGGCAGTCTCTTCTCTGTCTCACCACTTACTCCAGCCTTAATCTCGTTCCTCATCGGCATTATAATCTCTCCAAGGTCTTCTTGGTTGATTGCTGTTAGAATATATCAGGAGTCATTGCTAGGATAAGGGAGGTAAGGTTTTCTAGAAGTCTGGCATTCATAAAGCAGAGCAGCTTTAGAAAGGGGTTAATAAAAACAAGCAAAAAACAGAGTTCATGGGTGGACCTATTTAGTGAATGAAGATCAGAACTTTGCAGATATAGCCAAGATTGGGTTAGCACGTAAGTAAAGAAGATATATTTATATTTTGCTTGGAAAGGAGGGGCAGCAGTGGGTAGGAAACCCCTATATTCTATATTTTATGTAAAAACATGTAATGTAGAAATATTTTGAAGGACAATTTTATATCCATAATTCAGAGGCTTAGAAGATATATTTTTGAGTGTGAATCTTGTCAGAGATTAATTTGTTAAACTAGTTATTGAGGATCTTCTTCTAATCTAATGAAAAATTATTAATATTGATATTAAAGAAGGAAATACAACCTATTTTCGTAGCTCCCTTCTGCTCCTAGAGATCAACAACAAAAAAGGGTTTGCAACATCATTTATGCATCTAAACAGAATTTTGTTGCACAAAAGCATACCATCTTTTTAAGTATAGAAGTTATGGCAGAAAGGTTAATAACCACTGGCAATAGCGTTTTAATAACCATTGGTGCCAGTGTCCTTGATGTCTGGGAGAAACCATCTGAAGTCCAGTTAAAATGACCTTCTGGAAATCATACTTATTTGATCTTGGACAGGTCACTTAATGTCTCTGAGACCCAGCTTCTTCATCTAAAAAGAAGATAATATTGATTATAGTAGTACCTCCTCTGAAAGGGTTATTAGGATTAAATGAGTTAGTGCATGAAAAAGATTTAGCAAATTTCCTGGCACAAAGTAAGTACTCTAAGCATTAACTATTATATTTGAGTAAATAAAAATATACTGAACAAACTCAGTTATGCCACTGTCTCTCTGAACCACACAGTTCTATCACAGTGATATATATATATATATACATACACACGCACACACACACACACACACGCACGCACACACACACACAAAAGCAGCAAGCTGCCAATCCTGTGAAGACACAATTTCCTTATGGCCCATAACCACCAAACTCATACCACTTGTGAGGAAATGTGTATTTCTTTGTCTCTTTGATGATGGATATTTATAATCAAAGGGACCCAGAACAAATCACCCAACTTACTCCTACAGAAATCAGAACACCCACACCACATCTGACTACTTGGTAAGAAAGCCACAGCAGACTAATATGTTTACTACCAGTGAAAGGGCTATCGTATCTGGTTTTTATCTAATCATATGTCATGAACACATCCTCCAGAAAAATACATGTTTTTTTACTATTCTGAATACCAAGCCTTGTTTTAGTTTTCTTAATTTATAGTCAAATTTTCTAAGCAAAACAGGCACTAATTTCATTTTCACATTTCATTTAGCAAAGAACTTGTTTAGTATTTTTTTAGAGTAGACGGATAAGATTAAATTTTTCCATAAAAGTGTTAAAAAAGAAAGACTAAATTTTGTGTGCCACTAAAAAACATATAAATATAATTATTCTTTTGTTTTAAATAAACAGATTTATGTGTGTATACAACTTTGTAATTATTTTAATGTGGTTTAGTATGATTTGCAACTTGTGTCAAAACTAAAGAGAATTAAACAGTCAGTGGTCTATCTTAATTCTTTGTGAAATGCAACACCATGGTCCACTGAACAACTATTAATTAAGACAGTCACTCAATTGGCATGTTTCAGCTACCAGTAAGATATGCAAATTTAGCAGAATGTGCTATCTCACTAATTAATATTGTGAGCAAGAAACTTTTTTCTCTCAATTAATTCACTTCATAATGGATAGTATAATATAGCAATATTTTCAAATAGTTTATGGAAGATTCTACTTATATGTCCATGCATATGTGTATTTTTATAGTATAGGATACTTTACATAATATTATGAAGTGTTGAATTCACAATTATGTGGAAAAGGAATATTTGCTGAGGACAAGAGAAAAGAGGCCAACAGGGCTTGTGACAATCAAGCAAACAAAGGTGTCACTCCAGAAAAAGAGAGACATTCAGCAGTGCAGAGCTAAGAAACACATAGATGTATACATATTATATGATTCCACTTACATGAAATATAAAGGAGACAGATGGGAAACTGTTGACATCAGGGAAGCCTTACTTGCTTTTTATCCTTGAAGTAAGATAAGTAGCAGGGGCTCCCCCTCTGAACTTAAGTATTTCCACTCTTTCAAAGTTTTGAGAAATTGATGAGACCAGGCCTCCTTTTCCACAAACAGAATGTTTAGGGGAGCAAAATAAATTGTAGCAGTAAATGACCACTTTAACATGATTTGTGTTTTGTGGTAATAACAGATGTAACAGGGATACTAATTATTGTATATATTAAACAAGTGTTTTAATTTTTCTTTCTAAATCAATGGGTCTCAAACTTGGCTGCACAAACAGAACCACCTTGAGAGCTTTGAATGAATCCTGATGCCTGGGTTTTAGCACAACCCAGTGACATTGGAACCTCCAGGATCAAACCCAGGTATCAGGATCTTTAAAATTTCCCAGGTAATTCCATTATGCAAGAATGGTTGAAAGGCACTACTGAAATCATATTTTATTGCAGGCTTTAAATCATAAAGGGCATTTAAATAAATACAAATGAGAAAGACTATAATCACTAGACTTTCAACCAAACAAAATTTGCCTTGAAAGCTGAACACTATGGAGAGAGAGGATTTGCTAAATATGTTTTATCTCTGTAATATATTAACTGCCAAACCTGCAGAACTCTGTTTATAGAGTTACTCTACAGTATAGAATCTGATAAAATCCTTGCCTACAAATATGGTTGAGCTGAAATTGGGAATAAAAAGTAGATAAAAGAAAAGTGGGATATATATACACTGAAGGTTATACAAGATTTAATTTGGGTGTATGCTAGATCCTATATATGACTTTATTATTTATCTAAAAATAATTAAGATACTCTGCTTTACTAATACATTTACTAATATGTAGCTTACAAATTTCAAAAGATTCCCTAGTTCTGTCCATATGTTAGAGGGTCAAATGTCACCTATGTTTTATGAGCTACTCAGAGGAACTCATAGGGTTTCTACAAATAATAAGCAATGAAGCCCTCACCAGTTGTCTTATCTTCAGAATATTGTGACATATTGCAGTAATGTATGAGCTTGATAAGTGCATTTACAGTAATACCCTCTTACCTCAACCAAATACAATCCTTACAAAATAGATAAATTGCTTAAACAATTAATGCAGTGAAGCCATGCCTTAAAGATAATACCCACAATGCAAGTACATGTAGACCAAAAAACAAATAGACAACAAGAAACTCATAGCATAAATACTCCTATTTTTTATATGAATACACACTTGACCATATTATGAAGTAAAGAAATGGCAATCTATTGATCTCTGGACAAGAAGTTTAAAAAAATTAATACTATGTTAAAAATCGATATTATTTTCAGTCTCTAACCTTTAGGTTTCTTGTGTCTTGAAATAATAGACATGAGGGGCGCCTGGGTGGCGCAGTCGGTTAAGCGTCCGACTTCAGCCAGGTCACGATCTCGCGGTCCGTGAGTTCGAGCCCCGCGTCGGGCTCTGGGCTGATGGCTCAGAGCCTGGAGCCTGTTTCCGATTCTGTGTCTCCCTCTCTCTCTGCCCCTCCCCCGTTCATGCTCTGTCTCTCTCTGTCCCAAAAAAATAAATAAACGTTAAAAAAAAAAAAAAAATTAAAAAAAAAAAAAAGAAATAATAGACATGAATGTCATTATTCTGTCATTATTGGCAAGATATTTTTAAAAGTCAATCATTTCATATTTATGTTTTATTATTTTTATATTTGAATCACTTTATATATAGTATATATATGTATATATGTACTATATATGTACTATGTATATAAAATTTATTTTTTAGTGCTCGCTTCGGCAGCACATATACTAAAATTTATTTTTTATTGCTACATTCAACTAATATAATTTCTAGTAAGTAAGTGAACATTTTCCTGGAATGGACGGTGGCCATTTCACACTGGTAATTGGTAAGATCACAGCTATATTATGATGGTACTAATGTCAACTCTCCCTTTTACAACGAATATTAACAAGGTTTTAAAGCAAGCCTGTGAAACACAGTTTTAATACAGAGAGTAGCCAACTATTAGGCTTTATTAACTCACATCATATGATTTGCTGGAATATTATATCTATTAGTTGTTTACCAATATGGCTTTTTAAAAATATTTTTTTCTGACTGCTCATTCATCATATCAGTATTTTACTTGTTAGCCAATTTTCTTGAAGTCCCTGAAAAAGAAAAATAAATTTATTTTGGGCTAATTTCTATGTATTGCAGCCTGATAGTTTTAAAAACAGTGCAGTGAATTGGGAGTGAGAATTTCCTCTTTTTCTTTTTTTTTAACCCCTGCTGTACACCAAGGAAGCACTCACCTTGTTTCATGGATTTCCTAAGTGTCAGAAATGAATTTCCAAACTTTATTTGTAGTCCAAATTTTTGTATTTTGTGTCTTTTCATGTTTCCCCACCATAACATACATTATGGAATGTAGTGCATATGTTGGTGCCAATGGCATCTCCTTGGATTCCTTTTATTGTTTTAGATTCCCCAGTTTCTGTCTATGTTTTCTTTCAAAAGTACACACCTGTGGCTCTCTTCAAATGGCAGCTGCTGCTGAAATTTCTTTGCTTGCTGACATATAGAGCTAGAAGTTTTGGGGGTTTACCTTCCCATTGCCCTACTCCCCAAGAAGCCCTTAGACATTGACTAACCAGGGCAAAATTATAAAAACTCAGCTCTACTGCCTTAGGCCAGGACAAAGTCTTGAGTCATAATTTATACTCCAGGGTTTCTCTGCAAAATCAGACCAGAGCTATACCACCAAGACTGCCTGAAATTGTACTTTTGTTTGTCTCTCTTTTTTTTTTTTTTTTTTTTGATGTCTGCTCCCCCAACCCATAATCATTTTCTCCTTGGGTGCATTCCCTTAATAAATACATGGCACATGAATTCTCAACATCTTTTTTTTGAGGAGTATTAGATCAAAATTTTTTAGAGGTTATTGGTGTAGAGGAGAGAAACCAGTTTACTATTAAAACTTAGATAGAACAGGAACAATAATATAAGAAAAAGCAAAGCCAACAACAATAGAAATTTCCCAGGGTGAGTCAGCAGCACCACCATGACCATAACTACATGTATTTATAGTGTGTAGAGATGTGAAAGAAAAAAAGAGGTAGATAGAAGATATGAGAAATATGAGAATATGTGTCCCAGTTTTCTCTCTTTGGCTTTTAAAAAGGAGAACTCTTTTTACTTTTCTGTTGCTGCGGAACATAACCTCTGAAAGCATACTGGCTTACAACAGAGTTATTATTATCTCATTTGGTTTGTAGGGTGATGAGCTTAGCTTGATGGTTCTCCCTTGAGGTTGCAATCAAATGAAGGCTGAAAGTAGCATATTTGAAAGGCCCCTTTCACTACACGTCTGGTCTAGAATGGCTGGAAGAGCTGAAGCTGATGTGGTCACTTGATATGGCTAGTCTGAGCTTTCTCACAGGGTAATTTCAAAGTATTCATATTTCTCATACAATGGCTTGCTTTCTCCTGAGAAAGCATTCCAGAAGACTAGGGCAGAAGCTTCCATGCTTCTTCCGGCCTAGGTTCAGAGGTTTTGAAGTATCACTTCTGGCACTAATAAGTGAGTCATATGGCCAGCCCAAACTGAGTACTCTGAGACATAGTTCATTTAGAGCCATTTTTAGATATGTGTTTAATAAAATGAAGGGAGTACAGAAAACATGAAGCACTCACCTTGTTCCAGAGTGGATGAAGATCCCAGAAGGACACCCTGAGTAGAAGCCCCAATATAATATGGGATAATGCATACTAGTTAAAAGAATAGAACATAATGTTCAGGCCCGGTGGCATATCAGAATCCCCCTCAGTTCCATTGAGGTGTGGATTCTGAATTGAGAGCCTATGGTTCTATCAGGGGGCTTGCTAGGGTGGAGCTAAATGATTTTGCAGTGGAGGTGGAAGATGGATAATCTTAGCAGTGCTAGATGGAGAATATAACAACACGCAGATGTCTGCAGTTGAGTAGGAGTCAAGGGGAAACAAATTCAGGAAAGAGGGGTGACCAGAGCTCCCCAAGAGCATAGCACAAGGCAAATGAACAGACCAGCACAAAAGGCAAATAGGGAGTGCAGGGACCCAGCAGCCAAAAGACATCACCTTGCACATAGCGATTAGCTAGCTAACACACACACAAAGACAGCTTAGTGGCCCAGGGAGCTCATTTTTTTTCTGTAATTAGATCTCACAAGCCAAACATCCCTCTTGTCTATACCCACTTTACACACACACACACCCCATCGCCAGTATTTGGGAATTTAACATCTTAATTTCCATCTGAAACAACTATTTTACCTCTTACTGAGTTGATAATGCTGTTTCTTATAGCTCTGGATAGCCTTGATTTAGTGAGAAAGGGGTTATATTTCACAAATAGAAATTTGAGGCTTGGAAAGGTTAACTATTTCATCATGTTCACATAAGTAGTAACAGGAGGAATCTGGTACTCAATTTCATGTCTGCTGCCTCACTTTGTGTTCTTTCCACTTTACTATCTCCAGTATTTACATCACTGAAAGGTGCAATTGAAATATAATTTTCAGAAATTCATCATTTTTTAATCTTCACATTTCACCAACAAATGCATTTTCTGGTTGTGATAACTGTAATCTGAAAACCACTACATATTAATAAAAACTGACACTGATTTGTTTTTAGGTGTTCATTTATGCAGTGTGAATGAAGTCAGCTGTGTAAAAATGACAGGAGAGAGAATTTCTTATGGCTCATTAGTAGAACATACAGCAGCAATCAATTGTTGTATTTAATAGTCACCACACATGGAAGATAAAGATTTATTTCAGCAATGGAATTAAACTTGAAAAAGCAGGCAAGAGAAGGATTGGAGGTGGTGATAGAAGGTATTACAAAAAGAATCAAGTTTTCACTAAGTTACACGAATTCTTTCAGTTTTAAAATTGTATGCATGTCTAAATTAAACCAGAAGTATTTTCAACCATCTTCATGACTGTTTCTTCCACTTTCAAAATCCTTCTGTTTTACTATGATTTTAGTAATATAAGGTGTCAAAGATATTAGTTATAAAATTGATTTTGGGGATATCCTGACAATACAACAACAATAAAACAAATTAAAAGCTACCACTTTTTAAAATACTGTGCCCTACACATCATATAGATATTTTTATCCTAATTAATTCATTTAATTTTAAAAACACTTTCATGAAATTAGTTACTAATATTCCCATGATGAGAAAATGAGGCACAATGAGATTAAATAAATTGTGTTAGATGACATGTCTCCTAAGTGATAGAGTTGGGATATGAACTCAAGTAGTCTGGCCTCAGGGTCCACTCTGCTAACCCCCTAAGATGACCTTCCTTTCTATCTAGACTACTGTATTTAAGCAATATTTTAGTATTTTCCCCTAAATTTGATCAACACATATGCACAAATATGTAAATATTTTAAGTATTTTTTGTTTCTATTCAAAACAATTACTTGTGGAGGGAATTAAGATGGAGGAGGAGTAGGAGGACCCTATGCTTGCTTCAGTCCTAGAACACAACTAGATAAATATCAGATCATTCTAAACACCCAGGAAATTGACCTGAGGACTGAGAGAACAAGCTGCACAACTAGAGGGAGAAAAGAGGCAACATCATGGAAGATAGAATATGGGGAGATGCAATTTGGGGGAGAAATGAATCATTGGTGCTGCTGAGGAAAGAGAGCCCTGATCAGGAAAAGAGAATAGAAAGAAAGAGAACAGAGTGCAGGGCATTGCCCAAGAACACTTCCTCAAAACCATTGAGGGAGAAAATGAGAGGGGCTGATAAATGCAAGTTTTTGCGAGTTTTTACAAGAAGCAGAGCTCAAAGACTGAAGTTTTAGAAGCCCACGCCATCACTGGGTGGAATTTTGTGGACATGGAGGTGCTCCTGTAAAGAAGGGAAGCAAAGACCCAGAGCAGATGGTATGGTCTGAGGATCCCCTGGGTCCCATTGGGAGAAGCAGTTCTCCTTCTTGGAGAGCAATTGGGAGAGTTGGCACTGCCTCCCCAGGGAGAAAAGTGTCAGCAGGTACCATTGAGCTGCTCCATTGATTAGTATATGAGCAGAGTCAGCTGCTGAGCGCAGCTAACCTGGACACCAGCTTTTTGATGAGTTTTACCATAAATTTCAAGCCTTTGTGCCTTCATACAACTGCCCTTCTGGGATAAATCAGCACCAGACACAGCATGGCAAGATACTCACCCAGAGGATCAGTATGGGTCTGTCTGTGCTGTGCCAGGTCCCCAAAATTTGGAGTTTTGAAACCCAGCCAATGTGCCTGAGATAAAACACAGGAGCACTGTGCTGCTGGGTGGGCTTGGACACAGACAGCGTGAAGGCAGGGATCTGACTGAAGCCTGAGACACAAGAGGGGAGACTGTTCGCTTTTCTGTGAGGACTTCTAAAGCAGCAGTGGGTGCAAACTCCCTTTTCCAGTGAGGCAAGAACTGGCTGACACCATTTTACTGATGCCCATTAGCACAGATGACTTCAATGAGTAGCACAGCATTCCATAGCGGATGCTTGAGCTGCTTACACCCCACCCCCTGCACTCTGCAAGTGCTTCTGAACTAAGGTGTGTGCCCAAGAGAACAACAATGTCCCTCCCCCAGAAAACCAACACAGTCTCCCCTCTCCCTTGTATGCACCAAGTCTACTGAGCATAGTGTGCTACAAAGCTTAATCTCTAGGGGAAATAGGATCTAGCCTCTTTTAACAAGCAGCCCAAAACATACTTACTTAAAACTACTACACGCTGGACAAGGTCCAAACGTTCCCCACTGCAGGCAAGGAGAAACTGCAGAGGACTGACCTGAGGAAAAGAGCAGCCAAAACACAACAGCAGAGTACACAGAGTATATACCAGAAATATTCCTGAAGCACCAGGCCCTGGACAGTGCAGAACTTCTTCTTAATATGGCCATTACTCTCAGGAGCAGTAATGTTCTTTCATAACACACAGAAGACAGAGACCTAGACAAAATACCAAGGTGGAGGAATTCACCCCAAAGAAAGAACAAGAAGAGGTCATGGCCAGGGATCTAATCAAAGCAGGATGGAAGAAGCAGAGGAATAAGTAAGTCATATAGATGATAAACTTATGGAAAATAATAAAGCTGAAAAGAAAAGGGAAAGAACCATATTGGATAATCAATGTAGACTTAAAGAGCTCAGTGACTCTTTATTTGAACAAATTATAGCTGAAAACTTCCCTAATCTGGGGAAGGAAACAGACATCCAAATACAGAAGGCATAGAGAACTCCCATCAAAATCAACAAAAGCAGGCCAACACCAAGATATATCTTATCAAAATTTGCAAATTACACAAATAAGGAAAGAATCCTGAAAGCGCCAAAGGAAAAGAAAACCATAACCTAGAAGGGAAGATAAATAAGGTCAGGAGCACATCTCTCCACAGAAACTCAGCAGATCAGAAAGGAGTGGCATGATATAGTCAGTGTACTGAGTGGGAAAAATATGCACCCAAAAATATTTGATCCAGCAAGGGTGTCATTCAGAATAGAAGGAGAGAGAAAGATTTTCTCAGACAAACAAAAACTAAAGGAGTTCGTGACCACCAACTGAACCTTGCAAGAAATATTAAAGGGGGGACTCTTTAGGTGGGACAGAAAGACCAAAAGCAATGAAGATTAGAAAGGAACAGAGCTCCAGAAACAATGACTTAACAAGTAATAAACTGGTACTAAATTCATATCTATCAGTAATCACTCTGAATGTAAATGGGCTAAATGTTCTAATCAAAAGATATAGGGTATCAGAATAGATAAAAAAATAAATAAGACCCATATATATGCTGCACATAAGAGACTTATTTTATTTTTATTTAAATTTTTTAATGTTTATTTGAGAGAGAGAGAGAGAGAGAGAGAGAGAGAACACGAGCAGAGGCAGGGCAGCGGAGTAGACAGAGCAGGAGACACAGAACCCAAAGCAAGCTCCATGCTCCAAGCTGTCAACACAGAGCCTGAAATGGAGCTCAAACCCACAACCATGAGATCATGACCTGAACTGAAGTTGGACACCTAACTGACTGAGCCACCCAGACACCTCTAGGAGAGACTTATTTTAGACCTAAAGACACCTGCAGATTAATAGTGAGGGAATGGAGAACCATTAATCATCCTAATGGATATCAAAAGAAAGCTATACTTATGTCAGACAAACTAAATTTTAAACCAAAGACTGTACCAAGAAATGATGAAAGGCACTATATCGTAATAAAGGGGTCTAGCCAACAAGAAGATCTAACAATTATAAATATTTATGCCCCCAAATTGGAAAACACCCAAATGTATCAATCAATAACAAACACAAAGAAACTCGTTGATAACCATACAATAATAGTAGGGGACTTTAACACCCCACTTACAACAATCGAGAGATCATCTCAGCAGAAAAGCAACAAGGAAAACATGGCTTTTAATGGCACACCAGACCAGATGGACTTAAGAAATATATTTAGAACATTTCATCTTAAAGCAGCAGAAATCACATTCTTTTTGAGTACACATGGAATATTCTCAAGCATAAGCCCTGGGTCACAAATAAACTCTTAACAAGTCAAAAAGATCATACCATGCATATTTTCAGTCCACAATGCTATGAAACTTGAAGTCAACCACCAGAAAAATTTCAAAAGGCCACAATACATGGAGGTTAAAGAACATCCTACTGAAGAATGAATGGGTTAACCAGGAAATTAAAGAAGAAATTAAAAAGTGCAAGGAAGAAAATGAAAACATGATAGTCCAAAACTTTTAGGATACAGCAACAGCAGTCATAAGAGGGAAATATCTACCAATACAAGCCTATATCAAGATGCAAAAAAGTCCAAAATAAACAACCTAACCTTACATATAAAGGAGTTGGAAAAGGAATCGCAAATAAAGCTTTAAGCCAGCAGAAGAAGTGAAATAATAACGATTAGAACAGAAATAAATGATATACAAACAAACAAACAAACAAACAAAAAACCCCAGTAGAACAGATCAATGAAACTAGGAGGTGGTTATTTGAAGAAATTAATAAAATTGATAAACCACAACCCAGATTTATTGAAAAGAAAATAGAAATTACCCAAGTAAATAAAATCATGAATGAGAGAGAAAAGATCACAAACAACACAACAGATATACAAATAATTGTAAGAGAATATTATGAAAAATTGTATGCCAAAAAATTGGACAATCTTGGAGAAATGAATAAATTCATAGAAACATATAAAATACCAAAACTGAAACAGGAAGAAATAGAAAATTTGAAAAAAACATAACCAGCAAAGAAATTGAATCAGTAATCAATAATCTTAACAACAAACAAAACTCTAGGGCCAGACGGTTGCCCAGGGGGATTCTACCAAACATTTAAAGAAGAGTTGATACCTATTCTTCTCGAACTGTTCCAAAAAATAGAAATAGAAGGAAAACTTCAAAATTCATTCTATGAGGCTAGCATTACTTTTATTCCAACCAAAGACCCCACTAAAAAAGAGAATTACAGGCCAATACCCCTGATGAACATGGATGCAAAAATTCTCAACAAAATACTAGCAAATCATATTCAACAGTACATTAAATGAATCATTCACCAAGATCAAGTGGGATTTATTCCTGGGCTGCAAGGTAATTCAATATTCACAAATCAATCA
Source organism: Puma concolor (assembly GCF_028749965.1). Classification (NCBI taxonomy): domain Eukaryota; kingdom Metazoa; phylum Chordata; class Mammalia; order Carnivora; family Felidae; genus Puma; species Puma concolor. Next base: position 40,866,729 of record NC_141668.1, on the reverse strand, counting down.
ACATGGTACACCACATTAATAAAAGAAAGGATAAGAATCACATGATCCTCTCAATAGATGCTGAAAACGCATTTGACAAAGTACCACATCCATTCTTTTTTATTTATTTATTTTTAACTTTAATTTTATTTTTTTCAATTTACATCCAAATTATTTAGCATACAGTGCAACAGTGATTTCAGGAGTAGATCCCTTAATGCCCCTTCCCCTTTTAGCCCATCCCTCCTCCCACAACCCCTCCAGTAACCCTCTGTTTGTTATCTATATTAAAGAGTCTCTTATGTTTTATCCCCCTCCCTGTTTTTATATTATTTTTTGCTTCCCTTCCCTTGTGTTCATCTGTTCTGTGTCTTAAAGTCCTCTATGAGTGAAGTCATATGATTTTTGTCTTCCTCTCACTGACTAATTTCGCTTAGCATAATACCCTCTAGTTTCATCCATGTAGTTGCAAATGGCAGGATTTCATTCTTTTTTATTGCTGAGTAGTACTCCATTGTGTGTATATATATATATATATATATATATATATACACCACATCTTCTTTATCCATTCATCCGTTGATGGACATTTGGGCTCTTTCCATACTTTGGCTATTGTTGATAGTGCTGCTATAAACATTGGAGTGCATGTGTCCCTTCGAAACAGCACACCTGTATCCCTTGGATAAATGCCTAGTAGTGCAATTGCTGGGTTGTAGGGTAGTTCTATTTTTAGTTTTTTGAGGAACCTCCATACTGTTTTCCTGAGTGGCTGCACCAGTTTGCATTCCCACCAGCAGCACAAAAGAGATCCTCTTTCTCTGCATGCTTACCAACATCTCTTGTTGCCTGAGTTTTTAATGTTAGCCATTCTGCTAGGTGTGAGGTGGTATCTCACTGTGGTTTTGATTTGTATTTCTCTGATGATGAGTGATGTTGAGCATTTTCTCATGTGTTGGTTTGCCATCTAGATATCCTCTTTGGAGAAGTATCTATTCATGTCTTCCCATTTCTTCACTGGATTTTTTGGTTTTTTGGTGTGGAGTTTGATATGTTCTTTATAGATTTTGGATATTAACCCTTTATCTGACATGTCATTTGCAAACATCTTCTCCCATTCCGTTGGTTGCCTTTTAGTTTTACTGATTGTTTCCTTCACTGTGAAGAAGGTTTTTTATTTTGATGAGGCCCCAATAGTTCATTTTTGCTTTTGTTTCCCTTCCCTCCAGAGATGTGTTGAGTAAGAAGTTGCTGTGGCCAAGATCAAAGAGGTTTTTGCCTGCTCTTGGCCTTTAGGATTTTGATGGCTTCCTGTCTTACTTACATTTAGGTCTTTCATCCATTTTGAGTTTATTTTTGTGTATGGTGTAAGAAAGTGGTCCAAGTTCATTCTTCCGCATGTCACTGTCCAGTTTTCCCAGCAGCACTTGCTGAAGAGACTGTCTTTATTCCACTGGATATTCTTTCCTGCTTTGTCAAAGATTAGTTGGCCATACATTTGTGGGTCCATTTCTGGGTTCTCTATTGTGTCCCATTGATCTGAGTGTCTGTTTTTGTGCCAAGTACCACATCCATTCTTGATTTAAAAAAAAACTCAACAAAATAGAGAAAAAGGGAGCATACCTCAACATCATAAAGGCCATATACAAGAGACCCACAGCTAATATCATCCTCAATGAGGAACAACGGAGAGCTTTTTCTCTAAAGTCAGGAACAAGACAGGGATGCCCACTCTCACCATTGTTATTTAACATAGTTCTGGAAGTCTTAGCCTTAGCAATCAGACAACAAAAAGAAATAAAAGGCATCCAAATCAGCAAAGAAGTCAAACTTACACTCTTCAGAGATGACATGATACTCTGTATAGAAAACTCAGAACACTACACTGCTGTAGAACTGATACACAAATTCTGTAAAGTCTCAAGATACAAAATGAATGTACAGAAATATTTTGCATTTCTATGCACCAATAATGAAGCAGCAGAAAGAGAAATCAAGGAATCAATCCTGTTTACAATTGCACCAAAATCCATAATACCTAACCAAAGATATAAAAGATCTGTACCTTGAAAACTATAGAAGATTTATGAAAGAAATTGAAAAAGACGCAAAGAAATGGAAAAGCAATCCATGTTCATAGATTGGAAGAACAAATATTGTTAAAATGTCTATACTACCCAAAGAAATCTATACACTTAATGCAATTCCTATCAAAATGTCAACAGCATTTTCACAGAACTAGAACAAACACTCCTTAAATTTGTATGGAACCACAAAAGACCCTGAATAGCCCAAGCAGTCTTGAAAAAGAAAAGCAAAAGCAAAGCTGGAGGCATCACAATCCCAGATTTGAAGCTATATTACAAAACTGTAGTCATCAAGATAGTATAGTACTGGCACAAAAGCAGACACATAGATCAATGGAACAGAATAGAAAACCCAGAAATGGGCCCATAACTGTATAGTCAACTCATCTCTGCTGTACCAACTTCTTACTAGATAAGGGAAACAGATGCAAACATGAACTATTGGGACTTCATCAAGATAAAACTTCATCAAAATAAAAAGCTTCTGCTGCACAGCAAAGGAAACAGTCAATAAAACTAAAAGGCAACCTTCGGAATGGGAGAAGATATTTTCAAATGACATATCTGATAAAAGGTCAGTATCCTATATCTATAATGAATTACCAAACTTGGCACCCAAAAAGCAAATAATCCAATTAAGAAATGGGGAGAAAACACAAATAGACATTTTTCCAAAGACATCCAGATGGCTAATAGACACATGACAAAATGTTCAACATCACTCATCGTTGGGAAATTACAAATCAAAACCACTATGAGATACCACCTCACACCTGTCAGAATGATTAAAATTAACAATACAGGAAACAATAGATGTTGATGAGGATATAGAGAAAGGGGAACCCTTTCACACTGTTCGTAGGAATGTAACCTAGTGCAACCATGCTGAAAAACAGTTCATATATATATGAACACACACACACACACACACACACATATCACACACACACACACACACACACACAAATATATATGCACAATGGAATATTACTCAGCCATTGAAAACAAAAATCTTGCCATTTACAGTGATGTGGATGAAGCTAGAGTGTATTATGCTAAGTGAAATCAGTCAGAAAGACAAATACCATATGATTTCACTCATATCAGGAGTTTAGAAAACAAACCAGATGAACATAGGGGAAGGGAAAAAAGAGAGAGAAGCAAACCATAAGAGACTTAACTATAGAGAATAAACCGAGGGCTGCTGGAGGGGAGGTGGGCAGGGGATGGGCTAAATGGGTGATGAGTATTAAGGATGGCAGTTTTTGTGATGAAACCTGAAGCCAATATTATACTATGTAGTAACTAACTATAATTTAAATAAAAACTTAAATAAAAATAAAACAAAGTGGGAATATTCCTTACTTCAGTTGTATTAAGAGCCACTACTATTGTATAAGCTATCAAGAGAACATTTTAAAACAAAAATTCTCAGTCTCCAAACCACTAATTAATTCATTCATTCAATACATACTTACTGAGCACCTACTTTGTGCCAAGCAATATTCTTTGTGCTGGGAAAACATCAATGAGCAAGGAAGACAAAAAATGTCTGCCTTCATCAAGTTTATATTTCTAATGGGAAGCGAAAGACCATTATTAGTGAAAATGTACTTTAGAAGATGACAAGTGTATGAAAAGTTATAGAGGAAGTTAATCAGTTGTGCTAAGGGTGGAGGCAGAAGGAATTTAAAGCAGAGTCGTCAAAGTAGGTCTCACTCATTAAGAAATGCTGAGGCAGGTAAAGCCAAAACAGAGCACATAAAAGTAGTAGTAGGAGAAGTTGGAGACATAACGGGAAGCCAGATCATAACAAATCTTGGGAGTATTGTAGGATTCTTGGTCTTTATTCTGAGTGAAATGCAGAGTTACTGCAGGGTGTGCACAGAAGAATTTAAATAAAAATTTCTGGTGACTTAATGCCATAAAATTCCTAGAAGAAATGTAGAGGAAAAGCTTCTGGACTTTGGTTTTGGCAATGATTTCTTTGAGGTGACACCAAAAGCATGGACAACAAAGACAAAGGAGATGAGTGAGATCACATCAAATTAAAAAGCTTCTGCACAGCAAAGGAAATAATCAGTAATATGAAAAGACAACCTATGGAATGGGAGAAAATATTTACAAACCACATATCTGATAAAGGGTTAATATCCAAATTATAGAGGAATTCCAATAGTAAAAAATAATAACTCAATGAAAATATGGGCAAAGGGACAGAATAGACATTTATCCCAAGAAGTCATATAAGTGACCGAAAGTTATGCGAAAATATGCTCAACATCACTAGTCATGAGGAAAATGCAAATCAAAACCATAATGAGATATCATCTCATATCATTTAAGATGGTTATTATTAAAAAAATATATAAACAAGTGTTGATGAAGATTTGGAGAAAAGGGAATACTTGTGTACTTGGAAATGTAAATTGGTGCAGCCACTACAGAAAACAATATAGAGTGTCCTCAAAAAATTAAAAATATACCTACGGTATGATCCAGCAATTACATATCTGCCATATATCCAGAGGAATTGTAATCTGGATCTTGAAGTGTTATGTGTCCTACCATGTTCATTCATTATTCACAATAGGCAAGATGTGGAAGCAACCTAAATGTCCATCAGTGGATGAATGGATAAAGAAAATATGATATATACATCTACTGGAATACTATTTAACCCTAAAAAATAAAATCTTGCCAACATGGATATAACTGAAGGATATTATGCTAAATATAAAGTACCAGGCACAGAAGAAAAATACCACATAATACTACTTACTTGAGGGATCTAATACAGTCAGACTCATCAAAGCCAAGCGTAGAATGGTGGTTGCCTGGATCTGGCAAGGGGAAAACAGGGAGTTATGAGTCAAAGGGTGCAACTTTTCAATTATATAAGATATAGAGTATAAGTCCTAGAGATCTACTCTATCGCATTGTAATTATAGTTACTAATACTATATTATACGCCTAAAATTTGCTAAGAGGTTAAATCTTTTTTTTTTTTAAGTTTATTTATTTTGAGAGAAAGAGGAAGGGGCAGAGATAGAGAGAGGGAAAGACAGAATCCCAAGCTGGCTTCACCCTGTCAGCAGAGACCCCAACACAGGGCTTGATCACATAAACCATGAGATCATAACCTGAGCCAAGATCAAGAGTCCAATACTTAACCTACGGAGCCACCAAGTGCCCACTAAGAGGTTAGATCTTATGTTAAGTAGTCTTACCATAAAAAAGAACAACAATAAATAAAGAGGGCAGTAGTAAACATTTAGAAGTGATGGATATGTGTATGTCGATGGCATAGGTTGTGGTGATGGTTTCATGGATGTAAACTTATCTCCAAACTCATCAGGTTGTATACATCAAATATATGAAGCCTTTTTTATGTCAGTCATGCTTCAATAAAATGGTTAAAAGTCTCTTATGGTTCTCTTAAAAATTGAGAATAAACTGAGGGTTGATGGGGGGTGGGAGGGAGGGGAGAGTGGGCGATGGGCACTGAGGAGGGCACCTGTTGGGATGAGCACTGGGTGTTGTATGGAAACCAATTTGACAATAAATTTCATAGTAAAAACAGTTAAAAATAAAAAAAATAAAATCATTAAAGAAAAAGAACCCTGTTTTGCATACATTTTAAAAAGATGGCTCTGTCTACTATTTTCAGAATAAACCAAAGTTCCCCAAAGTGAAAACAGAACACTAAAAAGTGTATTTAGTTACTTGGTTACTTAGTTAGGTGATAGGAATAAAAGAGTTTTGTGTATATTCTGAAAATGGAATCTTGGAATTTTCAAAAGTATTGAGTTGGAGTTTATGACAAACTGAAGTGGCAAAAATGACTCTAGGTTCATTCTTGTCTCACAGAATGATAATTCTTTAGTTGTTAAGACTGTTCTTCAAAACATATCTCTAAGTTCTCATCTGGCACTTGAGTAGGATGTATAATGGTCATTTGGAATTTAACATAACTAAAATAGAAATATAATTCACATACAAATGCGCCAAGTATTTTTCAGTTGCCCCTCTAAATATAATTCTCACTGTTCTTCTTACTGATATTAACAGACTACATCAATACTTGCTGTTCCTTCTACCTGGAATGCTTTTGTTCAATATTTATTTACATGGCTGATGGCTTCTGACATCCTGGCCCTTGCTCAAATATAACCTCTTCAGAGCACCCCTCCAACTTCAGTCGCTTTCTCTCATTACTCTTAAGTTTGTTTGTTTGCTTTTTCTCTAAACATTTCATTATATCTCTGTTCATATTGTTTATTGTGGGGGATAGTTGTTACACTCCTACTAGAATGTAAGCCATACAAGATCAAGTGTCTTAGTTTTCTAGTGTCACCTGTTTCCCCAGTACCCAGTTCAGTGTCTGGGACAGAGCATATTATCAATGAATGAGTGAAAATATGTTATTAAACAAAGGCTATTATTTCACTGTGCATCTAATGTGTACTATGCCTTTTATTATCCTCTAAGATGTTAATATAATACCTTCATAGTGAGTACAGAGATTCAATCATTTTTTTTTAAATTTTTTTTTTCAACGTTTATTTATTTTTGGGACAGAGAGAGACAGAGCATGAACGCGGGAGGGACAGAGAGAGAGGGAGACACAGAATCGGAAACAGGCTCCAGGCTCTGAGCCATCAGCCCAGAGCCCGACGCGGGGCTCGAACTCACGGACCGCGAGATCGTGACCTGGCTGAAGTCGGACGCTTAACCGACTGCGCCACCCAGGCGCCCCCGATACAATCATTTTTAAATAAAACTCATCAAGGTTCATTATGCTTAAGTCGTGTAGACATGGTCAGAGTTAAGTCATCCTCACACTAAATTCAACTAAACATTTTGATTTTGTTACATACATACTGTTAGAAATATGTGGACCCATTTAAAAATATAATTGTGCACATATACTAAGTATATACTAAATTTACTTAATATTGAATTGGAACTCCCAATAAATGGTTGTAGGACTTTACCATTTCAAACATTAAATCATTTAATATTTTAATCCAGATGTGATTTAAGTCAATTTTTTTTACAACAAACAACTTCATTAAATGAATGTTTGTATGTCAGTATGAATAATGAATATTTATTATGCACCGGGTGGTATACTAAACAATTTAAGTTATTTCAGTTAATCTTCACAAGGATCCACTGAGGTAGCTACTGTCATCTTCCAGTTGCATGTGAGGAAACAGAGGCATAGTAAAGTGATCTGCTCAAAGTTAAAGATCCGTTAGGTGGTAGGTTTAGAATTCGACTCCAGGTCTCTCTGTCTTTAGACTTACACAACACCTTCTTTAATAAGGTCATTAGTCACTAGTCATAAATAGCCCCATCCCTAGCTAGTGGGATAGCCACCATTTCCTCCTCCCAACTATCTGATACTTTCCTCTCATACACTGACATCAATAATTTTTTTTTTTTTAACGTTTATTTATTTTTGAGATAGAGAGAGACACAGCATGAACGGGGGAGGGTCAGAGAGAGGGAGACACAGAATCTGAAACAGGCTCCAGGCTCTGAGCTGTCAGCACAGAGCCTGACGCGGGGCTCGAACTCACAGACTGCGAGATCATGACCTGAGCCAAAGTCGGACGCTTAACCGACTGAGCCACCCAGGCGCCCCATCATCAATAATTTTTTTTAACCAATTAGTATATAAAATCCGTTGATCTCACTGACTTATCCTATTCTTTACTAATCTCATGTCCATTTTCCTACTATTACTCAGCATGTGTTAAATGATTCATTGCTAATATCGCTCCCTTGAATATATCCTCAACTCCTTTGCTTGCCTCCCTCTCTCCCTCTCTCTGTCTCTGTTCTCTATCTCTGTTTCTCTTTCTCTCAGTGCTCATCTAATAAAGCCCAGCTGGCTAAATACAACTCTTGGGCTAGACTGTACCTATTGCCATATAGCTAAACTGGTGCTAGAGGAAAACACACAACCACGTCGACTGCTCTCACCTTTAGTTCACAGTCACTAACACCAAGTTGTCTCTTAGTAGAGCCAAGCAATAATATTACATTTTTCTATTGTATCCATTTTTCTACTCTTCTAGAAGACTATCACACACTTTCTTCTCTCTCCTCTCTTCTAATTCTTCTACCATCCTCACTCTAAGGAGAAAACTTTAATTCCTATTTAACTTAGGAAATAACAGCATCCAAGAGATTTTTCACCAGGTTTCCATGAATGCATCTACTAAAATTATCAGAGACTATGTACTCTATCTTCTATCCTGTTACTATGGATAGACTGGCTATGCTCTTCTCTTAGCTCTCTGTTGGTACATGGGATCGTCTTTCTTCCTTATATTTTTCCCTATAAAAATATAAAAAACATTTTTTTCTTAAAATGAGCTATCTATATTCTCTGTTTCCACATAGTTTCCAGTGAGTTTTTGTCCCTGTCACTCCATGAAAAATACTCACCAATGACGCACGTGTTGTTAAGTTTAATTAGTCCTCGTGTTGCTCAATAAGTGATTAAAATGTAAGACACAGTTAAGCATTCTTTCTTTTATTTATTTGGCTTCTGAGACAACTACCCTATCTTATTTCTCCTAATTCAATGGCCACTTATACTTTGTTGGTTTCCTACCAACCTTTAAACATTGGGATGCCCCACGACTTAGTCTTTTGATCTCCTCTTCCTTTGTCCATACAAATTCTTTTGATGACCTAATCTAGGCGCAAGATTCTCAATATTATCTTTATCCTGATGCAGCCATACTTATTCTCTCAGCCTGGACCTCTCTCCTGAGCTACAGGCACATGCAATGGTCAATTTAACATGTCTACTTAGATATCATATATCCATTTGAAATTTTATAAGTATAAAACAAGCTCATGCTTTCCCCTACCCAACAATGCTTTTAAGTATTTCCCATTTCAGTAAGACAACCCCTTCCTTTTAATCAATCCAAACACTTTAGATTCATCTGTCTAACCTCTTTCTTTTTCAATACATGAGCAAATTCTGTTGGCTCTTTTCTCCCCCCCAGAATTTGTCTGCTTCTTACATCTCCCATTATTATTCACCAGTCATCATTGTCTTTTACTTGGATTACCAAATAATATCCCATACGATTTTCCTGTTTCCAGTCCCTTCTATTTGTTAGTCAAGGTCCTGAAAGGAAATTAATGCCACACTCAAATTTGGAATTTTAGGAGAGTTTAACAAAATAACTGTTACTAAATAAGTGACATAGTTTGTGAAAATCAACAGAAAAAGTTGCGGTAGTTGTGGACTAGTGATAGCAGGGAGCTGTTACCATATCTAGGCTTAGATGATCTAGGAGGAGGAACAGTTATCAGAACCACAAGAACACTATAACAAGGTTTGTAGCATTTGAAAGTGTTGGGGAAATATAATTAAACACAAAATCTCCTGACAACCCAGAAAACCTCTTGACCAAAGTGGAAAAGAAAGAAAATGGTTTTACCATTAAATAAGCATTAAACTATAATTTGATGTTCATCACAGGCAATGTGCTAAAACATTATTAAGACAGATATACATCTCACCCTTTTATAGCCAGACACAATCCATTACATACACGTTCTCAAGATAAACAATAACTAGCCCTCAACTAAGAGCACTTGATAGCACCATTTGTCCCAAATAGTTCATCTTCAGTCACCTGATATTTAGAATGATCATCTGTGTAATTATTTGGCTTTACGCAAAGGAAAGTTAAACTTTTCATACCTTTATAACAGGTGATGATTTTGCAACTTCAATCAAAGTGCCCAATGAAGTTAGGCTCCTACTCTCCCACAGAAACCCGAAGATGGGAGCATTGTCTTCCTTGATTAATTTCAAAGAAATGGCTCAATGGTCCTTGAGAAAGACATGCCTGAGTTGTAAAGCTGACAAGAGCCTTATTTAGCTCTTAAGATGATTTACATACATTTCAGAGACAGAAAAATAACTTACAAGTTTCTTAAGTAAATACTCTAAGAAAAGGGAGGGGAGAGAAGTCTCTTATTTTTATTTTGTATTTGCCTTTACAGTAACAGGATGGAGTAAAACCACAGTGACTTGGCAGAGAAGCCATAAAAATTGGTATTTTGACCTCACTCTTCTTATAATTTCTAGATCTCCGATCAGTGCCTCCCTACCAGTGTCTTAGCCAGGATTTTCTAAAAGCAAAGACTGAAACAATAACTCATATTCAGGTATATTCAGTAGGTGACAGTGAATGTGAAGGAGGAACAAGAAAGAATGAAATAAGGTAGGATGTAAGCTCAGTACAAGTGTGTGTAACTGAGTTTGATTCCTTCCAGAAGCAACTGAAGCTTGATCCTTCTCAGAACTTCTCAGGAATATAGAGAATGACTTTAGATGTGTCAACCAAAGATTGTCATGGAAAAGCATTCATCCACCTTGTCCCATCCCCTATTGTTTGAGGTTAGTCCAGGGGCATTAAAGGTAAGAGAGTCAAAGCCTATGGGTAAGTGTTTAGCTACAACTGAAAAGGAGAACAGAAGGCTGGACTCAAAGAGTATGTGATGCACCTATATTGGACATATCTACCTAGAAGCTGAAAGAAAGGAAATCAGTTGATGCCATTCATATAGGGTGACCTCCTGGAGCATGGACTAGGGTGGAGAAGGACAGAGAATAAATCTGGAGGTGCAAGTGAAAGACATTTAGTACACCTCCGTTAAAGGCTATTTTAAAAATTAGCCAAAATGATCTTTTTAAAACCTAATGGAGTCTGCTGGTCATTTTTCTAGTCAAAACCCTCCCTATTTCCCATACTCCACTTTATGTTTTTTTCCATATCACAAATTAAAATCAAGTTTGTTAAAGAAGCAGGTAGGTTGTCAGTTGGTAATATACAGAGAATAATTGCACTGTGCTAAACTAAAATACTGTATAAATATTTGAAGCATGAATATTGCACTGCAAAGCATATTTGAGTACAGAATTAAGTTGCTGTTACTGTGTAGTTTTATATCTTTGAAAACATGAAAGTATTAATCAGCTCTGGAATGCTAGATTAAGCAGATATTAAATAGTAAAAAAGAGTACAATCTTAGGTGAAAACTAATAGAATCTGTGATGTCTTCTTATTAATAACATTTACCTTGACTGTGAATGACATTTTAAAAAAATTATTCACTTGTTTAAAGACCATTTATAATCCTTTAGCTTTGAATCTTTGTTTACTACTGCGTTCTCACTATGGATAGCTAAATTATTTTCAAGTTCTTCTACAAATATCTACTGTATAAAAACAATTTCTTTATTCATTCTATAGATACTTGTTCATCACTGTGATAAATAATAGGATTTCAAAAATACAAAGGTGGAATATAATTCCATCTCTCAGTGAACTCTCAGTACAGCATAAGTTATATAGTCTGATAAATGTTAAAAGGGAGGCATAAACTTGTGTAATATAAATACACAAAGCAGAAAACCTAATTCATTCTTCTGGAATGAATTCTAGAATTCATATATTGCCTCCAAAAAGAGATAGTTATTAACATGTATCTTAAAAGTCTAGCAGAATAGAACAGAAGGAAAGTTGAATACACAAGCACAGAGATTTTAAGAGATAATGGTTTCTTCTGGAAGCTACTGTTAGTACAGTAGAATATTAAAAATTAATTAAAGCTTATGATGGAGAGGAGACCAAACAGACAGTAGGAGTCATATTACATGGGCTTTAGTTCTCCTTAAAGAGTTTACTCCTTATCCTGAAGGTAGTGATTAGCTACTGAAGGCTTTTCAGCAGGAAGTTAATAACACCAAATTTATCCTTAGAAGAAAAAATTATTTTCCTGACATATAATATTAGTTTGACTACAAGGGCAACTGGAGCTAGGATGATCAATTAGAAAGCTGTTGCCATCTTTAGGATGAGAGATCTAAGTGCCTGAGTTAAATGTGGCTATGAAAAGGCAAAAGAGTGAAGGACTTCTTGAGCTATCTAATAGGTAAAATCTATCAAACTCAGTAAACCCAGGACACTGGCATGAGGGAGTGGGGGCAATCTAGGAAACTCCCCAGCTTCTACTTTATGTGAGTGAGTGCAGAGTGGTCACAGGGAATGTAAGAAGAACTTGGATTATAATGGTGGGGAAGCTGGGAGACAAAGTACAGCTTCAGTTATCTATCATTACTGTAGAATAAAGCTCTTGTGGCACAAAACAACCACCATTCTTTTTTGGTCATGGATTCTCTGGGTAAGGAATTCAGAAAGGACACAGCAGGAATGGCTGTGTCTGTTCTATGATGTCTGTGCCCTCAGCTGGGAAGATCTGAATGGCTGGGATGACTGATTGCAAGAACTAGTGTCTGGAATCATCTGGAGCAATTTTTTTTTTTTTTTTTTTTTGTCTCAGAACACTCACCTGTTTAAAATTTATTGAGGACCAAAAAGCAATGTTTGTTTATGTGGATTATAACACATACTCACCATATTAGAAATTAAATTTTAGAAGTTTTTATTTTCAATTTATTTAAAATAGTTCTAAGCTCTTTAATTGATATCACAGATTACTTTTTGAATAAAAAGCTTATTTTCCAAAACAGAAAAAGTGAACAGAGTGGCTTTGTTTTACATTTTTGCAAAACCTTTAAATGTGGACTTAATAGAAAACATCACTTTTCCTATCTGCTTCTGTGTCCAGTGCTACAATATGTTGTTTTAAGTATATGAAGAAAACATGACCTTACACAGATGTGAAGTTGGAAAAGGGAGGAATATTTTAATAGCCTCTTCAGATAGTTGAGAATATTTTCCTTCAATACTGTACCAAAATTAGTCAAGAGATATTTTTTAAAGTTCATTTGCAGTGTGGAATCTGAAACTGTGTTAGTGAACTCTGCACTGTTACATTAAAATCCATTGATATGTCTTGTACTTTGAATGGATCTTTTACCTTTGAATGATTTTTATAATGTGCACAGGTCTTTAGGAAAATATGATTTCACTGAGCTATGCAGCCCTTGCAAATGTGAGTACATTTCATTATAAAAATAAAAAATGACATTTATTAAAACATCACCCATCTCATCAGAAAAGTCTAAGGAAGCTATTAAGCTGATAGTGGCAGATAAAAATTCAAAATTTATCATTCACAATCAATACTGTCAATTTATTCTTGGAAATAATTCTTCCTTTTTTGAGAAAATATTTTTTCAGAAACCTAATGATGAATAACCACAGTTTTTTCAGTCACTCTCTCATGGAAAATGATGTTTCATGAAAGAAGCACGTAATTCAGCCCACAGCTCAATTGCCCAAGTGCTTCTCCTTGAGACAAGCATCAATGTATTTTATGCAGATTTCCCATCTTGTCACATAGAATATTAAAAAGATGACTCCTAAATGATTTTGATATGATAAAATTAATATTTTTTCTGCATCACCACAGATATTTATAAATGCAAATGACATTTTTTTTTTCTGTACATGTGTGCTGGTGAAGAATTTAAAGAGTATTCGTGGTGATTCATGCCAAGGCATCAGAGAGTTTTTGCACCACTTTAAATATCAACACCATATAAAAGGCAACAATGTGTTAGCATTATTAAGAAAATAGTCTTGAGCTCAAGTACTCCTTGAAAGAATCTCAGTGGCTCTTAAGAGGTCCATGGACTAAACTGTGTGATACATTGATCTTTATTTATATTACTGAGCTGGAATGATCTGAAGACTTGCTCAGCTGAGGCGATTTACTGGTTTGGCTTGGCTTGGCTTCTCCATATAGCTGGGTTTCCTTGTAGCGTGACAGCTTAAGAGTAGTTGGGCACCTTAAAAAGAGTCTTAGTGAATGTTACAATAGGGAGACAGGAGCAAAATGGCCTTTTATGATTTAGCCTATGCAGTGACATAGCATGATTTTTATCATACACTATTGTTTAAGTAGTCACAAGCTCAAGGGAAGAGGCATATACCTCTGGGGAAAGAGGAGGAAAGAATTTGCAGCCATGTTTTTAAATTTCCATAGACTGATTTTGGCCACAAATTATTTACATCCCTCCAAAGACTTCTATAATATCTTATCCCATTAGAAAACCAAGCTCAAGATTCAGAATCTTATTATCTAAATCAGGTGTAGGTATGGATCAGGACGCTTGGGTTTGGTTCCTTGGTATGATTCCTCTAGATTTGAAGTCTTATGCCCTAAAGAGACCAGTTCTCTGTTTCACAATCACCCAGCAGGCAATAATTGTCAGACCTAGGACAGTATTAAAAAAAAAAAATTAACTGAGTAAATTTGAAAATCTATTTGGCTTTATTAAAGTTTTCATGAATTGGGCAGCATCCCATTTAGTAAGTAGAGAGGAGCTCCAAGGAGTTATACAAAATGAAAGGTTTTTATAGGAAGGAGGGTGGAACAATTAAGTTATTAGCCAAAAAAAAAGGGGGGGGATTATTTCAGGCAAGGGTTCTTTTCCTTAGGGAATAATGCAGTGAGTCTTATCATGCATATTACCTCCACTGCCTTTGGGGGAATGAAGAGGGCCCAAGTGGCAGACACACTCAGCAAATTCCTGACTGACTGATTAAGTCTACATTTTGGGGGGAGGTTGAAGCTGCATTTCCCTTCTGTATTAAGCCCTGGTTTGGGGACTCAGCTTAAGTGATGCCATTTTGGGCCTGTGGTTTTCTTTTTAACAATAGCATAATTGAGATTTTAGTTTAAAAAGAGGGAAAACAGGAGGCACACAGCAGCCGCTCATCCTTAATAATTCTGAAACTTGACAGCATTCTCTGAGGAGTTCCTTGGTTAGGGTCTGCCTCCTCCCTGCTGCTCTGCTCCTACTACTCCTCTGCCCACTAGACTTTTAACCATGCCAATTCATCGTTCCTTTGCCATAGGAAACGGCCTGTGTTTGTAGTGGGACAATTGTCTCAGCCTCTTTTTTGTCTATAGAAATTTGGGGGTTCAAAGACTTTATTTTATCCTGAGTCGGGCTTTTTAGCTATTCAGTTATTGATAATTAAGTGGAATTATCAAGTTTATATTTGTGAATGCAGCACTAGATCCTTTATTTATGGGGTGCTTAATTTGTGAGGACAATGTTAGACACTGCAATATAGAATTTAACAAGTTGGGCACGTGGTTTCTTCCCTCTTGGAGGGTGGAATCTAATTTGACAGCTTCCATTATTGAGATTAAGGCCATGAAAGAAAAGTACAGTTTTCAGCAGAACAAAGATCAGAAAAATAGACCTATTCTGAAGGGTCAAAGACCTCCTTAAACAAGTGACATTTAAGCTCTGCTCTGAAGAATGAGTAAAAAAAATCAACTTTAAAATGTGCACTAATACATGAAAAAATACACAACATCATCAGTTATCAGGAAAATCAGAGTTAAAACACAGTCTGATACCAATGCACAATGACTAAATAAAAACTATCAATAATGCCAAGTGTTAGTGAGGACAGAGAGCAACTAGACTTTCATTCACTGCTGTGAGTGTAAACTGTTACAATCACTTTCAAAAACTCTTTGGTAGTATCTTCTTAAGATGGACTTACATATACCTGATGACCCCAAAATTCCTCTTTTAGGGAAAAACCCAATAGAAATGCCTACATATGTTCACTATGCAAAAGAATTTTCACAGCAGCATCATTTGGTAATTTTCTAAACTTGAAACTACCCAAGCATGCATCAATAGAAAGAATAACGAAAATGGGTTTCATTTTCACATAGCAATGTGATGCTACAAAGAAATAAAAATGAACTACAATCACATTTGAAAATATGTTTGAAATTTACAAACATAATGAAAGAAGCCCAACATTAAATAGCATATTCTGTATGATTCCATTTGAATAAAGCTCAAAAACAAGCAAGGAAAAAAAATGTGAACTGTTCCTATATTTGTGCTGTATATACTTGGGCATTAAATTGATGCCTTCTGATAACTCAAAATGGCATTTTTATTTTTTAATATAAATCTAAAACAACCCAACAAATATATGCCTTTATCGTAATCTCATTCATTTAGCAAATGTAGAGGGGAGAGATTTTCTTCCCTTTCTGTTGCAGAAGTAGTCATTATTATAATTTCATCCTCATACAACTAAATCTGTATGCGGCAATATTGCCATGATGGTATTGGTAAGCACACATATGCTCACATGAGTGATTATTCCTCATCATTTGATCTCTTCCATAAAAAGAAGAAAAGTTACTGTTGAAATAAATAAGAATAAGGAACACGGCTTATGGTTATGGGCCTAGTGCCTATGATTAAATATTTAACAAGGTTCCATTGGAAGCCTACATTTTCAGGGATTTATTGTTCTGATATAAAATTCACTGGGATTAAACCAGGCAGACAGCAACTTTTTATTTTCTAAATCTAGTTTAAATTGGCCTGCCTGTTTTATGTTATGAGAGTTTAAAGGAGGGGGGGGGAAGCATGGTATTTCTTTTCTTCCATTACATTTGAGCTTCTTTTACTCAGTGCCTGTCTGAATTTAAAAAGTAATAATAATAATAAAATAAAAAGATAGGTTTATAGTCATGTATTTCATGATAGAAAACAAGAGTATGAGATAAGTTTCTGGTAATTGGATAGGTTTTCAAGTAACCATATTTGCTTCTTTTTCACAAAGAATTGTGTGCCACGTATAAACTGGGGCTTATTGTGTGGCATAGAGTATTTAGTACTGTTTCTGCTGTCCATCAATTGATTTCATCTCCACCAGTAGGTTGATTGATCTTTCTTTTTTTGGATATTTGCAATTCCTTGCTTTTAATTTGGCTTAGAAACAGAATAGACATTTGTAATAGTATGGATTTTGTTTTGTTTTGCCCAGGAATTTAACTCTTTTTATGCAGTGTCCTTTTTAAATAATTCTAATAGCTCTGATCTTCAAAAAGCAATTTTCTCCCTTCATTTTTAATAAAAAGTATAGCCTAGACAGGACACTTAAAGAGCGTTTTGACATTGTTATTATCTATAAAACAAAGGAGTGAATACAGAAAAATCAAGAATATGATTAGAGTATATATAGACTTGTCACCAATTCTTACTAACTAGACTAAGGTGCTCACTGTGATGTTTGGAAATGTAAATGTAGTATATAATAATAACTTCTCACACAGTACCAATTGTATCAAGTTCAATAGGACTAGAAATTTTATCAGAAAAGAAATTAGAAAGCTTAAATAGATTAAATGTAAAGGTGGATCACTTGGGGGTTAAGGAAGAGAAGGAAAACTAGTGAAGGAATCAAGCTCATTGTAAAAGTTTGAGCTCAAATACCCATTAAGATAGTAATAAAAGATAAAGTATATAGAAAAAGAAAAGAATCAGATAGGGGAGGAGGTGGGGGATGGAATTAGATTGCCAGAAAGAATACCCTGTGCAGCCAACATGTACTTGGAAAACTGGAACTGAAACTTGGGAGAGGTCAAGACTGAAGACATAGAGTTGGAAGTCACCTGAATAGAGGTGACATTAGATAAGAGGGATTGATTATAGAGTAGAACACTAAATGAACTTGTTCGTTTTGGAACACCTGTCTTAAAGCTGAAGAGGAGGAAGAGGAGCTGGAAAAGTTAGAAAATAAGTTAATTGAAGGAAGAGAAAAGTTGAGAAAATAAATCATTTGTTCAAGTACATGCTACCCTAAGTCTGTAAGGTAGGTTGGAATAGATGTGTGGAACATCTGTAGACACAGACTCTGCTGAGTGATGCCCAATATAGAATGATGAAAAAAATTTCCATCATTTCATCAAAAAAGAGTCCATTATTTAAAGAAGCTTATTATGACAGAGTTACCAAATAAATATTTTCTAGATATAATGTCTTAATAGAAATCATTTGACGAAGACATTAGAAGAGATAGTGGGAGAAATATTACATTTAAGAATGGGTAAGGGTTTACTCTTTTTAAATGCATAGTTTATAAACCTATTTTCCTTACAGCAGATGTGACTTTCATATACAATTTCCTGAGTCAAAGTATTTTTCCATGTGGCTTTAGGGGAGATAATTGAATGCAAAGATCAGCTGAACTCTAGAGGCAATTAACATCTGATTTAAATTTAGTCTTACATGGAGTTTGGGTGATTAGACTACCACTTAGCAGGAATATATCCATAGGATATCCAGGGGGCAAGCACACCTGTTATAACCACAGCTAGTTTGCAAATGTCACTGCTGCTTCATGTAAATAAAGCAATGAAATGGATAAACACCATTTCAGAAATATATTATGATATGATTTGCACATTTCTTCAGAAATTAATACAGTATATTTGTTAAAATGATATAGTAGCATTTAAAGAAACATACACTCAGCAAGTAATTGAAAGTACTCATTATGGAAAGTAACATTCATGTACAAATTAAAGTGTTTTTCCTTATTATGGATATAAAACCTTTGTCTTACAGAAAATGAGTGAACAGGCTGGAAAATGAACAATACAAATAGTTAGATGTTACCCATAAAAATGATGCCAAAAATACAGAAAATTGATTTCTTTTAAAACAGACAATAGTAAATTCAGAAGGCAAGGTGTCAACCCATATATTTTCATCTTTTTTATGATTATGAGAGGGTATACTCTGTGTAATAAATTTTTCCTATGAAGGCCAAGGGAAATATTTTTTAAAACCACCATTTTTATAGAATGTAGAGGAAAGCTGTTGATAAACAACATTAATGATAAGATTATCATCAAATAGACATTTAAGAATGATAATTTTTTCAATAATTTTAATGAACTACTTTGTGTGTACTTTACTATCTCATAAGAGTCTATTTTAAGACATTATATTATGGTTATCTGATAAAGTAGAAATAAAGAATATGTGAAACTTTTTTTTAAATGGTCATAGCATTAAGCCATATATAAACAGTATATTACATGAGGTCCCTCACATGATCAACACGTTAGGTCCCCTAGCACAAGATCAACAAGAAATGACATATCAGGGAACATAATGCAAGGCAGAATGGTAAAATTAAGTGTTAAAGCAGAAATTGCACTGCACAGTGTTAAATAGGCAAGGGAAACTTGCTTAAAAGTTGTTGTAATAGGGGCGCATGGGTTGCTCAGTTGGTTAAGCATCTGACTCTTGATTTTGGCTCAGGTCATGATCTCATGGAGGGTTTGTGAGATCAAGACCCATGTAGGGCTCTGCACTGACAGTGAGGAAACTGCTTGGGATTCTCTCTCTCTCCCTCTCTCTCTGCCCCTTGCCCACTTGCGTGCATGCTCTCTCTCTCAAAATAAATAAACATTTAAAATTAATTAATTAATTAATTAATTAATTAAAGTTATTGTAATAGAGGAGTGAGAACAGAACTCATTCTGAATCCAACTCTACTAAAACAGGCCTGTAGGGTTTTTAAGAGCTTGAATGAAAGGGAGATCATAGGTCACTTATGTTTGCCAATTGAATTCATCCCAAAGGAAAAGTGAACTTTCCTCTGTCTTTAAGACAAGAGATAATTTAATAACTTGAAGCAAGTAACTACAGAAGTTAGGCTCCTACCCTCCCACAAACTGAGAAATAGAGACATTATCTGTCTTGATGATTACACTGCAAATAAATGGTTCCCAGTTCCTCAAGAAAGACATCCTGAGCTATAAAACTGGCAAGATGTGTTAAAAAGATTTACCTCTTAAAGGGGTAGAGAAGGTTTATAATTATAGGTTTTCTAAAGTAAATGCTCTAAGGAAAGGCAAGTCAGGAACCTAGAGTTTGGAAGAAGCCTGTCTAAATGTTAGTGAAGCTAAGGGGAACATTTTAAGGCCTTCTTGGTCATAAGGAACCACATGTTCATAAGGATCTAGGACCTCAAATGTTCCTATAGGGAATATTTCTTGAATGAATGAATCAATAAAAATCAGGATATTGATTCAATATTGCTGCTATTATATGAAGTGTTATTTCTCACCCTTTTTCCATATTATGACACACATATAAAATGCTAATATTTTAATGACTCTATGGATTAAGTCAACTCAGGGTCAGATTACACCTACTGAGCCTCCATAAGCTCCCCCACCCCAACTACCCTGAGGTGTAACATCTCAGCACCCTTACAATTTCTATAGAAACTTTAGGGTAATGAGAACTATTTTTTTTTTTCATTGAAAAAGGTCATGTTTGAAATGATAAAAGATGATATCCATAGGCATTAGTACAGCTTGTAAGAGGCAATGAAATTCTTAAGCATCCAGAGTACCAGGGTTAGTAAGTTGCTTCACCATCTAGATTTTGAAACTAGATCCTACACCTAACACAGAAGGATACAATTTATGTGATACAATAAGGGAAAACTGTTCCCAAATGGCATTTCTGTATAGATTCTCAAGTTTTCCACTGAACATGATGTTGAGTTTTTCTTTCCCATTTAATGTTTAGATGCAGAACTATTGTTCCCTTTCCTTTTATCACTAAGGTCATTGGAAAATTTCTTTGGCTATATATAGCATGATACTGGGATGATACAACTGATATCTGAACTCATCTGTTCATGTGTGGTTAAACCTTTGATGAGAATATCCAATAGGCATTCCTCAGCATTCCTTAGTTAGAGGAGTAAGTACTAGAAGTGACCTTTAAGTTAATGGAAATAACACTTTATTTTCCTTATCACTATTATTAGAATAACATAGAATGATGCCTCAACTTTCAGTCTTATTACTGGACCTCATCTTTCCTTCCCCAGTCTGGCTTCTTCCTGTTCTATCCAAACACTTCTTCATGTCCTCTTTTGGGACACACTATCTGTTCCAGCTACACACAGATCTTCGTGTGTGTGTACACACATTCTTAATCCCAAGGCTTTTTCTTTCCTGAAACATTTTGCCCTGTTCTTCAGCCTATCCAAATTCCAACCATCACTCAACCCCTAGACTCAACTCCTTCATTAAGCTTTCTTTTATTGGTCGATCTTTCATTAATCTCTCTTCTTCAAATGTTTATTGGCTATTACTGCCTATAGAATTTGATTTAGCATGTCATTCAGTATTAACACAAGGCAGATTATGATGGTCCATAGGTTTATGTTATGTCTACAGAATGAATTTTTTTTTCTAGAAGGCTTTAGTATTTCTTTGCCTTTCTTCTCCTCACAGTAGGATTTTAATGAATACCTGTTGAATGAGAAATAAAAAAAGCCAGTGATATCACAATAGGTTTACTTTAAAAACATTTAGCAATAATAGTACTCTGCTGAATAGTCTTAACTTAAAAAAAAAATAAAGTGGTTTTTCTGTTTGGCATAGGGCTACATTAATATACCAAATATGTCCAAACAAACACAATTGATACATAAATATGTAACATGATTAATAAAAAAACTAGATGACCAAATAAAATGGGCTACAAAAGAGTAATTCAATAAGCCTAATAATATTCTGTGAAGATGTAGACAAAATTTCTTCCTCTTTACTGTTTATCCATTTGTTATGTGAGATTATTCTTTTCTTCCTATTATTGTGAAGCATGTTCTTTCCTTTGTTGGCAAGAGTGTCAGATGCCTGGCTATAATTCAGTGATAGGACCTCTGACTACTCTGCATCCAAGATGCTCAAAAGAATGAGGTATAAAGGGGTAGCTCAGTCTGCTTATTTCTTCACTTCTTTCATTGACTGAATAATGCTGTTTTGCCCCTTGGTACCAGTGAGCTGTAATATGCTTTTGGGATTGCATATGAATCCATATCTAATATCTTACTATCATTTTTTAACCATATTATAAATCTGTGAATTGGTATATCTGTTATGTTCCTTTTAAAATCAATTTCAAATTATATGTTAGCTATCCACACTGTAACTTTTAAAGAAAATCATTTTTAATTATGCTAGATTAATGATTGCAATATTTCCTGGTTAAGAATTTCATTTACTCAGAATGGAAATTAAATTATATGTTAAAATGAACAGCTTGTGTTTTATAGAGAAAAGGAGTCTGAGTTTGGTAACATTATTAGTCTTTAGGATATATTGAAATGCCTTGTAACAAACAGTGAATATTAAAATGTGCTCTTATTAATATCATTATTATTACTGTTTTTACCATCAATATGGCATTTAACAACCTCCCTAATAAATTTGCAAGTGTTTTTGTCTATCAAAATGGTTACTTTCCATAATAGAATTAAATGTACTTTTAAATATTCTTGAATTTGCCACATAGTACTCCATTGTGTATATAAACCACAATTTCTTTATCCATTCATCAGTTGATGGACATTTAGGCTCTTTCCATAATTTGGCTATTGTTGAGAGTGCTGCTATAAACATTGGGGTACAAGTGCCCCTATGCATCAGTACTCGTGTATCCCTTGGGTAAATTCCTAGCAGTGCTACTGCTGGGTCATAGGGTAGGTCTATTTTTAATTTTTTGAGGAACCTCCACACAATGGAGTACTATGTGGCAATGAGAAAAAATGAAATATGGCCCTTTGTAGCATGTGGATGAACTGGAGAGTGTTATGCTAAGTGAAATAAGCCATACAGAGAAAGACAGATAACCTATGTTTTCACTCTTACGTGGATCCTGAGAAACTTAACAGGAACCCATGGGGGAGGGGAAGAAAAAAAAAAGAAAAAAAAAGAGAGGTTAGAGTGGGAGAGAGCCAAAGCATAAGAGAATCTTAAAAAATGAGAACAAACTGAGGGCTGATGGTGGGTGGGAGGGAGAGGAGGGTGGGTGAAGGGTATTGAAGAGGGAATCTTTTGGGATGAGCACTGGGTGTTGTATGGAAACCAATTTGACAATAAATTTCATATATTTAAAATAAAATAAAATAAAATAAAATAAAATAAAATAAAATAAATTCTTGAATTTTGCTGTTTTCAACTGGAATAGAAATACTATAAAAGAAATATTCCCTTGATCATTCTTGCTCAAACTGAAGTTGCATCTGAATATACTGAGATCAAAGTCTATAGAAATAGTCACTTGGGATAAATTGATAATTTCTATTGGTAGAAAACAAAGATGTGTCATAACTAGTTTTCTTAAACTTGTACTTTAATTACTCATAACTGCTCCTAGAAGACTTGGATCCATGTGCTATTGTTTTGAGGGGTGAATACTATATATTTTGTTAATGTTGTGGGTGTGATTTTATGCTCACTTAATAGATGTAGCTTCAAAGTGTTTTGCTACAAAATATTGCCAGAATAGTGGTTAAATAAAATTTTCCTCAAATTAAATCATACTGTGCATACAACATAATATCTAACCAATTTATTTCCAATTTTATCAAACTCATTATTATTAATCTACAGGAAAATCTGATCCAAGAATTCATATTTATAGTAAACAGTAAATATTGGGGGGTGCTTTACTGAGATTTTTTTAATGTTGATTTGGAAATTGGTAATATTTACTTTGACATCTTTTAGACAAAATTAATTGAGATTGGTGTAGGCAAATAATTTTTGGCCATTTTATGGGTGTTAGAGTAGACTTGCCTTTTCGGAAGAAAACCTGAGCCCTCAATTATGCCTGAGGCTTAGGGTAGTGATGCTGTAGACTATCTCATCAGATATCAGGTCAGATTATATATATATATACAGGGATGTCACTGTTTTCTTCTCTCACAGTATGGTTGCCCTCAGTTGGCAGCTGAGGTTAGCAGCACTCCAGACTTTAGCACAAAATAGAACCTCTGACTCTGAATGTTTGAAGTGATTATCAGTGAGGATGTCTGTTCATTTAACTAAATCATCTTATAATTATTTACTTATTTAATTAGTTCCAATTTTCATAAACCATCAGAAAGGCTTGTGGAAAATTTATTTGGCTGAAATGTGTGACCTTGCTTTGAAAAGAATGTTATTGTGTTTAACATAGGATTGTCTTCTTTTTTTTATTCGGACACATAGAAGATATCTTTTGGGTCTCAGTACTAGAAAACATACTTTATTAGAACAATTTTTAAAATGTGGGAAATAGTAAAAGCTTACTATAATCGAACTTGTTCACCTTTTAACTTTGGCTTTTAGGAAGCTAAGAGAAAATTATTTACCTATTTCTCCAACTTGTGGGAAGGATTACTATACATTTTCCTAATATTTCCTGATTTCGTTTTGCTTCCATACCCTCAGTTTTACTTTGACGTGATTTCCATATCTATTTGCTTTCTCTAAATTATTTGGAAACAAGACATCATTCAATAATGTACTTATTTAAAATACTTCAGAAACTCCAAAGTGGATCAAAACTTACCATGGAAAAGAAGGAAAAATAAATGTCAATTAAGAAGAAGCAAGAAGGAGCTATGACATCTGTGGAATTCAAATCATGACAGGCATATTTAAATGACATTTCATAGTCTCAATCATCATCACAACCATGTAAACTATTATAATTTTAGCTATTATTACTGAAAACTTATCTTTTCCAAGTATTCATTAAAGTTCTTTCTATGTATTTAAAAATTTAACCCAACCATCTTCTGAAGGAGGCAACAGGATTATCCATAAACTGACATAGGGCAAATATCTTAACTGAGATCTAGAGAAACAAGGATCCAAATCCACATATTTTAGTCCCAGAGCCTCTAATCCTAACATGCCGTGCTTTTCTTATTATCCCCTTTAATCAGTAAGGAAGCTGTATAAAGTTCTAAATGTGTAAATTATGTGATATAAGCCGTGTGTGGTGGGGCTTAGATTCAGAACCAACCTGTAGAAATGGAATTTGTGCTTTTGTCCTCTGTATCACTCTGTCTTCCAAAACACATGTTATGTGCAAGGAATTACTCTGTGCCAGTTTTTCAAAAATACCTTTCCATGAAACTTTAGTTAATGTAGTTATTTGAGTAAAAGCTTACCAAGGTGAAAGAAATTTGGGAAATATTGAGTGAAACAGTTATCTATCTCTAGAGATAGCTCAGAACCTTTAGTGTACTAATGCATTTTTCCAAATATTGAGTCATTTTTATTTCTTTTAACTAAGTATCTTCCAAGATGACTAACCTATTTTGAAAACACTAATTTGTGCTGTATTTCAGATCATTTTATGTTTCCTATGACTTAGTGAATTCTCTGTGGCTTCATAAGGATCATATATAGAGCCTGGAGTAATCAAACCTGTCATAAATGCAATAATTTGGAATATGTGAAGATTAATCAGATGTCATGATTAAGCCAATTGAATTATCAATACTTACCTTGTCATTAAAAAAACCAGATTGGAATAAATTTTAGAGATTAACTTAATTTGCTTGTATGTTAACAGGACAAGAAAAATCTAATGAAGCAGTTTTCAAAGGGTATATAATAGGGGCTTTCTAGAGAAGTACACTAAGTCATATTATATGAAAAACAGATACAATCATCTTCATTATGTAAACCAAATTGTATTTCACCTACAAAAATGGGTGTTTCCCCCGAATCATCTAAAATTATCTTTTATTTCTTCTTTGATTTTGAATCAGTATCCTTTTGCAGGCTTCTTAAGATGCTAAACTGATTATCTCAACACTAAAAATCTTTGCTAAGAACCAATTTATTTAGAAATACTAAATGCACAAAAAAAAAATCTCACTTAAATTTACACATAGTAATACTTGATTCTACGTAAAGAACAAAAGAAAAAGGAAACAGCAGAATGCTGATTGATTTTAAATTGAAAGATATTTTCTTAAAAAGCTCGTGACTTTCTGTCTTCCTACTTTTTTTCTATATTCTTACTTTCAACAACTACAGGCTGAAATATAAATGATTGTTAGTAAAATGAACTGAATTAATGAAAAAATAAAATGTATAAGTAGATAATATTGTAGAATTGTATCTATAATATTAGATTTCCAGGTTATTTCATTAATTTTAAACTTCATGCACAATGAGAAACATGTAAATGATGCTTAATTCATTATACACCCTGAATCAATAGAATTCAAATTAATATTCTCTAGAAATGTTTTAGTTCTCATATTCTCTGGGCACAATCTTTTGGTAGTAGACTAAATGGATGTTTCATCTAACTCATTGGTAACTTAGATTAGTGGAATGTACTAATTCTATTTAATTGGAATATGAATTTAATTGTAACTTCCCTGGGCCTCAGTTTTCTCGATTATGAAATGGCAATAATTTTATGAGAATTGTTTTAGAATTATATTGCTGTTTTAAAAATTACCACAGGGGCACCTGGATGGCTCAGTCATTTGAATGTCTGACTCTTGATTTTGGTTGTCATGATCCCAGGGTTGCGGGACTGAGCCCCATGTCAGGCCCTGCACTGAGGGTTCAGCCTGCTTAAGATTCTCTCTCTCACTGACTCTCCCTCTGCCCCTGTCCCCTGCTCACACTCTCTCTCCTCTTTAAAACAAGTAAAACAAAACAAAACAAAACAAAACAAATTACTACAAACTTAGTCACCATTTGTTTTATAGGTGAGAAATCTAGGCATTGCATGGCCCAGCTGGTTAGGACCGTACAAAGACAAAATCAAGGTGTCAGCTGGTATGGGCTTCTGCTAGAGACTCTGGCTAATAATCTACTTCCAAGCTCATTCAGGTTGTTGACAAAACTCACTTCTCAGTTGTAGGGTTTCACAATTTTAGGTGCCTGGTTCCTTCAGTTTTCAGAATGAGCAGCAGTGCTTTAGGCCTTCTCCCATGCTTTAAATCTCTCTGACTTTATTTCTCTTTCCTTCTCTGTTTTTCTTTTCTTTTTTAAAATTAATTACAGTTTACTTTTTAGATTATTAGAACTCTAAATTTAGATTTATAGATTTAGATTTATAGAAAAAATAAGGAGATAGTACAGTCTCCATACACTCTCGTTCCTCCCAGTTTCCCTGTTTCTTAACATCTTGTATTAGCATGAAAACTTTGTTACAATTAATGGACCGATGTTACTGCTATTTATTATATAATTGATTTTTTTAACTGAAGTCTATAGATTACATTAAGGTTTACTGTTTGGACTGTATTCTATGAGATTTGTCATATTTCCACCATTATCATATTATACAGATTAGTTTTACCTCTTAAAAAAATCCATGTGCTTCACCTATTCAAACCTCTCCTCTTTCAACCAAACCCCTAATAACCACTGATCTTTTTACTATCCCCAATAGTTTTGCCTCTTTCAGAATGTCATAACATTGAAATCATAGTGTATAGCCTTTTCAGATTGTCTACTTTCACTTGGTAATATGCATTTAAGGCTTCTCTCTGTCTTTCATGGCTTGCTATTTAGTGATAAATATATTCTATTGTCTGGATGTACCAAAGTTTGTTTATCCAATCACTAACTGAAGTCCTTCAGTTAATTGCCCAAGTTGGGGCAATTATGAATAAAACTGCTCTAAATATCAGTGTTCAAGTTTTTGTATAGACATAAATTTTCTTTTTTATTTATTTTAATGTTTGTTTATTCTTTGGAGACAGACAGAGTATGAGCAGGGGAGGGGCAGAAAGACAGAGAGAGACAAAATCTGAAGCAGGCTCCAGGCTCTGAGTTGTCAGTACAGAGCCTAATGTGGGGCTCAAACTCATGGACTGCAAGATCATGACCTGAGTCGAAGTCCAACACTCAACTGACTGAACCATCCAGGCTCCCCTAGACATAAATTTTAATTCATTTGGATAAATTGGTGGATCATATGGTAAAGAGTATGTTGAGTTTAGTAAGAAACTACTAAATTGTCTTCCAAAGTAGCTGCATTATTTTGTATTCTTACCAGCATGAATGATGGTGTCGGTGTTCTGGATTTTGGCCATTCTAATAGGTTTGTAGTGGTATTTAATTTTTGTTTTAATTTTATTACTAACAACATGTAAAGGGAGAGAATTTTTCATATGCTATCTTCTATCTATATATTTTCTTTGGTGAGCTGTCTGTTAAGATATTTGACCGACTTTTTTAAAAAAGGTTTATTTATTTTAAGAGAGAGATAGAACAGGGGAGGGTCAGAGAGAGGAGCAAGAATCCCAAGCAGGCTCTGCCCTGTCAGCCCACAGCCCAACACAGGGCTCAAACTCACTAACCATGAGATCATGACCTGAACCGAAATCAAGAGTCAGATGCTTAACCAACTGAGCTACCCAGGAACCCCTGACCCATTTTTAAAGTCAGGTTTTAAAAAAAATTGTTGAATTTTAAGAGTTATTTGTGTATTTTGGATAATAGTCTTTATCAGATATGTCTTTTGCAAAGATTTCTTCCCAATCTGTGGCTTGTCTTCTTATTTTCTTGACAGTGTCTTTCACAGAGCAGATACTTTTAATTTTAATGAAGTCCAACATATCAATTATTTCTCTAATGGAGCATGGTGTTGCATTTAAAAGTGGTCAACATACTCTAGATCATCTAGGTTTTCTCCTATGTTATCTTCTAGGAGTTTTACCGTTTTGCATTTTACATATAGGTCTGTGATTCACCTTAAGTTAATTTCTGTGAAGGGGTAAGGTTTGTGTCTAGATCTATTTTACTGCATGTGAATATCCAGTTGTTCTAGCACCATTTGTTGAAAGAACTATCTTTGTTCCATTTAATTGCCTTTGCTCCTTTGTCAAAGACCAGTTGACTCTGTTTATGTGGGTCTATTCTAGATTCTCTATTTCTTTGATCTATTTGTCCATTCTTTAGTCACTACCATAATGTCTTGATTATTATAGTTTTATAGTAAGTCTTCCTTATGCAGGGGTCATGCTATTCTTCTCTTGATCATTCCAATTTTACTATATGTGGTGCCAAACCGAGCCCTAGTAAGTCTTATAGTTAGTGTCAGCCTTACCACTTGTTCATCTTCAATACTATGTTGGTAATTCTAGATCTTTTTACTTCCTAAATAACCTTTAAAATCTGTTTCTCAATACTCACAAAATAACTAGCTGGGATTTTTATTGGGATTGCATTGAGTCTATACATCAAATGTTGGGAAAAATTTATATCGTGACAATATTGAGTTTTCCTACCCTTGAACATGTAATATTTCTCCATATACTTAGCTTTTCTTTGATTTACTTCGTCAGAGTTTGTAGTTTTCTTTATTTACTTTTTTCTTTACTTACAGCTGTTTATATTTTGTTAGATTTACACCTAAGTATTTCACATTTGGAGTACTGGTGTAAATAATGTGTTTAAATTCAAATTCTGTCTATTCATTGCAGGTATATGGGAAAATAATTGACTTTTGTACATTAGCCTTGTATCACACAACCTTGCTTTAATCATCTATTAGTTCTAGTATTTTTTTTGGGGGGAGGTCATTTTTTTCAGACTTTCTATGTAATCGATTGTGTCATCTATGAAAAAAGATAGTTTTATTTCCTCCTTTCCAAACTATGTATCTTTTATTTCCTTTTCTTATTCTATTGCATTAGCTAGAACTTCCAGTACAATTTTGAAAAGGAGAGGTGAGAGTAGACATCCTTGACTCCTACCTGATCTTAATAGGTAAGCTTCAAATTTCTTGCTATTAAGTATGATGTTCCTACAGGTACATTTTAGATTTATTTTATCAAGTTGAGAAAGTATTTCAGTATTCCTAATTTACTGAAAGTTTTTTATTTTATCATGAATAGATGAGAGATTTTGTCAAATGCTATTTCTGCATATATTGATATGATTATTTTTTTTCTTTTTTAGTCCTTATTGATGTGATGGATTACATTAATCACTTTTTGAATGTTGAACTAGCTTTCATACTAGCAAAAATTCCAATTGATCATGGTGAAAATTATTTTTATGCACTTAGATTCTATTTGCTAATATTTTTGCATCTGTATTCATGAGATATATTGATCTGTTTTCTTTTATCATTGATATCTTTGTGATAAGCTTTGTTTTCATTTTCATTTAGTTATCAATATCTTTAATTATTCTTGATATTTCTTCCTTAACCAATGTGTTATTTAGAAGTGTATTTTTTAGTCTCCACATATGTGGGATTTTCCAGTTACCTCTCTGCTAACTTTTAGTTTCATTCCATTGTAATCCATGAGCAGGCATTGTATGATTCCTCTTTGAATTTGCTAAGGTGTCCAGAATGTTGTCTGTCTTGGTGAATGTTTCATGTGAGCTTGAGAAAAATGTATATTCTGATGATGTTGGATGGAAAAGTCTATAGATATCAATATATCCAAAAAATTGATAGCATTGTTAAATTCAGCTCTGTGGTGGTTCTCTTTTTATCATTTTCTCTTCAAATAATTACTTTGCTCAATTTCTCTCTCTCCTGCTTCTGGAGCCCTAATTACCCACACGTTATCTACTTGATATTGTCCAACATATCAAGTACTTTTTTTCTAATTTTTAAATCTTCTATCCCTTAATATTTTGTCTGACTGGTTTCTCCTTATTTCTTTAAGTTCACAAAATCCTTGCTCTGCCCAGTAACTGGAAGACCATACCAATAATTTCTGATATATTTTCATTTTAATATTTATAATATTTGTTTATGCCCCTATGCACTTTTACATTCATTTGCTTCCTTTTCTGTTAGATCCTTTAACTTATCAATCATAGTTATTTTAAATGCCTTCCTTAGTAATATTAACTTCTAAGCTATATTTCTCCTGACTGATATTCACATTTTCCTGCATTTTTTACATATGTTGTAACTTTTGGTTGCCATTCAAATACTGTTCTAAAAGAATAATAGAGAAAAAATAAAATAATATTTACCACTAAAAATTTACCCACTTTTTTGTTAGACTTTTAATATATAGAGTTGAATGAATCTAATCTGATGTTGATTTGGGTCTAGACATCACTGCAGCTCTATTTGTGTTCACTTTACCACTCTCTGCAACAATTTATGGGTGTGATCATGCTTTTTCTGCAGCAGGGTTTGGATCTGATTATCAGCCAGAGTTTGCGTATCTCTGTATAGCTGAGCTGCCAGCTCTCCAAACCATGGAAGAATTCTACCTGCTTTATAGTTTGGTGGCCAATTTTGGGGGCAATCTGGTTGCTACCCAATTCTACTCTCTAAGTTGCTGCCCTGCAGGTGATTTCTATTCTCCTGCTACTTAGACATCAGTCTTTGGAAAACATTTGTTGTGCTTTTAGAGATGGCCTGGAGGTTCTTAAAGGATTACTGTCAGTTGTTCTCAGCTCTTCCCCAGCCTTTGGAAGGCCTCTAGTATGGCAATAGTGAATGCCTGGAGATCAAAGAGGAATTTCTCAACTCTTCTAAGCAGCTCTTGCCTTGCTTTTGATGATGGCATAGAGTTCCATGGAATGATTTTTCTCAGTTATCATGTTTTGACCGCGACATTTAGCAGATTCTTGCCTTGCAGTTGGTAAAGGCCCTATCTACCTTAAGGTACACTTTCAGCTCTTCTGATCTGTCTTCAGCCTTCAGCTTACAATTCTGATGCAAACCTTGAAGTTCCATAGAAAAGCACTAGTAGATGAGTACAGGCTCATTCTGAGTTTTGAGGTTCACTGGGGTTCAAATCCATCATAATGGCCACACCACATGTTCTCTAAAATCACATGGATCATATGGATGAAATTTTAAGATTGATGTGTAACCACTTGTGTGGCTACTTAACTGAGAAGTTTGCATATCACTAGGGACTCAAAGAAAGAAAATAGAATTTTGTGGAAAACAAACTCCAACCACCAGCACCAGCACCACCACCACAACAACAGAAAGGAGTTCAAAGAAAATAGTAGTTTTAGTTAGTTAAAGAGTATTTGGTTTGATTTCTGTATGTCCATAATGTCATGATCTGTTAAGGATGTTTAGAGCTTATCTATAGTGAGTAGGTTTTGAGTATTCCTTGGCCAGTTTTTTACTTACTATTAAATATAGCACATTTCCTGTCTATATTCATAAAAATATTTTCAAGCTAAAGAGTATTCCTCTTAAAGATTAATTAGCTAAAAATTAGTCATTCTTCAACATTGATATACATTCTTAACATTCTTATAAAACTGTGGTAAAGTTTGGCAAGACTGAGAGATTAGGGCAGTTCATTTTTCACAATGGTTACCAAGTTTAGCTGTTTACTGGAATAACATGGTGAGATTTTCAAAATGCACAAGTTTCCTTTTTACACTATACCACCCTCCAGGCCCAGCCTTTTTTTTTTTTTTTAATAGGCCAGATGTCCAACATGTGCATGCTCTACTAACTGAGCCATCCAGGTGCCCCAAACCTTTTAAATTATAATGCCATGAGATGGAGGAGAAGAATCATCTTTTTAATAAAATCTCAATTCATTCTTATTGAACAGGTGTTTGAGAAACACTACACTAAGGTTAGTAGTAGTAGTAGTAGTAGTAGCAGTAGTAGTAGTATTTACCATCGAGAGGAAGGATTCAGAAAAAAACAATTAGTTACACAAAAGGTAAGTTTGTCACTCCTTACCTATTTGGCCCAATGAATTTCTTACATCTAATTTGAAGCCAATGGTGTTGAAGTCATAGGGTCTTATTCTAAATGTTTTGAATTATATGTCTTTTATTTTTCATGTTCTCTTTTTCATTTAATATTCAAGAAACCATGTAAAATATTTAAGGCATTATGTCCTTTCCTGCACAGAATTCCTATAAAGAGAGTGGCTGGATAGTTCTACATTTGTTTTAACAGGGTTCTCTGTTAAACTGCAAAGTCTCAGTATTGAGAAATTTCTTCTCCCTTTAACTGGGAAGAAGGTTCAGGGACTAAAAATCCATTCCCAAATATGAAAAATAAATGTTAAGTTCTACAAAACCTTGGGGAAAGTAGCATCTAGGAATGCAATGAAAGCATCATGTTTTTTCTTGGTAATAGAAGCCTGAACTGAGAACTAATTTAAGTGCAAGGTGAACTTTAAAATGATGTGTTGTACTCTCCTCTCTTTAATAGGAACTAGAGACAGAGATGACTATGCCCTGGACAAAATACCAGAAACATAATTTAATCCAAGTCACACTCAATAGTGGATATATTTGGGGATCTTGTTTAGATTGAATTGTAATTTTGGTAACCTAGTACATGGAAAGTAATACTATGAGGCAGTATCCTGATTTGGGTCACTTTTGTCTTCTAAATATCTAGAAGTTCCAAACTCTGTACATTTGGTTATATAGCCAATGTATATCACATCTGACAAGAGATTCTGCATGAGAAATGGTAGAAATGTACCAATATCACTATCACCTAATAAAAATATATAATTTGCTAGTTTATCAAGGACTTTTTATGTGAAAAATAGCTTAAAATAAGGATTGAATTAGCCATGAAGATAGTGGGTGTTAGGAATTGATAGACAATTTAAATTACACAATATATTTCTAGACTTTAAGAGTTGGCCAAGTGTTATTTGGCCTATATCGTCTGATTGATCTTTATGTGAAACTACATAATGCACCTACAGTAGGTTAAATAAGGGTCACTAAAGACAGCAAATCCTAATCTCTGGAATTTATAAGTGTTAATTTATTGGGAAAGAAGGGTATTTGAAGATATGATTAAGTTAAAAATCTTTCAATGAGAGCATTATCCTGGGGTTTTTTGGTGCATGATAAATGCAATAACAAGTAAATGTTAACTTTGTTATTAGTATTTAATTATTATTTATATTGTTTACACATAAATTATATGTATAAATAACAAGAGTTCTTGTAAGATAGAGGCAGAGGGAGCATTCACATGAACAGCGGAGGAACCAATGTACTCATAGAGACAGAGATTGGAGTCAAGTGGCCACAAGTCAAATAATGTCAATAGTCACCAAAAGCTAGAAGAGGCAAAGAACAGATTTTCCTCTGCATCCTCTAAAGGGCATGTGCCCCTGCTGACACCTTGACTTCAGACTTTTGGCCTAGAGAATTATTAGACAATAATTTCTGTCTTTTAAGCCACTCAGCATTTTGTTATAATATCCAAAAGAAATAGATACAGCCCCTTCATACATCCTGGAAATAGTCTGGAACAAAATAATTTGTTCTGTTTGCTAGTCATACAAAAATGTAAGAGACCCATGGAGAATTGTCTTTCAACAACATCCATAACCTGTTTTTGGCTTCTGGAGAATTCTAACATAAGTTGATACTCTGTCTGACACTATATTATATGACCAATAAAGACTAAGACCAAACCCACTCAATTTGCCTCATACAGAATTTAATTAAGAATACTATCAACAAGACCACCTGGAGTCAGAATTAAGCCAGGCTCTGGTACTAACCTTAAGCCTTACCACTCAGGTACCAGAAAAATAGCTGAGCAAAATCCACACTTTATTAGGGTCTACTTTGGAAAGACAGGTGGCTTTCTATTTATGTTTCTGCATTGACATTTCAATGCAAATAGATGTCAAATAAGTAAGGAGTCAATTATGTCTCCACAAATTTACCTTGAGTAAACATGGACTGCTTTGTTTTGGAGAGATCTCATCAGTCTTCTGAGGCCTCACAGTCTACTGGCCTCATACTCTTTAATAACTTCAGGGTCTCTTATGACTACTTTAAGATGTAAATTACAGTGTGTGCGTGTGTGTGTGTGTTATATACACACACACACATATATTATACAAAATAAAAATATATAATAATTATATTAAAATATATATTATAAAATGTATAATAATTTTTGTATATGGTGTGAGGTAGGAATTCAACTTCATTCTTTTGCAGGTGGATATCCAGTTGCCCCAAAATTCTGTACAATATTAATAGATGCAAAATTTCATGTAACCACCATCATGAGAAACTTCGGTTATAGTTTAATTTAACTTGACTAATTTTAATGTGAATGGCTACATGTGACTACTGGTTACTGTATTAGACAGCACAGATCTAGGTTAATATCACCTTATTGAATTACATTTTTAAAAAATGAATGAAAAAGAAAAGAAAAAAAAAAACCAAACGTGTTCTATAAAAAAATATTCTTGGGAAACGAGGAATATGTCAGTGTACTGAAGATTTGAAGAAATTAACTGTAGGTTTCTGAAAATTATTTACTATCTGGGTCAGAAGAAAATTTAAAACAAACAAGGAAACAAACAAAAAAAAAAACCTTGTCAGCCATAAAAGATTACGATAATAGAGAACAGAAGTCAAACTACAGATTGACGATATTACTGTTATGACAGGGAAAAAACTGGAATAGAATTAATAATCAAAGATAAAATAATTTAAGAGAATCTCTTCTGAAGCTTAAAAAATTGAAAATATGCAGACCATAAAAGCTCATTAAACTTTAAATCAAACTAATGAAAAGAGACACCAAGAAAAATCCTCTTACTCTTTCTATAAAAGGTTAATGAAAATAATTCTACACTCACTCAAATTGCCTACAAAAGAACAAAATCAAATGGTTGGTTTTCTATTTGCCATAAAATATTAATGAGCTAATGTCCACAGAGTTTTGAGAGATAAGGGTTTGGTGACCCCAAAATTCTATAATAACATAATTGATTTAAATATTTCAGGAAAAGAATATAATATTCTCAAAAATCTCAAGGGCTCAATTAATGCCGATCATGATTGAAAATAATGATTATAAAATAAGAATTTAATAGAAATAGAAACACAAAAATACAAAATTATTAGTGTATCTGAATAGGTACTAAGCTTTTAAAATAGTTAAATAAAATTACATCTAAAACTATGTTTATTTGGACACATCAATTTTATGGGAATATGTTTAAATATAAAGCACTTAAGATGAGCTAGATGTTATATATATATAATGTCTATAAAAACATGCATAAACAAGAGTGGGTAGAAAATAAAATTGTAGCAAATATTCCATTTTTTATCCGGTAGTTAAATGAAATAATACATATTAAAAATATTTTTGAAAATTTTAATGAGAAGTATTAGTAAATAATAATTCTAGTAAACACTGATAAAATAAAATCGCTGAAGAAGTATAAGACAAAATAAATGCCAACACAACAAAAGTTTAAAAACATTGAAAAAAATAAAACAAGGAAGTATGTATATTAGATCCAAGGAAAGTACAAGCAAGTATATCTATTATGGTAATAAACACAACTTTTTTTCTCCTGTTATAAAATAGTCTTTTAAAAAAATTTTTTTTATATTTATTTATTTTTGAGAAACAGAGTGAGACAAAGCATGAGTGGGGGAAGGGCAGAGAGAGAAGGATACATAGAATCCAAAGCAGGCTCCAGGCTCTGAGCTGTCAGCACAGAGCCCCATGTGGGGCTCAAACCCACAAACTGTGAGATCATGACCTGAGCCGAAGTCGGACGCTCAACTGACTGAGCCACCCAGATGCCCCTAAAATAGTCTTAAATATAAATCTATGTTGTTTATATGAGCCAAAACTAAAATAAAATTTCTGAGAAATGTCAAAAATAAAAAGAATGGTTCAGCTTTACCAGATAAATTCAAATCAAATGGAAACAATTATCATCATTAGTTTAATGTAAAATAAAATACATATCAAAAACACTAAATGAGAGAGAAGGGGATTATATATTCACAAAAGGTGCAATATACAAAGAAAATGCGATATTAATGAAGGACCGTGGTTTATATAGCAAGAGTATTAAGTTAGATAAATCAGAGAAAGACAAATACCATATAATTTCATTCATATGTGGAATTTAAGAAACCAAACAAATGAGCCAAAGGTTTAAAATAGAGAGACAGGGGTGCCTGAGTGGCTCATTTGGTTGGGTGTCCGACTTTGGCTCAGGTCATGATCTCATGGTTCAATGGTTCGAGCCCCACGGGGGTCTGTGCTGACAGCTCAGAGCCTGGAGCCTGCTTCAGATTCTGTGTCTCTCTCTCTCTCTGACTCTCTCTCCCCCATTCATGCTTGTCTCTCAAAAATAAATAA
Organism: Puma concolor; assembly: GCF_028749965.1. Lineage (NCBI taxonomy): Eukaryota > Metazoa > Chordata > Mammalia > Carnivora > Felidae > Puma > Puma concolor. The sequence goes on along the minus strand of NC_141668.1, from coordinate 40,829,898 downwards.
AACGTTAAAAAAAAAAAAAGACACAGAGGCAAACCAAGAAACAGACACTTCATTATAGAGAGCAAACTCATGGTTACCAGAGGGGAGGTAGGTGGGGGGATGGGTTTAAATAGGTGACGAGGATTAAGGAGTACACTTGTATGCGTACCGGGGGTTGTATGGAAGTGTTGAATCACTATATTGTACCTCTGAAACATATTACAGTGTAATACTATATTACACTGTATAATAAATAACTGGAATTTGAATAAAAACTTAAAAAAATAGCAAGAGCATTAAATAGGAAAGCAAATATTAGTAAAAATGTAGGAAGACAACACTAGAAATACAATTGTGTACTAATTTAACAAGACTTTATTAGGTTTCTGACAATAAATAGACAAAATAAATGATGGCAGATGATTTCACAATAAAATTAATAAGCTTACAAAAAATTGATCTTTTATCATACTGAAAACTAGCAATAGTTTTATCATACTGAAAACCTGCAATAAGTGAGAAAGAAAAACAAATGAATGGTATAATCATCAGAAAGCAAGAATCAATATAATTAAATGCAATCACCAGCAAAAGTCAATTTAATCAAAATAATATCTTCTATAGAGAATATAAATATTTGCATAGGATATCAAAAAAATCAGAATGATTCTGAAATGTAAACATTTATAATAATAAGGGCATTTATATCACATTTGTATAAACATTTATATAAACCTGGGTGGCTCAGTTGTTTGAGCGTTAGACTCTTGGTTTCAGCTCAGGTCATAATTTCACGGTAGTGAGTATAAGCTCCATGTCAGGCTCTGCGCTGACAGTGCAGAGCCTGCTTGGGATCCTCTCTCCCTATGTCTCTGCCTCTCTCCTGCTCCTGCTGTCTGTCTTTCTCAAGATAAATAAATGCTGTTAAAGTTTTTATTTATTTGGTAGTTATTATTTATTTATCAAGCAGGCTCCACCCACTGTCACCACAGAGCCCGACAGAGGCCTCAAATACACTAACTGTGAGATCATGACCTGAGCCAAAACCAAGAGCCCAGTGCTCAACTGAGTGAGACACCCAGGAACCCCCCCACCTCTAAATTTATTTTTAAATTAAAAAAATATATATGTAAGTGTCAAAAGACAGACAAAAGCTGGCTTATAAAAAAGTAAGAAATCTCATTGGCAATAGAATGAACAAAATTCCTCAAAATAACTATAATAGGAAATGTGTGGGAACTATATTTTAAAAGAGAGAGATGGGGCACCTGGGTGGCTCAGTCAGTCAAGTGTCCCATTCTTGATTTCAGGTCAGGTCATGGTCTCACCATCATGAGATCAAGCTCTGCATTGGACTTCTCACTGAGGGTGGGGCCTGCTTAGGATTCTCTCTCCCACTCCCTCTGCCCCTCCCCTGCTCTCTCTCTCTCTCTCTCTCTCTCTCTCTCTCAAAATAAATAAATAAATATTTAAAAAGAGAGAGAGATAATCATATCCATTTATACAGGGTTAAAGGATAATTTTTAAAAGTGAAATAAATTTTTGGGAATGCAAGCTGGTGCAGCCACTCTGGAAAACAGTATGGAGGTTCCTCAAAAAACTAAAAGTAGAACTACCCTCCGACCCAGCAATTGCACTACTAGGCATTTATCCAAGGGATACAGGTGTGCTGTTTCGAAGGGACACATGCACCCCCATGTTCACAGCAGTACTATCAATAATAGCCAAAGTATGGAAAAGAGCCCAAATGTCCATCAATGGATTAATGGATAACGAAGATGTGGTATATATATACAATGGAGTATTACTCAGCAATCAAAAAGAATGAAATCCTGCCATTTGCAACTATGTGGATGAAACTGGAAGGTATTATGCTAAGTGAAATTAATGAGTCAGAGAAAGACAAAAATCATATGACTTGACTCATATGAAGACTTTAAGAGACAAAACAGATGAGCATAAGGGAAGGGAAACAAAAATAATATAAAAACAGGGAGGGGGACAAAACATAAGGGACTCATAAATATGGAGAACAAACTGAGTGTTGCTGGAGGGGTTGTGGGAGGGGGGATGGGCTAAATGGGTAAGGGGCACTAAGGAATCTACTTCTGAAATCATTGTTGCACTATATTCTAACTAATTTGGATGTAAACTTAAAAAAATAAAAAATAAAACAAGTTAAAATTTAAAAAAGTGAAATAAATTTTAATTAGGGGTGTTTATCTTAGATTTACTTATATGATTAATGATGCATCCATTAATTAAAGTCCTAATGGATTTCTTTACAAGAGAACAATTCTAGAGTTAAAAATTTTTTAACTATATCATCATGAGAGCACCTGGGTGGCTCAGTCAGTTAAGAGACGGACTTCTGCTCATGTGGTGATCTCACAGTTTGTGAGTTCAAGCCCTGCATCGGGCACTCTGCTGTTAAGACAGAGCCTGCTTTGGATCCTCTGCCCCCCTTTATCTTCCCCTCCCCTCCTCTCTCTCTCAAAAATAAACATTCAAAAAAATTTTAAATGCATGTACACATATATATGATATATATGATATATAAACATTAAAAAAATTTTAAATGTATGTATATATCATATATATCATCAAGAATTTTGAAACAATAGTTATGAAACCTATTATTCCAGATAATTAGATGCTTAGGGTAAACAAAGGATGAATTAGTCCACAAAATATTTTTGGAGAATTGGCTATTTGAAAATAATCATACTTGACCCTTACCTTATAACAAACATGAAAATAAAACCAGGAAGCATTAAAAGATTAATTATAGAACATTAGATTATGAAAACAAGAAAAAGTCAGCATTCTTAATATTAAAAACTGTATAATATGCATAAATTTTATGTAATTTATATAAATATATAAAAATAAAAATTGTATTATCACAAATTAAAATCAGAAAATAACAAAGCTTTCTACATACAAAAAACTGGAGATGATACATATAACAAAACCACAAAAAATATTTCTCTTCTATCCACATAAGGAAAAACTAAAATAGGAAAACTTTATTATCCTGATGGATAATAAATAAATAAATAAATAAATAAATAAAGCCCATAATCATATGAGGCTTTAAAAGCAGCAGAAGGCAGAAGAGTTAGAGAGAGGGGGCAGAAGAAGAGACAAGAGAGATGAAACACAAAGAGTGTTAACAGACAATGGAGACATAAGAAGGACTCAAACTGCTTTTGTTAGTTTTGAAGGTGGAGGAAGAGGCTCCAGTCAAAAATTTGAGTGCCCTCTAAAAGCTGAGAGCCAATAGCCAGCAAGTTTTCCAGGACTTCAGTACTGTAACTACATGGAACTAAATTCTTCTAACAACCTGAATGAACTTAGAATTGAATTCCTTCCCAGAGGCACCAGAGAGAAACAGAGCCATTCTAATACCTTGATGTAAGCCTGGTGAAACCAAGAGATCAAGTGGAGTCACAGTGTCCAGACTCTGGCCTACAGAACTCTACGATAATAAATAGGTATTGTTTTATGCCTCTGGATTTTTGGTGATTTGTTATAGCAGCCATAACAAATGAAAAGATATGAAAAAATTTTCTCATGATGATTTGTCAGAGATTAAACAATCATTGCTGGAAGACAGGTAGCTATGTTTAATAATGACAAAATATAAATTATTTCAGATTTTTACAAAAACCAAGATGTTAATATGTATACAGAGCTTTAAAGATGTCCATACTCTGAGGAACCTCCATACTGTCTTCACAGTGGCTGCACCAGTTTACATTCCCACCAGCAGTGCACAAGGATTCATTTTTCTCCACATTCTCACCAACACTTGCTGTTTCTTGAGTTTTTGATTTTAGCCATTCTTACAGGTGTGAGGTGATATCTCATTGCAGTTTTGATTTGCATGTCCCTAATTATGAGTGTTGTTGAGCATCTTTTCATGTGTCTGTTGGCCATCTGTAGGTCCTCTTTGAAAAATGTTCATGACTTCTGTTCATTTTTTAATTGGATTATTTGGATTTTTTTGGTGTTTAGTTGTCTAAGTTCTTTATATGTGTTGGTTACTAACCCTTATTGGATGTGTAATTTGCAAATATCTTCTCCCATTCAAGTAGGTTGTCTTCTAGTTTGTGTTGTTTCCTTTGCTGTGTAGCAGCTTTTTGTTTTTGTACACTCTCAATAGTTTATTTTTGCTTTTGTTTCCTTTGCCTCTATATCTATAGAAAGATGTTGCTATGACCAATGTGAGAGAAATGACTGCCTGTGCTCTCCTAGGATTTTTATGGTTTTGGGTCTCACATATAGGTCCTTAATTCATTTTGAATTTATTCTTGTGTATGGTGTAAAAAAGTGGTTCAGTTTCATTCTTTTGAATGTAGCTGTCCTGTTTTCCCAACACCATTTGTTGAAGAGACTGTCTTTTTCACATTGCATATTCTTGCATCCTTTGTTGAAGATTAATTGACCATACAATTAATGGTCGATTAAATAATGACCAAACAATTAAATTAGTTTATTTCTGGGCTTTCTATTTTTTCTGTTGATCTATGTGTCTATTCTTGTGCCAGCACCATACTGTTTTGATTACTTTAGTTTTATGATATAACTTAGGTCTGGAAATGTGATGCCTACAGTTTTGTTTTTCCCTTTCAAGATTGCTTTGGCTCTCCAAAGTCTTTTGTGGTTCCATATACATTTTAGGATTGTTTTATTTCTGTGAAAAATGCAATTGACATTTTGGTAGGGATTGCATTAACTGTGTAATTTGCTTTGGGTAGCATAGACAGTAAAAAAAAAAAATTAAGTTTTATTTATTTATTTTGAGAGAGAGAGACAGAGGATGAGCAGATGAGGGGCAGAGAGAGGGAGAGAGACAATCCCAAGCGGGCTCCATGCTTTCAGCAGAGCTTGAACTCGTGAACTGTGAGATCATGACCTGAGCCAAAGTCAGGAGTCAGATTCTTAACTTACTGTGCCACCCAGGTGCCCTGGGTAGTATAGACACGTTAACAATACTTGTTCTTATAATCCCTGAGCATGGAAAGTCTTTCCATTTCTTTGTGTCATTTTCAATTTCTTTCATAAGTGTTTTATAGTTTTCAGAGTATAGACATTTCACCTCCTTGGTTAAGTTTATTCCTAATTTGTTTTTTGTTTTTTGTTTTTGTTTTTTTGGTGAAATTGTGAATGGGATTGTTTTCTTAATTTCTCTTTCTGCTGCTTTATTTTTAGTGTATAGAAATGCAACAGATATCTCTACATTGATTTTTGTATCCTGTGACTTTACTGAATCCATTTATCAGTTCTAGTAGTTTTTTGGTGAGGTCTTTAGAGTTTTCTATATATAGTTGCATATCATCTGCAAACTGAAAGTTTTACTTCTTCCTTACCAATTTGGATGCCTTTTATTCCTATTTATTGTATGATTTCTGTGGCTAGGACTTCCAATATTATGTTGAATAAAAGGGGTGAGAGTGGAAATCCTTGTCTTGTTCCTGACCTCAGAGGAAAAGCTCTCAGTTCTTTCCATTGAGGATGATGTTAGCTTTGGGTTTTTCATTGAAGGCCTTTATTATGTTGAGGTATATTGTCTCTAAACCTACTATGGGAAGGTTTTTATCATGATTGGATGTTAGACTTTGTCAGATGCTTTTTCTACATCTTTTGAGGTGATCATATTTTTTTTTCCTTTCTCTTATTGATCTGATGTATCACACTGATTGATTTGCAAATATTGAACCACCCTTGCATCCCAGGAAGAAATCCCACTTGATTGTGGTGAATGATTTTTTTTGTGTATTTTTTTTTTTAACGTTTATTTATTTTTGAGACAGAGACAGAGCATGAACGGGGGAGGGTCAGAGAGAGAGGGAGACACAGAATCGGAAGCAGGCTCCAGGCTCTGAGCCATCAGCCCAGAGCCCGACGCGGGGCTCGAACCCACGGACCGTGAGATCGTGACCTGAGCCGAAGTCAGACGCTCAACCGACTGAGCCACCCAGGCGCCCCTGAATGATTTTTTTTAATGTATTACTGGATTTAGTTTACAAGTATTTTGTAAATATATTGGCCTGTAGTTCTCTTTTTTGTGTGTCTTTATCTGGTTTTGGGATCAGGGTAATTCTGGCCTCATAATATGAATTTGGAAGTTTTCCTTCTTCCTCTGTTTTTTGGAAAAGTTTGAGAAGAATAGGTACTAACTCTTCCTTAACTGTTTAGTAGAAATCACCTGCAAAGCCATTACTCACCAATATTGTTAAAATGTCTATACTGCCTGGGCCACCTGCGTGACACAGTAAGTCCTGGACTTTGTTGGGAGCTTTTTCATTACTGATTCAGTTTCTTTGCTGAAAATTTGTCTGTTCAAGCTTTCTGTTTTTTCTTGCTTCAGCATTGGTAGATTTTGTGTTTCTAGGAACCTATTTCTTCCAGGTTGTCCAATTTGTCCAATTTGTTGGCATAATTTTTTCATAATATTCTGTTACAATTATTTGTATTTCTGTGGTGTAAGTTGTTATGTCTCCTTTTTCATTTGTGATTTTGTTTTTGATCATTCTGATAGGTATTTTTAAATTTTGTTGATCTTTTCAAGGAACCAGCTTCTGGTTTCATTGATCTGTTCTATTGTTTTTATAGTTTCTATGTCATCTATTTCTGCTCTAATCTTTATTCTTTCCTTTCTTCTGCTGGTTCAGAGTTTTGTTTGTTCTTCTTTTTCTACCTCCTTTAGGTGTAAGGTTAAGTTGTTTATTTGAGATTTTTCTTGCTTCTCAGTATCGGCCTGTATTGCTATCCACTTCCCTCTTAGAGCCAATTTACTGCATCCCAAAGATTTTGGCTATTGTATTTTCATTTTCATTTTTTTCCTTGTTATTTTTTTTTATTTTTTTTTGAACAGTTGGTTGATCCATTCATTGTTTAGTGACATGTTATTTAACCTCCATGTACATGTACTCTTTCCCAGTTTTTTCTTGTGGTTGATTTCTAGTTTCCTACCAATGTGGTCAGAAAAGATGCATGGTATGACTTTGATGTTTTTCAATTTGTTGACACTTGTTTTGCAGCCAGATATGTGATCTGTTGTGGAGACTGTCGCATGTGCACTTGAAAAGAATGTGTGTTCTTCTGTTTTAGCATGGAATATTCTGAATATATCTGTTAAATATATCTGTGTAGTATGTCATTCAAACTCACTCTTTCCTCATTGACTTTCTCTTTTGATGATCTATCCATTGATATAAATGGGATATTAAAGTCCCCTATTATTGTATTATTATTAATTAGTTCCTTTATATTTCTTATTAACTGTTTTATGTATTTGGATGCTTCCATGTTGGATGCTTATAATCGTTATATCGTCTTGTTGGCTTGTCCCTTTTATGATTATACATTGTCCTTCTTTATCTCTTGTTACGGTCTTTTGTTTTAAGACTATGTTTTCTGATTTAAATATTGCAACCCTGGCTCTCTGTTAACATGCAAGTTATCATTTGCATGATAAATGTTTCTCCATTCCCTCATTTTTGATATGCATGTGTCTTTAGGTATGAAATATGACTCTTGTAGGCAGCATATACATGGGTCTTATTTTTTGATCCATTGTGTTACCCTATGCCTTTTGATTGGAGCCTGTATTCCATTTACATTCAAAGTAATTGTCAATAGTTGTGTATTTATTGTCATTCTGTCATTTGTTTTGTGGTTGTTTTTGTAGTCCATGCTGATCCTTTCTTCTCTTACTCTCTTTCATGATTTGCTGATTTTATTTAGTGATATATTTGGATTCCTTTCTCTTTATTTTTTACATATCTATTACTGGCTTTTGATTTGTGGTTAATATTAGGGTTGTATGTAACATCTTTTCCATGTAGCAGTCTATATCAAGTTGATGTTTGCTTAAGTTTGAACCCATTGTTTACTCCTTTCCCCCACAATGTTTTAGGTATATGGTGTCATACTTTATATCCTTTTATTTTGCGAATTCCTTAACTGCTTTTTTACAGATATACTTATTTTTTTTTACTTCTTTTGTGTTTACTACTCTTCTTACAATTACTTATGGTCTTTCCTCTCACTCAAAGAGTCCCCTTTAACATTTCTATAGGTCTGTTATAGTGGTCATTAACTCCTTTAGCTGTTTGAGAAATTCTTTATCTCTCTTTCTATTCTGAATGATTGTCTTCCTGTATAGAGTATTCTTAGTTGTATTTTTTTTTTCCTTTCAGCACTTTTAATATATCATGCCACTCCCTTCTGGCCAGTTTCTGCTGAAAAAATTGCCGATAGATAGCCTTATGGTGTTTCCTTTGTACATAATTATCTTTACTCTTGCTGCTTTAAAATTTTTTTCTTTATCACTACTTTTTGCCATTTAATTACTATGTGTCTTTCTATAGACCTGGTTGGGTTGATTTTGTTGGGGGTTCTCTGTGCCCCCTGGATCTGGTTATCTGTTTCCTTCCCCAGATTTAGGAAGTTTAGCTATTATTTCTTCAAATAAATTTTCTGCCCCCTTTTTCTCTCTTCTTCTTTTAAGATTCCTATAATGTGAATGTTATTACACTTGTTGAAGTCACTGAGTTCCCTAAGTCAGTTTTCATTCTGCATCAATTTTTTTTTTTCTCTCAACCTGCCCAGCTTGATTACTTTCCATTAGTCTGTCCTCCATGTTTCTAATTTGGTTCTCTGCTTCCTCTGTCCTGCTGTTTATTCCATCTATTGTATTTTTAATTTAATCTCTGATTCATTCTTTTTTATCTCTTTGTTAAGGGTCTCACTGATGTCCTCCACTCTTTTTAAACAATTTTCTGATGTTTATTTATATTAGAGAGAGAGAGAGCTGGGGAGGGGCAGAGAGAGATGGAGACAGAATCTAAAGCAGGCTCCAGGCTCTAAGCTGTCAACATAGAGCCTGACACGGGGGGCTTGAACTCATGAGCCATGAGATCATGACCTGAGCCAAGTTGGACACTTAACCAACTGAGCCACCCAGGTGCCCCCTCAACTCTTATCTCAACTCTGTTGAGTATTTTTGTGAACATTACTTTAAATTCTTTATCAGGTATATTACTTACATCTGTTTCACTTAGGTCTCTTGCTGTAGTTTTGTCCTGTCTTTTTATTTGGGACATATTCCTCTGTCTCCTCATTTTGTCTTACCTCTGGGTCTGTTTCTATGTGTTAGAGGAAATTCAGCTATGATCATGCTCTTGAGAGTAACAGCCCTATGAAGAAGTCCTGTGGTACCCTATAGTACAGTGTCCCCTCTTCACCAGAACCTAGTGCTTCAGGCAGTGTCTCCTATGTGTGTTGCATGCTCCCTGCTGTTGTGTCCTGGCTGCCTTTTCCTTCAGTCTACTTGTCTACTTGTCTGCACAAGCTCTCTTTGCCTATTGTGGGCAGTATTTGGTCCCTGGATGGGGTTGGGCACACAGTTTAAATAGGTGTGCAGGCCTGCTTATGAAATGAGACCTGCTCATGCTGCCTCTGGGACTGGTCTATTCTGTGTGGATCCATAAAGCACACATGGGTGATGAGTGCAATTTTAACAAGGTACACTTCAGGCTTCCACAGGGCTGCGTTCGCTGCCACCACCACTGAGAACAAGGCCCTGAAAAATGCACTGGTCAGGAGACATGGTGTTGGCATGGTTTGCACTAGTCTTTTGGGGGAGGGGATCTGCAGCACCATGAATGAGACAAATGTAACTGGGGAAGGTGGATCTGCCAAACTGCAAGGTGGTTGAGCTCAGCGTAAGCAAATTCGGTAGTGAATCGTGACCCCGCTGGTTCCTTAAAGCGGCCATGTGTTTATGCTTGGGGTTGGGAGAGGTAGATGGCACCTAATGGCTCCTTTATTCCTAGAGAAGTCCCTCCAATGAAACCCGCCCCTCTGGGACATGCTTTGAGATGAGTAAGTAACTGGCCCTCTAGTATCCCCCAGAATTTTTCAAACTGCTGCTTGTATAGTGTATCACCAGGGGCTGTTTATGGCACTTTTTAAGGGCAGGGACTCAGCTTCCTATTGCCCTCTGGGCTCTCTCAGAGCTGAGCCCACTGATATATATATATTTTTTTTAATTTCTGGCGTTAAGTCCTGCTGCTTATAAGGACTCACAAAATTCAGCCCCTCCCGCTTTGAAAACCAAATCTTCCCTGGATGGCGTCCCCAGAGTTATAGTCTGTTTCTCTCCTTTCTCTGTGCTAATGGCTCCCTCCCTTCACAGATAGCCATGGTCTATTTAACTGCCCATTGTGTCTCTGTCCTTCCTACCCTCTTCAATGTGGTCTCTTCTCTACCTTTAGTTGTGGAGTTTGTTCTGCCAGTCTTTGGGTCGTTTTCTGGGTTATTCATCTGGTTGTATCATGGGATGAGGTAAGCTTAGGGTCCTCTTCACCATCTTTTCAGCCTCTACTAAAGTAATTTTTTTTAATTGGAAAACAAAGTAATAGTATGCCAAAATTAACATTAAACATACCTGTTATATTAGTGATGGTAAAACACCAAACAAGACAGCATTCTCTTTGAGATAGATAAATCTAAATTAAAGTATTTCACAAACTTAAAAAGATATGCTCCAAACCCACAAATGTACAACACTAAGAGTAAACCCTAAGGTAAACTGTGGACATTAGGTGATTATGATATGTCAGTGTAAGTTCATACTTGGTAAAAAAATTTACCATTTTAGAGACTGATGTTAGTAATTAGGGAGGTTTTACATATGTAGTGGCAGGGCGTATATAGGAAATCTCTATGCTTTCCTTTTAATATTGTTGTAACCATAAAACTGCTCTAAAATAGTTTTTAAAAATAGTAAAAAAAAAGAGACTACAGAAATATAATGATATATATAGACCCAAACAGAGCAGTTTCCCATATAAATATTGATATTTAGCCCAGAAAGTACTGATAAGAACATTCTGAAAGACTTCTGTTCACCATACATTTCTAATGGTCTTGAATATCTATACATGGAGTGCCATAATTGCAACATTCATAAAGTAGAAATTTTAAGAGATAAAAGGAGAAATCAATAAGAAAACACAGTAAGAGACATAATGCATCTTTATCAATGCATTAAAATATCAAGTGTACAGAAATAAATAATGCTATAGTAGGCATAGAATAGATACAGATGAACAAACACATGCATATTGTTCCCTGAAATGGAGAATGTAATTTTTCTTAAAGTCCCAGGGTACAATCACAAAGAAAGTAAAACGATATATTAGAAGCCCAAAGTCAATAAAGGTTTTACAAAAGATTGCAATGCAATAAAACTAAAAATTAATGACAAGATAAAAAACATAGCATCTACTGAAAGAGTCTTGAAAAAGTCACTCACGTAATTTGTTAGCAAAAGAAGAGTAGAAATCAGAACTTTAAAGTGATTGAACATAATAATGAAAACACTGTATAACACATGGAATATAGTTAACACTGTGCTCAGAGAAAATTTTATAACTACCGAAATAAAAAGAGAGTGAAAACAAATGAACATTAAACACAAGCCCCCCAAAACAATTAAATAAATCAAAGAAAAAAATAGGAGGAAAATAATAACAATAAAACCACAAATTAATCATTTAGCAGAAAAGAACATGAAGTGTCTGAGAGAATATGAGAGAAGTCCTGCATTCCCCGGGCACATCGCTGGCTCTGTTGGTGGAATGTGTGACTCTTGATCTCAGGCTTGTGAGTTTGGGCCTCATGTTGGGTGTAGGGATTACTTAACAATAAAATCTTAACAAAAAAACAAAAAAAGTCCTGCATTCTTTCATACGGTTTCTTGGCAAATCATTTTACCACTGTTATTGTCTACTTTTGCCTAAAACTTTGTTCAATGTATAATTTTATTCACTGGAGACACTTCCCTCGCTTTCCTTGTCATAGCATACACATGCAGTTCTCTGTTCAGATCAGCCTTTTCCATGGCAATAGTGATTGCTTAAGTAGTGTGATTTGAAAGGTGCCAATTTGGCTTCTGACCCCAAACTTATTTATTGGCTAAATTCTACTTTTAGTAATTTATTCCACTGGGTGACAGCAATGCATGCTTGAGAGATCATGTGGAAAGACGGTAAGGCATTAAAATGAAGAAATCAGGAAATGAAAGAATTTCAGTTGCTTGACAAAATCTACTCTCCAATGTTGCTAATTGATCAGACCCACATACATCTGTTAAAAAATAATTGGCTCACATATCCATTTTGAAGAAACTAGATAGAAAACTAGTCCTGAATTCCCAATCCTTATCACCTTCAATCTAGTTAGTCAAATCGTTAAATCTCATCTGTTTAGAATTTTAGGAAAATAGAAGCTGCATTTACCTATAATTAAATGTTTTCGTATTATCTCTTGCCAGAACAGACCTGGAAACACTCTGGGAGGAGTCATTTGAATATTAAATCTTCTAACTCCTCAGAAGGTAGCCTTGCTTTGTTTTTTGTGGTAACAATTTTTTTCTCACATTTTTACTGAAAAGTATAACAGCTAAAGCCTCAGAAAATAGCATTCATGTATGAGAGGGTGTTTATAGAGGAACAGAACTCTTAGCTTATTATATAATTTGTCTTGAAGGATTAATTAGAGGTTTTGTAAATTGAAGAAGCAAAATCTATTATTGCTTTACAAATTTTATTTATAAAAATAATGCAGTTTTGTTCCCACAATTCTAGCCATTACTAACAGATTTAAGGATGAATGATTCCATCTTGAAAATATTCATGTGTTTATAAAATCCCTCATCTAGGCTGCTAACTTAATAATTTATATTATCTGAAATATGTTATTGTGTTAATACCGAATAAAAAGAAACTGGCATTTGTTTCTGTTTTTGATGCAACCAAAGTAAATATTACATAGAGTAAAAAGTATATTTCAATTATTTTCAGTTTGTGTAATAATTCTAATTATCAAAATGGCTAAACTGTAGGGAATACTGAATTATTTAAGTGGTTATTTTTTTTAAACTACTGCAGTATTGGGATATTTCAATTTGATCTGCCAATTTTGATAACTGTTTAAAAAATGAACCTGCGTAGAAGCAAGTTGGTTAGGGATATAAAATTAAAAATAATTTTCTATGTTAAGTATACCTATGAAATTAAGAAGTAAGACTTTTTAGAACCTTGATTACTTTATGGTCTAGAGAACTAGACTTGGTGGATAATATTTTTTATACAATTTTATGTCAGATACCCATTATTGAAATGAGATATAATATATAATGTAAATAAAAACAATCAGAGTAATCTCATAAAAGCTGTAATGGTTTATTCTCCCATTTAATATTATTCTCATTTTTTTTCCTTGAGAAATTTGGATTATTCTCAAAAGAAACAGTGCATCTTTGTTGTATTCTGCATCTCCACTTTGTTGCATTGCTTTGGGATAATTCAACCAAAGATAATTTTTACAACATAAAAGTTATGAAGAAAGTAATCTATAATGAGCCTTTTGACTTCTTTACATTTATCATAATTTGGTCCTTCACTAATACCAAAATCACTGAAAAGGAGAGAGACTTACTGTTTAATTCTCTCCTGCCTTTAATTCTAGGTATTTCCAGCCATAATTGTCCAATCTGTACCATCTTTAGTCAATCTGTATATGCCTTTAGTTGTTTTAGTTATTGGCCATCAAATTTCTATCAATTTTTTGTACTTTAATAAACCACACTTGATCTTAGCCAAAAGGCTGAGAAACGATGTACATTAATATACCATAATATCATGATATACCGTGATATCAAAGCTGCATGGAGTGGGGTCCTACTTATATGGTACAGCTTGAATAGCAGATGGTGTTCTAAGTAACAATAACAATAATAATAAACATCTCTGGAGCATAAAGTCCCACTCTTTAAGCTTTAACTTATTTGTATTAAATATTATTCTTCCCAAACACCCTCTTCTTCAATGCATGTATAGTGGGGAGTCTAGCTTTCAGTGTCTAGATTTTAAGGAGTCTTAAAGACTTTTGATAAGTGGCTTTGTAAAAGTTACAACTAGGAAATATCAAATGGAGATTACATGCAAGATTTTAAAAGGCCCAAATGAAATATAGTCATGTAGGTAAAAGTTGCCTTCATAAAAAGGTAATTGCTTATTTTTAGGGTGAACTATTTTGCCACTTAATTTCTTAGGTGCCTCAGACACTAAATAAAGGAGGGAGAAAGTCTGGGAAAGAACATAAGGAAGGAAATAGGGCAAAGTCAGGAGGAAGAATATAAAACATATACCCTGGTGGAAGCAAGTAAGCAAAGTAAAAATTTCATCTAATTCACAATTTGACTGGAGTTAGCCTTGTGTAGAGTTAGAGCAAATAATAAGATAAACACATTGGTCAGAACCTGGATTGTGTTAATTAAACCAATGAATTAGTCCTCTCAGTCCTTTTAGCTCTGACGGTGACGATGGGCAAATGAGAGTGTGTTTACAAAGCATGATCAATTCTAAGAAAATAATCACATTTTACCTAATAATAGTGAGGATGGTGAGGATGAGGCTGATGGAGCCTGACGCAGAGAGCTCCAGCAACATGGTCATCATTTGTTAATTTAGGCACGTTTCATCTGCTGAGATGGTAAGTAGTTCAGATTGAATGACACCTCAAAATTTTGACTCATGTAATTAGAATGATGGGATCTAAAGCTGAGGTATGGGGCTATTTTATATATAACCAGCTAACATTAGAAAACAGAACAATTCAGTAGTAATAACGTGATGATGCTGAAGAATTTGTTCTTGACTTACAGACACCTTGTAGAGCTATTGGTCATTCAGTCATCCCCGATGGCGTTTGGATGATTATTTGACTTACTTATTCCAGAAGTCCCTCTTTTCAAGCCCTTAGAAACTACTGGAATTAGGCAGCATTATGTCCCAGGCTTCTCTTGGTTCTGAGAATGTTAACAATAATCCAGTAGAGCAGGGATCTTTTAAAATTAAAATTAACTCCATGTCAGAAAGGAAAGGACAGATGAGAAAGATCAAGGCAGAAAGTGGCTGTCCCTTAAGGATAACGGTCTTAAAATGGCAATGACACATAAGTGGTGAACATAAAATGATTGTAATGTAACTAAATTATTAAAGTGAATGTGTCTCTCTATGAAGGAAAAGGCTTGCACTGCATTAAAATAAATGAGGAAATAACATTGGACATTTTTTCCACTTAAACCAGGGCACTGTATTTAAGAATTGACACTATTTCAGAATGTTTACTACTTTAATATATTTTTATTAATAATTCTACAGGCATACTCTTTCTTTTTTTAAGTTTATTTGTTTTGAGAGAGAAAGTGAGTGGGGGAGGAGGAGAGAGAGAGAGAGAGAGAGAGAGAGAATCCCGAGCAGGCTTCCACACTGTCAGTGGAGAGCTGGACATGGGGCTCAAATCCACAGACCATGAGATCATGACCTGAGCCAAAGTCAGACATTTAACCAACTGAACCACCCAGGCACGCCAGGCATATTCTTTCTTTAGTGAAAAATTGTATATATTTTGACAAAGGATATATTAAGTGGACAGGTAAAGTACTTTTTGAAATTTCAATTTTTTTCTTTAATGAAAATATTTATTTTCAAAAATCTTCAATAAAAATTTATAACTTACAATCCCTAGAATAAGTACTGTTTAAAAATGAGTAGTATTTACCCCCAAATTTAAAATAGTTGTTATGGGTGATTATAAATGTTTTCCATGCATGTGGAATAGCATATTAAAAGAGAAATTTCTCTCCCTTTTTACATGAAATGATTCCCCCCACTATGTCTTCATGTATGCCAAACTTTAAGCCCTGTATCTATCTTCAGTGAAGATTTTGGTGTTACGTGGATAACTTCTCATTATATTTGGGACTGCAGTGTTCAACATTAAAATAAGGTTTAAACTGTCTCAGAGGGGTTTTCTTTTCTTTTCTTTTTATTTTTTTAGTTTATCTTAATACTGCACCCACACACAGAGGCTAATATCCAACAGGTTCTTTTGTAGATGGCCTTAAGCAGTGGTGGCCACTCCCAGGCAGTGGTGCTCTCACGTAAACCTTTGTCAGGTAACATGACTGGATCAGCTGTGGAATCCTGATTCAGTTGATCTAATGAACACATAGGTATTTGATCCACATACATGACATAGAAGCGACATTCCTAGGTTGTTGTGGTAGACAGTCTCTGTAAATCAAAAAGGAGAACTTACCATTATATAAAGTGAAAAGTTATAAACACTGCTGGTTGTCTAGAGTGCATAGTCTTCTAAATTGTCCCATTATGTCCACAGTACATTTTTGCTCTTTTACAGCAAATAGTGTTTCCTTAACTCATGGAGGTTCTGTTGATACTTGGCTATTTTCATTAATGTAATTCAGCTTCTAACTAAAAGGAAAGAAAAAGTGTACTGTATGACTAAAATCATTTTATTTTTTTTTAAACTTTTTTTTTTTAATTTTTTTTTTCAACGTTTATTTATTTTTGGGACAAAGAGAGACAGAGCATGAACGGGGGAGGGGCAGAGAGAGAGGGAGACACAGAATCGGAAACAGGCTCCAAGCTCTGAGCCATCAGCCCAGAGCCTGACGCGGGGCTCGAACTCACGGACCGCGAGATCGTGACCTGGCTGAAGTCGGACGCTTAACCGACTGCGCCACCCAGGCACCCCTAAAATCATTTTATAATAAGACTGCTTTTCATTTAAGAGACTTTCTTTTCCTATTCAAGTTAAAGAAACTAAAATTTAAATAAAAAATGTTGAGTCTTTTTGGTAAACACTAATGAGTAAATTATTCATTTTGAATTAGTATAAATAATATTTATAAGTGGGTATTTTAAAGTGCCTGAAAATAGTTATCATATATTCCTGCAAGTATTGTTTAATATACTTATAAGAGTATATCTTGGTAAACTTCAACTAAAGTCTTTTTCAATGATCACAAATACCAGGCAAATAAAGGCCAAATTAATTCTTTTTTATACTGTTAATATGGTATTAGGTTTGAACAACTAAATGCTTGTTGGAAAAAAAACAAAACATAAAGTAGTGTCTTGTGTGCTTGATATGGCCAGATGTATTTTAAGAAAATAACATCAAGGTTCACAAATTGTTGGTTGAGTTCATGGTTTCTACCCTAATAACTGTGGGACTTGAAATAAAATCAATCACAGAAGAGGAAGAGAAAATTGAGGGTAGCAAATACCTGGTTTCATATGTCTAAGTGGGTATATTGTGAGGGAGATATTATTTATTTCTTAGGATGAAGAACTTGATTATGTTTAGGTATCACTTATAAAATGATAAATGGAGATTTTAGGACTCCATCCCAGAACTATTGAATAGGAAGAGTTAAAAAGAGTGGCCCTTGAGAATCTGTTTTTAAGAGGAAAAAAAACCAAAAACTCCAGGTTATTTTAATTAGACAACCAAGACTGGGAACCCTGTTTTATGTGATTCATGATAAAATCAGAATGAATCAGTAAGTCCATGGACTGTTAGCTCTCTGGGAGCAGAAACAGAAATTGCTTTAATTTCTAACCTCTTTGTCCTATATACTGCCTATCACACAGTAGTTACTCAAATATTTTTTAGAGGTGTGAATAAAGAACATGGGAGGCATGTTACACTCAAGTGCAATGAAAATATTTTAATCCATTAGAATTGACTTCCCATGACTGCAGCTGTCAAAGCAAGGGTCAGATGATCACTTATTGGATGTGCTGCTATCAGAAAAGTACAGGAATTGTGGCATATAGTAAACACTCAATAAACGCTTCACAAATTAAGGCATAAACTAAATGTGAGATTCCTATTTCATGAATTTCTTAAATCACGTTGACTGTGAAACAGATCAATGGTGGAAATCAGACTAATAAGAACAAATGAGCTCAGTAAAAACTCATTCTATAGAATATAGGAGATATAACTAAATGACTAGTCTCTCTCAAAAAGAAGAAATCTTCACCTTTAATGATACACAAACTCCTCTAAGATCCAAAAGTTCAAAAGCCAAATCCACTCTGATGATTCTTCAGCAACATTCTTGGGAAAGATAATTATTCACAACATTGTACCATCCAAACACCTTGTATTTACTTTTCTTGTATTGTTTTTCATTTATTTGAGAACACATCTGTTTGCATCTTGTAAAACCAGCCTTCCTTGAGTACGAGGACACCATTATCATTTTGTCCTCCTCTAACCCCCTCCCAATGCTGAGCATAGGTCTGTTTGACTAGATCGTTGTTGACTATTGTTCACTGTTTAATACAGACGTGCTTCACTGTGCCAGAGCTATGCTGTTAATTGTACCAGTGCATGGAACATTTTCAGTGATAGCAATTTCTTGGCTGTCAATCAATGCTAAGCTTCTGTTATCATATATTCAGGCACTAAAACTATATGTTGATTTAAAGAAGAGATCCAAGTATGAATATTTTATGTCTGATTCTTTACCTCATTATAGCTCATGGATCTTACTACATTTTCTTCTTCTTTGAGCAGAAAGGAGTATCAAATCTCCTTCTCTTCTTAAATGGAAGAAAAACAAAAGTTTGGTTTATTTTAGGAAAAAGCTGAAGATAACCCAAATAACCAGGGGCTGCACTGTTGTATAAGAACTGACCCTTGAGGCTTTGAGGAAGCCACCTGCATGTTCAGTTTTCTTTGTCTCTATTCCTCAGGATTTGCTTGAAGTAAAAGTATGTTTGGGCAGAAACTGTTGCCATCTTGCACAAACTTGTTACATGATCTTCAAATTTTTGATAGATTTTATCTGTTCTTTTGGGTAATAGGCTTGGGGCAAGTCACACAGTATACATTTTGATGGTGGCTGATACATGCAATTGCAGGAATCATTGATTTGTATATTTTTTTCCAGTGTAAGGCATGCTTCATTTTACACAGCCCGTTTTCACCATCGTCAGGTGATATTCCAATGGAAAATTGAACCCTATTTTTTATATTTTTCAATTTCATTCATCTCTCCTTTTATTCCTTTTCTTTATAGGATTGGTGAAAAATATTTGGCAAATCCCTCCAGAGACACATTATTGTTGTTTAAGTTTTAAAGTACCCAGGGCTCTAGAATGAATGTGTAGGTGGGGACAGCCTTCAAACTGGAGGTATTGATGGCACACAAAGTGATTGCATGATTTTTATAGTAAAAGGAATAACACAGGTGGTGGCTATAGCTGGCTAAAGCAGCAAGCTCCCTTGAATCCTATCTTTTTCATATCTGTTCACAGATATGCCCTCACATGTTTGGTTTCGGTTTGGTAGGCACTTGGGTAGAGAATAGATACAGTTTTGGAGTGTCTCTATGATTTTGTTTCCTAGATTTCCTCACATTCCAGTGGCTGTGGTTTGCCATAAAATCCATCAGGGTTAAAGCTGAAAAACTTGGAAACTCACCCCCATGTGCATCCCTTCTTCAAGTTTTATGGTCCCCTCTAGAATCTGCCTATTCTGCTGCCATGGACTCTAGAGACTTTGAGTAGTCATTTATTATATTTTGTCCAGAGCCTGTAGTTGTTATGTGCAGGGAAATTGGTCTGGTAGGAGCTTACTAGGCCATTCTGGATGAATGGTATTTTTGAAATACTGTTCATTAAATTTTAAGGTAGAATGGTAATGTATTAAGCCTATGTTTTATTCTGTGTTATTGCTTTCAAAAGAACTTTTCAACCTATTTGGTGTAATTAACTCAGCACTATTGTACCACCATAAATTATAAACTTAGTAATTTAGATAAACAACTGATGACTGAAGATGATGGAAATTGTTAGAGTTCATGGAGCTATCAAACCCTGGTTTTGGGCAGGACCTAGAATCCTTCCCATTCTATCTCCCTATACGATAATCACTACTGACTATGAAAGTGTGCTGACAAGAATGTTGGATATTGCAAAAAAGTAAATGGAAACAGTTGGCTAAAAGTGGTGAAATATCACACAAGTTTTCTCACATAAGATATTCTGCAACATTTGTATTTTATTTTTGAATTTCAAATTTCTAGGCTGGCTTTGCCATTGTATTTTTTTCTTTTTCAATATCTCCCCATGTTGCTCAGAGTAAAAGCCAAAGTCCCTATAAGCATCAATAAGACTCCACATAACCCATTTTCCACCGCTAACCTGCTCATCTCTCTGACCTCATCGTCTAACACTATTTGTCAGTCAGCTCCAGCCTCATTGGCCTACTTGCTGGATCCATGTGTACACTCTTTTACCGTATGACTTTCATAATTACAGATTCAAAAAAATCAGGGAATTTCTGGGTGAATAATGTCTTATAGTCAGAAATTAGCATTTTCCCTCTTCTTTTGGAATAGAAAGTACAAGGAGTCAATTATATCCGTTCTCCAATGATAAAATAAGAAAAGGAACTTTGGATCACTTTGGTTTATGCATACAAAATCAAGCCCCCAAAATTTCCCAAACATGAAAAGAATTTTTAAAAATGTATTGAGCTGGGGCGCCTGGGTGGCGCAGTCGGTTAAGCGTCCGACTTCAGCCAGGTCACGATCTCGCGGTCCGTGAGTTCGAGCCCCGCGTCGGGCTCTGGGCTGATGGCTCAGAGCCTGGAGCCTGTTTCCGATTCTGTGTCTCCCTCTCTCTCTGCCCCTCCCCCGTTCATGCTCTGTCTCTCTCTGTCCCAAAAATAAATAAATGTTGAAAAAAAAAATGTATTGAGCTAATGTGAAAAGTAAATTTAATGATCATTTTCTGACCATACATCAAAGTTATAATTTTTTAGTGATTTTTTTTAAGTTTATTTATTTATTTTGAGAAACAGAGAGAGAAATTGTGAGCAGGAGAGGGGCAGAGAGAGAGGGAGAGAAGAAAAATCCCAAGCAGTCTCTGCTTTATCAGCGCAGAGCCGGCTGCCAGGATTGAACTCATGAACCGTGAGATTGTGATCTGAGGTGAACTCAAGGATCAGCTGCTTAACTGACTGAGCCACCCAGCCTCCCCCAAAGTTATAATGTTATAGAAAGCATGAGAATCCTTATTGTGGGGTGTGAATACCAACATAAAAGAACATGTGAAATGAACTTTGAAACTTTTAAGCCTTTGCCCCAAACTCATTAATTTGTATCCAAAAGAATTATAAATGTTGGATCAGCACAATAATCATTAAAACACTAAATGCAAATTAACATGTACAAAATACATTTTTTTCAAATATACTTACTAGTTATGCAGTACATTACTTTCAAGAACAAATACACATAGTAAATAATTTCTATAGGGAACAGTACAATATATGAGGACAAGAATGGAATCTAATCAAAAATTCATAATATGATAATTTTCTAAAGAGAAATTTATTGTTGCATCCATACATTCCCTTAGGATCAGTGAAACACTGGTATTTTATATTAGTAAGAACTTTAAAAATGATCTGCCTTCCTAGTGCACAATTTTAAACAAACCCCACTGCACCTCACCACCACCACCACCAAACCCTGTGGGGGGAAAAAAAAAATAAGTGACATAAATGCAGTTAATCTCAAAATAAGCCTTTCTTTCTATACTATTATGGAATATGGGATACCAACTCTATTTTTATTTTTTTTTTCAACGTTTATTTATTTTTGGGACAGAGAGAGACAGAGCATGAACGGGGGAGGGTCAGAGAGAGAGGGAGACACAGAATCGGGGAAACAGGCTCCAGGCTCCGAGCCATCAGCCCAGAGCCTGACGCGGGGCTCGAACTCACGGACCATGAGATCGTGACCTGGCTGAAGTCGGACGCTCAACCGACTGCGCCACCCAGGCGCCCCACCAACTCTATTTTTAAATGGCAGTGTAGGGAATCATGGATTTGGATCCCTTCTTTTTTATGTGGTTGGCATTCTTTTATATTTAGTCTTTTTTTAAATGTTTATTTACTTATTTTGAGAGGGAAGGAGAGAGCCTGAGCCCGGGAGAGGCAGAAAGAAAGGGAGAGAGAATCCCAAGCAGGCTCCACTCTGTCAGTGTACAACCTGACATGGGGCTTGAACTCGCAAACTGTGAGATCATGACCTGAGCTGAAACCAAGAGTCAGATGCTTAACCGACTGAGCCACCCAGGCACCCCTTGTATATTAAGTCTTATTTTAAGTCTAAGTGACAGAGTATACTTAGTGGAGGAGACTTTAATAAATGGATTTATAATAGCTAAGTCCTCTTAAGCACTGTCTTTGATGAGAGTAGACATAAAAACCACTTCTGTTATTATTTTCCAGAGCTAGTTTCTTCATTTCAAGTGAGCCAATGTTTTGGTCCTTTCTTCTGTGTAAGAGGACACTCATTACTTCCTCTCACCTTTCTCTTCAACCTCTCCCTCTCAACTTTTTCCTTTTACCTTATAAATTTGCTCTAGTACTGCCCATCCATAAACAGCAAAAACCGAATTATTTCCCAAGTCTTTTCTCCCCTTCACTGACATAATACTTCTCTCTCCTTTCAAAGAGAGCCAAGCTACTCAAAAGTACAATGTACACTTTAAATCTCTTCTTCACTTTCCTTTATTTCTCATCACATTGCAGTTGGGGTTCTGCCCATACCACACTCAATCGAAATTACTCTTGCCAAGGTTACCAGTTAGTACCCATGATATCCACTCTTCCTTCCTACTGGGAACTTCCATCCTCCCTAGGCTTCTGGCACACTTTTTCATTTTCATTTTCTCTTCTTAGTATTTACCCTCACTCTTTTCTGTAAGCTCTTCTTTCAATACTTCTTGCATATAAGCTACTAAAATTCTGTCCCTGAATCTTCTTTATCACTCTTTCACTCTATCAAGACAGGACAAGCTAAATTACAACTAACACTCTGTAAATCTCAGTTGCTTAAAACAATCAGCATTTATTTCTTGGTCATACTACATGTTCATCTCAGTTCAGCTGAGGTTCTTCACCACATTGTCTTCATTCAGATGCACAAGTTAACACATTCTCCATCACTTAGGATATTCCTGGTTACAGTGATAGGGGGAAGAGAACATGGAAAAGTGTGTACCAATTTAAAAGTTTCTTCCCCTAAAAGGCACAAATTCTTGCCTCTCAATTTTGTTGGCCAAAGCGAGTGATATAGTCAAACTGAATCTCAAAGAAGATATGCCAGTATAATCCTGAAATATGCACAAAGTAAACCAGAATATCAGAAAATAGAAATAATCACCATTGGAGTCTCTGAATGATTTTGTCCAACAAATATGGTTTAAATTAAAACATAAATGCTAATGACTTAGAAATTTATATCTTGGGCTCAGATCTCTTAATCTATGTACCCATATATACCTTCCTACTTCACTTGGATATGCAAACCTTAATGTCAACCCCCTCTCCCCCCGCCGCCACATCCAAACAAACTCAATACTAAAACTTCTCATCTTGATCACCTTCTAAGAACACAAGTTAAACACTTGGGGGATATCCCTGATTTATTCCTCTTCCTTAATCTATGTATCAATGGTAACCTATTCAAGTTCAGTCCACAGTCTCAATACTGTTACCCCTCTTCCTGTTCACATTTTTGTTTCCTTAATGTAATCTCTCCATATTTATTGCCTGGATTACTGCAGCTGACTCTTGGGATCTTCTTGCTACTCAGCTTAATCTGTCTCAAACTTTCTTCATCACTGCTGTCAAAATTATCTATCTACATCACAGACTTGATCACCTACTATTTTTAAAGTCATGTATTGTTTGCTACTTGTTGACTCTAGAGTAATATCCAAACTTCATATATCACACCCGACCTGGTGATGTGATTTCTAATTATCTGGCTAGCTTCATCTCTCTCCACTTTCCCTAACTCATCAGATTTCATGATCTAACACTGATGATCCATCTCACCAAAAGTAAAAGATACCTTCAGAAGGAAAAGAGAGAGAGAGAGAAAAAAACTTTTAAGTTAGATATCGCCTATGGTCTTCAGAAGGAAGTTTCTCCCTATTCACTATCTAGGAAGTGAGCAAAAAGTCAGCCTTGCGGTGTAACGGCCCTCAACCAATGCAGATGTATACCCACACAGTTGACTGCCAGTGATTTCACCCTTCCAAGACAAGTGTGCCAGGCTCCCTGTGTGCTTAAGGGATGCCCAAAGAGCTCAACCGGAGTGGGGCATCACATTATTTTGCTCTCTAGCTGCCAGACTCCCAAGCTGCCAAGTCTTCACAACATGCTGCCAAGGAAGTTTTAGCACTTGAATCTTGTCTAATCTTGCCTGGCGTGGTGAATGTGATGTTGCCTCTTTAGCCAGCATAGTGCAAGTCAAAGTTAAGGATGAAAACTAAATTAATGCAAATGCTGGAAAAATCAGTATTCACAGCTAAATTACAAGGTGGTATCAGATGGTTTCCAATTTTCCCCACTTTCTTTCAAATTGTGGAAATGAAAGCTTTTAAATTGATTTTTGAAATCCCTGAAATGAAAATATGAGACATGCAGAAATGCAAATAAATAATAAATGAGCCACTTATTTATCAATAAACCAAAACAGTTTATTATTAAACTGAAAAATTTAAACATTCCCTAACTTCTGTTCAGTTGCAGAATCACTCAGATTTAGATTGCTTCCATAGAGAGAGTTTTAATTTTAATTTTTGTTATAGAAACAAGACAGGCAATAGGGGGACAATATAACATAGTTACTCTAGCTGAAATATTCTGCGACATTTTGTTATGGTTATTTCAGAAGTGCTGAAAGTCATTTATATCTATCACATACCAATATACTTGTTATATATATTATATGTTGTATATCATATATATTACAGAACATAAATAACATATATATATGTGTATATCAACCACATACCTATTTTTACCTAAAAACTGGAAGTGATATCTGAATATGTTAGAATTATATGTCATTTCAACACATCATAACCTTTATTTCTTACTAATTCTGTGAAAGCAAATATTACCACTGAACTATTTTTTTTAATTATAGAAAAAGAAAGAGAAAATATTACATGATTCGAAAATGAATACCTGTCATATAATGTGAGGAAAAAAGCCAAGGTCAGAAGATTTTTTTGTTTGTTTGTTTGAGGTTAAACCTTTGCAGAAAAAATCCCTTAAAAGTAATATTGAAGATTGATAATATTCTTTTTATTCTAACACTATAATTAGTACAATGTTTTCCCCAATTGTCTCTAAGCAAGTCTTCTGGCTTTTCCAAATAGTGTGCCAGCACATTTTCATTACCTCAAGATCAGTTGGTGTTTCTACACCTTCATGACCCATCTTTCATATCCTGAACCTGCTGCCATCAAAGCCACACACCCCAGGTCAAGCTGTGTAATAGTGGTTTCCAGCAGTGACAGCCGACTTTTTGGCTACTTCTGTCTAGACAGCTGGGGTGGTGGCTAACACTTCCGCTGCCAGTCTAATACACAGACCTGAAGCTTGAGTAGTTCTGGAAGCTGCATCTTAGGTTGATTATAATTTGCTGTGAATTCAAAGAATTTCACGTAAAAGGCAAAATATATTTTTTCACACTGATATAAAAATATGTGTGGATAGGTGTATATATATATACGTATATACATATATGTACATATATATATATATACACACACACACACACACACACATATATATACACACACACCTATATACACATACACATATACATTGCACACACAAATATATATTTGGTTCAATTCCACAAATAAAGATTGAACATCCTCCATACACAAGACTACATTCACATTTATAAACTTGCATTTAGAGCTTACAGCCTAACTAGCAGGTCACCTGTCTTAGGTTAAAAAGTTGTTCCACATCGTTTTACTTTGTTTCTAAAATAGTATATAAATTAATCCTAACTGGAAAAAAGGCATGATGAAACTAGTCAAAATAATGAATAGATTTCCCTGTATAAAGCTTCCTAGCATTTGTTGAAAACATCTAAATGATAAAATCCTGATTTCCCCCAAATTCATTCACAATCATGAATAGCTGTTCTTTTTTTATGCACAAACCAAAGCTTTGAAGTATTGTGCTGCTCATTAATTTTACATTTATCTATATAGCTCACTTGTTGCAACATCTGTCATGGAGAAATTCTTTAAAACTTACTCATGATTAGACATTCTTAGTCTCACCAAGCCAAGAATGTCTCCTTAACTGAAATGAATTCTTTTTCTATCATGTAGTTTCCAAATTACTTACTAAAAGAAAAAGAAAACTAAGAAAAAAATTGAAATAAAATTGGAAATAATAAATATGCCACAAAGTAAATTAATAAACATAGGTGATGAAAACTAAAAGGTCAAGGTTTAAAATTTTACTATGCTGTACAATTTGCGGATAAAAAAATTTTAATTACTAAGCACCATTTAATTACTAAGCTACTTTCCCTACCAAGCCTTCTCTTTCTCTCTACAAACTAACTTCCCTTGGCTAGTTCGTACTCAAAAAATAATGCATTATCTCTTACTCACCTTTTGCATACCATACTCAAGAGTTGATACAAAAGAGCCTGCCAGGTGATCTTCTAGTGTGACACATTTTCTCTCCACTTGTAAGCCACAGTATCATATAAACTAACTCCTGACTGTCTTCCGAACTCCCCACTTTTCATTTTTCTTCCATTCTTTACTAGGAAAATCAAGCACTTCCTGAATCATATTCATTTCCCAGAATACCAGAGTCAAGAGTGATTTCCGTTCCCCTTTGCCATCATTAAGTCTTGATCACATGCTCTATGGTCACACTCAGTCATGCAGTTCCGGCCACACATCAGAAACATCCTTTCAAACCTGCCATCCCATACATTTCCTGATTCTGTATACCAACTTCTACAATTCTAACATGACATAAAGATGTATCTGTTTAACATCATGAAGTACAGGCACAAAACTTTCCTATATTTCACCTACTCTGATAAATCCGTGTTTATACCTATGTAAGCATAAATGTGGCATCCTTACAACTTCTTGTACCAATATCTGGAGAACTAAAGCATTTCAGAACTAAAAAAGAACCTTAGAGATTACTGAGCAGCTCCAGTCCTTCTTTTTTTCACGTTAAATTCATTAACCTATTATTTCCAGTAACTTGCCTAAGGTCACACAGGTTGTGACAGAGCTGGTTCCAAAATCATAGCTTTTTAAGTCTGATACCACTATCTTCCTTCCCAAAGAGCTGCACATCAAAATATTTTCTTGTGGTTACTCTTTCCTGAACACCCATACTGTACCCTTTTCTTCTACCTTTTTCATCCCAAGTACTCACCCTCCCCTAACCTCTGACTTTCTGCATTTTACCTTCTATTCAGGTCCTCTGTTAAGTATTCGAAAGTTAATGGTATTTATTTCCTTTAAATACCTATAGTCTTTCATTTATATTTCTCCTGTTGAATTTATCATAATCTACCAAACATAATAGTTATTTATATTCTTGTTGTATCTTGCTATCAAAAAGTAAGTTACTTAAGAGAGAACTCACTGTGTCTTATAGATCTGTGTAGTCCTTGTGGTTCTTAATAAATCAGTGTTGAACTGAATACTATTTCACCTATCACAGGATATAGCTGGTTGAGAGGCAAATTGGTTATCACTCAGCACTTAATCTATCTGATTTGCCATGGTTTAAGATGGTTTCTTGAGTTCGGTATTTTTTATTTTGTCATTGTTGTTATTTGTAAGACCACACTAATAAACTATAGCAAGAAGAAACTGAACTTCTTCAGTTACATCCAATTCAAGCAAGTTGTACATTATACAGTCCCAGAAAAAAAGAATCTCTTTATAACAAAGCTATCTTCAGAAGAAACTGTCTATATGTTTATATTGCTACTAGTCCTAATACTGGAACAGTAAGCGATTGAGAAACATTTGAGCTCAAAATTGTCAGAATTGCAGTATCAGTGTTCAGAATTCTGAATTATGATATGAAAGTTTTACTTTGTGCTTGTCTAGACTGGAAGAAAAAAAATTTAAATGACCCCAATTCTGTGATTTTTGTTGTGTTGTTTTAATATTATGTGGTCACCTAAGGTACACTAAAAGTGGCCACAGTTTTAGAATATGCATTGCAGAATTTAGTGTCAAGTTGATTGAGAGTGAAAGCTAAATGAATTAGTCATTGACTGATTTACACTAGCTATCCCTGAACTTATTTTTTTATCATCTTTGATATTTATTTTCTGTATGGAAAGAGAATTTAGAAACTCATATTCCATTTATTTTTATAGCAAGTGAAAGTAGTGTCACACAATAAATGTCAGCACAATAGCTTTTCTTTTGGAATACCATACATCTGAAATTCTTTCTTCGCAACATTCCTGGACAATTATCTTAACAGTTGGGTTTCCCATTGGGCTTAACAGTATGTGAGCACAGCAGCTGCTTCAGGATATATGCTGCTACTTTCTCACTCATAGATGTCAACATCACGTCATCTCAACTAAGTGGGGGTAACCCTCCTAAGAAAGAAAACGTTCTATAATCCCCATAAACCAAAGCACTACTTGCATTCATAGCCAGATTTTCTGGAAGAAAGAACAATTACCTGAAAGGTATTGTGTTGTCAGTAGCTCCATATCTCAGATAATGAGAAAATATGAAATATGTTCAAACTAGTCTTTTATGACCTGTTACTGTGTGACGTGTTTATTAGCATAGACTATGTATTTCATCATCCAATTGCTTTCTGATTGTGCTCTCATTACTATCTGTGGGTCCACATATATTTACAGTTGTTTTTGTGGCTGACTCTGCCCTTGGTGCACATTATCTTACTTTGAAGTAAAGTTAAGAGGGTGTTTCTTGGAATAGAAAAGCCTCAAATGCACTCATTAGTGAAACCCAGCTAAAATATTTATAATTGGGACTCAGACTAGCGACCTGGTTTGCAAATAATGTTCCCATGAAATAGCAATCGAAGTTTGGAGTGCACCATCCGCTGGCCAATCTGAAAACAAGCTATTCTGTCTTGCTATCTCCATGGCAATTTACTCTACCTTTACAAATATTTAGATATTATTTTTTTAATATGTGTTGAGATACATATTAAATGCAAGGCACTGTGCCCTACATTAAAGTATTTCATCTAAAGGTACCTTGGTATTTAGAGCACTCGGTGAGACAAAGTCCTTCTTTAAGGTAAACTTCTATTATAATGGAAATCCATTGAAATGTTACTAAGGAGAAGTTATTGAACCAGGAGTATCACACTTTTACATTCATGAATCTGGCATATATAAAGAGAATTATAAAAATAAGAAATAATATCAAAAGGTACATGAAAAATATTTATGCTTCTTTGAATGTTGGAGTGTCTTTCTCCAAAAGTTGTTTTCACCACTTCACCATTCCTCACAACCACTCAGCCATAGAACTGACAAGTTATTCCACCAACTAGTCAACAGTTCTCATTAATTCAAGGCTTAGAAAATGCTAAATGATAATTCATTGTAAACATCTTCCCTAGGGGTTAATTATGAGGCAATAATACCTACATCCAAAGAGTCTGTGGAGATGCAAGGATGAGCTTGATTATGTCTACAATAAGTCTTTGAATTGCTTAGTGAATAAGCTATAATAATTTGCAGCAATATTGTTATTATCTATTGCCATGAGATTGTTAACTTGTGTTTGTATAATGTCTTTCTTAGATTAATTGGAAATGCTCCATTTGAAATCAGAGCAGTCTCTAGAGAATACTGCTAAAACGTTTTCTCCATTAAAAATAATTCAAAGCCAGTTAGCTGACCAATGAAAAAATTTAATGCTTTAGGAAGTCTCTTCTACACACTTATTTTGGGTCACCATGCATGTCTGTATTTGGCTTTTAAATTAAACCTCTGTAGTGTATTCCATGTTAGGCAACACCAGCAAAAATGAATAGACTCTTTGTGATGCATGGATTATACAATGATTGAAGTGATCCATTAGCTCTTTTTGGTGCATGTGCATAGAAACAACTTGGTGGAGATTGGCCTCAAAAAGAAACAACTACCTTATATTTTAATTGCATATCTGATGACTTTTAATAATTGTTAAAATTCTATGAATTTTATGAAAAATTCTATGAATCCTCATTAATAATAATAATAATAATAGCTACTGTTTATTCAAACTGCAGTGTGCAAAGTAAATGCTAGGAATACACAAAGGTCTTTTCTTTTTTTTTAAGGCAACTGTAGTGCACACTGCAGTGTACTACTCAGACCCCTCCCCTTACGGTTAGCTTCTGAGCTACTTCCTAGGAAATTCCTTTGACCAGAGAGAGTTGTCTCACTCAAAATTACATACCATTTTCTCAGAGCCGCCTACATCTAATGGACTTGTTGAAGAGAAGTTACAGAGACCTGAATAGCTTACCACAATTCAAGACACCTTAATTCAAGGTACATCCTATTTCAGACTCCTCCATGGAACTGGCTGGTACCTTTGTTGTAAATGTATAGAAGTTCAAGTTCTCTTGCTTCCCTTACTTTACAGATATTATTCCTGAGAGCACTTCCCCTCCCCAGTAAACCTCCTCCATCTCAGTGTGTTTCCTGTCTAACCTGACCTCAGATTCTACATGAATCTCAACATTATGGATGAGGAAACAAAGGATCAGAATGAATGCAAGAAATAAATCTCAAACCCACAGCTTTTTATAGCTCACTGTTGTCTTGCTAGGGGGATACAGAACCAAAGTCTAAGAGCTCCTGTTTTCTAATGAAGGATTATTTCAACTATGGGAGTAGGCATATCTATGTGAGACCTGATAAAACAAATTCTTTAAAATCTTAGAAAAAGGGAGGGTTATTAAAGAGTTATCCACATCACATTTTTAAAGTAAGATGATCTAGAATTTTTAAATCTGTACTCAGTTTGTTTATGAAGGCAGCAAATTTTAATTCATGTACTATCCCATTATTTTTAGATTTTACAAGGTCTAACACAAAGAAATAATGAAGATTTGCACTATTCAGAGATACATGAAGGGAAAGTAAGGAAATAATGGAGATTTGCACTATTTGGGAATACATGAAGGGAAAAACGTTCTCTGAGCAAATTCCATCTCAAAGATATATAGCTACTGGTTGGACTGTTAGTCTTACAACATTAAGTGCAAATGACAGAAATTTGGTTAATATGTTTTTAACTTTTGCTTTCTGTCTTCATGTTTATTTAGAAAGAACATTTGTTAGTCTGTCAATGTGTTAGTCGTAAAATAAACCAAAAATATCCTTTTTCTACAAAGTTTCCACTCAAAAGCAAGGAACTAAAATACACCTAGCATTTTGTTTTGCACAAAAGTCATGGCCCTATATAAAGTACTGCTAAAATTCTATGTAGTACCATTCCTAACATGGATTTTTTTTAACTCTAATTTTAGTGCAGCAAAAGTCTTCCATAGCAATAAGATATTGCATTATATAGGTCATTTGCATAATACATTTGGAAACTAATAGTGCCACATATTTTCAAAAAAAGATAATCATTTTCCCACATCCCTATAGCCACTTTCTAATGTTATACAATACTTCAGATTTCTGTTACTTATAAAGGGTCTATTACTTACAAGACTCATGTCCTTGTGAAATAAGAGCCTTCTTATTCTAGATCATAAAATTTTGTTCATTCTTCTAATGCCTTAGACATTAGACTCCTGAACCAAACTTCCTTGGAATTAAAAATAGGAAAAATTATAACAGCAATGCAATGAAATAATTTGGCTAAAAGCTCTTTGGTTTATTTTCTGTGTTTTTCTGAATAAATACAAAATTGTCATGTATGGCAGAAAATGAAAGATAATGAGACAAATAAAAGTCAAAATATACAATAAATTCTGAAAAACAGACACAAAATTTGAAAGATTCATTTTGCCAAATCACCTACTCACTTACCAATCTCAACCACATATGAAATATCAGGGATTGAAAATATTCTGGGGATGCTTGGTTGGCTCAGTTGGTTGAGGGTCTAACTCTTGATTTCAGCTCAGGTCATAATCCCAGGGGTCATAGGATGGAGCCCTGCTTTGGGTTCCACATTGAGCATGGAGCCGGCTTAAGATTCTCTCTCTCTCCCTCTGCCCCTCTCCTCCACTTGCTCTCTCTCAAATAAAAACAAGAAAAGAAAAACATTCCAAATGAACCAATTTATCATTTCAATTTATTTATCATAAATTATTGCTCAAACCAGTTATTATAACCCAAATCAAGAACCATGATGATAATGCAGAAGTAGTACACTAGCTCTAGGAACAGGAACTATTCATTACTTGAATCTGGGGTAATGAGACACTTGATATACATAGTATTTTTTTCACTAGTATTTGGTCAAACCAAGGGGCTTTTTAGAAGAAATATGCTTATTTCTAATTTATGGCACAAGTACCTAAGACAGACTCAAATTTGGTAGTAAAACTATTCCAGCTTATAAATACAGCTGCTAATGACTAGTCCTTGGGCATCATAAATCATAACTTGTAGACAAAGCCAGTGTTTTCCATGCAAAAGCCCTTCCTGGACACTTCACTGAGAAGCTTCTACTCTAGGAAGCTTGATGAATATAAGCTGAAGAATATCAGCACTTATAATGGAAATAGATGTAAAACCCATGCAACCACAATGATTAGACTGCTTGTCCTTTTTAGAGAATCATTAAAATCACTGTAATCTTAACAGCCACAAAATGAGCCTCTTAGCATTTGGAACTTTCTCACATGCCTGAACTCTGTGCTTCCAGCTAGGCTCAGAAGGTAATATCTGGTTATATGAAAATAACGAGCACAGTGATTTAAACAAGAAAAGAGCATTTATTGCTACATATTAAAAGACCACTATCTTTGGTTTCCTATTAGCACCACCAAGAAGACAAATTTTCTAATTAGGGTCTGGACTGTAAGAACAGTTTCTGGTAAGAGGTAACTTGTAGACTGCATAAATGGAATACAAAGTTAAAGATTTTCTGAATTCTTATAGGGAAAGCCAGGGAATTGCTGAGAGCAGGGACACAACAAATACCATCACCGTTTTAGGACTGTGTGCATAGAACTGGCATGTATAATCTAGCTTCACTCAAGCTAAAATAACGAGGAGCCTCTACAAGTTTCCCTTCTGTGTATTTTAAGTCTTTAGTCTTTAGGTATGACATAAGTAGGTATAAAAATTACAGAGAGGTGAACACGGTATCATGTTGTCCCTGCCTGGGACATAGCACCTCCCCTTGTATGCCACTCCCAGCACCCAGAAATCTTGGAGCCTTTTCCTGTGTAACACAATCACTAGAAGATGAGGGTAGAAGTAAAATTGCCCTGTGGTTTTTGCTTGTTTTCATCAGGCTACTTAAGGGAATATTCTTCCCAGTGGACACATTTTCTGGGCAAGAAAATTACCTACATTCCTTTCAGAGAGAAAAAAGAGAGAAAGAACCAAAATTACAGAGCCAAGTAATCACCGTCCTGAGGGAATTGCTGTTTGTCAACCTCCCAATTGTTCATCTGCACAGGTGAAAGCTGAGAGACTCACTCCACTTTCAACTGTGGCAAGAGTATATCTTTGGCAGCTTTTAAATTATCAATGCTCTATACATACTTGGTGTCATTTTAGTCTTTCCCTTCAAAAATCTGTCAGGTCTGTCTTGCTTGAAGGCTACAGATTTAAGAGGAAGACAGGAGGAAGAAAGAGAAATAAAAGAATAATAGAACCCCAGCTTTCTCTTCTAGTGCTTTCTGTTCTTCCATTCCCCTGCAGCCAGGCATGTAAGACCTATGTCATAAGAGTTCTAGAAAAATCTAAAAAATTCTGCGCAAAGTGCTTAATACTTGAAAGAAGACAAAGATATCCTCAGATAATTTTCAAACAGGCAATGGATAAAACAGGTATGATATTTATAAAAATCCTACTTACATTAAATATATATATGATATTATGTATATATGATATTATGGTCAGGTTGAATCAATATTAAAAGCATCAGAAAAGTTTGGGAGGGGTTGAGGTTTAAGAGAAGCTGTGTGTAGGATAGGGTTTTGATAGGAGCTATAAAGTAGTAAAGCTGGAAGTTTGGGCTTGAAGGAAAAATGTGAGTAAAGGAATAGAGGAGAAAGAAGGCAGAATGGTTTTGAGGAAATAGTCATGATGGAAACACCATCAGAGCAATACATACAGTAAAATATTAAGCCAAAAAAGACGTTGTAACCAGTATTTGAGTGACACAAAAAGAAGCCTATATATAATACAGTTATTGAGAAGTCATTGGAGGAATTTTATATGAGGAACAAGACAATTGAAGCTGAACCTTAAGGCATGAACTGATTATAATGTATGGCCTGGATTATAGAGCAGGGAGAGAAAGCAAGGACTCCAGTGGAGGTCACATAGATCAAACAGGATAGTAGCATAATTACAAAAACGTAACAAGATGCACAAGTCAAATGTATCTGACTTCTGGAATTGGTTTGAATGTAGAAAGCAAAGGAGAGTGTGGAAACAAAGGTGATGCCCAGG
This sequence comes from Puma concolor, assembly GCF_028749965.1. NCBI lineage: Eukaryota > Metazoa > Chordata > Mammalia > Carnivora > Felidae > Puma > Puma concolor. The sequence continues at coordinate 40,795,487 of NC_141668.1, read as the reverse complement.
TTTTGAACCTGGTTTACTGTAAGAAAGCTAGTGGAAAGAGGAAGAAAAAATATGTAAAATGAAAACAAGTTCAGTTCTTGATATGTTGATATTAAGGAACTTTCAAAACAAACAGTTGGAAAGGTCAAGTGTGCAGGTTTGAACTTTAGAAACAAAGTCTGGACCAATCTTATAGTTATGAGAATTATATGCTTAGAAGTGGTAGGTAGTAGATATAGAAATGGATGAATTTCTCATAAGATAGAGAATACAGAGTGACAATACAGGAAGACGAATAATAGAACCTGGGTCAGGCATACATTCAGGAGTTGGGAAGAGAATAAAGCAGCAAAGAAGAAAACGAATGTCCAAAATGCAGGAGGAAAAAGAAAAAAGGTGAAGAGACTCCATATTCTTTTTTTAAAAAAGATTTATGTATTTTGGGAAGAGTGCAAGTGAGGGAGGGGCAGAAAGAGGGGGACATAGGATCAAAACCAAGCTGGCGCTGACAGCAGAGCCCTACGTGGGGCTTGAACTCACGAACCACGAGACCATGACCTGAGCTCAAATGACTGAGAACGCCCAGGTGCCCCAAGACTCCATGTTTCTCATGTACGTGGGACTCAATATTGAGGACATATTGGTAGTGTTCTAATCTTAAGAAAGCAAAAATAATTGATGAACTAATGAAGACTCTCAGAAGAACAAATCAAGATCAGAGGCACCAAACACTTCCACACATACAGAAGTAACATGTGCATGTTTCCCTAAGTCTTGCAGGTATTTGGTCTTCGGCCAGTAATATATTCAAAGAATTTTGGAACAATATTTTTATTAGATATTTGCTCCTTTTCTTCATTTGTCATCAGCAATCCCCAGGACGTATGGCTGAAGGTGCGTAAAGGCATGGTAAAGAGAGTGCTGTGGAATATAACACAATGTGCTCGTTTCATTTTTCTTTCTTCAGGAGAAGGTAGTAAGTAACAAATGAAATGGCTTAAAACATTAGAAACTAACATGAAAGACATTTACCATTAGACTGGATAAGCAATAGAACAGTTGATGTGAATTTAAGTTTTCTGCTTAAAAATACAAAGCTGCAGCTCTAGGGAGGAGTTCTCATAGATCAGATTTCAATATTTGTCCTTCTCTACAAACTCAGAGGTACTGTAGGATGCAGCTGAGCCTCAATGAGACCTGTGATTCTAGGACCCACCAGAAACATTCAAAAGCACAGGACCAAATAAAAAAAAAATTTTAAGGTGCAAACTTGATTTTAACACTCCATGGACCGATTACCTATGTCTCCTTACAGTACTAGCCAATGTTTGAGGTAACTTTTCTGATAAAGCTGCAGAGATACGCCCAGGCTTTTGACTTTGGTAAGAGAGAAAGACTTGTAATTAGCATCAACAAGCTTTTGGTAAAACCCTGGAGGACATCATTATGGTGGCATTGTTTGTAAAGTATGATTTAAATCCACCTAAGAAGATTTACACAGGGCTTGAAGAACTTCTAATTATTTATAACATGCAAAAAGCACAGCTACTTGTGAAAATACATTAACACAAAATTGAGCAATGCATTAGGCTGGAACCCTGCAATTTTACAGTCAAAAAAGGGGAAATAAATAGTCTGTTGTAGAAAAAGGAACAGAAACACTTATAAAAATGGGCAAGGGGAGACTGGGTGGCTCAGTTAAGGGACCAACTCGATTTTGGCTCAGATCATGGTCTCGAGGTTTCTGAAATCGAGCCCTGAATTGGACTCCATGCAGACAACAAGACTGCTTGGGAGTCTCTCTGCATCCAGCACCCTCCACAGGCACACGCATGTGCGTGAGGGTGTGCGCGCGCGTGCACACACACACACACACACACACACACACACACTGTCTCTCTCTCTCTCTCTCTCTCTCTCAAAATAAGTAAAACCTAAAAAAAAAGAAGTGTGCAAAATTATTCTATCCTTGAGAAACCAGCAGGAATAATAAAAATTTGTTTTATCATTTTTTAAATGTTTATCCATTTTTGAGAGAGAGAAAGCACACGCATGCAAGGGAGGGGCAGACAGAGAGAGAGAGGGAGAGAGAGAGAATCCCAAGCAGAGAGAGACAGAGAGAGAGAGAAACAGGCTCTGTGCTGTCAGTGGGACTCAATCTTGTGAACTGACTGAATCACCCAAGCTCCTCTCATTTTTAAATATTTCTTATTTATTTTTGAAAAATACAGTTTAATTTTAAAAGCCTGCCATCCCCTAAAGGAAAGTCACTTTGCAATAACCAACCAGCTTTCTTGCCAGTGTAACTTTCTTGTTCCTGCTCTTTGCTGACTATAAAAGGCTTTTATTTTGTAGAGTTCCTTGGAGCTCCTTTCTATCTGCTAGATTGCATGCTTTCCTATTAAGTCAATTTTTGCTCAGATAAACTCATAAGATTTCATAAGCCTCAGTTCATCTTTTAACAGCTCTGATGTGAGAAGAGAGAACTGAAGGATACCCCTAAGAGCCCCCAGAACATTGAGCAACAAGGTGGCAGAATCTGCTGAACCAGAACCTGCTGAACCTCTTTGTCAATGCATCTGAAGTGGCGGGAAGTCACTGCCAGATCCTAGCTTTTGCTTTGTGGACTTTCAGACTTTATTTGGGAATTTCTTTTTTTTTTTCCTGGACTGGATCCAGGAACCAGCTAGAGTCAGACTGGGTCTGACTTAGAAACTGAATGGAGTCTTGGGTCAGATTGTGTCCAGGGTGAGGCCTCAGGTGAGTAACATTTTGTTTTAAGGTGGAAAAGTAGGATAATATTACCAAAGATAATTTTGAATTACAGTGGCCACAGTGGAGAACTTTAACCATCTTAGGTAAGCTTGTCCATTTATGAGGTACCCTAGAGAATAACGGGTCTTAGCCAGACACTCGACTTTTAAAGCATAGAGGAAAAATAATTTTTCCTCCTCTACAGTTTCTAGTAACCAGGATGAGATGTTCTGGGATGTTCTATTTGACTAGAGCCTGTAGATGTGATCCTGGGAAAACTGGCAGAAGCTGGCAAAGGGTGAATTCTTAAGTCAGTTCTTCCAGACCTTTATCTGTGGTGCTTGGTCAAGAGAGGATAATAAAGCTTCATGCTGACTCTTCCTTTCCAAATTCAGATTGGCAAGATAAAACATTTGTAAGAATTAGATCTTTAAATTGTGACTGATCAATTTGCTTTTGGGTACCCATTGGTTATCAGTCCTTTCTATTTTAGGGACAGCTATTCCCTTCTTGTTTGTCTCATTCAGTATCCTGAGAACTTGGCTTGACAGCCATTAGGTGGGGGTCCCCAAAATATGACCAGACAGAAATGTAGGTTGCTCTCCTCTTGTGGGTAGGGCTGAGTCATACCCTAGAGTTGGATATTAATGTCCACCACCACTGCTACCTCTTCCTTCCAGGTTAAAAACAAAGAAACAAACAAACAAACAAAAAAAAATAACAAAAGAAAGCAAAAAACTGGCTAATGCAAGCCATTGCTGCTGTGGCTGTGCAGAGATACCCACTGAGGCCATAAATTGAATGGATGGCCACCAGTTGCATGCAGGATATGGGAAAGCTCTGCTGTGCCAGTGGTATGCTAGAAAATATTTAACAGCAGTCTCTCTAGAAAAAAAAAGAAATCCCTGATGTGTAGTAATTTTTTTGTCTTGTGGCATAAATACTCCTACCTTGGCAGATGTTATGCCACTAACATGATATAACTGAATGCAGAATTGGAAAGATATGAACACGATCAGCTTCTGTGAGCAGCACAAGACAGCCCCAGCTCATGACTTACTTCTGCTGTGCAGTTTCATTTGTCTTCAGGAGTTGGGAACTTTTGGGCTCTGAATAGTATTACATTGACAGAAAAACTGAACTAGGATTGTTGCACAGGTTCTCCTAGACTAACTTAAGGCCTACAACGAATTACAATGACAGAACTAACAACTATTAAAAATATAATTACAAACTTTCTAGATAGTTCTCCAGGTTTGGTGTAGAAAATCAAACCAGGAAAAAAAGAAAAAAGAAAAAATCCCAACAACAACAGCAATAGCAACAAAAGCTCTACCTTCTTATAGGCAAAGTAGAAATTCAAAGGCCTCTTCATTACTGTGGATGCATGAGGCTGAGGTGCACATCTGAGAATAAACTAAATGGAACACCAACACATGTTTCTACCATCTCCTCAGTGCCATCAACCTCCCAGGAAGAGAGGAAAATCACTAGAGGTTCCTACCTGAGCCTGATCCCATCATCAGTGCCTCTTCTGAGGACTTCGTCTTATCAGCTATTCATGATTTCTCATTCTTGGCCCTAACTAAATGCATCTTACTTTTCTATCTACTTAGGAACATACATATTTTTTTCTGGCATCCTTGATTTAATCTTGGGGAAGGAAAACTTTAATATTCATCAATAGATAAAGGAAAATAAAAGGAGAGAAGGACCTAATCTCTTTATAGCTTGCGTATATCTACACAATGCCATTAGGTCTTTCAAGAGACTCAGACTTCTTTTCTGTGTTCCCAGAAAAAAACAGGTAGAAACTGGCAATTGTGTATGATTTCCACCATATTGGGATATAAGATGAAGAAAGATGTGGCTCTGTAGATATGTAAAATTAACAGTTGACACAGAAATCATTCATCCAATGAATGGGAAAAGTTATTTAATAAACACGTGTTAGTTATATAATAAGCTTAATAAACAAAGAGTTTCTTAGATCAAAATAAATACTTTGACTCAGAAATGTAAAAGGAAGAGAAATATACCAATTAAGAAATATATTACCAGTCAGTCTTGGCTTTTACTTTGTATTATAACTACATCCAACCTGTTCTGGACTGCTAACTGAGCTTTAGCTGTGTCCAAATTTAAGTTTTGCAGCATAGCAATGGTATCCTATAGTCTCTAGCATCCTCGTCTTTAATAGATAAATTCTGTTCCTGTCTCACCTTGAGCAATCTCTATTCATCAACATTATCTAACTGAACAGACATGATAATATTGCCAGTAGAATATTTGCACAGAGTATGTAAGAAGTAAGCTTGTGTAAGCCTATACATTTTATTAGTTTGTAAATAATAATAAAGCCACATATAACCATTAATATACTTCACAAGCTCCTTGAGGGCAAGGGCTGCTGTTGTGGCTTTTTCACAGACACACCTCCAGTGAGCACATTATATAACTTAGAGAATACCAAATGTTCCATATAATGACTACTGATTGACACTTCTTGGAGCTGAAGTATTATTCAAAATACTCATTCCCTGAAATAAACATGTTTCATCTGGGATGAGATAAACCTCTTTACAGTCATCATAATGTTTCCCACTTTGGTCTGAGGATGGGAGTCAACTAAGGGAGATTTTTATTTATTTTTTTTTATTTTATTTTTTTTTTTGATATATGAAATTTATTGTCAAATTGGTTTCTATACAACACCCAGTGCTCATCCCAAAAGGTGCCCTCCTCAGTACCCATCACCCACCCTCTCCTCCCTCCCACCCCCCATCAACCCTTAGTTTGTTCTCAGTTCTCAACAGTCTTTTATGCTTTGGCTCTCTCCCACTCTAACCTCTTTTTTTTTTTTTTTATTCCCCTCCCCCATGGGTTTCTCTTAAGTTTCTCAGGATCCACATAAGAGTGAAACCATATGGTATCTGTCTTTCTCTGTATGGCTTATTTCACTTAGCATCACACTCTCCAGTTCCATCCACGTTGCTACAAAAGGCCATATTTCATTTTTTCTCATTGCCACGTAGTACTCCATTGTGTATATAAACCACAATTTCTTTATCCATTCATCAGTTGATGGACATTTAGGCTCTTTCCATAATTTGGCTATTGTTTAGAGTGCTGCTATGAACATTGGGGTACAAGTGCCCCTATGCATCAGTACTCCTGTGTCCCTTGGATAAATTCCTAGCAGTGCTATTGCTGGGTCATAGGGTAGGTCTATTTTTAATTTTCTGAGGAACCTCCACACTGCTTTCCAGAGCGGCTGCACCAATTTGCACTCCCACCAACAGTGCAAGAGGGTTCCCGTTTCTCCACATCCTCTCCAGCATCTATAGTCTCCTGATTTGTTCATTTTGGCCACTCTGACTGGCGTGAGGTGATACCTGAGTGTGGTTTTGATTTGTATTTCCCTGATAAGGAGCGACGCTGAACATCTTTTCATGTGCCTGTTGGCCATCCGGATGTCTTCTTTAGAGAAGTGTCTATTCATGTTTTCTGCCCATTTCTTCACTGGGTTATTTGCTTTTCGGGTGTGGAGTTTGGTGAGCTCTTTATAGATTTTGGATACTAGCCCTTTGTCCGATATGTCATTTGCAAATATCTTTTCCCATTCCGTTGGTTGCCTTTTAGTTTTGTTGGTTGTTTCCTTTGCTGTGCAGAAGCTTTTGATCTTCATAAGGTCCCAGTAATTCACTTTTGCTTTTAATTCCCTTGCCTTTGGGGATGTGTCGAGTAAGAGATTGCTACGGCTGAGGTCAGAGAGGTCTTTTCCTGCTTTCTCCTCTAAGGTTTTGATGGTTTCCTGTCTCACATTCAGGTCCTTGATCCATTTTGAGTTTATTTTTGTGAATGGTGTGAGAAAGTGGTCTAGTTTCAACCTTCTGCATGTTGCTGTCCAGTTCTCCCAGCACCATTTGTTAAACAGACTGTCTTTTTTCCATTGGATGTTCTTTCCTGCTTTGTCAAAGATGAGTTGGCCATACGTTTGTGGGTCTAGTTCTGGGGTTTCTATTCTATTCCATTGGTCTATGTGTCTGTTTTTGTGCCAATACCATGCTGTCTTGATGATGACAGCTTTGTAGTAGAGGCTAAAGTCTGGGATTGTGATGCCTCCTGCTTTGGTCTTCTTCTTCAAAATTCCTTTGGCTATTCGGGGCCTTTTGTGGTTCCATATGAATTTTAGGATTGCTTGTTCTAGTTTCGAGAAGAATGCTGGTGCAATTTTGATTGGGATTGCATTGAATGTGTAGATAGCTTTGGGTATTATTGACATTTTGATAATATTTATTCTTCCAATCCACGAGCAGGGAATGTCTTTCCATTTCTTTAAATCTTCTTCAATTACCTTCATAAGCTTTCTATAGTTTTCAGCATACAGATCCTTTACATCTTTGGTTAGATTTATTCCTAGGTATTTTATGCTTCTTGGTGCAATTGTGAATGGGATCAGTTTCTTTATTTGTCTTTCTGTTGCTTCATTGTTAGTGTATAAGAATGCAACTGATTTCTGTACATTGATTTTGTATCCTGCAACTTTGCTGAATTCATGGATCAGTTCTAGCAGACTTTTGGTGGAGTCTATCGGATTTTCCATGTATAATATCATGTCATCTGCAAAGAGCGAAAGCTTGACTTCATCTTTGCCAATTTTGACGCCTTTGATTTCCTTTTGTTGTCTGCTGATGCTAAAACTTCCAGCACTATGTTAAACAACAGCGGTGAGAGTGGGCATCCCTGTCGTGTTCCTGATCTCAGGGAAAAAGCTCTCAGTTTTTCCCCGTTGAGGATGATGTTAGCTGTGGGCTTTTCATAAATGGCTTTTATGATCTTTAAGTATGTTCCTTCTATCCCGACTTTCTCAAGAGTTTTTATTAAGAAAGGGTGCTGGATTTTGTCAAAGGCCTTTTCTGCATCGATTGACAGGATCATATGGTTCTTCTCTTTTTTTTTGTTAATGTGATGTATCACGTTGATTGATTTGCGAATGTTGAACCAGCCCTGCATCCCAGGAATGAATCCCACTTGATCATGGTGAATAATTCTTTTTATATGCCGTTGAATTCAATTTGCTAGTATCTTATTGAGAATTTTTGCATCCATATTCATCAGGGATATTGGCCTGTAGTTCTCTTTTTTTACTGGGTCTCTGTCTGGTTTAGGAATCAAAGTAATACTGGCTTCATAGAATGAGTCTGGAAGTTTTCCTTCCCTTTCTATTTCTTGGAATAGCTTGAGAAGGATAGGTGTTATCTCTGCTTTAAACGTCTGGTAGAACTCCCCTGGGAAGCCATCTGGTCCTGGACTCTTATTTGTTGGGAGATTTTTGATAACCGATTCAATTTCTTCGCTGGTTATGGGTCTGTTCAAGCTTTCTATTTCCTCCTGATTGAGTTTTGGAAGAGTGTGGGTGTTCAGGAATTTGTCCATTTCTTCCAGGTTGTCCAATTTGTTGGCATATAATTTTTCATAGTATTCCCTGATAATTGTTTGTATCTCTGAGGGATTGGTTGTAATCATTCCATTTTCATTCATGATTTTATCTATTTGGGTCATCTCCCTTTTCTTTTTGAGAAGCCTGGCTAGAGGTTTGTCAATTTTGTTTATTTTTTCAAAAAACCAACTCTTGGTTTCGTTTATCTGCTCTACAGTTTTTTTAGATTCTATATTGTTTATTTCTGCTCTGATCTTTATTATTTCTCTTCTTCTGCTGGGTTTAGGCTGCCTTTGCTGTTCTGCTTCTAGTTCCTTTAGGTGTGCTGTTAGATTTTGTATTTGGGATTTTTCTTGTTTCTTGAGATAGGCCTGGATTGCAATGTATTTTCCTCTCAGGACTGCCTTTGCTGCGTCCCAAAGCGTTTGGATTGTTGTATTTTCATTTTCGTTTGTTTCCATATATTTTTTAATTTCTTCTCTAATTGCCTGGTTGACCCACTCATTCGTTAGTAGGGTGTTCTTTAACCTCCATGCTTTTGGAGGTTTTCCAGACTTTTTTCTGTGGTTGATTTCAAGCTTCATAGCATTGTGGTCTGAAAGTATGCATGGTATGATTTCAATTCTTGTAAACTTATGAAGGGCTGTTTTGTGACCCAGTATATGATCTATCTTGGAGAATGTTCCATGTGCACTCGAGAAGAAAGTATATTCTGTTGCTTTGGGATGCAGAGTTCTAAATATATCTGTCAAGTCCATCTGATCCAATGTCTCATTCAGGGCCCTTGTTTCTTTATTGACCGTGTGTCTAGATGATCTATCCATTTCTGTAAGTGGGGTGTTAAAGTCCCCTGCAATTACCACATTCTTATCAATAAGGTTGCTTATGTTTATGAGTAATTGTTTTATATATTTGGGCGCTCCGGTATTCGGCGCATAGACATTTATAATTGTTAGCTCTTCCTGATGGATAGACCCTGTCACTATTATATAATGTCCTTCTTCATCTCTTGTTACAGCCTTTAATTTAAAGTCTAGTTTGTCTGATAGAAGTATGGCTACTCCAGCTTTCTTTTGGCTTCCAGTAGCATGATAAATAGATCTCCATCCCCTCACTCTCAATCTAAAGGTGTCCTCAGGTCTAAAATGAGTCTCTTGTAGACAGCAAATAGATGGGTCTTGTTTTTTTATCCATTCTGATACCCTATGTCTTTTGGTTGGCGCATTTAATCCATTTACATTCAGTGTTATTATAGAAAGGTATGGGTTTAGAGTCATTGTGATGTCTGTATGTTTTATGCTTGTAGTGATGTCTCTGGTACTTTGTCTCACAGGGTCCCCCTTAGGATCTCTTGGAGGGCTGGTTTAGTGGTGACAAATTCCTTCAGTTTTTGTTTGTTTGGGAAGACCTTTATCTCTCCTTCTATTCTAAATGACAGACTTGCTGGATAAAGGATTCTCGGCTGCATATTTTTTCTGTCTAGCACACTGAAAATCTTGTGCCAATTCTTTCTGGCCTGCCAGGTTTCAAAAGAGAGATCAGTCACGAGTCTTATAGGTCTCCCTTTATATGTGAGGGCACGTTTACCTAAGGGAGATTTTTAAAATACATTTTCTGGCTTATTGATTTAGTATTTATAGGGATTGGTCCTGGGAATCTGCATTTAACAAGTGCCCCAGTGATTGTTATGATCTGGTGAGTTTAGGAAACATTGCCTTGTCAAACTGGCTCACCATAACAAAGCCAAGTGGAGGACTCCAAAGGAAAGAGGAAAAACCAGAGCCAGAAAGCCTACTCAAGCATGACAGACCTGGTTGAATCTTGACAACAGAGTAGAAACCAACAGCCAGAAGAGAGCTCTTGATTCTCAAGGAGCAATGATGCAGATATAGATCACCATTGCCATGTACGAACTGCCTATTTTTATATACATTGTTATGTTGAAGGTTTATGCCACAAATTTGGTTCTCTTCATTTCTACCCTAATTCACATAGCTATGCTTGTATCATCTATGGTGTTTAGTATGTTCCTTTCTGTAGTCTAGGTGCTCCTAAATGGTCAACTGTTGACCATTTGACCAATGATCAAAATCTGCTCAAGTGTCTATAAAACTCAGAATACACACCACCTCAGAGCCACAGCATGACTCCAGAAGTATAACCATTATCCCTTACATTCTGGAAGCTTTATTTATTTCTGCTGACTACTGATCAGACATGTTCTAAACTTTAGACTTTTTGTGCAGCTTCCTAGTGACAGTCATATCCCTCCAGACAAAATCATACCTGCCCTCTTCTTAATATTTATTTCATTTAAGATGTATTGCTTCCCTAATTAAAATTTAAAAGCAAATATCCTTGTAAAAACTTTGCTATGTGCATGATTTTCCAGAAAACAACGCAGTTCAGATTTGCTTATGATGTTTCTGTGAAGAGTTGTTCATCTGTACCCTTCCACAGCAGTCTTTAGGCATAAAAGCCTCTATAAGAATTCTGAATAGCAAGAGACACCAGCTATTGCTCTAAAGACTAAAGGCAACTGCTTGGCAGACCACTATTAATATTCATCACTGCTCTAGATTCCTATAATCTATATGATGGTCATCAGCATCTGACAGAAAACTGATCTGAGAAAGTCAAAATAATACAGCAATAACTACATCAACCTGATGCAGAGTGTAGGCATTCCAGGACAGGTGGTTTCAGAGTGAACGGTCTATTAAAGGAGGGAGGCAATTTGACCATGATCTAATTTTGGCTCACTGACTTTCTTGTGAGTGGTTTTCTACCTTATTGTTCTTAATGCTGATAGGGTCACTTTCCTCTCATTTGTCAGAATCACAACAAATGGGAATGAGAAGATTTTTACCTGTTTATTTGTTGATTGGCTATATCAACCTCTCTCACTAATAGGCTATCTCAAACTACAGCTGGCTGCATTTGATAATATAATCAGCAGTATGTTCCTGCCTGAAAATTGGAGAATAAACCATATGACTTGCTGCAGTCCCCTGTCTGGTATGGGAGCTTTGACAAATGTTAGGCTGTTTTATGTTTGCATTTAAAAACAAGGGAGGTAAGTGGTGTTTATTGAAAAGAATCACTTCAGAGGAGTGTAAAGTTATGTTACTCTGGGATAAATGAAGTTGATTTTAAACAGTTTGTGATTGCATAAAGAAAATGAAAAAATATGGGAAAAATTTCAAAAGTTTTCTATTTTGCCTGTGATGAACAGATAACTTAAATGAGCTAATATTTAGTCATAAGCCAACACCAATATTAAAACCAGCTTAAAAGCCATGGTCTTGATATATCATTACATCACATCAGACCGCTCACAGCTTCTTAAGAAATATTTACTTAAATCCATAAGGAGGAAAAACATTTTAGATGCCTTAGAGAAATCTCAAGAAAAATTAAGGATCTAGCTGGTTCAATGCAAAATTTTTGAAAAACTCTTTAAAGATCATCAAATATAGTTTATAGGGTAAGATTTAGAAGCTTTCATAGAGAGAAATGATTTTAGCACATTACTATCAAGCTTCATTATCCCCAAGCTAAGAGAGAGGGCAAAGAGCTAAGCAAACAGCCCAGATGATTCATTTATGGTCTTTCCGAGTGATGGAAAATTCCCACTGAGCCTGTTAAATTCTGAACAAATTGTTGTTTGGGGAAGCAATGAGAACATTTCAATTCCAAACCACTATTCCTATATTGTGGGGACATTAAATGGGAAATTTGATCTTCTGGGTTGTATATATGAAGTATTATTTAGGAGGCTAGAAATAAATGCAGCAATCTTTTTAGCAGGTTCTATCCTTTGGTCAGTTGGGGTCCCATCACAAATTTAGATGCCAGGAGTAAGATGGAAAAGGTTTAACTTACTTTCCATACACAGATTAGATTTAGATGAGGGTCTCCTTCAAATCTCTGTCTTTTTTTTCTTTCTGTGACTGAAAGGAGAGCTTAGTAGAGTAATCAGAGGCACATACAAATCATTTATCAAAGGATTGCTGAAAGGTAAAAACAAGTTATTAGTAGGAAATCTGGACAGAAGAGAAATATTGTATTGATCTTCCATGTGAAACTGTGTTCCAGAGTACCCTAAGCAAGAAAGGCATTAAGAGCTTATCTTTACACTTAATTTTGAAATATCAGGATTTGTTTGTTTTTTTACATAAAAATAAGTTAATTAGTATTTTTTAAATGGTCAAAGTAATACACTTACACATTTTTAAAAGGAAAATAATGATAAAAGTCTTCATGGAATAATTATTGTCTAAAAATTTTTTTTTGTCTAAAATATTATGCTTAGAGACTCTTACAAAATTTGGGGTATGTGACCCTTTTTCTATCTAAGTAGCATTTAATTTAGGAATATGCTTGGAATAGGAAGAATTAACCCAGATAATCTGACTGTAATGAATGAGAAATTAATTTATGCTTAAATACAATGCATTATTTTATGAAACTCTAATATTGAAGGGAAATATCAGAACCAGGGCATGTTCTAATTTATAACCGGAGTCCTAAGTGCAGGATATACATAAAAGGTGGTCCTAATTGTTAATGGTTATTGTTTCTAGAGAGTCTGCTGTGACCCTCACTTTCTCAGACATTATTGTTATGAGATACTCTCCCTAAGTGGATCATGAAAGCCTAGAATCTGCAGCTGTGTCAACATTCCTAATCTTTTGAAATATTCAGAGAAGTAAATAAATGTATAATTTATGAGAGTGTTTATACCTGATCACATCCTAATTCTTATTAACCTTTGTCAAAATAGTGATCATGGAAACCAGCAATCCTTCACCTCATCCTTGTCTTATTTTCTTTCTCCTATTCTTGTTAACATTACCTTTTCTGTGGTTGTTAAACCCATATTTAGTGTTTTTATTAATATGTATGCTCATATGGTTCGCTGTTGGTTCAAGTTTGTGCATTATATTTCTTTTCTATGTAATGTTTCTATCTCTTGTTGAGAATAACTACACCTTTATTTTTCATCTGCTTATTTTCTTCAGATCTCTTGTGTAATCCTCACATCAAGCTGCAGACAATCTGTCAGTTGCATTTTTCCCCCTTATTTCCTCACGTTCCTATCTGGCCTAATTACCTACCAAGCGCACTACTATAGAACTATTCCCTTGGAATGCCTACTTCTCTGTTCTGTATTGGATCCCTTGTTTCCTGAATTTTGTATTTTACTCTATTTTTGTTTTATTTTTCATTTTTATAGAGCATATCCTCTACTGGATTCCCATGAAGGAGTTCAGTGAAGCTCAGTATTTTTGAGAATTTTATTTCAATAAAATATCCTGCTATTATCTTCACGCTTGACTGATACTTGGGCTGGGTATAAAAGTTTGAGTGAGAACCATTTCACTCAGAATACTGAAGGTATTATTCCATTGTCTTCTAAGTTACTGATACTACTTTTGAGAAGTCTGATGCCATTGTGATTCCTAGTTCTTGGTGTGCAATTTCTTTTTTCTTTCTGAAACTTTTGAGATCATCTCTGATTCCCTGGTATTTATTTCTGGTGTTCTGACATGCCTTTAGGTACACCTTTGTGCTGAGCATGCAATGGTCCTTTTAGAATGCAGTTTTATCTTTCAGTTCTGAGAAACTTTTTTGTTTGTATTTTTGTATAATACTCCATCCATTTTCTTAGTTTTCTTTTTATACACCTCCTATTAAATGGATTTTTGATCCCCCAAACATATGCCATAAGTATTATATATCCTCTATTTTTAATCTCTTTTTTTATTCAAGGTGCTAATATTTTCAATTAGAAAAACTTTCAATTAGAAGAATGAAATATAATTAGAATTGTTACATATTGTTGGGATGAGACTAGGAAGTGTGGCAAGACAAAACATATCATTGTATGTGTCATATATACATCTTTCTAATGGTTTGACATTTTAGTAATGTAAAAGGTTATAGTTAAAAATTAGTAAAATATACTTCAAACATAAAATACCAATAAAGGGAAGTGCTTGCTACCTATTATATTATCAGTCAGAGATATGTCAGGAAAACAGAAACGTTACTAGATATTTCAGGTAGGAATGTATTTAATTCAAAGAAATGCGTTCTTAAAATTATGGAAAAACTATGAAACAGATTAGATACAGCCACCCTTAGATTTCAGGAAATAAGGAAGATGTAGGAATATCAGAATACCATGATTTATGTCTGTAATGCCAAATAAATTTTCACAAGAGAATACTTGAAATCCACTGGCAAAACCACACACATACAGCCTGCGACAGATCACATGGTTGTTTTCCAGTCCTAAAGTAGCCATAACAGCTTTAGTTGTTCTTCTGCTTTTGGAATCTGAATCATGAAAGTAACCTTCATTGGAATTGTGTCTGCTGGCAAATATTTTGAGAGATGAGGTCCCCCAGCTTTCAGCTCCTATGTTACAGGAGGAAGTATGAGGGGAACAGTGTTGCTTTTAAAAGGTAATCTGACACTATTATGATTATGACTGTTTTTTAATATTAATATTTTCCCTTTGAAATGTTACATCGTCTACACTGTCTCTGTTTTTTCTCTGTTCTTTTTTCTTTCTTTATAGCTCCTTTTGTATTACTGTCATTTATTTCCTCAAATGCCTGGTGACTCTTTTTTAGTGAAACACTAAAAACACCCAGAAGCTCTGGGTATACAGGTGGATTTTGTTTCCAGGTGGATGGAGATTATTTCCAGGTGGTCTGTCAGTGTGTGCATTATGGCTGCCAAATAGATTTTATGGTGGGAACTACCAGATTCCAGTATCTTCTTCTAGGTTAGTTTGATTCTTTTATAGGTAAATCCCCAGACTTCTCAAGGGACTGGATAGCCTGAATGACAATAAGGTTGTCATTAAGGATGGTGGGATTGGTACTTCACCATGAAGTAGATAGATATTAATGTAATTTCTTTTTTAGTACCATGACTCCATTCCTACCTTCCACTTTGCTTAGTATCTTGAGATCAGAGGCTTTTTGCAGAGATACCTCTGTAGACGAGTCACCTGTATAGCTGCACAGGGCACTTTGAAGAGCCCTGTACTTTGTTTAATTCTGTACTGTGGCCATCTTGAAAATTCTTAACTTTTCAACAAGGAGTCCCACATTTTTATTTTGGACTGGGCCCCACAGGTCATTTAGCTCTTCTTGGCTTTATTTCAGTTTCTACAAAGGCAACTCTTTGACTTCTGCAGGGACAACAGATTAGTAGTTGTTCTTCTTGTTCTGGAGACGGGAAAGAAGAAGGGAGAATGGACAGCAGGATTCCAACTGCTAAATACACAGGCTTTGTCTCTCTCCTCGCCACCCTCACAATCCCCCCAGGTGTCTGATACCTTCGAGTCCAAGTCTTTCTGAGACTTTATGAGTAGCCCCTTCCAGGGATACTGAATCAGACCTTCTGCTCAGTGAGTCACTCAATAACTCCATTGGCTCTCACATCCTATGGTTAGGGATACTGATATCTTCTTGTCCTATGGAAGATAACTTTATATATCTGTTTCTTTTTTGTCTTCTTTATTACTTTAGGGATTATTTTAGAAAGCAGAACAGAAATCTCTTCTTGCTGCCACCTTGAAGCCAAAAGCTCACGTATTATTTTTACAATGGTATCTAGAAACAGAAAACTTAAGGCTTCCTCTGGCTGATCATAGAACTGAAACTTTTGGCTTTGAAACATGTAGCCAAAGGTGAGGTCAATTATCTTTTTTTAGTATGTCAGTTGAATGTTACTTTCTCAAATGTTTTAAATAGTATCTTCTAGACATTCTTATTTATTGAAGTTAAATAGCTAGCACATTGTTACAGAAGAAAGCATTTCTTCTCCTAATACATAAGTGGTTTTTGCTAGCCTTACAGTTAATTACTCCTGTTTCCAAAATAAAGACTTTAGCCATTTGTGCCATTTGTGGCATGTGTTTTATATTTTGTCATTTATAGCCCAGTTTATTAAAAACCTAATTTAAAGGATTTATGATATACAAAATGTAAAGTAATTTAACAAAATATCAAATTATGTTCATGAAAAGTATGTAGAAGATTTAATAACTATGAAAAAGACTTCTAGTGAGTGATCATCACATTAAGATCCACATTTCTGGAGAGCCAGGGCAAAAAGAGAAACAGTAAGTTACATAGTTCTAATTAGACTCTATGACCATGGATGATTTGCTCTTTCTGCAGCTAATTCCACTCCAGTATTTTTTAGTAGAAAACACTCAAGTCCACAAGAGGGAAGTACTATATATTTCTCTCTATTTAAAACCATGGATGGGCATGTTCCTCCCTGGCTGTCTGCAACTTTACATTCCCTGAACCAGAGACAAGCACTGTGATGTGGGCAATTTGTGTTTAGCATGCCTCAGTCTAAATTTTGAGTTCTTTCTCTTTCCTTCTATGTATGTATTTATTTAATTATTTGGTACCAGTGATCTCTGGGTTAGTAGCACATCATTAATCCATGCATTTTCGTCTGTTTAGTTATTTTGTTAGTTATTTGTAATATTGTAGTAAGCACTCTTGAAACCAGTATCCAGGGGCGCCTGGGTGGCGCAGTCAGTTAAGCGTCCGACTTCAGCCAGGTCACGATCTCGCGGTCTGTGAGTTCGAGCCCCGCGTCAGGCTCTGGGCTGATGGCTCAGAGCCTGGAGCCTCTTTCCGATTCTGTGTCTCCCTCCCTCTCTGCCCCTCCCCCGTTCATGCTCTGTCTCTCTCTGTCCCAAAAATAAATAAACGTTGAAAAAAAAAATTTAAAAAAAAGAAACCAGTATCCAAATAGAGTCTAGAACATTAGAAATAACTTTAGTTTTAACAGAGAGTTCATAGAGTGACCTCCTCTGATTCATCAACCTGCTTCCCCTAGAACCTGAATCCTATGTCCAACAGTCCTTTGCTTTCCTTCATTTAACTTATTACAAAATGTATTTGTTTCCAAAAAGTGATTCATAGGGGTGTGTGTGTGTGTGTGTTAGTTGTCTTAATTTCATGGAAAATTATTATGCTATACTCAATTTGGAGTACTTCCATTATTTCTGCTTAATGTTATATTGCCAAGAGTCATTCATGTTACTGCATGGTTCATCCATTGTCAAGCAGTATATAATATTCCACTTTCAAATATACTTCCTTATCCCTTTCATTCTTTCATTCAGCCAACTTTACGTATTATATATACAATGGTAAGTAAAACAACCCTTTTCCATCATTTCAAATCCCGCCTATGTGACCAATGCTATCATACCTTATAATTTCTTTTCTTTACACTGATAGAAAATTGTCTGGTAAACTCTTTTAGGCTAAACTATTAGTATACTCATGAACAATAGAACAAAGTCCTGCAATGTCAGTGGTAGAATTTCAGGTTATGGCAGTGAAGAAAGTGCTTTATAGCAGAGAAAATGTTTCCATTGCCCTTCAGATCTCACATCTTAGGTAGCCATTTTTATGGTTACCTAAGGGCTGGTTCTTTTAACCAGCTCTACCCAGAGTAAAATCTTTTGGTTTATAAAAGATTATACAATTATAGGTAAATCAAGATGATGTTTATGAGATTTTGGAAAGTGTGCAATCCCTAAATAAATCCTCAAAACTGAAAAAGGACTTTGAATCTAGCATCCAACATATAGGGTAGAATGTAACAATTCTTGATAATATGAACACATTTCAGATACATACAAAATGAGAAATAAGGAATAATAATAATATGTTCATTTGAAGCTGAATATATCTTTCCTCAAACTATGTGAGTACCTTCTTCACTCTCCCTCATTCTAGATCAGACTACTAAAGAATTATGCATATCCTAAAACATAGCTTCAGAATATTTCATCAAAATGGCACTTGGTTTTCTCCCCCATCACTAGAGTTGTTTTTACTTCTGACTGTGTTTTTTCTATATTGTTTGTGTCCACTAATTCTCCGGTTCTCCTGCACAATTTGTCACCTAGTGTCTTCCCTCCCACCCATGCTCCACACACTGGCTTCCACGTAGCAACACCTATTCCACTCTGGGAGCGTTTGCAACAATACTCCAGCCCTGCCCTGGATATTACAGAAAACTTTGGCTATTATAACGCATATATTTAACACCTATCCAAAAAAAAAAAAAAATTACCTTTCCAGTGGGGAATGATGTCAGGCTAACTACATAACACATTCTTTCATTCTTCTGAGTTTCCTTCCTTTACTATTATTTCCCTGGTACTTTCTTAAATTCTGCTTCTTGCCTTTTTTGCAGGTCCTTTTGATTTTTTCCATTATCTAATATTTATGTTCTCTTACTTTTTCTAGCTCTGCTTTCACTTTCTCTGAAAACCATTTCTTCAGCTTGTTTTCATTTTACTACATCAGAAGTGGTTTTTCCATTTACATAATCTTGTTATATGAATGCTAAATTATTTTTAAAAGATTTATTTTAAAAGTGGACATATTGACAACAAGTATATTCTTCTGAAGGAGTGTATATATAGGCATGAAAATTTCAAAACTTCTTGAGAAAACTCTCAGAGCCATAGGTTGAATTTTAGTCATCTGTGTCAGAGTTAATGTTGAAATGATTTAAATCTAGATGAGTTCTTTTTACAAAAGTATTGCATGTGTCTTATTAAGAAAGGGAATTCCATTTAAAGAAACTGCAAATACAGTAACAATATTTTTTAATAAGAAAATAAAGTGCAGTAATCCATGTTTGTAACTTGATCTTCACTTTAGGTAACTGTGAATAAGATTCATACTAATTAAAGTTTTAGAGCTATTTTACATTTTGGTATGTATTGATTTAAATACTTATCTCTCAACTCAAGTACTCTCAGAGTTCTAGGTAAATCAAACTGATATAAGAATATGGCGAAGTATATATTTAGATGAATGTTCTCCCAAGATATTGTTGACCTTTTAGATGACTAAAGGTTGCTAGCCTAAAATGGAACAGTTGTGTATCTATATTTTGTTTGTGATAAGATATTTTAATTTTTATGTGGTCATATGTATTCATTATTTTCTTTTTCAGTCTTCCAATCCCTTTTAAAGCTAAAGTATGTTATTTTTTCTGGATATATTAATATTCTAAAATATTCACATCAAGTCATTTTATTATTTTAAAATTTATTTTATTTCAATGAGATTCAATTTGTCCAATTTTAATTTTAAGGATGATGATTTGGTGACAAGTCTAAGTCTTCACCAGCCCTACATTCCAAGGATTTTCTACTATTTTTTCCTAAAAATATTTATAAGTTTACATTTTACATTTACGTCCATAAACTATTTTCAGCTAATTTTGTATAAGGGTGAAGTTTAAGCTAAGGTTTATTTTTTTCTTTCTGTGGATGTTTAATTACTTCAGCTTTATATTTTGAAAAAAGCTATCCTTCCTTAATTGAATTGGTTTTGCACCTTTGTCAAGAATCTGTTCAGCATATTTGTGTGGGTGTCATTACTGAGTTCTCACTTCTGATTCTTTTACTTAATTCTCCTTTATTGAAATTGTATTATTATTATTTTGTTTTAAATGAGAGACAAGGAGGTGAGCTGTTTTAATTTTACTCAGTATTGTACTAGTGATCTTAGCCAATATTAAAAGTTTAGAAAGCAAAATCAAAGGTATAAGAATTTTAAAGGAATGAAAAATTTTTCTTATTTGGAAATTCTGAGAGTGTTATGTTGAAAATACAAGTGAATGTGGGGAAAAGTATATAAGAATTCATAAGAAGCTTCAGGAGGACCAATTGGTACAAGATCAGCTATAAAAAGATCGAGCATTCCTCTGCCCAAATAATTAACAAATAGAAAATACAGTAGAAACTGATACCATTCTCAGTATCAACAAAAACTCTAAAGTGGCTAGAAGTGAACCTAACAGAAAGCATCTAAGCCCTTTCATAGAAACATTATAAAGATTACTGAAGAACAGACAGGAAGTTTGAAGAAATGGAAAAAAAAACACATAAAAGACAATAATTTTCTCCCAAAGTAACCTATAAAATGTAAGTGCTATTTTAATCAAAATCCCAACAGTCATGTATGGAATTTAGAAGTTGGTCCTTAAATTAGTATAAATGAGTAAAGACAGAGCATGGTCAAAATAATGCTGAACTTAAGGAGCGATGGGAGACAGCTGTCCAATCGGAGAACAAGCCTCAGTTACTATAAAGTATGCTAATTAAGAGAGTACAGTGCTGCTGTAGGCAGGAGCAAACACACTCCTGGAACACAGAACACACAAATAAACCTGTGAATTAATAAAAAACTCAATGTGGAAAAACTGATGTACGGCACAGCTATTGTTACAAATTATATGGAGAAAATAAACCAGTTTCAATATATTGCAGTGAGACAATTGGTTATCTATATGAAAATAAATAGACCTATATCCCAACCTCACATTATGGGCAAAAATAAATTCTCATGAATTAACATCTTAAATGTAAAAAGCAAAATTTTACTATTTTTAGAAGGAAAAAATAAGAGCATATTTTTATGATCTTTGGGTAGAAAAAATTTAAACAAGATACATAGACTATAAATTCTACATAGGGAAAAAAAGATTAGTAGATTTACCTGCCTTAAACTTCTATTCTAAAATATATACCATAAAAAAAAAAAAAAAGCTTTGGTCTGGGAGAAGATATTTGTTAGTATATAACTGTCAAAGGATTAGTATTCAGAATTTACAAAGGACACCTAAAATCAACAAGAGACGAAATTGAGAAGTATAATAATAGGCCATTCACACAATAGAGGACCCAAAAGGAAAAAAAAAAAAAAAAAAACAACTAAACTAAACTTCATAAGTAATTATAGATGTGCAATTAAATACATACACGCACACACGTAAGTTTTCAGACCACAGAGTAGCAACATTCTGTAAGTCTGACAAAACAAAGTTTTGCAGAAACTATGGAGAGATGGAAATCCTCTACAGTGCTTATGTGTTTATAAACTGGGACAAATATACTACAAAGCATTTTGATAACAACGAGCAAAGTAAATGTGCATTAAAATGTGTGCTTATCGGGGCGCCTGGGTGGCGCAGTCGGTTAAGCGTCCGACTTCAGCCAGGTCACGATCTCGCGGTCTGTGAGTTCGAGCCCCGCGTCAGGCTCTGGGCTGATGGCTCGGAGCCTGGAGCCTGTTTCCGATTCTGTGTCTCCCTCTCTCTCTGCCCCTCCCCCGTTCATGCTCTGTCTCTCTCTGTCCCAAAAATAAATAAAAAAAAACGTTGAAAAAAAAAATTAAAAAAAAAAAAATGTGTGCTTATCAAGCAAGCCATTCTATTTCTGGGTACATAGTGCAGATAGTTCTTGCACATCTGTACAAGGAAAACCATTACAAGAATTTTCATTGCCATATTATTTCATAATAACAAAAATGTTTTTAAAATATCCATTAACAGAAGAAGAGACAAATAAATTGTTGTATAGTAATACTGAATGCAGCAATTAAAACAAAGTTACATGAGTTAATATGGATAAATCTCAAATACAATGATAAATTAAAAAAAAATTGCCTAGCAGTGAGTTCAGTAAACCTGAAAAACAAAGTCATATAACTGTCTATGGATATATTTGAATTTAGTGTTTTGATATGAAACATGGATAGCATGATAAATATCAAATCCAAGGAAGCAGCTACTTCTTGGGAGGAAAGAATTGACATCAGGGCAGTGTGCATGAGAGGACTTGAGGACTACCTATAACGCTTTCATCTGTACAAAAATTCTGAAGTAAATAAATCAAAATATTAAGATTTGATCAAGTATCTAAAGGGAAAATGAAATGGGTATGACAAACCATCAAAGCAAGAAGTTAGGTAGGGAGACAGAATCAAGATAGAAGTTTTAGCATGAAACCCAAAAAATGTGAAGCAATTTCTGACAGAAAATGGGAAGTGAAACCAGGAAAACTTCCTTGAGCCATGAAAAAAGTACTACAGACTCTTTGTGTAAGTTATATGTGATGGCTGATAAATAAGGGTTCCCTTTGCCTTCACACTTATAGAGATAAGGCATCAAAAGATCTTGCAATAAGCCATACGACTTTGTCATTTTCCCGACTTTTGGGGAAGTTCAAGATTTGGGCCTATAATGGCATCTGGAAATGCCTGGGAAATGCTAATAGCAGACATTGATTAAAGCCACCTGTATACAGTCCATTGCTTATATGAAAAATGTGAAAGCCTCTCACACATAACAACTAGGAAATTAGGAAGAACACACTATTATTTACTCAATCACAACAACCATAAGTAGGGATGCCAATTGACCATATGTCACTAAAATTGTTCAGGACTGCCTCAGATTGTTTCAATTCAGACCAAAATACAAACCACTTAAAGAAATGTGTACATAATTCACAAAGCTCATTACTCATACTTCTCCTTATTGCTGTGAGACATCACATGAGCAAAGTGCCTTCATGAACTCCCCTGCCTTCTCGGGTATTGGCTTGAAGTCTTGAGTTATTTGTATAGTGTGGAAAGGCCTAGAAAAGATTAGATTCCAACTATCTCTCGCTTTTCTCTTCTCCAAATAATTTCTTCCTACATTGCATTTGTTGAAAGCCTCTTCTGGAGTGATTAATGAGGTTGGGAGATGAGTTAAGTCATCTATTTTTCCATTCCATCTTGAAAGCATTCAAAGTTACTTTTTCAATAAGCAGGCTAATTGATCATGTGACCACTAAGCAGTCCTGGCTTTCTCTCAGCATATCTGATTTTATTCATGAAGCTAGAAAACATTATAAAAAGCTTTGGTTGAGACTACATGGAATTCAATAGGCTTGATGATGCCTTCCTTAAAATGCTTCCTATATGTCTAAGCTGTATACACATACTGCAGGGTAACCTGGAAGGTATAGGAAATCTTGGCATTTCATTCTGCCTGCTCAGAGGGGTTACTTAGTCATGAATAGAGATCAGAAAGACCAAGACAGTGTTAAGTGGAAGTTAGTGATACTCTCAGAATGTCTCTAACTCTATAGCTGAACATCTCTGATTCTGTCTCAGTAGGTATAATTTAAATAGGTTTTTCAGAAAATATTTTAGGGAAACCTACAGGAATTGGAAAGGAAAAGAATGGGCCGAGTGTCATAACATATCTCTCGATTTCTCTTGTGTTTAGAATCTTGGCCCTGCAAGTTTTTGGTGGCACTCAGTAAAATGAATTGCTTAGATTTCTAGTTCTGGTTGGTAGGACGTTTGATTCAAAGTAGCTGCTCTGCTGTTGCAAGATCTAGACTCTTATATGATATTTATGGATGTAACGTGGACTTTGGAGAAAAGTGGGAGGGGTGAATGTGCTGGCCTAACATTTTAGAACCTATTTCTAGAACTTTGCACTCCAGAACAACATTTTGGAATCTTGTCTTTAATACGTATTACTTGTTTATGTCTTGTTTAATACCTACCACTTGATTATAAGAACAATATACATTTAGATATAATGTGATGTTCAAATTAATTACTAGATGTTTACATATAGTTTATATCTCCCCAGATAATCAAAAGAATCATATTTAGCACACATTCATCTTAAATTTGTATTTGGTTCTATTCCACATTTATGGTTTTATGTGAAATCAGATCAAATAGTCATTCATTTGAGTTACATGTGAACCTTTATTATGTACCAGAAACTCTACAAGGTAATGGTTAGTTAAAACCACTGGGGGAGGGGCGCCTAGGTGGCTCAGTCGGTTGAGCGTCCGACTTCGGCTCCGGTCATGATCTCACAGTCCGTGGGTTCGAGCCCCGCGTCGGGCTCTGTGCTGACCGCTCAGAGCCTGGAGCCTGTTTCAGATTCTGTGTCTCCCTCTCTCTCTGCCCCTCCCCCACTTGCACTCTGTCTCTCTCTGTCTCAAAAATAAATAAACATTAAAAAAAAAAAAAACACTGGGGGAAATGTCAGCAGGGATAAAGGTGGGGGGGGGGGGAAGCAGAAATTCAATATTTTTAATTTGGGTAACTAAATAATTCTTATTTGCTATTTTTCCTTATCACAGTTCCTATTAAATTTAGAGTGGACACATAGTGGAGAGACTGTATTCAGAGGTTGGACTGATCGAACTAATTTATGGAACTTTATCATTTTTTAGGCTGTTTATCCCAATTCATCATTTTTTTTCTAACAGCAAAGAGAGAATCAAAAATATCACTTACTAAGAGAAAATTTTAGAATGTAGAGTTTCCTTGATTTGGGGGGGAAAGGAAGGAGGAAGTTAGTGCTTTTATACTGTTTTCAGTGGAAAAATGAAAGTATTATATTAAATAACAGTTTATGTGTTTTGAATTTCCATTAACAGATATCAAATGGTATTTTTAAATTTTTATGTTATTTGAAAATATTAAAAATTCATTTGAACAGCAAAGGTCTTATAAATTAAATTTAAATAAGTGACCCATTTAAATAAATGAAGAAAAATCACAGGAAATCTATAACAGAGAGGGAATGCATCCTAGAATCTATTGATTTAAAAAAAAAAACAATGTGAGCAGTAGTTGGACAGCATTCCTGGCACTTTCAGCATCCCAGAAATCCTTGCAAATGTAATTTATCTCAATGCATATAGGTTCACAAGAACTTTTAGAGATAAGCTGCTTTTCTCTCCCTGTTTGTATTACACAATGAACCACTGTACTTGCATCATCTTACCTTACCCATGTTTTTTCCACTTCTCATTATTATTCACCTAGTCTGATCCCATTTCTTTTCAGAGACTGCCAAGTCATCAGCTCCTTTCTCACCATGTTAAGCAGACTTTATGCCAGTTTGTAGTTTCCTCTTTATTACAACTCTAAATTTTCCATGGTGTGAACCCCAAAGAAGATATGAGCTTTTGTTTTTTGTATAGTTTCAATATCCAAAAAATACTTTCATAAACTTTATGTCAGAGACTACTCTAATACTTGTGTGATAGTCTAATGTACATATCACCCATATGTATTCTTAATTTTTCTAGGAATATTATTTCAACTAAATTCACTGAATAGTTTTTAATATAGTTCTCCTCTCATAAAAGAGAAACTTTTTGGAGACTTACTAAGGGCTCTTGCTTACAAAGTTAGTCTTCAGGGGTGCCTGGGTGGCTCAGTTGGTTAAACGTCTGACTCTTGATCTTGGCTCAGGTCATGATCAAACAGTTCATGGGTTTGATCCCTGTGTCCAGCTTTGCACTGACAGCGCAGAGCCTGCTTGGGATTCTCTCTCTCTCCCTCGCTTTCTGCCCCTACCCTGCTCATGTGCACACACCCATGGGTGCGCACACACTCTCTCTCCCTCTGCCTCCCCCCCCAAAAAAAGTCTTCAATGAAGAGATATCACAAAAATATCTTAAATACCTGGCAGGAATATGACCTAACAAAGTATGTGAAATTGCTCAGAATGAATTTGAAAGTCATTTTTCTTTATATTTTGGAATATTCAAACTTTACCTGAAAAGCTATGTTTGCTCACTCATTTTCATATAGTCACTACAAGGCTGCAAAACATGGATACTTCAGAGATTTCTATTTTGATTTTCAAGCTTAAACTACTAATAAATTATGTCATGAACATGTTCTCCTCTGATGTCATCACTACCCTATCCGTCTGCTATTTCTCTTCTAAAACTCTGACTAGTTTCTACTTGAATGACAATTAAACATTTTTAATCTGAATTAAATTTACATTTTAGGAGATTACTTTACATTATCATCTGGATATTCAATATCCTTATATTAATATATGAAACATGACAGATTAATTTTATTTTTCCCTCAAAAAGTTCTTCCAAACTATTATTTGATCACTAGTGGAAATCATTTTCACATAATTGTTAACTGAATAATCCTATGGTTTTATGAATTAATCCTGTATTTTGGCACTTAAAGATCTAAATCCTTCATATACTGCTATTATTTGATTAACATACTTTTGATGAGATTATAATTAAAGAAATGGATTTCCCTTAGCTCTCATTTAGTCTCTAAATTTAAGTGCCTACCTTTTCCCAAGACCAAAAGATTTTTTACATTTTCTCCATTTTCCTGTGGCAGCCACATATACCTTAAATCAAATTTGGAGTCCTTTATAGCTAAACCTAATTTTTCTCATTAAGTTAGGTAGATATGAGTATATATTAATTTTTATTGAATTTAATTTTTATATGATTTTTAAAGTAAGGTCATTAAATCTCCTAAATGGTATCAAATTGCTTTAATTACATGATGGTCTGACATATGTCTTGTGGATGAAATAATTTAAATATTTGAGGCTTTTTATATCTGAATTTTCAGTTTCCCATTACTTCTGATTTTCCCTTTGAGAGAAAAGTATTGAAGTTTGCTAAAGTGTTTCCTTCTGTACTTTATAATTCTCTTATACTCAAGCAGTGAGTCTGATTTTTCCCCATAATTACCTCAGCAGTGGAGCACAGTGAAGAAGAGTTGGACTCCTAACACCCACTTGTTTTCCATGACACTACGGTGCTATGTAGTAGCAACTTCCAGAGAATAACTCCAGCCAATAAAATGATGGCAACCATGATAAGGAGGACAAAGACTATAGCCATTATTTATTAAATACCTCCCATGTATCAGATACTGTGTTAAGTGATTTAAATATATTGCATTATTTAATCTCCAAACAATACCTACTTGCTATCCTTATTATACAGTTGAAAAGGCTGAGGTTCAGAGAAGTTAAATATTTTACCCAGGGTCACATAGCTAATAACTAGTAAGACCAAGTTGGGAACACAGTGACCATTTGGTAAGCAAATTGTTTCACCTTTATTTGTGGCTTTCCAACCTAAGTCATTGTCACAATCTGTTGGAGATTTTTAAAAAAATACAAATAATCACGGCTTCTAATTCAGCTTGGCTTTGACTACAGTGATGCTTGAGGCAAGAGCAAGGAGTTCTCCCTCCCAGGATTTTTAGGAGCTTCTTTCTTTACTCTTGGGTTACCCCTAGGAATATGAAGATTTTCCGGGAGGTGTGGGGCTCAGGTACTTTTAGGGGATTCATTCTCCATTCCAGATCTTCCAAAATTGATCTGCTTGCTTTATTCCCTCTCATAGAAAAGATACACTTTATCAATCTCCAATATTAGCATGACACATTTCCACACACTGTTAAGTCTATAGGCCAAAGAATTTTTTTTACAATGGATGATGTTAGGTGTTGAGAACATGACTGACTAATAATTAGGTATAAATTTTTTACAAATGTAGTCATTTCCAATTCTTTGATTTCAACAGAATTGAAGAAAGATCCAATTGAGTTGTCAATTACTTTTCCCATAATGTCATTTTTAATCTATATAATTGAATTCCTTCCTATAAAAACATCTTTCAGTCCATCTAGTTATTTATGTCAGAAAAGTTTCCTAATTTTTACATATATGAAAATTAAAAATAGGAATTGAATCGGTGGTAAAATTTGTTTCATTCTGCCAATATTATCCAGAGATACATGAAAATAAAACCTTATATAGCTTGAGGTACCTGGGTGGCACAATCAGTTGAACATCTGACTCTTGATTTTGACTCATGTCATGATCCATGGTTGTGGGATTTAGCCCCGCTCTGAGCTCCACACTGAGCGTGGAGCCTGCTTGAGATTCTCTCTCTCTCTCCCTCTGCCCCTCTTCCCCACTTGCACCTGCTCTCTCTCTCTCTCTCTCTAAAAAAAAGTTAAAAAAACAAAAATTAAAAAATAAAAAAAACCTTATATAGCTCATTAAAAGATGCATTTCCAAAAAATTTAATTTTGAAATCTAATGACTATGACAGTCTGTAAAATCATTTAGTTCAATTGTGTACTAATAGAAAATATGCTAAATATGGAGTCCAGACAAATTGATAATATCCACAGTTTATGGTTACCAAGAAATAAAAAAATATTGATATACTTATTGATGTGTCATTTTATCTGTATTTACTAAAGTTTAGTGATAGCTCCATATAAGGAAATACTCAAGAAGTCAGTCTGATTTTGTCCTATAATTACCTCAATGGTGGAGCACAGTGAAGAAAAGTTAAAGCAGCTATAGTTCAGCTGCTTACACTTGTTTAGAAGAAAACACATTTAATTTTTAAATTTCTTCAAGGACATTCCAGAAACTCAGAGAAGAAGAGATTGTATACAATCCAAGTGCAGTTTTTGGCACTGCTGCATTTTTACTATTTTAGCCCCATAGCTCCATAATCACAGTCACTGACACTGGGTCAACCACCATCGCTTGTATGTATATGTTACCAAAGAGTACTAAGCCATTTAACAATATGCAAGCATGTTTTTTTTTTATCTGTCTGCAATATCCTCAAAAAAACATCCCTGAGCCTGAACTCTCCTAAATTACTCTGATCATTGGTAGTGATATTAATATGGAAAAAACATATATTGACACTTTCAAATTGTACCAAGTTATTTTCCAAAAAGGCTTTGTGGGGCGCCTGGGTGGCGCAGTCGGTTAAGCGTCCGACTTCAGCCAGGTCACGATCTCGCGGTCCGTGAGTTCGAGCCCCGCGTCGGGCTCTGGGCTGATGGCTCAGAGCCTGGAGCCTGTTTCCGATTCTGTGTCTCCCTCTCTCTCTGCCCCTCCCCCGTTCATGCTCTGTCTCTCTCTGTCCCAAAAATAAATAATTTAAAAAACAAACAAACAAACAAACAAAAAAAAACAAAAAGGCTTTGTATCTGTTATAATCACCTCAAAAACTCACCATAGGTATTGTGCTAGTAACAAAACAAAAACCTCTACCTAAAGGACAATCTTAATAATACTTTATTAAAACTAAAATGAAGGACTTAAGGATAAAGTAAGCATTATTGAAATTATCTACTCTGTACCAGAAATAGCTATTATTTAAAAGTATTTTCTTCTATTATTAAATATTGTGTCTTAATCATTGAAAATATGCCCTTGACAAGACTAAGAATCAAGTAGTTTCTTGAAGGATAAAATATAGAAAACTTGGATATTTCATTCAGGGCCACAAAACTTATTTTTAAAAATAATGTCCATATTTATTTAGTGCCTGTGTATAGGGTTAAACTCACTTTATTTAATGATATTGTCATGTCAGAGAAAAACTGTGATGGAGTTAGACAAGACTTTATTCAAGACTATTGCAGAGGAATCAATACTATTATAATAGGAGAGAAAGATTGAACTCAACTCCCTTGAAACAAAAGGCGGGATAATTGAAGCATTGGGGCAAACTATGGGAAAGTACTAAAGGATGTTAAGGGGAGGCTGATCATGTGGTTAGGACATCTGTGTTTAAATATTGGTGCTTATGAAAGTTAGGCTTTTACCCTCAACAGACACTGGGAGATAGGGGCACAATCTTTCTTGATGATTACATTTCAAAGGGAAGATTCCCAGGTCCTTGAGAAAGACCTCTGAGATTGCAAAACTAGAAAGAGTCTGGAAAAAGATGTACAACTTGGAAAGACAGGAAAAAGAATGAAATTTCAAGTTTCCTAAAGTAAAACTCTAAGAAAAGGGAAGTCAAGGGAATATAGTCAGGAAGAAACTTGTCTAAAGTTTAGTCAAGCCAAGGGAACAGTAAGATTGTCTTGGCCAGTCATAACAAAGATGATTTTGGCTGTTGAAAAAAGTCAAGTACAAGGATGACTGTTCTTTCTTAGATAATTTATAGAAAGCTGAAATTACAATGAGGGCATAGCATGGCTTAATCTTAGTTGGACTGAATGTATACTTACAGGTTGGTAGTGCTCTGGAGCATAGTAGTGCCTCTTGACCAATGCTAGCATTTTAATTAAAGATTAATGATGTCTGGAAGCATGAGTCTATCTGTTGTCTTGGGACAGGGTGAATGAGGTGATTTGCCTGGCGAATCCTGGGAGTTTTTGCCAATTAAGACTGGTCATGTAGCTGTAACATGCCTATGGAACCATTTCACTATGAGGTCCCAGCATGAAAAAATTGGGGGCTTCTTGGTACAGAGGTGTTTCATATATTCTCAAGATAATAGTTCCAGACCTGGAGGCAAAGCACATACTGGCAACCCAGGGATAAGAAGTCAAGGAGGCCAGAGCCTGAGATCTCCAGACCCCTTTCTCAATGCACACCCTCATGCTACTACTATACTGTAACTTTCATTTGTGATAATGCTCCTATGTGACTGTAAACAATCTAGTGAGTCCTTTCAGAAATGGGATACTTAAGGTAATAGCCATGTAATTAATACATGTAATATATGCTAATACATTTTGATTCATAAATAGAAATGGTCTCATGTCAATCAAATAGAGATTATTCAATTCAATGATCTTTTAAGA
This sequence comes from Puma concolor, assembly GCF_028749965.1. Classification (NCBI taxonomy): domain Eukaryota; kingdom Metazoa; phylum Chordata; class Mammalia; order Carnivora; family Felidae; genus Puma; species Puma concolor. Next base: position 40,765,007 of record NC_141668.1, on the reverse strand, counting down.
AACTTTCATCATGTTGATAGTTGATAAATGTTTTTGTTTTTGTTTTTCAAATTTGGAGCATCTATATACTGATTGATTTCTGCACATAGGCTCTAAAATATGTATGGATCAAGCCAAAATATTTGAGACAGGGTTTTATAAACTAGAGGCCTCCAGGCCAATGTTAAAAGATGAATTAATTTTCAACACTTAAAAATTGGGACATTTTACATATAAATCCTGATTGCCTTCTTCATTTGAAATATTGAAATACCCAGCCAAGTGAATATTGCCATCTGGTAACAATCAGCTGAGTATTGGCTTCTCTTTTTATACTAAGTCAGGCATTTTCTATCTACCACAGTCCACACTCAGCCTACACACATTTATACCTGGTTTACAACTTGGTGTACAACCATAAGGCGACTGAAATAATGCCATTCAAAGAATAATTGAAAGAGATGGGGAACTTTAGAGATAAGAAATGACATAATCATTTCCTTCAAATATTTCAAAGTTTTCATATGGAAGATTAATAAAAATATTTTGTGTTGTTCCAGTAATAATTTTGATATCTTAAATCTCTGTAGCACCTTATTTCATGTATTCCTCATACTACTTAGTGTCTATAAAGAAGACAAAGTTCTTAAACCCATTTTATAAAGGAGAAAACTTCATTAAGGAGCTTGCCGAGGGTCATAAAACTAGGAAAAGTGGAGAGGTGGGGATTGAACACAAATCTTTTTTATCTTAAGGCCAAGAAGGGCACACAAACCCAAATGCTTCAGGGACCAGAAAAATAACACAGATGTATGGAGTTGCAGGGGGTGACAATAGGAAGTGGCGGGGGTCTGTGAAAGATTGGAGGATGCCTCTGTCAATTAAAATGTAACTTAAAACAAAAGTGATGATGAGCCAAAACACATGTGCCTTTGGTTGTGGATAGGGACCATGAATCTTCAACTTCTGTGGGATATGCTGCCTAGAATTATGGATATCCCTTCACAGCAAAACAGTCTAAAAGTGAGTTTACTATTGCTGTGAGTACTTAATCCACACAAGGATACTATACTAGGTTACTGACTCAGGATGAGTTGAATTAGGTGACTTTTAAAATCTTTCAGACTCCAAAGTCCTATGAGTAATTTTTAAAGATACAGTTCTAGTATTTACTGTCGCGACCGGCGTGACAAACACCGAGGTCAGGGTCCTGAGGGTAGGGGAATGCAAGAAAAAAGAGAGAAGAGAAAGTTTGGGAACAGGAGGGTCCCCTGGGCTGATGGTCCAAGTGACGGCTTTATTGTTGCTGTACACAATCTTTTATAATATAAGACTCTTATGGATCAGGTCATTCTAAGAATAATCAGGTTTCACATAATCACTGCCAAACAAAACATTTAGTTCTGTGTTTCTTGTGCATTTTCTAGACGGGTCACAAGACCTTGTTGATAAGATTGCTAGCAAAACACAATTGCCATGTTTGTTTCTATCTGACTCGGGATAGAAAAAGGGAGGTAGCATTACTGCCAACACCTGCAGACCACAGGCTTCAGGAATTAACTTTCTCAGCCTTGACAAGGCTTTCGTATGCCCTTGAAAGTGGGGGAATGGGAGGGGGAACCACCGGGTTGGCTTGAGTCAAGGGGGAACATTGCTCGACCCGGTCTCAGCCTGGCACCAGGGCCCGGCCCCCCACAATTTACAAAATACAAAATAGCCAAGGTAAAATGTGTATCCCCCCAAGGGTTTGTATTATATGCTATTGAATACAAAGGTAAAAGAAGTTACACTGAAATCTCATGTTTCCCAGGAGGTTGTAACACCCAACTTTTTCAGCCCTAGAAGTTGGTGCTGGGTAATTGTGCCACTGATGGTAATGCTAGCTGCTTTAAAAGTTAAATCCCAAAATACTAGTTTTCAAATACAATAGAATAGAAGTTTATTTCTCCTTCAAATGACTTCCAAAATGGGGGCTTCTGACTGGTGGTGGCCTTTTCCATAGCAGTGATTCAAGGACTCAGGTTCCTTCCTTCATGTGGTTTCCACTTCTCTGGGTATAGTTCAAAGGTTGTCCTGGAGATCATCTTCCCAAACATCAGGAGGTGAAGAGAATATCACAAGTATTGTACATGGTAAATTTTTACATGCTGTACCTGAGAATGATATTTAACAGTCCTGCCCATATTCCACTGGCCAGAATTCAGTTACATGGGACACCTAATGCAAGAAAGGGTGCCAACTGTAGTCTAGCTGTGAGCCTAGGAGGAAAAGGAAATGGATTTGGTTAACAGCTATTCAATTTTTTATTTTATTTTTTTAATATTTTTATTTATTTTTGAGAGAGAGAGAAAGAGAGCATGGGCAATCAGGGGAGGGGCAGAGAGAGAGGGAGACACAGAATCCCAAGCAGGCTCCAGGCTCCGAGCTGTTAGCACAGAGCCCGACGCAGGGCTTGAACCCATGAACCAGGAAATAATGACCTGAGCCAAAGTCGGACGCCCAACCGATTGAGCCACCTAGGCGCCCCTATAGCTATTCAATTTCTGTGATAGCAGTGCTTAGGCTTATATTAGAGCTAGCATATATTCCCAGACTTTTGAAGTCTACACCATCAAAATAGCACACCCTAGCATAAAATTACACATACTTGTCAACGTGGTTTCAGATTCAGTATTGCAGGTGATCCTGACAATCATCCTGTATGAGTGAACTAATCCTCTGCTCTGCTCCTCTTTCTGAATTATGATACAAATGTAAGCACATTACCTCTGCAGTCAGATACTTGGGTTTATTTTATTTATTTGTTTGTTTGTTTGTTTAAATATTTATTAGTTTATTTTTGAGAGAGTGTGTGTGAGCAGGGGAGGGACAAAGAGAGAGACACAGAATCCAAAGCAGGCTCCAGGCTCCAAACTGTCAGCACAGAGCCCAATGCGGGGCTCAAACCTACTAACTGCAAGATTATGACCTGAGCCAAAGTTGAACACTTAAGGAACTCAGCCACCCAGGTGTTCCAGATCCTTGGGTTTAAATCCCATTTCAACTACTTGCTAACAGTGCAAATCTTGGGTGAATTACATTACCTCTCTAAATCTATCATCTTATCTGTAATGTGGTATAATAGAAATCATGGCTAATCTTGAATAGTTATCAGGCATCAGACACTGATATTAGTGATGTCATTTAATCCTAACAACAACTTAATGAGGAGGTTTTGTCATTGTCCCCATTCTCTAGATGAGAAAACTGAGGTACAGAAAAGGTAAGTGACCTCAGGAGTCACATAGCTAGAGAGTAATAAAGCCAGTATTTTAACTTACTTTTAACCACGTTGACATTCCATTTTTAGTAGAATATGTACTTTGCAGGGTTGCAGTGAGAGTCAAATTTAAAAATAAAAACAAAAGAACAAATGAATTAACATGAATTAATGGAAGTATGAGTGAATGCATCCTTATGTATCTTGTGACAGAGGAGGACTAAACAAACAAAGATATCTGAGTTCTGTCACCTCATCAGATTCTTTATAATTTAAAAGGTAAATTGCCATGGCAGAAAAGTACAATAACATTAACATTTTACAGCTTTCACAAGATTGTTCTACCATTAGGATACATGATCACTAATATAACTCATGAAAGAAATTTGGTTAGCATTCTTTTTTCTCTTCTACAACTCACTTTCCAAGGTACATGGTGACATTTTGTGATAGTCGTTAAGAAATATCTCAGATACACTAGCATTAACTTGTATTTTTTTTAAATCACTTAGCAACTTTAAAATTTGTTATAGAAACACCCATGCAGAGCAAAGTGTGACAGACAATGCTGCAGTAGCAGTGGTGATTATAAATGGTTCGTCTACAAAATGTGACTCTGCAACCTTGAAATGGTGCCACTGGGGTGTATTATGCATATGGCGCTGATGCCCACGCAAAGATTTGTAATTACCAAGCACATGTTACAGGGTATAATTTCTTGCTATGGGAGAAATCAAAAATCTTGTGTCTCTTAGCTCAAGCATGGCTCATATCACTTTAATGTGTGACAAAGGGACCATATACTCAATTTTACATGTTACTTGTGAATGTCAAACAATGCCCTGGAAATGTCCAGCCAAATCTGTGTGCAAACCCCAAATAGAAGGTGTATCACTCAGGACAAATGTTTCTAGGTTTCATTTCCAGGGAAAAGGCTGTTAAATTTCCTTGGGGAATGAACTAAACTTTTTAGTTGCAAAAAGAAAAGCTAAAAATAAAAACTCTCCTGAAGAATAAATCAGGAATAGGCAACACTTAAGGACTTTGGATATGTTTAAAGACAAGGCTCTGTTTCAAAAGATAATCAGATTTCTTTATCCTTGATAGTCTGAGGGCAATGGAAGAGATAACCAGAAATCTTCATAATCTGGAGCCCTGGAACCCATATCTATGGGAAATCATGTCACTGTGTTTTGATACCAATTGAATCTGTAACTCTAATTCCTTAGTGCCTACCTCATAAAAGTGCCCTGTAGGGATGAAAAAGTTAAGCCTCTCAAGTAATTCCTTTACCCTTTTTGAAGAAGCCCAGGTAGTTGCTAAATCTCCCAATTAAAGAGAAGCTAACTTTCATCTTCAAGTGGATCATTATGCACAAACAAACTTCCCTCTTAGTCCGGAAATTGCCCCCCACTCCATCTCTACATAGTCCTAGGCATAGAAGGTTCACTGGGGTCCTTACTATCAATCTGAATTAAAAAGATCAAAGATAGAACAACGTAGCCCCCTCGCCTTCACGAATCTCCCTCCTTAAGTTTGCATTTCTGAGTTGTCATTTTATTATGCAAGATAGGAAAGATAAAATATGTACCTTAAAGCATAAAATAGATAAAAATTATCCCATCCATCAATTCATGCCGACTAAATATTTGTTCCGTGCTTACCATGGGCCCCGGGTACTGCTCTTGATGGTTGGAATTTAGCTAGGAACCAAAGCACATCCCCATCGGCGTGCAGTTCACAGTCTAGTGTGAGAGAGAGAACAAAAGTACAATCGCAAACTGATCCCATTCACAATTGCACCAAGAAGCATAAAATACCTAGGAATAAATCTAACCAAAGATGTAAAAGATCTGCATGCTGAAAACTATAGAAAGCTTATGAAGGTAATTGAAGAAGATATAAAGAAATGGAAAGACATTCCCTGCTCATGGATTGGAAGAATAAATATTGTCAAAATGTCAATACTACCCAAAACTATCTACACATTCAATGCAATCCCAATCAAAATTGCACCAGCATTCTTCTCAAAACTAGAACAAGCAATCCTAAAATTCATATGGAACCACAAAAGGCCCCGAATAGCCAAAGTAATTTTGAAGAAGAAGACCCAGGCAGGAGGCATCACAATCCCAGACTTTAGCCTCTACTACAAAGCTGTCATCATCAAGACAGCATGGTATTGGCACAAAAACAGACACATAGACCAATGGAATAGAATAGAAACCCCAGAACTAGACCCACAAACGTATGGCCAACTCATCTTTGACAAAGCAGAAAAGAACATCCAGTGGAAAAAAGACAGTCTGTTTAACAAATGGTGCTGGGAGAACTGGACAGCAACATGCAGAAGGTTGAAACTAGACCACTTTCTCACACCATTCACAAAAAATAAACTCAAAATGGATAAAGGACCTGAATGTGAGACAGGAAACCATCAAAACCCTAGAAGAGAAAGCAGGAAAAGACCTCTCTGACCTCAGCCGTAACAATCTCTTATTCGACACATCCCCAAAGGCAAGGGAATTAAAAGCAAAAATGAATTACTGGGACCTTATAAAGATAAAAAGCTTCTGCACAGCAAAGGAAACAACCAACAAAACTAAAAGGCAACCAACAGAATGGGAAAAGATATTTGCAAATGACATATCAGACAAAGGACTAGTATCCAAAATCTATAAAGAGCTCACCAAACTCCACACCCGAAAAACAAATAACCCAGTGAAGGAATGGGCAGAAAACATGAATAGACACTTCTCTAAAGAAGACATCTGGATGGCCAACAGGCACATGAAAAGATGCTCAACGTCGCTCCTCATCAGGGAAATACAAATCAAAACCACACTCAGATATCACCTCACGCCAGTCAGAGTGGCCAAAATGAACAAATCAGGAGACTATAGATGCTGGAGAGGATGTGGAGAAATGGAACCCTCTTGCACTGTTGGTGGGAATGCAAATTGGTGCAGCCACTCTGGAAAACAGTGTGGAGGTTCCTCAGAAAATTAAAAATAGACCTACCCTATGACCCAGCAATAGCACTGCTAGGAATTTACCCAGAGGATACAGGAGTACTGATGCATAGGGGCACTTGTACCCCAATGTTTATAGCAGCACTCTAAACAATAGCCAAATTATGGAAAGAGCCTAAATGTCCATCAACTGATGAATGGATAAAGAAATGGTGGTTTATATACACAATGAAGTACTATGTGGCAATGAGAAAGAATGAAATATGCCCTTTGTAGCAACATGGATGGAACTGGAGAGTGTGATGCTAAGTGAAATAAGCCATACAGAGAAAGACAGATACCATATTGTTTCATTCTTATATGGATCCTGAGAAACTTAACAGAAACCCATGGGGGAGGGGAAGGAAAAAAAAAAAAAGAGGTTAGAGTGGAAGAGAGCCAAAGCATAAGAGACTCTTAAAAACTGAGAACAAACTGAGTGTTGATGGGGGGTGGGAGGGAGGGGAGGGTGGGTGATGGGTATTGAGGAGGGCACCTTTTGGGATGAGCACTGGGTGTTGTATGGAAACAAATTTGACAATAAATTTCATAGATTGAAAAAAAAAAGTACAATCCCGGTGCAGTAAGTGCTTTGAAGGAAAATAGTGCAGGCAAAGGGGCAGAAAGGGGTGCGGTGGTAAGGGGGAGGCCTCTCTGAAGAGGTGCATTTTAATTTGAAAGACAAAAGGGAAAAGAATATCAGGATGAGGGATGAACAAATGTGAAGATCCTGGAGTGGAATGAACTTGTCATGTTCAAGAAGCATCAGGGAGGTCAGTGTGACTGGAGCTAAAGGAAGTGGAGAAGCAAGGAATGTGGTAAGAGGTGAGGGGGGTTAGATGGAGTAGTGCATATTAATTTCCTCCTTCTCTATTGCCGAACAGGTCTTTAGTTTTCTCTTTTTTTTCCTCTTTGTAGAGATCTGCGGTCTCCTTTTGACCAAGGCCACTGGTGTGTATTTACCTTATACACTGTGGTGAAAAATACTTCAGCCTGAAAGGAAAACATAAAGCACTAAAAACAAAAAAAAAGAAAAAAAAACCCACCCTGAAGCTATAAACCAGATCTATGGAACTGTTACTACAGAGTGTTCACCAGAAAGCCAGCTAAGGAAGGAGTCTTTTAGGTGAAGAACGTCATTTGGGGTTTGTACTCCATTGCTAGATGTTTGGATGATGAACGATTATTCTGCTTCTGTACTTGGCACTCAAACATTTATGCTTAAAATTACTTTAACCTGTAAGACAGAAATAGCCTAATGCCCTTCAAAAGAAATTCTATTACCACAAATATGCATTTGCAAAGTGTGTTTTCCTCTCATATTCTCTATCAGATTAAGTGAGGTCTTTAAAAGGCAACTCCATCAAGAGCCTTATGAAATGTACATGGAGATGCTAAACCGTTAGGTGCCCTTCATGATTAGAAGGGCGGCGCAGCTGTATGCTGAGCAGGGTAGTCTCCAGATGATGGTGCCTCCAAATACATCCCCTTTTCTAGGAGCGGGCTGAAATCAGCACAGTAGAAGCTTTTCAGTTTCTTATTTTGGAACACACACAGCAGTATCCATAAACATACCTCATTTTCATAACTGCATTACCTATAGAAGCATCATAAACATCTCTGGAAATGATATTTTTTCCTCAAATTTTTAAACTTAATGGAAATTTTAGAAGAGAATTGAAACTTCAAGTTGTATCCTTACTGAAACTGTCTCCCTTTAATGAAAAAGTACTCCATAAAGCTAATGTTTATCTATTACCATTTCCAGCTCCTTTCCCAATTCTTTAAAGCTTCGAAAGCTCTAAGATTGCTTTACAGTAGAAAAGACACCCAACCGGGAGTTTTGCTCTAATCCTGGCCCTGTCACTTGGTTATCTTTATGTAATCTTGGGCAAGACACTGACTGCATCCTATAAAACTGAGAGATTTGCTCTGCCCTCCTCGAGGGTTGTTGTGAGTATATGAATGAATAAATGAATATTTTCCTCTTCTGAGCCTGAATGATTGGCTATGGCTCATTCTCCCCAGTGTCCTGCACCTGCTTGTCATTCTCCTTATGCTCAGCTGTTCATCCTCATGCCACTGCCCTAAACACTCTTGTTCACAGCATTCTTCAGGTCTGCTATCCCAAATTGCAACATTTTTTTTTTTTTTTTTTTTTTTTTGCTCAATTCCTCACAGCAATTTGCACATTGTCTATCATGTAATAGTTGCTTTAAAAATGAATTGAGGGGCGCCTGGGTGGCGCAGTCGGTTAAGCGTCTGACTTCAGCCAGGTCACGATCTCGCGGTCCGTGAGTTCGAGCCCCGCGTCAGGCTCTGGGCTGATGGCTCAGAGCCTGGAGCCTGTTTCCGATTCTGTGTCTCCCTCTCTCTCTGCCCTTCCCCCGTTCATGCTCTGTCTCTCTCTGTCCCAAAAATAAATAAACGTTGAAAAAAAAATTTTTTTTAAATGAATTGAATCCTGGGGTGCCTGGGTGGCTCAGTTGGTTAAGTGTCTGACTTCGGCTCAGGTCACGATCTCAGGTTTGCAGGTTCAAGACCCGTGTCAGGCTCTGTGCTGACAGCTCAGAGCCTGGAGCCTGCAGCCTGCTTCTGATTCTGTGCCTCCCTCTCTCTCTCTGCCCCCCATCCCCCTGCTTGCGCTCTGACTCTCTCTCTCTCACACACACACATAGATAAGTGAGTATTAAAAAAAATTGGGGGGGGGCATCTGGGTGGCTCAGTCGGTTGAGTGTCCGACTTCAGTTTAGGTCATGATCTCACAGTTCGTGAATTCGAGCCCCATGTCAGGCTCTGTGCTGACAGCTCAGAGCCTGGAGCTTGCTTCAGATTCTGTGTCTCCCTCTCACTCTCTGCCCCTCCACCACTCATTCTCTGTTTCTCTCTCTCTCTCTCTGTCTCTCTCTCTCTCTCTCTCAAAAATGATAAAAAAAAAAAACATTAAAATTTTTTTTTAAATGAATTAAATCCACATATATCAATGACTCAGTAATTCTACTTTACAATATAACATTTGCTAATTAGAATAAGATGATGTGCTGTTATAGATCTATCAGCTGAATCATGTTTCTCCCCATTCATCTAGCCGTTGCTGACAAATAGAACTTTCTTCAGTGATAGAAATGTTCTGTGTCTGTGCTCATACTGGAGCCTCTTGCCTCCTCTGGTCACTGAGAACCTAAAATGTGGCTGGTGTAACTGAGAAACTAAATTTTTACTTTTATTTCATTTTAATTAATTAGAATTTAAACAGCGACGTGGCTAGTGGTTTCTGTACTAGGCAGTGAAGATCTATACCAAAGTCACAAAAATACTCTCTAGGGGTGAGGGAAAGTTTTCATGGCCACTTGGATCCTTAAAACAGTTTAGACAGGGAAACCGCCTATTTATGTAAGTTGTGAAATTTGCTTCAGATTATACTCTATATCTATAGTCATCAATTTCCTTTATAAATAGTCTACACAGAGCAGACTAACACACTGATTATTGGTTTCAACTCCTTTCCCATTAGGGGTTAGCAAAGACAGTGTACCTGAGATGAGATGGCTTCCTATAGCTAAGGCTTCTGTTTTCAGGGGAGACCTTCTGAGCATCCTAATGATCACCAATTCTCAGACAGGACTTTAAAAATATTTTAGACGATTCTTAGACATAGCCACAAGCAAAGAGAAGATAAATGATTTTTCAGTGATGCCACAGGGTCAGTGTTCTTATAGGAACTGAGGAAGAAATGTTTGAGCCTGATAGTCAAACAGTATTTTCAGGAGAATTCCATTTTTATCTTCTTCGGGAGAGACTAACACATGAAGAACATTTGGATGTAGGTCTCTGTGACTACATTCTTTCCCTCAAAAACACAGTCAGAATTTAAAAGCTGTGGTCTTTTTTTAGCCCGTGCTGCTTCAGATTGTCTCTTAAAAAGCCATAATGAAAAACAACAAGTAAACAAAGATGGAGCAAATACCCTGAGGTCCAGCAAGAAGATACTCAAAAGATGATGAAACTTTGATTTGACAAGAGCCAACACAATAAATTCAGGATCAACTATATGAAGTGCGACCATATAATAGATTCTCCAAATCTGGATATTTTGATTGTGAGAAGGGGCACTTTTCATAATTACACTGGGAATATAGGCAGAAATTGGAATTGTTCTAAATAAACATAGATGTATGGTACCCTAACTTTTTGGAAAAAATGTGTTCTAGATCAACGTTAATAGTTTGACAGCAATGATTATGACAGCCCTGTTCTGTATGACATGCCCTGGCTCTTTTCAAAAACTTTTATTTTTAGCTTTACCAGGAACCAGATTTTTTAAAAGTCAATGACAGTTTCAGAAGTCCTGCTATGCAGCTGCCTTCTAAGGAATGTCCTTCATAACCCTAAAGCTCTGTATCCACATTAGTGGTAGAGTCTTCTGATATTATAATACCTGAAACACATCCTAGGCAGGCCAGAGCCATGTGGCTCTGAGATCAATCAGATCAATGGTTGGCAGACTTTTCCTATAGAGGGCTATATAGTAAATATTTTACATTTGATAACTATATTACATTTGGTGGCATATCTTTTGCAGCTAATCAACTCTTGTTGTAGTATGAAAGCAGTTGTAGGCAATACAAAAATGAATGCGTGTGGCTATGTTGCAGTAAAACTTTATTTATAAAAAGAGGTGGTGAGCCAATTGATCTAAATGGACCCTAGCATGAGAGACATAGAAGTCAGAACACATTAAGTTTTCCTGTATTTTATTGTCATAGGGCTCCTCCTCACACAGATACCCTTCTTCCCTCCCTTCCTTCCTTCCTTCCTTCCTTCCTTCCTTCCTTCCTCCTTTCTCCTTTCTTTCTTCTATCCTTCCCTTACTCCTTCTTCATTCATTAAAAAAATATATATGTATTAAAAACCAGCTCTGCACCAGCAATTGGGATTTCAAAGATAAGTAAGGTATGATTCTTTCAAATTTTCCTTTGGGTAAACTGACAACATGTGGAGCAAACATATGTGATATGGTTTAGTGTTAGAGAAACTAGGGCTCAAGGTCATAAGATAATTTAAACAAAGACAGCACTGGATTTCATTCACCTGACGCAGCCCACTGCACCATCCTTCACTGCTGCACTCTGGCATATGTTTGGATGATCCAGAGAAACAGTAGACCAACAGCAGTCCATTTTTAGAAGCCCTGTTTATAACTTACATTGTGTAAATAGTAGCATTTCCTTAATCTCCCAGAGATTTTTTTAAATAACTGTAACATAGCATTAATAATAAATGTGTTTTCTATATGGTATTATATTTTTATCAGAAAATGAAAATATGTAAAACAATATAATCTCAAAGTAATTAGCACCTCCAACATTTTTTATGAGATTGAATTAAATATTCTGCTATCTGATAAGTATATATTAATTAGTAGGAACATTTATGTAAAAGTGCTTTGTGTTTCTGTCATTGTATAACTTTTATTCCTAAATATTTATGTTAGAGTTGCAGATTTTCCTTAGATACAATTCCTAAAAATAAAACAAACTATCTAGATGTAAAGTTGAGATTGATCTTAACAGAAATGATTTAATTTCTACTTTGCAGTAGAACCACACTTAGGTCACCAGATGCCTTCTGTGATTTACCTCATGTAACAAATGAAATGCATTTAATGGAAGCTTCAGCACATTAAGGCAGAGATAGAGTACCTCCAGTAAACTTCACTTCATTAAACTTAAATATAATTTCTTTTTTTTTTAATGTTTATTTTTGAGTGAGAGCATGCGTGTGAGCAGGGTAGGGGAAGAGAGAAAGAGGGACTGAGGATCAGAAGCAGGCTCAGCACTGACAGCAGGCTCTGCACTGTGGGGCTCAAACCCATGAATCATGAGATCATGACCTGAAATGAAGTTGGATGCTCAACTGACTGAGCCACCCTGGCACCCCACTTAAACATGGTTTCTTAAAGAAATCAAGTATAACATCTAGAGGAAGTTTCTAAGATAGCTTCAAGAAATGTTACGTCATAGTCCTAGCATTCATGGAAATACCTATTTTACAGGATAGAAAATATTTGTTCAACTTCCCCTTACTACAAAATTAATTAGGATATTATATAGAATAAAATGCCAGACTTTACATTAATGCCTTCTATAATGCTCATTCAATCCTCATTAAAACCATGTGAGTGAATGTGGGGAAATAAAACTTCCCTGAATATCTCAGTGCTCTTATAAAAAAGCCCCAGCCTCCTGAGATTTCTTTCCCCTTATAAGCAGAGGAGAATCATTCTTTTCTTATCCCTCACCTCTGGAGTGTCTAGTCACTCATATGGGACAGTGGACCTAACTCATCACATTGCTCTAGGGTAAGGACTAGGGAAAGAGTGGCCGATGCTCTTAGTATTTACTGTGAAGTAAAAACAAAAACAAGCAAAACTCCTAGAGTACCTTTTGTATACATTTAAGATAGATTAATAAAGCTGAATATGAAAAACTCAACAGCAAGATAAATCCTCTATACAGATGAAAAGAAAGACATTTATAGCATATAAGGGACTCTGAAATCCTTCCTGCCTTAATCTATTTGGGCTGCTATACAAAAATAGCAGAAGCTGGATGGTTTATAAACAACAAAAAAAATTATTTTCCACAGTTCTGGAAGTCCAAGATCAAAGCCCTGGCAGATTTGGTATCTGGTGAGAACCTACTTCCTCACTGATGGCTGTCTTCTCACTGTAACCTCACAGAGTGGAAGGGGCAAGGGAACTTTCTCTGATGGCTTTTATAAGGGCACTAATCCCACTCATGAAAACTCCACCCTCATTATCGAATTACATCCCAATAACCCCATATTCTAATACCATCACTTTGGGGGTTAGGTTTCAACATATGAGTGGAGGGTAGGGAGCTACAAACATGTAGACAGTAGCACCTCCTGTTACTGGGATTGCAGTTTGCTTGTTCCTGGCTGTTGAAGTGGTGGGAGAATTCCTGGAACAGCTTCATCTTGAGCCCCATCCCCAGTGGCCATCTCCCTTGCCTTCTCCTCCAGCACTTTTAGGCCCTTTCAGCTGTTCTTAGGTCTCAGGCTCACCTGCATCTGTGTCCTTCCTGCATTACTCATGGACTCTTGCCCTTGGTGTGGGTGAAACAGCCCTGCTATGGGTCTCTCCTCTCTCTGTATTACTGCACTTTCCTCCCTGTTACAGATGATGATCAATCATTCATTATTCTTCATTCCACACATTCCTTTGCTAGTTTGATTTTTTTTCTGTTTGCTTTCTTGCTTCACTTTTGTTTCCTTTCCTTTCCTTTTTTTTTTTAAGAGCCTCTCCTGACTTTCACTTTATGATGTGGGTTTTCAACACCTTATCTATAATTCTGAAATCCAAAATGTCCTAGAAACTGAGATTTCTTTGTTGATTGGTTGGTTGGTTGGTTTTTACTTATTGTCCAGCAAAACTCTCCTGGCCTGAACTTGTTTAGGGGCAAAATGGGGCCCAAACTGATGCGAGGCTATTTGGAGACTTGATTTATCCACTCTGGTGTGTATATTTGTACAGTTCATGACAGCTCATTTTGTAATTATTTTAGAGTTCTGCCTCTATTTCCCTGGAGTTGGGAAGTGGATTCTAAAACCTATCCTATGAACTCTGTATTACCATTCTAAAATCTGAAAAATATTCTTGATTTCCAAAACACACCTGGCCTAAGAGGTTCAGAGATAGAACTGGGCAATGTACTTTCTGAGCCAACACCCCTTCTAAGGTGATCAGCCATGTCTCAAAACTGTTTTCTCTCTGTGTCATGCCTACTCAACTGAGCATGAATTGCTATTAGGCCTTTCTTACCCCTTATGTTCAAATTAACAAATTCAATTGTCTGCTTATCTGAGGAGAGTTTTGGAGTGAAGACATAGATCTAAACATGAAAGTGTCTGTCCATTTAGAGGCAGAGAAACATAGTACTTTCTGAAGGGAGGGAATAGATGTTGGGGTTAAATTCTAGCTGGTAATGCTGACTGTGGCTGCAGACTAGGGACCTGATGACTTGGTGGTGGTTATTGTGCATTAGAAGGGCTTTGAGGAGGCTAGACTCAAGGATTCCATGGAGAGGAGGGTTTTAGCAGATCACTCAGAACTGGAGAGGAGATTAGAACTTTGTTTTCAGTTTATTCAGTGGTAGGGGGCCCACGAGGCTGGGACTCTGGGGACAGGAGTTGAAAAGAGAAACAGAGACTACTTCACCAGAGCAAGATCCTTGGGAACCCAGGTTTCCTACAATAGAAATTTGAGAGAGGTTACTTTGGCAACCCCACCCAAAGAGTGGAGATTTGGGGGTTAGTTCACAACAAGCAGAAGCCTGAGAAAGATGGGGTAATCGGAGCTGGGGTCTCTGCCCTTTTACATTGATATGAGACCTGTTGGAACCTCAGTCCTCCATTCTAGGAAAATCCAGTACTGTCCCTGAAAATCTTCTTAAGTTTTTAGATGTTAGGACAGGTTTAGTCCAGTCATAAACTGGGGAGGAAATGCTGCATCTAAATGCATTCAAATATAATTAAAAAAAAAAACAAAACAAAACCTACAATGCCAAGTTGAAGGATGAACCACCACTTTGTGAGCCTGCCTAAGGGATTGTTGGTGTGTAATTGCTTTTTTCTTTCATGTGCACTATGGATGATAGGAGATGTTGATCTTCTTGTCCCTCCATGGTTTCCTTTCTTTCATTGACTCATGTTTGTTTCCTTAGATACATACCTCTTCCTCCTTCTCAGTGCCCCATCCTTACCCCTTTGTTCCGTCCCCAGTACCACCACCCCCAACATTCCACTCTCCTGTCTTACAGGCTGCTCTTAGCTCCACATGTCTCTCTGTCCCTCTGGATGTTTGCACACTCTCACTCTGGCAATAGAGAAGACACTAACCTTATTTAAAGGTTTATTTATTGAAAAATAATACTATATAGTTCTGGTTGCAGTTTCACATAAAACTGCATAGAAAACTTTGTTTTCCTCAAAATATCTTGTCCTTCTCTTACCCCTCCACCTCCATTAAATATAATCTTTGAATCTGAGTATGGTTCTTGAGTGTGTATATTTTTTCTACTGGTCACTTATTCTTAATTTCTAGAAATAACTGTTTTCTCTTATTTAATGTTTAATTCATACTAATTTTTTTTTTAAGAGAAGCCACTGCCCTGTTCCAAAGAGTTAATTGTAATTCACAATTAATGGTCTTTTTAAAAAAAAACATAATAAAGAGCATAATTGAAATGTGTCTCTTTGGGAAAGCATAGACATTAATTCTTTCTAACCATGAATTTCCCTAAAGCAAAATTCTAGCATGGTCAAATTTACTTTCCCATACTTGTTCAGTAATCTAGAGAATTTCACTCAAAGAATGAGCAAATATTGACTTCCCACCTTGGGAGGTAATTAGAAAAAGAGGGAAACTGGGAGTTGGGAGAAGAAAATGGGGATTGAGCATATGGCTAAGCAGGAGTAGAGGATTTTGCAGTAGTTGCCAGAGAGAGCAAGGAGGCTGAGAGAAAATACTTTGCTTCTCTATGTAATGGGAGGAGCAGAAGCCTTGAGTCTTGCACGAGGAACTGGTGGAGCTGGGTCTGAGAATTCTGCTGCATTCTGAGATCCTCTGGTGAACAACCTGTGTTCAGGGCTTTGAAATATACACCATTTACTACTAGAACAGATGTGTTGAGTAAGGTAACACAAGTATGCTGCCTGAAGCATGCAAGTTCTCCAGCAGCCATGCAGTAGGCTTGGACGTGGGAGACAGAAGTTAGTAACTTGGATTCATAAAATGAGAAAGAGACTGATCTCTTGAAAAAGACACGGGGGCAGGGGGGTTGTTGTAGAAGAAAATGTCTCTCACGATGCATGGTTTTTACAACAAAGCAAAATTGATTTCAGACATTTCTTTGATAACAAATAAAAGCAAGACCGTAAGCAAAGGATGGTATGAAAATTACATGTCAGGACCAGTTATTATTTAAATTATGTAAAAATTACTGCTTTGTGAGGAGGTCTTTATTGCCTTAGCTTTAGCAAATGTTTGTAATATTTTAACATTACCTTTCATGACCTTAGTTATTCTGACATTTTATTTATGCCATTAAGGTTTTTAGTTCTTCAACTTAAAATTATCTTTTTATGGGGAATTTCAGGACGTAGGCTTCACAGTTTTTGTTGGTTGGGCAAGGAGGATTGGACATTTGATTGAAGGAATTTGGGAGGCCCTTATCAGTATAGGATTCCTGAGAAGCAGTTACCTAAGTTTTGTTTAAATGCTTCAAGTTATGGAAAATTTGCCATCATACAGACAGCTCATTACTTGTGGGCATTTGTTTAGACTTTTTTCTTACAATGGTCTGAAGTGTTCTTCTTGGCTATTTCTTCTGCTCTCCACTGTAACAAGATAAAATCTATGTCCTTTCCTAAGAGGTGACGACAAGTTTTACATGTGTGGTCCAAGTTCCTTCCCTTAATAGCAAGTCCCCTATACATTCCTTCACAACATGTCATTCATAATAATCAAATATGACACTTCCGCTACTGTGACTCCATTTTATCTGACATAGTTGGGCAGTTTCCTTCACTGCCGTGTGCTTATTCTCTGATCCTTCTTCCTTTCCTTTCCTTGACTCTTGTTCTTACCATTCATCTTCCCAGCCCTTCTTTCCACAGCTAGAACTCCCACCTTTGCCCCAGAGACTCCTTGCCCCTGGAAACAAACACACAAAAGCCTGGGCATGGGCCTGACGGGTGGCTCCTCACTCCTGGGGATAAATAGGAGTCAGACCTAGGTCAGGCCACCTTCTGGGTCAGAGAGAGAAATTAAAACTATTGTGAATCAGAGCTGCTAGTCCTAGCAAAGGGGCATCCCAGAGGCAGTGCCTCTAAAAGGTCCCTTGAGGAAGCCGAGCAGGGCAGGAAGAGGATGGGATCCCACTGGCCCAGCCACATGTGAGCCTCCCGCTCGAGGCCCCTGGGAAACTGGCACCGAGATCAGAGGAGCCCAAGGCAGCTGGAGGGCTGTTTGATAATGTTTATATTTCATATTTGAAATGGTTTAAGAATGCAGATTTTCTGATTTTCACCAAAACAAATTATGACACTTTAATAAGGTGCTGGTAATATTGGTAGATGAGTCTTAGGGGAAATCATGCCAAAATCTTGTAAGGAGAGCTACTTCCTTTCCTAGCCACCCTGCCCTTAGCGTCTTCCTGGCTATAGGTTTCACTCATTCATCAGTTTTTTGTTTGTTTTTTTTTGTTTGTTTGTTTTACTTTTTTCCTAGAGGACAGGTCTTAGCTCTGTTTCTGGGATACTTTGCTTTAATGCATAGTAAGTTTATGTAACTGATTTTGGCATTCACTTGATAAAAACAGCTGTTAGGTATTCATTCAACAAAGTCTGTGGCTAATT
This sequence comes from Puma concolor, assembly GCF_028749965.1. Taxonomy (NCBI): domain Eukaryota; kingdom Metazoa; phylum Chordata; class Mammalia; order Carnivora; family Felidae; genus Puma; species Puma concolor. Next base: position 40,747,316 of record NC_141668.1, on the reverse strand, counting down.
GCTAGGGATTTAGCAACGAATGAGACAGAGCGTCAAGATGGAATGGTAAGCCTGTGGGCTCCAGAGCCAGGCTGACTGTGCTTAACCCAGTTTAATTCCTACATGTAAACCACTTAGAGTAGCACTTAGCAGCCACTAAATATTTAATAACTGGCATATGTTAGTATCTTAAATGTATCCTGCTCCCAAATGCCTTGTAGTTTAGTAGACAGAACAAGAATTCCAATTGACGGTGATAAACTGATTGGAAACTTTGTTTAAGGTCACTTGATCAACTAAGGATCTTACAACTTCATTGTTTTTTGGCCATTTAAAAAAATTTTTCTCCATTTAGTTCATAAGGATATCTCAAGATTGGCCAATGACCTTCAAATACCATTGCTTAGTACATTATGATTACCAACACTGTGTGTAGAACATAAAGCAGGGTGGCACTTTTGAAAAGGTGTATATTGCTGTCAAAAGCCTAGCTGTTAATTAGGTTTCTGTGAAAAGTTGGGTAATGTCTTACTCAGCTTAAGCTGCTATAAGGAACCACCACAGACTGGGTGGTTTAAACAATACACATTTATCTCTCACAATTCTGGAGGCTGGGAAATCCAAGATCAAGGTTCTGACAGATTTGATTCCTGGTCAGGGCCTACTTCCTGTCTTGTAGACAGTTTCCTTCTCACTGTGTTTTTATGTGGAGAGACAGAGAGATCTGTCTTCCCCTTTGTCTAGGGCACTAATTCCATTCTGAAGGCCCCACACTCAGGACCGAATCTAAATCCAGTTACCCACCAAATGTCCTATTTCTAAACACCATCGCATTGGGAGTTAGGGCTACAGCATATGAATTGGCAGGGGTCAGGGGAACACATATCCAGCCCGTAACAGTCAAAAAATTTACCAATAGTTCAAACTCTTGATCTGTAATGAAGATCAACAGTACCAATACTATTTCATATGATTATTGTGTTTGCAGTGGGATGCTCTATATAAAAACCCAGTGCTCAGCATCTCAGAGGTCCTTCTGTCCAGGAGGTAATAACCTATGTGCATAATGAATTTTCAAGAATAAATACTGGAGGTAGAAACATCCACCTTTCACTGTATTAATTTGAATACATGAATAAAATTTAACCTCCTTCCTGGTATTATTTTTCCATATGATTTTTGCAAATGTACCAAAAAGAAAATGATTGTAATAGCCTAAGAGGAAAACTAGGTACCTATGTTTTGAGAGTGTAGTCCTATTTAGTAGATGGCATCTGAGAATCATTTCAGTCTTTGTTATCATTCAAACCTTGTCAGACAAAATTTTAATTGCTCTTAAACATTGCCGTTCATTGGTGTTTTATTTTTCTAGTTCCAATAAAAGGATCCTTTGCTTTGTGAATCTTAGACATTTTTTTTTAAAACATTGAAGCAGACATCCTGTGACTGTTGAGAGCCAAGAACATATTCTCAAAAATACTTGGCCTGGCTCAGTGGCTTCTATGTGCGATCCAAACGTTCCCACCAACAGTTACCATAGTCCCTCAGAAGCTGCAGGCCAGTGGGAGCTCTCAGTTTGGGAAGAGAGAGTTTGTGAGTGGCAGGCAGCCTGTGGGCATGTAGGTGGGATGTTATGGGGCTGACATATGTGAAGCTCTTCCACTTTTACTGCAAAACTTCTGGAGAACAGGAATGTACCGGAAACAGTCTGTTAGGAGAGACTGAATAACATTCAGATGCACAGTATGCCTCCGGCAAACACTTGTTTGATCTCTGTTGAAATATTAGCCTGTGGAAGTAACATGTCTGCATTACCATTTTTGCCTTTCATTTTTTTTAATTTTTGTTTTTAAGTTTATTTATTTATTTTGAGAGAGACAGCATGAGTTGGGGGGGGGTGGTGGCAGAGAGAGGGAGAGAGAGAGAGTCCGAAGCCGCCCTCACACTGCCAGTGCAGAGCCTGATACAGGGCTTGAATCCACAAAGCCATGAGATAATGACCTGAGCCAAAACCAAGAGTCAGATGCTTAACTGACTGAGTCACCCAGGTGCCCCCAATTTTGGCCTTTTAATACCCACCGAGAAAATCTGTAGTTTATTTGGAAGCAAACTGACGTGTGAGAGAAGGCCAGCTCAGTCATAACTTTCTCACTTCCAAGTTGTATTGATTTGTTAGTCTCTGCCACCCAGTTTTCGTGTACATTAAATCCCCATCTCAGAGGGCTTTTGTGAAGATAGAAAGGGAGAGGGTAACTGGATACCTAAGACACTGCAAGTGCTCCAGAAAACAATGCCTCATGGTTATTACTGTTTTGTTCAGTTTGAGTTTAGTCTTTTTTTTTAAGTAATGTTTTCTTATAAATGAGAGAACGATGGCTGCAGGTAGTAGAAAACCTAACTAAATATTTTAAATAACAATTTATTATCTTAATAATAAGAAATCTGGAGGCATTTAATCTAGAGGTCAGTTAATTCAGTAATGCAACAAATTTTATCAAGGATTTGCTTTTCTTTCCATTTTACACTCTGATCACTAGCATGTTAAATTTGGTGCATGTCCTTTTAAGATGACACCAGCATAGAATTCCACCAGGTGTAGTTTATGAATCTCTCTCTCTCTCTTTCTGCTTCTCTTTCTCTCTCTCTCTTTTTCTCTCACTATACCAGGGAGGAAAACCTATCTCAGAAAGCCCCAGAAAAGACTTCCCCTTATGTTTCACTGGTTAGGATGTGTCATGTGCTCATGCCCAGACCAGTCATCAGAAAGGGGACAAGAATAGGATGTGGCCATAATCAGCATTTTCTTCTGTGTATGGGGGAAGGCCTGCAGTACACTTAGGTCTGCAGGTACCTAAACTTAGGTTGTGCAAGTTTTGTTAGCAAAGAAGGAAGTCAGTTGCTTTTGTGTAGACAGTACATGGCAATTGAAGAAGCAACCAATAGTCTACTCAAGCTTTGATTTACATTTCAGTATTGTTCAAAATAAAATAACAAGTACAAAAGAGACAAGCTTTTTCAGAAAGCAACTGAAACGTTTACAGAACAAAGTTTAAACAATGGAGATGGCTAAAGCCATCCTCAGCTGTGAGAGAAATGTGTTGGGTTTACATACTGGTAACAGTTATGGTGGCCATAAGTTGGAGATTGGAATAACTTTTTGAAACTGGTGGTTATTCTCTCCCATAGGATAAAAAAAAATGGACACGTTCTCTTCTGATTGGGATAAATTACATAGAATCCATGTTTGCTGACCTAAAAATGTTGTGTATGTTTCTATTCTAGGTTTTTCAGCTCCTGCTCCATGAAAGGAAAGCTGGGAGGTCAGGATAAGGAGACTGTCTTGTCTCCACCCCCATTCCCAAATGCCCACATGAGCGAGAGACACAGGAGAACCAGAATTGTCTATAAGATGAAAATGTAGCTATTGGGACTCAAACTTCAAGGAAAGCCCAAGAACTGAGGAAAGATCCAATGCCAAATGTTTGACAGATAAGTACCTTATAAATAACCCTTTAATATTAAAAATACAATATTTTTAATACAGCCCAGAAGATAATGAAACAATCTCTCCCCTTTAAAATTAAAGGGGAGGGGTGCCTGGGTGGCTGAGTCAGATGAGCATCTGACTTCAGGTGAGGTCATGATCTCACAGTTGGTGAGTTCAAGCCCCATGTCAGGCTCTGTGCTGTATTAATGTAGAGCCTGCTTGGAAGTCTCTCTCACTCTCTCTCTGCCCCTTCCCGACTTGCTCTCAATAAATAAACAAACAAACAAACTTTTAAAATATATAAAAAAGGGGAACACTTACTATTTAAAGGGAAAATCATTTATTTTATTCCAATAAAATCCATGGAATCTGTTAGCATTCTGAGTGCAGAAGAGAGGTATGGATTGAATTTAAGTGTTGTCGTCAATACGTAAAGTGTTGCTTGTAGAGGATAATGACTGGTTCTTTTTATTCTGCACTTAAGTCATGGATGAAACCTGAGTTTACATTAAGGTATGAGGGTGTGACAGAAGATACAGAAAAGAATTTCTCGAGCATTTGTGCTATTGCAAATCAGAGTAAGGTATTATTGGAGGCTATGTCCTATTCCTTTGCCAGTTTACATCAAAGAATAATTTCTTATCTGCTATGGTTTAAGTATGATTCAAGAAGGTTGGGTCAGATTATATTTCAAGCTTCTTAATAGTTCTTTAAAATAATTCTTAGCCGTGTTAAGGCTTCTTGGGGAAATGTTGATGTTTAGGCTTTCCTCCATGAAAAACACTGACAAACAATATCCAGAAATGGTTAGGCTTCTTGCATTAAAACACACTTGTAAAAGCATATGTTTTCCATACACTTTTATTTATCTTTCTCATCCATTAGGCTACTGTCAACAGAGGTACTAGCATATCAGTGTGTGTGTGTGTGTGTGTGTGTGTGTGTATAATTTTCTTTTGGATGTAAGATAATGAGGTGCTGTGTGAAGAGGGTTGTCAGTGGAAAAAATCAATGATAGTTTATGTTTGGTAATACATAAGAGGATGTTGAACACACTGCTGATGACCTTGGAAATTTCTTTGTTCTTAGGTTATATATGTTAGTTTTATTTAGTAATGATATTCTTAAAATGTGAAAATGGAAACTGACAAATAAGAATGGAATGGGGGCGCCTGGGTGGCTCAGTTGGTTGAATGTCCAACTTCAGCTCAGGTCATGATCTCATGGTTCCTGGGTTCAGGCCCGGCATCAGGCTCTGTGCTGACAGCTCAGAGCCTGGAGCCTGCTTCGGATTCTATGTTCCCCTTTTTCTGTGCTCCTCTGCCGCTTGTGCTCTCTCTCTGCCTCTCAAAAATAAAGAAAACTAGTAAAAAAATGTTTTAAAAGAATGGAATGTAATTCAGCTAATCTAGTTCATGTCAGAATTTAGATTCAAAAAATTTTTAAAGGGATGGAGAAAATAAACATTCAGAAGGATATACTTCTAACCCTTCATCTAATATTCCATTACCAGAACCCAGAAAATAATTATTTATAGGAAGCTATCATCTTCCCCTTACATGGTTTCAAACATATTTTTCTTTTTTAGTTTCACGGACAAAAGGTGGTTATCTGAATAAAACTAATTAGCTGCCCAGGGAAAACCACAGCCTTTCATTACAATCAAAGTTGATGGGGGCTCATCCAAAGGGTTAGTATATTGTAGGCCCTGTCAATGCTTAAAAAGGACTTGGGTAATTCTGATAATTAATATAGAAACTAGAGCTGATTTTCTGCTTTGAAATTACATATTAAATTTAAAAAGTGAGACTGGCACAGTAACTAAAAATTAGAGACATAAAAGAAGTAAACAAATTATTACATACAGTCAGGAAAATGCAGTTTAAATATTGTAATCTAGCAAGTTATGATATGAGATTGTCATACTTTCAAAAAAAATCATTGTTTAAATTTAAAAATCAAATGATCCAAATACTTTTAGTTTCTGTAGCCTCTGAAGTTTGTTATTAAAAATGAAGCTCTAATTATAAATCCTACCATACCCTTGGTAATTAATCCAGTAGTGACACCATTTATTCATTATATACCCTATGATGCTTTATTGAAAATTATATTCTGAAGAATTAATTTTGCTTGTGGAAGAAGACCACTTTTCAAAATAGTGGGCTAACTCTAGATCTTTTGAAGTGTGTCAACCATATTTTATGATTTTCATCAATGTTACCTCCTATATAGAGAAAATGAAATCTTTAAAACAGAATCCTAGGGGCACCTAGGTGGCTTAATCATTTGAGCGTCTGACTTCACCTCAGGTCAAGATCTCATGGTTCTTGAGTTCAAACCCCACATCAGGCTGTCAGCCTGCCAGCATGGAGCCACTTCAGATCCTCTGTTCCCCTCACTCTCTGCCCCTGCCCCACTTGCCTTCTCCCCAAAATAAATAAATATTAAAAAAAAACTCTGAACCTTGTTGAGTCTGTATATATGAAACATATGGGACTGAATATATGAAACATATATGAGATCAAATTTATGACTCATATGGCAAAATGTTTTTTTTATTTTAATTTTTTTAATGTTAGTTATTTTTGAGAGAGAGAGAATGCAAGAGGGGGAAGGGGCAGAGAGAGAGGGAGACATAAAATCGAAATTAGGCTCTAAGAGCTCAAGCTGGGGCTTGAACTCCTGGAGATCATGACCTGAGCTGAAACCAAGGGCCGGACACTTAACTGACTGAGCCACCCAGGTGTCCCTCTTCTCTGGCTTCTAACTGCATGTGATATAATGTTCTAAACCTCTTAGGTAACCCCTGAGGCCCCCACAGTTCCCCCCCCCTCTGGTGCATCCCTTATTGGCCAGCCCTCTCTCAGTTTCTCTAATGCACTGAGTGAGCTCTTTCCAATCTTGGGACTTCTGCACAGAGTGCTCCCTTATTGGAAAGGTCTTGTGCCTATTCTGCTGGCTTAATGCCCAGCCATGCTTCAGGTTTCAGCTTAAGTATTACTTTTTCGAAGAGGCTTTCTCTGTCTTTTCCATTTATATTATCTTCCCTTACATTGTACTCTGTGACCTAGCTCTCCTGAGCATTTAGCACAGTTATAATTATGTATTTGTTGCCTGGAGCCGTGCTATCCAATACTGTAGCCACTAGTCAACATGAGGTTGAATACTTGGACTGTGGCTCCTCTGAGCTGAGATGTACTATTAGTGTAAAAGATACTCTAACAACTTGGTACAAAAAAAGAACATAATATATCTCATGAATAATAATACTGATTACAGAGTGAAAGAATATTGTTTTAGATACATTGTGTTAAATAAAATATATTATTAAATTGATTTTGCCTGCCTGAGTTTGGTGGTTTTTAAATTTGGTCACTATAATCTTTTCTTGTTCTTTGCACATTTGCCATGGGAATCCTTTCTCATCCTTTGATTTTAAGAATGAATCACAACCTCAGGGTAGATTTCCTGGAGCACCACCCTGCCTACAGGTGCTTTTGGGCCATGCTCCTCCAGTATCCTATGTTGTTTTGTTTTGTTTCCCTTCAGAACATTTCAGTCTCTTTATCTATGTTTCCTCTGCAGACTGTCAGCGTAGCGTGTGTCTGTTTTCCTCACCACCGTATTCTCTTGGCAGGTTGTAGATACTCAGTCTATACTTGGTGAAAGAAGTAAACAGTTGAATAAATAAGTCTGGAGCTTGTGAGGCAGGTTGCGGCTGAAAGTTCACATTCACATTTGGATAGCATCTTCGTGGGCCAAACCCGAGCGCGGTGCTCCATGTTCCCTTGCAGCACCAGTCTGCCTGACTACCTGTACTTCCAAAACAACCCTCCAGGGCGGCCAGTAGGAGTGATAGGATCCACTGCTCTTCCCTGGAGTCCCACCCAGACACCCACTCTTTCTAGCTTGATTTTGCAGTGAACTCAGATGGCTTTTGCACCTATTACATGTTTTGAGCAAGAAAAATAGGTGATTTGGGAGTTTTAGTGAAGGATGAAATAGAATGTTTTGGAATCTTAAGAATCTCAGTTTTGAATTTTGTTTTATACTTTTCATTTTCACGTAATTTCACAAATGAATACGTCAGTGGACTCAAAGATTATTGCAGAATCCAGCTATCCAGTTCATATTAGAAGCATCGGCATTCAAAATGCTAGAATGTACAAATATAGTGAAAGCTGACCCTACATTTTATCAAGAATCACTTGTGTGATTTTTCTATTAACTATTCAATGAAATGTCACTCCTCAGGCTGACTCCTAGCCAGAGTGCGTTACATTTAGTTCAAGCTCTGTGATATTCAATTTGGTTAGCATTGTCTTTAAATACAAAACAACTGGTTTTGAAATCTGAATTTGTTTAACACTCAATAACCAAACTGAAGAGGCAGGCCACTGCTATTTGCTATGCATGGGATATCTATACTCAATGATAAATCTTGGCTTAAACTTTAATGTGACACTTCATAAATAGATAGGGAAAACTGCATAGTTATCCTACACATGTGTATTTGCCTGAACAATAGTTTAACACATGCAACCTGGCTGCAATCTGTACAAAGAATATCGCTAGCATTTTAATGTGGCATCCCATGGATGGAAGAGTAACCATTATAATGTTGTTAAGATTGTAGTTGTCCCCTGTCAGTTGAAAAACAGTTCTAATTAGGCCAATGGTAATCTTGTGTACAAATTATCTACAAAAAAGGGAAACTGAATATCCTATATTTAGCTCACCTGAGAGTACTGCCTTTTGAAATGTGGGCTAGAGTCAATGTGTGGCTGATTTGATGTGTTCTTTTCTAAAAAAGAAAAAAAAAGTATTACTACATTAATGATTGTTCACTATTATCATAAACAATATGGCAAGATGGTAAGATTATTTTTCTGTGTTGCCCAAATATTTTTTGTTGCATAGAGTCTTCTATTTTCATCTCTACATACCCCTTACTCTTCTGGCAACAGAAATGAATGCTCTGGCTATTGTGGTGGGTATTGACCTGGCCAGAGGGTAGAGCCTATTCAGAATTTTTCAGCGTTAGCCCATGTGAATGATCCAGGTGATAGGCAGGTGATCAAGACTGGGGCAATCTGATTCCAGTATGGGGACTATGCAAGGTCAAGTTGTGGAAAGTGAGACTTTCCTTCTCTAGTCATAAAATCTAGGGTGAGAGCCAGATAAACCTAGGGCTATGTCTTTTGCCACATGAAAAAGATGATCAGAAGAAAGGAAGCTGACACAAAGATTCAAGAGGTGGAACGTCAAACCAAAGAGGTCTCAGTCCTTGGTTTCAGGCCCAGAAGTCAGGAACACTTCTGCCTTTTCAGAAGATGGGTTATATGAGCCAGTAAATTTCCCATTCTCCACTTTAGCTGGTTCACATGGGGATTCGGTCACTTGAAACAGGAAAAGTTATGACTGATACATCACATTAATAAGGCAACAACTCAATAAAATAATGGAGAGGCCACTACATTCAGTATCATTAAATCTAAATACATATGAAATGGCTTTCACCATCACTCTGCTTCTTTCAAATAAGTGGATTTTCCTAAAAGGCAAAAGGAAAAACAACCGTTCAAAAGACCTCAATGAAGCACTCAAATAATTGTTGCCATTCCTAATTATGAGTATTTTAATTAAAAAAAAAAAAACCAGCATTTAAAAACCGCATTTTTTTCAACCTAATTTCTAAAAAGGACCTCCCTAGTAGGCAATTAGGACTGTCAAAGATAAATATTAAACTGTTGATGTAAAGTGGAATTTACATCTGAATATTCTGCTGCGAGTTGCCAGAAGCATTTGTCATGATGTTTTTCGAATCCTATCACCCTGAAGCAGCAGTGTCATCTGTCTTTGCTCGTAGCGATTTCCATGCAGCAACATTAAGAACAAACTTAATTGACAGTCAGTAGGAACCCAAGGGCAGCACACATGATCAATTATCTAAATATGCTGGCGGTTACCAAAGAGAATGGAGTTCATGAATCTCATATAACAAGGTTTTTATGTAAAGAGATTTTTGTTCTTTGGTGGCATAGATATATCACCTGAACCTGAGTTATTTTTATTTCAAATATATATTAAATGAAAGTTCAATACGCTTTCCCCCATTTGAAATCTTGAGAACTTTACCAGGGTGCAAACTAATCCTAAATAGAATTATCAATATTAAGACTGATAGATAGTTCCTATCTGTCAGCTTTTTTCTGAGGATTTCTCTTTTGATGGAAGATTCCTGAAGGCCCCATCTTTCAACCATTTGCACAGGTTGTCACTGTACTGTGACAAATACATTTTGGGAAAGGAAAGGGACTCTATGGCGATTGGATTCTGGGCATCATTTGTTCAAGATTCAAAATTATTGGATATCATATCAAGTCTTTGCTTTAGGAAGTCATTTGTAAAAGAGATAATTAATTTGTTTTATCAAAGGGAGTCATTTTGGGGAAAAATGGTTGATATGTTGTCTGAGAAGAGCTTGTACTATACATGAAGAATTCTGAATACTCAGCTATATACTGTGGTTGAGAAGGCAGGCTTTGGGGTTAGGAGTCAGACAGATTTGGGTTTGAATCTCAACTCTGCGTTTTGCCAGCTGTGTAACCTTAGGCAAGTTTCTTAACTCCTCAATTTCTCATTTGTAAACTGAGCAATGGGAGTATTTCACTCATAGGATTATTCTGAAGTAATGTTTGATAAGGAGATAATGTTTGGAAAGGGCTGAGAACAGAACTGAACACAGAGTAAACACACATTCAGTACTTCGTATTTAAGAATATTTTCATGGGGGCGCCTGGGTGGCTCAGTCGGTTAAGCGGCCAACTTCGGCTCAGGTCATGATCTCATGGCCCGTGAGTTCGAGCCCCGCATCGGGCTCTGTGCTGACAGCTCAGAGCCTGGAGCCTGTTTCAGATTCTGTGTCTTCCTCTCTCTGACCCTCCCCCGTCCATGCTCTGTCTCTCTCTGTCTCAAAAATAAATAAACGTTAAAAAAAAATTTTTTTTTAAAGAATATTTTCATGGTTTTTCTCCAACATTAAGTCTACATTGATGTATGTATCCTAGTAAGAACTGGTTCCTAGGAATTGTTAAAAGATTTCCAGAATATGCAAATTCTATAAAATCTGACAACAGTTTAGCAAGGCTTAATTTGTATATATCCTAGTAAAACGTCCTCTTTTCATTATCATTGTTTGGTGAGGTCTCAGAGGTGGTGATAAACTAGAATTTCTGACAGTCTAACAAAACTATTGCTTGATGAAAAGTGGACATCTTTATTTTAATTTTAAATGTATTATTTTTTTAATATTTCTATCTTTATGTACTTATGTTTTCATGAATTGATTCTTATACCTATTATATGTTAGGCACTGTAGTGGGTAATATTGCATGTACCTTGTCCCAAAGAGTTTGTACAATCTGTGAGAGTTGTTGAGTCAGGCATACATAGCTACAGTAAAAGTCAATAGAAGAAAAATGAACAGTGCTATGGAAGTTTAAGATCAGGAAAGATTTACCTCCAGCTGTGGGTATGAGAAAATGATTCATTTTTTCTGGAGTATTCCTTAAATCTGTTTAAACATTAGAATCATCTGGAGAGGTTTAAAAACCACCACCACCACCACCAAAAATAGTATCTGTACCCTCCCCAGACCAATTAAATCAGAAGCTCTGGAAATGGATCCCAGGCATAGGTGATTTTAAAACTCTCCCCAGGTGATTATAATATCTAAATACTTTTGAGAATAGCTTTCCTATAAGTAGAAGCAATAGCTTAGCTGATACGAATAGGGGTAGGTGGGAATTCCAGGTGGAGAAATTAATGCCCACAAATCAACAATGAGACAGAGTGGAGCACATTGGAGAACGGTGAGTGCCATGGTCTGGTTGGGGTGTAAGGAATGTTCATGCTTAAAGGCCGTGTTGGGACCAGATTATAGGGAAATATGAATTCAATATAAAGGCATTTAGCTTATATTTGTAAGACAACAAAGAACTATAGTGACACGATCAGATTTGTTCTTTAGGGAGAGCATGTGAGTAATCTGTGATATCTGTCATCCTGTTGGTCATTTGTTTGTTTTAGCATTCATTCTCATCTTCTCCCTGGTAGAAATATTACTGCATTTTGGTATCAGGCACTCCTCACATAACTTGGGAGAATATGGTTCTACCTGCCTTCTCCTCCTGGAATGGAGTTTTGCTAACAAGTAATGCATAGCTTTCACCTGGCTACTGTTTATTCTCCAAAGGCAGGGTTGGGAGTGAAATTGGTCCAGTCACATGGCAAGGAAGGATTTATATTCCAGAGGAACCATGGTTTCTTCATCTTGCTGGAACAAGGAGTATTGTCTAAGCATCTGATGATCACAAAGAAAAGCAGACTTAGGATGAAACAGTAGAGCACAGAAAATTAAAGAATTTCAATCCTTACTAATATAACTGGGCTCTTGATTAGATTCTCCTCCACTCTTTTTCCCTCTCCACACTGCCCCAGAACTGCAGTTATGTAAGATAATAATTTCCTTATGGTTTATGTCCATTTGAGACACAGTTTCTGTTAAATAGCCAGAATCACCCACCCTGATTCAACAGAGTTTGGGTAGAGGGAGAGTAACTGGCTCAAGGTTTTTTCTTTTATGTTTGTTTTAATTAAATTAATTAATTAATTTTTTAATTTACATCCAAGTTAGTTAGCATATAGTGCAATAATGATTTCAGGAGTAGATTCCAGTGATTCATCCCCTATGTATAACACCCAATATCATCCCAGCAAGTGTCTTCCTTAATGCCCCTTACCCATTTAGCCCATCTCTCCACCCACAACCCCAATGAGCAACCCTCAGTTTGTTGTATTTAAGAGTTTCTTATGTTTTGTCCCTCTCTTTGTTTTTATACTATTTTTACTTCCCTTCCCTTATGTTCATCTGTTTTGTATCATAAATTCCTCATATAAATGAAGTCATGTGATATTTGTCTTCCTCTGACTAACTTTGCTTGACATAATACCCTCTAGTTCCATCAACGTAGTTGCAAATGGCAAGATTTCATTCTTTTTGATTGCCAAATAATACTCCATTGTGTGTGTGTGTGTGTGTGTGTATATAGTGTGTATATATATATATATATACTGTGTATATGTATATATATATAGTGTATATATATATATATGTATGTGTGTGTGTGTGTGTATATATATATATATATATGTATATGTATATATACCACATCTTCTTTATCCATTCATCCATCAGTGGACATTTGGACTCATTCCATACTTTGGCTATTGTCAGTAGTGCTGCTTTAAACACTGGGGTGCATGTGCCCCTTTGAAACAGCACACCTGTATCCCATGGATAAATGCCTAGTAGTGCAATAGCTGGATCAAAGGGTAGTTCTATTTTTAATTATTTGAGGAATCTCCATACTATTTTCCAGAGTGGCTTCACAAGATTGCATTCCCACCAGCAGTGCAAAAGAGATCCTCTTTCTCCACATCCTTGCCAACATCTGTTTTGCCTGAGTTGGTAATTTTAGCCATTCTGACTGGTGTGATGTGGTATCTCATTGTGGTTTTGATTTGGATTTCCCTGATGATGAGTGATGTGAAGCATTTTTTGATGTGCCTGTTAGCCATTTGGATGCCTTCTTTGGAAAAGTGTCTATTCATGTACTTTGCCCATTTCTTCCCTGGATTATTTGTGTCTTTTTGGGGGGGGGGGGGTGTTGAGTTTGATAAGTTCTTTTTTTTTTTTTTTTTAAGAAATAGTTAAGCTTTTTTTCTATATATATATATGAAATTTATTGTCAAATTGGTTTCCATACAACACCCAGTGCTCATCCCAAAAGATGCCCCCCTCAATGCACAACACACACCCTCCCCACCCTGCCACCCCCCATCAACCCTGTTTATTCTGTTTTTAAGAGTCTCTTATGCTTTGGCTCTCTCCCACTCTAACCTCTTTTTTTTCCTTCCCCTCCCCCATGGGTTTCTGTTAAGTTTCCCAGGATCCACATAAGAGTGAAAACATAGGGTATCTGTGTTTCTCTGTATGGCTTATTTCACTTAGCATCACACTCTCCACTTCCATCCATGTTGCTACAAAGGGCCATATTTCATTCTTTCTCATTGCCATGTAGTACTCCATTGTGTATATAAACCACAATTTCTTTATCCATTCATCAGTTGATGGACATTTAGGCTCTTTCCATAATTTGGCTATTGTTTAGAGTGCTGCTATGAACATTGGGGTACAAGTGCCCCTATGCATCAGTACTCCTGTATCCCTTGGATAAATTCCTAGCAGTGCTATTGCTGGGTCATAGGGTAGGTCTATTTTTAATTTTTTGAGGAACCTCCACACTGTTTTCCAGAGCGGCTGCACCAGTTTGCATTCCCAGCAACAGTGCAAGAGGGTTTCCATTTCTCCACATCCTCTCCAGCATCTATAGTCTCCTGATTTGTTCATTTTGGCCACTCTGACTGGCATGAGGTGATATCTGAGTGTGGTTTTGATTTGTATTTCCCTGATGAGGAGCAACGTTGAGCATCTGTTCATGTGCCTGTTGGCCATCCGGATGTCTTCTTTAGAGAAGTGTCTATTCATGTTTTCTGCCCATTTCTTCACTGGATTATTTGTTTTTCGGGTGTGGAGTTTGGTGAGCTCTTTATAGATTTTGGATACTAGCCCTTTGTCTGATATGTCATTTGCAAATATCTTTTCCCATTCTGTTGGTTGCCTTTTAGTTTTGTTGGTTGTTTCCTTTGCTGTGCAGAAGCTTTTTATCTTCATGAGGTCCCAATAGTTCATTTTTGCTATTAATTCCCTTGCCTTTGGGGATGTGTCAAGTAAGAAATTTCTGCGACTGAGGTCAGAGAAGTCTTTTCCTGCTTTCTCCTCTAGGGTTTTGATGGTTTCCTGTCTCACATTCAGGCCCTTTATCCATTTTGAGTTTATTTTTGTTCTGTGTGCACTCGAGAAGAAAGTATATTCTGTTGCTTTGGGATGCAGCATTCTAAATATATCTGTCAAATCCATCTGATCCAATGTATCATTCAGGGCCCTTGTTTCTTTATTGATTCTCTGTCTAGATGATCTCTCCATTGTTGTAAGTGGAGTATTAAAGTCCCCTGCAATTACCACATTCTTATCAATAAGGTTGCTTATGTTTGTGAGTAATTGTTTTATATATTTGGGGGTTCCTGTATTCGGCGCATAGACATTTATAATTGTTAGCTCTTCCTGCTGGATAGACCCTGTAATTATTATATAATGCCCTTCTTCATCTCTTGTTACAGCCTTTAATTGAAATTCTATTTTGGTCTGATGTAAGTACGGCTACTCCAGTTTTCTTTTAACTTCCAGTAGCATGATAGATAGTTCTCTATCCCCTCACTGTCAATCTGAAGGTGTCCTCACGTCTAAAATGAGTCTCTTGGGGCGCTTGGGTGGCTCAGTCGGTTGAGTGTCCGACTTCAGCTCAGGTCATGATCTCATGGTCCGTGAGTTCGAGCCCCGTGTCGGGCTCTGTGCTGACAGCTCGGAGCCCAGAGCCTGTTTCAGATTCTGTGTCTACCTCTCTCTCTGACCCTTCTCTGCTCATGGTCTGTCTCTGTCTGTCTCAAAAATAAACATTAAAAAAATTAAAAATAAAATAAAATAAAATAAATAAAATAAAATAGTCTCTTGTAGACAGCAAATAGATGGGTCTTGTTTTTTTTATCCATTCTGATACCCTATGTCTTTTGGTTGGCACATTTAGTCCATTTACGTTCAGTGTTATTATAGAAAGATAGGGGTTTAGAGTCATTGTGATGTCTGTGGGTTTCATGCTTGTAGTGATGTCTCTGGTTCTTTGTCTCACAGGATCCCCCTTAGGATCTCTTGTAGAGCTGGTTTAGTAGTGAAGAATTCCTTCAGTTTTTGTTTGTTTGGGAAGAGCTTTATCTCTCCTATTCTAAATGACAGATTTGCTGGATAAAGGATTCTCAGCTGCATATTTTTTTCTGTTCATCACATTGAAGATTTCCTGCCATTCCTTTCTGGCCTGCCAAGTTTCAGTAGAGAGATCCATCACAGGTCCTATCGGACTTCCTTTATATGTTAGAGCACGTTTATCCCTAGCTGCTTTCAGGATTTTCTCTTTATCCTTGTATTTTGCCAGTTTCACTATGATATGTCGTGCAGAAGATCGATTCAAGTTACGTCTGAAGGGAGTTCTCTGTGCCTCTTGGATTTCAGTGCCTTTTTCCTTCCCCAGATCAGGGAAGTTCTCAGCTATTATTTCTTTAAGTATACCTTCAGCACCTTTCCCTCTCTCTTCCTCCTCTGGAATACCAATTATGCGTATATTATTTCTCTTTAGTGCATCACTTAGTTCTGTATTTTTCCCCTCATACTCCTGGATTTTTTTATCTCTCTTTTTCTCAGCTTCTTCTTTTTCCATAATTTTATCTTCTAGTTCACCTATTCTCTCCTCTGCCTCTTCAATCCAAGCTGTGGTCACCTCCATTTTATTTTGCAGCTCATTTATAGCATTTTTAGCTCCTCCTGGCTGTTCCTTAGTCCCTTGATCTCTGTAGCAATAGATTCTCTGCTGTCCTCTATACTGTTTTCAAGCCCAGTGATTTATTTTATGAGTATTATTTTAAATTCACTTTCCATTATATTGTTTAAATCGTTTTTGATCAGTGCGTTAGCTGTCGTTATTTCCTGGACGTTTTTTTGAGGGGAATTATTCCGTTTCGTCATTTTGGATTGTCCCTGGAGTGGTGTGGAACTGCAGGACACTTCCCCTGTGCTGTCTTGAATAACTTGCATTGGTGGGTGGGGCCACAGTCAGACCTAATATCTGTCCCCAGCCCACTGCTGGGGCCACAGTCAGACTGGTGTGTACCTTCTCTTCCCCTATCCTAGGGGCAGGATTCACTGTGGGGTGGTATGGCCTCTGTCTGGGCTACTTGTGGTAGACACCACTGCCAGGCTTGTGGTGGTGGGGATCTGGCGTATTAGCTGGGGTGGATCGGCAAGGTGCACAGGGGCAGGAGGGGCAGGCTCCGCTTGCTTTTCCTTTGGTGATCCGCTTTGGGAGGGGCCCTGTGGCACCCGGAGGAACTTAGACCCGTGGCAGGATGGATATGGATCCACAGAAGCACAGCATTGGGTGTTTGTGTGGTGCAAGCAAGTTCCCTGACAGGAACTGGTTCCCTTTGGGATTTTGGCTGGGGGATGGGTGAGGGAGATGGCGCTGGCGAGCACCTTTGTTCCCCGCCAAGCTGAGCTCTGTCGTCCAGGGCTCAACAACTCTCCCTCCCGTTGTCCTCCAGCCTTCCTGCTCTCCGAGCAGAGCTGTTAACTTACAACTTTCCAGATGTTAAGTCCTGCTTGCTGTCAGAACACATCCATCCAGCCCCTCCGCTTTTGCAAGCCAGACTCGGGGACTCTGCTTTGCCGCCGGGCTGCCCCTCCGCCCCGGCTCCCTCCTGCCAGTCTGCGTGGTGCACACCACCTGTCTGCCCTTCTACCCTCTTCCATGGGCCTCTCGTCTGCGCTTGGCTCCAGAGACTCCGTTCTGCTAGTCTTCTGGCGGTTTTCTGGGTTATTTAGGCAGGTGTGTGTGGAATCTAAGTGATCAGCAGGACGTGGTGAGCCCAGCGTCCTCCTATGCCATGATATTCTCTCCCAATCTCGAGTTTGTAAGTTCTTAATAGATTTTGTATACTAACTCTTTATCTGATATGTCATTTGCAAATATCTTCTCCCCTTCCCTTGTTTCCCTTTTAGTTTTGCTGATTGTTTCCTTTGCTGTGTGTGGAAGCTTTTTATCTTGATGAGGTCCCAATATTTCATTTTTGCTTTCTGGAGACATGTTGAATAAGAAATTGCTGCAGCTGAGGTCAAAGAGATTGTTGCCTGTTTTCTCCTCTAGGATTTCTCTGGCTTCTTGTCTTATGTTTAGGTCTTTCATCCATTTTGAGTTTATTTCTGTGTAGTGTATAAGACAATGGCCCAGGTTCGTTTTCTGCATGTCGCTGTCCAGGTTTTCCAGCACAATTTGCTGAAGAGCTGGTCTTTTTTTTCTGCTGGATGTTCTTTCCTGCTTTGTCAAAGATTAGTTGACCATGTGTTTGTGGGTCCATTTCTTGGTTTTCTATTCTGTTCCATTGATCTGAGTGTCTGTTTTTGTGCCAGTACCATGCTGTCTTGGTGATTACAGCTTTGTAATACAGCTTGAAGTCTGGGATTATGGTGCCTCTGGCTTCAGTTTTCTTTTTCAGGATTGCTTTGGTTATTCAGGGTCTTTTCTGGTTCCATACAAATTTTAGGATTGTTTGTTCTAGCTCTGTGAAGAATGCTGGTGTTAGTTTGATAGGGACTTCACTGAATATGTAGCTTTCTTTGGGTAATATCAGCAATAATCAGCTCAAGGTTTAAAATTGACTAGGAGAGTGGTGTCTGGGTGGCTTAGTTGGTTAAGCATCCGACTTCTGCTCAGATCATGATCTCAAGGTACTTTAGTTCAAGCCCTGCATTGGGCTCTGTGCTGACAGCTCGGAACCTGGAGCCTGCTTCAGATTCTGTATCTCCTGCTCTCTCTGCTCCTCCCCCACTTGTGCTCTGTCTCTCTCTGTCTCAAAAATAAATAAAAATAAAAAAATAATTGGCTAGGAGAATAGTACAATTAATAGAAATAAAAATTTGGGGAAGAGGAGGAAGTATCATTTCTTGTCATGTGTTTGAAGGGCCACTGGAAGTAGGCACAAACGTCCAGTACCTTTTATGGTTAGAAGAAAGGATGAAGCTAATGGTACATATGTGTGAGTCATTTGCATGCATATATGGAATTTTAAAAGGCAAGTGAGAGTCCCAGAATAGAGATTGGAATAGCCTGACCTTACCTACCTGAGTCTACAAATTCAATTCACTTTTGCATTTACGTCCTTGTCAGAGGGGTTTTTCTCTTCCTCTACTGCATAAGCAAGAACTTAACTGGGGATCACTATGCATAATTTCCAGAGGTTCCTAAGTGGGAAATCACACAGAATGCCATGTGTTCTCACCACAGAAGTTTAGGAGGAGTGGGGTCCTAATTCTGAAACATTAGACTCAATTCTTTATCAAACTTCTGCTCTGCTTTGTCATTTGGACCTTGATGCACTTTTGTAGAGCACAGAGGTTGAAAGAATAGGAGTTCTTTTTGAGTCCTAAGGTGCAGCCTTAGAAAATACTCTTTAATTTTTGTTTCTGTGACCTGGTATTGAGATTGATTTCCATTTCAACAGAAATTCTACCACTAAATCTGAAATCTTTGTTTCTTTAATTGAAAAATGGAGTTTATACAACTTTCATATAGCTCATTCACACTGAGTAATCATAGGTGTGTTTTATTTATTTTTTAAAATGTTTATTTACTTATTTTGAGAGAGACAGACCATGCAGACACATGAATTGTGGACAGTAAGAGAGAGGGAGAGAGAAAATGCCAAGCAGACTCCATGCTGTCAACACAGAGCCCCATGAGAGGCTTGATCTCACACTCGTGAGATCATGACCTGAACCAAAATCAAGCATTGGTAGCTTAGCCTGCTGAGGTACCCAGGCACCCCCACATGTGTGTTTTAAATAACGTGAGACCAATCTTACTGCTAATGACCAACTAGAAACCATGATTCCAGCTCTGAAATGATTACATGGTCTTAATTATAAAACTGCATTTCTCTCTATAAATAAATATCAGCTTCATTCACCTTGAATTCAACTGAGCTACCTTTGGCTGCTAACACCTATGAAAAAATGTGGCCTTTTGGTTTAGGATGTTTGGTTCATAGTAGGATCTATTATCTCAATTATCCAAACATAGAAAGTAGGCACAGCCATAATCCTTTTTCTAGGATTTTTATGTAATCACTGATTATATCTGGCTTATACATGATTCTAATGAAGAGCTACTTGAGATTAATTGTGTTTTTTATATCTACATAGAGGAACGTTGCTCATATACTCATATACTTAGACTCTATGGATACCTCGCCCTCAAAATACCAAATACTGCAGCCAGTTCTACCAGAATTTGATTCTTTGGATAGAGATTGTTAGCCTTCCTTACCTGAGACTTCTATATCTCTGTTTAACATTTTGCAAAGAAAGTGTCTATACTTGGTAAACAAATGGACAAAGAATTTCAAATCCTTTCATTTGGCTTGAGACTGGTCTTGAATATGTTCTAGTGAAGCATGATTTTCTAACTGTGAATTAATTTTGTGTCTTACAATAACAGTTGGAATTTAAAAATAATTATCTTAATAGCTGATGGCAGAATTCTCTTGGAGGGAATTACATTTATTAGAAAAATTCCTCGATCAATGCCTATTGTAGAAGGCAGGTCCACAGGCCTGGACAGGGCTGAGTCTCAAGCCTTCTGAGAAGAAAACTGATTCTCTCTGCCTAACAAAAGGAGAAGTTTTTGGAGCTCCTAGAACTGTTTAATAAGAAAGGATCATGAGGTAGACAATAAATGATAATGGCTTTATGGTCTGTAGGGTATTCAGTCTGTTGATGTCCATTTCTCCAGTAAGATCCGCTAAACTCATGATCCTGTATGTATGGATTTAGTGTAAACCAGTGATGGGACCTTCATGTTTCAGGAGAGGTGGTATAAATAGAGACACCACCTCTGCTTTCAGGGATCCAGAATCCAAAAATCCCATAAACATGAATGCTCCAAGAGAATTTGCTGAAGTTCTGAATCTGTGCCAGCTAGGGAAATGGTGAAGGAGTATTTTGGGGCTTGAATTAAAATGACTTGGCTCAGGGGCACCTGGGTGGTTCAGTTGGTTAAGCGTCTGACTTCAGCTCAGGTCATGATCTCCTGGTTCGTGAGTTCGAGGCCCGCATCAGGTTCTGTGCTAACATCTCAGAGCCTGGAGCCTGCTTTGAATTCTGTGTCTCCCTCTCTGTCTGCCCCTCCTCCACTCACTCTGTCTCTCTCTCTGTCTCTCTCTCAAAAATAAATAAACATTAAAAAAATTTTTAAAAATGACTTGGCTCAGAGTGGCAGGGAGGACTCTGACTCTATCTGGGATTCACTCATTACAAGTTAGGACTGTCTTGGCCACTCCTTCTACACAGTGTAATTGGGGAAAAAAGACAAAAAGAAGAAGGTAAAAGAAAGTGCAACATGGATTTGCATCTGAATGAGCTTAGGTGTTCAAGGACTAATGTGGGCAGATGAGGACAGAAAATCAATGTGAGTCAAGATTGTGGTCACAGGATCTCTTCTGAATTCAAGTTTACTAGCCTTAATTTTCAACTTCTCATGCCTTTCACATTTCTCTGCATGCCTTTTCCCTATCACAAATCACTGGTTTGTTAATTGATGGTGTGTGTTTTTTGAAACTAATAATAACCACGTCAACACTAATACTTTATTTTGTACAGGTAACCCTTTACAATTTGCAAGACTTTTTATAATCATCTCATTTGATCTTTACAGTAACCTTGAAGAATATATAGGACTTTATCATTATTGTCATTTACAAATAAATTCCAGGAAGGTTAAGTATTCATTCTCAGTCACATAGTTAGCAAGGGTTGCAATTTCTTTTTTCTTTTGAATAGCTTTATTTGAGGTGTAATTAACATGTAATAAATTGCACGTATTAAATGTACAATCTGATAAATTTTAACATGTGTATACACCACTGAAGAAAAATCACCTCAAATAGTGAATATATCCATTACCCCCCAAAATTTCCTTGTTCTACTTTATATAATCTCTCTCTTGACCCTCCCACACCACCCTAACACCCATTCCCAGGCAACCACTGATCTGATTTTTATCACTCTGTTAGTTTGAATTTCCACGGTTATATATAAATTGAATCATATAATATATATTCTTTTTTTTTCTGTCTTTATCACTTAATATAATTATATTGAGATTCAGGTTTAGCAAATAGCAGTAGTTGATTTTTTTAATTGCTGAATTGTAATCCATTGTGTAGCTATACCCCAATGTATCTGTCCACTCACCTGTGGGCAGACCTTTGGGTTGCTTCTAGTTGTTGGCTACTCCAAATAAATCTACTGTGGATATTTGTGTACAAGTTTGCATAAAGACATATTCTTTCTTTTCTCTTAAGTACATACCTAGTAGTGGAATGGCTGGATTATATGATGGTGAGTCTATGTTTAAATTTTAAGAAAATCTAAAATTGTATTACAAAGTAGTTATACTCTTGTATATTTTCACTAGCAGTGTGTGAAATTGCCAGTTGTTCCACATTCTTACCAAAACATGTTATGGTCAATCTTTTTAATTTTAGCCACCCTGGTCTATGTATAGTTGTATCTCATTGTGATTCTAATTTGCATTTCCCTAATGACTAATGGTGTTGAAGATTTTTTCATGTGTGTATCTACATCCATGTATCTCTTTTGTTGAGATGTCTGTTGAAATCAATCTCTTACTTACATTTAAATTGTTTTTCAGTCAATGTTATTACTGAATTGTAAAAGTTCTTTCTATATTCTATATAAAAGTTCTTTGATGTATGTTTATCTTGTAATTATTTTCTCCTAGTCTGTGGCTTCTATTTTCATTTTCTTAACAGTGATTTTTAAAACACAGAAGTTTTTTTTTTAATTTTGATTAAATCCAAGTTATCAATTTCATTATTTGTGGATCATGCTTTTCATACTGTATCTAAGAAAGTTTTCCAACAGTTATGATATTTTGTCCTGAAAGTTTTATCATTCCAGGTATTGCATTTTGGTCTATCATCTATTTTTGAGTTAATAATGTTTTATATGGTGTGAGGAATGGACTGAAGTGTTTGTTTCCCCCCCATTGGATTTTCAATGGTTCTGACATAGCTTCCTGAAAAGACCATGCTTTCATCCTTTCTACACTAAATTGCCTTTGCTGCATAGCCAGCTTAACAATTCTTAGACCGATAGTAAGAAATGAAAGCTTGAAAATCTATGATTCAAGACTCTTGGGTTGAAGGCTTTTAAATGATTTCCCCATTCCATAAGTCTCTTTAGTCAAAGACCAGAGTTCTCCTGTCAACGTTTATTATAGTCATCAACTTCGGGGTACAGTGTCCAAGGCACTTGTAAGTAACTGTGCTAATTAAAGTGTCTATTTCCTCTTAAGCACATGCCAAATGTTCATCTGTCAGTCAGACTGATCCAGGAGACATTGTAACCTCAACTGAGGAAGCCCTATTATTATATACTGAAAGGACTTATTGAGATAATCACTGTCAAAGAAGTCAAAGGAGAATATATAAATGGGAGAATGTAATGCTTGATCTGATCCAAAGCAATTAATATAATTTTCTGTTTCATTTAAATTTGCTGATATGACAGTTGTGCAGAGTTTGATTCATGAGGATTTGATTTAAATCCTAATTTTTTTAAGAGGAAATTAATCCAGAAAAGAATAAAATTTAAAAATATCTTACAATAAATTTCCTTAACATTTTTAATTATTATTAATATAACAAGGTTAATTATATAGCTGATAATACAGTGTTCATTAATATGCTAAGATCCATCATATGTCAACTTTTTATTTGAAAAGGGTTCGTAGACTGAGACCTTGGTTATTGGTCATTTATTATTTCTCATTTGTAGTTGAGGAATGGCTCATTTTAGTTTAACCTACATAATCAAAAAACTTTGATTTAGTACTTACATAGTGAATAAGAGTAATGTCTTCTCAGTATTTTATGACATGTTGTTTTGATGTCTCTGCGGGGAGGAAGACATTTCTTTTGAAAACCAGAAATAAATCCTCCTGAAGTAATTTGAAAACCTCTGCACAGTGAAGTTTCCAAGGACATACAAAAAAAAAAAAATCAGAGACTTGTTACCCAGGTATATCTTCTCCCTCATCCCTTAGGGCATTTGCGTCTGCTCTTCCTATAGAGAAGGACAATTCTGTAATCATGACCAAGGGTTGATTCAAAATTTTATTGAAGTTACCTACATATTCTTCATTTGGAAAGTAGCTATCTGTCCCTGATGGGCAGAGGCCCAATGTAACTTACGTTGATGTCTCCAATGGCTATGTTGCCTGGCAGAACAGGTGCTTACTCAAAATTTATTGGAAGATGTGGACAGATATCATAGATACTTTAACCAACTATGACTAAATTAGTCTTAATATAAGATGATACAGAAAATCATTAGATTTAAATAATTTGTGTCTCTTTATACATTTGAATTTCAGAAGGGGGAATTCCATATTATTATTTGGTAGAATCCTACTTTCAAAGGTATTAACTAAAAATTCTTCATCATCTAGAACATGTACTTTGACTAGTTGGTTTACATAAATGCATGAATATTATTAAATAAATCTGACTACTCTGAGGCAGCTCTTCTCCCTTTACACTTGCAGTGCTTTCAATCAAATTAATAGAATGCTTGACTTAAACTAGGCTAAAATAATAGGGGTACTTTCATTATGTAAATAAGAAACTCAATTGCTGGCAATGGTGTGACTCAAAAACGTCATGGCTCTGGGTTGGCTTCCCTGTGAGTCTCTGGCCTTCTTAGGGCTGCTGTTTGTGTCATACCTTCACAAAACTATGTTCAATGCAGGAACCAGGGAGTGGTAAGAGGTGAAGCTTCTTCCCCATTTACTTCTTATCCAAGAAGGGGAAATATTCCTAAGAGTTCTTTTATTCACACTCTTTCTAGGCTTGTTTTATGTCACATTGATTAGAACCAGATTGTAAACTTCCTCCCTTCTGAAATTAATTCAGGGGCTGTTCTCACCATCTTGGGGTGTTCTCTCTTACTTAACAAAATGGTGCCTTATTAGTAAGGAATAGGTGGTATTATATGGCTTGTAAATAATTAGCAGCTTCTCTGCCCTCCTTACCACTGAATACCACTGAATGCTGTTTGTTAACACTGGAGAGGCTAGCAGATTTGGGAAAGAACACCTAACTCATCATCTCTAAGTTCTGTGACTCTTTGAAGTACCTTGCCATAAGGTAGCCAATAAACTGTTACCAAGATTTTCATAGTCGTTCCATCACCCATCCCCACTTGAGGATTTTGTTCTTTTCCACTATATCCTAACCCCTATCACATATATGTACTTTCCATCTTTCTCCCTACAGTTTAGGTATATTTTAATTTTCATTTTATCAATTTCATGTTTCTATTATTAGGACTAAAAAGTATTTACAACTGAGCCATTTTGTATGCTCTGAATCATTTTCCTTTCCAGTATAATGTTTTTCTTATTTATGTATTTTATCAATTTCATTTCATGAAGATATATTGTCCAAAACCTTTGGAGCTTTTCCAACTATATTGGTTGCTTTCTGGTCTTGTGCATAGCTATTGTCTTACAGTCTCCTTTCACCATTATTCTGGAGTGTCAGTTTACCACATTTGAGTTCAAACACTGTTTAAGAATTTCATGTTTTCCTCTTTCTTGGTTTACTCCCTTGCTTAGATGGTTCATATCTTTGAAGAGATTTTCAAGATTAGGCCACATAGGAAATCAGGTTTTTTGAGACTTCGAATGCTTAAAGAAAATTTTTTTCTATCTTCACAGATAACTGATGATTTAGATAGGTGAAGAATTTTTCTTCAGAATTTTAAGAAATTGCTTTACTGTTTTTTTGTTTTGTTTTGTTTTCCATCATTGCTTTTGAAAGGTTTAATGTCATTCTTATTTTTGATCTTTTGTATGAGTATATATATTTCATACATACCCAGCTCCCTGGAAACTTGTAGGAACTTTTTCACTTGTCTCTAGAATTCAGAAATTTTACATTGATATGCATGGGAGAAGGCTTATTTATATTTATTTTTAGTAGTAATTTTATTGAGATAGTTGTAGATTGAGACTACTTGTAAGAAGTGATAGAGATTCTGAATAGTCTTTATGTATAACCTTTACTCATTTTAAGTGTTAATAATTTACAAAATAATGGTACAATATCACAACCAGAATATTGATAATGATGCAATCTATTGCTAAAATAAAATTTTCCTAATCTTCCTTATATTTCATTTGTGGGTATATGTGTGTATTTAGCTCTATAAATATATGTTTAGCTCTATAAATATATGCATATATAGATAAGGATATTTTCATATCCACGATCACAGTAAAGATATTGAGTATATCATCTATCTTTGGGGAAATGTCTATTCAGATTCTTTACTCATTTCTAATATTGTGTTATTTGTCTCTTTATTATTGAGTTCTAAGTGTTCTTTGTATATTAACCCACAAGTCCCTTATCAAATACATGACTTTCAAATATTTTCAGTGGGTTAAAATTTCACCTTCTTTTTACTTTTTGACAGTTCCCTCTGAAACATAAAAGTTTTTAAGCTTGATGAAATCCATTTTTTTCCTTTTTTATATAAAATTTTTTAATGTTTATTTATATTAGAGACAGAGAGAGAGAGGTGGAGTAGCAGAGAGAGAGGGAGACATAGACTCCAAAGCAGGGTCTGAACTGTCAGCACAGAGCCCGTCGCCGAGCTCGAACCCACAAACTGTGAGATCATTACCTGAGCTGAAGTCAGAAGGTTAACCAGCCGAACCACCCAGACACCCCAAATCTATTTTTTTTCTATTTTTTCTCTGGTTGCTGTGCTTTTGGTGTCATATCGAAGAAACCATTGCCAAATCCAAGGTCAAGAAAATGTATACTTACATTTTCTTCTAAGACTTCTGTAGTTTTAGCTTTTACATCCAGGAGTTTGATTTATTTTGAATTAATTTTTGTATGTGGTACAAGGTGGAAATCCAAATTCATTCTTTTGCAGGTAGAAATCCAGTTTTACCAGCACCATTTGTTTAAAAGACGATCCTTTCTCCAATGGATGATCTTGGCACTCATTGAAATCAATTGACTGAAGGTGTATCGGTTTGTTTCT
This sequence comes from Puma concolor, assembly GCF_028749965.1. NCBI lineage: Eukaryota > Metazoa > Chordata > Mammalia > Carnivora > Felidae > Puma > Puma concolor. The sequence continues at coordinate 40,720,920 of NC_141668.1, read as the reverse complement.
ACACTCTTAATTCTATTTTATATCTATAAATGCAATAGCATCAAGAATCCAGAAATACATTTCTGTATATGTATGTCCACCTTTTGCCAATAGCACACTGTTTTTGATTAATGTTGCTTTGTGGTAAATTTCAAAATTGGGAAGTGTGAGTCCGCCAACTTGGTTCTTTTTCAAAATTGTTTTAGCTATTTATGGAGTCCTTTGCAATTATTTATGACTTTTAGGATGAGATTTTTTTGTTGTTGTTGGATATAGAAACTTGGACTTAATCCCTGTTTTCAATATAGTCCCCTACCCCATCTGTGCCAAAGATTCTCTGTCTACTCTCCAGGAAATAGGGCTCCACTCCTCTTCTGGATAGGGAAATAGTAGTGGCTAGTGGCACAGAATCTAGAAGAATCTCTAGATATCTAACTGCTTCTACTTCTTTTTTTAAAATACACACATTTAAGCTTTTATTCGAAGAAATATGAAAGGAAGAAAATGAACTCTCAGAGAAATCCTTGAGTCCATAGAGCTTCAGGTTTGGCCCCTGATTGCTTTCCTTTTTTGCTTTGTCATTAAAAAACTTTGCAATAATTGCCTATAAATTCAACTTTCAATTAATCTTCATATGTTTAGTACCTCCTTTAAACCAATTCCAAAAGTTCCTTATGCCATCAACTTTTGAGCCTTTCATGAGTTCTAGGACCAAATGAAAATCAAATTGCTTATTGGTTCTCCACATTGTTGACTTAGGGCTCAGCTTTCTGGGATCTGCTGTCAGTGATGACATGTCTATCTGCTTTCCAGAATCTGAAATGTTGTAATTATTGCTTCCTCTATTCTTTTCTTCATCTCTGTGGGTTTATTGATATTAAAATACCTCTTTATTGTCATTTTTAGAGTTTCAGGAAGGAGTGGGTTTAAATATATGTGTTCAATCTTCCATTGCCATCTTTTGCTGGAAGTCTTCTTAGCACTAGTTTTTTTTTATATAGTATTATTGAGAACTTCTTTCAATATGATTAAATTCTTTCACTGCACAATTTTTAATAGTTGCATCATGTTCTATTATGGAAATATATGATCATTTATTAAATAACTTTCTTTGGGGGACATTACCAGTTTTTCTTTTTATTTTGAAAGCAAAGCTGTGATGAACCTCCATGTGGAAAATTTTTCACATTTCCATAAGTATTTCCCTAGAATACATTCCCATATCTGGTATTATTCAATCAAAAGGTACATAAATGTATTAAAACTTTTGATATTTATTGCTCAATAACCCAACAGGGAGGTTTTATTGATTTCCTGTCTACCAGCTATTTATGAGAGTCTTCTCTTCCCCATATACTCATTAATGTTGGCCATTATCATTTAAAAAAATTCTCCTATACTTTTTTTTTCAGACCAGAAATGTACACAACACAGTTGAATTTGCTATAATGTAATTATTAAGAAGAATGGCTTAAAACCCATTATCCTAGAACTGAATATATTATATTTGGCATTATCTATAAATTTTAACCAATTTATACTAAAAAATAAAACCCTCCATTTAGCAGGTCACGTGGTTTGCTTATTTAGAAGTATGTATATTTCCTAATTCTTCCCAGCTATTTCAGTAGAAAACTCTCTTGCTCAATTAACTATTGACTAAGGAAAATGTGAGCCTTATTCACCATGGAATTGGTAGAAAATTTATAAATCCTACTTAGATAATTTTCTGTGCCACTCACTATAGAACAAAATTTTGGAAGTCTTGATCAATTATTTATTCATGGCTGAGCAGGTTTGGGACTTTTTTCTTCTGTATTTGTTAATTTGGGGAGAATAACTTGGTCTTGCCATAGTTAACTGCTCCAAAATTTCATTCAGTAATGTTAGTCTTACCTGTTGTTTATTTGGTCTTTAAAGAATATAAAACTGTTCTAAATAGCCTTAGATAATGTCTACGTACAAAGTTAATTTTTCCTGTTCACATTTATTAAAATCTTAGAGACAACAAGTAATTATGAAAGATTGTTTGAATGATAGGCAATCCATCTATCCCTCATGAACTGTGACTTCCGAATACCTTTTAACTGCTGAACCCTTCTTTAACATGAAATTTTAAGTCCTATTTGCTTGACTTCCCCTTACTCCTGATAAGATGAGCAATTTCCATTAGATGGAAATGCCAAGAATACTTTGCTAGCTCTCTGAGTCATGTAATTGAGTGTCTCATTTTTACAACTGCCAAAATGGAGACAGATTTTGTAACTATGTGTCTCCTCCTCATTTTTCCTATGGTGTAATCCATTTATTTACTTTCTTTCTGGCTATAATTAACTTATATTTGTATTTTCTTTTATTAAATATTGCTGGAAGCCGAGCTATCCCAGCCTGAGTGGCAAAGCCCGGGCTGTGGACGGATTGGTGACTGCAAGGCGGCCCGCCGACAGGGAAGCTTCTTGTCCTCCCGCTTTTAGGTAATTTGGCCTTGAAAGTACCTGGGGTATTGTCTGTTGGGGAATTGCCCTCGGCAGGCCCCCTGGGAAAAGAACCATTAGGGAAGAAAATAAGGTTCCGCAAGAAATTGTGCGGCCTTACATTTAGCCCTTGCCATTCCCTATGGAGACTCCCCTACTTGCAGGAAGGATAGCCTCGTGCAGTTGCCAGCAAAGGCGGCCAACGAAGAAGAGACATGTGGATCCGAAAGCCCCACTCCGGTAACTAAGGAGTGTATCTATGGACACAGGTCACTCTGACCCCTAGGCCCACCTGGCCCCCCGGAGGCATTCCAGATGATGCTTGAACCTAGTCGGTTAAAGTACAGAATGGTTCATTGGCTCCTAGGTGCATTGTCTGAGAATGTATAAGGCGTGGGTTTCTAAGGCCCTCTTGGCCCCCTTCCTGGCACCTCGGACCCAGGCAAACACTTTTGTTCTTCAAAACCAAGAATGGTTCAGGGAAACAACTAAGAGGTCATGTCCCTGAAACTGTTCCACTTGAGGTGTTGAGAGATAAATGACCTTTCGCGAAAACAGCAAAGCAAATGCTTTATAAATTATAGATAAACATAGATACATAATAAAAATAATAAAAGAAATTAATCAATAAGCAAAGGGCAGGAGGGAACGTTATGACAAAACAATCATGTTATTCCTTTTTGGGTGATTATACAAAGGAACAATTTTAAAATTGGGTAATGTTAGAAAAACATAGATGGCGTATGTTACAAGGAAACCACTAGCAAATATAATGCCACGTTTACTGCAATAAATTGGCCAGTTCAACACACTGCTGTTGTCTGTGTCCATTTTTATTTTAGTTTTAGTTTTTTATTTTAGTTTTTTATTTTCCAGTTTTTTATTTTAGTTTTATTTTATTTTCACCGACGCCGTTCTTCCTTCGGGAACCCCTGGACCTGCTGGAGCTGGACTCCGGCAAAATATAAAGGACCCAAATATAAATATAAAACATAAGTTTGTATGTATTTATATAAAATACAAATATATTTTGTCAGTTTCTAATTCATTATAAAAACACATTAAGAAACAAAGGCAAAGGAAATTTTTTAAAATGGCATGGACAGTGGGGAGTCTTTAAAGTTTCCCAAAAAGGACGATGAATTGATTATATTTGTAATTTAGAAAGCTAATGCACGTAGCTCTGTCAAGATAGATTAGAGGAAATTCAGACTGGAGGCAGAATGGCAGATTAAGGACATTATAAAAGTTGTTGGCCTGCAGAATTTCACAGCCACAAAGGAGAATACAACCCTGCATATCAGACAGAATACAGTCTGTTCTGTTCTGTTACAGTTCTGTTCTGTAAAATAGAAACTACTCTAGGTTTTTCAGAGGAAATTTAATGATGAAAATTGTTTACCATGAGTGTTGGAGGATCTGGGAAGCCAAACTTGAAATTGTGAGGCAGTCTGGAGTTTAGCAACAAGCGCTACCACTACTCTGAAGAGAAAGCGAGAAGGAGGTGATAGACAAAGCCCACAACTGGGGCAGTCATGCTAGAGCTGCATGCGTGGCAAGGGCAGGGTGCTAGGTCATGGAAGAGGGGAGAAGCTGTTTAAAGTTACTAACAGAAGACAACTGCTGCTTATGGTATCATCACCCTACCTCCGGTAGGTGAGGGAGGAGGAAATATTCTCGCTTCTCACCTTCTCACAAGCTCCAGTCAATTCACTGTCTCCCACTGGCTGAACCTACCTGGATGCCGGTGGACAAGAGAAGGAGGGTAATGTAGTTGTCCTACTGGGCAGGACAGAGCAGGAAAAGGACAGTATGGGTCTGAGCCTAAAGCAGGTCAAAGACTTGTACTGCATATAAAGGGATGTGGTTTGTGCCATAAAATAAGGGTGAACAGTTTATGAGAGAACCAGTGTGAAAGGTCAATTTCTACTGGAATGAGAGTACAGCTGATGACGACCCACAGACAACAATGTTTTGGTAGAGGAATGAAGGCTGATTTGGGAAGAAAGAGAGCAAATTTTATTGTAAATATAGCTGCCACTAAATTTTAAGGGGTTTGATTGACTTACCAGAAGTGTAAAGGAGAATGAGAGCTTAAATACTTAGATTTTCAAAAACATCATCTTGCAGTCTATGGGTGTAGAAAAATGTATGGAAGTTATTTTTTTTTTTAGTGGATGATTTGCAAATATTTTTTTAAATGGCTTTTGGAAATGAATTTTGAGGATTCCAAAGAGAAGGACAATGAACTTTCCTGCCTGACATTCAGCTCAATTTCAGAAGTTGTGTTTCCTCTGTTCTGAAAGTTTGGGCAAGGGCTCTCAGCCCTATTGTTGCTGGAAAAACCACTGAGCAATTATGGCTGCAGCAGTGCCCAGCATTGCCACAAATAGCATGAGACTAAGTTCACTGTTTATGCCAGACCTCACACTATATACCATTATTCCAGCTCTAAAGCTGTTATATGTTCCTAATACCTTAGCCATATTTGTCCCCATACATAAATAACAACTTACTTCCCCCTGAATTTGACCAACCTGCCTTTAGCTGCTAATGTATGATTCTTTGGATTTTTACTTAGGTATAATTTTCCTTTTGCTTTTTAGTCCTGGGATATAGTTATCTCATCTTCTAAATATATAGAATGTGCACATAATTATTCTTTTTTGAACATTTATAGTGAGTAAACCCATCATGTTTATGACTAGTGAAGACCTGTTTATAATTCTTTATGTGTTTCTATATCTATAAATAAGACAATTACCCTGACATTTTTGGGTCTTAAAATACATGTCATTCCCTTCTTTTTCTTCTATTTTACCCTACATGACCCTAGTCTATACAAGAGTTCAACATTGAATTTTACAGTCCAAATCTTTTAGCATTAAGAATTACATCTGCTTATGAGCTTTTTAAACATTTATTCATAACATTTCTAGGCATTAGATCTTGGCAAAGATATTACCATCATCCTAATATTAAGTAAAATTCTAGAATTTTCAGATCTGGTTGACAAAGAAATATTCCAGAAGACTCATTTGGTGAAACCTATTCTGGCTCCACTTTGGGTTAGTGACCATGGGAAACCACTGACCCTCAGTTAAATATGTCATTATGTGCAGAGTAAAGCCCTAGACCTTTTAGATCTGGAAGGAAACTTCTAACTAGGTTACTTCTATCTTTATATATGAGGAAAGAAGATACAATTTGTTTTTCTGATATTTTATTGGGACATTTCAACAATGTTACAGACTGTTCTTCCTCTCTCTTGTTTTCTTGTCACGATTTATGTAGAATGTCCTGGAATATAGCCTGGTTCCATGCATTAGCCACTCTAAAAAATATGTCTATTCCTTATATCTCAAAATCACAGTTGATATAAAATTATTACATACTGAGGACTATTTAGTCTTTTGTCTTGAAGCCAGAAGACAGAACTTTTTATAGTTTATATATTTGGATTGTAAATACCAGCTGGTTTGAATTCTCAACTCTTCAATTAGAAATTTGATTAGTATGAATTAGAGGGGTGATGGTGGGATAGAAGGCACCTGACCTCATCAAGCTGCTCCGATCTCTCACCAGGTGGATCTAATTTACCACACAAGCTCTAGATGAGCAGAATCAGTAGCTCAGCTTTTCCTGGTGATCAATGATATCAAAGAATTGTTCTTGAGTGTATTGCATGCTTTTGATGGGCTCCAACTTCTCTCTCTCTCTCACTGTTTTTCTCTTTCCTTTCTCTCTCAATCTTTTTGCTTCCTTCCCTCCCTTTCTGATGAAAACCATATATAACTACAGGCTAATATGGACTTTTTGTAGGTCTTTGAAATTTCACAAAACCTTGTAAAAAGTTTTAGGTGTGATATGGTGACCCTGTTCTTTGCTGGGTACAAGCAAACACCTTAAAGACCTCAGAGTGTTAACGCAGCTTTCAAAACAGAATGGCAGAATCAGGCCTGAGGCATTGTTGCCCTGAATACTCAGAGGAAACCCAGTCTGGGATCTCATGAGTTCTCTCAAGGACAGCTGGGGAGTCCTAGAATGAGAAACACCTGAGTGCCCAGTGGGGCAGGAGGCCACACCTCCCAGGCTAGTCTATAAAGAGTCTGACGCACACTGCCTATGAGTCAACCCCAGTCTTCCTGGAGGAATCTCTCTTATCTCCACTCTGAGGCATAGTGATGCAACAGGGACTTCTGGAGCCAAATTCTGCAACCCCAATATGGCATTTGCTAAGGTCTGAACGATGCGGTTTTGGAGGGTGGGAGGGGAGTCTAGAAATGATGGCCAAGAAAGAATTCTTCAGGTATCTTTGTTGCAAATAGGTGATTTTATTAAAGCACAGGGACAGGACCTGTGGGCAGAAGGAGCTACCTCAGGATTATGAGGAATGACTGTTTATATACTTGGGAGTTAGGGGAGGTAAAGGCATGGGGAAGTTTCCAAAAGGATTTCCATATGCTAAAGAAAACTCACAGGATACTGGTGGTCTAGCTATTGTCAAGCTAAGGTTGTTTTTCTCTCTAGGCAAAGCATTAACCTTAAGACAGTAGGGAGTTCCTGGAGAAATGTTACACTCTGCCTGCCTTGAGTATTTGTCAATTGGCTGCAGGTTATAAGGAAATTTAATTTTATCTACCATTTCCTTCTGCCTTTGTTTCCCACATCATGAATAGCATTCTCCCTCCCCCCCCCCCATCTCTGTAAACTTTGAGACTTATTACGGTTTGCCTGATACCATGGTGATGGATTTACCATTCAGAATTTCCATTTGAGATACCTTCTAAAAAAGCTGAGAAATATCCTTTCTTAAAGAGCATTGTACTCCTCTTGCATTCATCCCCCCATTTGTGTATTATCATATCTTTGGTATGTTTCAATCCCCAAGCACTGCACAGGCTGAGGTCTGATAAAGTAATTTGGTTAAACCTGCAGGCTCTTATCACATACTGCCTCTGTGTTCTGTTTCCTTTTTAAGAAACTTGTAGGTATTTTCTGCCTATGGCTCTTAATATTTTTGTTTATACTGGCTTCTTTCAATACTGAATTTTTGTTATTAGGTCATTTAGCAGAATTTGTTTTGCTTGTTCTCATGTTTTGTATTGCCTTTTTAAAAATTGGGGATGGGGGTCACCTGGGTGGCTCAGTCGGTTAAGCATCCAACTTCAGCTTAGGTCATGATCTCACAGTCCATGAGTTTAGGCCCCCTGTTGGGCTCTGTGCTGACATTTCAGAGCCTGTGTGGTAGAACCCCTCGCTAAGCAATGTGGTGGAGGCCTCTTCAGAACAAAGGAAGGCAATGTGGCCCAATCAACTCCCATACACACATGCATAACTCTGACATGGCCCTTTAACTTGAACTGTGTCCAATCAGACTATATGTATCACCATACATAAGAGACAAAGAAGTAGAAATTACATAAAAGGCTATGCCCCACTGTGCTTGGGGCTCAGTTTTTTTCAGGTACGAACCCACTGAGCCCATGCTGGCATGACGAATAAAGTTGATTCTTGGACAAAGAAAGCCTCAGCATCCCGTCCCTCTGTGCAAGAATCCTGCTACACCTGGTGCCTGCTTTGGACTCTGTCTCCTCTATCTGCCCCTCCCTTGCTCATGCTCTCTCTCTCTCAAAAATGAAAACATCAAAAAAATAAAAAATTATGGTAAAGCAACATAAAATTTACAATCTTAACTATTTTAAGTGTGTAGTCCACTGGCATTAAGTACATTTGTGTAACCACTACACCATCCCATAATTCTTTGCATCTTATAAAACCAAAACTCTGAATCTTTTCAGCAGCTCCCCTTTCTCCCCTTCCCTCAGTCCCTGGCACCTGCCATTGCACTTTCTGCCTTTATGATGTTGACCATTCTAAGTACCTTGTATAAGTGGACTCCTACAACATTTGTCCTTTAGTAACTGGCTTATTTCACTTAGCATAATGCCTTTGAGGTGTGGCCACATTGTAGCATATTGTAACAGATATTGTAGCAACAGATATTCTTTAAGCTCTGTTTTTTCCTGGGTGGAGAGGACAAGTGGCTGTGAAGTACCCAGGGGCCAGAGTAAGGGTGGTGGAAATGCCACTCTTTTTGGTTTAGGTTTTTGACTTTTTGATACATTTTTTAAGTCTTGGTGGTTTCATTGTAGGTTTGTCTTTTGTTTTGTTCCCCTCAACCCCATCCCCTGCCAGCAACACTGTTGGATCTTGTTTTTCTGGGAAGTCCTTAACCATCCTATCCTCATCACTCTCTTTTCTACTCCATTCATTCTCTGTACTTACCCATTGTTTTGCACTTTATAATGTATCCTTCACACTTATCTCTTCATCTCATCACCCCCTAAATAGGTCTGGTGAGAGACCTTGTGGGGAGAGGCAGAGGTGGAGGAAGAATAGGATGTCCCCTCTTCTGCTTCTTAAAAAAAAAAAAAAAATGTTTAGCACCACTCTCTTTGTCCTTATCATTATTAGAGGCATAATTTTATATATAAAAGTCAGCCAAACTTGGATGTACCATGTTGAAATTGTCAAAGATTAAATACATATATTCTCTATGACTACAATAAAGGGACTTGGGTTGGGGAGGTAAAAAGGAGAGCTTGGTTATCTGTCTTTTAGTCAAAAGACTTCTTGAAGCTGTACCTTGTAGAACCAGACATCTAGTTATCAGACTCATTGTACTTGTGGCTGTTGCTGTGGCAGCTAAGCAGAGTCCAAAGACTACTTTATAGAAATGGTCCTTCTCTGGGACATTTTGAAATGGATGGTCTGTCTACATTAAAATAGAGAAGCTAATTTGCTCATATTGGGCTTGAGCCTTTATACTTACCATTCACCGGGCCATGAAAGGACATGATGGTAACCCAAGGATGGGGGAAAAAAGAGGACTCTGAAAAATGTTAAAATTAATCTTCAAAATTCATTCTGTGACTAAGAAACATTTTAGTCTTGGAATCAGTACTAAATGAAAAACTTAAGCTCGATGAGCCATAATAGGGCTAATCATAAAATTCTTAACTGTAATAGCCTTTAATTATTGCAAGCTGTAGCAATGCTTTGTCATGCTAACAGCAATGAGATGTTACTACACTATTTTTTCAAACAGCAGAACTATTTCAAGCACACTAGAAAATTATCATACTTCAAAGTGCTCTCTAGGCTTGGGACCAAAAGCAAAAAAAAAAAAAAAAAGAAAGTAAAACCATGCAAAGAAAGAAATCATTCACCTTCTGTACGTTTTTAATCTCAATTTATTGATATGATATAATTGTAATTGAAATTATAACTGAATTCCATTATTTCAGATCTGGGGAACTAAAATTCATAACCTTACTCATGTTAAAATGGAGAGTAATTTGTTCAAAATATCCTGGTGAGAAGAAAATTGCCTTATGTCTTTGAGGGGTCATAATAGTTTTCACAGTGTCTACAGTAAACCCATTGCAGGACATAACAGATAATTGAAAACAAAAGCTGAATATATTGTCTGTTGGTACCAAGGTTAAAGTAGTGAAATGACTTATTCAGGTTAAGTGATGCTATTAATGTGGTGCCTTCACATGCACATATAGCACATTAATACTTAATATGGTGCTTACTTATTTCTTTCATATAAAGCTTTTACTCTCACTTGTAATTTGAGCATTTCTTTAGAAGATTAGAATATTTTTTCCACAATGAACATTTTTTCTCTAAAAGCCTTTTATCAGTAGATTAAACAAGCAGCTGTATTGAGATCAAAGAGAACCTAACCTAAGGGATGAATCCTCACTGCCAGATCCAGGCCTATTTATTGTCCTATCTGGTAAAATGAAAACATACTTATAATATCAATATCAGTAATATGTAATGATGGAGTTTTGTAGTGTTGATGGAGGTTTGGAGCTGATGGCCAAGAAAGAATTCTTGAGATGTCTTTGGTGCAAAAAGGCAATTTTATTAAAGCACAGGGATAGGATCTGTGGGCAAAAAGAACTGCAGTGGTGTTGTGAAGAGTGAAGGGTGAGGGGTGCCTGGGTGGCGCAGTCGGTTAAGCGTCCGACTTCAGCCAGGTCACGATCTCGCGGTCCATGAGTTCGAGCCCCGCGTCAGGCTCTGGGCTGATGGCTCAGAGCCTGGAGCCTGTTTCCGATTCTGTGTCTCCCTCTCTCTCTGCCCCTCCCCCGTTCATGCTCTGTCTCTCTCTGTCCCAAAAATAAATAAACGTTGAAAAAAAAAAATTAAAAAAAAAAAAAAGAGTGAAGGGTGATACACTATGGAGTTGGGGGAGATAAAGTCAAGAGGACCTTTTTTAAAGGGATTTCCATATGCTAAAGAGGACTCACAGGTTACTGGAGGCCTAGAGATTATCAAGTTAAGGTTGTATTTCCCTCTAGCAAAGCATTAACTTTAAGACTGTAGAGAGTTCCCAGAGATTAGGCTATTGATAAGATTGCCTTTTTCTTGTTATTGTACTAAGATGTTTATAAACTGATGGATCCTCTATCAACCTAACCTTTTGTTTTCTGTCCTTTACTTTGTTTTTGGGCAGCCAGGAGTGCCTGAGGAATGTTGCACATATCCCACCTGGGGGAGAGGTGTTGTTAGCTTGTGTTTTGCCCTCAGCTTGCCTTATGCTCCCTCATCACAGAGGCTCATGAAAGCACTTACACTGAACTCATGAATGGTGTCAAGACATATTTTTTTCTCCAAAAACTTGAGGAAAAGAAGGTTTTTTTTCCCAGCCATCTAAAAAAGAATATACCCCTGTTTTCCTCCCTTTCCATCTTTTCCCTCCTGGCATTTCATGTTTACCAGCAGTAGTTTTTTATTCACTTGCTTCTCATTAACTCATTCTTTCCTCCCGCTGTTCCACTTTGCAACATTTTATTTCTACAGCTATCTTGTAAAGGATAAAAAGAAGCATCAAATTATACAATGTTTATTGAAATTATTGATCTCAGGGTCATTAGTATTTACATAAAATTGGAGCCAATGAGACGACACCATTCTTACACTCAGAGTAGGAATGAGGAAACTTGGAGTATCTCCAGTGGTGCTCATAAATACTGCCGAATAAGTTAATAATATTTGATCAGGCTTAGCTTCCTAACTGGACTCTCTCACTCTGGTCTTCATTCCCTCTAATCCAACCTGTTTGCTTCCAGGAAAAATTTTCAGGCACACAAATTGGACTGTTGTCTCAGATATTTAATGGGTCCCCATCAACCACCGTAACACCATTAGGTAAACTGGGCTCATCCATGTATGTATGACCTCTGCCAGCTGATCAACTAACACCTTCTTCCTCTCCCCTCCTCCTCACCTTTCTCTCCCTGACATTAATTACTCCTGTGTTTCTCTCATTCTTCCTCCACTTCCCCAACTCTTTAGCAGCTTTCGTATTCATTGCAGATTCTACCTTCTCACAGTAAGCTTCCCCTGATAACTTCCCCTTCAGGCAGACTAAGGCACAATCTTTCTTGGGCTCCCACTTCATTTTGTGAGTATCTACACAGTAGGATGTGTGCTTGTGTGCTTTGTTTCGCAGAGACACAGTATTCTAAACTTGTTGAGAGCAGGACTTGAATTGAGGTTCAGGTTCTTCTCACTTGAAAGCAACTGCGTTTTGTGTCCTGTTGAATGTGAGAGATTGATAGCAATGGGGAAGTCGAAAGTGCCACTGAGATTTCAAACTTGTGTGATTTGGCACGTAGTGATACCCTGAATCAAGGAAGAATTAATCAAGGAAGAATAAACTCCCATAATGAAGGATAGCTCCTTGAGAAAGGCCAGTATGTAAGGCATGAGGACTAGATCTCAGAAGGGGTCATGGAGGGAAGAGACAAATATAAAGGCCAAGATGGACAGATTTTTAATAAAATGCCTTAAAAGTATGAAAGTTTTTGGAATGAAAATAGACCATTAACAGGAAATCATTTCCAGGAAATTTCAGTATCTAGGGTAGATTAAGTTGTAATAAAACCTGGAGTGAGATGAGGTTGAGAAAATAAAGACATACAATGTAGATTACTACATTTGGACTTGAAAGTGGGTACAGATGGGGGTTGTGTGGTTGGTGCAGGATGTTACCTTTAAGTGAGAAATGTATATATGGAGGTATTTTTTTTTCAACGTTTTTTTTTTTTTTTTTAAATTTATTTTTGGGACAGAGAGAGACAGAGCATGAACGGGGGAGGGGCAGAGAGAGAGGGAGACACAGAATCGGAAACAGGCTCCAGGCTCCGAGCCATCAGCCCAGAGCCTGATGCGGGGCTCGAACTCCCGGACCGCGAGACCGTGACCTGGCTGAAGTTGGAAGCTTAACTGACTGCGCCACCCAGGCACCCCTGGAGGTATTTTTAATGTACTTGTAGGTTGAAGGGAGGGAGATAGTTGGGGTGGAGGGTTGAATGTACAGAAAAAGAGAAATAAAATTGAAGCAACTAGTGTGCAAAGGTAAAAGAAGGGACCGATGTAAGGCACAGATGGAGAGTTGGCCTGGGGTTAAAGGAACTTTTCATCTGGAGGGATGGATGGGATACTAGCTAAAGATTTAGATATGTTTGACAAGGAAGGGGGAAGATTGTATAACTTTATATAACTTAATAACTCCTAATCCTGGTTTTTCTTTTGTTAACTGGAACACTTTATTTTATTTTTTAATGTTTTATTTATTTTTGATAGAGAGAGTGCACACATGCAAGTGGAGGAGGGGGAGGGTGAGAGGGAGAAAGGGAGAGAGAAACTGAAGCAGGCTCCAGGCCCCGAGCTGTTAGCACAGAGCCTGTCAAAGAGCTCAAATCCATGAACCATGAGATCGTGACCTGAGCTGAAGTCAGATGCTTAACCGACTGAGCCATGCAAGTGTCCTGGAACAAACTCCTTTAAATTCAAATGATATTGTAGATGCTTGCTTGTGTCTTTAATTTGCCTTTTTGACATTGTGAGGTCCAGGTGGGTACCACCTTGCCTTACTCCAACTTCTGAACCTATCAGTTGTGATTCCTATCCAACTCAGGTGAGCAATTATGTTCTGCAGCTTAATACAGGAAGGCAATTAAGAAGTACTAAGGGACCATGCCAGCATTTACCTCTAATTGTGCTATCTAAAGGTTTTTCAAGATTCTCATGCAAAAAATAAATTTCTCTTTTGCTAAGTTGTATGAGTAGTTATTAATCCAACTAAAGCAAACAAGCTTTGCACTTTGTTGCTCTGCTTACCCGGGGACTTTTATTGCACAGTGAGGTTGGCAACGTGCATTTAATGTTTAGCAAGACTTGAAGAGTTGTGAAAGATCCATTTTGGTAAAAACTAAATTGTACGTTTTATCCACAAACTCCAGTGCAGCCTTGGGATCTCCATGAGGAGGACCACATTTTTTTTCTCTTCTCTCAAATCTCTGGGCAATGTAACTTTGTGTAGACCTATTTCAGTTCATTCATATCTTAAGAAATAAACACTCTTAATTCTATACGAGTACATGGGGCATGGTTACCAATATTCCCTCAATCTCTACTATGTTTAATTCATGAAATCCTTGCCTTCATGAGCTCATATGCCTTCAACTTTTAAGTATAGCCTACTTTAAATATTTGATAGGTTAATGAAAAGCTTTGAGTAATTTTTGTATATGGATTTTTTTTGTGAACATCTTTTAGAACACTGAACATAAATAAGGCCTTGGGATTAAGTTTTTTGGCAAAATCACAACAGCTACTATCCATAGAGTCCCTACCACATGCTAACAGCTTGGCATTCATTTTATTTATTTGAGCGGTCCCTGTCCAATCTCACTGTTTTCAGTTTGGACTTCTGTATGTTGAGTTTCCAGCTCTTCTGTAATGAGAGTATTAGCATTGTGGGATGTTCTAAAATTCCTCCCAACCTATCTCATGGTTAAGCCAAAACCAGGAACTAAATAATTGCTTCTAAATAAAGCAACACATGAAATGAAACAAAGTTTTTCTTTACAGGAACTGGTTTAGAAAGTGATTAATGCAAGCTTGTTTAAAAGGACTAAGTAGCCATAAATAAAATGTTTGAATGAATTAATTCAACACTGAATAGTACACTTGTGTTTTTTAAATGTTGCACATAGACTGGAATTACTTGGCTCATTTTTCGTACTGCTTAGGAGGTTCTGAGTTCCTGGAGTTGTTTGACAGAATAGTGTAAATTCGTAGTTCTCATGTTTTCTTTTTTAACAGGGCAGTGTACAATTCACACAGTATTTGTTGAGCTCTTCTGATGTGTATGGAAGGTTCTGTGATAGGCCTCAGAAGCAAAGAAGCTGGGGTTACAGTCAGGGATTGGCTAGGAAGGATGCAAAAATCAGCTCTAAGTGTTTGCTGCCAGTGCAGTTCACACGCTGTTGTTGGAAAGAAAGGGATAATATAAATTACTACGACACATTTAACAAATGCAAAGTAATTAATAATGAATGAAGGTACTGAAAACCCTCCCATTTTAATAAGATTTTATGTTTAAAAAGGTTAAAATTGATTTTTATATTTTACTTTTAAGGGATGATATGAAGCATGAGAATAAAACAGCAATTTATTTCCTGCTCCATTTCCCTTCTGCTGTTCACCACCCAAAAAGTGCCATTTTCCAGGATGAAGTCTCTTCAGCAAAGGGGTCTGTTAGCACCAGAGCTCCTATACAAACTGACCTCCTGCTTTCTATTACAGCTGGCATTTGCTAAGTGTTTCACAAACTGAATAACAAGCCAATTAGCAATTAGGCATTATGACTCACGGTGGCAACTTTTAGAGAAAATATATTTACAAATTTATAGGAGCTTTCTTTAATCAAAAGATTGGCTGGTGGTAGTAATTAGTGTCCACATGGCAAATCTGTGGGGAAATATTTTGGGGATAGACTGGGTTTTGAGTGCTCTTTGTCAAGAACTGTGTTCTGGATTTTATTGTTCTTGCCAGGGAATAATTTAGCCCACCATGGTTTGGCAGAAAACCTGAGCCTCCTGGGGGTAGACACAAAGGACGAGGTTATATGATAGACCTTATAGCAGTCTACTCCCAGAAATAGCAGTGACCAGAGTCTCCTTGTTTTTTCCTGCCACTTCCACAGGGTGATGCAGCAAGCTCCTAGTGATGCCTGCACACTCAGTGGGTTGTGTGAACGGAGAGGTATCTGGAGCTCCAGGAATGCACATCTTTTATAATGGATTCAAACCTGCCAGACCTTTGTCCCACAAGGATACCTTGTCCTTAGGATACACAATAGTAACCAAACCTGCTTTATGCTCTGGAGGGAGATACTATCTCCATCTTCCAAGCTGTTTACTATGTAAACATCCTTGAAGGGTAGTCCAGAAAAGAAGGGCAATAGTGCCTCCGCATAACACCCATGGAAGATAGTCTCTTGACAGTCCAAATTAAGAGAAGCTTTTCCACAAGTAGTTGCTATTATATGCCAAGCAGTGCTCTAGGTACTTGGGAGCAAACTTAAAAACACCTTCATGAATGCCCCCAAATGATTTCCACAACAGACACGTATATTCCTGTCTCACAGATGAGGAGCCTGAGTCTTAGAGAAAGTTAATTGCTTAGTTATAAACAATGAGGGCCCCTGATGGGATCTAACCCCAGGCTTCTCTGACTCCCATACCCAGACTTTGAATTACTGCAGTCTGCCATTCTGAAGATCAACCCATTTTACTTTGCTACAGGGATTTTGTTGACAACTTAAATGACTCCATAGGAGCATGAATCTTAAAGGTTGTTCTGCAGAAGGGGATTATACATAGCAGTTTGGTTAACGTACAATACCCCTCCTGATGTATATACTTGATTGACTAAATTGAAAAATGAGTGTCTGTGTGTGTGTGTGTGTGTGTAAAATCAGGCTCAGTTAAAGAACCTCTAAGTAGTTCTCTGGCAAATACTTTATTATTTTCATTTGGTTCATTACTTACTTTGGGACAGTTTATTACTATTAAGTGGGTAATATGAATAGTCATAACTTGCAACTAGATATGGTCTTGTTTTGACCACCCAGGAGTGTTGAAAATCACTTAGCAAAGGCCTGTCTAGTCCCACCATTTGTGAGCATATATTCTTATGGGCCGTTCCTAGGATCTGTTGTGTTTCTCCTCCTGTGGCAACAGTTAAGCTGTTCTTTCTGCTTCAAGTGCTGTTCTTCCAGGGTATTTCATGATCTTCGCATCGTCTCCCACAGAGATCTGGCTGTTAACTCCCACAGATGAGAATCTTTTTTCCTCAGGTGAACTTCTTTAGATCTGATTTTCTTTTCATGGATCACCTTGATTGTGTATCAGTTTTATCTACACAGTCCTAATATATACTTTGCTTCTGGCAATAATGCATGTGTTATTTATCTTTGAACATTGTTATGTTGCATAAACTATACTTGACACAAGGTAGCCTTGAGGAGGTCTAAGAGTTTACCCTTCAGGTTAACCCACAAGGAGGACACAGGGAATGCAATGTGAAGAAGACTGACATTTTCTTCCTGTGTGTAGAAAGGGTGTGTGCTCTCCACTTCCTGTCTTGGCCTGGTGCACCCAGGTTTTTGTGTCTTCCTGCATTAGATAGTTCCTGCTGAGATCTTGAGGGGGAATGCCTTCTTTAGTTTGTTACTGAAAACATTCTGGATCTTTCTGAGCATTGCTTGTCCTAAAGTCTCACTATATAGTGTAGCAGGAAAAAAAAAAAAAAAAAAAACTGTTCCCAGTGCTGTCACCCTTTTTGTAAAAAACAAAAAAAAAAAATGATATTTTCTTAATAATTAGCACTAATTAGTGTTGTGAGCAGATGGCTTTCCATTTTATTCCTACTCAAAGCAGAATATAGGTTATACTTCATTTTCCCAGATGCTACGATTTCTATGTGATACCACTCTGAAATGAGTAAAACATAAATGAAATGTTCATGTTCACATAAATGTAAATATAAAACTTTCCCAGGACTTTTTTTTTGATGCTTGTGTTATGTGTCTTAAGTATATTTATGTACATATAATTGTAGGTTTATGTATATTTGTGACATAATCTAGCTATATATACATACCTCAGTTCTAAGATGCATATTTTTATACATTCAAATTTTTTGATATCAGCATGCTTCTTGTATTGATTTGTATAGTTAATGTAGTGTTTCTTCCTCTGAAAGGCTATTAGCTCTATTAGCTTTAGCACATTTATTGCTAAATTCTTGGGGCGCCTGGGTGGCTCAGTCAGTTAAGCGTCTAACTTCAGCTCAGGTCATGATCTCACTGTGATGGTTCAGGCTCTCCGTCAGGCTCTGTACTGACAGCTCAGAGCCTGGATTCTATGTCTCCCTCTCTCCCTGCCCCTCCACCACTTGTGCTCTGTCTCTGTCTCTCAAAAATAAATAAATATAAAAAAATTAATTGCTAAATACTTGTGAACAACTACATAAATGATTTAAGGGAGAGGCCCACTGATAGAAAACCACCACAGTTTATAATGGGAAATAAGCCTTTTTCCAGGGTTAAGTACTCAAATACGATTGTTCTCCCAACCAAGGTTTGAGTGGAATAAGAGGTAGAGTCCATGTAGGTAGAGTCCATGTAGTCCATGTAGGTAGGCTTTAATATGGTATTAACAAGAAATGGCAAGTATTCCTGGGGCTACTGTAATTCCAACAATACAATCTTTTCCTGCCTGACATCACAGTAATCTTTGTTGGCATTAAAGCTATTTCATCTCAGGCAGAGTAACATTTAGTGGATGGATTAGGAGCCTTATCTTGCTAAGACCAGCAACATCAGGAATCAATAGATGAGTGATTTCTGCAAATAGTACCTAAGGGAGGAGTACACTTTTTTTCTTTCTTTTTTTTTTCCCTGAAGTTTCCAGAGATGATGCTAACACTGCAGTTGGCACACATGGTGAGGTGAAGGAATTTGATACATATTTTTTTCTGAATAATCTTCAAATTCAGATTAGGTCCTAGGGGATGAACAATTTAGTTTAAACTGAGCTGTTTTGATTTTTGGTCTTTTAAGCAACAGCAGGAAAGCAATGTAAAACTTTGTACCTTTTCTAGGTGTGGCAATTGATGCAGAATATAAACTTTGTTGAAAACATGAAAGTGAAAGGGCCTTGGGGTGGCTCAGTCAGTTAAGTATCTGACTTCAGCTCAAGTCATGATCTCATGGTTTGTGGGTTCAAGCCACACATCGCGCTCTGTGCTGACAGCTCAGAGCCTAGAGCCTGCTTCCAATTCTGTGGCTCCCTCTCCCTCTGCCCCTATCCTGCTTGTGCTCTTTCTCTTTCTCTTTCTCTCTCAAAAATAAACATTAAAAAAAAAAAAAAAAACCTAAGTGAAAACTGCCATACTACTTGTAAAACCCCATTTTATTTTTCATGAGCAGTTTTATTCACCTCTGAAATATTTCATTCCCATAGGCAAAGATAAAATGTTTTCTTCTGGAATAATAATCTTTTCTCTTTAAAAATGATTACTTAGCAAGGAAAGACTTTCTAGGTCTCAATTTCCCCATCTGATAAATGGTGAAAATAATAGTTTCTCTAGCAAACAGTTGTTATGGGGAGTGAATTATATAGTGCAAGTAAGGTTCTTGGCCTGGTGCCATTGCAGGATTCTTTACCTCAATACCCAGAATTCATTGTCTTGCTGCTTTAAAGAATGAAGAGGTGGACACAAAGCAAGCAACAGGCAAAAGTTTATTAGAGTATAAGGTCAGAAAGTAACAATAGTATGAAAGCTCTCTTGATAGAGAAGAGGCATCTGAAAGTGAACTCCTATGACTATAGGCAAGGGACTTTGTTTTATGAGGTTCTGGTTAGCCCCACCCCATCCCTTCCCCCTTGTTACTTCTCAGGTTCTACCCTTACCAACTGGGTAACTCTAAGTGCTGGTTTATCCATTCCTGATGGGCTCAATTGCATTGTATGAGAGGTGGTCTATGGCCATAACATTCTTTGTGGGTCAAAAGTTTTATGGTCTACTACTTATTTTTAGTTAGGTCTTTTGTCAAATTCCTGAGAGGAATTTGGGTAGGTGGTGTCTGTTATACTCTTAGGAGGAACCTTAGACTTGAGGGGGTTCGCTGTGATCAGATGCTCCCAGCATTGTTCCAAACCATATGCTTTCCCCAACCCAGGGACGTCAGGTCCTAACCTTTCCCTCTGTGCCTACTGAATCCTGTCTTTTCCTGTCTTAGTGCCTGACTGTAGTAGATGATTTGGCAAATAATAACAACATGGAACCCTTTCACATGCATTGTTTTAGATGCATTTGCAACTTGTAGGTCTACCCTTCCCCTGTCAGCAAAATGTGTAGCTGGGTGACAGTGAAAGCCGGGCTTTGTTTTCCAGTCCATGTGTCCCTACTTTTGGCAAACATCTGCCCTGAGTCTGTCTCTAAGAAGCTTATTTCTCCATGTCCAGCGACTACAAAATGACCATGTGTGGCTCTGTGGAGGGCTGGTTTCCTCACAGTGCCACAGGCCACTGTAGGCAGAGCTGGGCCCGCAAAAACCACTTTCACCTTCCATCTCTAATCACAGCCTTTTTTAATCTTGTGGTGAAAAGCACCTGCCACCACTGCCATCTCATCTACTGCTTCTCCCTCTTTTTTTTTTTTTTTAATTTTAAAATGTTTTTTAAATTTAGTTTTGAGCGAGAGTGTGTGAGCACGAATGGGAGAGGGGCAAAGAGAGGGGGATAGAGGATCTGAAGCAAGATCTGTGCTGACGGCAGAGAACCTGTTGTGGGGCTCGAACTCATGAACTGTGAGGTCATGAGCTGAGCCAAAGTCAGATGCTTAACTGACTGAGCACCCAGGCACCCCTAGTCCTTTTCCATCTTGAAATACAGTGAGGCTTCCCTTCTTTAATCTCCCTACATTGAAGCAGATTAATCTAGCTCTTGTTGCTGGTAGAAAGTGACTTAAATTGAAGTCTGGAGTGCAGCCACCTGTAGATGTAATTCTGTTTTTGTTTTTTTTGTTGTTGTTGTTTTTTTGTTTTTGCTAAGAGATGTCATCAGCCAACAGCTAACGTTCTTCTTGGTTGTGCTTATTTGTAATTGGCCTCCACGTGGCATTAATGAGTAAGCACCTAGAAAAAAAGTACAGAGGCTGACCATAAGAAACTGATCATAGATCTACCTAGTGCAAGCCCCTTTCTTCATCTGTCTGTTTCTACAAATGGAATGAGAACACAACTGTGTAGCAGCAAACAGTTGTACCTTGGCCAGACGATAGGGAGGCAAGTCTCAATGCAGGCTTTTGGGGTGAACAGAGGGAACGTACTCAAGATACAGACCAATTCCTTGGGCAGTATCTTCCCTTCCATAGCATGGATGCCATTGTCATGAAAGGGTAGCCAGGGACCTAACATGTATTGACTACCATTGATGTTCTTGGAATTGTATTAGATGTTTATATTCTTTAAAAAACAATTGGCTATGAGTGATTACTTCAGACATCTGGAACAACTATGGGAAATGTGTAGGAAAAACTACCCTGGCAGTTACTCTAAGACCTTCACTAATGCTTGTTGAAACACCAAAAACCTGGGCTGGGTTTATGAATTTTATACTGAAGATCATGAGGTGGACACACTCTGAAGCCATTGTAACTCCAACTTAAGAGCTGAATGTGTTCATATCTGTCATATTTTCATCTTCAATTAATGAGATTGATTAGCCAGTTGATGAAGTTTGGGGATTTCTGATTACTTTCCTTTCTCCTGCTCACTTTTGAGCCATTTCAGCACCTACTTATTTTATATACGTCTACATACTTCTATACACACACACTCACCTACCCCAGGCTAGGGAAATAATAAGTACAGGAACTGAAAGAAGGTTCTTCGAAGTCTTTAGGAATAAGTCTGATAAAAAGACTTCAGGGAGAAAGGCTGAAACGTTTTGATTACCATGAAATTGAGGAATTTATTTTGAGGAGGTTTGAGAATATATTTTCCAGTTTGTGTGTTGTAACTGATAAGCAGACAATGGCTATAATAAAAAAAAAAGTTCATTTAGAGGTAAGAGAAGTACAGTCCTTACAACATTGAGAAACTTTGTGCATAATCTTGACTTCCAGATTTATTTGATATAGAACTAAAAACTAATTACCATTCATGAAGTGCCAGCAGAGCTTCTGGCTTATGATCATAGATGGAGTGTATTCTACATCAACATGGACAGGACATTTTCTGGAATCTTAGAGTAGTCAAGGCTTTCCCCGTAATTAAAGAAACATTATCATTATTGTTATCCTAATTAGCTACATTGTGTACTTGTACAGCACACACAAACACCCCATCTGGGGGAAGAAAAAGGCTTAACACTTCTATGTATCTGGCACTTAGCCTAGCTCATTATATACTTTATTGCATTAAATTCTCAAAATAAAACAAAACAAAACCCAGTAACATCCATGGTGCCAAAACGTACTGAATTCCTTGAATGCCAGTGGGAAGGCCATTGTTCCCTACCAAGCTTACTTATTTTTTTCCTTTCTTCTATTCATTTGCCTTTATCTCTTCTTCCTGCTTTCTGTGTTCCTTTCTTCATTCTCCTCTCCTGGACTCCTTGGTCCTGGTTGCTGATACTTTTTCCTTTTCCTTCCCCTTCCCTGTGCTTTCCTCTCTGCATTCTGAAGTCTGCCAAAGTCTCCTTTAGCTCCACTGGTAACTTTTGTAGCTGAAACTGTTTCAGGCTTCTGGCATAAGTCAAACCACATTTGGCAAAATGTGTGTTGGGTATCTGGAAACTGGGTTATACTCATTCTGGAGCAATTAACTAGATAATTGCTCTGGCATAAAGACAGCCTTGTACTATTCTTGTAATGAAATAGATAATTTTAACTGTAGCTCCACCTAATACTTCTAGGGAGTGCTAAAAAACATGGCCCATTCTAGTTTTAGATCAATTAAATGTCTCTGAAGCTTTTTAATATGCTCTTTTACAGGAAGTTTACTGACCTTAATTACTGTGTTGTTTTTTGAGCTGGGAGTCCTTGGTCTCTCCTGAAATAAAAACCAAATGCTCTTTGAATTAAGTGTACATTGGAGGGGCAAAACCTATTCCTTTTCTTCCTTTAATTTTCTTTGGCCTGGACATTTAACTGGTTTGTTCAGCACTTCAGATTAGTTGTGACATTGGAAAGAATTTTGGAAAGCAGGAAGATGATGTTCCTGGTCTAATGCTGGTATTTATATCATTGACTGGTCACTCCAGCTGATCTACAATCAACTGCATAGTTACAAAGAACCCATCCTATGTTCTCAGCTTTGTACTATTCTACAAATGAAAACAACATGGTTCCTTGTCCCGAGAAATTTATCATGTAATTGGGGGATTTAGAGGATCCCACACACATAACGAGAACAAACTGTGCAGGAGAACTGGGGGTAACTTTTTTTTTTTAAACATTAAAGGCTGCTGGTATTCACAAGAAACAAGAGCTGTGTGACTAAGGAAGGTTGCTTGAAGGATTTGGGTTGGAAATGAGCCCTAAAGAATGTAGCAAGTGAGTGAGAAAGAGGGTGTCCCAAGCAAAGACTATGTTCCCTTGTGTCTTCTCCCATCTCCCCCTTTGTGATAAAACTAGGCAAACAAACCAATGAGGCAAAATAGATAAACCTTCAGGTTTTGGAATCAGATAATGTTGGTTTGGACTATTGTTACTACCTGGCTCTGTGACCTTTACCAAGTCTTAGGTCTATCATCTATAAAATAAAAGTAAAGATAGCACTTACATATGGGTCTCTACAAGGATTTCTTGAGGTTCTTTTCATTCACTCTGTTTTTTGTTGTTGATGTTGTTGTCTTTGTTAATTTGTTTTAGCGCTTAGTTCTAGATCCTCTGCTGGGCTTGGGGGATATAGAGGTAAATATATTGGATACATCTTTGTTCTCTGAAAACTTACAGTAGAGAAGACCAATGGAATTGAATAAAATAATTTGCACAGTTCCTGACTCATAGCAAATTTTATAGCAGTCTATATTGGTGCATTATCAGCTGCTCTTTTCAATAATCATAGTATCCCAAGTGGGGAATAATGAAATAGAAGAAATAATTCCAAGTCTTTCTGCCAACACAGCCAGTGGTACTATGCAAATTGAATATTCTGTACTGAGTCATTAAACCTCTTTAAAAGCGTCCCGTTATAGAGGATCATAATACACTGTATATATAATGCACACACACACACACACACAAACATATACAGTAATATTTTAGTTTGGACAACATTTCCTTGAGAATAGGAGTTTTGTCTTTACCTCTGCATAAGGACTAGAAAACTGTATAGCGTAGAGAGGCTCCTCATCTTTTGAACGGTGATTAACTGCTACTTTCTTGACCTTCATGGCAAATAAAACTGATGTAGTTATCAATTTAGCCCCACTGGTAACAATCTTTGGCACTCAGGCAATGACACCTGGGGACATACCTCAATTTAGTATCTACTTAGTCTTAAACAATTTTGTTGTCTTGTTTGCACGTATTTTGTCTCCTCACCCCAGAAGTTATCAATGGCTACTGACACAGATTCCTAAAAAGCAGGAATCTGAATCCGATTCAGAGATGAGCATGCAGGAAGCATATTAGAAAGTGTGCTTGGGATCACACCTAAGGTAGAGAATGGAAGAAGGGAAGCAGAATTGGCCAG
Source organism: Puma concolor (assembly GCF_028749965.1). Taxonomy (NCBI): domain Eukaryota; kingdom Metazoa; phylum Chordata; class Mammalia; order Carnivora; family Felidae; genus Puma; species Puma concolor. Next base: position 40,696,821 of record NC_141668.1, on the reverse strand, counting down.
AAGGAAAAGTTGGGCTGAGGTATGGTCTCCCTGAAGTCCTTGACCAGCTCATGGGGAGCTGTGAACCTGGGAGATCCTTGGTTGTCCCAAGCTGGGGCAATGGCACCAGGCATTTATATGCCTGGGGCAATGTTGCCAGATATTTATATATCTCAAGGAAAGCTGTCCCAGGAGTAGGGCCTGGCTTTGGATGAGTTGGCTCTCTTTAGCCAAGGTAACTCCCTGAGAAAACTGGCAGAACAAGTCCCTTATTCCTCGAGGATATGGGTGGGGTGTCACAGCCTCCCCTACATACACACCCTTCTCTAAAAAGTGAAGTTAAGGTGGAATCTTTATACTCTACAATGATATTGCCAATGTCTGCATACAATAATCATGGAATTGGTATTCAGATACTCTTAGGTTCTCTGGAAGCCCCCATTACAACAGAAACTTCACCTCATAGTGGGTCTCATTCTCTGAGATGTGTAGTTGTTGGGATTACAGTCTGGGTGTTACCCGGATAATCCATTAGAAGACCATTCTTTTTCTCTGTATTTAGTTATATATACAGCTGAAACTTCAGCTCTCTTTTAAGAGATCTTTCTCTGGTCCTGAGTCAGCATTTGTTCATGAAAATGTTAGAGTTAAATTAGATAGTTGCCTGTCATTTACTATCTTCCCTATTACATGTATATTCTTCCTAATGTTTACATTAGCAATAAAGAGCTCCTGGAAAGCAAAATGATGCTTTCGTTTCCATCAAGGACTGTTATCACTAGTTCAGTCATATCATAATACATTGCTGTACGGAGCTAAGCTAACGACTCCTCAAAACACTGTAATAAACTCAAAAATGATAGTTCATTTAGTTCTCAGTAACTATGAATTAAATCTCTCAGGAATGCATAAAATACAGGGCTTTCTAAGCTTACACTTAATTAATTTGTTGCCATTTATCTCACATTTTAATTCCAATTCAGATGTTAATCTTATATTGTTTAATAATTTGTTCTTTAATGTTTTTATACTTTTTAAAGGTAATAGAACTATAAGGTATGTGTGGGGGGGGGTGGTAACTGAGACATAAAGAACCCATTGCTATGCTAATTAAGTGTGTTATGTGAAACTTCATGCTTTTAGAGAGAAAACAATAATGAAATTTATTTTCTTGGATAAAAGGTGTTTGTTAAAAATATATGCCATGAGCTTTCTAGTTAGGTAAATTTTTGTCTCAAGGTCTTAAAGGAAGTGTTTATTTGAAATTACTGGGGTGGGGGGAACCCACACAACACAAAACATGATTGGCTGGTTACAGATTTAAGACTTACCATTTCTTATTTTCCATAGTTAAAAATAGGGCTGTTTTCAAACTTTGAGAATGAGTTTTACTCAAGTACAGTAATACAAGTTAAAGATTGATTTTTATTTTAATGAGCAAGGATTCTTACTCCCCTTCTCCCCACTTCCCATCCCCAACTAGTGTGTTATTTTCAATCTCCTCTGTACTTAAACAAAAAAACTCAAGGAAAATTTCAAATCAACATAAAAGTATGAAGGTTAAGATAAAACCTGTAATATAGAAAAGTATGAAGGATAAGATAAAACCTCTCAACTATATATGAAAGTATGAAGAATAAAACTTCCATGTGTCCATTACACAGTTTCATTAATTATTAATTCCTGTCCAATCTTGTTTTATTTTTACCTCACCCACTTTCCTCTGTCTTCACCAGATTATTTTAATGTTACATTATTTCATCTGTAAATCAATGAAATTTATAAGTAAGGATTCTTTAAAACAGATAACCACAGACCTATTACACTGTAAAATTAACTAACTTCCTAAGAACATCAGATACCCAGTAAGTGTTCAAGTTGTTTAAGTATGACACATTGTTATTTTACTTATTTCAAATCATCATTCAAATAAGACTCATGTTACAACTGCTTGCTATAGCTCTGAAGTCTCTTGCTAGGTACATTTCCTCTTTAATTTTGTTTCTTACAGTTTGTTTGAAGAACCCAGGTCATTCTGTATAATTTGCTACAGTCTGGATTTTGCTGATTGATTTCCCATGTGTCAATTAATGTGTTGTGCTTTCCCCTCTATTTCCTACAATTTGGTAAGGAGATCTTGAGAACTGATCAGATTTAGCTTTGTTTTTCACAAGAATACTTCAGCTAGCATGTTTTACTTCCATCCAGAAGCATATAAAATCCAGTTAACTTTTTTTTAATGATGCTAACAGCCATTAATGATTATTGCCCAGATCTATTTTTTATGGTGTTATTTACTAAAATTCTGTCATTTCACTTCCTTTATTTTTATTAGCTGGAATACTTCAATAAAGAAATACTTCTCCATGTCAACTGTTGAGGTATCCTAATGTACAGTTTGTATACAGATTTCATTTTGCTTGATTCTTCTTATTTATTGGCTTTCAAAATAACAGATTGGTTCCTACTATCTTCTAGATACAATCAGTGAATTTATTACCTACCACATTTTGTACATTTATGTGTCAGCCTATTGTAATTGTTAAATGGGTTTATGTTCAGCTGTCCTTCTTCAGCCAATGGGAAACTCTTCAAACTAGTTTATGTATATGTTCTTTTGATGCTTCTATAATACTTGTTGGCAACTTCCTAATTTTTTGGTATGACAACAAACCCTAGGTTCATTTCATACACTTCATATACAGACCTGGAATCAGCAATTTCTCCAGAATTCTGAGAAATGATATTAAAAATAACAATTTGGATGTTAGGGATTATTTGCTTCTTGCTAAAGTTTGTTGTTGCTATTGGGTCGGTCATTGTATTGAGGCTTTTTCAGTGAACAGCTTTGTTTGTCTTTGTAAATTACATCATGAGTTCTTACTGATAGTCTCACTTTTAAGACCGTAGTGTTTTTTATTTAACTGCACTGATCTTGTATACCTTCTTTGTCTCATGCTGAAAATGTCTGTTCTCAAAGAAATCCATATAATTATTTATTTGCTTTATCCCATGATACACGGACATTTGACTCAGAATAAAATACAAACACTGCCACTGGCAATATGATTAATACACTTTAAGACCTTTTTGTGGTTCTTTTTATACTCCAGTTACATCTTACCTGGAATATATAGTAAAAGTTACTGTATTTCAAAGTCATTTAAAATAGTTCCCTATTTTGCTACCAACTCAGTACACAGTTGGGTTTATTTGCTATGCTTTAGCTTTTTGGAATTTGCCTTTTAAAAACTATTAAAATTATGTACAGTATCTTCATTGTTTCAATGTCCAATCTATAAACAACGTATGTTCAGAGAGGTCGAGCTTCTCTTCTTGACCCCTTCTTTTCCTTCTCTTCCCTGAAGGGAATACTGTGAGAAATCCTTGAACCTTCAATCAAATTTTTTTTTTCCTTTGGTACTTAAGAAGGTTTTTGTCTAATGATTTTATATTAATATCCTTCTACACTAACCATTACTCTTTTCTTTCTGGATGTTGTCTTTTGGTTCCCTACTAGCACAACTGGAAGTAGATAATGACCTATATCCTTCTCCTCATTGTCTCTTGGCCTTTATTTTAAACCATTATGCTTCCAGTTAATAATCATAAGGTAATGATTAATTTTGATCTACTTTTCATTTATTCCTCATTCCTTTTTTTTTTTTTTTTTAGATAGATGTATATAAGAATGTAGAGCTATTACACACTAAGTTTTCTATATAAACACCAGTTAGCTTTAGTTCTTCAGGCACGCATTTGGTGTCCATCACTAGTCCTAAGTCATTGCCTCTCTATTTTTCTTACCAGTCCATTCTGAAGAAGAGTTATAGGCATAATATTCTTGGAATTCCTGAAATCGAACAAAATTTTATTATGGCTTTTATACCTGAAGGCATTTGTGCTAAATATTAAGTCATTCTCTCACATTTCCTTCCATGTTTCCTAGCTATTAGGTAGTCTTCTGTCATGAAATGTTTCTGTAGACAAATCGATGACCATCTCCTCCTTTTCTATTAGTAACTTGGTCTTCCTGTCTGGCTGCCTCATGGATTCTGTTTTTGTTTGTTTTTCTTAAGATTCATCAATTAGTGTATTTTTCTGTGTTGGTGGTTCTGGTTGTAATTCAAACTTCGTGTGTGTGTTTTTTTTAATATTTTTGAGAGAGAGGAGAAAGGAGATAGAGAATGAACAAGTGGTAGAGGGGGAGAGGGGGAGACAGAATCTGAAGCAGGCTCCAGGCTCTGACTGTCAGCACAGAACCTGACATGGGGCTTGAACCCACGGACTGTGAGATCATGACCTGAGCTGAAGTCAGACGCTTACCCAACTGAGCCACCCAGGTGCCCTATCCAAGTTTTTTATTTCAAAGTTGATTGAATTAAAATTTAAATTTCAATATGTTGTGTTATTATTGAATATATTGCAACCTCTTTACTTTGGTTTTCCCTATTTCTGTCTTTATCCCTTGAATCTTTTATACATTTTCATTTCTTTTAATTTTTAGGATTTTTTTCCTTTTCTGTGCTATTTATCTTAATATATTATCCCCAGTATTCATTTACTTTTGTGTTTCATCTATTTCTGAAATATTTTTCATAATTTTCTTGTTTTTTTAAACTGTCTTTCAAGTATTTTTTTTTCCAATTCTAAATTTGGAGGGTTTTCTGTATCAGATTTATGTCTTTTTATTTTCTTAATTTCTTTGCTTATTTTCTTTGCTTAATTCCTTTGCTTATTATATTATCGTTTTTATCTTTTCAGGTTTTTTCTTTATCATGTGCATTCATTTATTTATAGGATCATTATTCCAGACCTTGATATATTAAACAGAAATTTTGAAAGGGGTTTTATCATAATCCTTTTCGGTTATTCATGTTCAAATGTGACCATTTTTCCTGTTAGTGTGAGATGATGAATCAGGATAACTTTCCTCAGAGCTTCAGAATTAGCTACTTGCACAAAGTGTTGAAGCTTATGACCTTGTATTTAGTGTAGTACAGAAGCCATCTTTCTCATCTTCACGTTTATATGGACCTTCCTTTTTTTCCTCTGTTGTTCCTTTCTGGTTCAGTTTGGGCTCTATTGCCAATAGTTTTTCCTCAGTGTAGACTTTTGTTCTAGAAGCAAGCCTCAGCTGGTTTCCAGAGTTAAAAGGCCCAGAACCATTCTACCAACATCTGACCTTATTATTTCTTCTATTACCCTATGAATTAGAGCCCATAAACTTTGCTGCCATTTTTGGCTACTGTCCTTTGTGTGGCCTTACGGAGTATTCTGGTTTGTACAGGGTTTTCTGCATCTTAAGATCATCCAATGGCCTCCTGCTTTTTGTTTTCTCAAAGTTAGAGATCCTATAAGGGTCACATTGCCATTGGTGTCTTCTGTCTGCCAGTTTGTGCTTTCAGACTTTGGGGACTCCTCACAGCTACGCTGTTTCAGAAGTATTTTGCGAGATTGGGGTTTTGCTATTCCTAGTTGTTCTGTCAGTTCTAGAAGGTGGTGTGATTCAGACACCCAAAAACCTTCCGTCATCACTTTCTCAAGCCAGTATTTCAAATTTACGTTCATTTCAACATTTCCAAGCTAGAAAAACTATACAGAAACTTGACATCAGAGGCTGTATAACTCAGTGTTTTATTAGATAACTTGATATTACATTTCTATTTCCATTTTCTAGAAAAAAACTTCCGTAAGTCTAGTGTTCTAGGAAGAAATAATGTATGATGATTCTGCATTTTAGCAGTGGTGAATGGGAAACATGGACAGTAAAGTTAGACTTAGATTTGGCACTCATCAGTATCACTGAGTAGTTTATCATTCATTACCTTTCTGAGCCTCTGTTTCAGTGCTGAACTCCTAGTTAGTAACCAACTAATAAACTTTATGAATGAATAATTGAATTTATTTGAGCCCTGGTAGCTTCCTTGAATTATTTTGTGAGTTAATTTGAGAATAACAAAGACTATGTGTACAAATGCCTTACACATCCTTCGGTAATTACCTTCTTTTTCTCCTGAAGACTCCTAATGACAAATGAGGATGTTCTTATATGAAGGCATGCATGTGTTTGTATAAAGGGCACATGTGTGCACGATGCCATGGGTTTGTGTGAGGGCTTGTGTGAGGGCATGTGCATATATGTACAGCACTCCACTCCCCAGTACTAAAGATCTACATTCATCATAGCTTTTACATGGTAATATTTAAGTGAATTCTAGAGTTAAAAAGGGCTAGAAATAAACTTTGGTGACTGACTTAGTTATATTTGAAATTGCTGACGATCCCAGTTCTGTTATGGGGGATCGTGGTTTGATTCCTAGTAGATTATCATTTGACCTGAGAAAAATCTCAGACAAAATCAACAAGGCTTGGAAATAGCAAAGACACTTCATGAGGCTTTTGGTGGAGGCTTAGGTGGAGCAATGATAAGACTGGTGATTAGGAACAAGCAGAAGGAAAAAAAAAATTCCAATTTTTAGAAAAGATCAACACTCACAACAATCTAAAAAATGAAAGCTGACAGGCAATTGATGGCTGCACTTTACTTCCACTAACCATAAAGGCAATAAAACTGGATGGAAAAAAACAACTGATGAATGCCCAGGCTTTGCCTCCTAAAGAGAGCAATCCACTTAATAGAAGCCAGAAATGTCCTTTCACTTTCTCAGTATTAGTTTCTAGATTCATAGACCAGGTTTGGATCAAGCAAAAGCTGGGCAAACTGTTGATGGTAAAAATGGTGCTTCTTAAAGTAACAGATCACTGTGCTTAGCTCTGTGTCTCGGCCTTTCTTACATCCCTTTGGAGATTAATTTCAGTAAATGAATGGGACGGAGAAGTAGGGGCGATTGGTGATTGAGCATTGTGGCAGCTATAAACACCTCAGCTACAGTGGTATAGGTGGGGGCTAAAGTAATAAGAATTTTCAGTTTCAAGGTTTTAAAGATCCAGAAAATAGACATGGAGAAGATTATACATGGCATAGCAGAAATAGAAATGCATAGATAAATTCTTGATGAATACAGGAAATTGAAAAACAGTGTGGGTCCATAAGCTTGCCTCTGACTTTAAGTCCGAGAAATAAGCTACAAACACCTAAGTAGGAATTGATCACCATCATGGTAAATTGTCTATCTTTTGGCAAATGTTGAGTCTCAATAGAGTTCTTTTCATGTAGAGGTAAGTAAATACAGAGCAACTTGTGCATATAAAAATAGTAACAACGAAACTGCAGAATAAGAGAATGGTAATATCCTCTCAACTACTTACAAGAAGAACACGCAACTGAAAATGATCTATTTACAGAATCTGTGCAAGAACTAGAAATACAACATCAAAATGTTGTTCTGCTTCTTCAAGAGTGTATTGGAAGGAGAGAAGACATTTTGGTGAAAAGTTAGAATGTAAACCTACATTGGAAATAGTACATACTGGAATGACACTGTAGAGAATAAAATCAGTAATAACAAATGTAAAGTTCTCTATGAATACAAAGTACAAGCAGATTAATGTCATGACAATAATAGTCTAGAACTTACAGGTGTTTGTGAATTAGACATTAAAATATTTAAAAAATACCATTAGATTCTGTCAGCTAAACAAAATATTTGAGAAAGTAGATTTGAAAAACTTCCCATATTGATGTAAAAAGATTCACATCTAAGCCTTTTCCACTAAAAGCTTTTAAGAAGGGAGAAAAGAAAGTTTAATCACTCATGAAGTGAGGGTAAAGAATTATTGCTTACAAAGAAACAAATCAGGTGGACCTGAGACTGCTCTTCTATAGCATAAAATATGTAGTAATAAGTAGGTCAGGATTTGGGGTGGGTGGGGACATCTTTGTGGGAGGTGTGGCATAACCTGTAGTGATTGTCCTTTATATGGAAAGCAAAAGAGTCTATAAGGTATGGAATGACTCAGAAGAGAAGACACATTATCTAATGTTCTTCTTGATGAAGACTACTGAACATGATTACTCAAATTAATAACTTGAGTATGAGGATATCAAGCTCAAGTGATTGTTTACTTTATACAGAATTAACATACCTAAAGTGTTGTCCAATTACTTCTGTAATCTAGATCCAAACCCGAGGCCCATAGTATTTTGCTAAATCCTTCCTCTCTTATTGTACATTTTTCCCTATAGTAGAAAAAAAGTCTTTCAAGTTAAGCACTAAATCAGATCAGTTATTCCACAGTTAAGGTGTAATCTCCTATGTTTGAAGACCATCTAAAATAACCTAGATCTAACAATATACAGAAATATATAAATTGGTAAGTATATGCACAAATTCTTAAATATCTATACACTGATATAGGCATCATTATAACTAGGGCTACTACATGGAGTTAAATGGTTGTGCCCTACTCAAATGTGATGAAATGGGTAGGAATGGACAGAAATTTGGCCGTGGTCCTCCTCAAGGAGCACCCTAGCCCAGAGCTATGTCTGCCTAAGGACAAACAGCTCTCTTTTCTTGATGGGCATTCCAGGTCTTGTGCCTACAGTGCTGCACAACTTTCTAGTTCTCAAGAAGGCACCATATAGACTACAAGTGTAATCTGTAGCGAGATTTACTAAAATATCTGCCTCTCTCCCCCACACAGAAGTTGTGTGGAATATAAAAGGCCATTTTAGTTACCAAAGACCTTGAGTAATGACTTTCTAATCTTTATACTGAATGACCTGGGTCCTGCTTTTTAATTAAAACTAGTAAACCAGTGGCAGACTCTTATCTACAGCAAAACTGTCATCATATCCTAGTCTATCTAAGCCCAATAAGTATTTGTGAGATAATGATACTTAAAAATTACTACTACTGATACCAGCACACGTGGTGCAAATAAGCTCTTGCTTAGGTAAGGAATTCTGTGAGATTTAAACCCTCCAATCTTACTTGACAGATAAAAGAGAAATTTAAAGAAATGGAAGGAGATGGGGCTATAACCACAAGAGCAATGCTGACCTAGAGGGAAGATCTGTAAGGAAATCAAAGTATCACCGGTTCTTATTTCTATCAGATAAGGTTCTCGAATCACTTTGCTCAAATTTTACATAAAAGTCAATCTGTATAATTTTATGGTACATCAATATGAAATCACATGCCATAAGATTAGAACTCACATATTTTCAGAACAAAAAGGTTAGCAGTAATTACATCGATGTGTTAATTTCCAAGGGGTGAGACTATTGGTGATTTTATTTTTCCTCTGCACTTTTAACATGCTGTAAATTTATAGACAATTTCAAACAATATGAACTAATCACTTAAGTTAAAATTGTTTTAAAAAAAAAATTGCGGCAAGACGGTAGAAATAGAGAAAATCCCATTATGTATAGCAGATTTCAATATTCTAGGACCAAGACTGGTCTATTGTTATTTATACAACAGTTAGCTTATTACAATTCTAATTGTACAATTGTACAATTCTAATTATGATGGCTCATAACCACAGAGAAATCCTACAGGAAATGAAGCCCTTGTGCAGATGCTGTCTTTATAAAAAAAAAATAGCGAAGGTAGTTTTTGATGTTTAATTTAGTTTGGCACTTTACACACTAGATCACATTGTCATCTGAATTTCTTGGAATCCTACTTTGTCTTTATTGTTTTTTTCCCTACATCTAAACAGAAAAGTTTTCTAAACATTGCCTATTAATCCTTGAATTTTGCAATAAAAATTAACAACTTTTATCTCCAGTGTAGGTGAGCCAACTGATAGTTTAAAAGCTTTGCCTCAGTCAATGGAAATGCAGAGGAGGGGCTTTTTATTCTCCAGCCAGTAGCCATGTCAATAATGTGCCTGAAGAGGGGAAACCTGGCTCAGTTGGCTAAGCATCTAACTCTTGGTTTGGGCTCAGGTTATGGTCTCACAGTTGGTCAGTTTGGGCCCTGTGCTGACAGTGTGGAGCCTGCTTAGGATTCTCTCCCTCTGCTCCTCTCTTTCTCTCTCAAAATAAATAAACTTAAAAAAATAATAATGTGCCTGGAGAGACAATCTGGAAAAAGTTTTTTCTTAAATTCGTTTTTTAGATCCCCAGGGACAGACTTACTCAAGTCTTAAGAGGCTATCACTAGTGAGGCTTTATGCCTGCCTGAGAGGTCCTTAACATTCCTGTTAGCTTGACTACACTTCAGCAGTCTGCTTCTTGACTTCCATTAGGTCCCTGACTTCAATTTTATTAAAGCATTGACTTTGGAAAACTTGTAAATTCTTTCTCTGTTTCTCTGAGATGTAAATACTCTCCCAGTGCAGGCATGTCCTTCTCAAAGACCTGAGAGCTATCCCTCTGAAATGCAGTCATCAAGAAAGAAAGACTCTGCCCCTATTTCTCAATCTGTGTGGGAAGGAAAGAGCCTAACTTCACCAGGTACCAATTAGGAAACACAGATGGCCTGATCACATTGACCAAGCCTCCCTTTCACTTCCTTCAGTACTTTTTCCACCAACCCATTTTCTCCTTCCTTTTACTTCAGCAGCTTTGAGTTCAATCTCTTTATCTGTGGCAATGGTATTGAATAAAGTTATCCTTGCCTGTTTTAACTCTGCAGTGCAATTTTCCTTATACATACTGTATAATGATATTTGTTGAGTTAGATTATTACATCAGAAAATACCAAATCTGGGGCACCTGGATGGCTCAGTCGGTAAAGTGTCTGACATCAACTCAGATCATGATCTTTGTAGTTGATGAGTTCAAGCCCCACGTAGGGCTCTGTGTTGACAGCTCAGAGCCTGGAGCTGCTTCAGATTCAGTGTCTCCCTCACTCTCTTTGTGCCCCTCCCCTGCTCACTATCTTTCAAAATAAAAACAAAACATTAAAGAAAGAAAGAAAATACCTAAGACTCCAACTACTCTCTGGTTTAGATAGCCTTGAAAAACCATATGCCTCCAAGAAGCCAAGAGGGAATGGGGTAAGAGTTGATGTGACACCATTACCTTCCATTTCCTCCTTCAATGTTAATATCATATTTCTGTTGAGAAGAGTTTAATTATGGTTTTTTCAAACATTAAAATGAGAAGTTTAGTTAAACACATTTAAAATTTTTTTATATGTTTGAGAGAGTGAAAGCCTGAGGAGGAGAGGGGCAGAGAGAGAGAGAGAGAGAGAGAGAGAGAGAGAATCCCAAGCAGGCTCTTCACTGTCAGTGCAGAGCCCAGTGTGGGGCTCCATCCCAGGAACTGTGAGAAATCAAGAGTCAGACACCTAACTGAGCCATGGAGGTGCCCCTACTCACAGTTTCATGTGTCTACTGCACGTGCGGTATTGAAGAAAGTTACTTCAGGACATTTACGAATCAAGCCCTTTCAACCTAAATGTCACCTGGCAGGGCTCTTACAGTATAGTTTGGGCTACAGTTTCCTCTGTTACAAGTTTCAGCATCCTCTCTCTTGAGATTTTTCTTCTTGCCACTTTTAATCTTTTGGTAAATCTCAGTAGTGATGGGAGGTAAAGTGTGAGCTCAGTAGTCCATTTTGAATGGAAACCTGAGCACTTTATTTGGATTCATCCCTTTGGTGGCCTTGTTTTTTTGGCTCTTGGTCATTTCTTATTCATAAATGCTATATGGTTTATTGCTCTACCCATGTTTTTATAGCTTTAAGTTTAGTAACTTTCCCCAAGTTTTTATGTGGGGTCTTGAACTTATTCCTAAATGACTATCACTTTATTTTTAAATGGTGATACCTATTCTTTGAAAAATAGAAGTGGGCAGAACATGGGGAAGGGAGATTCAACTAGAGGCTTTTTGCAGTGTTGGGGAATTGTGTGTTGTACTTGTCACTAAATCTGTTTCCTTTAACTGGGGATACACTTCTTAATTTTCCCTTGTGGGTTCCAGTGGAGCCTTGTAAATTATAAGGTCTCTAAATTACATTTGTGACAACCTAGAACCTGTTCCATCTCCTTCTGTTACCGCACTTGCCCCCTTGTGGTCTCCTTCCACTGGAAGGCAGGGTTGTAGATACAAATGTCTTTTCAGTGGGTTTTCTTTTGTCTTCTTCTCCCTTGCTATTCAGTGATGTCAGACCTATTCTCCAAAATGACATACTCACTTCCAAATGACCACTGTATACATACCTACTAGGAGTGACACATAAGGAATTCAAGGAGGTATTTGTTGGTAATTAACCTGACCTTTTACTTCTCCCCAGATTTTGCTTTCTAGGACTTGTGAGTTCCATAAATTGTAGTTTAGAATTATGGTAGGCCTTCGGATTCATTTGAGAAGAAGTTTTTCTCTTTTTCATTCTGTGGTGCTTTTTGGTTGAGCATTGAGAGGAAAATGGGAAGTAAAATAGATTATGCCTATGCTACCAAAATTTGCAATTGTGATTTTTAGTTATGCAATTGTCCATCTCCCCTTCTAGACTCGAAGTAAGCCTTAAGAGAACAAGGACCTGTGTGTCTTCGCATATTTGACTCCAGCAATGCTTCTTCTAGGCTCCATATTTGATTAGTTATCAATCCTAGCTTCTGAGATTCTGGTGGATCTATTCTCTGTGATGGTTTCTATGCCCCTTTATAGGTCCTTTTATAAGGTCTAACTTTGGTCCAAGACAACCATGAACATTTGTGCCGTGGGTGGCTAAGTCAGCATATTCTCAGTGCTTCTATAGCTACACTTCCCCTTTAGAGTCTCCCAGGGTGGAATTAAACAGCAAACACTCCATTTCAGTCTATCTCTGTGGTTCTCCTGAAGCTCCCTAATTTGACTTAAGTGAGTGGGAGGGAATCTCTTTTTGAAGTAGCAGGAATGGCTTGACCATGAACTGCTAGCTCTTTAAAATCTACACACACACACACACACACACACACACACACACAGTCTATATGTTTTTAGACAAATTAATCTAATATATAAAGCTCTAATATATTTCTTTATAATTTCTCTCTATACATATGAAGTATACCATTTTATATAACAAAATATACACATATATAATCTCTGTGCATATATATACTTAGATATATTTTAACTAAGGTTTATGAGGTAACACAAATTTACATAATGTATAATCTTACTCTATATTGTATGCTATGTATTACATGCTACATCCTTCCTATATTCTACTTATATAGTATATTATATATTTAGTATACTATTATGTAGTATATTTCAAACTGTACATGTATACTAATATTTAACATGTGTTAGGTGTATCTATCATATAATCTATATTATACATATAAATTATATAGCCTTTCTACATAGATTATATTATCTTTGTTAAATTATTTATCATCTACCTGTGTTTTTATCTTGTTGAACTACTTGAGATTAATGTACAGACATCATGACACTTTATCCTAAATACTTGATGTATATCTCCTATCTATAGGATGCTCTCCTACATCATCAGAAAACAATATTCACACATGAAATTTAACATTTATATGGTATTGTTATATAAATTAACATTTTAAAATACCCAATAACATTCTTCACAGCTGTGCTTTAAAAAAAAAATCAGGATATGATAAAAAAAAAAAAAAACAACACCTGTTGAATTTAGTTGTCAGATCACTTTTCATCCTTAATTTAGAACTGTTCGCCTCCCTCCCTGCTCCTTACCCTTTTTAATTCTTTTAAGACTTTGACATTTCTGAAGGCCAGTTGTCTGGATTTGCCTTAGCATTTTCTAATGTTACGCTTCAAGTAAACCTTTTGAAATGAGCTGTACATAGATAACTGGGTGTACCATCTGTAACATCACCCTAGGAGAAATGTGATATTATTAAATATGCTCCATTAGATGAGTTGTTAAGGTGGCACCTACTAGATCTCTCTATTGTGCCATTATGTTTCCCTTTATAAATGAGTAGTAATCTGGTAGTTTATACTTGAGACTGTTAATATCCTGATCTCTAATCAGCTTTCACCTAAATGTTTTAACATCCACCAATCATTCTGGCCTGCATTAATTATTAGAGTGGTGGTTGCAGAATGAAGTCCATTCTTTTTCTTTTTTTTTTTTTTTCATGAGTAATTTAGCCTTTGGATTGTGGGCATTTTGGCAACCTATTTCTAGGTTTTAGCTTTTGGTACATTAGCTGAAACTGATACATATAGAGTTCAGAATAGCATCCTGATATGAATTGTTGTTAATATTTTTTCAGAGCAGAGATTTCTGCTGTTCTTATTATAAACACTTCAGGGCTTAGTACATTTCCTTCAGAATGGTAATTGCCCCCTAAACTGTATTAATTAGTTTGATTAAATGTGAGAAGTGTTGTGTATGTATGAATATATATCTTTGCATTAGAATTTTGGACTGAGCCTATATGATCAAAAACCCTAGATTAAAATAATACATACATTGGTGCACTTGAGTGGCTCAGCTGGCTAAGTGTCTGACTCTTGATTTCAGCTCAAGAGATCAAGCCCTACATCAGGCTCAGGCTGACAGCACAGAGCCTGCTCAGGATTGTCATTCTCTCTCCACCCCTCCCTCTGCTCTCACTCTTGCTCTCTCAAAAATAAATATTAAAAAAAACATAGAAATTTGGAATTTTAAAGAGCTTACTGGGTTGTGTCTAAAATATTTGACACTTGGGAGGTAGTATACTATACTGGTTAAATGTAGGTTTTAGACTTAAACATTTGTCTGACCTTAAGCATAATCCTTAAAATTTCTGTATCTAATTTCTATAATATTTTCCTTCTTTCTTTTTTTTAAGTAGGCTGTATGCCCAGTGTGAGGCTTGAACTCATGACCCTCAGATCAAGAGTTGCATGCTCCACTGACTGAGCCAGCCAGGAACTCTAAATTTCTATACTCTTTGAACTGGGACTAATAGTGCCTACATTTCTGATAAGTCTTCAGGTAAAATGACATAAAGTAGAAATCTTTTAGCATAATGCCTGACGCAAAGCCATGCCTTGAAACACGACACGTGATAAATGTTAGCTAGTACTATTTTTGCTCCTGAATTATAATAACAAAAATGGCACTGTTGAACATATTAATTATGTATGCTTTGAGTGCATACACCTGCTATATATCCAATAAACAAGTGAAATAAATACTAAATGCCAAAATTTGACATTATCTGTTGGTTCTTCTGTGATGTGGATATTTGTAAATATTCTTTATGAGCTTTGTTTATAGCAGATATTTATAAATTAAAAAAAAACATGGTAGATTTCAAAAAACACAGTTTATACTTTCTCAAGTCATGACATGGAATTTTTTCAAACACCTTTCTAGAGAGACAAATGCAGGTTGTTTGGGGCTTATTTTCCCAAACACGGTGTCTAGTTTTGTTTGGTAATTTCATATCTCATGATGCCTTCTTTAGTTTCCAGACAAGATTGCCCCAGTAAGGTCTGTTCCTTGACTCTCCTTATTTATCTTTTTGTTTCTTTTTTTCTAATTTTTTTTACATTTATTTATTTTTGAGAAACAGTGAGACAAAGCGTGAGCGGGTGAGGGGCAGAGAGAGAAGGAGACACAGAATCTGAACCAGGTTCCAGGCTCTGAGCAAGCAGTCAGCACAAAGCCTAATGCAGGGCTCAAACCCACAAACTGGGAGATCATGACCTGAGCTGAAGTCGGATGCTCAACCAACTGAGCCACCCAGATGCCCCTCTTTTTGTTTCTTACGAAGACATCCAGATTCACTTTACCTTTCTTCCAGGAACCCAGCACTCACAATTTTCTATGGTTCTTTTTTTTTTTATCTTGTCAAGCTGTGGATACTGTTCTCTGAAAAGTTAACACAAAGTCCATCTGGTATCTCATAACAGCATGCCTTGGTCCATTTTCATTTTATCATAAATTATCTTATCATGATGCACAGAGTCCTTGTAGTGTTAAATTGAAACAAACTTTCTGAAGCCCATCCTTGGTTGTCTGCTCTTAATGGTTTTGCCTTTACTTTGAACAGGTTAAGTGCACCGTAGAGCAAAATGAGCTGTGAAGCCATGGAATTTTTAATGACTCCTAATATAATAAAAAGACTTCATTATGAAAGACTTAAATGGTAATATTTATACAAATCTTATCTAATTTAGGCTGGCTTCTCAGGCTAGAGAACCTTCACAAATCATCCTCACCTCCCTGTTTTTCATTCAGGATGAAAAAAAAGTCTTCAGAGACTAGGGTGGCCATGGAAAATGAGCACTGATGATCCACCTAGAAATCAAAAAAAATAGGAAGAAGGAGGTACTGAAGGCAAATGACATTTAATTGGCTTTCTCTATTCATATTGATTTTTGGGGAAACCATGACTCGGTGTGGATAATGTAAACAAACATTTTGGAAACGAGTATGGTGGTACATGTGCATGGTATGTTTGTGGGCACAACAGGATATTAATATATAGATAATTCTGTGCCCCAACACATTTTTTATTTTTTTGTGATTCATAGACACCTGAACTAAATTATATGTATTACAGAATTTATATTATCAACTGTACATCTTCTTAAGCTTGTTCTTGAGAGTACACAACATTCTAACTTGAGCACCACATGGCACTGGCTGTCTGCTGTATAAACCCAAGGTAAGGCTGCCTATGAATGGGTCAATGAACGGGTAATATTGGATCATGCTGAAGATCTGGGTTCTACTATATTTGAAGTATTTCTTATCCTAAGGCAATAAAATTCTACTAGAGGAGTCTGAATGTGATTTGTGAACTTGGGAGCTTGAAGTCCTCTCTTCCATTAAGTTGTTTTGATAGCAAGTCTCAGTGTTGGGTGGAAAACTGTGTAGTTTTTTTGCCAAACTATTTCTGACAGAAGTATGTTGTCCATCCTGAGACTGTGGTTTTGCTTAAGTTTTCTGTGCTAAAATGCCTCCATGTGGACAGTGATCCGAGAACAATTATCAATCACCTTATGTGTAGGAGCACCTGAGTGGTCAAACAGGGATAGCCATCTTGGCTAGGCTTTTCAAACTGCCTTTATTTGAGCCTTGGGGAAGGAGAGAAAGGAGGGTGATTAAAGGCTAGAGTTAGGGAGAGTTTGGACCCAGCATGGGAGCAGAAACACTAGATGGGTAGCATATTGGTGGCAGTGTTCTTATCTTTATACATACACCCAACACTGAAGGCAAGCAAAGATTTTACTGTTCAGAGTGGCAGATAGGAACCTAATAAATTGCTCATGCCCTCACTCTATTGAGTCTCTCTAGCTCAGATGTTTGGGTTAATTGCTACCTTCTCTTGAACTGATCTGGTACTAGTTTATTTCTCTCCTTCTAGCCAGTTTTCATGTATGACTTGTTCTGTACTTACTGTGCTTGTCACTCCAGCCTCAAAATTTCATCCTCTTGCTCTTCCTTCTCTTGCCATTCTGTATATCCCAATCTCAGTCCACTGTAAACCATACATCAGTGCCCAGCTAGGCCACTCTCTGTTGTTCCCCTATAAGGATGTGTGATAGTGGGTGGTAAAAGTTGGGACAGATGTCCATTCAGTCATACACCTTATTTTCCTGTACAGCCAGAAATTGGCTCTACTTGCATTTACATTTTCAGAGCTATGAAGAAGACCCAAGTGCCACTCGTTGCCTTAATTTGGAGAGCAAGATGGAGGGACATCATGAGCATGAGCAATGAGTTTTCTAAAAATAGTGGTAATCCCTGTCTGTCTTGAGTAATTTTTGGTAGGGTCTAGTGATAGTATTTATGCTATGTTACATTAAAACTTATGAATTAATTTATAATATTGCCAAAGCTAATGGACTCTCTTTGGCTCATTTCTTGGTTAACATCACATTCCATTCCTGAGATAGTTTTCTCTTGGCTTTTGTGATCATACTTCCATATTTTCTCCTATTGTACCTCCTTTGTTAGTCTCTTTGCTAGCTTCTTTCCTCCTGAAACTTAAAGTATTGTAGGGGCTTTGGGTATGGTCCTAGCCTCTCTCCTATGTATTCTTTCTCCCTATATCATCACATCCTTTCTGTATGCTCATGGCTCACAAATTTATGTCTCCAGATCACATTGCACCCTTCAGGCTTAGCTTAAAACCAGAGTCTACCAATTTTTCTCTTTCCCATCCACATCTTGTCCATGAGAAAGCCTCACCATTTGTCTGCATGTTTCCTCCTCTTCTATCCCAAACCCCATCATCTTTCCCCTAAATTGCTGTAAGTTTAGCATATATTCTTCCTTTTATGCTTCATGACGTTTAAGGGGCACCTGGGTGTCTCAGTTGGTTGAGCATCCAACTCTAGATTTCGGCTAAGGTCGTGATCTTGGGGTCATGGAATCGAGCCCTGCATCAGGCTTTGCACTGAGTGTGGAGCCTGCTTAAGATTCTCTCTCTCTGTCCCTCTACCCCTCTCCCCTGCTCACACACACTTTGTAAAAAAAAAAAAATTAATTAAAAAAATTAATGAAAACATTATGCTTTGTGACCTTTAGTAATCCAATATCCACAAGAAAATCAGTGATGCAAAAAATGCATTTAGATAGATAAGTGCTTCTCAAATCATTTAACTGGCTTATTGTACCTAGAACAAAATAGATGGTCTATAATATAATATAATATAATATAATATAATATAATATAATATAATATATGCCTACCTCATTAGTCACATGTTTATAATATTTGCTGTTTTGTAAACTGGCCCCTTTATACAGAAAATAAGGACAGACCAAAGGAAGAGGCAGACCACTTCAGGCTGGTTCATGACAGGTTTAATAAGCAAGGGAACTTGTGAGGCTTGTTCTTGGGCAACTGCAAGAAAATAGATCTCTGCACCTGCCTGCTAGAATATTAAAGTTCATATAGGGGCCTTAATTGGGTTTAGTCACCTATATCACGCACATGGTCTTAACACCACCTTACTCTCTCAAAGCTGTGTCCTTGGAACAGCTCCCACTGTGAGAACAGTAGGCAGAGTGTACATCCCAAGGACAGGGAAGAGGGTGAAGAGCCTCTCATTGCCTAGTCCAGCTCTCACGTCAACCAACCATCAGGTCTTCTCAATGACCTCCAATAACTAATTTAACTCACTACTATCTAGGTGTACTGCCCTCCTTTCCAACCTTTAATTCCAACCTTTAATTCCACTAAGCTCTTTTATGCTTCATTCTTTGCATATTTACAATTCCTTCTCTTTTAACTTTCTTTAATTTTTTTAAATATTTATTTATTTTTTAGAGAGATAGTCAGACACTTCATTCAAGTGAGCGGGGTAGGAGCAGAGAGAGAGGAAGACCGAGAATCTGAAGCAAGCTCTAGGCTCTGAGTTGTCAGCACAGAGCCTGACCCGAGGCTCAAACTCAAGAGCCACGAGATTATGACATGAGCCAAAGTCAGCCGCTTAACCAACTGAGCTACCCAGGCACCCTGTCAATTCCTTCTCTTTGGAAGGCATGACTTTTGCCTTGGTACCCTGTTGTTTCTCATTCATCCTTCAGATGTGTCCAGTTTACCTGAAGTCTACCTCTAACCAGATATTGTCTACCTCTATCACCAGCCTTTTTATAGCTTTCATATTTACCATGATCTGTAATTACCTAATTATTGTTTACTTTCCTTTCCTTCCTCTCCACTGCCCCCACTTCTCCAGAATGTAAACTCTGTGGGCACAGGTTGTTTGTCTGCCTAGCTCTCATCAGTATCCCTAGAGATCAGCACTTCCTGGCACATAAAAAATGCTCAATAAAATTTTGGTAAATGAATGCACAGAAGGATATGTATAGCCACATCTGGCATCTAAAAGATAACAGTACATTCTTTTATTCATTCAAGTAAATCTGTCTTTCTTTTTTTTTAGGAGTGGGTATTAGGAGAGTATTAGAAAATAGAGGGTCTATGGAGCTCTTTGTCATGCTGAAATAGATGATAGTCTAAATATATTTGGAAGCCTCTGTTTAAGGGTTTTCTTAATCATCTGTATGGCAGGTTTAACCATGAAAATAAAATTCTTGGCTTAGTAGAACCTGAAACAAAGCTAGTTTTTCATGCACTGCTTCCAGATCAGGATTCAGCTGCAAGAAAATAATGAACAGTTAATGAGTTAACAGTTAAGCCAAACTGTGTGAACGCCAAGCATAAACACCTAGCCCAGGTTGTCTGTAAATCTGAAATCAAAAACACCCTGAAAAATGAAGTTGTGTTCAAAGTCTATAGCAAACTCTTTTTTTGCAGCAGACCCTGATTTGAACGTAAATGGGGCAATTTCAAGTCTTTAGCTCCAAATTGATGTTTCCCTGGAGAAATTGTAATGTTTTCAGTTAATGTGGTATTTGCAGCTCATGTACATGAAGATCCACATCTCTGGGGTGCTTTGAGTAGCTTTCAGAATGATAGTCCATGCATTCTGGGCTGGACTTAGAGTGGTTCTTTTGTGGTGTTCCAGAATTATATCAATGGATTCAAAATACATCCAACTTCTTTTCATCACTTATTATATAGGTAAGCACCTGTTAAGGTGTGGGGACATGTTTTTATCCAGGAAATTAAAACCTAGAAGCTTCTGATTATAATTTATTTGGAGGAGGAAAACAAGTTTGTTTTTTAGTAAGTGATAGTCAATATTATAGAAGAGATTGAAGCAGATAGAGAGGTGGTAGCACACAGAATAAACAAATATAGGCAGTAATAAAGCAGGTCTTACAGTCTTAATGACTTTTCAAATGAATGACAAGTGGTGACAATGTTTATAGTGTGATCCAAGTTGAACTGGCCATTGCTAATTACCAGGTCTTTTGTTTGTGCTTGGCTTTCATACAGACTGACTTGCAATATGCCAGATTCAGTCAACTGCAAACTTAAACTGAACATTTTCTAGCACTGACAACTCTTCATTAACTCTGACCATCATTTTACTGCAGCTGAAACCTCATCTGTCTGGAGGGGATACATGAGGAACCTGCCTTGTTTCAGGTTCTACTGAGAGATATTTATGTCCTCGGGTGCTGCCACTGCAATTAGTCAATCCCATGTTTGATAAATCTTATTTCTAAGAGCTCAAGACTGCATGTTTGATAGCTCGTAGATTGTTTGACATCCAGTACTATTGCAAGCAGCGTTAGTTCTAAGGAAAAAATAATAGACTGCTAGTGCATTTTATTTTCTTTCCTATACCTGGTGCTTTATTCTCTTTCTGTTTTGTCAATCTGTCTCCAATGGACTCTGGTGAACTTAGAAACCAGCAGTTAAAAATAGAAGCTTCCAAGGACAAATAAGTGAAATGACTCTAGGTTGGTAAATATTCTCTGTCCTAAAGATGTGAGAATAAAGCACTGGATAAAAAACATGTAAATAGAGTGTGTGAGTTCCAGTGTATTCAAAATGATGATCTCTTAGATGGGGAAAAAACGTTGCCTTCTGAATGAAATACAAAGAAAAGTTTCTTCTTCCTTACTCTTGTATACTTTGCAAGAGCAAAGAAAGTAATTTTTGCCATTAATTAATAGTACTTTTCTGGGGTAAAATCCATGTGCAGTAAAATGTATGTATCTAAGTGAACACTTCATTGAGTTTTTGATAAATGTTATACCCATGTAACCTACACCCCTATCAAGATGTAGAATATTTCCATTAACCCAGAAAATATGTCGCTTTCTCATATCCCACTCTCAAGATACAAATACTTGTCTGATTTCTGTTCACATAATTAAGTTTGTCTGTTGATGAACTTTATGTAAATGGAACCGTTATTTGTTATATAGTGACTTAGATCTTCACTGAAAATGTTTTTTAGACTCATCCATGCTGTTTTGTTTTTATGTGTTTTGTTCATTTTTATTTTTGAGTAGTATTTTGTGTAAATATAGCACAGATTTATTTTAAAAAATCTGATGGATGTGTGGGTTATTCGTACACTTGGCTTTTCTAGTTAAAGCTGCTTGAATGTTTTTGTATAAGTCGATATATCTATATTTTTATTTTGTCTGGATAAATACCTAGACTGGTGACTATTCTGTCATAGAGTATATGTATGCTTGACTTTGTAAGAAACTGCCAATTTTCCAAAGTGATTGTACCATTTTACTTTCCCATCAGTAGTGTATGAGGGTTCTAGCTAATCCACAAATTCTTCACAATAGTGTGATTGGCCATTCCGGTTGTTTTTACATTCTGAAAGTTTTAATTTGCATTACTTAGGTGACCAATGAGTCTGGGACACTTATGTGCCCACTCTGACTTTGGGTGAGGAAGGAAGGTTTGTTCCCAGAGGTAGATAATACAGGAGGAGAAAAGGAGAGAGCTAAAGAATTTAGTTATCAGTATATTGGAAATACAGCACTTAATTTCAGGAAAAGAGTTTGGGAGACACAAGTTTAGAAATTTATGACCTGTTAAACGTGAAAGCTTATGCCACTCTTAGTAAAAGAACAAAAGTTCAGTTTTGTAATTTCATGAATTGTCACAAAATAACTTTTTTCAGCCTTTTCTACCTCTCTGCCGCATTAGAATGAGAAACCATCTGATCACGAAAAGAGAAGGTTTTTGTTGTATTGAAGATACAGGTCTTTCTCTTCACTCCAAAATAGAAGAGGTTTGTTGTTACACTGAAAGAGAATTAGGAATATGTGTTTTCCAAAGAATGAAACCTTTCTAAATTCAAGTATGAGTATTAATAATTAGTCCTTTCCAGACCTTGTAACTCCCTCATAGGTAGGAAAAACGACTTACCAAGAAGTATGTGATTGTCTCTGTTCTGGGCTCTCTGAGAAGTTCTAGCTCTGTTCCTGTCACCTTTCTGCAAACTTATACCTCACCCACAAAGAGTTCTTCCATATGAAGTGGGTAGGTGAGTGATTGTCAAATTCTGCATCTCAACAGATCTCTTACAGCATTCGGGATTTCAAAAAAAAAAAAAAAACAATTCCTAGACCTTCAGAGATACTGATTCACTAGCTATGGGATCCGTTCTTGGAATCGGAATTTTAAATTAAATACCACAGGTAATTCTGAGGCAGATGAGCTGTACACATATTTTAAGAAAAACTGGTATTGATAAACAGTAAAAACTTGTAGCTCTAGTTTCTACTTGTTGATCCTTTTTACACTTAGAGTGAAAGTCTGAAATCATAGGATTTCATACCCTGTTATCTTATTCATACACATTCATAAGGTGTTATCTTCCTTTTAAATTTACTAATAAACTAATTTACAATCCATTCCACCTATTAAAATGCTCATCTGAAGCCATTCTACTTGAGCCCAAAGAACCAATTTTATTTTTCCAGTGCTTACCCTCTCAAACTACCAGTCTGTGACTTCAGGAAGGGCCCAATCCCTTTTCAAAATTTTGTGGTGGTAAGAACATTTAACATGAGATGTACACTCTTAACAAATGTATAAGCACAAAGTTGTATAGCAGATCTCTAGAACTTCTCATCTTGCAAAACCAAAACTTTATACCCGTTGATTAGCAACTCCCCATTTCCCCAAACTCCCTGGACCCTGGCAACCACTGATCTGCCTCTGCTCCATAAATTTGACTATTTTAGATGCTTGTATAGGTGGCATATGCTGTATTTTTTCTCGTGTGACTGGCTTATTTCACTTAGCATAATGTATTAGGTTTCATCCATCTTGCCTAAAGCAAGATTTCCTTCTTTTTTAAAGGTTGAGTTAGTTTAGATGCACCCAGAATAATTTCCCTTGGATGAACTTAAAATCAACTGCTTTGGGATATTTACATCTTCAAAATCTCTTTAGACTTGACAATAATGTAACCTAATGATCTGAGTGAACTTCATATTTACAGTCCCACCCACACTCAAGGGGAGAGGATTATACAGAGTGTGTTACACCAAGTGGCAGGAATTTGGAGGACTGTCTGAGAATTCTGCCAATGACATTTCCTCCTGATGGATGGTTAATGAGTTTTTTGTTGTTTAATGGATATACTTGATCATTGTTGCTAGGTGATAAGTACTCAACAGACAAGTGACCAACTCTATTGACCTGTATCACACAGTGTAGATACAGTCCATTTCTCAACAAATAAAAATGACTTCTTCAAAATGAAAAAGTAGATTCATCAACTGTTTTTATCTTCTATATAAACCATACAAGCTACAATTGATTTACTTTAAAAACAACAAAAATTTAATGCTAGAAATATGAAGAGCTATTTGGTGTTTCTTGCTAGTATTTGTAGGAAACTCTTTCTTTGTAACTAATTCCTACTCAGATTCTTATTGAAATCTGGTAGTTAAATCCTACAAGTTCTCACTAAAAGACCATCTTCAGGATAGAAATCAGAAAATACCCCTAATTATGGGTGCCTATTTAAATTTATAAAGAAAACTAGATACTTACTTTGTCGAAGAGGGGAAAAAGGAGCATTTTAAAACCCCCACTGATAGTTCCTTAAGCAACTTAATGTTTACTTTTAAAATGCTCAAATACTTTAGAAATGCACATTTTATAAATAGTTACACAGAATTGAACATACTTTAAAATAGAGGGGAAGGGAAACAGATTAGTGGTCTAGAAGAATCTTTTATACTTCATTCTTAAATCATAATTAAATACATGCCATGCTGATTATCACGTTACACTCATTTTTTGGTGATGCATAGGCTTTATGCATGGCAGCACCCAACAGCTGCTCTTAAAATTTCGCTCTTCATGTGATTTATCTTTAAGCCAAACTTTAAGTTAGGAGAAGGAGCAAAGATTAGCCACAGACATGTACAATAAGTAACCCTCATAAAGTTTTAATTTTTTGAAGCTTGCTTATTTTAAGAGAGAGAGAGTGAGTGAGTGAGTAGGGGACGGGCAGAGAGGGAGGGTGGAGAGAGAGAATCCCAAGCAGGCTCCACACTGTCAGCCTTGAGTCAGAAGCAGGGCTAGATTTCTTGAAGTATGAGATCATGACCCAAGCTGAAATCAAGAGTTAGTTGCTTAACCAACTGAGCCACCCAGTCGCCCCACCTGGAGAAAGTTTTTAAAGTCTCCTACATAACACTTTGACAGGTTCAAGAAAGAAAATAAAGGTACCCAAAGCAATGTTCACTCTTTGTTGTCCCTTTGCCATGGCAGGTTGCATCACTTCTGAAACATGATAGTTGTGAAGCTTCTTTGGCCTGTAGTATGTGTGTATGGGGGGAGGAGGGGTGTCACTAAATATGTGAACTGCGAACCATCATTAAGAAGAGTGCCACAGTGTTTGCTTGTGGCTTCCTCTAACAGTGAAGGTCTTTTTATTTAACATCTTTTTCTGCAAGAAAAAAAAATACAAGAAGAAAAAGTTGGAAGACTAAAGGAAAAGAAATGGAAACTTGAACCTTTTTTCTGTACTAAGTTGTGAGTATTCAGTGGGAGTCATCATCACGGAGAACCAGGGCAGGCCCAAACTGGTAAAGGTGAGTATAGCTCTTGGGGCTGGAAGGTGAACAGAACACACGTACAGAAGCCCAGAGATTGCTCAGAGAGCCTAGGCCTGCGTAGGGTGGGGCTTCCCCTGAGTGTCAAAGGGTCTGGCAGAATAATTCCTCTGGCTGATCTAAATAAAGATGGTGAAGTTGGGGGTATGCAGTGTCCAGCTGCTACTTAAAGAATTTCTACTTGATAACATCACAGTTCATACAGTCTAGTCAATAATCTGTTCTTATTAGTATTTGAAAGGAGTTAAGAGTGGGGAAGGAGTTGGAGATTGTTAATTTTCACAGGCTATGGCATATCTATTTTTCTTGTAATTTGTGCCAGCATGATGGACTTATCCCATAGTGTTCTATAGTTCTTTGCAACAAGTTACTATTTCTGTAGCACACTAAAACCCTGAAGTTGATTTTCTTTGGGAATTAAATTTTCAAAGTAGGTTTAATTATAAAACATACTCATTGTAATAGATTTAATGTAAAAGTTCTCCTGTAGAAACTATAGATGGTGATGCACTATGCTAAACAGTTTCCAAAGTGCTTGTCCTACCTTGTTAATACCAAATACTAGTTGAGCCCTGGAAATATTTGATTTGAGAGGAGAAAAAAAAAGTCCTTTCATCAAATGTTTATTGACCCTTACTTTGGGCACTGTTTTGAGTTGTTGAGCATAAAAGAATGAAAAAGAAATGGTTATTGCCCTCAAGGAGTTTACAGTCTAGTAAAAAAATCTATATCCTATGTTCTCTTATAATTAAAAAGAAAAATTCTATCCTCATGTAATTATTTGTTTAAAACTATGTTTATAAACTATTTGTTTATAACTATGGGGGCGCCTGGGTGGCGCAGTCGGTTAAGCGTCCGACTTCAGCCAGGTCACGATCTCGCGGTCCGTGAGTTTGAGCCCCGCGTCAGGCTCTGGGCTGATGGCTCAGAGCCTGGAGCCTGTTTCCGATTCTGTGTCTCCCTCTCTCTCTGCCCCTCCACCGTTCATGCTCTGTCTCTCTCTGTCCCAAAAATAAATAAACGTTGAAAAAAAAAATAATAACTATGAAGATAAAGGGGAAGGAGAGTATAATATCTAATCTCTATAGAAAACTTCCATAGTTGACCCACTGTTCTAGGTACTTTTATAAATACTGTATTCTGTGTTGCTGTGTAAAATACAGTAACAAAATCTTAGAGGTATACAAAGTAGGCATTTATTTAACTCATACATCTGAGGAAAAGCTGGAGTTGGCTGATCTAGGCTGGTTCACCTGGACAGCTCTGCATTGTGCCTCTCATCTTCCCCCTGGGACCAGGGGCTACCCTAGGCGGCATCTTTCCATGGCAATGGCAAAGTAGAAGCACATCAATTGGTACACCATCACTTTTACCCAATTTTATTGGCCAAAGCAGGCCTATGGCCCAACCCAAGTGATAGGGTAGAAAAATGACCCTTTTAGAGGAAGGAATTAAAAAGCCACATGGTATGGACCACGAAGATAAGAAAAGCTGAAGAATTAGAACCAGTGATGCAATCTAATTCATGCATTAACTTATTTCTGGCAACAACTTCATGAGATAGATATTCCTTCATACTGTGAAAATTAAAGAGCAGTGTGATGGAAAACATCTGAAGGCAGACTGTACTGAGACTTGTGCTGGATCTAGTAAGTAGCTGTGGCTTTTAGCACTTAACCCTTTTATGTCTCTATTTATATGTAAAATGAAGAATATAATTTTACTTGCCCTTTGGGGTATTACGAAAACACGTAACTCAGTGTCAACAGTAATAATGAGTAGAACAGCTGATGTCTTAAATTGTACCTATTGTTCTTCATCTTAAACTCCAAGACATGGTTCTCTAGCTGTTGTTCACAACTAGCTTTTATTAAAATATTGTGAAGGCCTCCTTATAGGTATTGTTGCATTTTAAAATAAAACAAAAATATATACTTGTTAGTAAAAGCTATACATTAACTTAATAATAGTTACAAATTAATTTCCACTTACCGTCAAACAGGTTTTTGGAAATGTCCGTTAGTTTTCATTAAAACCTCTATTTGCAGAAAATATGCTCTTCATCCAAATGTGAGATTTTTCTTTAACTCCTGTAGACTCATTCACAAATACAATCCATAATTTTCAAAGTTGGAGAAAGGTATAAAGATTTAAATCTGGGTATTTGTAATCTTACCTGAAGGGTTTGTGCTTGAGGAGAGATTATTTTATCTTGTGACAAACTACAGAAAGACATTTATTTAATCACAAAATAGTTACAGAATGTTTTTTTTTTTAAATCTTTAGAGAGAGAGAGAGAGAGAGAGAGTCAGTGAAGGAGAGGGGCAGCGGGGGAGAGAGAAAATCTTAAGTAGGTTCCACAATTGGAGCAGAGTCCAGCATGAGCCTCAGTCCCACAACCCTGGGATCATGAGCTAAAATCAATACTCAACCAACTGAGCCACCCACGTGCCTCCAGACCATCTTTTAGACAAAACTTGTAGTAGGCACAATGAACAAGGATGATGAAGATTCTGTCTTCATAGAGTTTGCAATCTAATGAATTTTTTTGAAGAATAACTGATTAACAATGTTCCAGCTGTACAGCATAGTGATTTGACATTTGTGTAAATTACACAATGATTACAAGTCCAATTACCATTTGTTACGATACAAAATTAGTACATTATTATTGAATATATTCTCCATTCTTTACTATATCCCATGACTTATTTTAAAACTGGAAGTTTTACTTCCTGATCCTCTTTTTCTGTTTGGCATCACTCCCCCCACCCCAAAACTCCCTCTGCTGTGGCAGCCACCAATCTTTTCTCTGTATCCATGAGTCTGGGTTTTGTGTTGGTTTGTTTTGTTTTCACATTCCACATATTAATGAAATTATGCAGTTTTCATGTTTCTCTGTGTGACTTACTTCACTTAGCATAATATCCTTAAGGTCCATTCATGCTGTTGCAAATGGCAAGATTTCCTTCTTTTTTGTGTGGATGAATAGTATTTCATTATGTATGTATATACCACATCTTCTTTATCCAGTTATCCATCGGTGGATATTTTCAGTTGTTGTTGTATCTTTACTATTGTCAACAATACTGCAATGAACATGGGGGGTGGGGGGAGGGATACATATATCTTTTCAAATTCATGTTTTGATTTTCTTTGAATAAATCCCTAGAAGTATAATTCCCAGATCATATGGTAGATCTATATTTTTATTTGAGAGAGAGAGCGTGTGTGTGAGACAGTGGCAGAGAGGTGCAGAGGGAGAGAGAAAGAATCTCAAGCAGGCTACATGCTCAACACAGAGCCTGACGTGGGGCTCGGTCCCATGACCCAGGACCTTGACCTCACCTGAAATCAAGAGTCAGACACTGAGTTGACTGGGCCACCTAGGTGTCTCTATTTTTAATGTTTTGAGGAACCTCCATGCTGTTTCCATAGTGGTTGCATCAACTTACATTCCAACCAATAGCGTACAAGTATTCCCTTTTCTCCACATTCCTACCAAACACCTATTTCTTGTTCTTTTTGATGATAGCCTTTCTGACAGGTGTGAGGTGATATCACCTTTTGGTTATGATTTACATTTCCCTGATGATGAGTGGTACTGAAAATTTTTTCAGGTGCCTGTTGGCCAATTGTATGTCTGGGAAAATGTCTATTCAGATTCTCTGCCCACTTTTTAAATAATTGTTTTAGTGTTTATTTTTGAGAGAGAGAAAGCACGAACAGGGGAGGAGCAGAGAGATAAGGAGACAGAATCAGAAGCAGGCTCCAAGCTCTGAGCTGTCAGCACAGAGCCCGACACGAGGCTTGAACTCAGAAACTGCAAGATCATGACCTGAGCTGATGTCAGACGCTTAACTTACTGAGTCACCCCCTCTCTGCCCATTTTTAATCAGATTAATATTTGTATTAAGCTGTATTAGTTCTTTATATATTTTTATGTTAACCCCTTATCACATATAAGATTTACAAATATATTCTCAGATTTAGTAGAATTGCATTTTGTTGATGGTTTCCTTTCCCATACAGAAGCTTTTTAATTTGATGTAGACTATTTATTTTTGTTTCCCTTGCCTTTGAAGTCAGATCTCCCCCAGCAAAATTGTTAAGACCAATGTCAAGGAACATACCATTTATGTTGTCTTTTAAGAGTTTTATGATACAGGTCTTACCTTGCCTTTCATCCATTTTGAGTTAATTTTTACATATGGTATAAGATATTTGTCTAGTTTCATTGTTTTACATGTAGCTGTTGAGTTTTTCCTGCACCATGTATTAAAGAGACCCTGCTTTCCCCATTGTATATTCTTTCCCTTTGTTGAAAACTTATTGATCAGATATATGTGGATTTATTTCTGAGCACTTTATTCTGTTCCAATGATCTATGTTTTGTGCCAATACCATACAATTTAAATGACTGTAGCTTTGTACTATGGTTTGATAACAGAGTGTGTGATACCTCCAGCTTTGTCTTCTTTCTCCAGATTTTTTTGGCTTTTTGGGGTCTTCTTTGGTTCTACATAAATTTTGAAATTAGGTTTTCCAGTTCTGATTTTTAAAAATGCCAGGGAAATTTATATAGGAACTGCATTTAATCTGCAGGTTGCTTTGGGTAGTATGAATTTTTTAACAATATAAATTCTTCTAATCCATGAGCATGGAATATCTTTGCATTTATTCGTGTCCTCAGTTTCCTTTATCAGTGTCTTACAGTTTTTAGGGTACATGTCTTTCACCTCCTTGGTTAAATTCATTCCTAGGTATTCTTTCTGCTGTGATTGTAAATTGGGTTACTTTCTTAATTTCTCTTTCTGATAATTTGTTATTAGTATATTAAACTGCAACATATTTTTGTGTATTAATTTTGTATTGTGAAACTTTATTCTTAAAGGGTTTTTTTTTGGAAGTCTTTAGGGTTTTATGTGTATAGTATTATGTCATCTATAGATAGTGACTGTTTTACTTTCTTACTTCCCTTCTGCGTACATTTTATTTATTCTTGCCTAATTTCTGTGGCTAGGACTTCCAATACAATGTCGGGGGGAAAAAAAAGTGACAGTAGGCTTCCTGGTCTTGTTTCTGATCTTTAACGGAAATTAGCTTCTCACTGTTGAGTATATTAGTTGTAAGTTTACCATATATGGCCTTTATTATGTTGAGGTACATTTCTTCTATACCTGCTCTATTGAGAGTTGTTATTATAAATGGATGTTGGATTTTGTTGACTGCTTCTTCTATTGAACTGATCATGACTTTTATCTCTAATTTTCTAATGTGATGTATCAGGTTGATTTTCTATGCATTGACCCATCCTAACATTCCTGTAATAAATCCCACTTGATCACGGTGTATGACCCTTAATTGTTGAATTTAGTTTACTAATATTTTGTTGAGGATTTTTCATTTATGTTTAGTGGAAATATTGGCCTTTACTTTTCTTTTTTGTGTGGTGTTATTATCTGGTTTTGGTATCAAGGTAATGCTGACCTTGTAAAATGAATTTGGAAGCATTCCCTCCTCTTGAATCATTGGAGTTTTAGAAGGATAGATATAAAATCTTTGAATTGGTAGAGTTCACCAATGAAATTGGCCCTGGATTTTTGTTTATTGAGACGTGTTTGATTACCAATTCAATCTCCTTGCTAGTAATTGGTCTATTTAGATTTTATATTTTCTTCATAAGTCAGTCTTAGAAGATTGTAAGGTTCTAGGAATTATTCAATTTCTTCTGGGTTGTCCAATTTTTTGTTCATAACTTGTCTTATCCTTTGTACTTCAGTTTAGTCAGTTGTAACATCTCCTCTATGATTTTTTATTTTATTTATTTGAAACTTTTTCCTTTTTTTTTCCTTCTTGAGCCTAGATAAAGGCTTGTCAATTTTATCTTTGCCAAGAACCAGTTCTGTTTCACTAATCTTTTCTATTGTCTTTGTAGTGTCTATTTCATTTACTTTCATTCTGATGTTTATTATTTCCTTCCTTCTAACTTTCAACTTTGTTTTCTTTTTCTGGTTCTTAGAAGTGTATAGTTAAAATGTTTGTTGGGAATTCCTTTCTTTCTTTTTTTTTTTTTTTCTTTTTTTCCTTATCTCTTTTCTTTCTTATAGGACCATATTGTTATGACCTTACCAATAAAATTGTTTATGTAGCATCCCATAGATTTTTTGGTATATCGTATTTCTGCTTTCCTTTGTCCCTAAGTATCTTTTTGATTTCTCCTTTGATTTCTTCTATGACCCAGTAGTTGTTAAGTAACATGTTGTTTAATCTCAACATGTTTGTAGTTTTTACAGTTTTCTTTTTGTAATAGATTTCTAGTTATGCACCATTGTGGTCAGAAAAAGATGATTGATAGGATTTGAATTTTATTGAATTTATTGAGATTTGTGATCTATCCTGGAGAATGTTTTATGTGCACTTGAAAAATGTGTATTCTGCTTTAGGATGGAATGTTTTGTATATACCTATTAGATTCATCTTGTTTAATATGTTGTTTAAGTCTGATGTTTTGTTAGTGACTTTGGATGCGATGTTAAAGTCCTCCATTGTTACTGTAATTTTGTTTTTCTCTTTGTTAATATTTGCTTTATATATTTTGGTGCCTCTGTGTTAGGTGCATATATATTTATGTGGTCTATCTTCTTGTTGGATTGATTCTTTTATCACTATGTAGTGTCCTTTGTCTTTTACGGACAAAGACAGTATATATATATAATATATATATATTATATATATTATATATATATTTTTAAGTACATTTTGTCTGATAGGATATAGCTTCACCAGCTTTCTTTTTGTTTCCATTTGGATCAGATATTTGTTTTTCCCATTCCTTTACCATGTCTATCCTTACTTTTGAAATAAGTCCCTTGTAGGCAATATATAAATGTATCTTGTTTTATCCATTTAACCACTTGTCTTTTGGACAATTTAGTACAGTTACATTTAAAGTAATTAGTGACAGACACGTACTTACTGACATGCTGTTAATTGTTTCCTGGCTGTTTTTGTGCTTCTATGTTACTTACTCTATTCCCTTGTGGTTGGTTGACCTTATTTAGTGTTATGTATACATTCCTCATTTCTTTTGTGTGGTTACTACACATTTTTGCTTTATAGTTTCCATGAGGTTCACATATATCATGCAGTGCATATAACAGTCTATTTTAAGTTGATGACAACTTAAATGTAAACATATTCCAAAACTCTGTTTTTACTCTGCCCCTTACATTTTGTTTTTATGTCACATTTTACAATTTATTTTATGTATCCCTCAACTAATTTTTATGGTTTTGGTTAATACTTTCGTCTTGTAACTTTCATAGTAGCTTTATAAGTAATTGATTTACTACCTCTACTTTGTACTTACCTTTTCCAGTGACATTTTTACTTTCGTATGTTTTCATGTTAATTGGTGCCATTTATCTTCAGCTTAATGAAGTCCCTTTAACATTTCTTGTAAGGCTGGTTTTGTAATGATGAACTCCTGTAGCTTTCACTTGTCTGGAAAACTATTTTTTTTTTTCAATTCTAACGGTAATCTTGCCTTGTAGAGTATTCTTGGCTAGAAGGTTTGTTTTGTTTTTGTGTTTCCATCCCCCCTCCCAGCACTTTGAATATATGTTATGTCACTGCCTTCTTCCTCAAAGTTTCTGCTGAGAAATCTGCATGCAGATAGCCTTATGAGGGTTCTCTTATGTGTAACAATTTGTTTTTCTCTTACTGCTTTTAAGATTCTCTTTAATTTTGACATCTTAATTATAATGTGTTTTGGTGTGTATCTCTGTGCTCATCATATTTGGAACTCTCTGGGATTCCTGAGCTGAATTCCTCTTTCTTTGCCTGTGTTTGGGAAGTTTTAAGCCATTCTTCATTCGGGATACCTATAATGAGAACGTTGTTTGGCTTGATGTTGTTCTATAGGTCCTTTAAGTTACCTTGATGTTATAAATGTATTTGTCTTTCTGTTGCTCTGTCCATTGCCTTGGCTTCCAGCTCAATGATGTGTTATCCTGCTTCATCTAGTCTGCTGTTGAAATTCTCTAGTAAATTTTTCACTTGAGTTACTGTATTTTTCAGCTCTGTGACTTCTGTTTGATATATTCTTACACTTTCAATCCCTTTGTTGAAGTTCTCACTGTGTTCATTCATTCTTCTCCCAGGTTTGTTGAACATTTTTATGAATATTACTTGGAATTCTTTATCAGGTTACTTACCTCTGTATTATTGAGGACTTTCTGATGTTTTCTCTTAATCTTTCATTTGGAACATATTTCTCTGTTTCCTTATTTTGCTTGACTCTGTTTATGTCTGTACAGTAGGTGAGGTAGCTACTTCTCCATCTTGAAGGAGTGAACCTGTGTAGGTAATGAAGCTTTTTGTTGAAACTTTCCCTAACTCTTGGTTGTCTCTCAAGCCTTTATGATGGTCTGAACTACCTGACTTAGTTTTGATATGTCCCCATTATTGATGTTGTGCTGAGATCTATCAGTGGAACAATCTCATTTAGTACATACTTTCACTCTGGAAACGACATTCGGGGAGCATCTTTTAAAATATGCAAATACAGTTCTTTGGGGCTGCAATCATAGTTCTGAAGATCTTGAGGTGTCGCCTCATTGACAATTGCAAAAACGAGAGTCCACATGAGTATATAAGCTTCTTTATGAGAGGTCTTATCAAGCTGTAACAAGACCAAGAGGTGTTCAAGGATAGTATCTCTGCTTATGTTTCCTGGGAGTACCTCCTTAGTTTCTAGATATGTGGGAAACCTGAACTCTAACCATTAGGCTAAAGCTTCAGGCTAAGTAAATGGCACTTTTGCACAGGAAAACCATGGTTATATTTGAGTTCGTGGGTGGTGGCCTGCCAAAAAAATGTCTTTCCAATTATATTTTCCCATTAAGCTCAGGAATGCAAGTGTACTTGGCCACCAGGGCCAGGTGATCAAGAGGCATGCCTTATGTGGATTGCAAGTGCCAACTGCCTTTAGCTACACAGCTGGAAAGCGTGGGAGGTGGGGCATGCTCATGGCCTTCAGAGAGAAAATGTCTTGTTGCATGTGTCCCAGGGCTACAGGATTGCAACAGGAAAGTGCCTTGTCTGTGCATGGCTTTAGGCTGGGAGGGGGGAAATGCCATGACTTTTTGCACTTGCCAGGCCCAGCCAGGGAATCAGTGTCATAACAGCCTGTGATTTCTGACTTCAGCAAGATAATGCTGTGACCTCTCATGCCCATCTGTCTTAGCAAGGTAGTAAAATGGTGCCATGTTAGAGCTCACCCACTTGTGCTAGCAGGATAGGTGGAAAGTACAAATTTGGCATCTGCCAGAGCCTCTGTCACAGGGAAGAGTTTCAACTATCCTCTGCCCTTCTAGCAGATGTTTTTAGATTAGCAATTAAGTCTCTATCACATATATAGTATAGGCACTCTTGAAACTGCTGCTTTCCACCCCCAGGTCTGGGGAAGAGTGAGACCATATGTGAGCCTGTTAAAAGGGTAAACTTAGTTTCTTATAACATTTTGGGTCTCCTGTACATCTGCTCCATTGGTTTTCCAAGCCAGATGTTTTTGGGGTTTGTTTTCTGAGTGCAAATCCCAGGAGTTGGTGTGCATAATATAGGGTACCTCCCTACCTCTTCTGGGAGAAGTGCTGGACTGGTGAGATCCCTCCCACTTGTGTGTCCCTGCACTGGGGGCAGGGTTTTTGTGAGACCTTATCTCTGCCTCTCTTAATTGTCTTGTGGTCTTTCTATGCTCTGCTGTGGAGAAACAGCTCATCTAGTCATCAGATATTTTTCAGAGGGAAATAATCCATGTGTACTGTAGATGTGGAGTGTCCCTGGGCGGAGGGGAGTTCAGGATTTTCCTATGCTGCCATTTTTCATATGTCTCTGAAGAAAATATATATATATATATATATATATATATATATATATATATATATATATTTTTTTTTTTTTTTTTTTTTTTTTTTTTTTTTTTTAAGTAATGATTATAATGTGAAGGGTCTAATAATTACCTTCACAGAGTTCTGGGCATGGGAAAGGGAAATAGAGAAGGCTAGGAGTGAACCAAGCAGAGAAGTATACAGACTGGAAAAAATAGGGACTATCAAGCAGGCAGAGAAAACAGTGAGTGCAAGTTGAGGGGCTCTAGCATAAACTCATTAAGGATGCATAGAGTATTGAATTGTTGATAGTAGGAGTAGTGATGACTGCTTTCCGGAGATGACTCTGGAAAAATAGGCATGGATCAAATCTTTAAGGGTAAAGAGGGATTATGTGAATAAGGATTGTGGACTCTACTTGAAAGCATTGTGCAGCCATTGAAAATTTTTAACACAATCGCATTTATATATGCTGTAATCCCATTAATACCTTGTGGGAGATGAGTTGTCCGAAACTGTAATACTAAATATAGGAAACTGTTACTTTCCAGTAAGAACTGCTGGGACTAGACTTAAGACACAGGCAATGCAAGTGGGAAGAAAAAAAAAAAATTCCAGAGATATTAAGGATCTGGGCATGGAGTAGCAATGACCATCAACGAGACACTTCCTTTCAGGATTTGTTTTATTAAACACAAGGGTAATGCTTCAGTTTACCTTATTTTTCAGCTTGGTAAAGTACGTA
Source organism: Puma concolor (assembly GCF_028749965.1). Classification (NCBI taxonomy): domain Eukaryota; kingdom Metazoa; phylum Chordata; class Mammalia; order Carnivora; family Felidae; genus Puma; species Puma concolor. The sequence continues at coordinate 40,660,883 of NC_141668.1, read as the reverse complement.
CATGCAAATACATCTCTCTCTATTACAGCTATCCATATCTTAGAATTGTTTTCCCTAGATCCACAGAGAATGTTTTAGGCATTACCAATAAGCACTTGTTACCATAAACCAAGGGTGGATACTTGGGCCATTAGAATTGTTTGGATGAAGAGCCAAATCTATCAGGTGATAAAACTGGTCCCTGGGGAAAAATTGCTTTCACTTAATTAAATATGGTTCATTGGAATCTTAGAACTTGAACATTTAAGTTAACCACATAAACCCATTGTGTAGATAGGAAGAATACTGAAGTCAAGAGACATTAAGTTGTCAGTGATAAAGTGCTACTAAAATCCAAATAGTCTAACTTAGTTTGCAGCACTTTCCATCATACCACACTGCCACTACTGTTTTATTTGAAAATTATTTTTGCTTGGATTAAATTGTTTTTCTTGTAATCCTTGAATGGGTTTTTAATCATCTTTTATTTAATTTCAACATTTTATCCCTATTCATTTTTTTCATTTTGTGTTTTTAGTTCCAGTTGATGATTTCCCTTTAATGGAATAAAAATTTGGTTTTGTGTTGCACAAGAAGCAGATAGAAATAAAACTTCTTAAAAGAATAAGCCTCAAATGTATCCCCCAGTAATTTGATATTAGAGTACTTTTAAGTAAATTATAGTTAATTAAGCATGCAAATACACTAACTACTTTAAGTACCTAATTAGCTACGTTAACTGAAATAATTGTCCTGAATAGCACATTTTTAAAAGGCATTTTTCAAGGTGCTACATAAATCTTTGTCTCTCATGTGAAAAATGTAATTACTCTTGGAAGAAAAAATATGGTAGCAGTTGATTGTTCAGGAATACAAATGTTGTAGCATGAAATACTAGCCTCTCTAGACCCCAGTGTCTTCATCTATTAAATCAAGTGACTGACCTAGAAATTTACAAAGGTTCTCCACTTCTCTAAAGTCTTGTAATCATTCATCTATGAGCCATGATCTATAACTCATTTTGTTTATGAGATCCTATACATTCACCTAAGTCTGACTTCTTTTATACCATCTGCACCCATGGCACTATAATAGCCCTACTGCATTTCGTTAATACCTGTGTTCCATGAAGTGGCTTACCACTTGGAAATTCTATTTCATTACCTGGAAAAAAAAATCTCTCCAATTCTGACCTATCCTCAGTGTCTGCATGGACTCTCTATCTTTTCGTCTAATTTTTTGCTTTCATTCAAATAATCTAACAAAAGCTTTCTGGAGTTAATGTACTATCCCCATTTGAACAACTCAGTGCTCTCTATATCCCAAATAATTTCATGCTAGAGCCTCTAAATTTGCATCTGATCCCTTAGAACTGGGCATTGCTTACTAATATCTAAGTCTGTGGTAGATATTTTTAAAGTCACACCAAAGGAGGAATAAAGAACACACTGCTTACACCATGCCCCCCACTTTTTTTTTTTTTTTTTAACATTACCTTTATATGTTCAACATCCATTCTCACCTTGGTAAAATCTAAAGTTGACCATCACCCCTATTTTCTTCTAAAACAATATTAATATCTTAGAACTCTTAAGTGGTCTTTATCTAACCTATTATTATGTAGCATTTTAGTTTCATTAGTTTTAAAAATCAACTTCTGAGCTTTAATTTACAAAAAATAAAATACACACATGTTAAGTGTGCCATTAGGTAAGTTGAGTTTGGACAATGAATACACCCATCTGTTTGGTTTTTAACATCCCCAAAGTTGGTTACTTTTGTTAGGATGAATTACAAATAACCACCAATAGGGTTCAAGCTAATTGGTATTGTATTTGAATTTAGAATTATTTGCAATGTTTTCAATTCCTTTGTTTCTTAATGCCTTTTTCATTCTACTATTTCATTCTCTGTTCAGTTTTACTTGTCCAGAATTAAAATCTTTAGTCTATTGCATATAGAATTCTAGTTTTGAGTAACTTGTGTTTCAGTAACATTAAAGATACTTATTTTCTGCTCCCCTTTTCCATTGTTGTTAAGACAGCTGTCAGTCTAATTGTTCCTCCTTTTAAGTAATTTATTCTTTCTCATTAGCTGCTTTTAGATTTCCTGAGGTTTTGCTTATAACTATGCTGTTGTGAATTTATTTTTATTTACTCTGTTTGGGATCTATGGAGCTTCCTGAACTGTAGAAATTTTCTATCAGTTTTGGGAAATTCTTGTTCACTGTTGCTTCAAGTGATACCCTCCATTTTCTTTATTTTTTTCCCTCTGTTCTATTCAGCTAACCATTAGACTTTATTATCTTTTGTGTCCTTTAATCATCAAATTATAATCTCTAGCTCTATGCTGCGTTCTGGGTATCCTCAATTATATATTGATATCTGTTTGGTTGTTTCTGAAATGTTAACCTGCTCGTGGGGATTTTAATTGGTAATATCTGTATGTTTTCCTTTTAGAACATCTATTTTTCATAATGTCTTAGTCCTATGAGGTCTTTACCTTCTTATATTTCTTGAGTTATTTTGAGAATACTTCGTATCTCCATATTAGTTTCCTAGGACTGTTATAATAAAGTACCACAAACTGGATGGCTTAAACATGGGAATATACTGCCTTGCATCTCTGGAAGCTAGAAGTTCACTGTCAAGGTGTTAGCAGGGTTGGTTCCTCCTGAGAGCTGTGAGGGGAGGCTCTGTCATAGGCCCCTCCTTGCTGCTCACAGTTTTCTGGTAATTTTTGGCACTGTTCACTCATAGAAGCATAACCTTGATCTTTGCATTTCTGTTCACAAGGTGTTCTCTCTCTTGTGTGTGTGTGTATGTGTGTCTCTGTCCAAACCTCCCCTTTATTTAAGGAAACCAGTAGTCATAATGGATTGGGACCCCACCCTTTTCCATAAGGCCTCTGTTACTTTCCAAATAAGGTCACATTCTGAGGTCCTGAGACTTAGGACTTTAAGGTAGGAATATTGAGGGGCAGGTGGTAGGGACACAGTTTTACTCATAACAGTCTCAAAAAAAATGTGGATCTGAAATTTGAGAACTTTGAATGTTAATTGTTTGGTTTTCATGTCCGCTGAGTAATTGGTTCCTTTTGGGTTTTAAAATTGAATGTCTATTTGAATTTTCAATGAGGGGAAAAGTAGCTTTTATCTATGGGGATTCTACAAGGCCTGTGTGGGAAAGAGAGTCCTTCATAAGCAGTTTTGCTTATACTTCTGCTATAGGCAGGCATGAGAAGGCACAACTTCAGGGATATTTTTGTTGTCACCATTATTTCAGCCTTGGGGTTTTCTGCACCACATGTCCAGTGTCCATTTGTACTCCAAACCCACAAGAAAAACTAGAGTTGAAAATTCTCTGTAAATGACATTTTCTATTGAAAGCCAGGTTAAAACACCACTTTCTTGACTGCTTCCTGGGCTGTAAACCTGAGATTATTTCAATCCTTCCTAAACTAAGACTGGAGCCCTCAAAAGGACTGGGATTTATACAAAATTTTCATACCCACTGCCCTTAGTCAAGTGCCCAAGGCCTTCTAATGTGTCCCATGGAGAGTAAAATATCCCACCTCCAGGCCTAAGACTCCAGACCTGCTGCTTTGGCTCACAACTTGTTTTTCTCTCCTGCCATCTGGGCATTTTTCTTTTTCTCATTATTTTAAAAATCTCAGGCATAATTTGTGAATTATGTTTGACCCTCATCCATACACATCAGTAGAAGGAGAGTTTCTTCAGTGGCTTTTCCTTATTTGCTAGAACCAGAAGTTCTAGAAATTCCCTTTTATTTAAGAGTTGAAGATAAATGCTCAAAAGGTTATAGTGCCTTAGCTAAGGTCACATTGTTTTTCAGAATTCTAGTCTTTTGACTACCTATTTGGTGATCTTTTATCTTCTCTTATTTTCTTCCTTACCCACTATTATCACCACACTTGATAAAACAACTCAGAGGTCTTTTGAGTTCATGTCATTTGTCCCCAGATTCTAGGCTACCTCCAAAGCCTTCTGAATCTTAGAAACCAAATAGTAAATGGCTTGAACATTTAGGCAATGAATAATTTCAATACTATTAGTGATGATTATAGGGAAAGATTCTCCTCTTCTCTAACCAAATACTGAGTGACACTATGATCTTGACATTGTCTAATTCTGCTTAGGTCTTTCTAGGCCTTTAATATTAAAAGATCTCATGTGATTTTAAGGTATGAATTTGACATTTCTTCAACTTCAAATGTTACTTGAGCTGAAGGCAGGTTTAGGTGATTCCTTAATTGAAGTCTCCTTTAATTGTTCTGAGGACATCTGCATAGATTGAGCCACAAGCTGACTTCTGCCATGAGGCTAGCAGGAATGGGATTTTTTTAGAGAAAATCTTGTGGAAACCAGTATAATTGAGAATTGGGTTTATTGGGGTTTTTGTCTTAGTCTTCATTTAAGATAATCTGTATTAGTTTAAATTCCATTTCCCATAAGGTCAGACTGACTCTTGTTATATATCAATACTCCTGTCAATCTCTCAGCTATAATTCACACTTAAGACTCTTGGATAAAAGTTCATGGGCACCACATGACAATCAATTAACATTTGAATTGGTGTGTGAAATTAATATTCAGACACTTTATAACACATTTATCCCTCTATTTTCAGCTTCATCCTCAAGTTAAAGGACTTTAGTGGTTTTTAGGATAAGCCTAAACATAATTTTGCTCTACAAACAAAGAGGGATTTAAGGAAAGGAGCATACAGAGAGACAGAAAGCTGGACCTTTGCTTAGATGAACTAGGAATGTACCAAAACATGAAATCTCACTGAATTTTGCAACGAATGAGTTAGGAATCAAATAGTACCTGGAAGTTACCCTTGGTCATTTTTTGACTGTAAAGAGGCGGGGAGCTGGAGATGTGCACACAAGTTGATGCTCACATGTAAACATACACCCCACAGCTACAATGTGCCTGATTGGCAAGCAAGTTAATTTACATTGCTGTTAGATGTAAAAAGAATCTTGTGGTGACACGTATCATATCAAGTAAAGCTAGCATTGATCTAGATGATATGGTTGGTAAACTATGCCCCCAAAGTTTTATCTTTGGTTGAAAAGAAAGATTTTCTTTGTAAATGGAACCCTAATCATTTCACTTCCTTGCAACTTTTGCTATATCTTACAAACCTACCAGAAAAACAGAAGTGACACTTATTAAGATAAACTACTTTCCGTTAACCTGTGAAGCAATGGAAACCTTAGGGAAAAATGTATTCTTACATCCCAGTCCAATGCATAAAACGCCATTGCTTTATTAATACATAGTGCAAGTATTAAATTGTATACTTAATCAGATTTCAGTTTGCTACTATTTTGAAAGGAAAATAGAAAATTCCATGAAAAACCATACCATAGTTACCTGGGAGACCTGAGAAGGCTTTTGGGATATTGCTCAAGAAGGTTTCTTTCATGAAGGTTTCAAAAGAATGCTAGTGTTTAAAAAGAACCAACAAATTCATAAGGGTATATAATTGCAAATGAGACTCTTGATAACTGTTCTTAATGAATAGAGACCTCCTGTGTGATAGTGTTCATTATACTTACAATATTTCAAAACTTTAGCCATGTGAATAATCCTAAGAAATATGTTTACCCCTAGGTTCTGCATTACATTCAGAATTCACTATTTTAATGGATATTTTCCTACTATTAAGCTTTATTTCATTATTTGATATTTAGCATGTTGCCTTTCCTGAATTGAGGAGTCTTCTCCAATTGCAAAGGAAATAAAGAGGCTTGATCATCAGAACAGGGAAAGAGAATCACTGCAACTCCTTTTGTATTACAGTTCCTGTTTTTTCCATCAAATTACCTTACATTTCCAAATAGGGTATCTAAAAGATATTTTGTAAGGTACATATTTCTTTTAAACTGGTATTATTTTCCTGTATAAACTAGGTGGTGGGAATACGTGATGAGTGATCAACAGTATTTTAGGCTTTTTGTTAGTTTATTCTTTTCCTCCTTTGATAACAATTTGGCTACATGATAGGTCAAATAATACTGAAACAAACTATATTACATCAGGAGAATATCATCTACCATAGTTCACCTAGTGAAGTGTGCAGAAAATACCCTGTCCTGGGAATTGAGAAACTCAAGCATCTCAGCTCATTCATATTGAAATGAACAGGATTTTTTTTCTATCCTTCTTTCCTTCTTTGATTTATAAACCAATTCAACATGAATTTATCTTACTCTTGTTAGGAACAAAACAACAGCAGAAGCCTTGATACCTGCTTTCAAAGGGCATATAATTTAGTAGGAGATACAGAGTAGTGAAAATGCAGGCTTCGATAATAGATATAATGCATAGGACACTATTGATGTCCACAGGGGCAATTACAAAATGGTGGTGGGATCAGTAGTCTTAAGATGGAGAAAGAAAGGCTCTGAGTTGAGTTTTAAAAGACAGAGCTGGGGTGCTTGGGTGGCTCGGTTGGTTAAGTGTCAGACTCTTGATTTCAGCTCAGGTCATGATCTCACAGTTGTGGGTTCCCGCCCTGTGTTGGACTCTGTGCTGACAGTGCGGAGCCTGCTTGGGATTCTTGCTCTCTCTTTCTCTCTGACCCTCCCATGCTTGTGCGGGAGAGCGCACGTGTGTGTGTGCACGCGTGCACGTGTGCACTCTTTGCCAAAACAAAAAAACATTAAAAAAAGTTAATGACAAGCAATGAAAGGGCATTCTGGTTGAGGAAAAGATAGGTATGAAGTCACAGAGGCATGAAACAGTGGGATTTGGAGAAGTTCAAACAACTTTATAATTTGAACAAGGAATGTGGGTAGGGAAGAGAGTGACAAGATTAAACATTATTAAACCCATTTACTACTGGAAGCTGGCAAGTAGCAAATAGTGAAAGGATTAGTGTGTAAGGAAGATGGCTCTGATAGCAACATGGGAAGGTTGTTAGCAGGGATCAGAAAACCAGTGGAGGAACAGGGAAGACCTGAACTAATATTGCAGCAGTGAGTTGACAAGGGGGTAGATTATTTAAGGGATATTGAGGAGGATTGGGCAGGTCCATGTGACTGGCAGAATTGAAACTGGGATAAGTGAGACGGTAGAGTCTGACACCTTAAATTTCAACTGGGCCAGATGAAAGAATAATGGAGACATTCACAAAGAAAGACTATTAGTGTAAGTGTAACTTATGAAAGTATTAAAGTGAATTGGTCTTTAACTTGTAGAAGGCTGTGCCTATAGCACAAATAGAGATACTGTGTAACTAACTGTTGAATACAGAGGTCTGGAGTTCAGCATTCTGAACTATAGTTACAGTTCCGGGAGTCTCCATCATATTCTGTCTGCTCCATGTATCTGACAGATATGTTTTAAGAAACAAGCAATATAGTTTCAGGGAAAATACATTGCTTTTCACAGTTCTATAGTAGCTACAATTTATTGGATGTACTAGGCATTTTACACAAATCCTTGCTACAATGCTATGGGATAGGTATTTCCTAAGGCTTTAAAGCCATTAAGCAACTTACCCAATATCCCACTGCTTGTAAATGCTGGAGTGAGGATTTGAACGTGCATCTGCCTAAAAGCCTGTGGACCACCATGTCTTGACTTTTGATTTACCTCTTCAGATAATATAAATTATTTTTACTAGGCAGCTTGACATTTACATTTAATGGAATTAGTTCTTAAAAATTTTTAAATAAGAAGATAGCAGTAAATATTAGGCAAAGTTCTGTGAAAATGTTTTTCTTTCTGTCCAAACCAAAAAAAAAAAAAAAAGTAAAGATCTCTTTGAAAGTAGCAATTACACAAAAAAAACAAAAGCAAAGCAAAACAAACAAACAAACAAAAAACCCTAATGTCTATAAGTCTAAATATAATGAACTTCTATTTGTGTGGAACAGTTGACAAAGTGGGTTTCATTAATATTTTTTAGAACTCTGTATGTTAAAAATGTTCTGATGCATTTTTACATGATGCAATTCTTGCAACAGACAGCTGAAACAGATATTTTTCTCATTTTATAGTTGCACAGACTGAAGCACTTCAGCACATCAAACAGTTGCTTCCCCTCTTTGCATATTAACGAGACTCTGGTATTGAAAACTATAATGCCCTTATATTGATATGTTGGAACAACCTATCAAAGAAATAATATCCAGTCAAATTGTGGCGTAAGTTTTAATCTCCTAAACTCTCCCAAGTGATCAATATTTTTTCCTTATAAGAATGATGATTTTCCCTTCACAGAGACTGAAAACTTAATTAAACGTTAGTTGCTACTTAGCCAAACTACAACACAATTTCATTGATTAGAAATGATGAATCGTATTCATAAATTCAACAGCATTAGGAAATGAAAATATATAATGTAATACTTGAGGAAAAGTCATTTTTATGAAAGGAAAGCAGGCTTCCCAAGGATATTCCAAAAAGACAAACTGTAACATTTGTTTGATCATTTTTTTTTTCTTACTAACAAGTCAATATCACCTTCACAACCCATTTACTAGTGGATGTTAGTAATAAGAAAGCTTGGTCAAATGGACCATCGATCCATACAAATAGCTATAGCCTGAGAGCACAGTAACAGTTTGAACAGTCTGAATTTACCATAGTAGGTTCACATAAAGATGCTACCAGTGGAATGGTGTGTATGTTTATTGCTTACACAAGAACCAACTCACCTAAAAAATATCCTATAGAAGTATCCTTAAATTACACACTTAAATTTAGGGAAGGCACTGTTCTAGTAAAAGATTCACTGCAAAGTTTAGAAAAACATTTTAACATTATGTAACACACAGAAGAAGGGGATATTTTAATATACTTCACATACTTAATTCAGAATTAGAGAGCTTATAAGTGATGCTAAATTGCAAAAAAACTATATTGAGTCGGATTCAGTGGGTACTGGCTTACAACAGAGTAACTTAGTAAAAAATCATGGTGTCGTTTTTCATCAAAGCAAGAACAACCTAAAAGATAAGCAGTTTGAAAATGGGTTCCCTTTGATTTACTAATAACATTGGAAAGGAGCATGACATGAAATGGGAGAATGTGAGTTCAAGGTTATTTGGGGCTTTATGTAAAGGGACACTAGTACTTGGGAATAAAAGTGTCGATCCTTTACTCTGTGACTTGAGTAATCATTCCTTGATGAAAGGTCTTCTTGGATAAAATGAATACTGAAAAATAGTAGAATCCTAACTGAGATTTAAAGAGATTAGAGAATTACTTTATGAACTAAGGCTACATCAAAATCAGGAACCAGCCCCACTGCCCATTTGCTTCAGAATCCTAGAGTCCCTAGTATTTCATTCAACTGAACAGAATTTTCATTGGTGGTCTTGTATACAGTTGCAGGGGCTCTGGTACAAGTACTATGGGCAGCACCCAGATAGGTCAGGGTCAGTCCATGACCTCAATAACTTCACATTTTGGATGAAGGATAAGAGAAGTGCAGACATAAAACTGTATAAAGCACAAAAGGAGAAATTTTTCTTCAGTGTAATAAACCTAATATTGCACAGAGTCAGAGAAGAGGTTGTACTTGGAGAACCAGGAAGTGTTTTCTAGAGGAGGGAACTTCTGAGATTGATCTTAAGAGTGGGTAGAATCCAAATAGAAGAGTTCTAGTGGGGAGAATCTAAACAGAGGTTATAGGCTGCAATGAATTTGGGGTGTTAGGCATGCTGAGCATGGAGTTTGATTGAACTGGAAGCCTTTTGGTGGAGAATAGGAAGCAACACGGCTGGGGAGGTGTACTGGGGCCTTTACTGATGGGGTCATCAAGTGTCAGAGGAGGAAAGCAGACAGGAATTCTTGATGGCTTTTGATAGGCAGATGATTTGAAGCATGGGTATGGATGTCTGGTGGACCTTGATGTAAACCCAAAGTTTGTCTTTATGTGATGCATTTCCTTTAATAAAAGTAAATTTCTTAGAGCATTGATCACCCTTTCCGCAATAAAAATGTGGATTTTTTGTGTGTGTGCCTACTTTCAGGAGTTATGAGACTCTGATAAAATAATGTTGCTTATTGTACAAAGTACATCATTAAATACGTTTTTTAATTTTTTTAAACATTTATTCATTTTTGAGAGACAGAGAGCAAGCAGGGGTGGGGCAGAGAGAGAGAGAGGGAGACACCGAATCCGAAGCAGGCTCCATGCTCTGAGCTGTCAGCACAGAGCCCAACATAGGGCTTAAACTCACAGAATGTGAGATCAGACCTGAGCCAAAGTCAGATGATCAACTGAGTGAGCCACCCAGGTACCCCAATCATTAAATATTTATGATTGCCATTGTTATTGCTGCTGTGATGAAGAAAGATTTATCTAACGGCATTTCTCATGGTCAATTTGGATAGGGAGATACTGATACAGAAAGATCTGTAAGGAAGTTAGGCAGAGAGAAACAATGAGAAAATAAATTTACAGGACTTAACAATAGGTTTTTACATACCATGAAAAGAGTCAAAGGTGACTCCAAAATCTGATCCTTGTTTAGAGAGAAATAATAGCCACTCAGGTTTAGGTTTTTCTTATGGAATAAATGAGTTAGATTTATAACATGCTGGTTTTGCGGTTTGGATTAGTCATTTAGGTATGTTCTAAAGGCAGCTAGAAATGGAGGTCTGAAGCTTAGGGAGGGTGAACTTAGTGAAGTGAACTTGGGAAGCAACTGCTGTGAGAGGTACTAGTTAAAGACCTAGTAGGGGATGAAATCAGCTAGGGCTATTATGTAGACACAGAAGGTAGTGGATGTAATCTGGAGGGTCATCTACATGTGGGGTCCAGGAGGAGGGATGGAGTATCATCAAGGAAGAAGGAGAACACAGCAGGGTAATCCTGATGGCACAGTCTCATGAGAACCAAACAATGAAATAGGAAGTTTTGAGAAGGAGATGGCCGCAAAAATAACAGAAATTTAAAGAGAATGAGGATTCTAAAACACTCCCCCTCTATTTGGTGAAAATGAGGCCTTTGAAACAATAGTGAGAAGAGTATTGGGAGTAGAGTTAAAATTGGAGTAACTAGGAAAGTGTAAATAGGAGTAAATAGGAAAGTGAATATAGACTATTAAGAAAGTGAAATAGCAAGGATAAAAAAAACAGGGCTTGAGTATGAATAGATAGCAAGAACAAGGGAAGATTTTCAGAGTTGGGGGGGGGGGGTGGTGCTGGTATGGGATCTGTGTATGTTTGTAGGTAGAGAGACTAGAGACAACAGAGCTAAAGAAGAGAGAAGAGAAGTACTCTCCTTAGAGATACTCTGGAGTTGGAATTAAGACCCTAAGTAGAATTGTGAAGTCTGGTGGCTAGTCTTGAATGACTGCTCAGATTTTTTAACCAAGAACATGTTGCTCAGTCTCCTGCTACTAAAGGACCCAGTGATAATATGGCTGAATTGATATCCATGGTTTTTGGTAAGCATTTTGAGAACTGAGACTGAGGAAGAAACAGCAATATGTGTTGTCAAAACAGCAATGAGATGAGGATCCAGACAAGCACAGGTTAAAGTGCTGTCTCTACTATTTACTAGCTAGGTGATCTTAAGGGAGTTTGGTGATCTTCAGAAGCTTCAGTTTCCTCATCCATAAAAGAAAAAGCATTTATGGACCCTTTCTGTTTTCTGCAATAGGCACATGCAGTTGCTAAATTTGGTGTGAGTTACTCCTATAATAAGGTATACCATCTACATTTTCATTAATGTTCTAGTTGTACTATTAATACTCTTACTGTATTTTTCCTGGCCATGAAGTTACTCCATCATTCACTGAAGTAATAATTTAATAAATGCTTTCCAGTTGAACAGAGAAAATCACTGTATGTTCCTAGAGGTAATTAATTGTCTTCCTTACCATAATCAGGAATTAATCTAAAATATTGATTTAGTATTGTCTAAATGTATATTCAATAAAATATAACATTAATTCAAAGTGAAAAAACTGTCTTCTCATTACTGAGATCACATATATGATTATTACCTTTTAATGTCCTGTTCTGTCATCTTAACTTTACATATGTGTGGTATCAGTGGTCTCCTCAGAGCCCAAACATCCTACATAAGAGCCTCATGGAGAGTGGTTTCCCTCTATCTTGAAACAGATGATTGTTCTCAGAGCTTCCAGGAGACTTTACAGATAGTTAGTGTTCATAGGTAGTATTCGAGGGTATTTTTCTAAGAATATTTTTTATCTTGAATTAGAAAAGAACATTCAAAGGCCAATTACGAATATTCACATAGTGCTAATTGTTAAACGACTGTCCTTTGCACTTTTTCCAATTGCACCTAGAAAAGCAGAGTTCTCAAGCTGATTCCCTGGATAGCGAAATCGGTCACAATTTTATAGAAGGATGTGAGTTAGGCACAGCCTAAAAACAATAGATTTCTAAGACTGAGGGCATCTGACAAGCTCTGGATAGGCCCACTTGAAAGCAGCAGTGGAATGATGAAAATTTATTTTATTTTCTGATATCTCTAAGATTTTATATTACTCCTCTCTGATTCATCCACAGAGATGGCATATTACCCTGTAGTAGATACTAACAAGCTATTCTAAAAAGGCCCAATTTAGAGAAAATGGATTTAGTGTAAATTAAACAGGATTTTCATGAGACTTAACGCAGATCTTCCTAATATGAAACAATGATCTTTCTCCCCTCTGTTTTGTTTTGTTTTTGTTTTTTTTTTTTTTAATATAATGGACAGAATCTATGCTCTAAATGAAACCTTAACCCAAAGATGTTTAAAACTGATGGAGGTGGTAGTGATCTGCCAAGGGTTAGGTTCCTTTGCCTGTTCTTTTACTCCATTAGGGCTGCTATAACAAAATACCACAGACTGAGTAATTTACCAACAACAGAAATTTACTTATCAAGTTCTGGAGCCTAGAAGTCCAAGACAAGTGTGCCAACAAGTTTGAGTTGAGGGTCTTCCTCTAGGTTATAGAACTTCCTGTATTCTCACATGGGAGTAAGGGCACTCCAATGTGTTTTTTCAATATCACAAAACAATTAACTTCATCCTCATACTACCTACTGGGACATAGCATCAAATCCCACAGGCTAAGGGCTATGGCCACAAGACTGTCTCCACTTCAGCTGCCAATTGCAAGTTGGTTTTTGCACAGGTTGTTACCTGTGTTTCTGGCTATAAATTGGAGGTTCCCACAACCTCTGCTCATGTTCAAGTAATTTTCTAGAGCAACTCTTGGAACTCACCACTTACTTATATTTACTAGTTTATTGTAAAGAATACTATAATGGACACAGATGAAAAATCAGATGAATTGGTACATGGGGTTGGGTCCAGAATAGTCCTGAGTGCACTTCTGAGTGAACTTCTGCATCATGGAACTGGGGTGTGCCAACCTCTCAGCACATTGATGCATTCTGAGTTTTTATAGTGCTTATGTAGAGCTTATGTAGCTTTTCCTTCTTACCTTCTTACCAGAGATTGGTGGGTATGCCTAAAAATTCCAGCTCTCTAATCACTTGGTCTTTCTGGTGACCAGCCTCATCCTGAGGCCATCGAGTGTCCCCACTCCAAGTCACCTCATTGGCAGAAACTTCATTGTGCTCAAAAGGGACTCCTTAGGAGTAACAAAAGACATTCCTGTCAGGAAATTCTAAGGGTTTTAGGAGCTTTATGCCAGGAACTGGACACAAAGGCCAAATATGTCTTCCTATACCACATGTCCCTACCCTACTCATAAAGGTTTTGCCCTCATGACATAATTGCCATCCCAAGACCCTACATCCTAATACTACCATCTTGGCAATCAGGATTTCAACATGAATTTTGAGGGCAAACTATAGCACCTGATTTCTGGACTTTAAACTCTTTGAAGTTAAGGATAATGTTTGGGAAGCCAGTAAAATGGAGTTTTTCCTCTATGAGCTTTGACTATGCAAAGATCACACACCAGGAATAAGGTATATTTGCTTTTATACTAGTGAGTGGAAAAGAATAAGAGGTAATTTTGGAGTCTGCAGATCGAGGTGACAAAGTGAAAAGAGAAGATTTGAGCAGAAAACTTGAGTAAGAGGGCGGTTGGAAGCTCTCTTGTCCTTGAGATTACACTGAAGCAAGGCATAAGGAAGAGAAAATCATAATAAAATATATTGAAGTCATACAGGGTTCCAAGCATACTAGTTATATTTCATCTTCACAACATTGTTCTGAAATAGGTGTCCTGTCCATTTTACAGATTAAGAAATTCAGGCTCAGAGAGTTTAAGTGACTTGCCCATTATTTCTAAGTGACAGACTTTGGATTTGAACCCAGGTCTGCTTAACTCTTAGCCTAAAATTTCCACTACGGGGTTCTAAATTGAAGTAGGGCAAGGGGTGGAGAAAAGGAGGGATTTGCTGACATTGATGGTCTCTGTTTACATTTCACTTTTGTTTGGGAGCTGTCTGGAGGGAATGCAGGTGTTACTCAGGAAGTACCAGGATAATACTAAGAGGCTACCTCCTTACTCCAGCCTGACAAGCCTGGGCTGGACCTGACCTTCTCATTGCCTAACCCTGCCCAGGTTGAGGAATGAAGAGCTCCCTGTGCTATTCTTAGTACTCATTTAACTGTCACTACATCTTGTTTTTTAATACCCTTGCCTGCCTGACTCGATAGCACCTAGAACTGTAAAAATAAATCTTTTTTTAAACATTAAAAAGGCATATGCTTTATTAATATTTAGGGTCACAGGGTAGAATCTTAGATTTAGAAGTGCCCTCAGAGGTTAACTCATTACACCTTGGATCATAGCTCAGATTGCTGGGTTATCTGCTATGGACTAGGCAGTCTGGGGATGAAGGGAGTGGGGCAGGACTCTGATTTCATCTGCCTTTTGTGGTGGCACAGGCAGCAAGGATACAGATCTTCCTGTAGTGTCCACAGACACTGGGTTGGGTTCAGGAGTTTAGTCCAAGGGAGAACCTAGCAAGAGGAAGATGGGTCAAGGTTAGGACCCTATGATATTAGACAATTTACTGAGGACTTCAGGGACATGGAACAGGCCAGGGATCTAAGAAACAATTCTAGAATATAGATAGGGTCTAATCTAAGTCTTTTTGAAAGATTAATCTGGTTAAGAGTATTGAAGCCAAGTCTGGAAAAATAGAGTAAGTGTGGCTCTGTGCTGAAGTTTGGGTTTGTTCCCTGAGTTCTTGGTCATTGGTTTTCAACCATGAAGCAGGGCAAGTAGGTGGTGGGCTCAGTTTCCTGTTAGCTGAAACTGGCAGGACCTAACATGTCTTCTTAGGGGACAAATGAGCAGGGCTTTCATTCCAGGAAGAATGACCTTCAGATCCTACCTCTACCATTTAATATCCACTTGGAGAGTTACTCAACATCTCTATTCCTCAGTTTCCTATTTGTATGGAAGAGGGATAATAGCCCATATTTCAGAGGGCTGTTGGGAAGATTAAACTGGGTAAGTACAGTGCTTAGAGTACATAGTGCTATGTATTAATATAATTAATGTTAACTATTGTTACCTAGATCAGCTTCTAGACTAAGACAACTAATAATATTTGTGCATAAGATATGTTGGTAAAGAATATCTGGTGAAGAAATGGTGAATAACATGTGTCCCACTCCTGGTCTTGGGCAGACTTTGCTAAGAGATCATGGCATTCTTCCCTAACAAACCTAGATGTTGCTTCATAAATATTCTCCATATAGAGGTCTAGGCAGTCCCTTCTAATTAGTTAGGGCTAGAAAGCTATTTAATATCTTTGTTTTAATGTGTGAATTTCCCTCATGGTCTTCCTAACAGATGAAGATCCAGCTTTTTAATAAACCTTTCACTATCAATGACCTTACTGCCTCCAAAAGTCATCCATTTAATTGTTAGATGCCCCTAATTATTACAATTGTTGTGGGGAATCTATTTATTTACTAAATAAAAATGCTTTAAAAATCTAGTTTATCTGAGAGAGATTGGATTTTACTGCCATATCCTATGCACAAATATATTGTCACATAAGAATATCCATCAACTTTTAAGTTCACATTTACTGGTATTAAAAAAAATTGTCAGGGGGTGCCTGGGTGGCTCAGTTGGTTAAGCATCTGACTTTGGTTCAGGTCATGATCTCACAGTTTGTGGGTTTGAGCCCCACATCAGGCTCTGTGCTGACAGCTCAGAGCCTGGAGACTGCTTGGGATTCTGTCTCCTGCTCTCTGCCCCTCCTCCACTTATGCTCTTTCTCTCTCTGAAAAAAAAAAAAAAAATAAAAACATTTAAAAAATTAAAAAAAAGACATTAGCAGATATTTCTTTGTAGGTGTTAATTTGCATTTGGCAGCTGGCCTTCAATAAAAAGTTCAATGTTCTTGCAGATATAACTTTGACATTTATTTTTGGCAAGATAAATACTGTTCTAATACTTTTTTAAAAAAATAATATCACACACATAAAAGTAGCAGCAGTATAAAAAGAAATAATCTGAACTTTATGAAATATTTTTGAATTTGTATATTCCATTGATTGTAAACCTGATGTCTAATTTAATAATGAAATTCAATTACTTAAAAAAAAGAAAAACTGCAAACCAAAAGCCAAAACTTTAACAATGATAGACCTGAATATTTTGGGTGGAAATTTAAAGACAGACCTATTCATTCTGGATTATCAGTTTCATTTATATAAGATTGTTCGTCACTTCAGGGGAATAAAAAACCAAAAGACACCAACAGACTTCTTGTTAGTTTTTCTTGTTTTTCCCTCCTCTATATAGATATTAGTTCTGCTCTTCAAATAGTTTAAAGAGAGAGTATGAGTGAAAATCTTTCTTTTCTTGTTGTTGTTTTACTTTGTTTTTATAACCTCCTCATGCCCAGTGTAAGTTTCTACCATTCAGACCGCAGTCTACTTTGTTCATCTTTTGACTGTTCCCTAGAGATGTCTGTGTCTACATGAAAGTAAAAAAGCCAACTGGTTTGACCTTTTCAGAAGATGAATAGAATGTTTTTTTACTTGCCTATAGATGGAAGTAATTTGGAATATTTTACACAATGTTGTTTCCAAACTAATAGGAGATAAAATGATAAGCATTTATTAAACATCTGTGTTATGTCAGATGTTTAAATATTTATTTTAATGCCTCTAAAAGGTGATTTATGTAATAATAATTTTATGGAAGGGAAACTAAGGCTCAGAGTTGAAGTCACTTGCCCAATACTTCTCTAATAAGTGGTAGAGCTGAGATTTGAATCCAGATCTGCCTAGCACTGCCAAACTCCTTCCCCTTCCACTGAACCACCCTGACTCCTACCCAGATTGAAAACTGTTTATTGAAAGTATGGAACTGGAAGAGGAAAGGTATATCTGTTCCTCAAAGTGTATGTTATATGGGAATCAAACATTCTGCACATCTTATGCCATATACATAAGGAAAAAAATTCTTAGAAGAAAATACTCTCAATTGGAAGGAATTTGTACAAAACCATGAAAGTCATGAGATTCATTATTTTCTCAAAGTCTAAGATCTAAAACAGAGCATAAGTAACCTTCAGTTTCCAGACTCCTCAGGAGGATTGTTATTCTTCTTCTTTTCATTTTACAGCTAGCTGTCTGTGGTTTTATTACAACTTTAATTGGCTAGAGCCTTTAATTATGGTTAGGTGAATCTATTTGTGTGAAATAACAAGCATAAACTTTCTTCCATTTGCAAAAGTGAACATTTGTGCAAATACAGACTTTTTTGCCACTGTATTTATCTTTTATTCTAGTCTCTCATTTCTATGTAATTTGTGTCTTTGAGATTTTATATTATTAGATGTGGAATGTGACAGGTAGAAAAAAGGCACAAGGTCATTTCATTATTCTCTGAATCTGTTTCAGGCACATCACTTTCTTAGTTTAAAAATCTGTATGATAACTTGCAATTTAATCTTCTGTTTTAAATGTCTTCTTTCCTGATGACACTCCTTCAGCTACTTGATTCATTGTAAATGCTGAAGCAGTTATCAAATTCCTCATTGAGTGTTCTATGTTTTACTTAAAAAATGTAGGTTAAAAAATAAAACCCTTACTTGATTCTGGGAGATGGCGTAAATGACAGCCTAATTTTGGGATCTTCCTGAATCTTTACATAAAAAATAATTCGAAAGCAAAAACAAGAAGTACTACTAAACATTTGCAGTGATACTAGAGGTCACCACCGCTCCCAGAACCCCAAGGTACATTAAGGTGGGGATCAGCCACTTAGAGCCACCACACCTGTGTGCCACTGGCTTTGTACAATTGACAGTGAAGAGAAGTAATATGGTCAAACACAGAGATACACCCTTCCAACTCCTCTTTAAGTTGCCTTGCTGGAAGAGTATGGTTAGCTCTTAAATTTCTTCAGATCTACTTTACTTTTGAACTTAGAAGTTTTTGGGGATGACAGTCCAGCCATTTCTGCCAGAAAAGAGAACCTCAAATACAAATGCAGACCACAGATCTGGACTGTGGCTTGATGTTCTTCTTGCCCAATCTTGCTTTCTTTTCATTCCTTTCAGAGTGTTACACTTGCATTTCTAGCTCAGTTGCAGTGTCTGTTTCTGGGATGATTCTACAGACCCAGCAAAGCCAGGATTGTTCTGCGAAATCAGGCAATAAGATGGGTGATTTGTGAGTTTCTGGCACAAGGTGGTGGCTGAAGGTTTTTGGTGGAGGAGACTTACAGGTGCAACAATTTGGGCTTTGAACATGTATACGGAGAGAAATGAACACAAAAACAATGGAATTGGCTTCTTGTTAGGTTTTATGGATTGTCTCCAAAGGATTCATGAAAATCTGAGGACGATTAACAGATTGTTAAAAAAACTGAATATATAATCCAGAAAGCTTCGTTGGTAGAACTTATAAAGAGGCCCATATTTCTTAAAATAGGAAAGCAGAAAACCAACTGGAAACCAAGCCTATTCCCTTAGGGAAAACATACTGTTCCCTAAGGTTACAAGAGTTCTCCTTGAGATCTCCTACTTCAACTTCCGGCTACCAGATTAATAACTAGGGTCAAGTTGCAGCTTAACCCACGTAAAGATATGTTGGGCCTGATAAGTGAGGTCCTAAAGGGGCTGCAAAGATTAGCCACCATGTACTAAAAGAAACTGACAGAGTACCCATACAACTGGATTTTGAGGGTACTAGACCCAAGGGAACTACACTGGGTAGTTCTGGATAAGGGAGATCTCTGGATAAGGGAGATGTAATTGACCTCAATAAACTATTTTGGGATATGAGATGAATCATCCTGGCAAGGACCTCAGAAGATGGGACAAACTCACACGTTGGACATCTCCTAGATACCTGGAAAATGTGATTGCCCATGCTGAGAGAAACTGAAATGCCTGAATTGTTTAAGCAGAGGGCAAAGAAAAAGGTTTAACATATACATTAGAGTGGGTATCCTGTAGTTGCTACAATACAGCCAGGAGACCTGGTAGAGAACTCTTAGAGGATACACCATTCACCAAAACCATTAGAAATGTAATAGTGGAAGGGAACCAGCTTCATGAAGAAATTTAATTGTGGCTCTACTCTGAAAGGAGGGCTGATGGTAGGAGACAGGGTTACAAAGATTGGCTTGTTGATAGCAGTGGGGACTATGGGTCCCTGAAGAGATAGGGGCCAGGTAGTGGTTCTTAACCTCTAGATATCATTAAGGAACAGCAAAGTGAGCTTGACCTGCAAAGAATTGTAAAGATGATTAATAGACATAGTGTTTTCAGGGACAGAATGGTTGAAGAGCCAGTGAGGTTACTGCTGAATATACATAACAGCAGAGAAATAAATAGGCAGAGTGAAAATCGTTGGGCAGGGGACTGAGAGCAATTTCATGGATGAGACACTGTGATCTCTAATTTCCAGAACTGAGCCATTTTTCAGAACTAGAATTCATTTGCTGAGGTGGGAACTAGGTTGCCAAAAGGAAAGACTCTAACACCATGACAAGTATATGCTATAATAATTGTTCTAGCCCTTCCCCACAGGTCCAATGGGCCACTGGTTAGAGTCCAAAAATTGGAATTTGTGTTGGGGGGGGGGGGGGAAAACAACTCACTAGTGTTTAAAAAGCCCTATTCCCCACATAGGTCAAACCTAAACCTTGAACATAACATAACTTCTGACTTAGAGTGGTTGGTTTTGTGACCAAAATGGCCTGGTTCATTAACTGAATGGACTGTTCTAGGACTCAGGTCTCTATTATATAAATGAAAAAACATTTTTAGTATGCTACTTTTGATAAACTAGATAAAATTCGTAGTGACTAGTTGTAATTTCTCTCATTGTGCTTTTTTCCCCCCTGCCCTTATCTTCATATTGAATCTACAGAAGTCTCCATGAGCAGATCCAGACACACTCAATTGATAGAGCAGCTAAGGATGGAGCAAAAACTGTTTGAAGTCTTCATCTCAAGCCAGTATCTGGTGGGCCAGAGATGGCCCTGAGATCTGTGCAGCTTCTGAGTCTCTCAACATTCACCATGTTTTGTTTCTCTGTAGCCCAATCCTACAATAGAAATGCATTTTTTATCTCATTCTCTTTCTGTCCAGTAAGCTTTTTCAGTTTGTTATGCCCAGAATTCGTGATCCCCAAAGACCACCAGGGAGCCGAGTCCGATGCAAAAGCAAAAGAGCCTTTATTTGAGCTAGCTTGAGCACAATCCCCTACCTGCACCGAGGCAACTGTGAGATACCAGGGAGAGAGAGTGAGTTTCAAAAGCACAAAGGTTTTATAGGGGTCTAGGGGCAGTTGGTGAAGTAATGGCTGTGGCCTCAGCTGATTGGCTGGGGAAGGGTCAGAGTCCTGTTTGGGAAGTTTGAACGGGTGAGCAGGAGATTACTCAAGGGGAGGAGGTGTGGTCAAGGTGGAGGACACAGAACAAGATGGAGTCTGCCTGCGTAGGTCCGCCCTTTCAGGTTTTCCAGTCTCTCCAATGAGGAGTCCTAATTTGGATCCGTTCTAATAGGGTATAGTTTTTCATATTCCCACTTAATAGTTTCTTGCACCCAAACCTCTGTCTTACTTTACTCAACAGCAATATCTCTTGCTTTGCCAGGAACCTATCTGTTCCTCTACTCTTCTAATAATCTGGATTCCTCCAGTCCTCGTAACCCTCCATAAAGCACTGTTCACTTGTTTATTGCTTCAGTCTAATACGTCTTTAGGATATTGTGCCTTGAACTTCCAACTGGAATTTTTGGGTTCTAACCCAGAAACTGGTTATTTTCTTTACATTTTGGCCTGCTTCAGTATGTCTAATGCACTAGACTGGTATTTTTGTGACATAGCAATAGAAAATAAAAATTGGTTGTTTATATTTTTTATTAATATTTGCAAGAAGTTACTAGTCTCTTTATCTTCATAATATGGTGAGAGAAAAATCCAGCTTTTTTTTTCTACTGAATGAGCTATTTTCCTCATGTCAAGAGGAAAATAGAACTGTGTATGTTCTAAGATTTTACCCTACTTTCAAGCTAACATATTTGCTTGCTACAGTTTCATGATTACTAGAAGACCTGAATCTCTAGGATCAGAGATAGGGGACACTATTACAACAGCAAATGGAATGTGTATCGCAGGAGTCTGGGTGATAGATGAGGAATCGTGAGCTAGGGAACCCAAGTCTTTTTTTTTTTTTTTTTTTAATGTTTATTTCTCAGAGAGAGTGCATGCACATGAGCAAAGCTGGGGACAGTGAGCGAGAGAGGGAGAGAGAGAATCCCAAGCAGACTCTTCGCAGTGCTTGCAGAGCCTGAGCCAAGATCAAGAGTCAGAGGCTTACCTGGCTAAGTCACCCAGGCACCCTGAGAACCCTGGGTGGGGTTCCCTGAATCTTTTATAATGGGCAGTGTCTTTTGGCCTAGATGGAGACATTCTCTTTATTATATAGGACAATAAGAAACTTGACCTTTGCCCTAGAGGGAAATAGTGTCACTATGTTTAAGTCTGTTCTCTCTATAAATACCCTTTTAAAGATAGTTTGAAACAAAGGCAGTCCATGCTTCTCATAAAGCCAGATAGCCATGGAGTATTGTCACCTAATAGCCCACACTTTGGAACAATTCAGTCTGTTATCTTGCCCCAAAACATTATTTTGAGATTGTTACTCTTTAGGTTTTGTTTCTTTTGTTTTTGAGAGTGCTACTTGGTAATCAATTAATCCTTTTATTCTTAAGACTCTGCTAACTTACTCTAGGCATTTTTCTTCTAAGATTATAAAGAGCAGAGCATCTAAGAGGAAATCCTAGAAATCCTCTTAGGGGCTCTGTCTGCAGGAAAGCCAGGGCCTTTGTGCGAATTAATAGGGCCAGGATGTATTAATGTAATGATACAGGCTTGTGGCCAAACCAGAAAGACTATGTCCTTCAAACCTTGATTCATAGGGTGGTGTACTTTGGAACTTCAACCAAGATTTTCTGTATTATGATTTTGTTGGGACTGCAGGAACTCTTGTTTCTCTTTGGTTTCTCCTTTGAGATACAGTCCTTGCTCGGAGGCATACAATTACTTGAAAGTAAGAAAGGTGAGGAAGAAATGAATGTATAAAAGCAAGTACTACACCAATTGAAACATCATTCTAGTTCAGGGGATTCACAGTTCTGCTTTCCAAAGACCATTTCTTGTACTGGTTGCAAAAGAATCACCTGGAGAACTCAACTAAAAACTAAAATTAAAATTAAAAAAAAAAACTTTATGGGTTCATACTTACTGAATCTGAATCTCTGGAGTGGAGGCCAGAAAGTTTGTGTATTGACAAGGCTTCCCCAAGTGATTGTAAGATGCAGCCAGTGTTGGGAACCAGTGACTGCAGAAGAGTTTGAAAGGGGCAGAAACTTTTTTTTTTGTGGATACTCTCCACCCTCATTGTAAAGCTACTCACTCTGGGTAGGTACTATGGCATGGAACATTTCAAGTTAAAGACAGTATTCATTTCTCTAGATAGCTGGTTTAAGAAGCTCAGGTGCTTAGATGGGCACAGGTCTGAATATGCTTATCAAATTATCTTGAAGCATTTAGCTTTAATTGGATGACTAAGATTTTGGAAACTGAAGATTGGCTAAGGATTGGCACAAGTGTGTTAAATGCCCGAGTAATAGTACTTGCTTTAATTGAATTTAGTTAATTTCCTTTCTGCTCTTAGTTTGCTTTTTTTTTTTTCTTTTTATAAGTTTCTGGTTGGTCTGGTTGGGATTTGATTTTTAATAGGGTGTGTGCAGACTTGCACTGAAAAGTAGTTCCTATTCAGATTAAAAATGAACAGAATTCATTCTTTTAGTTTTCAGATGTCTGGGTCTATAAAGCACAACTAAATTAGGTGCAGGACCATAAAATTAGCTCCAGAAAATTCTCTAGAGGATATCCTGATGGCAGATAAATAGCAACCTATCCACTCCTTACCTCATAGCTTGACTGTGAGGCCATGTGGTAATTTGGACCCAATTTTGCCAGCTAGCCTGAGGATAGCATTCACATGGCATTAATAGCAACATCACCTACCTTGGCAGCTATGGCAGATGTGGATTATCAATCATGGGATCCTTTTTCACTAGGTCTTGATGTGACCTCCGAATCCCTCTGAAGAATGATCAAGGCAGCACTATCAATTGACTAGAACTGCTTCATTAAATTATCTGTAGTGTGGTGGAGTGAAAAAACTGGTGCGGGGGGGGGGGGGGGGGGGGCTGGGGAGGAAAAGGCTTATCTCTGACCTTGAACAAGCCATTTCCTCTCTCAGGGTTTCCTGTTCCTTTGCTTTCAGTGTTTCTTCTTTTCATTGAGTTTCTGTTAGTGTATGGCTTTGTTGCTTTGTTGTTGCAGTAGTTAGAGGCATCAGCTAATGGCTATAATTCAATAGTTTTTAAAAATATAAGCCAGCTCATTTCATACTTGGTTATACTTCAGCTTAACACTAGATGATGTCTAAGATGTGTTTCAGTTTTAAAAGAGCAACACCTGTGGCCTTATATATTAACTGTTGTCACAATGTAGTAGGCTTCTTTAGGGTAAAATAAATTTGGAGATGGGTAGAAATAAATTTATGTGAAACTCAGAATTGGATACTTAGATCAGATTCTCTTTGAGGTAAAGAATTCTTTTGCCCTGAACCTCCCTTTCTCTAAGACCTCTTCAATTTTCTAGGATCTGAAATCTCTATTGTCCTACATTCTGATTGGATTGTCATGTTTTTTGTTATATTTATCTCTTAGACTGTTGGCCAACTTCCATACAAAAACTTCTGAAGCTGGAAGTTGATAAAGTACACAAACGTATGTAAAACCAAAGATGGCCCTACAACTTACCCAGAATTCTTCCTGCCTTGATTAGCCATTGACCCACTCCTCTCTATAGTGGCACTTTATCAGGTAGCTAGCTCCTGTGGGAGAGTGGCATAGTTGCATTGTCTACAGATTTGTTTTGGCAACAGAGTAGACAATAACCACTTACTGGGAGAGCAATGTCTTCCCCCTGCCCCTCCTAGAAACCATCAGCTTAAAGGGAAAAACAAACCATCAGTATACTAAACTTCAGTTCCTACTCCAGGTGATAACCCTGATCTTAAACTGCTAAAACCTGAAAGTTCTCCTTTTGAATCTAAAGGAGCCAGGAAGAATCATTTTTTTTTTTTTTTAAAGATGTAGTACATGAATAAAGTGCTGTGCTCTTGGAGGGTGTTATTCAAAATACAAAAGGTGTTATTCATAATACCTCTTTTACTGTAGAAAATGCATGCTTGCTAACTTGAGTTTCAGCTGTTGTTAAAAGAAAATCTGCAGATAGAGCAAAAGGGCAAAAGGGTGACATCTGGCATAACAGACTTTCTAAGATGGTTTTGGCATAAAGCCTGCATTAAACAGCAGAAGAAGGAAAAAAAATCTATTGGAATAAAAAGAAAAAAATGAGGACAATGCAACACTGACTTTGAATTTTTCTCAAGCCTGTTTAAAACCAGTGCAACTGTTTTGTTGTTGTTATGACCTGAAATGGGCCATCACCTCTAATATTAGCTCTGAAAGACAAGAGAATATGACTACGTGATATTTTTTCAAGTGAAGGAGGTTGAATCATTTCACAAATTCTCAGCCACTATACGTCTTGACTTCACCTTTTCACCTGCATGAGTATTGCACCAAAATGTCCACATTGTTAGGGGATCTCCGCCACTTGACTTTTTGGATACTTGCTAAACATGATGCATCAAATGTTATTTGAAGTCATAAGGAATATATTTCATATTCAAAACAACGGTGGCATGGAAATTATGATCTCTGTACCTTGAAAAGAATATACTACTGGATACAAACAAGGACAAGTTAAGATAAAGTTTTAAAATCAAATAATTACTTAAGACACTAAAAGATAAGAATCATAGAGAATAAACTTTGCAGGAAGCAGGTTTAAGACTAACAATTTTGTGGGCTCCCATTTTTCTTAAAATACATTATTAGGCCTGCATCATCTCAGCTTGAAATTGAATGGGTAAGTGAGAGAGAGGCAGGAGCATAACTATAGATTCTGGATGATCAACAGCCTATTGTTTGACAGCTCCAAGGCAGTGATTCTGCTGAATTCTTAGTGACTGAGTCCTTGGGTTAGTTCTGATGTGAGCAGTTTCAGTTTGTGCCTCTTGCTTTGATATGCATGCACATCTGTGAGGTGACCAAGCCATGGCAACAATTCTGTTAAAAATCAGCCTTTGTGTTTGTCCTTAGACCCCATTCACTTACACCAGAGCTTGAACTTTACTGATGTAAAGGACTTAAGCTTTCACCCTAGTTTCTCACATGAAGATGAAAGTGAGAATATTATCCATGGTATGACCTTGATCTGCACATGACTAGATCTCAGTAGGAATTTGGCATGTGAATTGGGGACACAATATGGCCTTTGAGAGTTGTTTATAAATAGAACCTGTGTTGCCTTACATGATTTATAAAGCCATGATTCCAGAGATTGAGCAATATTTGTTGGTTGAGAGAGAGAGTAAACTATAATGACAAATAACAGAATGCTACTTTATACAGCAGCTATATAGGGTATAGCTTTCTAGGGTAGAGTTCCTTGGCCCAGACATTGATTACATGAATTTTTGTTCTTAATTTCTCATTAATTCTAATACTAAATGTGTAAGCCTCGGGGCGCCTGGGTGGCGCAGTCGGTTAAGCGTCCGACTTCAGCCAGGTCATGATCTCGCGGTCCGTGAGTTCGAGCCCCGCATCAGGCTCTGGGCTGATGGCTCGGAGCCTGGAGCCTGTTTCCGATTCTGTGTCTCCCTCTCTCTCTGCCCCTCCCCCGTTCATGCTCTGTCTCTCTCTGTCCCAAAAATAAATAAAAAACGTTGAAAAAAAAATTAAAAAAAAAAAAGTGTAAGCCTCCCCCCCCATTTTTTTTTTTTTTTTTTAAAGAAGAATTCTAAATAAAAAGAGACTGGGGAGAAAGTGTTAAATGAAGGAGAATGAGATGCTAAGAACATTTAGAGTTGATCCATCTTGAGCATTAATGAGAAATTTAATCCTCCTGAGTATTCAGGGTGACCTGAAGATAAAAGACCATGAATTTAAGTGTTTTGTTTGTTTGTTTGTTTGATTGTTTTTCCCCTCATAGTCCTTAATCGGTTACAGTGGTTATTCCTTTTAGGAGTTCTCTAGAGTTCCAGGGCCTACTCTCTATCAGATTGAGTTTGGATATACAAAGAATGGATCCAAAATGGAAAAGAATGAGAGTCACACAAAGATGGGTGTGAATACTGAGAGTTAAGGAAGTGGAGAAGAGTGAGGACATAGGCTCTGAAATCAGATTGGGTTTCTCATCCTACTTCTGCCACTTACTATCTTCATGAGTTACTATGTCCAAATATTCTTTTTTGTAGCATGGGAATAATATGGATGGATATGGTGGATTAGTACTTAAGTCATTCTACCTTCTTTGTAGTTTGCCTTCTTTGCAGTGTAGAAAACTAAAAACTGTATTTCTGAACTGTATTTGCTTCCCTCCATGAAGGATAAACTTATATAGGAATTGTTCTTCTGACAGAAGCAACTGGAAAGATGGCAAAATACTACTTAAAAAAGTGTTTTCAAAAATTGAACAGCAGGCACTGCAATACTATGACCTCTGAGAGAAAGGAAACAAATGAAGAGAGCCCAACAATTTTCTCAGTTTACTGCCCAAGAACACTTCTGAGATTACAGTATAGGGAAGGGAAGCCAAGGGAAGCCAAAGAAAGTCTGGTAGCTTTGCTGAATCAGGGGAATAGAGATTAGAGCCTAGGGAAGCTAAGGTGGCTATAATTTGCAAGATCAAATGTTGGAAAGGAGGAAGCTGTAAAGAGAAAGAGCTCCAGAGATTTGCAGAGGGGTCCTATTTACTCTTTGAGTACTGATAGGTGTTAACATAAGGTGTAATTTCATGAAGCTGGGGAAAGAAAATCATGGGAAGTCAGTAGGCCGAGTAATTCCAGGAGCACAGAAGGCTGGGGATACATCACATTTCTTCCAGACAGAGTGACTAACCTTCATTGCACATGAGTCACTGGATAAGAGTCCTCAGAAAGATCATGCTTTAGCAGTGAAGGTAAATTATCCCAGAAAGAAGACCATTCTGTGTATGCCAAGGTGGGTTGGGGAAGGGGTGGGCCGGGCTGTGAAAAAGAAACTTAAAACCCAAAAGAATCAAACTGAACTGAAAGTCATTTGATTGTGGGCCAGAATAAACTTGGATTAAAAAAAAAAATTTTTTTTTTAATGTTTATTTATTTTTGAGAGAGACAGAGCACAAGCAGGAGAGGGCAGAAAGAAAGGGAGACACAGAATCAGCAGCAGCAGATTCCAGGCTCTGAGCTGTCAGCACAGAGCCTGATGAGGGGCTTGAACCCATGGACCACGAGATCATGACCTGAGCTGAAGTCGGACACTTAACCGACTGAGCCACGTAGGCACCGCAAACTTGGAGTTTTAAAAAGAATACGACTGAATCTAACACTTAATATCTTTAAATTCACAATGTCTGGCATTAGTTAAAATTCCCTGGCATGAATGCAGATCAGAAAACATTATCCAAGAGAAAAATTGATAGAAAAAGATACAGAATTGAGATGATTAAATTGACAGGAAATGACCCCAGAACAGGTATTATATATTTTATAAATTTATCAAAGTACATAAAAGAGTGAATATTAAGAGATAAATGAAAAACATGAAAAATACCCAAGTAGAATTTAAAGCAATTAAAATACAATATCTGAAATAAAAGGAATACACCAGAGAGAATTAATAACAAATTAGAGTAGAAAAAAATGATCATTGACCTTAAAGACCTAACACTAGAGATGATTAAAAAATAAAGCCTGGAGGGAGAAAAGAGTGGACAAAACTTAAAACAGTATCAGCAACCTGTGGGATGATATCAATATGTCTAACATATATTTGAGTCCTAGAAGCAAAGGAAAATGGTGGTGTAGGGAGAAAACAGATTACAAAAGTATTTGAAGAAAATGACACCACCTTTTCCAACTTGACAAAAGCTTAAACCTATGGATCTCGGAAGCTCAAAGAATCCCATGCCAAATATAAAAAGAGCTACACCAAGGTACAACATTATCAAACTGTTGAAAAAATGTGATACTGATAAAATCTTAAAAGATGCCAAAGAAAAGACAAAAAAATGTCTTGCAAAAATGAAAGAAAAATATATTCTTTTTTTTTTTTTTTTTTTTTAATTTTTTTTTCAACGTTTATTTATTTTTGGGACAGAGAGAGACAGAGCATGAACAGGGGAGGGGCAGAGAGAGAGGGAGACACAGAATCGGAAACAGGCTCCAGGCTCTGAGCCATCAGCCCAGAGCCCGACGCGGGGCTCGAACTCACGGACCGCGAGATCGTGACCTGGCTG
The DNA here is from genome assembly GCF_028749965.1 of Puma concolor. Lineage (NCBI taxonomy): Eukaryota > Metazoa > Chordata > Mammalia > Carnivora > Felidae > Puma > Puma concolor. The sequence continues at coordinate 40,632,000 of NC_141668.1, read as the reverse complement.
AAGTCGGACGCTTAACCGACTGCGCCACCCAGGCGCCCCGAAAAATATATTCTTGAAACAACTGGAAGCTAAGAGAATTGTTTAGCAGTAAAATTACACCACAATGAATGTTAAAGGAATTTCTTCATTCAGAAGAAATTTGGTATCAGAGAAAACTGTATTTTTTAAAATAAAGATTGACGGGTATAGGAAATATATGGGTATATACAAAATATATCTTGATCTCCTTTAGAAAATCTCTTAAAAGATAAAAAGTTGATTGTTAAAAGCAAAATAATCTATTGTGGGACTTATAACATGTGTAAAATGAAAGCACAAGGGATAAGTAAGGAGATACAGAAGTATACTGCTTCAGTGGTATAAACTATATTGAAAGAATTCTTTTTGAATATAGATTGTGATAACATGAAGATGTATTATAACCTATAGAACAATCCCTAAAGAATAAACAGAAATATATGTAGAAATATATGTAGCCATTAATGGAGATAAATAGAATAATAAATAACCCAAAAGAATCAGGAAAAGAGAAGAAAAAGGAGCACTGAACAAATGACACAATTAGGTAAACAACAACAAAATGGAGCATTTAAAATGTTCGTATTTATAATCACAATAAAAGTAAATGGTCTAAGCACTCAAAAGTAGACAAAGGATTGTCAAATTAGATAAAAAAGCATGACAGTATATTCTGTCTAAAGAAACCTCTCTTAAGTGTAAAGAGATAAAAAAGAAAAGGATAAGGCAAGATATGTATTATGCAAACCATAATCACAGGAAAGCTGGAGTGGCTATACTAATGTCAGAATGGACTTAAAAACAAGGAATTTTACCAGAGATAAAAAGGAACATTCTATAATTAAAATGGGCCACTTAATAAAAAAGATAAGACAGTCCTAAATATATACACACTTTATAATAGAGATTCAAAATACATGGCTCCAAATCTGATAAAACTGAAAGATTAGGGAGATCTATACCTATTGTTGAAAACTTCAATACTTAACTCTCAGAAATTTATGTCGCAAGTTAACAAAAAATAAGGATATGGCTATGGACTGAATGCTTGTGTCTCTCTTAAATTCATATACTCAAGCCCTCATCTCCAAGTTGGCAGTATTTGGAAGTAGGGCCTTTGGGAGGTACCTGGGGTTACATTAGGTCTTGAGGGAGAGGAGCCCTCATGGTGGAAACACTACGATGTATATATGCATGTGTGTGTGTATATCTATATATCTATATAATGTTTGTGTATATGCGTATATATAATGGAATATTACTCAACCATAAAAATATGAAATCTACCTGTCTAATAAATAAATATATATATGTATTTATATATAAATATATATATATATATATATTTATTTAAAAGCAATACAAGAGCTCTGTCTCTCCATTGGCACAAACCAAGGAAAGTCTATGTGAGCAAATAGCAAGATGGTGGCCATCTGCAAGCCAGGAGAAGGGCCTGGACCAAGCACTAAGTCTGTTAGCAGATCCAAGACATTGGTCTTGGATTTTTAAGCCTTTGAAACTGTGAGGAATAAGTATTTTGTACAGGCATTTGTTTTAAAGATCTTTATTTTTTTCTTAGAGATTTTTATAGTTTTCAGTGTGAAGGACACACAGGTTTTGTAAATATTTTATTAAATTTTTCCTAAGTATTTCATATATTTAGACCAATATAAATGCTGTTAAAAAATGTTTATTGCCAAGATCTCTATATAATGATTTTTTGTATATTTGTCCTATAACTTACTAAACTTGTTCTAGTAACTTCTTTGGTAAATTCATTAGATTTTACGGTTAGTCAATCATTTATCTGCTATTAAAGTCAATTTTATTTGTTTCTTACCAATTTCTATGTCCTTTATTGCTTTTTATTGGCTTATTGATCTGTCTATACCTCAAGTACAGTATTGAAGAGAAATGGTCAGTAAACATCTTTGCCTTGTTTCCAGTCTTAGAGTTTTAGGAGAAAATCATTCAATATTTTATATTAATATGATTTCAGGAATAAGTTTTCATAATTTGCATTAGATTGAGAAAATTCTCTTCCATTCTTAGTTTGCTGAGTGCTTATTATTTTTTTTATCATGTGTAACTGTTGAATTTGTGAAATGTTTTCTCCACATTTGCAGAGATGCTCCTATAGTTTTTCTTTACAGTCAGTTGTTATGGTGGTTTACACAGATTTTTAAAATTCTTTTAATTTTTAATTTTTTAAAATTTTTAATGTTTTTATTTCTTTGTGTGAGAGAGAGACATACAGAGTGTGAGCAGAGGAGGGGCAGAGAGGGAGACAAAGAATCCGAAGCAAACTCCAAGCTCTGAACCATCAGCACAGAACCTGACTCTGGGCTTGAACTCAGAAACTGCAAGATCATGACCTGAGCTGATGTTGGATGCTTAAGCACCTGAGCCACCCAGGTGCCCCTCCATACATTTTTTTTTTTAAACCAATATCACATTATGGAGATTATCCCAACTTGGTCATGTATACTCTCTCTATATTTTTATAAGCCACTAGATTGAATCTGCTGATACTTTGTTGAGGACTTCTGCATCTGTGTTCATGAGGGATATTTGTTTCCTTGTCCTGTTTGTATATGGCTTTTGTATCAGGATAATGGAAATCTTCATTTTCCATTAACTAGCCTTCATCTGAAATCCAGCAAGAAGGGCCCTACAACCACAAGAATTAAATGATTCCAACCACCTGCCAGCAGGAAATGATTTCTCTATAAGAAAATATAGCCATGTGGGCATATTGATTTTAGCCCAGTGAGACTTAGGTGAGATTTATGATCTATAGAACTGTAAGATAATAAATTTGTGTTTTTTTAAGCCACTTGATATAGGAGCAACTAATACACCAATATTTTAAATGAAAAACATATTTGGGAGACTCATAGTATCTGATTTGAAGTCTTAGTATGAAACTATAGTAATCAATATAGTCTGGTATTGTCATAGGGATAATACCTAGATCACTAGTTCTCAGCAGTTTTGGTGTCAGGAAGGACCTGACCTCTTTTCTTTCTTAAATATTGAGGATCTCAAAGTGCTTTTTACTCATAGGAATTATATGGGTTTTAGCTCTTGATATCTACCATATATTTTAAATCTATTTAACATAAGAAGCTTAAATTGAGTTTTAAAAAAGATGTGTTTGAACTATTTTAAATTTTAACTTAATTATTGAACAAATTTGAAAAATAATCAGGTTCCCAAGCCCCTCAAAAATTAGAAGAGTGGCATTATTTTTCATTTAAAATGATTTAAATCATTTAAAATGATTTAAATTTAAATTTAGATTTTTAAAAAATGTCTGGCTTATTAAAATACAGGTAGATTTCATATTTTTATGATTAATATTCCATTATATATGTATATGCACGTACATATATATACACATATAAATACATACATACACACACACATACCACTTCTTTATCCATTCATCTGTCATTGGACATTTGGGCTGCTTCCATAGTTTGGCTATGGTAGATAATGCACCTGTAAACACTGGGGTGTGTGTATCCCTTTGAATCAGTATTTTTGTATGCTTTAGGTAAGTACCTAATAGTGTAACTGCTGGATCATAGGGTAGTTCAATTTTTAACTTTTTGAAGAATCTCCATACTATTTTCCAGAGTGGCTGTACCAGTTTGCATTCTCACTAACAGTGCAACAGGGTTCCCCTTTTCAGATCCTTTCCAACATCTGTTGTTTCTTGAATTGTTGACTTGGATGGAGCTAGAGAATATTATGCTAAGTGAAATAAGTCAGAGAAAGACAAATACCATATGCTTTCACTCATATGTGGAATTTAAGAAACAAAACAAATGAACAAAGGGGGAAAAAAAACAGAGGGAGGCAAATCAAGAAAGAGACTCTTAACTGTAGAAAACAAACTGATGGTTACCAGGGAAGAGGTAGGTGAAGGAATGGGTGAAATAGGTGATGGGGATTAAGGAGTGCACTTGTAATGAACAGCTGGTATTGTATGGAAGTTTTAAACCACTATATTGTACACCTGAAACTAATATTGCACTTCATGTTAATTAACTGGAATTTTGAAACTAAAAGAAAAAAAGGTTTTGATAAACTTCTAAGTAGAAGAAAAAAAAGATTCTTATTTCTGTTTCTGCATTTAATTTGTTGTAATATCACATTTAATTGAACCTCTAGAAAACTGTATTGAAATTTTATGAGGGAATGAAAGTGAAAAAGTGACTAGTATTATTATGAAGCTAATTTTAACTCCAAGGATCCCTGAAAGAATGAGATCTTGATCACTATTTGAGAACAATTTATATAAATAAATGGAACCAAATAAAGTTCAGAAATAGACTAGCAATATATATTCAGTGGATTTTGAGCAGAAGTACAATGGTAATTCAATGGAAAAAGGATAATCTTTTCAACAAATGGTGTGTAGCAACGGGGCAGGCATATTTGGAAAAATGAACTTCAATCCTTTCCTCACACCACATAGAAAAGGAATCCAAAATGGATCATAGACTTAACCACATGAGCTAAAACTATAAATCTCCTACATAAAAACATGGGCAAAATCCTTGTGTTAGGCTCAGATCTTTTAAAAAATATTTTTTATGTTTTATTTATTTTTGAGAGAGAGAGAGAGAGCATGGGAGGGACAGAGAGAGAGAGGGAGACACAGAATCCAAAGACAGGCTCCAGATTCTGAGCTAGCTGTCAGCACAGAGCCAGACGCGGGGCTCGAACCCATGAACCGGGAGATGATGACCTGTGCTGAAGTCGGATGCTTAACCGACTGACCCACCCAAGCGCCCCAGGCTCACATCTTTTAGATACGCCTCAGAAGATAGCATGAACCATAAAAGAAAAAAAAAAAAAATGGATCAGACATCAAAACTTTTGCTGTTTTAAAGAAAACGAAAAGACAAGCCACAGACATAAAAGAAAAATATTTGTCAATCATTTTTACAAGAGGCTTCATCCATAATAGATAATCAACTCTTGCAGCCTAATACTAAGAAGACAAAGAATAGGATTTAAAAAATGAAAACAGGTGCTCCTGGGTGGCTCAGTCAGTTAAGCCTCTGACTTGGGCTCAGGGCATGATCTTGCGGTTCACAAGTTTGAGCCCCGCGTCCGGCTCTGGGCTGATAGCTCAGAGCCTGGAGCCTCCTTCAGATTCTATGTCTCCCCCCTCTGCCCCTCCCCTACTTATGCGCGCGCTCTCTCTCTCTCTCTCTCTCTCTCTCTCTCAAAAGTAAATGAACATTTAAAAAATGAAAACATTTGGACGAATACTTTACACAAAAAGATAGGTGAAAGATGTGAAAAATACCATGAAACTTGTCATCATCATTACTTATTAAGGCACTGCTACACTTGCACAGCATACCTGCTGGAATGGATAGGGAAGAATTACATATCAGGGGTTATCATTAGGGCAATACTAATTTTCCCACAATACACTCACTAGAATAGGTGGGAAAATAATTGCAATATAAGGTGCTGGTGAGGATATAGAGATCTATATCTCCTATTCACAGAGTAAGTGGAATTCCAAAGTATGATTGCTTTGGAAAATGGCTTGAAATTTTCTTACAAAGTTGAACATACCTATCCCGTATGACTCCAAAAATTCTCTTTTTGGAATTTACTCCTGTTAAAGGGAAACTGACTTGTAAATGAATATTCTTAGTACTTAATCCATAGTAGCCTCAAACTGGAAATAATCTAAATGTCCGTTTTGGTTCATGGACAAACAAATTATGTTCTATCTATACCATGGAATATTAATCAGCAATATAAAGAAACCACTACTGATAGGTGCAGCAACATAAAAATTCAAAAGTCCTTCTACTAAATGGAAAGGTCAGATGCAAAAGACAATATAATGTATGATTCCATTTACATGAAATTTTTAAAAAGGCAAAATTGTAATAATAGAAAGTAGATCCATGGTTGCTCGGGGCCTATGGTAGCAGGTGACGCTTAACTAGGAAAGCATACCTGTGAACATCTTTGGGTAGTGAAAATGTTCTATATCTTGATTGTGATGGTAAGTGACATAACTGTATAATTTCTCAAAACTCATTACCTCTACCCTTATAACAGGAGAAGGTAATTTGCAGGCCAATAAAGCCGATTAAAAAAGAAAGCACTTTTCCCAGCCTCACTTGCAGCTAGGGCTCTGGGTATAAATTAACCAGTAAGGTACAGTTCTTGACATTTGGAAGGCTGAAGTAAGGTAGATGATGTGCTCCTGCAGCTTCTGCTTTTTCTGCTGGCAGAGGGGTAGTGGAGGCATTTAATTTGTTCTGTGGCAGCTTTAAGTAGAGTTCACTATGTCCGGCTATTTGCTGCGTAGGTGCCAAGAGTCAGGCCTGGGACATCTATTCTGCTAGTGCAGATTGTAGCTGGCAGAGAATGATTCCTAGGCTTGCAGCTATGGCAACGACTGATTTATGGCAGTTCTCTGTGGCAGCCACCTGGCTATTATGGCTTCCTAACCAGTGTTAGTTCTGGGACCAGTGGTTTTCTGATCTAAAAGAGGCCGCACTGATTTTGCGGTGTGGCTTTTGGAAATTTTCTCCTTAAACTCAACACAGAATCTGCTTCTTCAGCGTTTTCAATGATACTATAAGCTACACAATCTCCTGTAATAAAAAAATTTTCATTTAATCTGTCTAAAATGGAGTTGATTTTTAATTAAATATTAATATATGGACTTGAAGGCATATTGTGAGAAATAAGTGAAATTATGTAGGTAAAAAACTTAATAGTAGCTGCTACTTAGTAAAGAACTCAAATATTTATTGTTATTATTGCTATATGTTGCTAGATAAACACATGGTAAGCAAACCAGTATGGGAGCATAAAATAGCCGACTTTTTGCTTATTGTCTTAGTTGAAGCTTCCATAACAAATTATTTTGGATTGGGTAGCTTGAACAACAAATAGGTGTCATGGTTTTAAAAGGTGGAAGTCCAAGTTCAAGGTGCCAGCAGATCCAGTGTCTGTTGAGGGCCCCTTTCCTTGTTAATAGTTGCTGTCTTTTCATGGTATCCTCACATGGAAGAGAGAAGAGAGCAGCAAGTTCTCTCATGATTCTTTTCAGGGCACTAACCCCATTCTTGAGAGCCCTGCCTTCATGACCTCATCAAAACCTATTACCTCCCAAAGGTCCCACCTTTTAATATCACACTGGGGGGAAAGGTTTCAACACATGAACCTGGGAAAGATGTAAGCATTCAGTTTTTAACACTCATCTATTCAGAGAGAACTGAAATCATGTAAAATTAGACTGGGAATACTGTGGAGTGACAGTCCTGATGTAAATATCTAGCAAAAACATTTAATGGATGTTTTAAATGGGTTTGGGAGGTTGGAAAAAATAATATATTAGGGAGAAGCAGCTTCAGTTTACAGAGAACAAGTTCAGCCAATTGAAATGTGCTGTTTCTTTTTAACTGGCAGATTAAGGGGGATGCTATAGACATAATTCAGCAAGGAATTGTACCAAGTTGTAATATCTTTAGGAATAAGATGGAGAAATGTAAGCTTCCTCATCACACAATACAGTGACCTATCTGATTCAGTACATCTAATGTGGGACCAATTAGTGAGTGCCTACTGGCAGGCTCAACCCCACCTGAGGCTCTGAGACCATTTCTGACCCAGGTCAAGATTTAGGTCAGGAACTCAGTGTCCAAGCATGCAAGTCAGCATCATACCTTGTTCTCCCAGACATATTGCTTGAAATCTTGATCTGAGATCTCAGAGTCATTTTTTGACATAGATCTCACTTCTTAACATTCATTGTCTGTTAAATATTGAAATTTGTCTTATCCCAATCATCCCTACTGTCATTTGTTTCTGTGCCTATCTTCTTTCAGCTACTGTAACAGTCTTCTAACTAGTCTTTCTGTCACAACTGCTCTGCTTCTCCTAACTGGACCTCCCTATTGTTTTCACTCATCTTCCAGAAAATCAAGTAGGATCGTGTCACTCTCCTAACTAAATATCCCAGACAAAATAGAGCTAAATATCTTTCATAATCTGACCCAGATCTATATTTCTAGATTCATTTTTTTGTGTCTCCTGAGTTGTATGTACAATTTTTGTGTTCACAGCACTTCCAAGTTCTCTCACTGTGTTTTAGGCCTGCTCTTTCCATGCCTATTCTCTTATACGTGCTCACTATCAGATGATCCTTCCTCTTTAAAGGCCACTGAAATTAAAAAAAAAAAAAAACAAACAAACAACATATATACATTATGCCACTGATAGCCAAGTTGCAGAACTCTAGGAGGTCCACTCACATTGTAGTTTATGTGAAAGATACACTCCACAGCCCATGTGGGCAAACTCCTCACTTATCCTTTAGTGTGAATGACAATCCCTGGCGTTCTGAAACTGAACTGTCATGAACATGCAAAGTTATATGTTGAAAAAAAATTCAAATTGTGTGTAAGTCAAGTCTCAATTTATTGCCCTACACTCCTCTCCCTGTTGCATCCACACGACTCCTGAAGCAGAATGCTAGGGGCACCAGTGACAGTCACAACAAAATTTATTGCAATGAGAGGCAAGGCCGACCGATTGGGACCAACACTCTTGAACAGAGTGCGGTCTCGAACAGCTGGGGTACAGAGTTTTTATAGCCAACCCCATCATCTTATCATCACCTGGGAATAGAACAAAGGAATAGTTCCCAGATGGGGGTGGAAACAGTTCAGACATGCCCTTGCCCCAATCCAATCAAACACTAATCCAGTTGATTTTCCTTGAACTTTTGTTCCCTTGATGGATAGGATAAGGCTGTTATCTCTTAACCAATAGTGTTAAAGCTGTTATTTCTTAAGGCTACAGGTTAGCCCTGCACTACAATTTAACCTTTACACCCCCTTTCCAGAAGTAACAAATAATATCTGTTGGGTAATGTTATGTTACGTCCTATTGTATGTATTTACCTATGTATGTGTGTACACAAAATAATGATTATTTCTTACGTGAGTAGGATCATGATACACTTTTTATGCTGTAACTTTTTATGCTCTTCAATATGCCTTAGAAAATGTTGCTGGTCAATATATAGACCTACCTCATTTCTTTTTTAAGCTGAATTCCTTTGTCAGAATTCAGTTCAAATAGTGTCTGTTTTTGTCAAACTCCTCTTGGAAGGTCAGTTACCATTTGTGTATAATCTCTTAACATTCTAGTATACTATCTTTTATTAGAATAAATTATAATTAGGTCTCCACAGTATATTTTCTCCCTAAATATCATATGATATCCTCAGAGATTGGGTCTTTGTAACATTTTAGTGACTCAAAAATAGTTTCTGTAACTTGATAATGTCGGAGTTTCCTTAACTAGATAGTTAAGGTAAACACAAGTGCCATATTCGTTAGACATCTCGTTGGATTGGAATGTATCTTCTAAATCTCTGAACATGGTTGCCTTATTTTCTGGGCATTTTTAAGGCTCTCCTTGGTAATATTTATGGAGAATTCTTTGATTTGTTGTGAAATATAAAATCTCACAGTGAAATGCAAAATGTGGGTAGAAATTCCTATTCTTCCAGGTTGTCAGTGCCTCCAGGCCTAAAGTCATTTTAAACTGGGACTCAATTGAACCAGTGGTTTTCCTAGCTTATCTTTTCCTCTTATAGATAAAATTAAAATTCATTTTAAAAGCCTGTCTTTCTCTGACTTAATTCACTTAGCATAATGCCCTCAACTTCCATCTGTGTTGTTGCAAATGGCAAATCTTCCTTCTTATTTCTGGCAGAATACTACTCAGCAATGTATATACCACATTAAAAACTAATTTATTTTGAGAGAGAGAGAAAGAGCAGGGGAGAAGCCGAGAGAGAGAGAGAAAGAGAGAGAATCCCAAGCAAGCTCCATGCTCATACTGTTGTCCATAGTGACTGCACTAATATACATTCTCACCAACAGTGCACAGGGGTTCTCTTTCTCTATGTCCTTGCCAAGACTTGTCATTTCTTGTCTTCTGAATGATAGCCATTCTAACAGTGGTGAGATAAAACAGAATTGTAGCTTTGATTTGCACTTTCCTGGTGATTAGTGATGTTGAGCACCTTTTTTTTCATGTACTATTGTCCATCTCTTTATCTTCTTTGGAAATGAGAGATACAGGAGGTATATTGGAGCAATCTTTTTGTGAACTATTAAATTTAAGTTGTTATCAGTCTAAACTAGATTAAGATGCTAATTATAATAAGTAGTGAAATAACAAAATAGGTAAAAAATTCAGTAAAATAAGTGGGAACTAAAATGGTATACTAGGAAATAATCCTAAAACCGTAGAAGGCCATAATAGGGGAACAGAAACAAAAAAGACTAAAGACCTATAGAAGACCAATGTGCAAAGCTATGAGCACAATGGCAGAGATAAATCCTACCTTATAATACTTACATTAAATGTGGATGGACTAAACACTTCAACAAAAAGGCAAAGATTATAGAATGGATTTAAAAACATAATTGAACTAGATTCTGTATATGAGACCTATTGAGAACTAAAGACAAAAATAGGTTGAAAATAAAATGATGGAAAAAGATATGCCATGCATACAGTAACCAAAAGTGGCAAAGCAAATACTAGACAAAATATCAGACCAAAATATTACTAGAGACAAAAAAGGATATTTTATGTTTTATACATCTTATATCCCTAGCACATCACAAAATATGTTAGGCAAAAATTGACATGAAGCAAAAACTGATAAGTATATGAAGCAAAAACTGATAAATGGATGATTCAACAATTAGTAGCTGGGAGTTTTATTTACCTGCTTTCAATAATGAAGACAAAAAGTAGACATGATGAACAAAATAGAAGACTTGAACAATATTATAAGCCAAGTAAACCTAATAGATCTACAGAACACTCAACCCCAAAATAATAGAACACACATTGCTCTCAAGTGCGCATGAAAGTTTGTACAGGATAGAGCATATGCTATAAATTGTTGTAAATAAATGTAAAAGGGTTGTAACCACATAAGGTGTTTTCTTCAATGATAGTTGAATGAAATTAGAAATCAGTAAATGCAAATTTGTAGTCTCTAACATTGGATGGGCCTTAGTTTCAATTATATGTTCTGTATATGGCCTGGGATACCGTTCTTTATTTCACATGACAATTTAAAGTCTTCACCAGTCTTGAATACTTCTATTTTGTTTCTGACTTTATTGAGAAGGTGGAGGCCATCAAGCAGGAATGCTTGAGCCTCTTCCATTTTGTCATATTTACACGCTTTGTTGCATATACCATCCTCTTCCTCACCTTTTTCTTCTGCTTTCAGAAAAAGACTCTTTTCTACTGATCAAGGCCAATCACTCCACCTGCTCTCTGTATCCCACCCCTCCAAGTTTCCATAAGAACCTGCTATAACAACTATTTTCTCTTGTTCTATATCAATAGTATCTTTCCAATGTGGGCTCTTCATCCTTAGCTATAAATATGTTTAGCTCTCCCCTACATTAAAAATATTGAACTTATCCTCAATCTATGTTGTTGACCAATAGCTTGCTTTTCTTTCACTATCTAAAAATTTTTTAAATTGCTGTTGGCGTTATCCTGGCTAAGACACTAGGCCCTAAGAGTTTTAAAAACCTAAATGATAGAGACTAGAAACTCATTTATTTTAAAACTTTTAAGATTTTTCTTTTCTGCAGAGGCAAAATAAAATGTTCCTTTGTTCTGGAAAAATATTTAATTGGACCCTTTTATTAGATAAATATAAAGCAAGCATTATTTACCTATTGTTCTTGTGATAAACAGAACACCATTAGTCCTAATCTGATATATTTTTTAGAATGAGAAATTAGGTGTTCTCTTGGTAATATATATTGTACTGTATGCCAGGAGATGAACATCTCTGAGATGTTCTTTGTGTGGGGTGAGAGCAGAGGGAACTAGTTTTTGGCTCTGAATAAATTGAGAATGCCTGGTACTGCAAAGTGTTATTTGTTCTTGTGGGTTGAGTTGTGGGCATTCTTATTCAAGAGGTTAAGGAAGGAGATACAAGATTAACACAGATGCTTGAAGAATGAATATGGAATCATTATCAGGTGAATTACCTGCACCTGACATTGAAGAGTAGTCAATATAAGGAACCAGACTTGTTCCAATACCCCATGTTCCAATACCCCGTCTGATTGATGCAGAAAGTACTGATGCTGAATAAATTGTCATGGGAATGGCTATGTTCCTGTGGATGGGAAGAATGTTTTCTCTGAAGTTGCTAAATATATCTCTATTAATTGTTAAAGAATAAGGTATAACCTGGAAATGGGGGAAATGGGGATTTAAGGGCCTGGGCAGCAATACTCCAATGGAAGGGGTGTCATAATCTGGTTTCTAGCTACCATTTGCTAAAAAGAACTTTTTCTTGGGAAAAAAGTCTGTTTTCAGGAGTGAACAGAGAAAGTACAAAAGGATCCTGGGAGTTGTGTTTTGTTAGAAAGTCTGTGCTGAAAGAAGATAAAACAAAGGGCATAAAATCCAGGAAGTTCTGACCAGTGGTTTTTAATGGTCAAATATGGCATAATTTGAGTATCAAAATAATGGTAGGATAGATCATAACCATTTAAATAAAATAATAATCCATGAATTCAAATTGATATAAATGAATAAATCATTTTATCATGAATGTGATATTTATATAGCCTCAAAATATCTCCCCATAAAATACTGACGAATTACAAAGAGGTAAAGAATAACTTGTGCAATTGCTATCCCGGCAGACATTACCTTAATAAGTGATCAAATTTAACATTGTCAGTTTTGGGAACAAACAAAGTGATGTGTACCATCTGATAGATGCAGAAAGACTTTGTATGTTCTGTCATGTTCTCACCCAAGATGTATAACCCAAATATAATCATGAGTAAACACCAGATAAACTCAAATTGAGGAACATTCTACAAAATAATTGGCCTGTAATCTTCAAAATTACTCAGTCCTTGAAAATCAAGGAGAGACAAATTGTTATTCCTCTTTAGTTTCCTTCAATATAAAACAGCTAAGTATGTATCATCCTTGACTGGAGGTCTTTTGCTACAAATGATGTGGGGACATTTCTTAAACCTTCAATGGGGCATAATCATTAGATGGAAATAACTTATCAATGCCACTTGCTGGATTTTGATGGTGGTTTTGTCATTAAATAGGAATCAACAAATAAAAGAGGTTAATGTCATCTCATTTGATCGTCAATGGCTAGTAAGACTTAGGTTCTTATGTTAGAAAACAGTAATCTACACCCATTGCTTCTAGTTTCTTCTTAATCATGCTTTAACATACTGTAATTTTTCCTTTTTTCTTTCTTCCACCCCATTTTAACTGCTTACCAAGGATTCCAGAAAAATCTTTGTTCATAGTCATTTAGTGTCTGTGTGACCTTAGAAATTTGTGCCTCAGTTCATTTTAATCAATTAGATGGGAAAATAACATAGTTGTGGTCAAGATGTAGATGTATACAAAATGTGTAGAATCACTCTTGACCCTTATTAAGTGCCTGAAAATGTGAGTTATTTATTAATATCATGATTTCCATCCCAGAGTTCTTGCCTGTGATATATAAAATCTCTAGCTCCTCACTGCACAATCAACTCCAGAAAGCTTTGCCTGATCCCTACAATAGGCTATATGCTCTCTCATTTTGTGCTTCGTTCACAACACTCATCACATGGATTCATAATTGCTTATTTATATTCTTTATTCCTACATTAAACTGAAAACAACTGGAAGACAGGGACTCTGGATGTGTGTGGATACATGAGTCCATTCATTTCTTATACTGTATTCTTAGCACCTAGTACATTGTCTGGATATATATTTAAGTGCCTGGACATTTCCTACAGATACTTAGAACACAAAATGCCAAAAACTGAGTTCTCCTCTATAGTCCAGGACTTATTCCTGTCCTGTGTTCCTTATTCTGACGATTGCCTAAGTCAGAAAGCTGAATACCATCCTTATTCCTTAAAAAAAAAAAAAAAAAAAAAAGTCCTAATCAGTTGATGGCGAAGTAATGGTAATTTCTTTAGTATCCTTTTATTCATTTTCTTCCTCTTTCCTGTTGTCATTCCCTCAGGTCATCATCACATTGTCTCTCCAGTTAATGACTGCGGTTGACCTAGTTTTCCTGTTTATTCTTAACTCTTTCCAATCATATTTATATCCTACCTCAAAAATGATCTTACTAAAAGCCTGAACAAGTTCATCCTTCCCGCTTTAATGAATTCACATTGTCTTTAGGATAAAATACACTACCTAATATGGCTCACGAAGACTATTCTCACCGGCTTTACTCCTTGCACCTTCTCCTTCACCTTCTTTTTTAATTATATGGTTTCTAAATAGGTACCTACAAGTGCTCTCTTTCCTAGATCTTTTCACAAATGCTGTTCTCTCTGTCTGGGATGCTACTGACTATATTCTTTGCTTAGCTAACTCCTCACTTTTAAGAACTCAGCTCATGCACAATCAACTCCATTTTTTTCTTTAAATGCACACTTTTGAATGTATGCTTTTTTAAATGTATACTTTTCTGTCAGGTAGATTTCTCTGCCTGTTAGGTCTGAACTTTCTAGAGTTCTAACTCTAATTCTTTTGAACTTGAAGATCCTGGCTAATTTGTAATGTTTACTGACTCATTAAGGATGAAAATGATTATTTTATTGTAATGTATCAGAGGTGTGGTCCATTTCTACTGTGTATGGAGATGGCATTGGAGTAGTTCCCCCACTCCAGCTAAGACCAATGGGTTATTTTCTGTAAGTTTTGTGTAGTTTTATAATGATCCAAACCTCATGTGGTACCAAAGAGCAACTAGGGCATTTTTTATGCCACAAGAGTTAAGAGTTCATAAAACAACAAACATAAAAACAATCAATAAATCCTGAAAATGAGTCTCCTAAAAGTCTTACACAAAAGCTCGGAGGAATACCTCCAGGAAAATGCACACATAGCTTTTATACAGTTCTAGATTTCCAGAACTTCCTTGGGTGTGAATGAAGCCAAGTGGCTTTAGTTCATATGATTGAATCAGATATTACTAACAAGATTTGTTTATTTCATATATTTTCATGACCCTGGATTGGTATTTTAAGTAACCAACTTGCAGGAGGAATAAAAGAAACAGGGAATCACCAAGTACTTCATCAATGGGCATTTGGGGCATTTCTCCCCAATGAAGTACGAATATTTGCCTGGTGAAAGTACCTTCATCTCCACTATATTTTGAGCATTGTTAAAAAGATTTGACCCCATGAGTTGACTCTATGCTGCCACTGTAACAAAGCTTACATCCCTAGAATGCTTTTCACCAAAGAGTGATTGGGATATAGTAGGACAGGCCTTCATTGAGCTCCATGCTGACTCCAATTTACTTAGAGATGATGCCTCCATCATCTTATACACATATTGAAGACTAATGTTTAGTTTGGGCCCTGGTTATCTGGGACACCAGAGGTCATTGAAAGAATCAAGAGGTCATTATGAAAGCGGAGCTTATAGAAGAATAAAAGGTCACTACCATTGTATCTAATGATCTTCATTAGCACATCAAGATCCCCCCAAATTGGAAAGCTTACCATGCTCCACAAGCAAATGACAAGGCTTAGAGAAGCTGCAAGTCCACTGACTAGAGGAGTCTATAGTCAGAAGTCCCCAAATTGGAGCCTGTTTATATGGTCACTAGCCTGCAAATGTGACTACAAGTCCTGAATATTACTATATTACTATCTGATGATTAAAGCATCAGAACCACCAGGAAGCGAAAGAGCTCATGATTCTATCACAGGAGTCAGGAAAAAGAATCTGTAAATTGCAATGAATGGATAGGTTACATCTCTGAGGTTTCTTCCTCACTTAATGCACTAGGACAGCACAAAGTGCCCATGTCACCTTCCTAAGAATTTCTGTATTTACATAGAAAGCATTACATAGAGCATAAAGCATTTGTGACTTCAGGTCACTTAACTCTGAGACTCAAAAGGAAAGTGGGACTTACCAGTAAAGTGGAGCTCTTAATATGTATCTCACAGGGTCTGATTATATAATAAGCACCCAATGAATGGCAGCCTTCATTATTACTATATATTTGTGTATGTATTCCTTGAAATCTTAGGTAATTATTTTTTAAATTTTATTTATTTTTAATTTAAATTCAAGTAGTTAACATTGTGTTACAATATCGTGTAATAATGATTTCAGGAATAGAATTTAGTGGTTTATCACTTATATATAACACCCAATTCTCATCCCAACAAGTGCTTTCCTTAATGCCCATCACCCATTTAGCCTATCTCCCCACCCAACACCCACCAGCAACCCTCAGTTTGTTCTCTATTTCAGAGTCTCTTACGGTTTTTCTCCCTGTTTTTATCTTTATTTTGTTTACATTTCCTTGTGTTCATCTCTTTTGTATCTTAAAGTCCACATACGAGTGAGATCATATGATACTTTTCTTTCTCTGACTGAATTATTACACTGGCATAGCATAATACACTCTCATTCTATCCACGTTGTTGCAAAGGACAAGATTTCATTCTTTTTGATTGCCGAAAAATGATCCTGTGTGTGTGTGTGTGTGTGTGTGTGTGTGTGTGTGTGTGTGTGTGTGTGTGTGAGAGTGAGTGATATATACCACATCTTCTTTATCCATTCATCCATCAATGGGCATTTGGGCTCTTTCCAAACTTTGGCTATTGTCAATAGTGCTTCTATAAACATTGGGGTGCATGTGCCCCTTTGAAACAGCATACTTGTATCCCTTGGATAAATACCTTGTGGTGCAATTGCTGGGTCATAGGGTAGTTCTGGTTTTAATTTTTTGAGGAACCTCCATACTGTTTTCCAGAGTGGCTGCACCAGTTCTCCACATCCTCGCCAACATCTGTCATTGCCTGAATTGTTAATGTTTGCCATTCTGACTGGTGTGAGGTATATCTCTTGTGGTTTTGATTTGTATTTCCCTGATTATGAGTGATGTTGAATATTTTTTCGTGTGTCTGTTGTCCATCTGGATGTCTTCTTTGGAGAAGTGTCTATTCATGTCTCTTGCCCATTTCTTCACTGGATTATTTGTTTTTTGGGTGTTTTTGATAAGTTCTCTACAGATTTTAGACACTATCCCTTTATCTTATATGTCATTTGCAAATGCCTCTCTCATTCTGTCAGTTGCATTTTCATTTTGCTGACAATTTCCTTCACTGTGCAGAAGCTTTTTATCTTGACGAGGTCCCAATAGTTCATTTTTGCTTTTGTCTCCTGTGCCTCCAGACATACGTCAAGGAAGAAGTTGCTGCAGCCCAGGTCAAAGAGGTTGTTGCCTGTTTTCTCCTCCAAGATTTTGATGGCTTCCTGCCTTATGTTTAGGTTTTTCATCCACTTTGAGTTTATTTTTGTGTATGGTGTAAGAAAGTGGTCCAGGTCAATTCTTCTACATGTTGCTGTCCAGTTTTCACAACACCATTTGCTGAAGAGACTGTCTTTTTTTTCCATTGGATATTTTCCCCTGCTTTGTAAAAGATTAGTTGGCCATACATTTGTGGGTACATTTCTGGGTTCTCTATTCTGTTCCATTGATCTATGTGTTCTTGGGCGGGTACGATACTTTCTTGATGATTACAGCTTTGTAATACAGCTTGAAGTCCGGAATTGTGATGCCTCCTGCTCTGGTTTTCTTTTTCAGAATGGCTTTGCTTATTTGGGATCTTTTGTGATTCCATACAAATTTTAGGATCTGTGAAGGATTGGTGAAGATCTGTGAGAATGCTTGTGTTGGCATTTTAAACAATGTTTGTTCTTCCAGTCCAAGAGCATGGAATGTTTTTCCATTTTTCTTTTTTTGTGTCGTCTTCAGTTTCTTTCATAAACTTTCTATAGTTTTTACTGTATAGACTTTTCACCTCTTTGGTTAGGCTTATTCCTAGGTAATTGATGGTTTTGGGTGCTATTGTAAATGGGATTGATTCCTTGATTTCTCTTTCTGTTGCTTCATTACTGGTGTATAGAAATGCAACCAATTTCTGTGCATTGATTTTATATCCTATGACTTTGTTCAATTCATGGATCAGTCCTAGTAGTTTTTGGTGGAGTCTTGAATTTTCCAAATGTCATCTGTGAAGAATGATAGTTTGACTTCCTCCTTGCCGATTTGGCTGCCTTTTATGTCTTTGTTTTGTCTCATTGCTGAAGGTAGGATTTTTAAGAATATGCTGAATAACAGTGGTGAGAGTGGACGTCCTTGTCGTGTTTCTGACCATAGGGGGAAAGCTCTCAGTGTTTCCCCATTAAGGATTATATTAGCGGTGGGTCTTTCATATGTGGCCTTCATGATCTTGAGGTATGATCCTTCTGTCACTACTTTCTTGAAGGTTTTTATCAAGAAAGGATGCTAAACTTAGTCAAATGCTTTTTCAGCATCTATTGAGAGGATCATGTGGTTCTTATCCTTTCTTTTATTAATGCAGTATCACATTGATTGAATTGTGAATATTGAACCAGCCTTGCATCCTAAGAATAAATCCCACTTGATCGTGGTGAATAATTCTTTTAATGAATGTTTGAGTCCGGCTTGCTGGTATCTTATTCAGAATTTTTACATTCTTGTTTATCAGGGAAATTGGTCTGTAGTTCTCCTTTGTAGTGGGGTCTTTGTCTGGTTTTGGAAACAAGGTAATTCTGGCATTGTGGAATGAGTTTGGAAGTGTTCCTTCCATTTCCTTCCATTTTCCTTCCAAAAATCTAATTTTTGGAACACTTTCAAAACAATGGGTGTTAACTCCTCTTTAAATGTTTGGTAGAATTCCCCTGGGAAGCCATCCAGCTCTGGACTCTTGTTTGTTGGGAGATTTTTGATTACTGATTTAATTTATTTACTGGTTATGGGTTTGTTCAAATTTTCTGTTTCTTCCTGTATCCATTTTGGTAGCTTATATGTTTCTAGGACTTTGTCCATTACTTCCAGATTGCCCAATTTAGTGGCTTTTAATTGCTCATAATATTATCTTATTATTTGTATTTCTGCAGTGTTTGTTGTCATCTCCCCTCTTTCATTTGTGATTTTATTTATCTGTGTCGTTCCCTTTTTCTTTTTGATCAGTCTGGCTAGGGGTGTATCAATTTTGTTAATTCTTTCAAAGAACCAGCTCCTGGGTTCATTGATCTTTTCTACTATTTGTTTTATTTTGATATCATTGTTTTCTGCTCTAATCTTCATTATTTCCCATATTCTGCTGGCTTTAGGCTTTATTTGCTGTTCTTTTTAACAGTTTTTTTAGGTGTGTAAGGTTAGGTTGTGGATCTGAGACTTTCCTTCCTTCTTTAGGAAGACCTAGATTGCTATATGCTTCCGTCTTATGACTGCCTTTGCTGCATCCCAGAGGTTTTGGACTGTCTTGTTTTCTTTTTCATTGGCTTCCATGTATTATTTAATTTCTTCTTTAATTTTCTGGTTAACCCATTCATTCTTTAGTAAGATGTTCTTTCTTCTCCAACTATTCATGGTCTCCAAAGTTTTTTCTTGTGGTTGGTTTAGAGTTTCATAGCATTGTGGTCTGAAAATATGTACAGTATGATCTTGATCTTTTTGTACTTGTTAAGGGCTGATTTGTGACTCGGTATGTGATCTACTCTGGAGAATCTTCCATGTGCACTCGAGAAGATTGTGTATTCAGCTGCTTTAGGATTAAAGCATTCTGAATACATTTGCTAGGTCTAGTCTGTCATTCAAAGCCATTTTTTCCTTCTTGATGTTCTGCCTAATCTGTCCATTGTTGTAAGTGGGGTGTTGAAATCCTCTACTATTATGGTATTAGTATCAATGAATTTCTTTATATTTGTGATTAATTGATTTATATATTGGGTGTTCCAAGTTGGGGACATAAATATTTATAGTTGTTGCATCTTCTTGGTGGATAGACCCCTTAATTGAGATATAATGCCATTCTTCATATCTTGTTACAGTCTTTATTTTATTTTTTTCCTCAATATATGAAATTTATTGTCAAATTGGTTTCCATACAACACCCAGTGCTCATCCCAAAAGGTGCCCTCCTCAATACCCATCACCCACCCCCCCCTCCCTCCCACCCCCCATCAGCCCTCAGTTTGTTCTCAGTTTTTAAGAGTCTCTTATGCTTTGGCTCTCTCCCACTCTAACCTCTTTTTTTTTTCCTTCCCCTCCCCCATGGGTTTCTGTTAAGTTTCTCAGGATCCACATAAGAGTGAAACCATATGGTATCTGTCTTTCTCTGTATGGCTTATTTCACTTAGGCTCACACTCTCCAGTTCCATCCACGTTGCTACAGAGGGCCATATTTCATTCTTTCTCATTGCCACATAGTACTCCATTGTGTATATAAACCACACTTTCTTTACCCATTCATCAGTTGATGGACATTTAGGCTCTTCCCATAATTTGGCTATTGTTGAGAGTGCTGCTATAAACATTGGGGTACAAGTGCCCCTATGGATCAGTACTCCTGTATCCCTTGGGTAAATTCCTAGCAGTGCTATTGCTGGGTCATAGGGTAGGTCTATTTTTAATTTTCTGAGGAACCTCCACACTGTTTTCCAGAGTGGCTGCACCAGTTTGCATGCCCACCAACAGTGCAAGAGGGTTCCCGTTTCTCCACATCCTCTCCAGCATCTATAGTCTCCTGATTTGTTCATTTTGGCCACTCTGCCAGGCGTGAGGTGACATCTGAGTGTGGTTTTGATTTATATTTCCCTGATGAGGAGCGACGTTGAGCATCTGTTCATGTGCCTGTTGTCCATCCGGATGTCTTCTTTAGAGAAGTGTCTATTCATGTTTTCTGCCCATTTCTTCACTGCGTTGTTTTCCAGGTGTGGAGTTTGGTAAGCTCTTTATAGATTTTGGATACTATCCCTTTGTCTGATATGTCATTTGCAAATATCTTTTCCCATTCTGTTGGTTGCCTTTTAGTTTTGTTGGTTGTTTCCTTTGCTGTGCAGAAGCTTTTTATCTTCATGAGGTCCCAGTAATTCATTTTAGCCTTTAATTACCTTGCCTTTGGGGAGGTGTCAAGTAAGAAATTGCTGTGGCTGAGGTCAGAGAGGTCTTTTCCTGCTTTCTCCTCTAGGGTTTTGATCGGTTCCTGTCTCACATTCAGGTCCTTCATCCATTTTGAGTTTATTTTTGTGAATGGTGTGAGAAAGTGGTCTAGTTTCAACCTTCTGCATGTTGCTGTCCAGTTCTCCCAGCACCATTTGTTAAAGAGACTGTCTTTTTTCCATTGGATGTTCTTTCCTGCTTTGTCAAAGATCAGTTGGCCATACATTTGTGGGTCTAGTTCTGGGGTTTCTATTCTATTCCATTGGTCTATGTGTCTGTTTTTGTGCCAATACCATGCTGTCTTGATGATGACAGCTTTGTAGTAGAGGCTAAAGTCTGGGATTGTGATGCCTCCTGCTTTGGTCTTCTTCAAAATTACTTTCGCTATTTGGGGCCTTTTGTGGTTCCATATTAATTTTAGGATTGCTTATTCTAGTTTCGAGAAGAATGCTGGTGCAATTTTGATTGGGATTGCATTGAATGTGTAGACAGCTTTGGGTAGTATTGACATTTTGACAATATTTATTCTTCCAATCCATGAGCACGGAATGTTTTTCCATTTCTTTATATCTTCTTCAATTACCTTCATAAGATTTTTAAAGTTTTCAGCATACAGATCTTTTACATCTTTGGTTAGACTTATTCCTGGGTATTTTATGCTCCTTGGTGCAATTGTGAATGGGATCAGTTTCTTTATTTGTCTTTCTGTTGCTTCGTTATTATTGTATAAGAATGCAATTGATTTCTGTACATTGATTTTGTATCCTGCAACTTTGCTGAATTTATGTACCAATTCTAGCAGACTTTTGGTGGAGTCTATCGGGTTTTCCATATATGGTATCCTGTCATCTGCAAAAAGTGAAAGCTTGATTTCATCTTTGCCAATTTTGATGCCTTTGATTTCCTTTTGTTGTCTGATTGCTGATGCTAGAACTTCCCACACTATGTTAGACAACAGCAGTGAGACTGGACATCCCTGTCGTGTTCCTGATCTCAGGGGAAAAGTTCTAAGTTTTTCCCCATTGAGGATGATGTTAGGTGTGGGCTTTTCATAAATGGCTTTTATGATGTTTAAGGATGTTCCTTCTATCCCGACTTTCTGAAGGGTTTTTATTAAGAAAGTGGCTGAATTTTGTCAAGTGCCTTTTCTGCATCGATGACAGGATCATATGGTTCTTATCTTCTCTTTTATTAATGTGATGTATCACGTTGATTGATTTGCGAATGTTGAACCAGCCCTGCATCCCAGGAATGAATCCCACTTGATCATGGTGAATAATTCTTTTTATATGCTGTTGAATTCGATTTGCTAGTATCTTATTGAGAATTTTTGCATCCATATTCATCAGGGATATTGGCCTGTAGTTCTCTTTTTTTACTGGGTCTCTGTCTGGTTTAGGAATCAAAGTAATACTGGCTTCGTAGAATGAGTCTGGAAGTTTTCCTTCCTTTTCTATTTCTTGGAATAGCTTGAGAAGGATAGGTATTATCTCTGCTTTAAACATCTGGTAGAACTCCCCTGGGAAGCCATCTGGTCCTGGACTCTTCTTTGTTGGGAGATTTTTGATAACGGATTCAATTTCTTCGCTGGTTATGGGTCTGTTCAAGCTTTTTACTTCCTCCTGATTGAGTTTTGGAAGAGTGTGGGTGTTTAGGAATTTGTCCATTTCTTCCAGGTTGTCCAGTTTGTTAGCATATAATTTTTCATATTATTCCCTGATAATTGCTTGTATCTCTGAGAGATTGGTTGTAATAATTCCATTTTCATTCATGATTTTATCTAATTAAGTCATCTCCCTTTTCTTTTTGAGAAGCCTGGCTAGAGTTTTGTCAATTTTGTTTATTTTTTCAAAAAACCAACTCTTGGTTTCGTTGATCTGCTCTACAGTTTTTTTAGATTCCATATTGTTTATTTCTGCTCTGATCTTTATTATTTCTCTTCTTCTGCTGGGTTTAGGCTGCCTTTACTGTTCTGCTTCTATTTCCTTTAGGTGTGCTGTTAGATTTTGTATTTGGGATTTTTCTTGTTTCTTGAGATAGGCCTGGATTGCAATGTATTTTCCTCTCAGGACTGCCTTCGCTGCGTCCCAAAGCGTTTGGATTGTTGTATTTTCATTTTTGTTTGTTTCCATATATTTTTTAATTTCTTCTCTAATTGCCTGGTTGACCCACTCATTCGTTAGTAGGGTGTTCTTTAACCTCCATGTTTTTGGAGGTTTTCCAGACTTTTTCCTGTGGTTGATTTCAAGCTTCATAGCACTGTGGTCTGAAAGTATGCATGGTATGATTTCAATTCTTGTATACTTATGAAGGGCTGTTTTGTGACCCAGTATGTGATCTATCTTGGAGAATGTTCCATGCGCACTCGAGAAGAAAGTATATTCTGTTGCTTTGGGATGCAGCGTTCTAAATATATCTGTCAAGTCCATCTGATCCAATGTCTCATTCAGGGCCCTTGTTTCTTTATTGATCCCGTGTCTAGATGATCTATCCATTGCTGTAAGTGGAGTGTTAAAGTCCCCTGCAATTACCACATTCTTATCAATAAGGTTGCTTAGGTTTATGAGTAATTGTTTTATATATTTGGGGGTTCCCGTATTCGGCGCATAGACATTTATAATTGTTAGCTCTTCCTGATGGATAGACCCTGTGATTATTATATAATGCTCTTCTTCATCTCTTGTTACAGCCTTTAAATTAAAGTCTAGTTTGGTCTGATATAAGTGTGGCTACTCCAGCTTTCTTTTGACTTCCGGTGGCATGATAAATAGTTCTCCATCCCCTCACTCTCAATCTGAAGGTGTCCTCAGGTCTAAAATGAGTCTCTTGTAGACAGCAAATAGATGGGTCTTGTTTTTTTATCCATTCTGATACCCTATGTCTTTTGGTTGGTGCATTTAGTCCATTTACATTCGGTGTTATTATAGAAAGATAGGGGTTTAGAGTCATTGTGATGTCCATGGGTTTCATGCTTGTGACAATGTCTCTGGTACTTTGTCTCACAGGATCCCCCTTAGGATCTCTTGTAGGGCTGGTTTAGTGACGAATTCCTTCAGCTTTTGTTTGTTTGGGAAGACCTTTATCTGTCCTTCTATTCTAAATTACAGACTTGCTGGATAAAGGATTCTCATCTGCATATTTTTTCTGTTCATCACATTGAAGATCTTCTCCCATTCCTTTCTGACCTGCCAAGTTTCAGAAGAGAGATCAGTCACGAGTCATGTAGGTCTCCCTTTATATGTTAGGGCACGTTTATCCCTCGCTGCTTTCAGAATTTTCTCTTTATCCTTGTATTTTGCCAGTTTCACTATGATATGTCGTGCAGAAAATCGATTCAAGTTACGTCTGAAGGGAGTTCTCTGTGCCTCTTGGATTTCAATGACTTTTTCCTTCCCCAGTTCAGGGAAGTTCTCAGCTATTATTTCTTCAAGTACACCTTCAACACCTTTCCCTCTCTCTTCCTCCTCTGGAATACCAATTATGCATAGATTATTTCTCTTTAGTGCATCACTTAGTTCTCTAATTTTCCCTTCATACTCCTGGATTTATCTCTCTTTTTCTCAGCTTCCTCTTTTTCCATAATTTTATCTTCTAGTTCGCCTATTCTCTTCTCTGCCTCTTCAATCTGAGACGTGGTCATTTCCATTTTATTTTGCATTTCGTTTATAGCGTTTTTTAGCTCCTCCTGACTATTCCTTAGTCCCTTGATCTCTGTAGCAATAGATTCTTTGCTGTCCTCTATACTGTTTTCAAGCGCAGCCATTAATTTTATGACTATTATTCAATATTCACTTTCTGTAATGTTGTTTAAATCCTTTTTGATCAATTCGTTAGCTATTGTTATTTCCTGGAGATTCTTTTGAGGGGAATTCTTCTGTTTTGTCATTTTGGATGGTCCTTGGAGTGGTGCGGAACTGCAGGGCCCTCCCCTGTGCTGTCTTGAATAACTGGCGTTGGTGGGCGGGGCTGCAGTCAGACCTGATGTCTGCCCCCTGCCCGCAGCTGTGTCCACAGTCAGACTGGTGTGTACCTTCTCTTCCCCTCTCCTAGGGGTGGGATTCACTGTGGGGTGGCGTGAGCCATCTCGGCTACTTGCACACTGCCAGGCTTGTGGTAGTGGGGATCTGGTGTATTAGCTGGGGTGGATAGGCAAGGTGCATGGGGGCAGGAGGGGCAGGTTCAGCTAGCTTCTCCTTCTGTGAACCCCTTCGGGAGGGGTCCTGTGGCAGCGGTAGGGAGTCAGACCCTCCACCAGAGGGGTGGCTCCCCCGAAGCACAGCGTTGGGTGTTTGCTTGGTGCAAGCAAGTTCCCTGGCAGGAACTGGTTCCCTTTGGGATTTTGGCTGGGGGATGGGCGAGGGAGATGGCGCTGCTGAGCACCTTTGTTCCCCAACAAACTGAGCTCTGTCGTCTGGGGCTCAGCAACTCTCCCTCCCGTCGTCCTCCAGCCTTCCGCTCTCCGAGCAGAGCTGTTAACTTATATCCTCCCAGATGTTAAGTCCCGCTTGCTGTCGGAACACACTCTGTCCGGCCCCTCTGCTTTTGCAAGCCAGACTCGGGGGCTCTGCTTGGCCGGCGGGCCGCCCCTCTGCGCCGGCTCCCTCCCGCCAGTTCGTGTAGCGCGCACCGCCTCGCCACCTTTCCTACCCTCTTCCGTGGGCCTCTCGTCTGCGCTTGGCTCTGGAAACTCTGTTCTGCTAGACTTCTGGTGGTTTTCTGGGTTATTTAGGCAGGTGTAGGTGGAATCTAAGTGATCAACAGGACGTGTTGAGCCTCGTGTCCTCCTACGCCACCATCTCCCCTAGAATCCCTCAGTCTTTATTTTAAAATTTAGTTTGTCTGATGTAAGTATGGCTACTCTAGCTTTTTTTTGATGACCATTAGCATGATAATGGTTCTCCATCCCCTTACTTTCAACCTGAAGGTATATTTAGGTCTAAAATGAGTCTCTTGTAATCAGCATATAGATGGGTCTTGTTTTCTTATCTGTTCTGATACCCTTTGTCTTTTGATTTGTCTTTAATTTCTTGCAAGGCTGGTTTAGGGGTCATGAAGTCCTTTAGTTTTTGTTTGGGAACCTCTTTATCTCTCTTCTTACTTTGAATTGCAGCCTTGTTGGATAAAGAATTCTTTGCTGCTTATTTTTCTGATTCAGTACATTGAATACGTCCTGCCATTCTTTTCCGGCCTGCCAAGTTTGTTTGGATAGGTTTGCTGCAAACCTCATCTATCTTCCATTATAGGTTAAGGCCTTTTTTTCCCCTTGCTCCTTTCATAATTGTTTCCTTGTCTGTGTATTTTGTGAATTTGACTATGATATGACTTACTGATGGTTGGTTTTTGTTGAATCTAATGGCAGTTTTCCATTGCTTTTTGGATATTGATGACTGTGTCTTTCCCCAGGTGAGGAAAGTTTTCCTCTATAATTTGATCACGTAAACCTTTGGCCTCTCTCTCTATCTTCATCCTCTGGGACTCCTATGATATAGATGTTATTCCTTTTTAATAAGTCACTGAGTTCTCCAAGTCTCGTATCATGATCTTTTGTCTTTGTTTCCTTCTTTTTTTTTTTTTTTCTGCTTCATTATTCTCCATAATTTCATGGTCTCTATCACTGATATGCTGCTCTGCCTTGTCTATCCTTGTCATTGTGGTACCCATTCAAAATTGCATCTCAGTTATAGCATTTTTAATTTTATTAGATTTTATTTCTTTTATCTCCACGGAAAGGGATTCTGTGTGTTTTTTTTCAATCCTAGCTACTATTCTTATAATCATGGTTTTAAATTCTAGTTTAGACATCTTGCTTATATATGTGTTGATTAAGTCCCGACTGTCGTTTCTTCCTGTTATTTCTTTTGGGGTGAATAGAACAAAAATTTTAAACTAGAAACAAAACAGAAAATCAATTAAAGGAAGCTAGATTCTAGGTTTGTTTTGGTCTACTTATTGAAAGAAGCTTGATAGAATAGAGAAAAGGGGAAAAAGAAAAGGAAAATAAAGGTAAGAAAAAATTTAAAATTAAAAAAATTATGTAAAATAGAATAAAATGATATAAAGAAAATGAAATAGAATAAAAAAATTTAAATATAAGAAAATAAAAATAATTTTTTCTCTTTCTGTATCCAAGAGAGAGACAGAAAAGAAAGGGAGAAAAAATAAAAAAAGAGAACAATTCAAGCAAAAACAAAGCAAAGACAATGAACAAATAAATGAACAAGCAAACAGAATGAAACCCAAACGAGGTTACATCAGTTTTCCTTAGAACTGAAACTATGAAGCCCTCTATAATCTGCACACTAAGCATGTAGGGGGACTTGTGCTGTTCTAGGGAATGTTCTTGAAGGGCACAGTTGGGTGGGGCTTGGTGTAATGGCTCCATTCTTCATTAGGTGGCCCTGCTTAGTTTACTGGGGTAGATCAGTGTGGTACACACGTGTGTGCTTACAATCCTGTGTGCTGGAGAGGTGGAAATGGCTTCACCCAGCTCCCTAGTCTCTGACACAGAGCGTCACTGACCAACAGTCAAGCACCTTCCTTTGTCTCAGGCCTCTGTTCACTCCCTGCCTCTACCCTGTCCATGTCCAAGCTGTCCACCTGACAGGTTGTGCTTCCCTCCAGTATCTTAGATGAGGTTGTGTTTCAAAACCCCACACTTCAGATACCCTTGTAGCTTAGACTTGCCTCCACTCTCTGGGGGAGGGTCTCACTGTGTAATGGCTGGGTGCCAGCTTGTCCCAGAAAAAATTCATGCGATCTCACAGTGGCTGTGATTCAGGGTGGCAAATCAGAACACACAGCTGGTGTCAGGTTTCACCACACCTGTGTCTTTGTCTCAACACCAGCAAATATGGCTGTTCTCCAGGGTCCACTGGGACGTTTACCTGTGGGAAGGCCATATGGCCTCTACCAAATGCATGCCAAGCAGGGGAACCACTTGTCTCCGTGTGGCACACAGATCTCTCAGACCCTGCTGCCTGCTTCTGGGGATTCACCCTACTTCCTCACCTCACTTCCTCACGCAGACCACCGCCAGGCACTGAGTTCCAGAACTTCAGACTCCATGCTCCACTGTTTATAGAATCTTGGTGATGCTGGAACCCTCTCCTTTCTTCTCATCAATGGTTTTAGGGAACAGATTTCTTGTTCAGTTCCCTGTTAGTGTTTTCACTCTTCTCTTTTTCTCCAGATACTTTTGGGGGGAGTGTTTTTCTTACAGGATCCCAATGTGCCCCATTCTCCCCCTTTGTCTTTCTCTGTCCTCTCTCTGAAATAACAGCTCCCTATCCTCTGTGTCTTTTCTCTCCCTGTACCACATACCTGCCAAGTTCTGTGCCCCTCAAGTTATGCAGATTGTTGTGTTGATCCTCAGATCAATTTCCTAGGTGTTCAAAATGGTTTGGTGCTGATCTAGCTGTGTTTCAGGGATGTCTCCATGATGCCCCACCATCTTAACTCCTCCTCTGTTTGGTAATTGTTAACCCCCCTTGGACAATAGGGAGTATTTAATATCTGTTTAATAAATAAGATTGTTGAGTAATTATTTCCACTAAATTTGTTGTAAAGCTTTGCCATTTAGTACCGATAAAAGCTGGTTGAATAAATAAATAAATGGTCAAAATAACTGCAGAAGGAAAACCATATTCCACATATACCCAGAGTAAAACAGATATGAAAATATAAAAACATGCAGCATAAAAATCCTTTCATTCATTTAAGCTATTTATTGAAATCTGTCTCTATGCAGAGACAGATGTCTATATGTTGTGGTTAATGTCTGTAAAGAAGAGCAGGTGCCCTCTGTATGCGTTTCCAATCTAGTAAGAAAGACATTATTGAGATATGTAGACTAATACAAGACTTAATAACACTACTTTTTTCTTGTGTGTTTATGTCACAAACCTTCTTCTACAATATCACCAAAGTCGACTATGGAACAAGTTGTAGTTTGCTTTATGCATTTTGCTGTTTAAAAAAAATTCTAGCAGAAAGGGTGACTTTAATTTTTAAAGGATCATTGTGGGAAATTTGGTACACAGTAACGACAGCATGAAGTCTGAATCTGGTACTACAATAAGGCGGAATGCATAATTTTTTGGTTGAAGGCCCTTATGCAGCTTATTTATTAGCTTCCAGTTTTCTCATTTGCAAAATACAAAAGATAGTGAGAACTGTGTCACTATGTGACATTTTCACAGAGATCTGTGGGATTAAAGAGATAAAAAAGGTAAAGAAAGACAATGCTTTGTAACATAGATATTGTTAACATATCAGGAGATGCAGATTTAGGAAGATTAAGTACCTTGTAAAAGGTTATACCAGGGAGTGACTGAGTTGTGCCAAGGTTCATAAACTGTTATTACCATTTTCATATTGGAAATGTACAGTAAAGATCAGTCTTGTATTTGTTACTTGACTCTGCACAGTTTTATATAACAGCTACCATTTAATCCCTGGGTACAATAATTCCACAATGGTTCTGACTTTATTGTATATAAGAATTTTCAGGTAAGCTTGTTTAAAATGGAGATTTTGTGGGGTGCCTGGGTGGTTCAGTTAGTTGAGTGTCTCACTTTAGCTCAGGTCATGATCTTGCACTTCACGAATTCGAGCCCTGCATTAGGCTTTCTGCTATCAGCAAGGAGCCAGCCCTCTTTGGATTCTCTGTCCTCCTCTGTCTCTGCCTGTCCCCTGCTCACTCTCTCTCTGTCTCTCTTAAATAAGTAAACTTCAAAAAAAAAAATGGAGATTTTGCGATGTCCTTAGCCTCTCATTCTGATTCACTGTATCTGGTGTGGATGCAGAAATCTGCATTTAAAAATTTTTTCTAATGTTTATTCATTTTTGAGAGATGGAGAGACACAGAGTGTGAGTGGGGAAGGGGCAGAGAGAGGGAGACACAGAATCCGAAGCAGGCTCCAGGGTCTGAGCTGACAGCACAGAGCTGGATGCTGGGCTTGAACCCATGGACCATGAGATCATGGCCCGAGATGCTTAACCAACTGAGCCACCCAGGTGTCCCCAGAAATATGCATTTTAAACAATCTTTCCCCAGGTGATTTCATCACAGGTGATCCTCAGATGACATTCTGAGAAACCTCTACCTCAATTAGGTGAGGGATTTTAACAGAAAGCAGCACATCATTAACTTTTACTAGAACCTAACATATGACAGCATCTAGGCATCTAGGCCCTATCAGAATACCTAGTTAAATATGTTGCATTAAGCTGAAATGACCTAAAACTTTTGTCTCATTCAATTTGTCTTCATTTGAATGGATGTGAATAGAGTCCAAAAAAAAAAAAAAAGATTTAATACATATAATTATATGTTTATATGCAAGGTAGATGCTTGCTTTCTATGATAGAAGAAAACAGGAAACTATCACTGATCAAAGAGTATTATAATTCATGAATTTTCAGCTAGGTTTTATATTAAAATCCTTAAGGGAAATATGTTACATTAATTTAGTAGATCAAAAAGAAACAGTGATACCTCTGGATTGAGGGGGGGTGGTGGGAAAGTCTAAATTTAATTCAACGAAAAACAAAACAAAGAACTTTAAGACCATGAAGTAATCTTTCCACAAATCTTTGCATAATCCATTCTTTACAAATTATAGGAGGTGTTCTATTGATGTTTTTGTAAATCTTCTATTCTGTCTTCTTATTAAATTGACTTCAGCTTTAAATTGATTTGCTTAGCATACAGCCATTGACTTTATACCTGAAGGCATCTAACCACCCTCTGTCTAATCCAGAACTAGTATTAAATCAATGGACAGGAGTGATTCATGGCTTCCTTCAGGTTATTAAAACTCCTTACAGTCCTTTCCAGTATAAACATCACAGGGCTAGCACTTTTTTTGTTTGCTTGTTTTTAATGCTACAAAATTTTAATGACAAAATATTTGTGATATTCTGGTAATGTGTAAGAGTTCAAAGGCAAGTAAGAGACCAGACCACAAGCTTTTCTACCTGCATCAGAGGTTTTGAGATGCAGCGTCTGTGTATGGTCAGAAAAACTGACATTTTTCCAAAAAGGTATTTAGTATCATATGCACCGGTGGTTTGTTGCATGGTTGATGTGTGATGTGACCTTTGGAATGCTACCCTCCAAAATACATTCCAATTACAGGTGTTAACTACTTTTCTGGAGGCGGCGGGGGGGGGGGGGGGGAGGAACTACCAATATGTACCAATGTATGTTTGCCATATAATAAACAGAAAGTTAGCAAGAACTTAAAGACCATCTATATTGATCTTTGATCTCATGATGGATCTGTGATATCCAGTGTGTGGAGCTGATGTTATTAAAAATTTGACCACATTGGAGGCTTTGGCTTATAGTTATAAAAGCAGATAGCTGGTCCCCAAAATTTTTTTAAGAATGTTGTATTTTAGGAAAAATCTAGATAAAATGCTTTTTCTCTGTACTCTCTCTGTACTGTTTCTCGTTAATTTCCACCTTATCTTTAATGCTGCTTAAAAGGAGCAAGCTTTCTGTAAATGTAAGGAAATTATTGAGAATCAAAATCGATATTGATTTAAATAAAATTAACAAAATAAATAAATAAAATTAATAAAATTAACAAAAAAAGAAATCACAATTTGGGAGCAATTAGTAGTACTTGATACTATGATAAATGTTTTACATTTACTCATATCAACAGTGTTATGTGAGACATGGTGAAAACACCATGAGGAAACTAAGTTAGGAAATGTTGAGAAGTTTGTCCAATTCAACATGAGCAGTGAGTGGCAAACAAAACTCTAATTTTGTCTGCTTGACTTGGAGCCCTTGGTTTTTCTCTTTAAACCATTTGCTCTTCTTATTTATACTGTTTTCAGATAACTGATAAATTTCTAGTAATCACATTTCTCATCTGTTCTCCACTAACCCTCAACATCCACCCCAGAATTATGAAGAGTCACATTTTTGTAATGGAAAGGCCATGGGCTTGAGAATAAGATCAGAGCTCCTACTTACTCTTTGTATAGCTTTGGAAAAGATAAATTACCTTTTGTGTTAAATTTCCTCAATTGTAAAAAGGGTATAAAATAATCTACCTCCATAGCAGAGGCTAAGTGTTGTCGTCTTCTTCCTTCAATCTAGAATTAAAGAGGGGTGAGGGTAGGGAAGGTATACAAAAGTTAGAGAAAATTTATCTTTGCTCCATCACTATATTACATGAACTACTCCCTACCCTCAACAGCTGCCTTAGAACTATCTGGCCGAAACAGTTGGACCTGCTACATAATAGTCTATTACAAAGACAGATTAATGATAGTAATGAAGGAAAAAAAGATTCTGTAGTTCTGGTTTTACAGCTATTAATTTATGTCACTTCTAATATTCCCGGATATTAATTCTGTAGAAACACATTCTCCCAATTCAACCAATGCCCTATATTGCTAATTTTCAAGGGAATATTCAAGACTTGTATATTGAGCATATTTAATGAGAACTCTTGGCTTAAGAACAACTTGATTGAATATTAACAATGCATTTTTATTGCATATTTAATTCCAAGGGCATAAGCGTATTTTTAGTATAATAAAAGAATTAATCACCATATTTATTCAATTATTTTGGTTAGTTTAAGTGAGGTTGGTCCTACCCCTTTATTGAACAGTCTAATAATGAATTAACACACTGTTATGTTTCCAAGCTTGTTTTATTGTTTTACTTTTAGTTCCAGGGTGTTATACCTTTGGAAAAATTTTTTTCCACGATATCTCATCAATCCTTTGTTTCTACTTAAGTGATCATTAAACTGAGATCTACCTTATTTTTTTTAAGATAGAAATTTCCTTTTTCTTGTACTATTAGTTTTATTTTCACATACTTTTTAAAGATCAACACAATTGTCATATTTAGAGTGGAATACCAAGAACAGCAATGAATTAAACAGACAGTGGATAGTGTAAATAACGTGGCTGCTTGATTTCCATTCCAGGCAGTGATTGTCATTTGAGGGCAGTTGGGGATACTGGGAAAAGCCTTAGGCTTAAAGTGATCTGTATCCCAGTAGTGGTTCTGCATTTAGGTCTATCCCTTTTTAAGGGCAAAATTTCCTTTAAAACTCACGAAGTTGAATTTGCTTTTTTGTTCCTTTCTACTTGGAAAATTATGGTATTGTATGATTTTTGTGGATCCATGCAACTCTTCAGGATCAATAAATCATGGACACTATAAATTTGTCTTATTTTACTATGCATGTAGCCTTTGTCAAGCACTACTAGATATAGATGAATGTAGCATCATTTTTTAAACTTCTACCTTACCAGCACCTCACTGTATTCGGGTAAGGCTGGTCCTTTTAGATAAAAGGCAGAATGTTGAATGGGTAGTTCAGGATAATTTGTAGAAGTTCTCACCAGCTTCTTTCAGAATACAAAATCAGTTGCTTTCTGTTATTTGTTTATTTTTTGTTTCCCTAAGAGATGTGATCATATTCTTAGTGCCTAGTTCAAGGCCATGATTCTATACATGGACACTTTGGGAGAATAAAACAAGGTACTTGTCTCTATTCCACATTCAGGGAACAGTAGACTGGGAAAAACCTATGAAATCTCTTGGGGGCCCACCAAATCTCTTGGTGGCTCTGTTGGTTAAGCCTCTGACTTTGGCTCAGATCATGATCTGACAAGTCGTGAGTTCAAGCCCCATGTCAGGCTCTATGCTGATAACTCAGAGCCTGGAGCTTGCTTCAGATTCTGTGTCTCCCTCTCTCTCTCTGCCCTTCCCCAGTTTTCTCTCTGTGTCTCTCTCAAAAATAAATAAAAAACAATAAAAATAAATATCTTAGAGGAAGGCCAACTGTTGTTTACATAGTTAGAGTATTATTCCTAGGTCTCTGTCACAGATTATTTATTGTTGCCCTTAAATTTTTAATATGCATTATTGTACATTGAAAAGGCACAAACAAATGCCAGAATAATTGTCCCTTTGTTACTTCCTCATTCCTCCTTATCCAGTTATAATAGCCTTTTTTTACTGATGTTTTGAACACTTAATACTTTAATATTAGCAGTAAACTTAATTAACATGCTATTTACCACCTCTTCTATTTCCTTAATAAGTATCTCAAATTATTGGACCCAAACCACCCTTGTAGCACCTGACAGTAACACATCCCCCAAAGATGAGTTCTCATTTATCATTGTCTTTGACTTTGTCTTTGAGACAAACAAAGAAAAACCAAAAACAATGCACAGTTGTGTCCTTCTCCTCCTCTCCCTCCTTCTTTGTGGGTATAGTTGACACACAGTGTTGTATTAATTTCAGGTGTACAAAATATTGACTCAATATCTCTATATGTTACTCTATGCTCACCACAAGTATAGCTAGCATCTGTCACCATACACTGGTACTACAATATCTAACTATATTCCTTATGCTGTGCCTTTTGTTTCTGTGACTTATTTATTCCATAATTGGATGTTTGTATTTTTCACTGCCCTGCAACCATTTTGCCCATCTCCCTTCCCTCTGGCAACCATCCATTTGTTTCCCGTAAGTCTGATTCTGCTTTTTGTTGGCTTAATCATTTGTTTTTAAGATTACATGTATGTGTATGGGTGTTTTCTTAACATTTCTTTAGTATATTTTTGAAATAAAACATTTTATGGGACTAAAGTTCTCGCATCCTGATGCAGGGATATGAAAATGAACTAGGGGACACTGGGGTGGCTCAGTCAGTTAAGCATGCAAATATTGATTTTGGCTCAGGTCAGGTTATGAGATGGAGTGCCCTGTGTTGGGCTCTGCACTGAGTGTGAAGAGTGCTTAAGATTTTCTCTCCCTCCCCCCTCCCCCACTCTCACTCTCCAAGAAATTTTTTAATTGAAAAAAATAATAAAAATTAATTGGCATGACATGCTAAGAGTAAACACAGCCTGCCCATTCTCCATTAATTTATGATATTTTAAGTTCACACATTGTTTTTTACTTTTGTTTTAATTATTTTTTTCCTGTTGCTTTCCTCAGATTCAGGTAAATATCTAGAAGTAGAATTGCTAGGTTATAAGTGTATGTTTAACTGTATGAGAAACTGCCAGGTAGGTTTCAAAAAACAGTTACACATTTTTATACTCTAACTAGCAATACATGAGAGTTACAGTCCCTCCAATCCTGTCAACTTTTGTCATTGTTAGTTTTTTAAGTTTTATCCTAATGGGATGTACAATGGACAGCTACTTGGTAAAACACTAAAGTAGTTTATCAAAATGTTAAACATAGTTATATGAGTCAATAATTCTACTCTTAGGTATATAGCCAAGAAAAAAGGGTACATATAGTCCTACAAAATTCATTTACATAAATTTATAATAGCATTGTCCATGATCAAAAAGTGAAAGCAACCTGATGTTCATCAGCTAATAAATGGTTAAATAAAATATGGTGTATTCATACACTGAAGTGTAGCAATAAAAAATGATGTATTAATACCTATTACAATGTAGATAAATCTTGAAAAATTATTCTAAGTGAAAGAAGCCAGTCACAAAGACCATGTATTGCATGATTCCATCTACATGAACTGTCCAGAATAGGAAAATCTACAGAGGCAGACAGGATTTATGGTTGTCTAGGGCTTGAAAGGGTAAGGGAAAATGAAGAGTGACTGTTAATGATTATGAGATTTCTTGATGGGGACAAAATGTTTTAAAATTGATAGTGGTGATGATTACATGAGATTGTGAATATGCTGGGAAAAAAACATTGAATTTTTTTAATGTTTATAAATTGATTTTGAGAGAGAGAGTGAGTGAGGGAGTGACAGGGAGAGAGAATCGCAAGCATGCTCTGCTTTGTCAGCACAGAGCCTATTGTGGGGCTCAAACTCATGAACTGTGAGATCATGACCTGAGCCAAAATAAAGTCAGATGCTTAACCAACTTAGTCACCCAGGCACCTTGATTGCATACTTTATATGGGTGAACTGTACAGTATGCAAAGTATATCTCAATAAAACTTTTTAAAAAGGACCTGTGCAGAGGGTGTGACAAGTGAAAAGACCCTGAGGCAGGAACATGCTTCATATGACTGGGGAGCAACAAGCTCTGTATTGCTAGAGTGGAGTGAGTACACAGAAAGTTGTGGGTCATGAGGTGGGGGAGGTAGGCAAGGGTCGAGCCCTATAAGGTTACATAGTCCATGAAAAGGAGTTTAGATTTTGTCATGAATGTTTTAGGAAGCCACTGGACAGTAGCATGATCTGATGGGTATCATTAAAAACAAAAACAATCACTCTACTGCCTACATGGGCTGGGAGCTATGGAATGGACACAGGGAGGCAATTAACAGGCTCTAGCAGGAGGGGTGAGAAATGGTTTTAATATAAGAATGTAAACTGTGAAGGTTGTGAAAATGGTTGGGCTTGAGAAGTATTTTGAAGTTAGAACTTACTGGCCGATTAGATGTTTGTGAAGGAAAGTGTTAGAGTCATGTGCATGTATACATCTGTGTGTATATTTGGGTGTGCATTCCACGTCATGATAAAGAAAAAGCTTACTGGATTATATTAACTGTTGTTAAGGCTCAGAATATTTTATTTGGAGGAGAAAAGAAAATGGTCACATTTTTGTTTCTCTAAACTCTTTTATAGTTTATTCATTGAGGATGCATGTTCAGGTAGAATCAGCGAATGTTCTTAATATCATTGATGTAAGAAATGAGCGACCCATAAAGTTAAAACACAGTGTTTTACACACATAGTAATGATCTAAGAGACAGTCATAGTGATGTCTTTGTAGACCCACATATATCTCTGTGACAGCTTTGTGTTTTGGTGTTGTATATTTGGAATTGATCACATCTCATTAATTGTTTCACTTAGTTTTTAGATAACTGTGTAGGTTTTAGGGGGAATTTTCTGTTGTATATTTTTAGTGCCCATTGTTACCTTTTCACATGGCTTCTATTTACATCTCTATTTATATACTAAAGCTGACTCTACAAATCTAAGTCCTATTTAAATTAACCCTTTGTGAGGTGCCTCAGTGGCTCCTTGGTTAAGTGTCAGACTACGGCTCAGGTTGTGATCTCACAGTTTATGAGTTGGAGCCCCCCCCCCACCCCTATTCAGGTTCTGTGCTGACAGCTCAGAGCCTGGAACCTGCTTCAGATTCTATGTCTCCCTCTCCCTCTGTCCCTCCCCCACTCATGCTCTGTCCGTCTCTTTCTTTCAAAAATAAATAATATAAAAATATTAAAAATATTTTAAATTAAGCATTTGTTCTCTTTATGTAATCATAGTTCTTTCCATCAATGAGTTTATTTTTAAAATAACAATGTTTAGGGGCGCCTGGGTGGCGCAGTCGGTTAAGCGTCCGACTTCAGCCAGGTCACGATCTCGCGGTCCGTGAGTTCGAGCCCCGCATCAGGCTCTGGGCTGATGGCTCAGAGCCTGGAGCCTGTTTCCGATTCTGTGTCTCCCTCTTTCTCTGCCCCTCCCCCATTCATGCTCTGTCTCTCTCTGTCCCAAAAATAAATAAACGTTGAAAAAAAAAATGAAAAAAAAAATAAAATAACAATGTTTAAAGTATAATTTACATTTGGGAATTAGGAATCCTAAATACATTAGGATTATTTAGATTTTGTATCTTGTGATCATATATGTAGCTAACCACAACATGTATCAAGTACAGAGTTAACTACAAAAATCATAGTGAGCTATAAGCCAGTTCACTTGTATTTTCATTAGAAAACATTGAATTGTTGAATTACACTATTGTTGTGGAATGGTGACCTACAAAAAAGGTGCCTGTGATTATTGCCTAAGGCTGTTATTAAGGTAAATAAAGGGCTTGAATATTCCAAATAAATGTCAGTGCCTGGCTGGCTTGGTGGGTAGAGGAGGCAACTCTTGATCTTGGAGTCATAAGTTCAAGCACCACCTTGGGCTTAGAGTCTACTTAAGAAAAATAAATAAATAAAATAAGTAAATCTGTCATTCTGAGACCCTTTTAGTGTTGTAGGTTTGCATTCATTTTAGAAAATTCCTTTATGTTTGACACAAACCCGGCTTTATGTTTCTAGTTTCCTATGTCCCTCTGGGTGGACCAGGGAGTCCTTCCAGTACTGGCTCTTTTTGGTTTTAATGATAGCAAAGAGTTTTCTAAATCCCAGAAGTGGGTGATATTTTTGACTACAATAGTCATCCGCAAGAGACTGTGGAAATCCAATGATCTGTCCCTTATTCATTCTCTGTGGGTAGGCATAACCTTTGCAATCAATCACACAGTATGGCCGACATTAACGCTGCTTGCCAACAAGTCTCCTGGAGCTTCTTTCTCCCATTCTATTTTTATTTTCAAATAGGGAACACCCTCCAAGGGTGAGGAGAGAATAGTGGTGGGTTGTGACTCCCAGGGTATTGAAGCAAGAGCTGTAAGTGCTCCTGCTCTTGTTCCAGGGATAAACAAAGTCAGGCCAGATCCTATTGCCCACAAAGAATTTTAACTGGATCTAGATGTCTTCAGGCTGAATCAATCAGAGAAGGCAGATGTTGGGGACTCTGAGATAAATACTAAATAAATGGAAGAAAAACCCCAGGGAAACGAGAATGTGTAAGGGCAAAGGGGCAGCTCCTTCCTATACCAAGGAAACACTGTGCCATGCTTCTGCACATTGCTTGGGGCTGCATCGATCAAAACCATCAAAAATATGTGAAATGCTGGCAAGGTATGTGACTCCAGCAACACTCCATAACTTCTCAACAATATAAACAGCATTTATTATTTTTATTATTATTGTCAATCTGATTTTCCCTCAAAATGTGGATAGCTTGCATTCTCTTAATTTCATACCATAGTGGCCAGTGGTCTACAGTTGGAATCAGCAATCCAGGGTGCAAATGGTCAGCTGACCTCAGTGAAAACCAGTCCTAAATTATCCATGTAGTCCTGCCACAACTTGGGCTCCACTCATGCTCTTCTCACACAACATAGAATCATTCAATTAATATGATTATATGTCGTAAATGTAGTAAAATTGAATCCTTTGTTAGGTGCCATAAATGTCTGTTAATGGAATGTGAATGGTAGAGTATTTGTTGTATATTTTCTCATCAGCTTTATTAATAAACTAAGAGAGAGATGGTCTTGCTAATAATACTTCTCAGGTTTTGATTTTGTAGCCTTACGTGACATGCATGAATCTTTTTGTTTATTATTAAAAAATTTTTTTTAATGTTTTTTTTTTATTTTTGGGGGGAGAGGGGTAGAGAGAGAGACACACACACAGACTCTGAAACAGGTTCCAGGCTCCCAGCTGTCATTTCAGAGCCCGACAAGGGACTAGAGCCCATGAACCCTGAGATCATGACCTGAGCCAAAGTCAGCCACTTAACCAGTTAAACCATCCAGGGACCCTGACATGCATGAATCTATATAGCCATGTGTACTTCCATAGATGCAGGGGTAGTGATGGCAGTAGGTCCCAAAGTATTTTTTTTTATTACTGTGATTATTGTTTTTAGCCACCAAGTGAGCTGATGGATCAGGGAACTGGGCTTCAGACCTTTTAAAAAGAGATGTTAGGTAATATTATTGAAAGTTGACTATCTTTTTGGCCAGTAATTCTAGACTGCCTGCCTCATAGGTTTTAATAGAACTCCATTATTTCAGGGCTATTCTGCCTATTTCTCCTAATACTTCAAGAGAATGGAAAATGGTATAGTAATATTTTTCAGACAGAATAAGCAGGTAATAAACTGTCAATCCCTGTTGTATGGTGCTGAGGGAGAAACATTGAAATAATAAACGTCTTCTGCCTTGCTAGCTAGGTTTCATCCATGGTATACTCTGTCAGCACAGAGCCCGACACTGGTCTTGAACTCATGGACTGTGAGATCATGATCTGAGGCTTAACTGACTGAGCCACCCAGGCGCCCCTCCCACAATAATTCATATATTCAATGCATTGACAATAACAGTTCTGCTAGAGATTTTCTTGAAACATGAAATCTGAATATAAAATGTATATGGAAAAATATGACCAATAATGACAATTCTGAGAAAAAAACAACTCAGAAGCATACCAGAAATTAAAATGTAGGAATCACTGTAATCAAGACAAATGACCAAGTAGAACAAAGAACCCGGAAATAAACCTATACATACCTGGAAGTTTAATATGTGATGTGGTATCATTGCATATTATTGGGGAGAAATGTACTGTTCAAGAAATGCTGCTGTGAGAAAGATAGCTCAATGTATGAAAAAATAGTAATGCATTCCTACCTCACAATATGCATGTGCACATACAAACTTACACACATAATAATTCCAAATGGATAAATTACCTAAATGTGAAGGTTATACCTTGAGATGTTTTAGAAAAAAAAAAACCTACAGGAAAAGGACATTATGTTTTTAAGTCATAGAAGTATTTTTTGAACTTCTGTATCTGTCCTCTGAATGCTCAGCTGATCTCATATTTACTCAAACTAAGCAAATAGAGTTGCCTGACTACTTTTTGTGGTGAATGCCTGAGGCAGAAACCTAGGATTATGTTTATATGAATGAATTACATTCATATAAGCAACTGGACTACTCCATGCTATGACCTAAAGCCCATTGAAAAAACAGACTTTTTAATTTTTTATCAGACTTTTTAATTTTTATAAGCAAATATAAGACTTCACTGTGACAAATTCTGAGTGATAGCAATGACATTTGAAAATTAGACTCTACACTCTTGGCCTGGATATAATGAATGAGTTTGAATAACTCAGAATTATGATTATTAAAAATATTCACCCTCAAATTATTTTACAGTGCTGATGACATGGATCTTTGTGGGTGACAGCATAAGTCATGGGTAGTGTAAGTAAATTGGAGATTAGAGTCCAGGTGTGTAAGTTTTTACCTTTGCTAATTTTTCATGAGTCTATAACATAATTTCAGGGTAGAAACTTTCTACTGAAACTGTAGTTGTTGTCTCACATTTTGTTTGAAATTTTTGACATTCAAACAAAAAGGAAGAAACAGTACAAATGGTGGAGCAAGTTTTATTTGTAGAGAGCTAAACGACTTTGACATATTTGACAAGATACATTAGCTTCAATCTTAAAATAATAGAAGCTAAGCAGTAGAATTGGATGTTGAATTAGACTTCTTCTGGACACTAGTGTCCAAAAATGTAGTACTAAAGAATTAAGTGCATGCATCTCTTTAAAGCTTGTAATGAACCCAAATCCTTTATTAGCCTCAAATATCACTCCAACCTCTAGCTTCTATAAATAGAAAGCTAGAAGGCATCAATCAGTAGTGTGATAAATGGCTGGCTTTTTCCTTTCTCTTATAAAAGAGATAAAAGAGATAAAAGGCTTTTCCTTTCTCTTCCCATAGATATGGCTCATTCAGTACTCCTTCCTATTAAACTGAATGATGAAGGCTCTGAGATTAGAAGTGCCCATGAAAATAAGAGACTGGCATCTGATTTCTTGGTTAAGTGTCTGCATATGCAGCAAGTTTTGTTTTCCTATGGAAGTGGGGAAGGGGATTGGGAAAGAAAATTGGAGAGAGACAGCATGTCTAGACTGGAGCCCACTGCAAAAGACGTTGCTTTCATACTGCTTGATGTGGTAAGAGTTAGGAATTCTCCATGATCAAGTAGACACTGCAGAAGGAAGCTCAGCTTGATTCCTCTTGAAGGTATTTCACTTAAGAGAGCTGACTGCTGAGGTGGATGAGGAAGATGTGGTGAGGTATACCACCAGCTGCAGGAGAAGTAGTCAAGTTGGAGTGTATTTCTCCCTTCATGGAAAAGGACAATGGAAAGGACCTCCCCACAATATCACATGTGAGATTCTCCTCACAGTGTCTGAAAGCCAATTTCTAGTGAGTGTCCTTTTTTTTTTTTTTAATCTTTCCTGTCCCTTCATTCCTATCCAAATCCATTGAGTAGGGAAGAGATACAAAGATATGGTGAGGATATGTTTTATAAGCAAACTATTTCTGAGAAAACATGAGGTAAAATTAAAAAATTAGGAAGTCATGTCCATGAAACCAATACCAGATTCAAAAAAAAAAAAAAAAAAAAAAAGGAAAGGAAAAGAGGGAAGGCAATAACTACCCAAATAATTAAGGAAAAACCTTATCTGCTAAAAAAGCACCCCATATATAAACTTTACTTGCTGGTAAATTATTGAAGAATTTACCAGACATATCATGGTAAAATTTCAGAATTCAAAGAATAAAAAGAAAATAGCCCCCAGATATAAATAATGTTACTCAAAAAGAGAATCAAACTAGAATCAAATTTTTTGTTTATTAGAATTTAGACTATGAAATAGCAACTACTAGATTCTTAAATGAGAATATCTGAAACATGAGAATCCATTGTTGTAGTTAAGTTAGCCTTTACCTGTTAAGAAAAAAGATATTAATAAAGAGTATTCAAAAATTATTTCAACTACATATCCTATATGAAGAAAATACTTGGGAAGAGATTCTAACCAAGTGACAAACCCCAAAAAAGACATAAAGAGAAGGGATAATAAAGAGAACAAACAGTAATGACCAATGAAACCATCTATCCAATTGTAGACAAATGGATAGATAATGTTAAATAATAAAAAGAAAAATTGAGGAAATAAAAACCTTTAGTAAAGGTAATTTTAGAGTGGAAAAAATAAAGGTGTTTTTCATGTTTGATCTTTGGGTCAAGAGACAGGGCACATTATTGCAGGAGAAATGGTGATGCCTTATTTTCATATGCTAGTTTAGAATAAGTGCTCAATTATGCAATTTCAATCAGGATTTTATTTATGGAAGAGAAAATTAAAGAACTTTAAGATTAAAACAAAGGTAATAAATAGAAATAATAGTGACTTGATCATACTAGCTAAAATATAGATTGGCAAATAGGAAACTATGAA
Organism: Puma concolor; assembly: GCF_028749965.1. Classification (NCBI taxonomy): domain Eukaryota; kingdom Metazoa; phylum Chordata; class Mammalia; order Carnivora; family Felidae; genus Puma; species Puma concolor. The sequence continues at coordinate 40,588,980 of NC_141668.1, read as the reverse complement.
AGATGACAGCCAACAAAAAAATGGAAGAATTACAGTCAAATATCAGATGTTAGACAAAATGTGAATGTCTTTAAATCTCCTTAGTTCAGAGATTCAGTTTGGACTAGAATACAAAACCCAGAAATAGACACTTCACAAGAAATGCCCTTAAAAATAAAAGTGGTAAAGGCTGATGAAAATGGGCAAAAACATACCAGGAAACTGCAAATAAAAAGGAACTGGTCATAACAATATTATTAGACAATGTGGGGTTTAAATTAAGAATGCTCAACATTATAAAAAGGAGAGTTGGTAACAAAAACAGTGCTTCATGAAGAGGGTATGACAAACAGAATCCTGTATTTCTAAATAATGCAGTTGACATAGAGAGTAAAACTCATTTTTTGCTCTCTTGCTGAGTAAAATTATATATTTTAACATGGAAATACTTAACATACATAAATTAGTAAAGACATCTAATGATTGAATGAAGAAACACACACATATATATAAAACAATACGATGCAAAATTTATATATACTTATATAAGATGATAAAATACATTTGTATATATCCATGAACAATTATAAACTAGATTCTGTACATAGAAAAATAAAAATTATGCTACAATTTCTTTTTGAAAACTAATAAAATTTTAAATAAGGAAATTAACTGGTTATAAAAATGTTAATACCTTAGAAATTAAACACATTTCCAGATAACCTTTGGATCAGAGAAGTAAAAAATTATAAGCACAAAAGCAATAAAAAGAAAAATATTTTCTCACAAATTATAGGACACAAAAAATCACTTAAAGGAAAATTAAGTTTACATGCCTTCATTAGATTAAAAATAAATAATGTTGCTATTTATCTCAAGCAATTAGAAATTGCATAACAAAATAAACATAAATAGGATAAGGAAATTAATTACTAAATACAAAGGCTGATATTAACTACAAACAAAAAAAATAATAATATAAGGAACTAACTAAATCCCAAATTGGGTCTTTGGGAGGAAGAATCAAAGTGTTAAGTACCATATCAGGCTGATTAAGGAAGAGTTAAAAACAGGAGAGTTTGGTAGGTAATGAAATCTCACAAAAGTGAACATTAATAGATTATAGAGACTATGCAATTTTATGGCAAAATTTTTTAAAAACTAAAGGAAATTATCAAATATAACTCCCCAAAGAAAGGAAAACTTGACCGAATGAGCATAAAAGAGAGTATAAAGATTACCATTAAAAATGAAGCAGTTAAGACAGGTGAGTTTGTGCCTAATATGTATATAAATTTTAAAGATAAATTCCATGTTACTTAAACTGTGCTATACTGTTGAAAATGTTGAATAGTTGACAATTACTTTTGAAGGCTACATAATTTTATTTTTATTTATTTATTTTTTAACATGAAATTTATTGTCAAGTTGGTTTCCGTCTGACACCCAGTGCTCATCCAACAGATAACCTCCTCAATGCCCATCACCCGCTTTCACCTCCCTCCCACCTCCCATCAACCCTCAGTTTATTCTCAGTTTTAAGAGTATCTTATGGTTTGCCTCCCTCCCTCTCTTTTTTCCCCCCCTTCCCCTCCCCATGGTCTTCTGTTGTTTTTCAGGATCCACATAAGAGTGAAAATATATGGTATCTGTCTTTCTCTGTATGACTTATTTCACATAGCATAACACTCTCCAGTTCCCTCCATGTTGCTACCAAAGGCCATATTTCATTCTTTCTCATTGCCAAGTAGTATTCCATTGTATATATAAACCACAACTTGTTTATCCATTCATCAGTTGATGGACATGTAGGCTCTCTCCATAATTTGGCTATTGTTGAAAGTGCTGCTATAAACATTGGGGTACAAGTGCCCCTATGCATCAGTACTCCTGTAGCCCTTGGGGAAATTCCTAGCAGTGCTATTGCTGGGTCATAGGGTAGATCTATTTTTAATTTTTTGAGGAAACCACACTGTTTTCCAGAAGGGCTGCACCAGTTTGCATTCCCAGAAAAAGTGCAAGAGGGTTCCCATTTCTCCACATCCTCTCCAGCATCTATAGTCTCCTGATTTGTTCATTTTAGCCACTCTGACTGGCATGAGGTGGTATCTCAGTGTGGTTTTGATTTGTATTTCCCTGATGAGGAGTGACGTTGAGCATCTTTTCATGTGCTTGTTGGCCATCTGGATGTCTTCTTTAGAGAAGTGTCTATTCATGTCTTCTGCCCATTTCTTCACTGGATTATTTTTTGGGTGTGGAGTTTGGTGAGTTCTTTATAGATTTTGGATATTAGCCCTTTGTCCGATATGTCATTTGCAAATATCTTTTCCCATTCCATTGGTTGCCTTTTACTTTTGTTGATTGTTTCCTTTCCAGTGCAGAAGCTTTTTATCTTCATGAGGTCCCAGTAGTTCATTTTTTGCTTTTAATTCCCTTGCCTTTGGAGATGTGTCAAGTAAGAAATTACTGCAGCTGAGGTCAGAGAGGTTTTTTTCCTGATTTCTCCTCTAGGGTTTTGATGGCTTCCTGTATCACATTCAGGTCCTTCATCCATTTTGAGTTTATTTTTATGAATGGTGGAAGAAAGTGGTCTAGTTTCATTCTTCTGCATGTTGCTGTCCAGTTCTCCCAGCACCATTTATTTCTTAAAGAGACTGTCTTTTTTCCATTGGATATTCTTTCTTGCTTTGTCAAAGATTAGTTGGCCATAATTTTGTGGGCCCAATTCTGGGGTCTCTATTCTTTTCCATTGGTCTGAGTGTCTGTTTTTGTGCCAATACCATGCTGGCTTGATGATTAGAGCTTTGTAGTAGAGGCTACAGTCTGGGATTGTGATGCCTCCCACTTTGGTGTTTTTCTTCAATATTACTTTGGCTATTCGGGGTCTTTTGTGGTTCCATACACATTTTAGGATTGCTTATTCTAGCTTCGAGAAGAATGCTGGTGTAATTTTGATTGGGATTGCATTGAGTGTGTAGATTGCTTTGGGTAGTATTGACATTTTGACAATATTTATTCTTCCAGTCCATGAGCATGGAATGTTTTACCATTCCTTTGTATCTTCTTTGATTTCCTTCATAAGCTTTATATAGTTTTCAGCATACAGATCTTTTACATCTTTGGTTAGGTTTATTCCGAGGTATTTTATGATTCTTGGTTCAGTTGTGAATGGGATCAGTTTCTTTATTTGTCTTTCTGTCACTTCATTAATAGTGTATAAGAATGCAACTTATTTCTGGTCATTAATTTTATATCCTGCAACTTTGCTGAATTCATGTTCTAGCAGGCTTTTGGTAGAGTCTATCTAGTTTTCCATGTATAGTATCCTGTCACCTGCAAAAAGTGAAAGCTTGGCTTCATCTTTGCCAATTTTGATGCCTTTGATTTCCTTTTGTTGTCTGATTGCTGATGCTAAAACTTCCAACACTATGTTAAACAACAGTGGTGAGAGTGGACATCCCAGTTGTGTTCCCGATCTCCGGGAGAAAGCTCTCAGTTTTTCCCCATTGAGGATGATATTAGCTGTGGGCTTTTCATAGATGGCTTTTATGATCTTTAGGTATGTTCCTTCTATCCTGACACTCTTGCAGGTTTTTGTTAAGAAAGGATGCTGAATTTTGTCAAATGCTTTTTCTGCATCGATTGACAGGATCATATGGTTCTTATCTTTTCTTTTATTACTATGATGTATCACATTGATTGATTTGCGAATGTTAAACCGGCCCTGCAGCCCAGGAATGAATCCCACTTGATCATGGTAAATAATTCTTTTTGTATGCTGTTGAATTCGATTTGCTATACTTGTTGAGAATTTTTTCGTCCGTATTCATCAGGGATATTGGCCTATAGTCCTCTTTTTTTCTGGGTCTCTGTCTGGTTTGGGAATCAAAGTAATGCTGGCTTCATACAATGAGTCTGGAAGTTTTCCTTCCCTTTCTAGTTTTTGGAACCGCTTGAGAACGCTAGGTATTATCTCTGCTTTAAACGTCTGGTAGAATTCCCCTGGGAAGCCATCTGGTCCTGGACTCTTCTTTGTTAGGAGATTTTTGATAACTAATTCAATTTCCTCCCTGGTTATGGGTCTGTTCAAATTTTCTATTTCTTCCTGTTTGAATTTTGGAAGTGGGTGCGTGCTTAGGAATTTGTCCATTTCTTCCAGGTTGTCCAGTTTGTTGGCATATAGTTTTTCATAGTATTCCTTGATAATTGCTTGTATTTCTGAGGGATTGGTTGTAATAATTCCATTCTCATTCATGATTTTATCTATTTGGGTCATCTCCCTTTTCTTTTTGAGAAGCCTTGCTAGAGGGTTATCAATTGTGTTTATTTTTTCAAAAAACCAGCTCTTCATTTTATTGATCTGCTCTATTATTTTTTTAGATTCTATGTTGTTTATTTCTGCTCTGTTCTTTATTATTTCTCTTCTGCTGGGTTTGGGGTGTCTTTGCTGTTCTGCTTCTATTTCCTTTAGGTGTGCTGTTAGATTTTGTATTTGGGATTTTTCTTGTTTCTTGAGATAGGCCTGGATTGCAATGTATGTTCCTCTCAGGACTGCCTTCTTTGCATCCCAAAGCATTGGGATTGTTGTATTTTCATTTTTGTTTGTTTTCCACATATCTTTTAATTTCTTTTCTAATTGCCTGGTTGACCCATTCATTCTTTAGTAGGGTGTTCTTTAACCTCCATGCTTTTGGAGGTTTTCCAGACTTTTTCCTGTGGTTGATTTCAAGCTTCATAGCATTGTGGTCTGTAAGTGTGCATGGTATGATCTCCATTCTTTTATACTTATGAAGGGCTGTTTTGTGACCCAGTAAGTGATCTATCTTGGAGAATGTTCCATGTGCACCGGAGACGAAAGTATATTCTGTTGCTTTGGGATGCAGCATTCTAAATATATCTGTCAAGTCCATCTGATCCAATGTATCATTCAGGGCCCTTGTTTTTTTATTGGTTCTCTGTCTAGATGATCTATCAATTGTTGTAAGTGAGGATTATAGTCCCCTGCAATTACCACTTCTTATCAATAAGGTTGCTTATGTTTGTGAGTAATTGTTTTACATATTTGGGGGCTCCCATATTCGGCACATAGACATTTATAATTGTTAGGTCTTCCTGATGGATAGACTCTGTAATTATTATATAATGCCCTTCTTCATCTCTTGTTACAGCCTTTAATCTAAAGTCTAGTTTGTCTGATATAAGTATGGCGACTCCAGCTCTCTTTTGACTTCCAGTGGCATGATAAATAGTTCGCCATCCCCTCACTCTCAATCTAAAGGTGTCCTCAGGTCTAAAATGAGTCTCTTGTAGACAGCAAATAGATGGGTCTTGTTTTTTTATCCATTCTGATACCCTATGTGTTTTGGTTGGCGCATTTAATCCATTTACATTCAGTGTTATTATAGAAAGATATGGGTTTAGAGTCACTGTGATGTCTGTAGGTTTCATGCTTGTAGTGATGTCTCTGGTACTTTGTGGTCCTTGCAACATTTCACTCACAGAATCCGCGTTAGGATCTCTTGTAGGGCTGGTTTAGTGGTGATGAATTCCTTCAGTTTTTGTTTGTTTGGGAAAACCTTTATCTCTCCTTCTATTCTGAATGACAGACTTGCTGCACAAAGGATTCTCAGCTGCATATTTTTTCTGTTCATCACATTTAAGATTTCCTGCCATTCCTTTCTGGCCTGCCAAGTTTCAGTAGATAGGTCTTCCACTACTCTTATATGTCTACCTTTGTATGTTATAGCCTGTTTATCGCTTGCTGCTTTCAGGATTTTCTCTTCATTCTTGTATTTTGCCAGCTGCACTATATGTCGTGCAGATCGATTCAAATTATGTCTGAAGGGAGTTCTCTGTGCCTCTTGGATTTCAATGCCTTTTTCCTTCCCCAGAGTAGGGAAATTCTCAGCTATGATTTGTTCAAGTACAACTTCAGCCCCTTTCTCCCCCTCTTCTTCTGGAATTCCTATGATACAGATATTGTTCCATTTGATTACATCACTTAGTTCTCTAATTCTCCCCTCATACTCCTGCATTTTTTAATCTCTCTTTTTCTCAGCTTCCTCTTTTTCCATCATTTTATCTTCCAATTCACCTATTCTCTGCCTCTTCAATCCGTTCTATGGCCGCCTCCATTTTATTTTGTACCTCATTTATAGCATTTTTTAATTCCTCATGACTATTTTTTAGTCCCTTGATCTCTGTAGCAATAGATTCTCTGCTGTCCTCTATGGTTTTTCAAGCCTAGCTTGATTTTGATCACTTCGTAGCTGTCACTACCTCCTGGAGTTTTCTTTGAGGAGAATTCTTCTGCTTCATCATTTTGGGTAGTCCCTGTGGCAGCTCCAAACTGCAGGGCACTTCCCCTGTGCTCTCTGGAGAAACTTGTGTTGGTGGGTGGGGCCGCAGTCAGACCCGATATCTGGGGCCACAGTCAGACTGGTGTGTACCTTATCTTCCCGTCCCCTGGGCAGGACTCAACTGTGGAGTGGTGTGGCCCCTGTCTGGACTACTTGCACACTACCAGGGTTGTGGTGCTGCTTCGATGGGATCTGTCGTATTAGCAGGGCTGGGTCCACAAGGTGCACAGGGGCAGAAGGGGCCAGCTTAGCTAGCTTTGCTGTTGGTGGTCCCCTGCAGGAGGGGCCCTGCAGCACTGGGAGGGAGGCAGACCCGTTGGAGGGATGGATCCACAGAAGCAGTGTTGGGCATTTGCGTGGTGCAAGCAAGTTCGGTGATGGGAACTGGTTCCCTTTGTAATTTTGGCTACGGGATGAGAGAGGGAGATGGTGCTTGCCAGGGCCTTTGTGTCCTGGCTGAGCTCTGTTCTTTCAGAATCAACATCTCTCCCTCCCAGGATCCTCTCACCCTCTCTGCTCTCTGAGAGCAGAGCTGTTGACTTTTAACATTCCAGATGTTAAGTCCCACTGGCTGTCAGACCTCACAGAGTCCGGCCCCTCCGCTTTTGCAAGCCAGACTTCGGGGACTCTGCCTTGCCAGGTGGGCTGCCCCTCCACTGTCCCAACTCCCTTCTGCCAGTCTGTGTATCATGCACTGCCTCTCCGCCCTTCCTACCCTCTTCTGTGGGCCTCTTGTCTATGCTTGGCTCCAGAGAGTCCATTTTGCTAGTCTTCTGGTGGTTTTCTGGGTTATTTAGGACATGTGGGTGGAATCTAAGCGATCAGCAGGAGGAGGTGAGCCCAGCATCCTCCTGTGCCGCCATCTTCCCAGAACTCCCCAAAGACTACATGATTTTAATATAAAAGAAGAACAAAGGTAATGTGCCGAAGAAAATGATGCATGAAACTATCTGATAAATATAGTTGTAAAAAGATGTTATTAAAGAAACCCCAGTAAGGTAGGGTGCTTCAGTAAGAGGAAAACTGTCAACTAACTCAAAATATCAGTCTTAATGTTGAAGAAAAAGTGATGATACCAATAGATTCTGAAAAAATCCTCTGATAAAAGTCAGAAGTGATGCCTAATAAGAATTCCAATTAAGATAAAAATAGAATTGAGCTATTTAAGTATAACAAAAATTTTCAACCAAAACTTACACCATATCAAAATATCATTCTTATCTGAATATGTAAGTTTAATAGTATTACATGTAGAATTTCATTTTTTTTTTTTAATTTTTTTTTTTCAACGTTTATTTATTTTTGGGACAGAGAGAGACAGAGCATGAACGGGGGAGGGGCAGAGAGAAAGGGAGACACAGAATCGGAAACAGGCTCCAGACTCTGAGCCATCAGCCCAGAGCCTGACGCGGGGCTCGAACTCACGGACCGCGAGATCGTGACCTGGCTGAAGTCGGACACTTAACCGACTGCGCCACCCAGGCGCCCCCTAGAATTTCATTTTTTAATGATTGGATCATAGATTTTAAAATTTATATACATATAAATATTTAAACAAATCCTAATTCCTGAGGATAACTAAAAACCATAAATACTAACGGAAGTCTTGACTTTCAAAAAAGCAGAACCATTAACATGATGTTGGGACAAGAGTAGGCAAATTTAAAAATACAACGGCATAGAGGTGCCTGGGTCGCTCAGTCAGTTAGTTGATTTGGGTCATGATCTAATGGTCATCAAATACAGCTAGGCATGGAGTGTGCTTAAGATTTTCTCTCTCCCTCTGCCCTCCCACCCCATGTACACACACACTCTCTCTCTCCCCATCCCCCCCAAAAAAGTATGAGAGTATGATATCCATAAGTAGTTCACAGTATGTGATTTTTTAAATCATAGCAAAAGTGCTGTTTAGATTCAATGTAGGGGGAAAATGTATATTTAGTAAATGGTGTTGGCACAGATGGACATACATTTTGAAAAAAATTGAACTCTCGTAAATATTAAAATTTCTAGAAAAGGTAATGATTTTTAATCAAATAAATTTTAATGTATATGAAAAGAAATAAGAAAAACTATTATATTAAAAATGAATTTGAAATGTCAATATGAGCTTGTGAAATCACAAGCTTTTTCATTTTGTTTTTTGGGTTTTTTAGTTTTTATTTGATTACCCAGTACTTATCACTACAGGTGCACTCCTTAATCCCAATCACTTACTTTGTCTATTCCCCCACCTACCTACCCTCTGGTAACCAGCACTTTGTTCTCTATAGTTAAGAGTCTGTTGTTTGCTTTGTCTTTCTTTTTTTCCCTTTGCTCATTTAAGTTCCACAAATGAGTGAAATCATATTGTATTTGTCTTTCTCTGACTTACTTCACTTAACATTATACTCTTTAGATCAATCCATGTTGTTGTAAATGGCAAGATTTTTTTCTTTTTTATGGCTGAATGATATTCCATTGTGTGTGTGTGTGTGTGTGTGTGCATACACATACGTATATGCGTGTGTGTGTGTACTTACATACACTTCTTTATGCATGGATTGATGGACACCTGGGCTTCTTCCATATCCTGTCTATCGTAAATAATGTTGCTATAAGCATGGGGATGTATACATGTATCCGTTTGAATTAGTGCTTTTGTATTCTTTGGGTAAATACCAAGTAGTGTGATTGCTGACTTAAAGTGTAGTTCTATTTTTGACTTTTTGAGGAACTTCCATACAGTTTTCCAGAGTAGCTGTACAAGTTTACATCCCCACCATGAGGAAAAAGAGGGTTCCTTTTTTTCCGCATCCTTGATAGCGCTGGTTTTCCTTGTGTTGTTGATTTTAGACATTCTGACATTGTAGTTTTGGTTTGTATTTTTCTGATGATAAGTGATGATGAGAGACTTCTCGTTTGTGTATTGGCCATCTGTATGTCCTCTTTGGAGTAAGGTCTGTTCATGCTTTCTGCCCGTTTTTAAATTGGATTATTTGTTGTTTGGGGGTTGAGTTTTATAAGTTCTTTATATATTTTGGATACTAACCCTTTATCAGATATGTCATTTGAAAATATCCCATTCTGTGCATTGCCTTTTAGTTTTGTTCATTGTTCCCTTCGTTGTGCTGAAGCTCCTTATTTTGAGGTAGTCCCAATAGTTTATTTTTGTTTTTGTTTCTCTCATTTCACAGACCTATCTAGGAAAAAGTTGATATGTCTAATGTAAAAGAAATTACTGCCTGTCCTCTTTTCTATAGTTTTTATAGTTTCAGATCTCACATTTAGGTCTTTAATCCATTTTGAGTTTATTTTTGTGTATTATGTAAGAAAATGGTCCAGTTTCTTTTTTTTTTTTTTTTTTGCATGTTGCTTTCCAGTTTTTCCAACCCCATTTGTTGAAGAGATTTTTTCCAATGGGATATTCTTTACTGCTTTGTTGAAGATTAATTGATCATATAATTGTGAATTTATTTCTGGATTTTCTATTCTCTTCTATTGATCTTTGTGTCTATTTTTGTGCCAATACCATACCGTCTTAATAACTACAGCTTTGTAATAAAACTTGAAGTACAGAATTGTGATGCCTCCCGCTTTGCTTTTCTTTTTCAAGATTCTTTTGGCTATTCAGAGTCTTTTGGGGTACCATACAAATTTTAGGACTGTTTGTTATAGCTCTGTGAAAATGCTGGTAGGGATTTCATTAAATGTGTATATTGCTTTGAGTAATATAGACATTTAAACAATATTTGTTCTTCCAATCCAGGAACATAGGATGTCTTTCCATTTCTTTGAATTATCTTAAAATTTTTTTGTCAGTATTTTATAGTTTTCAGAGTACAGGTCTTTGACCTCGTTGTTTAGCTTTATTCCTTTGTATCTTACTGGTTTTGGTACAATTGTAAAAGGGACTGATTTCATAACTTCTCTTTCTACTGTTTCATTATTAGTATAAAGAAGTACTACAGATTTCTGTAGATTGATTTTGCATGCTGTGACTTTACGGAATTTGTTTACTAAGCCTAGTAATTTTTCGGTGGGGTCCTTTGGGTTTTCTACATATAATATCTTGTTATGTGCAAATACTGAAAGTTTCACTTCTTCCTTGCCAGTTTAAATGCTTTCATTTCTTTTTATTTATTTATTTTTAAATTTACACCCAAATTAGTTAACAATGCAACATAGTTATGCAGCATAGAGCAACAATGATTTCAGGAGTAGATTCCTTAATGCCCCTTACCCATTTAGCCCATCTCCCTCCCACAACCCCTCCAGTAACCCTCTGTTTGTTCTCCATATTTAAGAGTTTCTTATGTTTTGTCCTCCTCCCTGTTTTTATATTATTTTTGTTTCCCTTCCCTTATGTTCATCTGTTTTGTCTCTTAAAGTCCTCATATGACTGAAGTCATATTATTTTTGTCTCTCTCTGACTGACTAATTTCACTTAGCGTAATACCCTCCAGTTCTATCCATGTAATTGTAAATAGCAAGATCCATTCTTTTCGGTTGCCAAGTAATACTTCATTGTATATCTATACCACATCTTCTTTATCCATTCATCCATCAATGGACATTTGGGCTCTTTCCATACTTTGGCTATTGTTGATAGTGCTGCTATAAACATGGGGGTGCGTGTGTCCCTTTGAAACAGCACACCTGTATCCCTTGGATAAATGCCTAGTCGTGCAATTGCTGGGTCAGAGGGTAGTTCTATTTTTAATTTTTTGAGGAACCTCCATACTGTTTTCCAGAGTGGCTGCACCAGCTTGCATTGCCAGCAACAATGCAAAAGAGATCCTCTTTCTCCACATCCTCGCCAACATCTGTTGTTGCCTGAGTTGTTAAAGTTAGCCATTCCAACAGGTGTGAGGTGGTATCTCATTGTGGTTTTGATTTGTATTTCCCTGATTATGAGTGATATTGAACATTTTTTCATGTGTCGGTTGGCCATTTGGATATCTGCTTTGGAGAAGTGTCTATTCATGTCTTTTGCCTATTTCTTCACTGGATTATTTGTTTTTTGGGTGTTGAATTTGATAAGTTCTTTATACATTTTGGATACTAACCCTTTATCTGATATGTCATTTGCAAATAGCTTCTCCCATTCTGTCAGTTGCCTTTTAGTTTTGCTGATTGTTTCCTTCACTGTGCAGAGGGTTTTTATTTTGATGAGGTCCCAGTAGTTCATTTTTGCTTTTGTTTCCCTTGCCTCCAGAGACATGTTGCATAAGAAGTTGCTTTGGCCAAGATCAAAGAGGTTTTGCCTGCTTTCGCCTTGAGGATTTTCATGGCTTCCTGTCTTACATTTAGGTCTTTCATCCATTTTGAGTTTATTTTTATGTATGATGTAAGAAAGTGGTCCAGGTTCATTCTTCTGCATGTCGCTGTCCAGTTTTCCCAGCACCACTTGCTGAAGAGACTGTCTTTATTCCATGGGATATTCTTTCCTGCTTTGTCAAAGTTTAGTTGGCCATACATTTGTGGTCCATTTCGGGTTCTCTATTCTGTTCCATTGATCTGAGCGTCTGTTTTTGTGAGATCTTTTATTTCTTTTTGTTGTCTGATTGCTGGGCCTAGGACTTCCAGTACTGTGTTGAAAAATGGTGAGAGTGAGCATACTTGTCTTGTCCCTGACATTAGGGGAAAGGATCTCAGTTGTTCCCCTTTTAGGATGCTGTTACCTGCAGGTTTTCAAAGATGGCCTTCATTATGTTGAGGTATGTTCCTTCTAAACATACTTGGTGAGGGTTTTTACCATGAATTGATGTTTAACTTTGTCAAAGGCTTTTTCTGCATCTATTAAAATAATCATATGGTTCTTATCCCTTCTCTTATTGATGTGATTTATCATATTGACTGATATGTGAATATATAACCGTCTTTGTCACCCAGGAATAAATCACACTTAATTGTAGTAAATAATTTTTTTAACGTATTGTTGGATTTAGTTGGCTAGTATTTTGAGAAATTTTGCATTTATGTTTATCAGAAATATTGGTTTGTTCTTTTTTTTTTTTTTTTTGTGGTGTCTTTATATGGTTTTGGTATCAGGGTAATGCTGGTCTCATAGAATGAATTTGGAAGTATTCCTTCCTTTTCTATTTTTTGGATTAGCTTGAGAAGAATAGTATTAACCCTTTGTTAAATGTTTGGTAGAAGTCACCTGTGAAGAGATCTGGCACTGGACTTTTATTGTTGGGAGTTTTTTTTTTATTACTGATTAAATTTCACTGCTGATAATTGGTCTGTTCAAGTTTTCTATTTCTTCCTGCTTCAGTTTTACAAGTTTATATATGGCTAGAAATTTATCCATTTCTTTTAGATTGTCCAATTTGTTGGCATACAGTTTTTCATAATATTCTCTTATAATTGTATTTCTGTGGTGTTGGTTGTTTTTTTCCATTGTGGTTTTATTTAGTTATATCTTTTCCATTGTGATTTTATTTAGTTATATCCTTTCTTGTTTTTCTTTCCATTGTGATTTTATTTAGTTATATCCTTTTTCCATTGTGATTTTTTCATTGTGATTTTATTTAGTTATATCCTTTCTTGTTTTTCTTGATATGTCTGGCTCTGACTAGAAGTTTATCAATTTTATGGATTTTTTTTTTTCCCTAAAGAGCCAGTTCCTGGTTTCATTGATCTAGTCTATTGTTTTTTGGTTTTGGTTTCTATATCACTTATTTCTCTTCTAATCAGTATTATTTCCTTATTCCTGCTGGTTTTAGATTCTGTTCTTTTTCTATCTCCTTTCAGTGTAAGGCTAGGTTGTTTAGATTTTTCTTCTTGAGGTAGGCCTATATTGCTATATGCTTTGCTCTTAGAACCGTTTTTGCTGCATCCCAAAGGCTTTGGACTATTGTGTATTCATTTTGATTTGTTTCCATGCACTTTTTAATTTTTTATTTTATTTTCTGGTTGGCACATTAACTGTTTAGTAGTATGTTATTTAACCTCCATGTACATTTGGTCTTTCCATTTTTTTTCTTGTGGTTGACATCTAGTTTCATAGTGTTGTGGTAAGAAAAGATGCATGTCTCGACTTTTATTTTTTTATTTTTTAATTTGTTTTGTGACATAATATGTGATCTCTCCCAGAAAATGTTGCATGTGCACTTGAAAAGAATGTATATTCTGTTTTAGGGTGGAATGATCTTAAATATGTCTGTTAAATCCATCTTGTCCAGTGTATCACTCAAAGCCATTGTTTCCTTGTTTATTTTCTGCTTATATAATCTGTCCATTGATGTAAGTGAGATGTTAAAATTCCCTACTATTATTGTATTATAATTGATTAGTTCCTTTATATTTGTTGTTGTTATATATATTTGAGGTAAATAAATATTTACAATTATTATATCTTCATGTTGGATTGTACCCTGTATTATTATAAAGTGTACTTCTTTGTTTCTTGTTACAGTCTTTGTAGTAGTGTAGTTTGTCCCATACAAATATGGCTTCCCCAGCTTTCTTTTGACATCCAATTGCATGGTAAATGTTTCTCAACCCATTTTTATTTTTTTATTTTTTTTTAATTTATATATGAAATTTATTGTCAAATTGGTTTCCATACAACACCCAGTGCTCATCCCAAAAGGTGCCCTCCTCAGTACCCATCACCCACCCTCTCCTCCCTCCCACCCCCCATCAACCCTTAGTTTGTTCTCAGTTCTCAACAGTCTCTTATGCTTTGGCTCTCTCCCACTCTAACCTCTTTTTTTTTTTTTTTTCCTTCCCCTCCCCCATGGGTTCCTGTTAAGTTTCTCAGGATCCACATAAGAGTGAAACCATATGGTATCTGTCTTTCTCTGTATGGCTTATTTCACTTAGCATCACACTCTCCAGTTCCATCCACGTTGCTACAAAAGGCCAGATTTCATTCTTTCTCATTGCCACATAGTATTCCATTGTGTATATAAACCACAATTTCTTTATCCATTCATCAGTTGATGGACATTTAGGCTCTTTCCATAATTTGGCTATTGTTGAGAGTGCTGCTATGAACATTGGGGTACAAGTGCCCCTATGCATCAGTACTCCTGTGTCCCTTGGATATATTCCTAGCAGTGCTATTGCTGGGTCATAGGGTAGGTCTATTTTTAATTTTCTGAGGAACCTCCACACTGCTTTCCAGAGCGGCTGCACCAATTTGCATTCCCACCAACAGTGCAAGAGGGTTCCCGTTTCTCTACATCCTCTCCAGCATCTATAGTCTCCCGATTTGTTCATTTTGGCCACTCTGACTGGCGTGAGGTGATACCTGAGTATGGTTTTGATTTGTATTTCCCTGATAAGGAGCGACGCTGAACATCTTTTCATGTGCCTGTTGGCCATCCAGATGTCTTCTTTAGAGAAGTGTCTATTCATGTTTTCTGCCCATTTCTTCACTGGGTTATTTGCTTTTCGGGTGTGGAGTTTGGTGAGCTCTTTATAGATTTTGGATACTAGCCCTTTGTCCGATATGTCATTTGCAAATATCTTTTCCCATTCCGTTGGTTGCCTTTTAGTTTTGTTGGTTGTTTCCTTTGCTGTGCAGAAGCATTTTATCTTCATAAGGTCCCAGTAATTCACTTTTGCTTTTAATTCCCTTGCCTTTGGGGATGTGTCGAGTAAGAGATTGCTACGGCTGAGGTCAGAGAGGTCTTTTCCTGCTTTCTCCTCTAAGGTTTTGATGGTTTCCTGTCTCACATTCAGGTCCTTTATCCATTTTGAGTTTATTTTTGTGAATGGTGTGAGAAAGTGGTCTAGTTTCAACCTTCTGCATGTTGCTGTCCAGTTCTCCCAGCACCATTTGTTAAAGAGACTGTCTTTTTTCCATTGGATGTTCTTTCCTGCTTTGTCAAAGATCAGTTGGCCATACGTTTGTGGGTCTAGTTCTGGGGTTTCTATTCTATTCCATTGGTCTATGTGTCTGTTTTTTGGCCAATACCATGCTGTCTTGATGATGACAGCTTTGTAGTAGAGGCTAAAGTCTGGGATTGTGATGCCTCCTGCTTGGGTCTTCTTCTTCAAAATTACTTTGGCTATTCAGGGACTTTTGTGGTTCCATATGAATTTTAGGATTGCTTGTTCTAGTTTCGAGAAGAATGCTGGTGCAATTTTGATTGGGATTGCATTGAATGTGTAGATAGCTTTGGGTAGTATTGACATTTTGACAATATTTATTCTTCCAATCCATGAGCAGGGAATGTCTTTCCATTTCTTTAAATCTTCTTCAATTACCTTCATAAGCTTTCTATAGTTTTCAGCATACAGATCCTTTACATCTTTGGTTAGATTTATTCCTAGGTATTTTATGCTTCTTGGTGCAATTGTGAATGGGATCAGTTTCTTTATTTGTCTTTCTGTTGCTTCATTGTTAGTGTATAAGAATGCAACTGATTTCTGTACATTGATTTTGTATCCTGCAACTTTGCTGAATTCATGTATCAGTTCTAGCAGACTTTTGGTGGAGTCTATCGGATTTTCCATGTATAATATCATGTCATCTGCAAAAAGCGAAAGCTTGACTTCATCTTTGCCAATTTGGATGCCTTTGATTTCCTTTTGTTGTCTGATTGCTGATGCTAGAACTTCCAGCACTATGTTAAACAACAGCGGTGAGAGTGGGCATCCCTGTCGTGTTCCTGATCTCAGGGAAAAAGCTCTCAGTTTTTCCCCGTTGAGGATGATGTTAGCTGTGGGCTTTTCATAAATGGCTTTTATGATCTTTAAGTATGTTCCTTCTATCCCGACTTTCTCAAGGATTTTTATTAAGAAAGGGTGCTGGATTTTGTCAAAGGCCTTTTCTGCATCGATTGACAGGATCATATGGTTCTTCTCTTTTTTTTTTGTTAATGTGATGTATCACGTTGATTGATTTGCGAATGTTGAACCAGCCCTGCATCCCAGGAATGAATCCCACTTGATCATGGTGAATAATTCTTTTTATATGCCGTTGAATTCGATTTGCTAGTATCTTATTGAGAATTTTTGCATCCATATTCATCAGGGATATTGGCCTGTAGTTCTCTTTTTTTACTGGGTCTCTGGTTTAGGAATCAAAGTAATACTGGCTTCATAGAATGAGTCTGGAAGTTTTCCTTCCCTTTCTATTTCTTGGAATAGCTTGAGAAGGATAGGTATTATCTCTGCTTTAAACATCTGGTAGAACTCCCCTGGGAAGCCATCTGGTCCTGGACTCTTCTTTGTTGGGAGATTTTTGATAACCGATTCAATTTCTTCGCTGGTTATGGGTCTGTTCAAGCTTTCTATTTCCTCCTGATTGAGTTTTGGAAGAGTGTAGGTGTTCAGGAATTTGTCCATTTCTTCCAGGTTGTCCAATTTGTTGGCATATAATTTTTCATAGTATTCCCTGATAATTGTATGTATCTCTGAGGGATTGGTTGTAATAATTCCATTTTCATTCATGATTTTATCTATTTGGGTCATCTCCCTTTTCTTTTTGAGAAGCCTGGCTAGAGGTTTGTCAATTTTGTTTATTTTTTCAAAAAACCAACTCTTGGTTTCGTTGATCTGCTCTACAGTTTTTTTAGATTCTATATTGTTTATTTCTGCTCTGATCTTTATTATTTCTCTTCTTCTGCTGGGTTTAGGCTGCCTTTGCTGTTCTGCTTCTACTTCCTTTAGGTGTGCTGTGAGATTTTGTATTTGGGATTTTTCTTGTTTCTTGAGATAGGCCTGGATTGCAATGTATTTTCCTCTCAGGACTGCCTTCGCTGCGTCCCAAAGCGTTTGGATTGTTGTATTTTCATTTTCATTTGTTTCCATATATTTTTTAATTTCTTCTCTAATTGCCTGGTTGACCCACTCATTCGTTAGTAGGGTGTTCTTTAACCTCCATGCTTTTGGAGGTTTTCCAGACTTTTTTCTGTGGTTGATTTCAAGCTTCATAGCATTGTGGTCTGAAAGTATGCATGGTATGATTTCAATTCTTGTAAACTTATGAAGGGCTGTTTTGTGACCCAGTATGTGATCTATCTTGGAGAATGTTCCATGTGCACTCGAGAAGAAAGTATATTCTGTTGCTTTGGGATGCAGCGTTCTAAATATATCTGTCAAGTCCATCTGATCCAATGTCTCATTCAGGGCCCTTGTTTCTTTATTGATCCCGTGTCTAGATGATCTATCCATTGCTGTAAGTGGAGTGTTAAAGTCCCCTGCAATTACCACATTCTTATCAATAAGGTTGCTTATGTTTATGAGTAATTGTTTTATATATTTGGGCGCTCCGGTATTCGGCGCATAGACATTTATAATTGTTAGCTCTTCCTGATGGATAGACCCTGTCACTATTATATAATGTCCTTCTTCATCTCTTGTTACAGCCTTTAATTTAAAGTCTAGTTTGTCTGATATAAGTATGGCTACTCCAGCTTTCTTTTGGCTTCCAGTCGCATGATAAATAGTTCTCCATCCCCTTACTCTCAATCTAAAGGTGTCCTCAGGTCTAAAATGAGTCTCTTGTAGACAGCAAATAGATGGGTCTTGTTTTTTTATCCATTCTGATACCCTATGTCTTTTGGTTGGTGCATTTAATCCATTTACATTCAGTGTTATTATAGAAAGATATGGGTTTAGAGTCATTGTGATGTCTGTATGTTTTATGCTTGTAGTGATGTCTCTGGTACTTTGTCTCACAGGGTCCCCGTTAGGATCTCTTGGAGGGCTGGTTTAGTGGTGACAAATTCCTTCAGTTTTTGTTTGTTTGGGAAGACCTTTATCTCTCCTTCTATTCTAAATGACAGACTTGCTGGATAAAGGATTCTCAGCTGCATATTTTTTCTGTCTAGCACACTGAAAATCTCGTGCCAATTCTTTCTGGCTTGCCAAGTTTCAAAAGAGAGATCAGTCACGAGTCTTATAGGTCTCCCTTTATATGTGAGGGCACGTTTACCCCTTGCTGCTTTCAGAATTTTCTCTTTATCCTTGTATTTTGCCAGTTTCACTATGATATGTCGTGCAGAAGATCGATTCAAGTTACGTCTGAAGGGAGTTCTCTGTGCCTCTTGGATTTCAATGCCTTTTTCCTTCCCCAGTTCAGGGAAGTTCTCAGCTATTATTTCTTCAAGTACCCCTTCAGCACCTTTCCCTCTCTCTTCCTCCTCTGGGATACCAATTATGCGTAGATTATTTCTTTTTAGTGTATCACTTAGTTCTCTAATTTTCCCCTCATACTCCTGGATTTTTTTATCTCTCTTTTTCTCAGCTTCCTCTTTTTCCATAACTTTATCTTCTAGTTCACCTATTCTCTCCTCTGCCTCTTCAATCCGAGCCGTGGTGGTTTCCATTTTGTTATGCATTTCGTTTAAAGCGTTTTTCAGCTCCTCGTTTTTCAGTTCCTTAGTCCCTTGATCTCTGTAGCAAGAGATTCTCTGCTGTCAGCTATACTGTTTTCAAGCCCAGCGATTAATTTTATGACTATTATTCTAAATTCACTTTCTGTTATATTATTTAAATCCTTTTTGATCAGCTCATTAGCTGTTGTTATTTCCTGGAGATTCTTCTGAGGGGAATTCTTCCGCTTGGTCATTTTGGATAGTCCCTGGAGTGGTGAGGACCTGCAGGGCACTTCCCCTGTGCTGTGGTGTATAACTGGAGTTGGTGGGCGGAGCCGCAGTCAGACCTGATGTCTGCCCCCAGCCCACCGCTGGGGCCACGGTCAGACTGGTGCGTGCCTTCTCTTCCTCTCTCCTAGGGGCGGGATTCACTGTGGGGTGGGGTGGCCTGTCTGGGCTACTTGCACACTGCCAGGCTTATGATGCTGGGGATCTGGCGTCTTAGCTGGGGTGGGTAGGCAAGGTGCACGGGGGCAGGAGGGGCAGGCTTAGCTTGCTTCTCCTTAGGTGATCCACTTCAGGAGGGGCCCTGTGGCAGCAGGAGGGAGTCAGATCCGCTGCCGGAGGTTTGGCTCCGCAGAAGCGCAGAGTTGGGTGTTTGCACAGAGTGAGCAAGTTCCCTGGCAGGAACTGGTGCTCTTTGGGATTTTGGCTGGGGGATGGGCGGGGGAGATGGCGCTGGCGAGCGCCTTTGTTCCCCACCAAACTGAGCTCTGTCGTCCGGGGGCTCAGCAGCTCTCCTTCCCTTTGTCCTCCAGCCTTCCCGCTTTCCGAGCAGAGCTGTTAACTTATGACCTCCCAGACGTTAAGTCGCGCTTGCTGTCGGAACACAGTCCGTCAGGCCCCTCCGCTTTTTGCAAGCCAGACTCGGGGGCTCTGCTTGGCCGGCGAGCCGCCCCTCCGCCCCGGCTCCCTCCCGCCAGTCCGTGGAGCCCGCACCACCTCGCCGCCCTTCCTACCCTCTTCCGTGGGCCTCTCGTCTGCGCTTGGCTCCGGCGACTCCGTTCTGCTAATCCTCTGGCGGTTTTCTGGGTTATTTAGGCAGGTGTAGGTGGAATCTAAGTGATCAGCAGGATGCGCGGTGAGCCCAGCGTCCTCCTACGCCGCCATCTTCCCTCTCTCAGATGGTCTCTCAACCCATTTTTAATGTGAATGTATTTCCAGATATAAAATGAGTCTTTTGTAGGCAGCATATAGCTGGGTCTTTTTTTTTTTTTTAAATCACTCTGTCACCATATGTCTTGTGATTGGAGCATTTATTCCATTTACATTCAAAGTATTTATTGACAGGTTTTTATTTTCATTTTATTACTTGTTTTATGGTTGTTTCTGAAGATTTTCTCTGATCATTTTTATAGTTTTCCTGTTTTCTTTAGTGACATATTTGATTCCTTTCTTTTTATTCTTTACATATCTATTACTGGTTTTTGATTTGTGGCTACCATGAGGTTTGTATATAACATCTTCTGCCTATTGGAGTCTTTATTAAGTTGATGGTAACTTAAGTTCAAACCCATTATTATTTTTTTAAGAAATAGTAATTTTTATTGCTTTTGTGCTGCTTACCTTTTTACTGTCATTTTTCCTCTTTGCTTTCCACTCAAAGAGTATCCTTTAATATTTCTTGCAGGACTGGTTTAGTGGTCAGGAACTCCTTTAGTTTTTGTTTGTCTTTGTCTTTATCTCTTTATCTTTCCTATTCTGATTGATAGCCTTTCTGAATAGAATATTCTCGGCCTCACGTTTTTCCCATTTAGCACTTTGTACCCTGCCAGTCACTTCTAGCTTGCAAAGTTTCTATTGAAAAAAACCACTGAAGCCTTATGTGGTTTCCTTTGTATGTAACTATCTTCTTTTGTCTTCCTACTTTTAATATTTATTTTTCTTTATCAGTATATTTTACCATTTTAATTCCAATATGTCTTGGTATGGCTCTGCTTTTATTGATTTTTTTGGGCATTCTTTGTGCTTCCTGGATCTGGATATCTGTTTTATTCCCCATATTAGGAGACTATTCGCTATTAGCTAATAGCTATTAGCTATTATTTCATCAATTTCTGCCACCTGTTTTCTTCTGGGACTTCTGTAGTACAACTGTTATTACATTTGATGGAGTCACTGAGTTTCCTAAGTCTATTCTTGTTTTGCATAATGCTTTTTCTCTCTTCTATTCAGCTTGATTACTTACTTTTTTTAAGTTTATTTTTATTTATCTTGAAAAAGAAAGAGTGAGCTCAAGTGGGGAAAAGTCAGAGAAAGAAGGAGAGAAAGAGTCTCAAATAGTGCAGACCCCAATGTGGGGCTTAAACTCATGAACTGTGAGATCATGACTGAGCCAAAGCTAAGAGTCAGACGCTTAACCAACTGAGCAACCCAGGCTCCCCTAATCTTGATTACTTTCTATTACTCTGTCTTCTAGGTCATGGATTCAGTCCCCTGTTTCTTCCAACCTGTTCATTCCATCAAGCATATTTCTCATTTGCTTTATTTATATTTATTTTTATATATTTGCTTTATTTATATTTATTAAAGTGTTTATTGAGCCCTTTAACTCTGCTATGTTATTTCTTATCTCTTAATGGTCTCACTGATTCCTCCACTCTTTTCTCAAGTCCAGTGAGTATCTTTATGATTATTGCTTTAAATTCTCTATCAGACATGTTACTTATATCTGTTTTGCTTAGATCTCTGACCATGGCCTTTTCCTATTCTTTCATTTGGGACACATTTCTCTGTACTCTTATTTTCTCTAAGTGTTTGTGCTTGTTTCTCTGTTAGGAAAGTGAGCTATGTGTCCTATTCTTGAGGGTAATGGTTTATGAGGAAGAGTTCTTGTAGTGTACTATCCCCGGTTCCCTAGGGCCTGGTGCTTCTGGGAGTGTCTCCAAAGTGTACTGCCTATGCTGTGCTGTTGTGTCCTGGCTGCTTTATCCTTCATGCCAGTTTATTTGTCCCTGGAGGGGTCTTTCCATGAATGCTGCCTCTCTGGGATACACTCTGAGTCCAGCAAATAACCTCCCCACTGTGTGCCCCATGCTTTTCAGATCACTTTTTTCACAGTGTATGTCCATGGGCTCTTCGCCCTGCCTCTTCTCTAAGAGCAGCCCCAGTGCCCTCCCACAGCTAAGCCTACTGGCATTTAGGATTTCAGGCTGGAAGCCCTGCAGGTTGTAAGAACTCACAAAAATCAGCCCCTCTCACTTTCCAAGCCAATTTCTCTGGGGATTAGTTTTCCCAGTGCACTCCCATGCGTACTCGTTGGCCTCGTGTTCTTCTCCATGACTGTGGCTCCCTCTGCACTGCAGCAGCCATAATCCATTTCTTTCCCAAGCCACATCACCACACTTCCTACATTCTTTGATGTGGCCTCTTCTCTGCAGTTAGTTGTGGAGTTTGTTTTGCCAGTATTCAGGTGAATCTCTGGATTATTTAGGGTGATTTGACAGTTATCTAGTTTTATTTGTGGGATGAGGGAATCCTAGGGTCCTCTTACTCTGCCACCATCTTCCTTGACCCCAATTTCCTTCCTTCTCTTTTAGAGAGAGAAAGAGAGAGCATGAGTGTGGGAGAGGGACAGAGGGAGACAGAGAGAATCCCAAGCATGTTCCACACTCATTGTAGAGCCCAACATGGGGCTTGGTCCCATGACCCTGGGATCATGACCTGAGCTGAAATTAAGAGTCAGACTCTCAGCCAACTGAGATACCTAGGCGTACCTCTTTTTCTTTTTCTTCTTTCTTTTTCTTTTTCTTTTCTCTTCTTTCCTTTCCTTTCCTTTCCTTTTTTTTTTTAATGAAAGGATCTGAGAGACATATTCAGTAACATGATGGAGTTTTGGGTCATAACAACTTGATTGAGAAAATTGTCCACATCTTTTTCCAACCCCATATTCAGCCATATCATGTTGAAAAGTTGAAATTGACAATAATGGAGAAGTTACATCACAGAAATCACCAAATGTTACAAATCAAGTCTTCCACTCTTCCCCCACCTGGAGCCAGTTGCTAAACATTTATTATCACAGTACTATATACGTAAAATCTCCTAATGTAAGGCTTGAAGGGTGTCTACATGTGTACTCTTCTAATCTAAATTTGGGAAACATTCTTAACAGAAAAACTATAACTGGAAAACAAAAATCAAGTATTTGTTACTCCTTTAAGTTCCATCAGCTGATGCCTCATAATTGTTTTAGGTGCATACATGTTTACTATTGTTATGTTTTCTTGGAGAATTGACATAATGGAATGCCTCTCTCTATGACAATCCCCCTTTTTCTGAAGTCAGATTGGTCTTAAATTGATCAAACTATTCAAACTTTCTCTTAACGAGTATTAGACTAGTATATATTTCTCACTCTTTTAACCTAAGTTTTTTGTTTTTTTTTTTTATGTAAGGTGGGTTTCTTAAAGACAACATATAGCTGAGTCTTTTTTATCCACTCTGACAGTCTGTCTTGTAATTGGTATATTTATACCATTCACATTTGAATTTATTATTGATACAGTTAGATTAATACCTACCATGTTTGTATTTGTTTTTGATTTGTTGCGTTTGTTCTTTGCCCCCTCTTCTGCCTTTTTTCTTTTTAATTGAGCATATTACATGATTCTACTTTGTCTCCTCTTTCAATATATCACTGTAATGTTTAAAAAATAAATTTTAGAGGTTGCTCTATCGTTTACAGTCCACATTTTTAACTAAGCCTACCTTCAAATAGCATTATATTGCTTCTGGTGAAGTACAGGTAACTCTTATCCCTTGTCACTTTGTTGTCATTCATTTGTCCAAAAGCTGTAATTACTCAATACATGGTTTCTGATTTTACCTTGAAGAAAACAGGTGTGTGTTAGATAAGTTAGGAATATTTTTTTTAATTACCTCTATTTATCTTTCCTGATGCTCTTCTTGTTTTGTGTGTGTAGATATAAAGTCCTGAATACATTATTTCCTTCTGTCTGAAAATTTTCCTTCATGTTTCTTTCAGGGCAGATGTTGATGGATTCCCTCAGTTTATATTTATTATGGAAGTCTTTATTTCTTCTTCACTTTTGAAGGACAGTTTCTCTCATTGTAAAAATCTAAGTTAGTGGGGTCTTTTTGCTTTGTTTTGTTTTCTTTTTCAACATGTGAAGTATTTTATTTTGCTGTCTCCTTGGTTGTATGATTTCTGATGAGAAGCCTACTGTAATTCTGAGCTTTGTTCCACTGTAGATATGAAAGGTGTTCTATCCATGCCCCTGGGTTTTTTCAAGATTTTCTCTTTGTCTTTGGTTTTTCTCAAGTTGGAATATGATACACCTATGTGTTTTGTGTGTGTTTGTGATTTGTGCTTATTTTTGTTTAGTATTTGTTTTGTTTTGGTGCTTGTCATTAATTTTGGATAATTCTCAGACATTGCTTCAAATATTTCTTCTCTGTTTTCTTATTTAAATTACATATGCTTGTTACATCTTTTGACATTGTCCCACAGTTTTTGGATGCCCTGGTCTTTTTCTTTTTTTCCTCTGTCCTTTTTGAGTTTCATTTTGGGAAATTATTGATCAATCTTCAAGCTCATGAATTCTTTCTTCATAATTGATATCTAGTCTACCTAGGAGTTTGTTGAAGGCATACTTCATTTCTGTTACAGTGGTCTTGATTTCTAGCATTTCCACTTGTTTCTTTATTAATCTCTCTTCTTACATTACTCATCTGTTCTTGCATAGTTTTAGACTGCTTAAGATATTAATCATAATTAGTTTTAATTTTCTAATAATTCTGAATTTTCTAATAATTCTGACATCTGTATCATATCTGAATCTGGTTATGATTCTCACTTTGTTCAGACTATGTTTTCTCTTGGCTTTGTCATGCTCTGTAAGTTTTTGTTGAAAACCAGACATGTTGGATATGGAAATAGGAAATGAAGTAAATAGGCCTTTAATATAAAGGTTTATGTGCTAACTTATTTTATTAATTTAATTATATAATTGATCAATTATTTATATATTTATATGTATTAACAGCTAGGAGTTGGGCTAATATAGCTAGGAGTTAGAGCTTTCCAGAGGCTTCACATTCCTTTAGTGTCCTTATTTTTTGTCTTCCCTTTTGATTCAGACTTCCCTAGGTACTCCTCCTCAGAGAATCTGTGTGTTTTAGCTCTTTGTGTTGCCATCCATTGTTATTATACTGGAAATCTGTTAGTGTGGTGGTAAGGTATGGGGGAGGCTGAGTGTTCTATAATTTTCCACTTAAACCTCAGTCCTTTTGAGGCCTGTGTTTCAAACCTTGATGTTCCTAAATATTTTCCCAGTGATATAGTTTTCTTGTTTTTTTTTCCTCCTTGCCCCTTATTTCTTGAATCTGTGTTCCCTGAGTATTTTTTATCTCTATCAATTAGGTGAGACTGGAGGGAGCTAGGTGGGAGGAATTCCCTCCCCCAAGCCTGGCTTTGATCAAAGACTTTCCTCTGGAAAACAGGCATTTGCTATGGAAAGTGGTCTTGGCTTGTTTTGCTGTTGTTTCTCTTTTGTTCCCCCTGCCAGAGACACAAGAGGATCTTCCTAGGAAACAGCATAAGAGCTTAGTGGTGTTCTGGAAGAAAAAGTCCCTCCGAAGTATGGCTGCCCCTGTAGCTTCTCATTCTCTACTTGTGCATAATCAGTCTCCAGCAATTCATCAAAATCACAAGTAAACATTTCTACCACTTTATTGTTCCATGTAAGCAGATTTCAATTGACCTTTCTTTTGTGAGGCACCCTTCTCTCCAGATTTTGGTCTGATGGTTTGTAGCTTGATGGATTCAAGAAAATTATTAATTTTTAATTTGTATAGCTTTTTCTTACTGTAAGGATTGAAGTGATGATTTTTAATCTCTTTACATGAAAGAGCTGAAACTGGAAACTGTATGATAGAAAAAAATGATTGAGTATATAAAAATAGAAAGCTTTAGAAGAACAAAAGCATAGAAAAAAATTTTAGTAAGACTTAATTTTTGGAAATATCTATTTGCAACCTAGATGATAACTGTATAACATATACCTATGTAATATAAGAAGTCCTACTGATGCACGAGATAAAGATGAGTTAGTAATGTGATCAGTTCACAAAAAGCAAACCAAGTGGCCAATAAATACATGAAAAATTAAATTAATAGCTAAGGAAATACAAACAGTAGTAACAATGTTTAAAAATTAATATTCAAAAACCTGGGCACTCATGTTCTGGTAGAAATATGAATTGTTACAACCAATTTTGGAAAACCTGGCAGCAATCATTAAAATAAAAAGTCCACAATTCCTTAACTGTATACTACCCAATGTTCTATAACTATTCTATGGAAATAAAAGTAAATCAAGGTGTGCACATGGAGGTTGATAACATGTAACTTTGTTTTCTTTAATGTTTATTTTTGAGAGAGATAGAGAGAGAGAGAGAGAGTATGAGTATGCACACACACGGGAGGGGCGTAGAGAGGGAGACAGGAGATCCAAAGTGGGCTTTGTGCTGACAGCAGAGAGCTAGATATGGGCTCGAACTCATGAACCATGAAATCATGACCCGAGCTAAAGTCAGCCACTTAACTGACTGAGTCACCCAGGTGCCCCTGTAGCGTGTAACTGTTATAAAGTGAATACTCAGTACAGGGAAAATGCTTAAATAAACTATAAAGAGCCAAACTGTACGATATTTTACACTTATTTAAATAAACAAATGAATTGGAACTATACCACTTTACTTGGAGGAATTGCCATAAAGTATTTATGAAGTGAAAAGTGGAATGTAGAAAAGTATATTTAATATGATTCAAATATTGAAAAATAGTAAAAAGAAACCTATATACTTATATCAATATAAAGTTTTTTTAAGTTGTAAATTATTTTTATGGTATAATTTTTTATGCAAAATAATTGAGCATAGAAAAGTTTTAAAAATTACTTTGTATGCATGGAAATAAATGCTTGTATAAGTTTGAATAAGCAAGATGAGACATTTGGAAAGATAGATATAAAGCCATTGACATGGGTTGGCTCAGAATATGGGAGAGTGGAGGAGGTATGGAGCAAAAGAAAAATGTTTTCTTCATATATCTTTGTATTTCTTCACTGTTTTCAAGCTTAAATTAAAGTATTAATTTGAAAAAAATCAAATATACAAGCTATGAAGGAAAAAAAACACTAATATACTGTCATAGAGATTTAACTGAGTATATCAGTCTGGATTTTGTGAGGATAATAGTCACAAATATGATAGGAATAAGGCATTTAATACAGGAATCAAGTGTTAAATAGCTTTAAGAGTAGCTAAGGGAGTGGTACTCTGTAAGACTGTATCTGGAAGATCGGAGGAAGTTACTAGCCACTTGAGCAAAGCCACTGAGGCAGATCCCCCAGTTCTCTCTAGAAAAATGTTGTTTATTTCACTTATGGCTTAACAGACTGGACTGTCTGAACAGAGGACTATCTTAACAACAGTTCCTCTCAGTCATAGGCTTGGTTAGTCATAGTTCCAACCTTAACCAAGTTGATGCAGCACAGTCTAGTACAATCCACTTTTTTTTATCAACATGGCATTCATACAATTCTTTTAAACTTTCAAATCAAGATAATCACCACATCATGCTTTTGGCTAACATAATGTAACACACACACACACACACACACACACACACACACACACACACAATCATGAAGTGGCAGCACATCTTGTAAGGAACTAAATCCACTGCTGTATTATGTTGGTTAGAAGCACATCACTGACTGCAGTCCATGTTCAAAAGAAGTAGATTGCACAAGAGCATAAATATCAAAGGGTAGGGTTCATTGGAGGCCATCTTAAGAAGTCTGCTTGCCACATTGGGCATAATTGTTTCTGCCACCATTGTGTATTCACAGCCCAATTGTATCAATCACCAGTTTTTTTGGTGTAATTCCAGGGAATAAGGAGTTCAAAGTGACCAGGTGGCATTCTCAGCTCTTAGTTTAATAGAACTATTGTTTTATCTCCTTGTGGAATCATTTCATTAGGAACTAAGATCTCTAAGTGAGCAGAAACCTTTTGAACAGGAAAAGCAAACTCAAATCCAGCTCAAGTGTCTATTCCATTAAGAACAAATCACTGCCCCCTCTGTGAAAGAAATGTAATTAATTTGTCATTGTACAGCTCTCTGGTCACTCTGGAATACTGTTATACCAGGGGCTCATGGTTTATTTCTACTATTGGAAGGTTGGGTGCTCAGCATTGATAAAAACAGATCAACTTTCTTAAGTGGATGCCCATATTGATGAGTGTATCTGTTCCCACTCTTGATTTTAGAACTAAGAGCATGACAACAGAGTGGCTTGAGATACCCACTGTAGATGTTTAAACAGCATCATTCACCTGATCTCATAGGCCCCCTTTTTGAAAAGTGGATCGCTGTGCTGTTTTGTGTCCCTAAGAATTTGTTTTAGCTCAGAACGAATGTCCATTAACACCTAAAATGTTTGGTAATTTCTTTCCCTAAAGCAGAAATAACCTGACAAATGGCTGCAGGTTCTTTTGGAAGGAAGTAAATGAGTAATTTACAGTATGCACTTATGGCATTATAGCAGTATCCTTCCTCAAGGAGGTCAAGCAGGCCTCCTCTTCACTTAAGGTGCCCTGAGTCTTCAAAAACCACTCAATTCTGACAAGTGGATAAGAACCACAACTCTTGTAGCATTACAAGTTAGGCCCTATTTACCAGTCCTAAAGGATTTTGCTTATACAAATAAAATAGACTTGATTTAGGAGGCTGTTCATCTATACTAGTCCTAGGAATATAATTAGCCACAGAAAAAGATCTCTACATGTCAAACTGTATGACTACTGCTCCATCCCTGCTACTCATTATGGTAACCATGGCCATCTCAACCCTGGTAGTTAAGTACCAGTGAAGTTAAATGCATCACATGGCTCCTGTCACTTCAGAATAACACCATCCACATTGTATTTTGGGAGTCCATTCCACTGATAGCCTTCCCCACTATCATTTCTCATATGGAAAGAATAGTCATTGAACAGTCTTTCAAGGTTAAATGTCTCTCCCTCATCAATGTATGCCTGAAAATCTTGAAGTAGAGGGTGGGTATGATTCATGGAACACAATAAAACCATTCCTATCTCTATAAGCCTTTGGATACTACCTTCTTCAGTTTATTTTGGCTACCAGAGATACTCATTTAAAGTCAACCAATATAACAAGTTGTCACAGTTATTCCCAATTGTTCAGGGTAGCACACTGAATTCAAAATCACTTGTTAGTGATTTCTATAAACCCAGATGAATACAGCAATGTATTCCTTCCTCCTGTTCTAACATCCTCAGAATAAATTCTCAAAAACATCTCCCTAGTCTTCACTGATGTAAGTTGTCAAAATATTGCATGTCTTTTGATGTGTATGACGTCTCCTCCAAAGACTTGGTCTTTTTTTTCAAGGTGTGAGTCCAGATAAATGTTAAAAATCAATGAGTGGTAATGGAGTGGGTCTCTGTGAAAATGAGCATTTTCCTATAAGGCTACAGATTCTTTAGTAAGAGGGGGTAAATATGCTCAGACAGAGGAAGTTTCTATTAAGTGGAATTTGTGGATTCACGATCTCCAGGTTCATTGGGATCTATCTAAATATCCCTATCTTAATCTTTAGGGTTCCATTCCTTCCCAATTGATGTCACTCACATACACACACACACACACACGCACACACACACACACACACTTAAAAGAGACCTTGAGAAATTAAGGATTTGATTAACACTCTAGTTGAGTCACTTGCAGTATTCAGATTTTAGATTCAATTTTCAGAAATTTCAAACCTGCAAGTTTATCAATAGGTCATCTTCCAATATAGTCATAGATGTCTCTGGTTCCTTACCCAAGACTTGGTATGGGAATTTAAAGGCTTCACTTCACTATTTTTTTCCAATTTTTTTCAGTGCATTTAAAATAGTCAAATATCCCCTACCCAATACAGCCATCATTATGTTCCATATTACGATGGTAGTGTTGTTTTTGTTTTTAGGTAGGTACTTAGTCACCCAAAGCTGTAGAACCCTGACTCCAGGTGATTCCATGTGTTAATTTAAGATATTTTACAATTGTAAATCATAGTCTATATCTAATTTATCACTGACAGTGAGGTTATTAATGCTTTTCAGTCTAATTACATTATAGAACAAATTCTAAGTTCACATCTTCAAAATTATGTTCCCCTGGATCCACTTTTAGTACCAAAAGTCTGTGTCAGTCTGAGTTTGTTCAGGAAAACTGAGACAATGCAAGTAGTAAAGGAATGAGGGGTTTAATATAGCAATTAAAGTTTATACACATGTGTGTAGCTGGTAGTGATTTGTCTTGAAGGCTGTAGTTGGCAGTCAGAGAAACTCATTAATCATTTCATTGTGAAGTACTGGCATGAGTGAAAAATCTTGCAGGATGTTCATGAAGTTATGCACATGAAACCTCAAAGTGGGAACTCATGGAGAGGTCTGAGCAAGCACCACAGTGAAAAAAGTCATCATGTTTGTTTCTCATGGCCTGACAGACATGAGCTTCTGCCTCATGTCTGCCTTCCAAATAATTTGTGAGGTCTCCTAATTGACAAATTCAAACAATGAGGGGCATTCTGTGAAACAGATTTCCTAGACTTGAATGGAAGTAGTAGCTGTGTGTTAGGTTGTCAACAGATAATCTAGAACAACTTAGTTCATTCTTGTTTCTGCTATGGCTGTCTAAATGCCCAAACTCTAAAATGTCTAGGCATCCTCAGAAATTCAACCCTCCATATTAGGGTGTTGAGTTCAACCCCAGTTTTTGAGTGCTCTGTGTCATATATTATATACTAAAATATGGGATACAAGAATGAGAATACCACATTTATTCAAGATCTCATAGGTTAGCAGAAAAGAAAAATATAGTGACAAAAAGGTGATGTTTATTTGTGGGATACTACAATAATGGTGTAATTCAGGGTTCAATGAAATAAAATGGATTTTCATTAGGTGAAAAAAGGGAACGTCATTCTAAAGTAAAAGAACAGGATGTGAAAATTTACTCTAAAGGATGAAATGTTTAGAAGAAATGCAAGTAGATTTGCATGGCTGGGAATGAAGAGTTCAAAGACACAATAATGGAGATGAACGTGGAAAGGCAGACAGAGGTAAAGTCAGGAGAAACATATACAAGAGGTTTAACTATTTTCTGTAGGAAATTGAAATGAATAAAGAGATTTAAACCCTGAGGACGTGTTTTGTAAAAAAAAACCACTTTTATAGCAACATAGTGGAGGAATTGGAGTGGGTCAAGGCTAGAGATAGAAAGATATGTTAGAAAGCAATTGCCATAGTCAAGGTGAAAATTACACAAATACTATGGTAGTTGAAGAGGAGGGAATGGTTTCAACAGGAGGTTCCACTTAATTTAGTGACTGATAGATGGGCTATGGAGATGTGCAGAGAGATATTCTGGCATAACCTTTCTACTTCTGGCTTGGTTGACCAAATTAATAGGTAAAGGCCATTTGCTAAAATAGGAGCTCAAACTAATGTGTTCTTTGTAAGAACTAAACTATGGAAAAATATCTTGATGCATTTTATTAGTTTGAAATGGAACTATTTTTAGAATTATAAAATGTACAAAATGTTCCTGTGTCTCTATGGTACATGAAAAGAACATAGTTTAATAATGTCCAAATAAGAAATGTAATGTATGTGCAAATTTAGCTACTCAACATGACTTTTCATATCTATCAATTAGAAACCCTTGTAAATAGTATGCTGTAAATGTCAGATCAAGGTATATTATATCCATTTCCTTTTTTCTTCTATCCCTCTCTTTCTTCATTAATTTGTAAATTCTGAGTTTACAGTTTATATCTTCATCATAGTTTTCTTTCCACAATAACTCACATATTTCTATTCCTGAGTATACTTCCTGAGTAAAGGAATCCTTTAATTAATCAAATGGGAATTACGGCATTATCAAAAAGCACTGATTACAACATTAGATTAGGGTTAGGAGACCTGTGTCCTAGACTTAATTCTCTCACTTCGGCCAGTGACTTAATTCTCTTTGAACTGCAGTTACATTATTTAAATAATTGGCTACTTCTGCTTTTGCACTTATAATTACATTTTTATGTATATATTTTCCAGAATTCCCTACTGGATGCAATAAGCAATGTATCCTAATCATTTTGTATTCCCAACATTTGGTCTAGTACCAAGCATATGGTAGAGACCCAATGGATGATAATTGAAAGATTAAATAATAATCAAGAGTGTGAGGGAAGGTTAAGATTTGGAAGGTGGAGTCAAAACAATATCTTGAGGGTCTATAGTACCTAAGATGAAGAGAAGACCAAAAACTGAGGCTTGAAAGAATAATCATAAATCAGTGGTAAAGCCAGGGGTGAGTTTGGAATACCTCAAGTGTTTGGAATACCTCCAGTAGAGCAAGTCAACTCTTGGGATCAAAAGATAAAAGTAGGCTTAATCCTGAGCAAGACCTATTTGCATCTGGTCTATTTTGACCAATTGTTCTAGGTTTGAGAACCTCAAGTTCTAGGTTTGAGAATATAATGTAAGAAATAATTAGTTGGAGACTCACTACTTCTAGGTTGTCACCATTTGGTGAGTGGGGGGTGGTGATGGTGATAGAGTAACATAGTTAATAAATTAGATTATATTGTTTTTCTTTAAACTTTAATTTCAAATCTATTCTTCAGAGTCAGAATCATTTTGAGGTTAAAAATCCACCTTCACTTCCACCAATACTTGCTCAGGTCATGTCTTCATAAGGGTGCCTGGCTGAGGCATAAGAATCTACCCCAAGCTCTGATTGCCAAGTCATGGTCCTGGAAAGAGGAGAGGGGGAAGGCAGACACAGAAAGAGCTATGCTTTTTAGTTGATCTGTCCAACAGAAAAAGCTTTTTCTTTTTTGAAGTTTATTTATTTTTTGAGGGAGACAGAGACAGAGAGAGTAACCGGGGGAGGGAAAGAGGGAGAGGGGGAGAGAGAATCACAAGCAGGGTCCATGCTGTCAGTGCAAAGCCCAATAAAGGGCTCAAACTTGCAAACTGTGAGAGCATGACCTGAGCTGAAACTGAGTCGGGTTGCTTAAGTGACTGAGTCACCCAGGTGCCCCCAGCAACTTTTTTCTAATTTATTTTAGTTTAAAATTGTTTTTAATGTTTTACTTATTTTTGAGACAGAGACAGAGCATGAGCAGGGGAGGGGCAGAGAGAGAGCAAGAAACAGAATCTGAAGCAGGCTTCAGGCTCTGAGCTGTCAGCACAGAGCCTGACGTGGGGCTTGAACTCACTGCAAGATCATGACCTGAGCCCAAGTCAGTCGCTCAACTGACTGAGCCACCCAGTCGCCCCAAATTTATGTTGGTTATAAACAGTACGGTTCTTGAATTGAATTTTTGCCTTATTGAGATATCACTTTAAATTTCTTCTCACTTTGACTACCCTGAGATACTGACAATATTTTCTCAACAGCTAATCCTTTGTTAGATCAAAATAGTTCTAACTTGAGTTTTGTATTTTCCTGACTGAATTGTTTCAAGTTTTCCAAGCGTTCTATGTACCATTGAATTTCCTAGAAGTTCACACTCTTATTTTTCTTCCTCTTTTTAGTCTTTAGTTTTGCAAAGATCTCCTTAAAATACTTATGTTTGAAATGCAGCTCTATTTTTTACTAGTGCTATGACCTTGGACAGTTATTTAATCTCTCTTTGCCTCAGTTTAGTTATATGAAAACATTAATTACTTCACAAATGTTTAGTGAACACCTTCCACATATTACACAATCTTCTAGGTGGTTGAGAAACAGCAGTGACAAATAAAAAGTCCTTTTATATTATGGAAATTGCATTCATTGTTTTTTCTTTTGTCTGTTTATTTTTTCCTTTTGTTGTTTGTTTGTTTTTAATTTAAATTCAAGTTAGTTAACATACAATCTCGACCTGGAACCCAGTGATTCATCTCTTACATTTGACCCCCAGTGCTTATCTCAAAAATTACCCTCCTCAATGCCCATCACCCATTTAATCTATCCCCTCACCCACCTCCCTATCCAGCAACCCTGTTTGTTACCTGTATTTAAGAGTTTCTTATGGTTTCCCTCCCTCTGTTTTTATTTTATTTTTCCTTCCTATTTCCCATATTTATCTGTTGAGTTTCTCAAATTCCATATATGAGTGAAATCCTATGATATCTTTATCTGACTTATTTCGCTTAGCACAATACACTGTAGATCCATTCATGTTGTTGGAAATGGCAAGATTTCATTGATGAGTAGTATTCCATTGTATCTGTGTGTGTGTGTGTGTGTGTGTGTGTGTGTGTATGTATACATGCACACACACACACACCACTTCTTTATTCATCATGGATAGACATTTGGACTCTTTCCATAATTTGGCTATTGTTTATAGCACTGGATAAATATTGGGGTGCATGTATACCTTTGAATCAGCATTTTTGTATCCTTTGGATAAATTCTTAATAGTTCAACTGCTGGGTTGTAGGGTAGTTCTGTTTTTAAATTTTTGAGGAGCCTCCATACTGTTTTCCAGAATGGCTGTGCCAGTTTACCTTCCCACCAATAGTGCAAAAGGGTTCCCCTTTCTTCGCATCCTTAGCAACATCTGTTATTTCCTGAGGTGCTCATTTTAGCCATTGTGACAGGTGTGAAGTGGTATCTCATTGTGGTTTTGATTGTATTTTCCTGATGATGAGTGCTACTGAGCATCTTTTCATGTGCCTATTAGTCATCTAGATGTCTTTTTTGGAAAAGTGTTTATTCATGTCTTCTGCCCATTTCTTTACTGGATTATTTGTTTTTTGGGTGTTGATTCATTCTTAGGATATTTCTTAGGATACCATACAAATATGGTATATGTGTATGATATAGAAATGATAAATGCTATTAGTTATGTGTGTGTGTGTGTGTGTGTGTGTGTGTGTGTGTGTGTATATATATATATATATATAAATATATGTAGGAAGATGATGTCCAAAGTAGTCAAAATGTATCAGACATATTCTCTCATAATGCTGAATACATAAGAATTAAAACCTTCTTACAACTGAATGAACAATATTTCTTTTAATGTAGCATAAAATTGTTTTAGTAGCTGGTTTAATCATTGCTCTTGTTAAGGTTAAGGTCAGCTGATACTTTCAGTTATTAGTTTAAAAAAATAATACTGAGTGCTCTTAGTAGTTAACATGAAACTGATTGGTGTGTAGAGTACAAGGCTATGGAAAAGACCAGAACCTATTGTATGTATATGTAGGGCTAAGTTTCCATAACATTGCCTCTGCCTTACTGAGAGTTCTTCTTTTACTCTTCTTGCCTTTGATCTCCTGTCCACTCTCCCCAGATGAGTGGTATGCTGGAGCCAACTTGTACCTACCTGCTATTCAGCTGACAGTTAAAAATTCAGGAATTTCACAGGCTGGTTGAAAGCTACTTTTGGTGGCTTAAAATGGCCATGGTGTATTTACACAGAAATCCAAATCCTACACATCAAAACATTTTTTCTTTTTAAGACAACTTATCAGCACATTATTCAAAACAACAATACTCGACCAGTGTTTCATTATTGTGTTTTAGTTGCCAATTGAGCTTTGCTTGAATATTTACTAATAATTAGGCTTTTGGCTGGTACATATTCAACTGTATCCTCCATCTAAGATGTTGGTATTTTTAATAATCTTAATTCCAATATAGTTAACATAGAGTATTGTATTAGTTTCAGGTGTACAATGTAGTGGTACAGAAATTCCATACATTACTCAGTGATCACTCATTATGATAAGCATATTCTTAATACTCTTCACCTATTTTACCCTTTCCTCCCACCACCTCCCATCTGGTAACAATCAGTTCTCTATAGTTAAGAGTCTCTTTTTTGGTTTATGTCTTTTTTACTTTGTTGATTTGTTTTATTTTTTAAATTCCACTTATGAGTGAAATCATGTTATTTGTTTTTCTCTGATTTGTTTCACTTAGCTTTATACTCTCTAGCTCCATCCATGTAGTTGCAAATGACAAGATTATATATATATATATATATATATATATATATATATATATATATATATACACACACACATACATACACACACACACATACACACCACATCTTCTGTATCCATTCATCAATTGATAGACAATTGCTTCTATAATTTGGATATTCTAAATAAAGCTGCAATAAACATAAGGGTACATATATCTTTTTAATTAGTGTTTTCATATTCTTTGCATAAATACCCAGTAATAGAATTACTGGATCACATGGTAATTCTATTTCTAAGATTTTGAGGAACCTCCATACTGTTCTCCAGAGTGGCTACACCAGTTTGCTTTCCCACCAGCAGTGCACGAGTGTTTCTTTTTCTCTGCATGCTCACCAACACCTGTATCTTATATTTTTGATTCTAGCTATTCTGGCAGGTGTGAGGTGAAATCTCATTGTGGTTTTGAGTTGCCTTTCCTTGATGATGAGTGATGTTGAGCATCTTTTCATGTGTCTGTTGGCCATCTATGTCTTCTTTGGGGAAAAGTTTGTTCATGTCTTCTGCCCATTTTTAATTGGAACATTTCTGTTTTTTGGTCTTGAGTTGTATCAGTGCTTTATATCTTTGGAATATTAACCCCTTTTCAGATATGTCAATTACAAATATCTTCTCCCATTCAGTAAGTTGTCTTTTGTTGATTGTTTCCTTTGCTGTGCAGAAGCTTTTTATTTTGATGTAGTCCTAATAGTTTATTTTTGCTTTCATTTCCCTTATCTCAGGAGACTTTTCTATAAAAAATGTTGCTCTGGCCAATGTCAGAGAAGTTACTACCTGTAATCATTATTATGATTTCAGGTCTTATATTTAGGTCTTTAGTCCATTTTGAGTTGATTTTTATGTATGGTGTAAGGAGGTGGCCCAGTTTCATTCTTTTGCATGTAACTGTCCAATTTCTACAACACTACTTGTTGAAGAGACTTTTTCTCACTGCATATTATTGACTCCTTTATCAAAGATTAAGTGACCACATAATAGGTTATTGACAGAATATTTTTTTAAAGATAAAAATATTTTCAAAGCATAAAAAAATAAAGCTATCATGGTGGGAGTTCCTAAGAACTTTCATGAGCACAAGAATCTTTGTTCTTGTCCCTGATATATCTCACCACCTAGAAGATTGTGTGGTATATAGTAGGTATTCAACACATATTTGTGGAACACATGAATGCCTTACTTGTAATTACTAAACTGAAATACAATGTAGTTAAATAACTGTCTGTGGTCGTGCACCTAGTTTAGAGTGGAGCTGGGATTCAAACACAGTAAAACCTTGGAATGTGAGTAACTTGTTCTGAGAGTGTTCTGCAAGAAAAGCAAATACTTCTAATAAACTTTAACTTGACAAACAAGCAGTATCTTGCAATACAAGCAGTACATGATGCTGAATGTCACATGACCACAACTGAGCCAATGGTTCTTGAAATTTGCTTTGATATACAAGTGCTTTGGATTACAAGCATGTTTCTGGAATGAATTATGCTCACAAACCAAGGTTTTACTGTATTGGCAGGCTTTTTAAGATTTTGTTTGTTTTCCAAAACTAAAGGAATTAAAACAACTGGTGTGTGATTTATTCACATTCCACCCAGGGGTGATACCCTGAGGGAAAGGAAAGAAAGCAGGTAATCCCATCAAATATCCTTGTCAACTAGAACTTAGGCTATACAGAGTCATATAGAGTCATAATATTATTCAAGAGGGGGAGTCTGTGTCTGTTTAGCATTCCTAAAGGAATGCTCCTTGCAGGACTCCCTGTAGGGCACGTGAAGCCTTGGGCAAATATTTTCTGGGGATGTGGGGGTAGGAGCCTTGTTTATATAAATTCTTTGATTAAATAATATATTATAAAATTAATACATGGGGGTATAGTGATCTAATGAAAATTTAGAGTGATGTATAGAAAAATGATACTTAAGTATTAGTTTATTTTCTGATCAGAGCCCATGATGATTCTTCATGGTGGCCAGGCAACATCTGTTTTTGTTGAGATTCAGGAACCATGTTCTTCATGTTCTTTATTTTTCTGGTTATACCATTGTGGAGAGTGCTGCATTATCCATTATGCCACCCATAAATAGGGACTTCAAGGGCGGTGTTAAAGGTTTTTCTGGTACTTTGTTGTTGATAACCACAAATACAAGACTTTCACAGAGTGTATAGAAAAATGTGAATGATATATTATTTCTGGTCTTTTTAAGCTTACTGCTGGGAATTGTAGAGTGTAAGTATAGAAGAACACATATTTCAACTACATGTTCTTTTGAACTCTTCAGGCCTGATATGTAGTATACAGTCTGCAAAAAGGATAGGGTGCCCTGAATTGTGTGCCAGCACTATGGTACACAGGGTAAAGGATCCCTCCCTCCACCATTCTGTGGTACTGAAGTTCAAAGGCAGAATCATGGTCAGGACACAGACAGTTGAGAACTGACAACATAGGCACAAACCAGTAGCTGAAGTCTGAGGGTCATTGCTAGATTTTCAGAAATCCATAGCTATCACCTTGCCCTATGTCTGACATGAATGATAGTCACACAAAATCATTGTGTAAGCACAGTTATGGTGGCCAGATCTCATGATATTGAATAAAAGAAATATCATGCTGGCCAGTGGGAACAATCTGCTGGCTCCAGGAAGTCCCAGACACCGGAGGGGAACTTAAAAAAATCTATAGAAGACATTTCTAGCAAAAAGACCCAGAAAGGGTCTGGTCCTGGCCAAGTTCCGGGTCTTAGCCAGTCCCAGGCATTGGAGTGAGACAGAAGTTTTGATGTAGGTGTTTCTGGTGACCAGGATTCACGTAAGACCAGGTTTGACCTTAGGGTACCCTGCCTGAATGGTCAACTCCAGACAATTCTAGACACTATATGGAGACTTAGAATTTTCTAGTGAAGGGAATCCAAAACCCAGAGTCCTGTGAGGGACCTGTACTAGGGGAGGGGCTCTGCTTGGTAGGTCTGAGAGTGGGAGTTTACTGATAATGAATTATTTAATAAAATCTATGAGGCAGGGCTTCCTGGAAAATGTCATTTAAATGCTACAACTCTGGAATATTAAATTGAGATGTCTCACAATTAAAGCCTTCTTTATGATGTAAATATGGAATATATATGCCATATGAAGTAACTCTGTGGACTTCACTTGTAGAAATTTCATCTATTATTCCATGCCAATGTTTCACGTGGGACGATAGGACTAGGGAAACTATCCTTGATGTCCTAGGCATCTTTCTGCTTTGTCTGAATCTCGTGTCTCTGTCCTTGAAATTGTTAGTAAAACGGAACACCGGTAAGATCTCTGGTTCACTTAAGTCTGATTTGCCAGTCTGATTTTATATGTTGCTCAGATGGTGAATAGGGTTGATGTTTGGGGGTATTAACCATGAATTTTGTGTTAGATTACTTGCTTCCTCTTCTACTTAACTCAGAAATGTCAAGTGTCTTTTCTTTCAGTGGGAGGTGAAAGGAAGATTGAAGAAGAGGTGTCTAGTTCGTTGTTTAAATTTTTTATTTGATATTGTATATATTGCAAAACGAGCACCACAATAAACCTAGTTAACATCCATAACCATATATAGTTACATGACATTTATTTCATAACTGTAAATTTGTAACTTTTGACCTGCTTCATCTATTTTTTCCTACTTCCCAATCTCTGCCCCTGGCAACCACCAATCTGTCACCTGTATCTTTAAGATTGGGAATATTTGTTTTGTTTTCTTTTTGTTTTTTGTTTTAGATGGCACATACAAGTGAAATCATAAGGTATACAACTTTTCTGTCTGACTTAATTTAACATAATTCCCTCTCTATCTGTCCATACCATTACAAATGGCCAGATATCCTTCTTTCCTGTGGATGAATGATATTTCATTTTGTGCATGTGTATACATGGCTAGGTGGAAAACATATATATGCCACTTAAAAAAATTGAATATAGCTCACACACAATGTTACATTAGTTTCAAATATACAACCTAGTGATTTGACCAGTTTGTACATTGACCAGTTTGTACATTATGCTGTGTTCACCACCAGTATAGCTACCATCTGACCCATGTCATTCCTATTACAATATTATTACCTGAATTCGTTATGCTTTCCTTTTTAGTCCTTTGACTTACTTATTCTATGACTGGAGCCCTTTATCCCCTCTATCCTTGAACTGTTATGCCCAACCCTCTCCCCTCTGGCTTCCATCAGTTTGTTCTCTGTATTTTTTGTGCATCTGTGTGTTTTGTGCTTTTTTTTTTAAAGATTTGATTTATTAATAGAATCATGTGGTATTCGTCTTAGTCTGACTTATTTAAATTTTTTTTTTCAACGTTTATTTATTTTTGGGATAGAGAGAGACAGAGCATGAACGGGGGAGGGGCAGAGAGAGAGGGAGACACAGAATTGGAAACAGGCTCCAGGCTCTAAGCCATCAGCCCAGAGCCTGACGTGGGGCTTGAACTCACGGACCACGAGATCGTGACCTGGCTGAAGTCGGACACTTAACCGACTGTGCCACCCAGGCGCCCCAGTCTGACTTATTTAAATTAGCATAATATCCTTTAGGTACATCTTTGTTGTCTCAAATGGCATAATATCATTGTTTTTTTATGAGTGTGTAATACTCCATTATGTAGATACCAAATTTTCTTTATTCATTCATCTACTAATGGACACTTAGGTTGCTTCCATGTCTTGGCTATTGTAAATAATGCTGCAATAAACATAAGGTGCATGTATCTTTCTGAGTTAGTGTTTTCATTTTGCTTGGGTAAATACCTAATAGGGGGAATTACTGGATCATATGATATTTCTACTTTTAATTTTTTGAAGAAATTCCAGATTCTCTTCTACAATGGATGTACCAGTTTACATTCCCACTAACAGTACATGATGGTTCTTTTTCTTCCAATCCTTGCCAATATGTGTTTATTGTCTTTTCAGTTTAGCCACTCTGACAAGTGTGAGGTGATATTTTATTATAGTTTTTATTTGCATTTCCCTGATGAGTGATGTTGAGCATCATTTCATGTATCTGTTAGCCATCTGTATGTCATCTTTGGAAAATTGTCTATTCAGGTCCTCTGCCCATTTTTTAATAAGATGGTCTTTTTGGTGTTGAGTTGTATCAGTTCTTTATATATTTGGGATATTAACCCCTCATTGGATATATGATTTGCAAATATCTTCTCCCATTCATTAGAATGTCCTGTATTTTTGTTGTTTCCTTTGCTCTGCAGAGGCTTTTTATTTTGATGTTGTTCCAAAGTTTGTTTTTGCTTAATTTTCCCTTGCCTTAGAAGACATATCAAAAAAAATATTGCTATGGCTGATGTCAGAGAAATTACTGCCTGTACTCTATTCTAGGATTTTTTGGAGTCCAGGTATCACATTTAGGTCTTTAATCCACTTGGAGTTTATTTTTGTACGTGGTGTTAGAAAGTAGTCCAGTTTCATTCTTTTGTATGTAGCTGTCCAGTTTCCCCAGCACCATTTATCAAAAG
This sequence comes from Puma concolor, assembly GCF_028749965.1. NCBI lineage: Eukaryota > Metazoa > Chordata > Mammalia > Carnivora > Felidae > Puma > Puma concolor. Next base: position 40,547,728 of record NC_141668.1, on the reverse strand, counting down.
ACTGTCTTTTCCCCCATTGTAAATTCTTGCTTCCATTATCATAGATTAATTGATTATATAATGTAGGTTTATTTCTGGAATCTCTGTTCTCTTCCATTGATCTATATATGTCTGTTTTTGTGCCAGTACCATGATGTTTTGATTACCATAACTTCATAGTGTATCTTGAAATCTGTAATTGTGGTATTTCCACCTTTGTTCTTTCTCAGGATTGATTGGTTTGGCTCTTCGGGGTCTTCTGTGGTTCCATACAAATTTTAATATTATTTGTTCTAATTTTATTGAAAATGCTTTTGATATTTTGATAAGGATTGCAATTAATCAGTAGGTTGCTTTTGGTAAAATGGGCATTTTGACAATTATAATTCTTATAACCCATGAGCATGAAATATCTTTCCATTTGTGTCATCTTCAATTTCTTTCATCAGTGTTTTATGGTTTTTAGAGTATGAGTTTTTCACCTGTGGGTAAGTTTATTTCTAGGTATTATTTTTGGTACAATCATAAACAGTGTTCTTAAAATTTCTCTTTCTGTGACTTCATTGTTAGTATATAGAAACATTACTGATTCATGGGTATTAATTTTGTACCCTGCCACTTTACTGAATTTGTTTATTCTAGTATTTTTTTGGTGGAGTCGTCAGGATTTTCTGTGTATACTATTATATTGTCTATAAAAAGTGACAGTTTAACTTCTTCTTTACCAATATGGATACCACTTCTTTCTTTTTATTGCCTGATTGTTGTGGCTAGGGTGTCCAGTACTGTGTTGAAAACTTGTGGCTATTGTCGACCTCCTTGTCTTGTTCCTCACCTTAGAGGAAATGCTTTCAGTTTTTCACCTTTGGGAATGATATTAGCTGTGTTTTCACATATTGCCTTTATTATATTGAAGTATATTCCCTCTAGCTCCATTTTGTTGAGAGCTCTTATCATGAATGGATGTTGAATCTTGTAAAATGCTTTTTCTACAATTATTAAGATCACATTATTTTTATCCTTCATATTTTTGATGTGGCGTATGAAATTGATTTATTTGCAAATACTGAATCATTCTTGCATCCTGGGAATAAAGCCCACCTGATTGTGAAGAATGATCTTCTAAATGTATTTTTGTATGTAGTTTGATAAAATTTTGTTGAGGATTTTTGCGTCTATGTTCATCAAAGATATTGGCCTATAGTTTTTTTTGTGTGGTGTCTTTGTCTGATTTTGGTATCATGGTAATTCTGGCCTTGAAAAATGTATTTGGAAGCTGTCCTTTTCTTCAATTTTTTGGATAGTTTGAGAAGAATAGATATTAACTCTTACCTAAATGTCTGGTAGAATTCACGTGTGAATCCATTTGGTTCTGTATTTTTACTTTTTGATAGTTTTTTGATTACCTGTTGAATTTTGTTACTTGTAACTTGTTCAGACTTTCTGTTTCTTCCTGGTTAAGTTTGGAAGATTGCATGTTTCTAGGAATCTATCCATTTCTTTTATGTTGTCCAGTTTATTGGCATCTAATTTTTCATAGTATTCTCTTGTAATTTTTTGTATTTCTTTGGTGTCAGTTGTTATTTCTCTCATTTCTGATTTTGAGTGCTTTCTCTTTTTTTCTTGATGAGTCTGGCTAAGGGTTTATAAATTTTGTTTATCTTTTTAAACAATCAGCTCTTGGTTTCTTTCTTTTTTTTTTTTTTTTTTTTTTTTTTTTTTTTTTTTTTTGTCTCTATGGCATACTCTAATCTTTATTATTTCCTTTCTTCTACTTACTTTGGGTTTTACCTGTTCTTTTTCTAGTTCCTTTAGGTGTAAGCTAAAATTGTTTGAGTGTTTTCTTTCCTGATGTAGTCTTATATTGCTATACACTTCCCTCTTAGAACTGCTTTTGCTGTGTCCCAAAGATTTTAGACCATTATGTTTTCATTTTCTTTTGTCTTTGTGTATTTTTAAATTTCTTCTGTAATTGCTTCATTGACCCATTGGTTGTTAAGTATCATGTTGTTTAGTCTCCACATGTTTCTATTTTTTTATACAGTTTTTTTTTTCCTGTGATTTATTTCTAGTTTCATTCCATTGTAGTTGGAAAAGAGGCATAGTATAACTTCAATCTTCTCAAGTTTATTGGGGCTCCTTTTAATGGCTTAATATGTGCTATATTCTGAAGAATGTCCCATGTGCACTTTAAAATAATTTGTATTCTGTTGTTTTGGGATGAAATGTTCTGTATGTATCTGTTATGTCTCTCTGAACCAATGTGTAATTCAGAGGACATTGCTACTGATTTTCTGTCTGGAGGATCTATGCAATGATGTAAGGGGAATTTTAAATTCCCCTCCTATTATCAGTTTCTCTCTTTAAATGTGTTAATATTTGCTTTATGTATTTAGGTGCGCTCCAGTGTTGGATATGTAGAAATTTACAATTGTTATATCCTCTTGTAGGACTGATCCCTTTATAATTATGTAATGTCCTTTGTCTCTTGTTACAGTCTTTGTCTTAACATCTATTTTTCTTCTTTAAAAATTTTTTTTAATGTTTATTTAATTTTGAGAGAGAGAGAGAACACAAGTTGGGGAGGGGCAGAGAGAGAGGGAGACACAGAATCTGAAGCAGGCTCTAGGCTCTGAGCTGTCACCACAGAGCCCAACGTGGGGCTTGAACCCATGAACTGCAAGATCATGACCTCAGCCAAATTCGGACACTTACCCAACTGAGCCACCTAGGCGCCCCGTAATGTCTATTTTTCTGATAAAAGTATTACTACCCTGGCCTTTTTTTTTTTTGACATATTTGCATGTTGTAGTTTTCCTATTCCTTCACTTGCAATTTGTATGTTGCTTAGGTGTGAGATGAGTCTCTTGTAGGCCATATGTAGATTTTTTTTTTTTTTTATGTATCCATTTGCTATTCTGTGTCTTTTGACTGGAGCATTTAAGGCCTTTACACTTAAAGCAATTATCAGGAGGCTTATACTTATTGCCATTTTAAAAACTTGTTTTCTGGTTGTTTTTGTGGTTTATTCCTTCTTGCTCTCTATCTTTGTGACAACTAAATATGTTTAGTGTTTGGTTTGGTTTTTCTTTCTCTCCATTTTTTGAGTATCATAGCTTTTGGGTTTGTGGTTACCATAAGGTTCATATATAAAATCCTAAGTAAATAGTAGTAGTCCATATTATTTGATGGTCATTTAAATTCAAACGCATTCTAAAGAAAAAAAGAGAGAACATTTCTTTCTTTTCTTTTTCTCCTTCTCTTCCCTTTTGGTCCCTTCACATTTTATGTATATGTTGTCATATTGTACATGTTTATTCATATTTTTCTTGTATCTAATTGTGACCATTTCTTTTACCCTTGAAAAAGTTATTTTTTTAAAGTTTATTTATTTTGAGAGAGAGAGAAAGAGACAGTTGCAAGTATGCAGGGACATGGACAGAGAGAGAAGGAGAGATTGAGTCCCAGGCAGGCTCCATGCTGTCAGTGCAGAGTCCAACACAGGGCTCAATCTCAACAACCATGAGGTCATGCATGCCCTGAGACAATAAAGATTTGGATGCTTAACCGACTGAGCCAAACAGGGGCCTGTGAAAAAGTCCTTTTAACATTTCTTGTAAGGCTGGTTTAGGAGCAATAAACTCTTTTATTTTTTGTTTCTCTAGGGAACTCTTTATGTCTCTTTGAAATAACAATGGTAATCTTGCTAGATAGAGTATTATTGGGTGTAGGGTGTTTTTTATTCCTTTCAGCGTTTTGATAAATATATCATGCCTCTTGTTTCTGGCCTGCAAAGTTTCTGCTGAAAAATCTGCTGAAAGCTTCATAAGTTGTCCCTTGAGGGTAACTTTCTGTTTCTCTCCTGCTTTTAAGATTCTTTACCTTTAATCTTTGGCATTTTAATTATTACATGCCATGGTGTGAACCTCTTTGGTTTATCTTATTTGGAACTCTCTGTGCTGCTTATACTTACATATCTATTTCCTTCCCTAGGTTGGGGAAGTTTCAGTTATTTCTTCAAATATGTTTTCTATCCCTTTCTCTCTTCTTCTGGGACCCCCATAATGCAAATGTTTGTTTGCATGATGTTGTCCATGAGATCTGTTAATCCATCCTCGTTAAAAAAAAAAAAAATTCTTTTCTCTTTTTGCTCTTCCAATTGGGTGCTTTCCATTATCTTGTCTTCCAGATTATTGATCCATTCTTCTGTGTCCACTAATCTACTCTTTATTTCCTCTAGTGTGTTTATTTCAATTATTGTATTCTTCAACTTTGATTGGTTCTTTTCAGTATTCTGTCTCTTCATTGAAGGTCTCACTGAGTTCTTCCAGTCTTCTCTCCAGCCCCATGAGTATCTTTATGATTATTACTTTAAATTCTTTATCAGACATATTGCTTATCTGTTTCATTTAGTTCTTTTTGTGAGTTTTTTCCTTGTTCTTTTGAAGCATATTCCTGTCTCCCCATTTTGCTTGACTTTCTGTGTTTGTTTCTATGGAATAGGTGAAATGGCTACTTCTACTAAACTTGAAGTAGTGGTTTTGTGTATGGTGTCCTATATGCAGACAGAATGCTGGTTGGATAGAGCTATGGCTGTATACGCTAGTAACTCTATTAAACAGCAATGTATCTCCATCTCTCTTGCTGTTCTCTTGCCATTATCTCTATCTTTGATTGTTGAGTAGCTGTTCAGTCAGCCATCAATTCATCTTCAGGAGGAATTGCTCTGTTAACAGTTCTAATTGGGTGTGTTCTGTGGAGGAAGTGGGTTCAGAGTCTTCCTATGTTGCTATCTTGAACTAGAATTCCAGCTATGCCACATTTGCCTTATTCATTCATCCATCCATGGACACTTAGGTTGTTTCCTTATTTTGGCTATTGCAAATAATTCTGCAGTGAACATGGGGGTGCATCATCTTTTTGTTAGTGGTTTCATTTTCTTTAGATAAATACACAGAAGTGGAATTGCTGGTATATGGTAGTTATATTTTTAATGTTTTGAGAAATCTCCATAATTTCTCTAGTGGTTGTACCAATATATATTCTACCAACAGGGCACAAGGCTTCCCTTTCCTCCACATCCTCACCAACACTTGGTAGATTTTTTTCTTTTTTCAGACTAGCCATTCTAATAGTTGTGAGGTGATAGCTTAGTGTGGTTTTGATTTACTTTTCTGATGATTAGTGATATTGAACATAATTTCATGTACCTGTTGTCTATCTGTATGTCTTTGAAAAAATGTCTATTCATGTCCTCTGCTCATTTTTAAATAAGATTTTTTTTGCTGTTGTATGAGTTTTTAATATATTTCACATACTAATTCTTTATCAGATACATGATTTGCAAATCTGTTCTCTCATTCAGGAGGCTTTCTTTTTAGTTTGTTGATGGTTTCTTTTGCTATACAGAAGCTTTGTAGTTTGACATAGCCCCTCTTATTTATTATTTTCTTTTGTTACCTTTGCTTCCAAGAAATCAGTGCCACAACCAGTGTCAAGGAGATCACCACCTATTTTTTTCTATGGTTTATGGTTTCAAGCCTTACATTCAAGTCTTCAATCCATTTGATATATTTTTGTGTACAGTCTAAGACAGTGGTCTACTTTTATTCTTCTGCATTTGTATGCCTAATTTTCGCAGTACCATTTCCTTTCCCCATTGTACATTCTTAGATATTTGTCATAAATTCGTTTCCCATACATGCATGAGTTTATTTCTGGACTCTTTATTCTATTGATTTATATGTCTGGTTTTATGCCAATACCATACTATTTAGGTTACTATAGCAATGTAATGTAGTTTGAAATCAGAGTGTGATGCCTGCAGCTTTGTTCTTTCTCAGGATTGCTTTGGCTATTTGAGGTAAGAGGTGTCCAGTTTGTAAATTCAGTATTTTCAGAGATACATGCTATTTCTATTTATATGGCAAGCTGGCACATAAATTTAGAAACAATTATCAATGGTCTTTGTTAAGAATAGAGACAAGGGGCGCCTGGGTGGCGCAGTCGGTTAAGCGTCCGACTTCAGCCAGGTCACGATCTCGCGGTCCGGGAGTTCGAGCCCCGCGTCAGGCCCTGGGCTGATGGCTCAGAGCCTGGAGCCTGTTTCCGATTCTGTGTCTCCCTCTCTCTCTGCCCCTCCCCCGTTTATGCTCTGTCTCTCTCTGTCCCAAAAATAAAAAAATAAAAAATAAAAAAAAATAAAAAAAAAAAAAATAGAGACAAAAGATGTGTAATTCAAAGCATGCATCACGCTATCAAAATAAGCTATGTATTCCTTCTATCCTAACTCTTGCTATGTAAAAAAAAAAAAAAATTATGACAACAAAGCCCCACATGTTATAAATATTTTTTGTGACTACACATTTCAACAAGTTATCTAAGCAGCAGTGTTGATTTGTGTCCATAAAGTATAGCCAGAATCTAAGTGTCTCTGAGTTAGTGACTTCAAAAAGTCAAGGTAATCATTTTTGGACACTTGTACAAACTAAAAGTGGTAAGGTATCTTTTTGAATCCTATAGAATAACTTACTAGTTAGGCTTAACTGATGTATAATGTCCATGTTGGAGAGCTGGCCTGAACAATATTTATTAACCATTATAATTTAATGCTCTTTGCTGTAAATTTATTGAAAAATTACCATATGCTAGGCATTGTTCCAAGAGCTTTCTGCTGAATGTCTCCGTATATCTTCCCAACAACACCTGAGGGGTAAATACTATTATCCCCACTTTACAGATTAAAACAGGTACAAGGAAAATATGTAACTTAGCCATGGTTACATAACTGGTAATTGCTGTGAGTCAAATAGTTCAGATTGATTTCAACCTGGAACCAAACTTGAAGATCAGAATGGATGTGAAATCTCAGAAGTAATAGGTCTTTAATTTAGATAATTTCTCACTAGCTATTTATATCTGGGTCCTAAGCTGAAAGACTGGGTCCCCAAATCCAGAAATGCTAGAAGCATGCAACCAGGTCATTCTCCTTAGCTGTTCATTTTAGGGATATTCAACTAATTATACACACACACACACCTACATATATATGTATATATATATATATATTTTTTTTTTTCTTTCAGACATAATATTCACAGGTTCACACTATATTTTGAACAATAATTTAGAAGGGAGATATGATGGAGCAGTAGGTGGTTGTATTGAGTTGATGAGTTTTGTCTTCCTCTATCATTAATTGGTCAGTCATACTTTATTAACAAATACTTATATAGGAAGTTTTTGATATTTGGTGGAAAATATGATATTATCATAACCATTATACATTTAAAAATAAAGAGAAATAGTTAAGTATGGGAGGGAGGTTGGGTGCCTGGGTGGCTCAGGCAGTTAAGCGTCCAGCTTCAGCTCAGGTCATGATCTCACGGTTCATGGGTTTGAGCCCCGCATTGGGCTCTGTGCAGACAGTGCAGAGCCTGGAGCCTGCTTCACATTCTGTGTCTCCCTCTCTCTCTGCCCCTCCCCCATTACACACTCTCTGTCTCAACAATAAAATAAAAACATAAAAAAAATTTAAAAAATTATGAGAGGGAAGCATATGGATTACTTTCATTATAATTATATAAACCACACTAATAAAATGTGATTGATGTGTGCAAATCTGTGCACTGTTTAATGTATATATCTCAATGAGTTTGGAATTATCATCACTATAGAATTATTACCACCATCAAGACCATAACATATCCACCACCTCCCACAGTTTCCTCCAAACCCTACTATTGTTGTTGTTATTATTTTTGTGATATGGACACTTCACATAAGATTTATCATCCTAGCAACTGTTAACTTCACAGTATAGAATTGTTAACTATAGGCACTATGCAATATAGTAGATCTTTAGTCCTTACTTATCTTACGTAGTTGAAATTTTATACACTTGGGCCATCATCTCTCTGTTTCCACTTCTCCTAAATAACCACTATTCTACTCTCTGCTTCTATGTGTTTGGCTATTTTAGACTCACATGTAAGTGAAATTACAGAGTATTCGTCCTTCTGTCTTAGCTTATTTCACTTGGCATAATGTCCTTCAGATCCATCCATATTGTTGTTAATGGTAGAATTTTCTCCTTTTTCAGGGCTGAATAACATTCCATTGTGTGCATATACTGTATTTTCTTTATTTAGTTATCCATCAATGGGCACATAGGTTGTTTATATGTTGTGGCTATTATGAATGGTGCTGAAAGGAACATGGGAGTGCAGACATTCTGACTTGAATTGTTTGGATAAATCCTTTACAAGTAAGATTCTGGATCATAAGATAGTTCTATGAGTAATTTTTTTAAGGAATCTCCATACTGTTTTCCATAATGGCCATACCAATTTACATTGCCACCAACAATGTACCCAAATTCTGTTTTCTCCACATCTTCACCAACATTTATAGCTTGTCTTTTCAATAGTGGCCATCCTAACAAGTGTAAGGGGATATCTCTTTGTGGTTTCAGTTTGCATTTGCCTGGTGATTAATCATAAATTTGACCATACATCTTAGCGAAAATTGAGCTATTACAACAGTATAAAAATATACATAATTTTAAGTAATGATCATTAAAAGTGACCATAAAACTAAATACTAAAGTATAAGGTTGTAATATATATGTTACACAAGTAAATGTATAATATGTGAACTACAAATAATACAAAGATTTTGTCTTTAATCCCTTCTAAATACTGTGTCTTTATTTATTCAAACGCAGAAGCAGTTTCCCATCAGTTTATAGTGGGTGGATGCTCTGCATTACATTTTAAATGTTGCTCTGGAAACAGGCAATTAGTTATAAACCAGGCCTGCCATTGTCATTTATTGATGAAGAAACACTGATACTGAGTTCCTTCTTTTGTAAATTTGAGATAAGCTGTCCTCCCAAAGACATCAAGATAAGAAGAATCAATGAACATTGTCATTTTGACAGGCCATACTCTCCTGTTAGTTTACACATCTGCTCAAGGAGAGAAAACTATCAGATACTTGTGCTGATAATGATAAACAAGAGAGGGAGTCTTGGGTTGGTATCTGAGGACAGCCTGTCAAGGCTGAGTGGAAACACAGTCATTCTGTTCTAATGAATGTCATTGTCCTACAGGGGGAGCCATGATGACAGTTGGTCCCTCCCTGCCGTTTGAAGCCCTTGCTAATGACCTACCTGTAATTTTCAGACCCATCAACAAGGATCCTACATGCTTTCTCAGGCCAGCAAGGTACTGTGAACTGTTTGCATATATGTGTTTTCAGGACATTATTCCTGTTTTGAAGTCACTCTGTTCTGTTGGAGTAGGAACACCAAGGACAATTCAGTTTAGATGATATGGAAAAAGGACTGCTTCATCTTAGAAGTTGAGAAAAAGTGACAGTTTTTACTATAGGTACTGAAAAAAAGCTTGGAGGAAGGAGAGAAGTATTAAAATAAATACCACTTAATTAACTATAAATCTATATCCAGCATGATTTCAGCCTTTACCAGTACCCATGAAGCCCAACTCATGGCCTCAGTCTCATAAAATACCTCTGTTATTTCCGACTCTTTCTTTTTAGGAAGTCAGCTCTAATATTGGATGAAAAGCAAACATCACTCTATTCTCTGTTTTCTTAACTCTTTTCCCCTTCTTATATCAGAAAAAAATCTAATATTTTTTATTATTACATTAAACAAATACAGACTCAGTCATCAGAACCAATGTGTTTGAACGAAAGGAAGGGATTGTTCTTAAGTCTGATTTTTCTTTTTTTTTTTTAATGTTTAGTTTTGAGAGAGAGGGTATGATTTGGGGAGGGACAGAGAAATAAGGGGTCAGAGGATCTGAAGTGGGATCCATGAGGACTCCACCTCACAAATCACAAGATCGTGACCTGAGCCCAAGTTGGCTGCTGAACTGACTGAGCCACCCAGGTGCCCCTGATTTTTATTATTCATAAAGAAAAGATAATTTTAATAAATGTAAGTTAAAGCCAATAAATGAAGTATAAATATTAACCCAGACATTATTATAAGGGAATTTTAGGCAAATCACCAACTATTTTTACTTATGTGAAATAAAGAGCTAGATGGAAAGGAAGAATTAGAATAAATAAAGAATAAAAAGATCACATAATTATTTGAGACTTTTCCCAGGAAAACAGAAATATTGGTATATTTAACTTGAAAATAACCTATATTTTCCACTTTTAAGCCTATGTAAAAAGACGTGATAGGATAAAGTAGTAAGTGAAAGTGCCTTGCCCAGATTCTGAAACTTAGCGCTAAATAAATGTTGATATATGAATGGTGGTCTCTGACTTCTATTTTTCTACAGATAAAAATTTATGATATGTGTATGTGTATGATTTGTCTTTTATTACTATTCTTAGAGTGTTATAGAACAAAAATGACAAGGATATTGAAAACCCAAAAGTATTTTCATATGGTTTTTATAAGGTAATAAGGATGGTTGTATCATCAGTAGAACTAATGGCATCCACACCATTTGTGAATACTAATTCCATGTTGATCTTGTCACAATCAATTTTGAATGATATAACCTGCTGGGCTTAGTTAGTATAGACATGGCCCATGGAGTGTAAAGTCTTTGAGAATTTGATATAAGGCTAAAGAAAGGCATGCCAAAAAGATCTACAGTATAAGTGTGCTGAAGTTACTTTTGTTCTTTTACATTATTCCCCTCTCACTTGTGTTAATTCTGTTCAGGGGCAAAACATGATATAAAGGAGTAGCCAAGAATTTGTTTTCATGGTGTTTTGGGAAATTACTAAAGTGATTTATTATTTCAACCAACAAACCTCACTACATGGGTTCCATTAAAGATGTGTTTTGTACAAAGATTTAAGTTCATAAAAAATAAAAAAAATCATTCTGAAAAGAATGACGCCAATATGTCTTTTTCCTTCAGATTATTAATATAAATTGATTTATGGTTTTCTGAACCTGGAATTTACTTGGCTTTAATTCATTTTTAATAACATAAAGGAAGAAAACAGCTCTTGCTAAATTATTCTTCCTGTTGTTTAATAAGAGTGAGCACTGCACTATGTTATGGCTCCTGAAAATCCATTAGTCTATTGTGAAATATATAATTATAGACTATTATGAAAATAAGAAATTTTTATTACACATATGCATTTGACAGCCTGCAATTAGTTTAGACTCTCTAATTAACATATGTTTTACTTAATGGTGAGTGATTAGGGATTATCATTTAATTATGGATAATTTCAAATACTCAACTGTCTATTTTTTTGTGAATCTTACAAATAAAAATAAGCATTTGTCAAGAGCAAGAAGAGTGTGCTTTTCAGTTTTGTTTTTGTCCAGTACCAAGAATTATTATGAAATAAGTAGTAATAAAATAGCTTTCCTCTGAGTAAATTGCTGAATATTTTTGCGATATATATCCTATCACATTTATGAATGCTGCTGTTCTTTTGTATGAGTTATTCATGAGTAACTTTGCACATAAAGAAGAATCAATAGCACAGAGAACTATAGAAGTGGTTGTGATTTGCATTAATTGAATACCATTTTTTTTTCCTGAGTAGTTGTTCTAAACACTTGGATTTCATCAATCTACCCTAATTAGAATAATGTTTTTGTATAATCAGGTTACAGACAAATTATACTTTTTAATGTAATAGTACCTGATCATCTTTGAATAGTTCTTTTGTTTTTGTGTAATGTTTTATTAACTCAATAAGTTTTTCCACTTGGTGGTTTTGCTATACTTCACAGATAAATTTCTATGTTTAGAAAAATGTACAAATAGGAAAAACATGAAGCATAAGAATCCACTTCTTCCTCTTATATACCAAATAATACTCCCATCAAAATACAAGTATTTTGAAATGTTCTTGATTATTTGCACTTTCTATAAATCTAGAGTTAGTGTGATCATTTGATATTGCTAAAACCAGAATATCTTTATTGAGGTTTATAAGCAAGGGAAAGATATTTAGTAATTTCTTGGTAATATCCGCCTTGGTATTTAGGGTTTAGTTTGCATTTTTGACAGAATACATAGCTTAAAAAAAAACAAACAAACCCACATATTACAAAATATAAGTAGAGACTATAATTAAGTTTGAGCTGTGTAGATGTTTGCTCTAAGTAACTAATGCCCTAAAGCAGATTTTTAAAAAGTGAGGGTGAGGAGTGAGAATGATCTAACATGGTTGTGTTTGAAATATAAGTGGTCAAGATAACTGTTGCTTCACTGTTTTGAAAAAAACCTCAATGAGAATGCTAGGTGAATGGCATGTACTGAGTAACTCATTGGGGTGGGCAGAGTAACGGCCCCAGAGATCTCCATACCCTAATCCTGGAACCTGTGAATATGTTACTCTTTAGGCAAGGAACTTTGCAGATGTGATTAAGTTAAGGTACCATGAGATGAAGTGATTATCCTGGATTTTGATGGTAGGTCCAATGAAATCACAAGTGTCTTTATAAATGGAGGAGGGAGGCAGAAGGGTCAGAGGGAGATGTGACTAAGGAAAAGTAGTCAAGAGATAGGTGTGGTTCCTTTGAAGATTTCTAGGAGCAATGGAATGTGGGTTGTTTCTAGGTGCTGGAAAATGTAAGAAAATAGATTTAGCCCAGAACCTCCAAAGAGGAATGCAGCTCAGCCAAAACCTTTGATTTTAGCCCTGAAAAACCCAGGTTAAACTTTTAACCTACTCACATATGTTTTTCTACTAGGTAAGATAGAACCATAAGATACTAAGTTGGTGTCATTTCAAGCCACCAGGTTTGTGGTAATTCTTATAGCACCAATAGAAAACTAACAAACATTAACTACCACTTCAATATTATGACAACTACTAACAATCATAAAACATCTAATATTGACCTCTTACTATGTTCCTCCAGCATACGAATTTTGCAAAATAATTATCTAATTTAAAGCTCACAAGAAATTTGTTAGCTCCATTTGAAAGACTGAGGCTTCAGTTAAAATGTATGTAAGCAGGTTCTACATAAGCATCCAGCAAGTCTGACTTTAGCAAATTCTATCTAGATGACTTTCTATGCACTTCCTTTCTAGTTAATAACAGATTAAACAGAATCTTATTTTGGTTCAGTTCTGGTTATGGAAAGTCTTTCTAAAAGGTTTCTAAGTTTAATATTTAACTAAACTTAGTAAAATATAATATAAATTATTTTTTGTAAGTATCTTGCCGTACCTCAAATTAGAATTCAAACCACCAATTCTTAGTAGAAATGCTGGGGGACAAATGTCAGACCTGGGTCAATTTTAAACAGATTCTAGGATGATGATGAGTCTCAAGCCTCCACAAATCACCCTTTTCTTATCTCAGTCGAATAAAACAAAATGTGTCTCTTAATCAAATTTTATATAGTTGAGATTTCTATCATCCAAGACTCTAGATATGGTGACTGAGGTAAAGAGGTTTTCTTTTTATTTCCTACTTGACTCCATCCACCTGCTTTTATCCTCTTGTTAATTTTTAAAGTTTATAATCTATAACATATTTGAGAATAAATCCATATTATATTTAAAATATACCAGGTATAGTATATTTCTAGTGAACTTGTCTGCATAGGAATTTTTCCTTAATTCCCCCTATGTTTTTTTCTAAAATCTTTACATTTTAATCCTATTAGAGTTTTCTATTTTTGCCTGCTTATTTGACTTCTGGATCTGAGGAATCAAATCCACATGCTTTTCCTAAGTAGGTCTTCTTTTCTTGGTTTATATTTTGTATAATTGTGGACTGAAATTATTTTTGTTAGACTCATTTCTCATTTCCTTGACACCTTTTAATATGTTACTATCCCTACCTTTTTTTTTTTTTCCCATTTAGATGGTATTTGATGATGATGGGTATTGCAGTAGAAATTGTATACAAGATAAAAAGGAATGCATTTTGATGACAGTTTCTATGCACAAGGCAGGTTATTAAGGCTTGTCCATCTTGGCTGAAATCTTCATCCATGGAGCTAAGGGGGTTACTTCCTGATGCTCATTGGAAAAAACAAACAATAAAGCAACCAATTGCAAATGCCATTCTTAGGAGCTGTGTAATTACACTGATAATAATCATGATTATTGTGGGGGAGTCAGAAGACCCACAGTTTATCATCAGTCACATCTCCAATGCTGATAGATACAGAGAGTTCTTTAAAACTTTTACATAATTCCTCCACATCCTATAAGCACTCTTATAAACGTATAACCAGGTTTGTAAGAGAAAGAATTAAGAAGAAGGCCAGGCCAAAAACCAAATCCTCAAAGAGAACAAAACATTTACAGATATTTTCAGAATTTGAACCCAAATTTCTCGGTGGAATTCTGGCCACAATAAATTAATTACTAGTTCTCAAAGCGTGGTCCCCAAACCAGCAACATTACTATCACCTGGGAACTTGGAGTCAAACTCTGGTGAAGAGGTCCAGGAATCTGCGTTTTTGCATTCCCTCTAGGTGACAGTGTTGCACGCTAATGTCTGAGAACCAGTGGAGTAGATCCTGGGAAAGCCAGGATCAGAGTCTAGTTTAAGCAATTTTTATGATGCTTCCTTCTCTATAGACTGTCCCCCAGCTACCTGTTATCCTTCAGAAAGTAGTTACCTCCCAGGGCAGAGACGCAGTCACAGAATATGCAAAACAAAACCAAAACCAAAAGCTTAAACTATTAAAGAAAATAATAAGGTGTTAATAAGAAAAACCACATAGGCGGAAACACTTTTAACTTCTTTTCACATTGAGAACTCTACTCCTGAAAACAATGAGCCAAAGCAGTCCTCGGAGCTGGGCCAGCTACACACATGATGTGATCAAGTTGCTGTTTTATGACATGTACTAAAATATCAGAGAAATTAGAAAAGCTGTCAATTAACTCAGGTTTCCACACATGACTGGTCTCACTCCTAAGAAAATTATCACCTTTGAGTGAACAATCCCCCTTACTGTTGCCAGTTTATCTTTAAGAAGTATTTTCATGGCTGTCTACACAGGCTGCACCGTGCAAAGAGTACAAACTACCAAACCCAGCTACTTGATGGTTGCAGACAGCTAACAATTTGAAACTGAATAATGCACAATGTGTGCTGTTTACTAGGAATGCATACGTTTTTATTAATTTAATACTTTTATTATGCCCCTTAAGTTTTCTGGTTCAGAGCACTGCAGTTTGATGACAGTTAACATATTTAAAATTCTATGTTATATTCATCTAAATCCCTCATTTCAAACTTAAATAGAGGTGTACAACTTTTATTAATAAAAATATATTATTTACATATAAATAAAAATACATATTATTTATATGTAAATAAATAAATACCTGTGAAAAGAGAGTGAAATTCTTAGGTTTTCATGCTCATGAGCCTCCATTTATCCTTCTCTAGACTTCCTGTGAATATTCCTCCTCATGATGGAGTGAAAACAGACTTTCACAGCCTTTGGGGTGCAACTCTTGCGTATAACTGATAAAATACGTACGTCTTTGCTTGGTACCCAAACAGTTTGGTGGAGGACTTTTTCAGATTTTCAAGAGTAATACTAGTGGAGGGACTCTCCTTTTTTGTGTAAAGTATTGCAGTAGCTTCCCCACTTGATCTCTCTTGTCCCATTTTTTCCCTTCTAATCCACTACACTACTAGCTAAATCTTTCTAAAACTTCTTAAATTTCAACTTTCACCAAAGTTTTCATTGCCTGTGGGCTAAATAATTTCTGTTTCATCTCTTGCTATAGCTAGATTTTGGAAAACATGGACATGGGTGTGTGTCCTCATGCCAGATCTGGTCCTGTACCAGGAAGTGTACAAAACCACATTGTCAACATGGCATATCTTCCTGAGTGTCATTTTTATTCTTAAAAGTAGTTTAGGGGCGCCTGGGTGGCGCAGTCGGTTAAGCGTCCGACTTCAGCCAGGTCACGATCTCGCGCTCCGTGAGTTCGAGCCCCGCGTCGGGCTCTGGGCTGATGGCTCAGAGCCTGGAGCCTGTTCCCGATTCTGTGTCTCCCTCTCTCTCTGCCCCTCCCCCGTTCATGCTCTGTCTCTCTCTGTCCCAAAAATAAATAAATGTTGAAAAAAAAAATTAAAAAAAAAAAAGTAGTTTAAGTAATTTTATAGTCATAGTCACTTTTAAAATAAGGGTCTCTTATGCTTATATAGGAATGCTTTGAGCTCAATTTTCATTCTTCTGTAAAAATGTTTGAGAAGACCTACACTGTACTAACTTTACATTCTAGCCAGCCATGCTGACTTTGGCATTTTCTCACCTAAAGCTGTCTAGATTCTCCTTCTCTAGGTAGCCCCCCCCCCAGTGACATTGCCTTATTCTCCTTCTTACCAGGAGGATTCACAATACTGTGCTGCCCAGGGGTAGGTGATTTGATGTAGAAAGTTTGCAGATTCCATAAACTACCCAAGCTAGCCAGATTTACTTAATTTGTGTGGATCAGCTTGATCTGACCATCTTGAACTGGCTACTGAACCAAGAGCTACCATTGTAGGGATGTTAGATATGCCTCCTAATTATGAAAATTCCTCTTCTTGATCATCACTGTAACAGGTTCCCAAACAAAACAGAAGTAAATTTAAAAAAAAACATATTTCCTAAAACACATAAGAACGTATTGAATATGCCTTTTTTGGGGGGTGGGAGCTAGTGTTTATAACTTTGGGTAAAGTCCCAAACCAATAACAAAGAGATACATTTATCCATATTTTATAGAAAGCACAAAATTGCTGCCAGATATTCCTTCCAGAGTCAAATGAGGGACAAATGGTTTTGAGAACCTGGCTCACAATACCATATAGCCTATAACCAGAAGACAAAACTAGAGAAATGTTGGCTAGAGGGATACATAAGAGTCATAAGTCCTTTCCTAGGAGGAGAGTGCTGTGTTGGGCTGATATCCTCCAACCCCTGAGGTTAGTGACAGGCTTAAAAAATTCAACATTATGGAGGTAGATTTTACATATATATAACAAAATGCACCATTTAAAATGTGTAGTTTGTATCAAACTATATATATGTATATGTACATATATGTATATACATATATGTACATATACATATATATACATATGCTGATATATACATATGCATATATGTACACATGATATATGTATATGTATCATATATATGTATATATGATAGAATCACTACCACAATCAAGAGTAGAACCTTTCTACCACCCAAAATTTTCCCTCTTGCACTTTGCAGTAAGTTTCAGTCCACCGTATGGCCTTGGTAACAGCTGACTTTCTTTTTGTTAATATAGATTAGTTTTCTCTATTCAGCAACTTCATGATCATCAGAGAAATGCAAATGAAAACTACAATAAAATATCACCTCACACCTGTCTGAATGGCTAAAGTCAACACAAGAAATAACAGGTGTTGACAAGGATGTAGAGTAAGGGGAACTCTCTTGCATTTCTGGTGGGAATGTCAACTGGTGCAGCCACTCTGGAAAACGGGATGGAGGTACCTCAAAAAGCTAAAAATAGAACTACCATATGATCTAGTAATTGCACCACTAAGTATTTACACAAAGAATACAAAAATACTGATGCAAAAGGGTACGTGCACCCTGATGTTTACAGCAGCATTATCTATGATAGCAAAATTGTGGAAGCAGCCCAAGTATCCATGTACTGATGAATGGATGAAGAAGTGGCATATATGTACAATGGAATATTACTCAGCCATAAAAAAGAATGACATCCTGCTATTGACAATGACATGGATGGCTAGAGAGTATTACACTAAGCTGCAATAAGTCAGAGAAAGAAAAATACCTTATGATTTCACTCATGTGTATGTGGAATTTCAGAAACAGAACAAATGAGCAAAAGGGAAAATGGAGGGAGGCAAACCAAGAAACAGAGTCTTAACTATAGAGAACAAACTGATTGTTTCCAGAGAGGAGGTGGATGTGGAAATGGGTTAAATAGGTGATGGAGACTAAGGAGTGCACTTGTTTTGATGAGCATCTGTTGTCTTTTGCTCAGCATAACGTTTTTGAACTTCATTAATGTTGCATGTATCAGTAGTCATTCCTTTTTATTGCTAAGCTGTATCCCATTGTATAGGTATATTACAATTTCTTTAATTATTTACCTATTGATGAATAATTATGTTTTAAACAAAGTTCCTATAGATAGTCACATACAAGTCTTTATGTGAACATAGACTTTCACTGATTGGTGTAAATAGATTGGAATAGCAACATTGTATGTTAGGTGTATGGCTAACTTTACAAGACATTGTCAAAATGTTTGCTAAAATGGTGTCACACTTCACATTCCCACTAGGAATGTATGAAAGTAGCTATTCCCCATTCTTGGCGACATTTAATATCACTATTCTTTTAAATATCACTATTTCAGTGATTTTAATTTGCATTTCCCTAATGACTAATGATGTTGGGCTTTTATTTCCCATTCAAATATTTTCATGTGAACATCTATTAAAATCTTTTGTTTTCAAGGTCGATTGTTTTTCTTCTTCTTTTTGATTTTTTTTTTTAAGGCAGGGAAATTTTATTTTAAATGTTTATTTATTTTGAGAGAGAGAGAGCAAGTGAGCATGAACAGGGAAGGGACAGAGAGAGAGAGATAGAATCCCAAGCAGGCTCCACACTCAACAAGTAACCCAATACAGGGCCTAACCTCATGAGTATAAGATCATGACTTGAGCCTAAATCAAGAGTCAGGTGCTTAACTGACTCAGCCACCCACGTGCTCCTTTATTTTTGAATTTTAAGCTTCCTTTAAATATTCTAGATACAAGTCTTTGATCATAAATGAGAATATATATGTAATATCACTATTATATATACATAACATATAGCATCATTATATAAATGATACTTTTGAGAAACAGAGGTTTTTAATTTTCATGAATTCATTGTTTTAAGGTTTTTTTTTTTAATTTATTTAATCTCTGGCCCTTTGTAGCAACATGGATGGAACTAGAGAGTGTGATGCTAAGTGAAATAAGCCATACAGAGAAAGACAGATACCATATGTTTTCACTCTTATGTGGACCCTAAGAAACTTAACAGGAACCCATGGGGGAGGGGAAGGAAAAAAAAAAGAGAGGTTAGAGTGGGAGAGAGCCAAAGCATAAGAGACTCTTAAAAACTGAGAACAAACTGAGGGTTTATGGGGGTGGGAGGGTGGGGAGGGTAGGTGATGGGCATTGAAGAGGGCATCTTTTGGGATGAGCACTGGGTGTTGTATGGAAACCAATTTGGCAATAAATTTCATATATTAAAAAGTAAATAATAAAAGAAAAAAAATAAAACATAAAAAAATAATAAATTTATTTAATCTCTATACTCTTCAGTTCAAGAGTCGTGTGCTGTTCTGAGTCAGCCAGGTGCCCCTTTATGAATTTCTTTTTATAATTTTTATTCACTCCTTTTCTAAGTCTTAAAAATTGCTTAACTACAGGGGTGCCTGGGTGGCTCAGTTGGTTGAGCATTGGACTTCAGCTCAGGTCAGGATCCCACAGCTTGTGGGTTTGAGCCAAGCCCCACATCGGGCTCTGGGCTGAGAGCTCAGAGCCTGGAGCCTGCTTCGGATTCTGTGTCTCCCTCTCTCTCTGCCCCTAACCCACTTGCATTCTGTCTCTCTCTCTCTCTTAAAAATAAAACATTAAGAAATTTTTTTTAAAAATGTTTTTTAAAATGTTTAAAAAAAAACAACATTACTTCTGTGTGTTCTTCCAAAAGTTTTATAGCTTTGCCTTGAAATTTAAAGTCTTATTGAATTAATACTTTGAATTAATACTTTGTTGACAAGTCTATACTTTTCACCTTGAGATATCTTGAAACTTTTGTTGAGTGAATGTATTTCTGGACTCCCATTTTGCTGCAGTGATCAATATAAAAATCTTTATGCCAAAAAAAAATTCCTTGATAAGTCTTGAAAACAAGCAGTATAAATCTTCCAGCTTTGTTATTATTTTTAAAAATGTTTTCATTGTTCTAAATCCTTTTAATTTCCACATAAATTATATAGTCAAATTGTTAATTCTTATAAACTAATGGCATTTTATTTGGAAAAATTGACCTCTTAACACTATTAAATGTTAATAATACTAAACCATTAAATTGGTATGTCTTTCCATTTATTTAGCTCTTCTAAAATATCTCTCAGCACTCTTTTATAGTTTTCAGTGTGTATGTTTGGACATTGAAAACATGATCTGTAAACATTCCCTGGTTTTGGAGATTATTTCTTTAAAAATTTTATTTTTCAGTGTATATAGATATAATTGATTCTTGGATTTTAACCATGTATACTGAGACCTAAAAATGTCGTTTTCTTTCTGTACACACAACCCTGTATCCTGAGAATACTGACACTGTTACTTCTTTCTGTTCCATGTGCTTTATTATTTTTTCTCTTCTTGTGTAATTATATTTGCTAGAACCTCCAGTTGTATATTTATTAGAAGTTTTAAGAGCAGACTTATTTTTTCTCCCAGCTTTATTGACATAAATCATTGGAACAGTGTATAATTTACACATATAATATACATATAACATCGTGTAAGTTTAAGGTATACATCCAGTTAATTTGATACACTTACGTATTGCAAAATGATTACCGCCCCAGTGTTTTCTCCATTAGGTCACATACTTATCATTTCTTTTTGTGGTGAGAACATTTAAGGTCTACTGTTAGCAACTTGCAAGCAGATAATACAATATTATTAGTTAATCACCATGTTGTACATTAGGTCCCTAGAACTTATTCATCTATAACTGGAAATTTGTACTCTTTGGTAGGGCTGACCTATTGTCTTACTCTCAAAGTTGGGGAAAACATTGTCTTTCTCTATTAAGTATGCTATTAACTCCAGGTTTTTCATACATTCCCAGTGTTAGATTGAGAGAGTTTACTTTTACTCTTGGTTTGGTAAGAAATTTATTTAAATGGTGTTGAGTATGGATAAGTACATCTACTGAGATCATAATATTTTTTCCCCTTTATTTTGCTAAGATGGGGAACACTGTTTTCAGTTGTTAAAGCATCCTTGAATTCCTAAAATAAATGCCACTTGGTCATGGTATCTTTTGAAATATGTATTGCGGACTCAACTCGATATTTTGTTAAGAAGTTTTTGTTTCTGTTTATGAGTAAACTGGTTTTTAGGTTTCTTTTCTTCCTTTCTTTTTGTAATGCTCTTGTCTGGTTTTCTCCAGTTTGGTACATGTCTGGTTCTGACTTCATCAAATGGTTTAAGAAGTATCCCACCTTCCTTTTTCTTGAAATAATTTGTGTGCAATTGCAATTGTATTTACTTTAAAAGTATTAGCAGCTATCTGAGCCTGAAATTTCCCGGTGGAAAGATTTTAATTATACTTTCAACTTTTTAATAGACACATGGCTACTCATATTTTCTATATCTTCATGTTTCACTTTTGGTAATTTGTGTCTTTCACGGAATTTATTCATTTTGTCTAAGGTGATATAAAATTGTTCAAAATGTTCCCTTATTATCCTTCCAGTATCTGTAAAATCTGGAGTGATCTCCCATCTTTTTTTCCTGTCATAGGTCATTTGTGCTTTCCTTCTTTTTTCTTGGTTAATCTAGCTAGACGTTTATCAATGTAAATGATTTTTCTAAAGAATCACTTTTAATTTCATTAAATGTATCTTGCTTTTCACTTTTATTGATTTACTTTATATTTCCTTTTCTCTTGTGCAAGTTTTTAAAGATGGAAGCTTAATTTAAGACCTTTTTTCTGTTTAATGTAAATGTTTAAAGCTATAAATTTCCCTCTAAGTATTGCTTTGTTTCTCACAATTATTTACATGTTTTCTTTCATTATCCTTTGTTCAAATTATTTCATAATATGCTTTGTGACTTTTTCTCTGATCTTTCCCTTATTTAAAATAGTGTTGTTAGGGTGCCTGGGTGGCTCAGTCGGTTAGGCGTTCAACTTCAGCTCAGGCCATGATCTCACAGTTCATGAGTTTAAGCACCATGTTGGGCTCTGTGCTGAGAGCTCAGAGCCTGGAGCTTCCTTCAGATTCTGTGTCTCCTTCTCTCTCTGCCCCTCCCCCACTCATTCTGTCGCTGTCTCTCTCTCTTTCAAAAATAAACATTAAAAAATAACTTAAAAAAATAACTTTAAATAGTGTTATTTATTTTCAAAATATTGGGCAATATTCCATGAAACTAAAAAACTAATCAGGTTGCTAACTTAATTATGTTGTAGTTAGAGAACATACTTGATTTGAGTTTTATATTTTTATATTTATTGAGATTGCTTTCATGGCTCAACACACGATATATCTATTTGGGTAAATGTTCCATTTGTACTTGAACTATTGGATTCAATGTTCAAATGAATATTGATTGTACCAAATTAGTGTGATTCAATTTTTGTTTGTGTTTCAGTTTTTGAAATAACAATTATTGAGCAAAAAGTGTTAAAGTCATAATTCAACTATGGTACCAACACATTAATATTACATCTACTTAATGAATCATTCCTTTTATTAAGAAATTTCTCTCTCGTTGATAATTTCTTGTCTTGACATCTATTTTGTCTGACATTAATATAGTCACTCCCACCTCCTTATGATTAATGTTTTGTAGCATATCTTTGTTCATCCTTTTACTTTTAAGGTATGTATATCTTTATATATAAAGAATATTTCTTGTTGACAGAAACATATCTTGGACATGCTTTTGATCCAGTCTATTTATATTTAATGTAAAATCTGATATAATTGAGTTTAGATGCAAAATAATATTTTTTTCTCTTCATTTCACTTTTTATTGGTTGTTGTAAGGCTTATAGTAAGCTTCTTTATATTATGAGATTCTACTTAAAAATATAGTAACACTTGACATGTAAGAATTTCAAGAGCGTTTACTTCTAATTACCTTCGCATCCTTTATGCTGTTGTTGTAATACATTTAACTTCTACATATGCTATAATCCTGTAATATGTTGTTATTCCATCATCATTTATCTTTTAAAGAAATTTAAACACGGGAACAAGTCGTCATTAATATTTCCACATGTAATTATTATTTCAGAAGTTCTTCGTGGTTTTTTCAGATCAGTTTCCATTTGATACTATTTTTCTTGTCCCTGACGAACTTTCTTTACTATTCCTTGTAGTGCATATCTACTGGTAATATATATTTTTCAGCTTTCATTTGTCTAAATATGACAACTTCTTTTTCTCCTTTTTCTCCTCTTCTCCTTCTGCTGCTGCAGCTTTTTTTTCTTTATCTTATTTCTTCTTCCTCTTCTTTTTTTAAATTTTTTTTAACGTTTATTTATTTTTGAGACAGAGACAGAGCATGAACAGGGGAGGGGCAGAGAGAGAGGGAGACACAGAATCGGAAGCAGGCTCCAGGCTCCGAGCCATCAACCCAGAGCCCGACGCAGGGCTCGAACTCACGGAACGTGAGACCGACTGAGCCACCCAGGCGCCCCAATCTTCTTCCTCTTTTTATTCTACTCCTTCTCCCCCTCCCTGTTCTCTTCCTTCTTTTTCCAGTCCTCATTTTCCTCCTCCTCCTCCTCCTCAGCGTAGAATTTTAGAATAACATTTTTTTTTGTAGCACTTTAAAGTTCTATTTACTTATGGCTAGCATTGTTTTTGAAGAAGTGTCTAGTCATTTTTATCTTTTTCATATGTACATAATGACTTTTTTCCCTAGAATTGCTTTAAAGATTTTCTTTATTTGATTATGGCATGCCTTGGCATGGTTTACTTCATACTTCATTTTCTTGCTTTTAAGTCCTTGAATTTCTTACCTCTTATATTTTTTATTGCCATGTTGTTATTTATTTATTTTCATTTTTTAATATGAAATTTAACCAAAAGGTGCCCTCCTCAATGCCCATCACCCACTTTCCCCTCCCTCCCACACCCCATCAACCCTCAGTTTATTCTCAGTTTTTAAGAGTCTCTTATGGTTTGCCTCCCTCCCTCTCTCTTTTTTTCTTCCCTTCCCCCATGGTCTCCTGTTAAGTTTCTCAGGATATAGCACTGCTAGGAATTTACCCAAGGGATACAGGAGTGCTGATGCATAGGGGCACTTGTACGCCAATGTTTATAGCAGCACTTTCAGCAATAGCCAATTTATGGAAAGAATCCCTGTTGTTATTTAAATTACACATATGTTAGACCACTTTAAATTGTCCCACAGGTAACTATGGCTTTGTTCATTTTTCTTATAGCCATTTTCTCCCTGCTTCAATTTGGATACTTTCTATTGCTATGTCATGAAATTTACTGGGTTTCTTTTTTTTTTTTCAGCATCGTGTTGTGTGTGTGTGTGTGTGTGTGTGTGTGTGTGTGTGTGTGTGCATACACATAATATATATGGTGTGTGTGGGTACATATATATATATAGGTAGAGAGAAAGGGTAGGTTAGATAGATAGATGATAGAGACAGACAGATAGATCTGTATCTATATAGTGTTCTTTGCACTTAGTTTAACCTTACATCTAAGGTGTAAACCCTCTGAAACCTCTATTGTCTGCACTGATTGTTCAACAAGGTTTCTCCACTCTGGCTAATGAGTGTATGAATGCCTCCCAGTACAGTTTGATCTCTGGGAATAGTCCTTCTTACCAGATCTCCATTAGCTCTTTCCTTGGAATTTGGGATTTCATCCTATGCTTGACAGTTTAGCATTCAAAAACAGACTTAAAACCACCATAAAGATTTCTAGAGTTCTTCCTCTGTGTAGTTACTTCTCTCTATACTCTTTCTAGAAAACTGCACCTGCTTTAGAAAACCCAAATTTTAATTTTAGTGCCTTAGCTCACTGAGACCCCCTATGCTGTGCTTGAATTTCCCTTCCATGTGCTGCAGTCCACAATGTTTCTCTAGGCCAAAAGCCAGGAAGATTGAAGGGCACTCATTTGTTTTCCTTCTCTCAGAGACCACAGTGTTCAGTACCTAAAAACAGTTATTTCATATATTTTTTCTACCTTTTGGGCTATTTACAGGGATTGAGCAAGACCAAATTGCTTACCTCACTATGATATATAAGCCTTAGAAAATGGCATATAGTAACAAGTCAAGAGGCTTCTTTTAATACCTGGAAATGATATCAGTGTTATATGAAGGGAGAGCTTTCAAAATGTTTGGCAACAAGCAGGAAACTGTAGAACCATTTCATATTTGCATCTCTCCAAGTTCAGGCTGTTCAGTAGACTAGGAATTTAGATAGAAAGTCTTTTCTTGTTTTGCATTTGTATAGGCAAATAATTTGAGCAGAAATAAAAGTGGAATGGCTGCTCTGATGTTGCTCAAGTGCAGAGGAAGCTGATGTCCAGATTCCTGGTTTGTATTAGAGGAGCCAACTTCTTCATGTTTTCATTTAATTCCCTGTTAAGTTGAATGTGGTTTCTTTCAGTATTTACATCACCTCTGCCAGGTTTCATAATGTCTGCTTGGATATCTGATCACATTTTGATGTTCTTTTAACCTCATTCT
This sequence comes from Puma concolor, assembly GCF_028749965.1. Lineage (NCBI taxonomy): Eukaryota > Metazoa > Chordata > Mammalia > Carnivora > Felidae > Puma > Puma concolor. Next base: position 40,522,263 of record NC_141668.1, on the reverse strand, counting down.
ATACTTTGAATCCCATGGAGTTATTATTTCTGGGGATTGGTGATGGGATCAATAAAACCACTGAGAAATTTAGAATATTGCTTTTCTGTGGACCATTCCTCCAGGGACAAGAGAATCAATCAAAATAAAAAATTCCTCACCACATTTATCTATAAACAGAATGTGCTGAAGTGGAATAAATCATGAGATAATTTAACTTAGACATTCTGTGTTTTTGACCTCTGAACTTTTGTCTATGAGACCTGTCTTTCTTGTCCTATTTGTTTATTTTAATTACTATCTATGGCCCAGGTAAAGTTCCATTTCATCTACTATGTCTTTCTTGGCCACTTCAGAACATATTGATCTCTTTGCCCTCTGAATTCTTCAATCATTTTATGGCTTGCATATAATTGACCATATATTAACTTGTTACATATTTCATGTATTTAATTTATGCAGTGTTCTTCTTCCTTTCTCCATGTTTATGAAATAATTACTATTCACTTGCTTGCTCATTAATTCAAGTATTAATTAGATATCTATTCTGTCGGGCATTGTGCTGGGAGATAATCTACATGGTGAAGTAGACAGATACAGTCCCAACCTTTATGCAGATTGCAGTGGCAGGAGAAATAGGCATCAAGCAAGCTACATACAAATGCATAATACTAAATTTGATAAGTTACTTGATAGAAAGGGACTAGGCTCTGTAAAGTAAGAATGTTAAGCAAGAACTAACTAACTTTGAGCGGTTAGAAAGTCTATCCATGAGAAGGATATTTGAGCTATGCAAAGAGTGTGGGAGAAGAATCTTCTAAACATTAGACATAGTATGGTATAAAACCAAGGGCCAGGGAGGAGCTTAACAAAATGGGAAAGTGGAAGACAAATTGTAGCTACAGCACAGCTGATATTAGAAGGGATGAGTTGGGAAAGGAAGGCATATGTCAGATCCATGGGGCCTTGTAGCCACATTATGGATAAAATTGTATTCTCACATCTATAGAAATTGCTTAATCACTGTGTTATGAATAAAAATGAGCCCACATGGTAGAACATTACTTAGAAAGAGGAATAACCATAAGAACATAAGGTAGAGATGTGCTAGAGTGGTAGTTCTCAAACTATAGTGTTAATTACAAAATTCTGTGTATTAAAAATGCAGATTTCTGAGATTTCTTCAGAATCTCAACTTCAGAGATTCTGAGTCCTATTTTCTGCATTTTTAGAAATACCCAAGTGGTTCTTTCTGATGGGAGGTAGTTATGACTCCATCCTGTGAAATATAGTTCTAAGAAGTTAATCTTTTCCTTTAAAGAACAAATAATGTAGCTATAAAGCTGAGTGACTATGAGAGGGTTAAATAGAAATATAGACAACCCTTTGGAATAAAAGGTGTAAGTCAGGTCTGTATCTATAAGAATTTGTTGTACAATGGAGTATAGATTAAGTCTTGAAACATTAAAATTTCCCCTATTAAACTCTAAATTACAAAAGTCCCAACTTGATTTCTCAACATCAAAGAATAGGTGACTGTGCCTGATAAAACTTTTCATCCCGCACAGTATTTGTCATAGAGTTGGTGATTTATAAATGTTGAATGCATGAATGACTGCATTAATGAATATTTTCCTGATACCTCTTATCTTGCTCTAATATTCTCCAACATATTTATCACCCACCACACAGCTTGGAGGAGAAGCAAGGTCCTGATAGTTATAAAAACTGATGTATTGCTCTTGTAATAATTTGAATAAAATAACGTCAGGAAAAGAGCAAGGATTAACCCAAAGAAAATGATCTTCAATCTATATCCTCATAACACTTCATAAATGTTTCTATTACATTGATAAAATAAGTATGTTATTTTTTTCTAATTGGACTTATCAGGGGTAGGAACTGTGCCTTATTTATCTTTATTCTGTAGAGAGTCACCTATGATGTCTCCTTCCGTTGGTACTAAAAGAATTTATGTTGAATTCAGTTCAATTATGAATATATTGAAAATATTGAGCACCTGGATTGATACAATGTTTGAGATAAAGAAACTCATTAATACCTCTGAATTCTTTTATGTATACTTTTTGTTGTTCTCCCAAATAATGGTGGGAGCCAAGAGCACAGACATTGACTACACATGCACCATTGATGGGAAAGATCAGTGCTCACCAACTCTAGGGTTACAATTTAAGTTAGGCACAGGGTTATATAACAGATGTTGAGATGCCACATTTTTTAATTTATTTATTTTGAGAGAGAGAGAGAATTCACAAGAGAGCACAAGCAGGTGAGGGACAGAGATAAGGAGAGACAGAATCCCAAGCAGGCTCTGGGCCATCAGCACAGAGTCCAAAGTGGGGCTCAAATCCATGAACCACGAGATCTTGACTCAGGCGAAGATCAAGAATCAGATGCTTGACTGACTGAGTCACCCAGGCACTTCTGAGATGGCACATTGAGTGACCCTGAGACTAATTTAGTATTTCCTATGAACACAGACTGCAGATAAGTTGATATCTTGACAGTGTGGTGCCAACAGCAATAGAACAAGCTGATACTATATGGCGATAACCTTCTTAGTTTGTGGATTGAAGGGCGGAAGAGACACATGGGTTGATAAAGAATGATCTCAGAAATGTAAGCTGGGTGGTCCAAGGCACAATATTAGGGATAATTTGAGAGTTGGGTCATCTGACCCCAGAGCTGTAATCTAGTGACGATAATGGCAACGGACATAGAGTGAGAGATATATGGTGGTGACCAATTTGCAGATGCCATTTGACCAATAGAGATTATTCCTTGTGTGAATTTTGGAGATGGAACCACGCTGGAAGGTCTGGGTAGCAGAATCTAGCTCAGGTGAAAATGGTTTGTTTAGGAAGCCATAAGCTGTGGCTTATGTCAGGACCTCAGATTTAGAAGGGGACTGAAGAACTATAAAACTGGGCAAACTGATGTGAAAATTATGCCGAATCAATATCTAGCAAAAGACTTCTAGTTAATCTGATGTGTTGATAGGAGAGTCACTTTATGTATGTGGAAGGCTACAGATGTGCATAAACAATTTGCTTAAACTGCACTTGATTTGATCATTTTATAAGGCTGACTTCACTTACTTTGAAGCAAGCAGTAGACAGAAGCAGTATTTACTAGCTTGGTTAAGAAAAGCATTGCCATAACAGCCTTAGTATTATTTTAAAGAAGAGCTTTTTTTTTCCGTCCACTAAACCTTATTTATGAAGAGTATTTTCAATTTTTCTTTAAGAACATTTTCAACGGACGATTTTGTGTCAGCTGGTGCCTGGCTCTTCATCAGCTTCTTTCTAAATTTAATTTTCCTGTTTCCTTTCCTTGCTCCACTGAGCCCTTCCTTAATTATCAGATTACAGTGTTCAGCATGATTCCTGGAATTGTTCGTTTTGTCAACCAGAAAGAAAACAGACCTTTGATATATGTAAGACTGTGCCTTCTCATTTAATGATTCTCCAATTAGTGTCCCAGTCAATCTCAGGAACTGCATCTAAAATAACCAGTGAGCAAACTTTCCTTCTTTGCTGCTCCCCAATCTCTCTTCCACTTCTGACTTTCTCCATAAATTGTAAAGCAGGATTTGGGTGAAATAGTCAGTCATATAATGTTATGTGTGTATTCCATTATTGAGCTTAGCTCTCCTATTCAGTGAGTCTGTCCTAATCTCTTTTCGTATAGAACTCAGTGAGTACATGTCTTGCTCTGCCCCTGGATCTGGCACATTTTACTTTCATTAATTAGATAAGTAGCCATTATAAGCTGCTGGGTGCACTGTAAAGTACTTTGGCCAAAAAACCAAAGCAGTATGTTAGGGCTGATTTCATGGGTGTGCAACCTGGGTAGCCACAGGGATCCTATGATCAGAAGAGCCAGATTTGATTTAATGCTCTGGTGGTGGTGTTTTGAAATTCTTAACAATTATATCTTTGAACTTGTGTTTCCTAAGTGGAATTTGATGACAATGGAGTATGTGTGTGAGCAGAGGAGATTAGCACAAAATGTAAGTTCACCTTTCTGGCTACCTCATTTGCATATAGTCTTCATGATGTCCCATGAGCACAGAATTCTGGTAGATGCACAATGTATGGATATTCAGCAGGACAAAAAAATGAGTATAAGATAAGCCTCTTGCATCTACAGCTGAGTTAGCAGGTGAACAAACCTGGGGTGCTATGCTTTCCATTTGCTATGCTATGCTGTGTTTTCCCAAACATGGTTCAAATGCACAGAGAGGGCACTGGCACTCTAAAAAAAATAGGAAAGACGATGAAAAATAGATAATATGTATGTTCAGAGGCGCCTGGGTGGCCTCATTTGCTTTGTTAAGCATCTGAGTTAGGCTCAGGTCATGATCTCACAGTTTGTGAGTTTGAGACCTGCATCGGGCTCCATGTGGATGGTGCAGAGCCTGCTTGGGATCCTGTCTCTCTCCCTCATTCTGTCCCTCCCCCACTTGCAGTCTCTCTCTCTCAAAATAATAAATAAATAATTTTTTAAAATAAATAAATAAATAAAAGGAAAGGGGTTTTCCATAAGAAAAGAAAAGAAAAGAAAAGATGTGTGATGGTCTGCCCCAGTTCCTGGCATAGAGCTCCTAAAATCCTTGGGAGCATCTTTGATACTAATACTTGTTTTTGTTTGTTTGTTTGTTTGTTTTTATCCTAGTTCCTGATACAGCATCTAAATCCCTTGACATTTCCTAGATGATAGGAGTTTGTTTTGTTGTAAGTAGTGTCTCTAGGTAGACTGCTGGATAGCTTCAGGATGGGGGCTGGTCACCTGAGAGAGAAATTCATGAATTGAAGTTTGAAATGTTTAGCCTGACATCTCATCCTCCAGAAAGAGAAGAGGGCTAGAGTTTGAGTTAATGACAGATTGTGTCTATGTGAGGGAGCCTCCATAAAAATCCCTGGTGGGGTTTGGAGAATTTCTGGGTTGGTGAACACATCCCTGGAACAAGAGGATGACTCACCCCAACTCCATGGGACAAAAGCTCCCTTGCTTGGGATCCTTTCAGACCTTGCCCTACATGTGTCTTCCATTAGGATATTTATCTGTATTCTTAACCACACCTTTTTGTAATAAACTGGTAAATACAAGTGTTTTCCTTGAGTTCTATGGGCCATTCATAGAACTCACATTCATATTAGTGAACCCAAGAGGACATCATGGGAACCCCAATTCATAGCCATCAGTCAGCAACAGAGGAGACAATCTGGAACTTTAGATTGGCATCTGAGGTAGAGGTGAGAGACAGTCCTGTAAGACTGAGCCCTTAACATGTGGGGTCTCCAGGTGGTATCAGAGTTAAGTTAAATTACAAGATATCCAGCTGCTGTTGGAAATTCCTGATGTGGGAACCCACCTCCCCTACACACACACACACACTCTCACACACACACACACACACACACACACACACACACACACACACACACACACACACACTCTTAGCAATCAGAAGTGTCAGAAGTGAAGTGTTCTATGTGAGTAATAAAGGATAAACCCCAAGAGTGTTTTTCCAATATATGTCTGAGAAATCATATTGTAATCCTTTCTTGCTCATGTTACTTCCCTGTATTAGCCAGCCATTTATGCTGAAAATGATGACAGAAGGAAAGGGGGTTAAGGAAACTATAGTTCCTTCCTTCCTTACTCAGCAGTAAGCTTCAACTAGAAAGTGTTGGTATATTGAGTACATATCAAGGAGTTAAGCAATTGAGTTATCTTACGTAGTAGTTCTATTGTTCTTTTCAGGAAAATATATGTATGTGCATGTATAGGCTACAAAATATGAATTTTATAATTTTGGTGATTCTGCAATTGGGTAAGTGTTTCTGTGTTCTCATTTAAAACAAGCTTTGCACAATATAAACAGGAATGGTAAATATCATGCTAATAATCAGAAATTTAATTTTTTCTTCACTTAGAATGACATTCAATGGCAAAAAATAAACAAACAAATGCATCATGACAAGTCAGGAGAAAGACCAGGAAGTAAGGAAGAAGTTTTGTGTTCACACTTTTAATGACACTTTGTTCCCACTTTTTGGAGAAGAAGCCCAATATTTTCATTTTACTCTGGACCTTGCAATCTTATAGCCTGCTCTGTAAAATGTTCTGAGGATCACTTCTACTTTTCCTTTATCATGGATCTCCAAAAAATGTTTGTGGCTCTGGGAAGAGACTGAGTGAAAGGCTTGTCTCCTTCCAGAGATGGAGATTCCATCATAGAAGAGGCCCTACTGCATGAGATTTTTTGCATTGCCTTTCCCCTATTTATTCACAGTTGATGATGGCCCCACAGCACTTTGGTTACCAGAGCTTTAGACTCAAAAATGGAGAGGACTCTGATTCAAATGATGCATCGGTTCCAGGTTACCAGCAGCTAAGAACACATGGTTGGTGTTCTATAGTTAGGGACTCTGGTCCAGCCCAGCTTTTAGATGTCAAGGCACTAAGCCTATAGGAGCATCATTGTGTGAGTGATTTAGTGTGTGTGTGTTTAAGAGTGAGAGAGTCAGTGAATGTTTTAATAGAGTCAGAAGACTGTGGTGGTCATTTTTCTTCCTCCCCACTTGTCTACAACTAGCCTACTCAATGAGAATTTTCTAAAGATTATTTTCTTCATCTGAAGACCATAGACTGTGTGTTTTAACTTTTAAAATGCTGATTTCTTCTGATTACAAAAGTAGTATACAGGCTACTTTGGAAAATACAGGGAAGCATATGAAGGTAAGAGAAAACAATGCCTATAATTTCATCATACAGTTAACCACTGGTAATATTTTGGTGTAGTTTAGTCCCTTTTCCTCTTCCTTTCTCCTTTGTCCCTTCTCTTTCTCTCCTACCTACAAGCCCTTCTTCATTACTTCTTTATATATATCCACCAACATTGTGGGATTATACTCTCTATATAGTCTTGTCACCTGCCTTTTTTGTTAACATTATGTGAACATTTCCCATGTCATTAACTTGTCTCTGAAAACATTATTTTAAAAGTTGCATCAGACCAGCACTTGTATAAATGTGCTATAATTTACAAATCAGTCTCTTAACAGTTGTACATGGAGGTAATTTGCAAATTAGTCTTCTATGGCTGCATATGTATGATGTCTACATCTTCTTCTTTAGAAATATTTAGAAATATCTTAGAAACTAGTTATGTCTACAATATCCATTGAATTAAACAATGACCAATCTGGTACTTTCTACAGTTTTAAGATTTATATTACAGTACAGTCAATTCAATCAATTGCATAGTGACTAAGAATTTAAAATGACCAAAAATAGAATAGATTCAGTCAATTTGATATCCGTGAATAGGAACAGCTTCAGTCATCACAAGATTAATCAGTAAGGTGTTAACATAAACCAATAAAGCAGAGAGACTTCACATTAAGAACTTTATATCATTTAAAGTCTCACCCCATTATCCTTTCCATGCAAGTGCCCTCAGGCTTTTGAATTAATTGCGTGTGGTTTAAGAAGATTTAAGATGAGGGCGATACACTCAGCAGAGAGCAAACTTGACCATTGCTTTCTTACTTTAATTAATCTCTTTATTCTCTGTCTTCCAGTTCACTCAACACCTGAATCAAAAAAAGTAAAATCATGTTCTTTGGAGGTGAGGAAACAATTGAGTTACAAAGTAATCTGATATAGAGAGGATCAAGGACTGTAAAACTTAGAACTCCTAACAAGTGGACCAGAATTGAAAGTCCTTTTACACCAGGTTTTTCATGCTTCAGTGGCAGACTTTTCCTCCAGGTTCCCTGGATCGTGCCCTTAACCCCTTGGGGTTTGTGAGCATAAAGCTTTCTCCCTTTGACTTACGGCCTAGGCTAGCGTTCTAAAAATGATCAGGTTCAAAAAACTACAACTTTTTTTTAACTCTGTAAGAATTTAACTCTCCTTTAGAAACTAGAATCCTCTTGAGACAACTGCAAAGTGCTCTCTTTTTCCATAGCAACCCTTTTACTGTGCTTTGGGAACTTGGTTAGATTATAAGTACTTTTGTACATGCATTCATTCATTTACCCTATGAATACTTATTGACTACCTATTGTGCCCAACACCATGCTAGCTGAATAAAAACTACAGTCTCTTTCCTCTTGGAGTTTACTCTTTGGGGAGAAACAGACATTTGTAATATGATAAAAGTGAAACAACAAATGTGAAAGATGCTGGGAGAAGAGGTGGTTGGTGCTATAAATGCCCATAATAAAGAGATAATAGTCACAGAGAATAGGAGGCTTCTGTGAGATTGAAAGATGAGTAGATATGTGCGATAGGAGTGGGCAGGGGAAGAAAGAGCATTTCAGAAAAGGGAATTGCACTGACAAAGGCTGTGAGGGGAAGCAGGATAGCAAGTAAGAGTGTATGACCTGATCAGATTGACATTTACAAAAGGTCACACTGGCTACAGTGAGGTAGGTAGATGGGTCTCTACCTCCTAAATAATACACTGTAATATTTACAGTTCATTGTACTCAAACCATGAAAATAAAATTAAGAAAAAAAAAAAGATTGCACCATTAAAGGCCCTATGGCACAAACCACATTTAGCAGACAAATAACAGATTCTGATAAGAAAAGACAAAACATAGCAGCTTCAAAACTGTTTTGCTCAGGAGCAAGATGGCAGTGGAGCAGCCTCTTCTTGTCCCCTAAATAACTAGATAACTATCAAATCATCTTAAATACCCCAGAAATTTACCTGAATATCGACAGAACATACTCTACAACTAAAGAGAGAGGCCATATTGAAGAAGGTAGAAAGTGTAGAGACATGGTTTAGTGGAGAAACTGATCATAGGTGCTGCAGAGGGGAGAGAGCTGTGGTTGCAGAGAAGAGAGAGAGGAGCACAGGGGAAAGCACAAGGAGAACATTTTCCCAAAACCATAGCCTTAGAAAATAGAGGGGCTAAATTTCATGAGTTGTTGCAACCAGTGGGGCTTAATGCCTGGAGTTTTAAAGGTCAGCATGCTTGGCTAGGCTAGTGTCTAGAAGGCACTCCACTGCTCCTCCTGGTGAGAAGCCAGGCAGACAACCTGGGGATAGACAGTAGGGAAACACCATTCTGAAGAACACCTCGGGCACATAGTGGGGAGATTATTTACTCTTTTCAGAGCTAGTCCCTGAGAGGCAGCATTCAGGGAGACACCTCTATTCTCTATCGGAAACAGGAGCTGGCTGGTGCCGTATCCCGCCCCCCCCCCCCCCCAGTGCCTCTCAGCATAAACACAGAGCTGCCTGTGGGAAGCAGTCCAACACCAATACCAGCTACCTAATTTGATTACACCAAGTCCCACCCTCTCTTGCACTGTTGGTGGGCAAGCAAACTCATGCAGCCACTCTGGAAATCAGTATGGAGGTTCCTCAGCAAATTAAAAATAGAACCACCCCGTGAACTAGTAATTGCACTACCAGGTATTTACCCATAAAATACAAAAATGCTAACTCAAAAGGATACATGCACCCTGATGTTTATAGCAGCATTATCCACAGTAGCCAAATTATGGAAACAGCTCAAGTGTCCATCAACTGATGAATGGATGGAAGAAGAAGTGGCATATATGCACAATGGAATATTACTCAGCCATATACAGGAATAAAATCTTGCCACTTGCAATGACATGGATGGAGCTAAACAGTATGCTAAGTGAAGTCAGAAAAAGACAAATACCATATGATTTCACTCATATGTGGAATTTAAGAAGCAAAACAAATGAGAAACGGGAAGAAAAAGGAAGGCAAACCAAGGGATTTACTCTTACCTATAGATGGTTAGCAGAAAGGAAGTGGGTAGGGGAATAGGTTAAATAGGTGATGGGGATTCAGAGTGCCCTTGTTGTGATGAGCACCAAGTGTTGCATGGAACTGTTGAATCACTATATTGTACACCTGAAACTAATATTACACTGTATGTTAACTAACTGGAATTTAAATAAAAACTTAAATAGAGAGGAAACTTCTGATCAACAGCGCAGTACGTCAGACTAGGCTGGCAGTGGTAGAAAAGTTTTGAGAGAGGATCTGCTCTAGGCAGCCAAGATACAGTGAGTGGCAGAGGACAGAGTCCCTCCTCTCAAGGAACTCAGTCTGGTGGTACAGGATCATGTCCCTCTATGTCATGTTTTCAGGCAAGGGAGCACAGAATACAGATCAAAGAACCCCCAGGACAGAGCCTGTCCTGATGGTATGGACCCCTGATAATATGGACCATCAACAAAGTTTCATGGAGGGAGTAGGATGGTGAATCTGGTGTTGAAGAGGAAGAATTATTGAGGTGATTGTGAGGAGGAAAAGCAAAAAGAGGCAAAGGAGAAACAGAATGAGTTCATAATACTGAGAAAATTACTACAGAACAATGTTTTCTAAAAACTAGTTTGAGATAGCATTTTCATGGCTATATAACAAAATGAAAAAAAAAATGAGGAAGATAAGGAACACACACATTTTCAAAGACATAGATTTCCCAGGTCTTAGGAATACAACAATGAACAAAGTCTGCTTGTGCGAAGCTTCCTTGTAAGCAAGAGACAACCAATAAACACATAAGTGCAAAGTGCTTTCATATAGAGATAAGTGCTTTGAAGAAAAGTAGAGCTGTATGAAAGAAAGTGACTGGAAGTGATGTTTTAGGGACTGTGGGAGACATTTCTGCTGAGGTGACAGATGAAGATAGGAAGGAAATGAGAAAGTGAGTCATGCCAGTATCTGGACATATATCTGTACCTGGTAGAGGGAATAGCAAGAACAAAAGCTTAGGGGCAGGAATGTCTTCACATGTTTAAAGAGTAAGAACAGCAGACCTAGAGTGAAGAGAGTGGAAAGGAAAGAGATAGGATGTGAGCATGACAAGATAGCTGGGGACCAGGCTATATGGGTCACATTTCTGCCTCACATTTTCTTGTAGAAGATCAGAATAAGGATTTTGGAATATATTCTGTGTTGGAAGGAATGTATTTAGCCCTTGATTTCCCTGAGTGTATTCTTTGGAACACATGAGATAAGAAATTTTCTTTTAAAAAACTGTTTCTCAAGTAAAGTAAATTATGGAGTCTGTCATGCTATGTCCCCCTGTGGCAGATTCACTCTGTGTCTTAGCATGGTTCTTCTCAGAAGGAAACCTGGGAAAAGGGCAGAGGTGCTGGTGCTTCTTTTCAGAAGTGAGCCCAAGGAACAGGAGTGAGGGACTGAGAAAAGAGAAACAAGGGATGTTAAGCCAAAGCTGCTTTATTGAGTTGCTAGTCAAGAGTTGGTATCTAGAACTACGTAAGTCTCCATTTGGATTATGACCCATAGAGACTGTTCTCTTTAGTGCCGGACATTATACTGCTGTTAATTTGATTTAAAAGAATATCTTTTTTGTAATGACTTCACATTTTGAGATTAGGGTCCATTAATACTCCCCAGTCCCAGAGATGGTGATGTGGTGACTCACTGATACAAGGTTGGAGACCTTACATGGGTGTTCTGGGCAGCTGCACTCCTTGTTATGTTAGCCATGTCACTCTTGACAGGGGCATTTATTTCCTTATTATTTAAGGGGCTTAGAATAGCTCTGAGATTATTTTTATTCATTTGGTATGTCTTTGAATTACTTTTAATATATATGTCTTCTTCCATAATTGTCCATTAATTTTTAAGGACTTAAATGAACGACTTTTAATCAAATTGTGCTTTACTCTGTTAGAATTTGAGTATCAGTTGAGCCTTTTGTGGTATTTTCGATCCTACCTTTGATACCATATGGGTTGTTTCTCTCTTAGCTTCATTATAAGTGCTCATCAAATGCTGTGAATGTTTTTCTACACGATGTTGATAAACACAAAGCGTAAAAGTTCTTTCATATTTTAGTCCTGTGGAAAAATCTAGGTGACAGAATGTTACATCTTTTAGTCCTTATACTATGATTAAGTGCAGGTGAAATTAAACAGGCAGATATAAATATCTAATAGAGGAAACCAGTGTGCCTAAATGCCAAAACAAAGCAAAGCAATTTTTTTTAAATCCTCAAAACAAATGAGTAATATAAGATGCAATAGAAAAGCAAGTTGTTGTTTTTTTTTTAATGAATAACCATTTTTAGAGGAACAGTGGCAAACATTACACATGATCTAATAGTTTAAAATCTGAGAGCTTTTTCATTGTACATTCCTTATTAGATAGTAAGGTTTTTTTTTCGCAGAAGTTTATGAGAGTTAAATTATTCTCCAGAGCCTAATATCTGCCAAACAGCTCACTACTCCTTTAAATTTGGTTAAATTCCCTATGGGGTAGTAATATGCCACTTTGACCTCCATTTTAATGGAAGGAAGGATTTCATTTATGTCCTTTCTTAACTACTGCTCTAATTAATATGTACAAGTCAAAAGAGCTGATTTACACTCCCTGGATTTCATAAAGAAAAGGAACCAAGAAATCATGCAATAAAAGCTTTATCTAAATACACAGTAAGATGCTCAACAATGCATACTAAAAGTGAATTTCTCATAGGGGAACCTCCAGCCAAAATTCCAGTGTCAAGCAATTCCTCTGGCAAAATGTAAAGTTGCATTTTCTATCATCAGAAGGGTCTGCTGTAAAGAGAGCTCAACAAAATGAGAAGTGTTTGAATGAAGGCCAGGTGAAAAGAAAGGCAACTTATGTTTTATGGGGACTGTCTTAAAACATTCCAATACCCTTTAAAGGCATTTCAATAACACTGGCTTTATTTTAGAGTCTTCTCTCTGCCTCACAAATAAGCAATGGGAGAAAGATTGGTCACTCTTCTTTCTTTTATATCACCTTCCTAAGAATGTTATCTAAAGTAGGTTCCTTTTTTCTGACCCCTGATAATCAACTTGTAAGGAAAACAACCAAAGAAACTTAAAAATTCTAAAAACTTCCAAATATCACCTACATTTTGAGTTTGTTTATTCATTTATTTAGAGAGAGAGAGTGCATAGATGTGTGCATGCATGTGTGCCAGTGAGGGAGTGGGAGAGGGAGGGAGAGAGGGAATATCTCAAGTAGGCTCCAACCTGTCAGCACAGAGCCCGATGTGGGGATCGATCTCACAAACCATGAGATCAGGACTTGAGGTGAAATCAGGATCTGGACACTTAACTGACTGAGCCACCCAGGGGCCCCTTGTGTTTTAGAATTAGAGCAACACCTGCCAAAGAAAACTCTGAATATAAAAAAGATAAAGAAATATGTGCTGTGATTACTCAGTAAAGGTAGAATATACAGATTTTAAGGAAAGTCCTTATAGTATTTAGTTAATAAGTCACTGTATGCAGTTTCCCTTCATTTGTCTAATCGTATTATCAGAACTGAAAAGTTTATAATAATTCTAAATTCTTCCTCTTTTAATTCTGCTGTCCTCAGCTGGCAACCTGTGAAGGAGTTTTATTTTATTCTCTCTCTGAGATGATAATCTCCCATTGAAACTTTATAAAAATTCACATGAAAAATTCACTTGACTTAATCCATATCAGTGTTATGCTAGTTGTTAGGGGTCATTCATATGTGACAAAAGCATGATTCCTCCTTTTGAAGATTATGCAAACAAGATCACTAAGGGAAAAAGATAAGCAATTAGATCAAAGATAAACCAGGATGTGTGAAACACTGTCACAGATATACCTAGTAATGGGAGGGGATCATGAAGAAGGAGGTTGAATCAGAGAAGCTTTAGGAAGGAACAGACATTTGAGTGGGTCTGATAAGGTTTGAATTGGGAACAGTCATCTCAAACAGAATAATATGAACAGAGACAGAGTGGAAAGTGTTGAGTAGCTCCAGGCAATGGTGAATAATCTTGACTGTTATTTGTTTGTTTACTTGAGCATGAGTGAGTTGGGGGAAGGGATAGAGGGGGAGAGAGAGAATTTTAAGCAGGCTTCAGGCTCAGTGCAGAGCCTAATGCAGGGCTAGATCCCATGACCCTGGGATCATGACTTGAACAGAAATCAAGAGTTGGACACTCAACTGACTGAACTACCCAGGCACCTCTTGATTGTCTTAAGGGTAGGATTTTGAATGGAAGACATGGGGAATAAATCTAGAGAAACCAGCTGGAGTCACGTTTCCAATAGGTTTGGACGAGGCGATGATGATTCACATGAAATGATAGTACAGATTTTCCCTCAGAGGAGTGGCATGAGTGAAGCTATGTTATAGGAAGAATAATCTGAAACTTGGAATAGGGTGGATTAAGGAAGAGCAGGAGCAGGGAGGACAATTAGGAAGCAAAGGCAGTAGTTTCAGGTAATAGTAGTAAGAACATCAGGCTGGGCACAGTGGCAGTGTGAATAATGCAATACGTATTTGTTGATGTTAGTGTGGCTTTATAGTCCTGACAACCTGATTCTAAGAAGGGATTTGTGAACTGAGAGGTTATATATATATATATATATATATATATATATATATATATATATATATATTTACGTTAGAAGATAAAGATTTCGAAAGAATTAATTTTTTGATGTCTTCTTCACTCTCCTTTTAGGTAATTAAAAAATTCTCATTTCTTAATAGGCTATTTATATCAGAATTATAGCCCCAATATGTCGTTAAGTATTCAAAACATAGGTATCATAGTCCATGATAAAAATGTAGACCCTTTACTATTTATATGGATTTTTCTATTTCTACACAGGAAGCATGAAGTACTCTTATGATAACATCTTGTCTTTGCAAAAGACGTCTCTTTTTTGTTCTCTTCTAGGGCTGATCATAGTATTTGAGGTGTATTTTACACAGTACCACTCACTGAAAATCATATGCTATTAGGAGTCCGAGTACAGAAATTCAAGTGACATTGATTGATTTACTACAGGTTACTATGAAGAATATACTTTAACCAGCTCAATTGTTCTGTTGATATTAATTTAAAAGCTGATACTTACAGTGTTCACAATTTAAGCATAAATGGAATGTCCCAAGATCTCATTATATAACCCAATTTAAGGATTATGAAACATGACTGATGCCATATGTTTTTCATTTAAATATTTATGGACAGTCATAGTATTAAATCTATTCCTACTGTTACAATGGGTCAGAATCACCATTCCTCAAAAGTTTCTATTTAAAAAAGAACTGCAAGTGGACTGTTAAGCTTTGGCTCAAGGGCACACTAACCCTCACATCAACATAATTTAATCATCAACATAACTAATGGAAAATTAAACTTGATGTTGAATATGTTGTAATTCCTGCCTCATGCATCCCATGACTATAGATTTTCTAAAATGAGTTAATTTTATATAATAAAATGTCATGCTAGACATAAAAACTATTTTGTATTACTTTGTAACTTTATTATTTGGGGGTAGGATGTATCTCATTTCTCCTGTAATTGGTAAACTTTTTTTTTTTTTTACTACATTTGAAAGTAATTCTTGAACAAATCATTTGTTTTCATAGAGCTACATACAAATAAAAATTACCAAATAATTAGAAATTTGATAAGTGGAATCAACTTGTACTTTACAGTTTGTGTAATATCTCATCCAATTATCATACCAACAATACTGGCTTGAATAGTGTCTTCCCAAAATTCATGTCTACCCAGAACCTGCGAATGAGACATTGCTTGTAGGTAGGATCTTTGCTGATATAATCAAGTTGAGTTCATACTGGGTTAGGGTGAACCCTAAATCCAATATAACTGAAGGCTTTATGAGAAAAGGGAAACTTGAACACAGAGACACGCAGTTGGATAATGGCATGTAACGATGAGGCAGAGATTGGAACTGTGTGTCCACACATTAGGAAATGCCAAGGATGTAAGCAAGCACCAGAAGAGAAAAAGAAGCGAGAAGGAATTCTCCCCTTGGAATCTTCAGAGAGGACGTGGTCTTGTCAAAACCTTAACTTGGAATTGCTGGGCCACAGAATTGTGAGAGAATAAATTTCTATTGTGTTAGCTATCACATTTGTGGTAATTGTTAGGGCAGCTCTAGGAAAATGATTCATCTAGACAGAAACAATTTTTTTTTCATAAAATATTTAACTTTCACTCCCCAGAAATAATTGGTTTCTTTAATTTGGTCTGTATATTTGTTTCATGTTTTTATATTGTTTGTGTGTGTATCATTGTATGTAACTTTTTGCGGACATATGTTGTGTGTATGTATCCGCTCACACATATATCTACAAAAATACAGTACTATTTTATGACTTAAAAATTTATATTTTTAGAGACTATATCACATTATACATAACATCATTCAATTTCTTTTTTCTCAACTTGTGTTTCTATGTCATTACCATTTTAAAAAATTTTTTAAATGTTATTTTATTTTTGAGAGAGAAGGAGAGACAGAGGGCAAGCGGGTGAGGGACAGAGAGAGGGAGCCACAGAATCCCAAGTAGGTTCCAGGCTCTGAGCAGCACAGAGCCCTACACGGGGCTCAAACTCACAGGCTGCAGATTATGACCTGAGCTGAAGTCAGCCGCTTAACCCACTGAGCCACCCAGGTGCCCCTATGTCATTTCCTTTTTGATAAATATAGATCCAATTGTTTTCATTTTTCTTAAGTTACAGTGTAATTAACATACAGTGTTATACTCTCTGCCCAAAATTACTGATAAAGTGTGGAGAAAATGATTATTTTTGACTTCGTAGTGTGGGAGAGATCTTTGCATAATGTATTTTGTCTGATCTTCGTAATAACCTGCAAAGCAGATATCAGTAGCTACATTTTAAAAACTGAGGAAATGGAGGCTCAAGAAGGTTAAGAACGTTTATCGTCATCACTTACATGTTTTAATTTTAAAGTCTTCAGTTCTTTCTCTGGCCTCAGGCTGCCTTGTGAAGAGCACAGACTGCTAATGGAAGTTCCTGTTCTCTCTGGGTGCTTGTCTGTAGGAGTTGCTGTATGAAGGATTCATGTGTTAGGTGAAATGTTAAGTAAGGTAAATTCTAAGTCTTTTCCAATTATGAGGTTCTGAGAAAGGTCCACCATGTCACACCAAATTCTAGAATCTTAATGGAGGTTAGATCCCCTACTAACACCTAGGACTCTCCACCAAAACATACAGGCTGCATGCCCATATAACACATAAAGTGGGGTGGCAGCACTTAATGAGAACGTCATTACAGCCCATGTAAATCCGCAACCACAGTGCTCTGCTCTATAAAGGCACAGCAAAGGGTTCTTGGTTCCAGTTGAGGTAATGACTTTTAAAGTCTTTATTCTCTACATGGAAATGTTTTTATATCTAAATTCTTCTTTATTGTGTTTCTACCAATGTCAAAATTCTTATATATGATATGTATAATGTTAAAAGTACAATTGGAGTATGGAGTCAGAGGCCTGGATTCTAATTTTGGATTTGCCATCAGTTAGCAAGTGATGTAATCTCTTTAAGTGGCCATATCTATAAAACGAGAGTGAGAGAGATCATTACTTATTCAACGAACATACATTGAGCTTTACTATGTACCAGGTGCTGGACATGGTCCCCTAAATGGTAGAAGGCCTAGAATGGAAAAGATAAATATGTCAATATGTGCTAAGTGCTACCTATGTCTGTGTTAAATTTTTGTAGGTATCATTGCTTCTGACATTATGTAATGTTTTGTGTATATGAGAAAAATTTTCTAAACTATATGTTACTCTTATTTAACCAGAACCATTTCAAAAAGATCTTTGTCTCCATTTATTTTTAATTTCCATAGATATTTAGATCAGAAAGATAAGGCAGACCATAACTCACTGACAAACACAAAGAAAACTGTTAAACATGGTAGAGTCAACATTTTAAAATCAGCATTTGAGTATATATTTATCCAGTGTACGTGTGTCAGTATACAGTATATTCCACATTGGAGCAGTAGCAAATGACACAATTCCCAGATCAAAATAAAAACAAAAAAGAATGTTAAATCACATCTTTATACTTTGGCTAGTTTACAAAGTGATAGGAGAACTTGTAAAAATTGGGCTTGAAACTTGAGACCAAACCGGGCCAAACTGAACAAGAGTGAATAATGATTAGATAACTAATCTTGCCTTGTAGTTCCAAGATTCCTGGCATGTGAAGAAATTGAATTCTGGGTGCCTTCATGGAACTACAGAATAATATCACAACAAGAAGGAACCCTAAGAAAAGAACATCCAGTTCAATTCCTCACATAAAATATCTGAAGTCCGGAGTTGACTAGAGACTTGCTCATTGTATATTTACTTCATAAAAAAAAAAGCCAAATGCAGTCATGATGAGCACTGTGCATGTCTGTCTATATTCAGGTTGAATCTAATTATTTTTCATTCATCAGTATTGTGGAAGAATGTTTTTTGGGTTTTTTTTTGAATTTTATTTTATTTTTTATTTTTTTTCAATATATGAAATTTATTGTCAAATTGGTTTCCAAGAATGTTTTTTTTTAAATTAGTTTATATATATACGTGTATATATCCACTGAGTGTGACATGTTTTGGTATAAAATTCAGAGAACTCTTTGATAACATTTCCCAGCCAAACAATACCATTTTTAATAATTCAGTCATCCCATTAGGTTGACTCAGTTATATAGTTATGTTCTTTTGCATGTCTTTATCTGTGATTATGTACCTAGAACATGACATTTGTGTTTCTGTAATACTTTTTGTGTGCATGTTAATATGGCATGTGATGCTATCAATTAAACATGAGCTATCTCATGTTGAAGGCTAATTCTTCTCATTTTATTTTCTTAATAGCATTTACTCTGTATCCATTGAACATGTCAAGATGCCCACAGATGATGGTATATCATGTTACTAACATTTGTTAAGCTACTTGAAAGTTTATTTCTCAAAAAATAATAACAGTTTATTCATAGTCAAATAATGTACACTGGACCAGTTATAAACATACTAACCAACTAAAAAGTACTTTGAAAGGTAATAATTTCCAGCAATGCTATCTCTATTAGGCAGTTGTTAAATAGCTAATACTATTCCATCCCAACCATTATATAAGAACATACCAAAATATCAGGGAAGAGCTAAGGTACTGTTTGTAAAAGCATAATCAACATTGTATCATATCACTTTTATTTCATTTTTAAAAGTTATTTTTATTTTAGAGAGAGCATGAGTGGGGAAGGGGGCAGAGGGGAAGAGAGAGAATCTTAGGCAGGCTCCACACTCAGCATGGAGCCCAATGTGGGGCTCAATCCCACAACCTTGGGATTATGACCTGAGCCAAAATCAAGAGTTGGACGTTCAACCAACTGAGACACCCAGGCACCCCTATATCAATTTTATTTCAATAAGAAATACATATTCATTTCAGGAGGAAAGTCACTGATGTAAAATTGGGCAAGCTTCTTCTTGACTTAGTGGGGATTCAAGAAAAGATTGATTTTCAAGTGACAGGGTGACCTCCTAAAATGTATACCTGAATCTCTAACAGTTTATGAAGATTTTAATCTTATTCAAAGTAATAATAGGTTAAAAAAACATTTAAAATGCTGCTTCTCTGTTAATACTTCTGGAGCACATACTAAAAAGAAAGAAATCATGAGCTGCAAACTGTCTACATTGTCAATGAACAGTTGTATAAGCACAGGACAAACACTTTTTATTTTTATATTAATTAGCCAGGTCACCTAAATAGTAGTTACATTAATTGAAGAGATGTTCTGTCTCCATTTATTTCTCTTTCCCTTCCTCCCTCCCTTCGTCCCTCTCTTTTTCTGTTTCCTTCTCTTTGCTATTATGTATACATCATAGCTGCTTGTTTTCCTTCTTACTCCATATTCATTTTTGATAGCTGACACTTTCTAATCTACATGTGATGAAATATCATGAAAACACTGAGATTGATTTATTGTCTTTTGTTGGAAAAAATACCATAAATCATACAATAAAGTCTATCTTTTTAAAACAGTTTGCCCTACATAGTAGAATCAAAGGTTGCAGGTGGCTCAGTATCTAACCATACATTTTCAAATCTAAGACAATCTATGAATAAATCCAGGTTGAGATCAGTTGAACATACTTTAGGAACTAAGAGTCACATCTCACATACAGATAAGAATCATATTAGGAAAATAATATTCAGTTACTGGTATTACTTGGTACTTGGATATGCTCAGAAGTTTACACTGAATAAAGGTTTATATATATAAGATGGTATATTACCAACAAAATGATTTGGCTATACTTAAAATTTGTCTTTCTTTGGAGTTCCCCCGATCAACTGACTAAAAGATTATAACCACAGCTAGTCATTTCGTGACTGTTTTACCTAAATTCACATTTGAAAGACAAATCTGATTCCAATCAAATCATTATAGATTCAGAACTGTGGGCAAACTTCCCAAGCTTAGTATGGTAGTACCTGAAATCTAGTAATACTTTTAAAAAGGTCTCCAAAATAATTGTTAAATAATGCGAGCATACTTAGATTGCCCAGGCCAGGTGGGAAATTATTCTTAGACTAACCTTTAAATGTATGTATATGAAATGAGATAGATATTTTTAAAATACAGTGTTTTGTAGAATTTATATCTGTAAGAAGATACCAATAATAAAATATCTTTTCCATGTTAAATTTTCCTAATTCAAAAGGAGGGTATAAAGTTGACCCTAGTAGCCTGGCTGATATATTGATTGGAATATAAAATTCATGGACTATTCGAAGATGTCAAGATTTGATTATAATTCATATTCTAGACCTGTCATTCTGAGTCTCAAGAAAATCCTTAAACTTTGCATTGCTTCACTTTCCTCTTGTGCAAGAAAGGTTTAATAATACTTCCCAACCCACCTATTACAAGGTTATTTTAAGACTTACTGTGATTCCTGGCCCAAAGTAGGTGCTTAATAAATGTCTGCAAAACATTGGTGAATATGTGTTTAGGAGTAGAAGAGTAAGACAGTATGCAAATAATGTGCCTTTGTAAATACTTACCTGAGAGTCGTTTTTTTATTATTAAAAAAAAAAACAAAAAACTTTTTAACGTTTGTTTATTTTTGAGAGAAAGACAGAGCATGAGCAGGCAAAGAGCAGAGAGAGAGGGAGACACAGAATCCGAAGCAGGCTCCAGGCTCTGAACTGTCAGCACAGAGCCTGACAGGAGGCTCGAACCCACGAACTGTGAGATCATGACCTGAGCTAGTCTGACGCTTAACCGACTGAGCCACCCAAGTGCCGCTACCTGAGTGTTTTTTAAGTGTTGAGCTAGACATATATGCTGTTTCAGATCCTCCAAGACCTTTTTTTTTTTTTAATTTTTTTAACGTTTATTCATTTTTGGGAGACAGAGACAGAGCATGAGCTGGGAAGGGGCAGAGAGAGAGGGAGACACAGGATCTGAAGCAGGCTCCAGGCTCTGAGCTGTCAGCACAGAGCCCGACGTGGGGCTAGAACTCACGAACTGCGAGATCATGACCTGAGCCCAAGTCGGACACTCAACCGACTGAGCCACCCAGGCACCCCAATCCAAGGCCCTTTTGAGTTCATTTTCTCTTAATTTCACACCTGAAGGCTTCCTGAAGGAGTCACTCCAAGGCTGCATGACAGAGAATATCTGGTCTGTTTCCATTTTCACTGGGGACCATATGCTTAAGTGTAAAGTTGAGTGATTTGTAGCTGAGGTTATTGTGCCCATGACCTTAAAACAGGTAATTAATGTCTTTTATGGACTTACTATGCACACATATGTATGTGTTTATTTTATTTGCTCAAGCATGTGAAAGCAGGGGTCAAGAACTATGAAGGGTGTGAGATTTTTACCCTATTTGTAAACAACGACATACCTTCTCTGAGTTCCTGGATGATTAGAATAAGACCTATGAGTCCTGGGTGAGAAACCAAAATGACAGAACTCACAGCACAGTATGTATTATGGAGTTATTTTCACGTGGGTTCCCTTGTCCCCTCATCCTACAGGAGTGATTGCAGAGGCACATCCAACTAGATGCTGTGCACACAGTAGTTTTGTGTCACAGCTGAGAAACCTGAATCTTCTATCAGGGAACTGCAAGCTAATTTGCTTAACTTTTGCCCCAGATGAAGATAGTGTCTGTTTTTCAAGGGCATTCACTATAAAAAATCCTTGAAAAGTAAGTGCAGAAAAAACCAGTTAGTGCCCATTCTCACAAGATGTGCATAAATGGTAGTCCCATTGAGAATTGTATCCTGAGAAGAGGTTGCAGGCATCACCACACTTTATTCCTAAATACTTTAATGTGGATTTCCTAAGATTGAGGACATTGTCCTATGTGGCCACATTGCTATTATCTCTCCTAAGAAAATTTGTGTTAGCAGTGAACTTTTTTTCCATTACTTGTTCACTTTCCTCTTGTGCTAGCATATTTGTATCTTTGGTACTTAAAAGTATACATGATGTTGACTAATTCACTAATTCACAAGTGTTTCTATTTAGAGTTCTCCAGTGAAAGCAATCATGTGTAAATATATTTTAAGATCTACGTTGTATCCCATGGGACCATGTGAAAGGATTGGATTGGCAAAACTTTTTGCTAGAAAAGAAAATGTGATATTTAAACATTTTTTCAAACATAATAATAGCAACATCCAGAATAATAGCTCACATTTATAAAGCTCTTATTATGTACTAGACACGATGCCAAGGTTTTACATCATTTATTTAGTTAATTCTTAGAGCAATGCCATCAAGTTCTTGTAGATGAAGAAATTAAAGTAACTTTCTCAAGGTCAGTGAGTAAACAGTAGAACCAGGACCTGAGCCCAGGTCTGTATAACTATGTTCTCAACTGGTGTTCAGTATTTAAAAAAAAAAAATTTTAATGTTTATTTACCTTTGAGACAGAGTGTGAGCCAGGAAGAGGTAGACAGAGAGGGAGACACAGAATCTGAAGCAGGCTCCAGGTTCTGAACTGTCAGCACAGAGCCCGACACAGGGCTCGAACTCAGGAACCATGAGATCATGACTTGAGTTGAAGTCGGCTGCCCATCCGACTGAGCCTCCCAGGCGCCCCTGGTGTTGAGTATTTGACCCTTCTCCCTGTGCTGGTATGAGCTTGTCTGTGTTCCATTAGCACAAATGATTTCCACAAAGCTAACAACTCTTTGAAGGTGGGCCTATATAGCTCTAGGCTTGGTGGCCTCCCACATCCTTTAGAAGCCTCACTATATTCAAGACTTGAACAAGAAAGAGCATGTGGTGTCAGAAGAAACTGTTTCAGAGTCATTAGAGACTTTAGTCCTAGAGTCAGACATGAGAAAATTGAAATCCACCATGTCACTTAGCTTGTGTGGAGACTTGGCAGGGCAGCTAACCTCTGTATGATGACTCTCCTGGAAAAGGTGGCTGACAGTGGCACTTCTGACCTAGAACAAAGTCAGTGATCAAAGCATTTGTGTCATTGATGATTCTTCATTTAACACTTCCATTGGGGAAGGGTCCTACCCCAACTTCCCACTGCCATAGGGGGAGAGTTAGAACAGCAAGAGCAACCCAAGCCTAAGGCAGAGAGGGTGCTCTGTTCTGAGGATGAATGTGTACATACAAGTCCCCAGAAGAGAATATGTCACATTTAGCCAGTTCTTGGCTCCCTCCAGGCAGCATTGGTGACAGGCAAAAACCATGGATGTGAAACAGCATTATTTATTGGCTGAACTGCCCTGACCTGAGTGAATAAATCAACTTGTGTCTGGTGCTCAGAAGCACTTCTGAGAACATGGACTTAAACATTTCTCCTGTACAACTTTATTCTTTTTCTGGGTTAAACTCCTTTTAATAAACTCCCTTTGGTCTTCCAGAGTAGATGCAGCCACAGTTGACTTTGCCCCTAATTACTATTCACTTTATTTGCCTAATGTTCACCTCCTAATGCCATGGCCATGAGATTTTGGGGGGAGAAAGGGGCTCCCACTGCCAGTGCAACTGAGCTTGGGGAATGGGCAGTGTAACTCCAGTTTGAGCCTCTGGTCAGACTCCAACCATGTTCTGGGATTTCTTTGCCTTTATAATCAGTTGTGTATACTTACAAATTACTAACATTAAGGTAAAAGTTTCCATATGATCTGGCAAATACTAGGTTTTTTTGTCTCCTCTTAATACGTAGGGATAGCTGCCTCAGAAGACTATTCCAATGGTAATCATGTGAACCTCCTATTGCATCAAGGGATCCTAGAAAGTTCCCCGTAAGAGTATACTCTCTAATAGAGTTTATTGTTGCTTGTGATTGGAATGACCCAAACTTGAGGTGATTCATGTCTCCTCTGAATAATAATGTCCTTTCAACATCCTGAAAATCAGATGAGGGAATCTTTTCCAAAGGCCCACATAGTAGAATTTCATGAGTTCGATGTGTTGGATTATTCCACAATTTTCTTCCATGAGATTCTGGAACACGTTACAGAAATGAAGTACACCACACCCACCAGCACCAATTTCCCACAGCAACTTCAGTTATGTGTATGCTGGGCATACATTTGATTACAGGAATTCAACTGTGGTCTTTTAAGAAGAAAGTATATATCAATGGCATAAGTTTGGAAGTGAAAGAGTGACCATCTAATCCAGTAGTTTTAAACATTATTTGTCACCATACATTGCTTTCCTCAAATACAATGTGCAGAAATTCAACAGAAAAAAAAAATTAAAGAAGAAGCAATCCAACTGATGTAGGGTTGGCTGTGGCTCTCTTGATGGTACAGACCAGAACTCCTGCCCAGTCAGCACCCTTTCCCTGCTCTTCCAGTCCCTCTCCCCACACCAAGCAAACCCTAAATAATTCCTAGAGTTTCATGGAGCACAGATAGGAAATTGTTTAACCAATTCTCTCAGTTCATTTATAACTCACCAAATATTTATTGAGCACTTCCTCCATCGCTGACCATCTCCTAATTTCTTAGGATGCAAAAGTGACTATGGTTCTGCCTCCAAGGGGCTTACATTCTAGAGAGGACTGTTCAGTATTCTCATTGAAATTTGCTTGGGGCAGATGAAACTGCCAAGGTAGTCTGGGAGCTCTAACAAAGGGCTTCCTGCAGAAGTCGATCTGATGTTTGACTGATAGAATAAAACCATGCTGGAAACAAACAGGATCCAGAATCAAATTGACTGGTACAGAGTTAAGACCCCTCAGCTTTGGGGTCAGGCTGACTGGGTGGGTGAACTTGGGCTAGAGAAATGTAACCTCAGTACTCGCCTATAAATGGAGGATCACACTTGACACAGGGTGTGTTGCAAATATTAAAGTAAATAATGTATGCACGGTGCTGGATGTCATTCCCAGAGCATGGGAGCTATTTGAAGACTCATCTGTCACATATTCCCCTTCTGCCTCAAGCCCATGATTTTTAGGTGAAAGAAAGACTAGTTTTTAGGCATAGTGCCGCATAGGAGACTGCTCTGTAAAAACTGTCTCCAAGGTGCTGCTGTTTTAAAATTTGCCACTTTATCCCCTTTGGGTCAAGGAATAAATGTTTCAAAAAGTACAGGCTTCTGGAATTGCTCCTGACACTGCAGAAAAGATTTTTAGCATTTAGAATCTTTTACCTATCCTCTAAACTTGGTTGTTAGAGAATAAGCCTGATGTCCTGAGTCATTTCTGCAACATTTCCCTCTATAATTTGAGAGGCACATAAATTCAGGAGCAAAGGTGATCCACAATAAAAGGAAGTAGTAATTGATATACACGCACCATTATTGCTTGATGCAATTCAGCTGTGAACATGTACACATCTATTATAAGGCAATTTAAATTCTTTACATATTGTAATCATGTCTGAAATAGATGTAACGGTTGAATTGCTATTGACTTTTTTTTTTTCAAGAAACTATTCAGAAATAGGTAACAGGTGGCTATAAAGGGCTGTGTTTCAGACTACGACAGTTGCCGTTTTCAGTTATTTCAGATTTATTACTATGACTGAAAATAAGATTCTACAAGGGAGACTTCCCCTAATCTCTGTGTATGCAGGAGATGAGTGATATTTTCATGTTCCTATTTTTCATGTTTCTTATGAATGACTGACAAGGATTGCATTTACTGTTACTTTTTCTTGGCTCACATCAGTTTGAAATAGATGTTGAAAGATGCCCCAGGTATATCATAATTGTTTGCCGTCAGCCTTTTTTGCCTTCGGGTTTCTGTGCATGTCCTTATTAAATAAATGTTTGTAAAAGTAAACTTACCATTCTGATTTTCCACTGTGACTTTACTAGATAAATTCTTCATCATTTATTATCATCTACCAAACATGCCTCAAGCCTTTCATTTGAATCCAATGATGCTTGCTCAGGGGGAAAATAAATGAACCTACTACTAACAGAAGCTTTAAAAGGATTTGGCTTTACTGGGTGCATTATTTCTTCTTTGTATGTTTCAAGAGGAAGAAACAACCTGTTCTGGAGGGAATTACCAGCTAGATTTTAATTTTCACCTCTTGCCAGAGTGCTTGGAAATTCACACATCCTCACCCAAGTTTCCTTAGCTGTATTTTAAAGGTTTGACTTAAGAAATTCTTTGCTTGCATTTTCTATTCTGCTTCTATTGTCTGACCTAAATGACACAGAACAATATCTTAAGTGGCTGTACTCTCAGATTCATTTCACAATGGACTACATTTAGCATCCAGTCCAGTGACATTTCAGAACTTCTTTCATATTGATCTTCAATTTTAGATCATGCAGAAACATTAAAACTGGGTTTATTCCAACCAATTCCAGGAAATGTGGCTCCTAAGCATAAGTGGTCAACAAAATACCTGTTTACAGTAAATGTGTACTTGTCTATTTTGTGAATAGTTCCTAAACACTGTCAAAGTAGAGAAACAGAAAAACATTCTGATGAAAAGTATCTGTTCCTCCAAGAGCATTCCCCTCACTCCTCTATCATTCCCACCAGAGATTGTTCTGAGAATTAAATTAATTGTTTCTTGGTTGTCAGATACTCACAGTAAAATTGTGAGCCAGACTAAATTGCAGATTCCAAGAGTTCAGAAGTACTGTGCACTCAAAACAGAGAAGCAGGTTGTTAGATCTTTCTCATGCAATTTACTTTACTCAGTCGTTATTGTTAGTGCTGTGCTTGTTGAAAGCATAGGTGGGGTGTCCAACTCTTGATTTCTGCTCAGGTCATGTTCCCAGGGTCATGGGATCGAGCCTCACATTGGGTTCTGCACTGAGCATGGATCTTGTTTAAGATTCTTTTTCCCTCTCCTTCTGCCCGCACCACCCCCCCCACCACGTAAAAATCAGGACTTTTTTTTTTTTTTTTTTTAAAGCTGCCTAGATGATTCTGCAATGAGGCTGGGGAACTCATTGTGAACCTTGGAGGGGAGATGTTTTTCTCTGACATGCTAAACATTTTTAATGGTCTCATGCATTTAGAATTTTTTTTTTGAGTTTATTTATTTTTCAGAGAGAGAGAGAGAAGAGAAAGAAAGAAAGAAAGAAAGAAAGAAAGAAAGAAAGAAAGAAAGAAAGAAAGAAAGAAAGAAAGAATGAATGAATCCCAAGCAGGCTCCATGCTGTCAGTGCAGAGCCCAACACAGGGTTTGATCGCATGAATTGCGAGATCATGACCTGAGCTGAAATCAAGAGTCTGACACTTAACCAACTGAGCCAACCAGGTGCCATGGAATTTGTTTTAATATTTTCTTTTTTTACCCATAATAGAAACAAATATTGGGGTGCCTGGGTGGCTCAGTTGGTTAGGCGACAGACTTCAGCTCAGGTCATGATCTAACAGTTTGTGAATTTGAGCCCCATGTCAGGCCCTGTGCTGACAGCTCAGAGCCTGGAGCCTACTTTGGATTCTGTTTCTCCACTCTCTCTACTCCTCCTATGCTCATGCTCTGTGTGTGTGTCTCTCTCTCAATAATCAATAAACATTAAAAATTTTTTTTTAAAGAAACAAATGTTGGGATAATAGATATGACTACCTTTGGGACTTCCTCCTACTCTCTATGGCACTGAAAGGACATCAGTGGAAGGGAGTATACATTAACATAATCATGTTCATTTTTTCATGCAACAAATTACATACAGGCACTGTATGAAATATTGGAGAAAACAGAGATACACCAGACAATTTATTCCTCAGGGATTTCTCAATAAAAGAGAGCCCAACAAGTGAGTCAATAGCGACCAAGTAGGGTGAAGAATGTTTTGGCAGCTCTACCAGTTGTTACAGGGGAGCACAGCAGGGCAACTGACTCAGCCGCCAATAGGATCTTGGAAAGTACAGCTAACACTTAGCTATGAAAGACAAAGAAGAGTTGCAGGAGTTTTTTAAGCATAAGAAAGCCAAGATAATGTAAACTAGAATACCCAGTATGTGGGGAAAGAAACTGACAGTAGATGGGAGTGAGGGTTGTGAGAGATGAACCGAAGAGAGCAGGAGGATCCATTACACAGAAGGGCATGCATATGATGTGAAGAAGAGGTCCTATGCTCAGAGCTCTGGGTAGGCACTAGGGGTTGTTTCTTCTTCCTTTTCTCCTCCCTTTATCCATTCTAACCCCCACTGTGTAAATCTTTATTAGGTATAACAAAAAGCATACATCTTTAACAGGTACAATTTGATAAAATTTTCACAGATCTGTATACCCATGAAACCATGAACACAATCAACATAATGAGTATATCCATCGTCCCAAAAGTCTCCCCTTGCCCGTTGTAATGTATTTCTTTACCATAAGTTAGTTTTCATTTTTTAGAAATTTATATAAAAGAAATAGCAAAGTAAGTACTTCAAAAGAGCTGGCTTTTCAGGGTGCCTGGATGGCTTAGTCCATTAAGTGTCTGACTCTTGATTTTGGTGCCGGTCATGATCTCAAGGTTTGTGGGATTGAGCCCCACATTGGACTCTGCTGACAGAGCAGAGCCTGCTTAGGATTCTCTTTCTCCCTCTCTCTCTCTGCCCCTCCCTGGCTCTCTCTCTCTTTCTCTCTCTCAAAAATAAATAAACCATTTTTTGAAAATAATGATTTTCATTCAGCATAAATATTTTGATAATCATTGATGTTGTCCAATACTCTCCTGTATGAGTATACCACATTTGTTTATTCATGTACCTATTGGCAGACATTTGGGTTGTCTTGGTTTATAAAGATGCTGAGAACATTTCCATATAAGTGTTTGTGTATAAATATAATTTCACTTCTGTTAAGTAAATACTAAGGAATAAAATAGATAGACAATATGATAGGTGTTTAGTGTTTAAGAAAATGTCAACCTGTTTTTCCAAAGTGTATCATTTTTTCTCCAGCATTGTTTGAGAGTTCCAATTGTGTCTCATCCCCACGAACACTTGGTATAATCAGGTTTTAAGTTTTAACAATTTTAGTGGATATGTAGTAGTATGTCATTTTGGTTTTAATTTGCATTTCCCTAATGGCTAATAATGTTGAACATCTTTTTATTTGCCTTTTTACCATTGAAATACCATCTTTGGTAAAATTTCTATTCAGATCTTGTGCCCATTTACTTTTCTTTTTGTTATCATTGATTTTATTTAAAATTTTTTTCAATGTTTGTTTTTGAGAGAGCACTTGCACATGCAAGTGAGGGAGTCAGAGATAGAGGGAGACACAGAATCTGAAGTGGGCTCCAGGCTCTGAACTATCATCACAGAACAAGATGCAGGGCTCTAACTCATGAACTGCCAGATCATGACCTGAGCCACAGTCCAACACTTAACCAACTGAGCCACCCAGGTGCCCCTATTATCATTGTTTTTAAAGGGTTCTTTACATATTCTGGATACGAGTCCTTCAACAGAAATATGATTTGCAAATACTTTCTCCTAATTTGTGGCTTATATTTTATGTATTTTTTTTAGTTGACATAGTAAAACACCTCAACTTTCACCTCAATTTTCAAATGTTAAATTACCCTTGTTCTTCCCAGATGAACCAAAATTGATCATGATGTATTAGACTTTTTATATATTGTTCAATTTGATTTGCTAAAATAATGAAATTTGCATCTATTTTCATGAGAGATTTTGATTTGTAAACTTCTTGTGATATCTTTGTCAACTTTTGATATCAGGGTCATCTTGTTCTCTTAAAATAAATTTGTAAATAGTCCCTCTTCAATTTTCTGTATAGATTTGGTATTATTTCT
Source organism: Puma concolor (assembly GCF_028749965.1). Classification (NCBI taxonomy): domain Eukaryota; kingdom Metazoa; phylum Chordata; class Mammalia; order Carnivora; family Felidae; genus Puma; species Puma concolor. The sequence goes on along the minus strand of NC_141668.1, from coordinate 40,492,180 downwards.
TCCTCAAAATTTGGTAGACATCACATCTCAAGCCATCTGAACTTGTGTGTGTGTGTGGGGGGGGGGTGTGCGCACACATGCACGCATGCACACACATGCATGTGTGAATGTTTTAAAATGGAAATTCAGTTTTCCTAATACTTAGAGAACTATTCAGATTATTTTCTTCTTTTTGAGTAAGTGTTGGTAGTTTGTGCCTTTCAAGGGATTGGTCCATTTCATCTACGTTACTGAATTTTTTTTGGCATATATCTGTTTATATTACTTATCTGTTTTATATCTGTAGAATCTGTAGTGTTGTCACTTCTGTAATGTATGATAATGTTGAGTCACTTTTTCATTATTCTGGTTAAAGGTTTACATATTAATTTCACAGAACTAGTTTTCAGCTTTATTGATTTATTTTTATGGTTTGTTTTCTCTTTGTTGATTTCTGCTCTTATCTTTATTATTTCCTTTGTTCTGTTCCCTATCTGGCTAATTTAGTCTTTTTTTACTCTCTTCAGGTTGAAGCTGAGGTTACTGATTCAAGATCTTCTTTTTCTAGTGTAGGTATTTAATGCTGTAAATTCCCTTAATGTTTAAAGCTGCATCTCACAGATATTGTTATGTTGCAATTTCATTTTAATTCATTGAAAAAAGTTTAAAATTTCCTCTTTTAATTTTTCTTTGACCCCTGAGTTATTTTGACTCTGTTGTTTGGTTTCAAATAATTTTTTCTTTGATACTTTTCTGTTATTTCTTTCTAATTTAATTATGTTTTTGGTCAAAAATATGTTTTGTTTGAATAATTTTAAACATACTAAGATTTATTGTATGCCGTGAAATATGATCTATCTTAGTAAATGATCTGTGTATACATGAAAAAAATGTGTATTTTGGGTGTTGTGAAGAAGTCTATAAATGGCAATTTTGTCAAATTGGTTGGTAGTGCTGTTCAAGTCTTATTTTAACGTTTTTTTACCTACTCATCTTATCAGTTAATTGAGAGAGAGGGATATTGAAATGTCTATGATTATGGATTTTTCTGTTTCTTTGTAATTCTGTTGGTTAGGCTTCGTGTATTTTTGAAGTTCTGCTGTTGCAAATGTTTAGATTTCTTAGGTCTTCTTGATTAATTGATTTCTTTGTCCCTCTGCAACAACCTCCTCTACACCTCTTTATATCCTTTACTGTAAAATTCATATCATCTGATACTATTTTAGTCACTCCAGGTTTCTTTTGATTTGTGTTAGCTTGACACATCTTTTCTCATTCTTTTCCTTTTTTTTTCTTTTGAGAAAGAGACAGTGCAAGCATGAGCAGGAGAGGGGCAGAGAGAGAGAGAGAGAGAGAGAGAGAGAGAGAGAGAGATAATCCCAAGCAGGCCCCACATTGTCAGCATGGAGCCTGACCTGGGGCTTGAACTCACAAACCATGAGATCATGACCACAGCCAAAATCAAAAGTCAGATGTTTAACCAGCTGAGCCACCCAGGTGCCTATCCCATTCTTTCACTTGCAAACTGTAACTGTGTCTTTATATTTAAAGTAGGTTTCTTGTAGATAGCCTATGGTTGAATCTTGATTTTTTTATATGATCTGATGATCTCTGACATTTATTTGGGGTTTTAGATCATTTATATTTAATGCGACTACTGATGTGGTAAAGTGAAAATCTACCATTTTGCTATTATTTTCTCTTTTCCCATATGTCTTTGTTCCTTTTTCATTATTTTTTCCTTCTTTTGGATTGAATATTTTGAGATTCCATTTAGTCCCTTTTGACTTAAAAGTTAAGACACCTTGTTTGTTTTTTATTTTTTTAGTGATTGCTTTAGGTTTATTATATACATTTTTAAATATCATAGTCTAGTTTCAGATAATTTTATATCATTCACATGGAGGGTAAGAATTTTACAAGTTACTCCCATTTTTGTCCTCCTGGTCTTCTTGCTATTGTTGCCATAAACTATATTTAGTATGTTATATTGCCTCTTAGCATTTTGTTGTTCCTTTCCTTTTATGGGTCATTTACATTTTAAAGAAAAATTATTATATTTGCCCACATATCTACCACTTCTGGTGCCCTTTATTTCTTCATGTAGATCCAGATTTCCATTTGTCATCATTTTCCTCCTGCTTGAAATCTCTGTCTCTCTTTCTCTCTCTCTCCCTCTCTCTCTCTCTGGTAGTGTAGGTATGCTGGTGATGAATTACACCAGCTTCTGTATACCTGAAAAAATCTTTATTTTGCCTTGAATTCAGAAATATATTTTCGCTGGTTAAAGAATTCTAGATTGGTAGATTTTTATCTTTGTCTACTTTAGAGGTGTTACATGCTCTTCTGTTTAGTGTTACTTCTGATGAGAAATTTGTCATTTTGTCTTTATTTCCCTGTTCACAATATGTATCCTCCCCCCTTCTTTAACCTAGACTTTTTTTTTTTTTTAGATTTTTGATGTTTTACTGGTTTTCAACACTTTAATTACTATCTATCCTAATGTTATTTACTTGATATTTTTTATGCTTTGGGTACAATAAACCTGTTGAATTTGTTTGCATTTTCCTCAAATTTGAAAAATATTGGGCATTAAAAAATATTTTTCTGCATGTACCACACATCCTTTGGGGACCTCTGTTATATGTGTCTTAGACAGCTTGATGTTTTTCCATAGCTGAAAGATTTTCTGCTCCTCTTTTTCTGGCTTTATTTTGAATAGTTTCTATGCTACATTTTAAGTTCATTAGCCTTTTCCTTTTTTCTTTTTCAAAAAAATGTTTGCTTGTTTGTTTATTTATTTAGCGCGCGAGAGAGAGGCAGAGAATTCTAACCAGTCTCCATGCTGCTGACATGGGGCTTGATCTCACAAACCATGAGATATGACCTAAGCTGAAACCAAGAGTCCTAAGCTTAATCCACTGAGCCACCCAGGCACCCTGTAAGTTCATTAGCCTTTCCCTTCATTGTTTTTAAACTTGTTGTCATTCCCATCCAGTGCATGTTTCTTTTCAAACATTGTACTTTTCCTCTCTTAGGTTTGAGTCTTTTTTTATATTTTCTGTATTTTTGCTTAATATTTTAGTATTTCCTCTACTTTCTTGAGCACATGGCATATAGTTATAAGAACTGTTTAATGCCCTTGCCTAAAATTTCTATCACTTATGTAATGTATTTTTTCACTTATTGATTTTTCTCTTTAGTGTGGGTTATATTTTCCTATTTGCATGTCTAGTAATTATTAAACAACAGAAATCATAATTTTATTTTGTTGAGTGCCTGAAGAATTTTCATTCATAAAAGATGGTCGCAAACTTTGTTCTGGTTCATAGTTAAATTACATCAATTTTCTCTCTCTGGATTTAGATTTAAATTTTTGACAGATAAGATCAGATGTTAGTTAACTCCAGCACAATTCTTCCCCCACCTCACTAATGAGGCAAAGTCCTTTTTTCCTACTTAGGTTTTGTAGGATTTCCTACAAAATTCTATATTACCTGATATTCTGAGAATTATGAGGTGTTTCACTTCAGCTCATGGAAACAATAAAGATTCCTAGGGGTTTTTTTGTGCTCCAAAGACTTTTTTCCCCTCTTACCCTGTGCAACAATTCATTCCTTATCCTCAGATAGTTTCTCTCCATGTGTGCGCTGATCAGAACATTGCTCAGATATCCAGAGTTCTCTCCCTTGGCAGCTCTCTTCCCTGTAGTAGTTTAATATGTAAACTCTAGGCACCTTAACTTCCTTAGACTCTCAGTTTCATCTACTCCATTCTTTAACACCTGCAGAGTTTGCTTGGGTTTCCATAGCTTAGAAAGTCTTTACAAACAATAAAGTCAGTCAATCATAGGGATTACCTCTTGTTTTTTTAATATTTATTTATTTTTGAGAGAGAGCATGCGCAGGGAGGGGCAGAAAGAGACCGGGACAGAGGATCTGAAGCAGGTTCCATGCTGACAGCCTTCTGGTTTAGGACTTGAACTCAAGAACTGTGATGACCTGAACCGGAGTCAGATGCTCAACCAAGTGAGCCACACAGGTGCCCCTCCCCAATCTTTTTTTTTTTAATGTTTAGGGATTATCTTTTGATTTCCCTTTATCAGGCATAACTGTCCTCTGTTGTCCTGTGATGTCCACTGTTTAAAAATGTGTTTTACATATTTTGTCTAGTGGTTTAGTTTAGTTTTGTTTGTTTGTTTAACAGGAGGGTTGATTAGATCACTGCTGTTCCACTTGGATTGGATATAGAGATCCCACATAGGTTTTTTTTTTTTTTTTAATTTTTTTTTTCAACTTTTATTTATTTTTGGGACAGAGAGAGACAGAGCATGAACGGGGGAGGGGCAGAGAGAGAGGGAGACACGGAGTCCGAAACAAGCTCCAGGCTCTGAGCCATCAGCCCAGAGCCCGACGCGGGGCTCGAACTCACGGACCGCGAGATCGTGACCTGGCTGAAGTCGGACGCTTAACCGACTGCGCCACCCAGGCGCCCCCCACATAGGTTTTTAAGAATAGAAGTGATATAATCATTTTTAAATGTGAATGCTATCTGCAGTTTATTGTAAACCATATTTTAGAGATACTGATTAAAATAACTTTTATAAAATGGAAAAAAGTGATGTGAACCTGAATGCAATCTGTAAAAGTTAGAACATGAGATAACTAAATAATTTGTGGCTATTTAAAAATAGTGTTTACAAGGACCAAATGGCATGATTGAAAACAAGTTCTAATATAACATTAAATTTTTAAAAATCAGGGTAGAAATAATTTATATTATTTTTTACTAAGTGAAAAAAAGAAACCTCCTATAAAACTATGTTTTGAGACAAAAAGTATTGCAGAAACACATAGCATTATACTAATTGTGTAGTAAAATCATGAGTGATTATATTTTCTTTACCAGTTTCCTGTATTTTGTGAATTTTATTTCATAAGCCTTTTCATTATAAGAAAAAGTAAACTTTTAAATATTTTTAGAACCTAGAATAAGTAGCACTAGATATTGACTGTTATTAATAAATATGTATGAAGTTGGGGCTTAACCAACCATTTTTAAATTTTTTTTTTAACATTTATTTATTTTTGAGACAGAGAGAGACAGAGCATGAACGGGGGAGGGTCACAGAGAGAAGGAGACACAGAATCTGAAACAGGCTCCAGGCTCTGAGCTGTCAGCACAGAGCCCGACGCGAGGCTCGAACCCACAGACCGTGAGATCATGACCTGAGCCCGAAGTCGGAGGCTTAACCGACTGAGCCACCCAGGCTCCCCTTAAGCAACCATTTTTAATATGCAACCAGGTCACCTAATCTAATCATATAGCTCTATGGGAGAAGATAACTTTATTTTGAATCTTTCGAATTTGAAGCATCTGAGAGATAGCTGGGTAGAAATGTCTGACAATACAATGGTTTCAAGTTTCTGAAATTCAAAAATGAACTCTTGGCCAAAAATACACATTTGGTAATCATTGATAGTAGTTGAAGCTGTAGGTTTAAATTTTTTTTTTTTTTTTAACGTTTATTTATTTTTTTGGGACAGAGAGAGACAGAGCATGAACGGGGGAGGGGCAGAGAGAGAGGGAGACACAGAATCAGAAACAGGCTCCAGGCTCTGAGCCATCAGCCCAGAGCCCGATGCGGGGCTCGAACTCACGGACCGCGAGATCGTGACCTAGCTGAAGTCGGACGCTTAACCGACTGCGCCACCCAGGCGCCCCAAAGCTGTAGGTTTAAATAAGGTTACTTAAAAGTCATAATTCTTAAGATTTTATCAGGATATTTTAAATTTAGCTTCCTAAATGGAAACACTACTCTATTAAAATAATAATTAAACAGATGTCCTGTCTTTTGGCCTAATAATAAATGACAGAATAATTACTTATTTATGATATATATATTTAATTGTAATATAATTGCTTCCAACATTATAGTGCTATTGATTAATATTAGTCATTCCTCAAGTATAAACAAATTCCAAGTTCAAAATTAATCCTACATGATGATAGTGCCTGATTAATTTTTTTTCTAGTAAACATTAGTTTTTTTATTATTATTAGAAATGTTTCAATATAATTAATAGTTTATTTTTATTTTAGTATATTTTTGTGTTTATTTTTTTAAATTTGGATTCAAGTTAATTAACATATAATGTAATATTGGTTTCAGGAGTAGAATTTAGTGATTCAACACCCACTGCTCATCCCAAGTGCCCTCCTTAGTGCCCATCACCAATTTAGCCCATTCACCCCTTCACCTCCCCTCCAGCAGCCCTTACTTTGTTCTCTATATTTAAGAATCTCTTATGGTTTACCTCCCTCTCTGTTTTAATCTTATTTTATTTTTTATTCTCTCCCCATATTTCCAACTGTTTTGTTTCTTAAATTCTGCACATGTGTAAAATCATGTGATATTTGCCTTTTTCTGACTTATTTCACTTAGCATAAAATGCTCTAGTTGCATCCACATTGTTGCCAATAACAAGATTTCTTTCTTTTTGATTGCCCAGTAATATTCCATTGTACATGCATACAACATTGTCTTTATCCATTCATCAATTGATAGACATTGGGACTCTTTCCATAATTTGGCTATTTGTTGATAGTGCTGCTATAAACATTAGGGTGCGTGTGCCCCTTCGAATCAGCATTTTTGTATCCTTTGGATGAATACCTAGGAGTGCAATGGCTGGATTGTAGGGTAGTTGTATTTTTAACTTTTTGAAGAACCTCCACATTGTTTTCCAGAGTGGCTGCACCAGTTTGTATTCTTACCAGCAGTGCAAAATGGTTCCCCTTTCTCCATATCCTTGCCAAGATCTGTTGCTTCCTGAGTTGTTCATTTTAGCCATTCTGACAGGTATAAGGTAGTATCTCATTGTGGTTTTGACTTGCATTTCCCTGATGATGAGTGATGTTGAGCATGTTTACATGTGTCTGTTAGCCTTCTGGGTGTCTTCTTTGGAAAAGTGTCTGTTCATGTCTTTTGCCAATTTCTTCACTGCATTATTTGTTTTGAGTTGATAAGATTTTGGATACTAACCCTTTATCCAATATGTCATTTGCAAATACGTTTTCCCATTCCATTGGTTACTTTAGTTTTATTGATTGTTTCCTTTCTATGCAGAAGGTTTTTGTCTTGATGAGGTCCCATGAGTTCATTTTTGCTTTTGAGACAGATCTAGTAAGAAGTTGCTGCAGCTGAGGTCAAAGAGATTTCTGACTATTTTCTTCTCTAGGATTTTGATGGTTTCCTGTCCTATATTTAGGTCTTTGATCAATTTTGAATTTATTTTTGTGTATGAAGTAAGAAAGCAGTCTTTGACAAAGGAGGAAAGAACATCCAATGGAAAAAAGTCTCTTGAACAAATGGTAATGGGAAAACTGGACAGTGACATGCAGAAGAATGAAACTGATTAAAAATTTTTATGTATATCAAATCTTTGGATGCCCCTTTACTTTCAGCTTTTTGAAATCACTGTTTTTTGTTCAACTTTTACACAGGCCAGTACATAGTAGAAACTCAGTAAATATCTGCTGAATGTGTGACAAACACCATGTAGCAATTGAAATTTGAGATTAAATATATATTGAGAGAGAGAGAGAGAGAGAGAGAGATTGTGTCCAGTTGGCTGTTGTTTCTTGCCCACTTTTCTTTTTCTCTTTTCTTCCTCATTATACACATTCTCTTTAATCATTTCACATAGGTAAGGACTGAAGGACTAAAGCATTTTTTTCTTTCTTTCTTTTTTTTTTTTTTTTTACAACATGTTGTCATGTACATTTTCAGACATGTGAATTGAAAGAACATGACAGTCACCACACTTTAAGTGGGTTCTTACTGTTTTACCATTGTTTTATTGTATTTATTTGATCATATATCTACCCATCCATCCCTCTATTAATTCCCAATCCATGTTATTTCTTGATATACTTAAAGCAAATAGAATATAATAGTTCAACTCCTTTTAACTTCTTAAGTATAAATACATTTTATAGAATAAGTGTATTAAATAGAAATTAGATATTGATAAAATAAATTTAAAATAAAAATACTTTTAAGAATTAAATTTTTTTTAAATTTTTTAATGTTTACTTACTTTTGAGAGAGAAAGAGAGCACGAGCAGGGGAGGGGCACAGAGAGAGGGAAACACAGACTCAATAGCAGGCTCCAGGCTCCAAGCTGTCAGCACAGAGCCTGAGGTGGGACTTGAACTCACGAACCAGGAGATCATGACCTCAGCTGAAGTCAGACACTTAACCAACTGAGCCACCCAGGTGCCCCGAGAATTAAACATTTTTAATAGTCTTTTTAAGATAAAATTGTCACACAATGGAAAACACATAATTAAATACTTGTTGATTTTTGGCAAGTGCATATAGCTGTGTAACCAAATTCCCATTAAAATATTATTCCAGAGGGACGCCTGGGTGGCTCAGTCAGTTAAGCATCTGACTTCAGCTCAGGTCATGATCTCGCGGTCAGTGGGTTCGAGCCCCATGTACAGCTCTGTGCTGGCAGCTCAGAGCCTGGAGGCTACTTTAGATTCTGTCTCCCTCTCTCTCTGCCCCTCCCCAGCTCACACTCTCTTCTGTCTCTCAAAAATGAATAAACATTAAAAAAAAATTTTTTAATGTTATTCCAGAAAGTTCTCTCGTGCTCCTTTTCACTCAGTTCCCTCCACCACTATCCCAGAGGAAACTGGTGTTCTGATTTGCTGTCACTAAATATTAGCTTTATTTGTTCCAGACCAGACCTTATTATAAATTGGAACATATATATGCTTTCTATAAGGATTCTTTCACTCAGCATGTTTCAAAATTTATTTATTTTACATTATCAGTATTTTGTTATTTTTTATTGCAGACTATAGTTTTATGATGCAAATATTCCACAGTGTGTGTATCCATTCACCTGTAGAAGCACTTCTGGCTGTGTCCAGTGCCAGGTCCTTATAACTAAGCTGCTTGAACATTTTTGTGCCCGTTTCTTGGTGAGCATATATTATAATTTCTCTTGGGTAAATACCCCTTGGCCCACAGGGCATATGTGTGTTTACTTTTATTAAAATAACCTCTAGACCTTATCCAAATGGATCGTTATACCATTTTATGTTGCCACTAGAAATATATGAGAATTCCAATCGGTCTACATCCTTAGCTGTTTTTATCAGAATCTTTCATTTTAATGGTGGGTAGTCTTACTTTGAGTACTACTAGTATGCATTTGCATTTCCCTCATGATTAATGATATTGAGCACCTTTTCAGGTATTCACTGGCTATTTGTATAATCTTTAATGTTTTTTAAAAGTTCATGTATTTATTTTGAGAAGAAGCACAAGTGTGAGAGGAAAAGTAAGAGAGAGAGAGAGAATCCCAAGCAGGCTCCACACTGCCAGCATGGACCCCGATGTAGAGCTCAACATGGGGCTTGAACCCACGAACCACGAGATCATGACCTGAGCCAAAGTTGGGTGCTTAAACAACCGAACCACCCAGGTGCTCCTATTTGTATAATCCTTAATAAAGTGCCTGTTAAAATGTCCACATTTTATGGAGTCATTTGTACTGTTTATTGAATTGTGGGCATTCAAAGCTAGATAAATATTCGAAGGAAAGGACTACATTTTATGGACAGTTTCTCACTGAAACTAGTACAGGAGTGATAAAAATATTTACTACTTTTAATTTGAAATGTACACCCCTAAAAAAATAAACTCAACCTGGAACTTGAAACTTTGAAAGATTCTTCATATAAATATTGTGCCCACAGTTTACTATATTTGCTATCCAAATAGTAAAGAACTTAATTGGCTTATTTTCTCATGTTTTGATAGAATTTTTTGGGGGGGGGTTGCTTTTGTTGATTACTTTTGCTGAAGAGAGCATAAGGGAGAGACAAGCAGCTTTTGGTGTCTTAGAGTGGACAGAGCCTGGGGTTATAATTTCATTGTGACTATTAAAACCTTGGAAAGGAAAGATTTTTGCAGTTAGGCTCCTCCATCCTTCAGAGGACTGGTGGAGTTGGTAGAAATCACCAGAGAAGCCCGGGAGTTCTTTGTGATAAAGGCATAGCAAAATAAAAAGATTTTGTTTTAAGTAAGATGTGCTAATGTTGACTGAATGTTTAATGGTAGCAGTCATACGCAGTGTTACGGGTGAGGCACACTTGAGGCAAGAGGTTTGACAATAACAAACGTGTAAGGCACTGATGCTCATTCAGTAGAGGCCACTTCTGAAGAGAGGGCAGATCTGCTAGTTGGCTGGCATTCTCTTTTCCCTCTAAGAAGCCTGGATGACCAAGTAGGACAGTGATGTTCAGTGTTGCTCATGAGCCTGAGCCTGAGAAGGTGCAACGTGAGAACTTGCACTTAACTAGGGCACTGGATCCTAGCTATGCTATATACTTGCTTTTTGGTTTGGGGGAAGTCACTGAATCTTTCCAAGTCTCAGTTTCTTGAAGATGAGAATGATGATAGTGCTTATATCAGAACAATGTGTGAAAATTAGTGAGATGATACATGTAAAAAACCTGGGACACAAATTAACACTCTGTACATGGCAGCTACTGTTATTTTTTCTGTTCACAGTAGTAGAAGTAGCAGCAGCAATGCTAGTACTCCAACCTTCAGGCGGATATAAACACCAAGCCTTTCCCAGCAATGTAGCCTTGGTGACAAAACATTTTTATCTTTCTCCTTCATTTGCACTTAGTTAGATAGAGATATACTGGTTCATCTAGATGCCTTTTTTCCTCCTCTAATATCCCAATCAGTTGCCATGGCCACACTTTCTTCCTAGCCCTCCTTGTCTTCCTTCCTTTCAGAAAAAAAATCAGCACTTAGAGAGTCAGCACCTGTGGTCATTGACTTGCATCCTCAGCAGGTTCCCATCCCCGAGGATCACAAAACCTGAGGGAAATGAAAAATTGTACCTTATCAGAAAAATGCAGAGGCTCTTGTCATAATACTGCCTTTAGGTTTGCAATTAAACCTGGCTCTAGGGGAAAGGGATGTTTCACAGGAACCAGGGACATTCTCCCTAGACAGGGCCGTGGTTTTCTTATACTTGTTGAAAGCAAAGACAAAGAACTAAGAGCAGGTGCTTTGAGTGACCAAGAGGCAGGGAGAAGCTACTGTTCTCAGAGGCCTCCGCCCTCTTGGGCTTTGAGCTGTGACCTTGTTGAGCCTACTTCTGATGAACGGACCATATATGTATCTTTAAATGCCAAGGCATTAACCCTGTTACCTGCAGGTCTCACTTGAAGTTTTGCTCAGCATGAGAGGTCCAGCAGCCTGAACACACATGTCAGAGGCCACACAATTCTGTCAGAGTCATACAGCCTTCAGGTGTATGTTGAAGCAGTGGAAGAAGAAGGGAGGTATATGGGCTTCTGCTTCCCACTCTTCCCCTTGCTGGGGTCAGGATTGGTCTGTACCAAAAATGTTTGCTTGCTGATTCCTCTTGATTCAAAGAGACTTTTTAGTACAAAGCAAAACTTAAAAAAAAATCCAACCTGAGTTTATGATGGCTAATAAAAGAAGAGGTTAATTCAACAGGTTTCTTTCAATAAATAAAATGGCTAGTGCTAGTGAAATTGTGTTTTCTTTCTTTGTATCTTTTAAAAATGAAAATTTCTTTCAACATCTAATTATGTTTTATAGGTTCGAGAGCAGGAAATTTGCTGTTTCATTTAGTGACCCAGAATTTGCTATTATAGAATAAGAATGACTAAAAGAAAGAGACATTAATGTCAAATGAAGAAGAAAAGAGTAAATTACATGTTAATTTGGCCTTGAGCTTTCAATAGCTTTGCCCGAAGGATTTTTGAGCTTAAGATAAAATAATAATTCAGTCATTAAACTAGTTTCTCTCTCCACTCTGTTTGTCCTGCATGGTGGTATGAGATCTACCAAAAGTGATAAAGTTGCATTAAAATATTCAATAAAGAATAATCTATCTGGAAACACCATACTCCAGAAAATAATAATATTCCCAAAAATAGTAATTAAGGAAATAATGTCCTTGGAGTTAAGATGATCAAAATTTTACTTGATGTCACTGAATATTTTCTAGTCTGTGGCAATAAGAATATCAAGGAGAGCCCTTTTGGTTATGAAAACAGAAATGCACTTTGATGTCAGGGAATGATCTCATTCCATGAAAACATTGCATTAATGACCTTTCTTCTGAAAGGGGTGCTAGAGGCTTCTGGCTGACATGAGTCGTTTATTCACAGGCACCTGGTGTGCCCAAGATAAGGACAGTAGGAGTGAGACTGTAGCATGGGGAGATAGGAAGTGCCTGTGTCCTGCTTGAAGCTCTGTTGAACCTCAGGTCCCCCTTCAGGTGGATTATCTTAAATCATAAAGAAATCCAGCAGGTCTCTAGGATGTAAAGGGAAAGGATTGCAACCCCTTTTATTTCTCTTCATCAACTTGTGGTTCTAATCAGTACTATGATTTTGTTTCACTTTGGTGTTCAGAAAATAATTTATTTTTTAAAAAGCAATATTCATTTATTTTTGAGATTGAGAGAGAGCAAGCCAGGAAGGGGCAAAGAGGGAGGGGGACACAGGGCTTGATAGCACACACCATCAGATCATGACCCAAGCCGAAATCAAGAGTTAGACGCTTAACCGATGAGCCACCCGAGCTCCCCAGAGAATAATTTCTAAATGTACAGTGACATTTTTTTTTAATTTTTTAATGTTTATTTTTGAGAGAGAGACAGAGTGCAAGCAGGGAAAGGGCAGAGAGAGGGAGACACAGAATCTGAAGCAGGCTCCAGGCTCAGAATTGTCAGCACAGAGCCCAATACGGGGCTCGAATTTACAAACTGTGAAATCGTGATCTGAGCCAAAGCCAGACGCATAACCAACTGCACCACCCAGGTGTCACTACAGTGACAATTTTGGTTGCCACTGCTCTTTATCTTCAGAATTAAGTAAAAGTGTAACTCATTAGGAATATACCTGAAAAATACACACATAGCACTTAGGCTAGTTTCCATTGGTTCATGTTTTTGGAAAGAGTAGAGCTATATTTTGACTTTTAAAGTTTATTATAGAACACATTTATGCTTTTTGAATCTTTTATAAAAACAAAAATAATCATAATTTTACCAGCAAGTAATAATATCTCTCACTATATCAGTGTATAGTCTTCTACTCTTTTAAGTTTTGTGTGTATATAGCCATTTATTCAATAGACCAAACACAGTGGAGTAGGAATATATCTTTAATTTTTTCTTCTATTACATATCTTGTAGATTATGTTGCTGAATTCTTTAACAAAAACTTGTGTAGATTCAAAACTTTTTGGTCACTTCCACTTAAAGCGAATAAGCAACAAGTAAGAACAAAATGGACCATTGTCTTTAGTTGAAAATTCCTGTCTCATATCCCATGTAAAGCATTTTCTTGCCTTCATCTTCAACCAAGTTTCAGATGTAGGGCATGAGAAGAGGGTATGCTTTACTCTTCGCATTCTTTCTACTCCCTCACCATAGAGTGATAGATGTGTGGTCTGCTCAAATACCCCACCCTCTCATTTCTGCACCTGGGAATTAGCATGGAAGTGTTGTCTACCTCTGGGCCAGAAAGAGGGAGATCAAATGGACTAGCTTCACTTAGTGGATGAACACTTCCTTTTGCCTGTGGAGCCTGCACTCCTGATGACTCTTTCAACTCCAATAATTATTTATTTATTTTTGCTTCCTCTTCCTCATTCTGTCACTTATGTAGACTAAAAGTTGGGGTGGTTGAGGAGGGGAGCTAGTGGAGTGGTTGGAGTGGTACAGCTTACTTAGTTATCTCTTAAAAAACTATAAGGGAGGTTTCTGACACTTCTCATCGGTGTGTCTCTTTGGAAAGTGAAGTACTTGAAGCTACTTTGTCCACAATTTTTTATCCTAGCAGGTAATTTTTGATCCTAGGATTATAGAAAAAGCCCTACTTAACTGTTACTATACTTTTCTGTTTTGCATTTTTTCACACATGCTCTTCTCCAGTCAGAGCAAGGCATCCTTTTCCCTAGAAGTTGTTATGTGTGTGGGGTGGGGGTGGTGTGGAAATGGGGGTGGTGCAACAAAGTGTTACAAGAATTCAGTGATTACCTTTTCAGCTTCTAACCTTCAAAATAGAATTTTACAACAAAACATCAGACTTGAAAGCCAGGCATAATATAGAGGGAATATTCTAATTAATTTTATTAAGAATCAAATTATAAGGACTCAGATTATAGGATGGCTTGCATACTATAATGATACAATCCGCCTTCACCTATGATGGTCAGGGCATGAGAGAATATATGAAGAGGGGGGAAAATTAGAGAAAATCTAACCATATTTAACGCATGGCTATGGTATGGAGAATGGAGAAAAAAGCAAAAGAAGGGATACGTACGTGGTTCTCAATTCCCTTTCTCGAAACTTTGATCTAGAGTATCAGAGGAGTTTCAGGTAAGTTGGGGAAAATGTTGACTTTTTATTCCAGTTCATTGTTAGAAGAAGATTGTGTCAAATGAAACCAACGGCAATAACCTTGAGGTGACCATAACAAGTAAATTGAATAGTGCCGCTTAGTTAAATAAGAGAAAGGTGGGACTTAAAATTTCTGAGACATTCTCAGTTCCTATAAGTCAGTATGCAGTCCATACTTTACCACAACCCTCTAACTGAGAGTAGATGTACTGAGGGACAGTGGAGCTGCTTTTCCAAATCAGTTTTCCTTTCTGCATGGCAGCTTCTACGAAGCTCCACTGTACCAAAATATTAGCTCAGCTCATGCTCTTAGATGGGCTTCTATACCTGCAGCTACAATATTTTGGAGGCCCCTGTGAATATGGTATTAAGTTAGGTTTATGGGTTACTTTGGAAGAAATGCATTATGTTTATTTTGTAAAGAAAAGAACATGGTTTTGGAGATACACATTCCCTCCAACAGACCCCCTCAACTCTGGCTATATTACTATGCAAAATAGTAGTCAAGTTTGACATTCTTACAGAGTATGAGAGTCCTGTTATCTATAACTTCCTTGGTATTTGGAATATTTGAACTTTTTAATTTTGGCAACTACTGGAATTTATTTATTGTTTTATTTGCATTTCCCTTATTGTTAATGAGGTATAGCATATGATAACTATATTGGCCATTTGGTTTCCTCTTCTGTGAATTGTAGCTTCATAGACTTTCTCCATTGATTTGACCTTTTCTTATTGATTTGTAGTTCATTGATATTCTGAGTGAAAATCTTTTGACTATTATATATATTGCCAACTGTTCTTGCAGCCTTTAATATGTCTTTTAATTTTGTTTATGGAGTCTCTTGTCATGAGGAATGTTAAAATTTTGATATTGTCAAATTTATCAACCTATTACTTTCATTGATTATGCTGTTTGTGTCCTGTTTAAGAAGTTCTTTACTGTGTTAAGGTCATAAAAATAGTCTTCTGTAAGTTTCTTCTGAGGGTCTCAAAAGCTTTTTATTCTTTCAGTTTTGTTTTGTTTTGTTTTCATTTAGGTCTCCTAAATATCTCGATCTCATTTCAAAGTATACTTTTAAATAATAATCTAATTTTTTCCATATGGAAATCCAATTTATTTGTGGTATTTACTAAATATCTAACCTTTCTCCATGATACTTAGTTCCATTTCTACTTTATATGCCAGGTGTCTACACATTTTGGGGTCTATTTTGATGTTTGTTATTTTGTTCTAAATGTACATTTTTTCATAGTTTTCATTATGAGTTATTCTACAACCTATGTATTATTTAATAGTGTGATTTTAGTCACACACATATTTTTAAATAGCTCTCTTATTGGCCATTTCTAATTTAATTGTCATGTAATAATAGGATACGGTCTGTTAGAATAGCTATTTTAGGAAATTTGTTGAGACCTCCTTTATGGACTAATTTTTTGAAAAAAATATTATTTGCACTTGGAAATTAGTTGAATGTGGACTTCAAAACATACCTAATAGATACAGCATGGTAATGTGTGGTATTCAAATCTTCTATAGCCATACTAGTTTTACAAATGCTCAATCTCAGTTTCTAAAAGATAATTTAAAGTGTTCTACTTGGATGATGGGTTGAATTATTCCTTGTCATTCTGTCAGTTTTTGCCTTATATATTTTGTATAGTAATGTTAATTATGTAGAAGTCATTATTTTCGTATTTTCTATATGTATTATTCATTATTATACATTGTGTGCTTATCTTCAGTGAATTCATTTTTGCTGCTATTTTGTTTACCTTTGCAAGTTACCTGATGTGAAGTCACTTCTAGAATGTGGTTTTCCATTTCTGTCAATCTGGCCCCATGGGTTCCATCACTTCTGATCAGTTTTCATATTATCTTGTTGGGGTTTTGTCTTGGTTAATTACTTTAGTGTAGAATTATTTTTTCTTGTGGTTGACTCTCTTTTTCATCTATGGCCCTGTGTGAATTGTAAGCTTCTTAGTATATTCTCAGAGTCAGTCATTTGGTGGAATTTTTCAGGTCCTATATCAAGTTCTTCTTGGAAGCCTTTTGTGTCTCTCACTATTACACCTGCTGGAGCTGCTCCTGCACCAGGAGAGGTTTGGGCTGTTAGCTTGTATTCTCCTTTTCCACAGCTCTTCAACATCAGGATTTATATTTGCCTGTAATGGCTTGTAAACCATTTATCTCCAACCCCTGATTACCCCCATTCTATGTGTCCTGTTATTTCTAGCACCTGAGTTTTGAAGCTCTTTTCAGTTTTATGTTTACTTATGTATTTTCAGTTGAAAATTTCAATTTTTAAATACATTTTTAAATGTATCTTTACTATATTTCTCCTTAAATTTCTACATGACTGTGTTTGTGTGTATGAGTGTGTAGACGGTAGGAGACAATAATTCCAGTAAGTTAATTCTGCTAAATTAACCACATATACACAAATATATGAGGATTTTTTTTTGTTTTTAGTATAAGATTAGGAATAATGTCTTAAATACATTGAGATTACATATTTTTTCTCATTTAAGTATTAATTATTCTTCTGGTCATAGACATAATCTAAAATAAATTTTATCTAAAATAAAATAGTGGCATACTAGTACATAGAAGAGGTAAAAATGTTTATAATTTCCCCATTGATAGTTTTACTTTATTAATTGCTACTATATATTGGGGTGCCTGGGTGGCTCAGTTGGTTAAGTGTCCGACCTCAGCTCAGGTCATGATCTCGTGGTTCATGGGTTCGGGCCCCGCATTGGACTCTGTGCTGACAGCTCAGAGCCTGGAGCCTGCTTCAGATTCTGTGTCCCCCTCTATCTCTCTGCCCCTTCTCCACTCATGCGCTGTCTCTCTCTCTCTCTCTCAAAAATAAACATTAAAAAAATACCTAAAATAAAATTGCTACTATATGCAATGCTACAATAAAAATACCTTCTACTTATTATTACATATTTGCATTTTTAACATATACAGTAGATAGCTAAAAATAAAATTTATTAGTTGTAATGTATGTATTTTATTTTACTTCATTTTAATAGATATGTAGATTTATTCTGGTTTTTTTTTCTATATAATTTACAATCCCAATCAACAACATTGATATTGTCAGTTTCTCTACATCCTTTCAGCATTATTGGGTATTATGGCAGCTTTTTTAAAAAACTGAAGTATATGACATAAAAATCACATTATTTTCAGATGTATAACATAGTGACTAAATAATTGTATGCATTATAAAATGTTCACCATATTAAGTGTAGTTACCATCTGTCACCGTACAAAGTTATTATAATATTATTGACTATAATTCTTGTGCTGTACTTTTCATCCCTGTGACTTAGTTATTTTATAACTGGAAGTTTGTACCTCTTAATACCTTTCATTTATTTTGTGCCTTCTCCCTCACCACCTCCACTCGAGCAACCATAAATTTGTTCTTTGTAATTATGAGCCTGATTCTGTTTTTGCTTATTTGTTCATTTGTTTTGTTTTTTACATTCTACATGTAGGTAAAATTATACGTCTTTTTCTGTCTGACTTATTCCACTTAGCATAATACCTTCTAGGTCCATTTGTGTTGTCATAAATGGCAACATTTCATTCTTTCTCGTGGCTGACTGATATTCCATTGTGTATGTGTGTGCATCCACATATTCTTTACTCATCTTTTGATGGACATGTAGCATATCTTGGTTATTGTAAATAATGCTGAAATGAACATTGGGGTGCATATATCTGTTGAAATAAGTGATTTTATATTCTTTGGTATTTACCAAGAAGTGGTATATATATTCTTTGCTACTTACCAAGAAGTGGTATATATATTCCTTGGTATTTACCAAGGAGTGGAATCAGTGGAATTTATAGTATTTCTATTTTAAAATTTTTGAGGAAAGGTCATATTGTTTTCACAGTGGCTGTGCTAATTTACATTCCCATAATCAGTACACAAAGATTCCCTTTTCTTCACATCCTTGCCAACACTTGTTATTTCTTGTTTTGTTGATACTAGCCAATCTGACAGATACATGGTGATATCTTATTGTAGTCGTGATTTACATCTCCCTGATGAGTGATATTAAGCATCTTTTCATGTGCCTGCTAACCATCTCTATGTCTTCCTTAGAAATATGTCTTTTCAGGTATTCTGCCCATTTTTTAATGAGACTGATTTTTTTTTTGCTATTGAGTTGTACGAGTTCTTGATATATTTTGGAAACTAATGCCTTATCAAATGTATCATTTGCAAATATTCTATCCCACTCACTAGGTTGCCTTTTCGTTTCATTAGTGGTTTCTTTGTGAAAAATGTTTTAGTTTCACAAAGTACCAATTGTTTATGCTGTTGTTTGCCTTGCTTGAGGTGACATATCAAGAAAATTCTTTCTGAAGCTGATTTTGGCTACTTATGATGTTTTGTGTTTCCATATTTTATGATTATTTTTTCTAGTTCTTTGAAAATTTCTAGTGATATTTTAAGACGAATGGATTGCATTAAATCTGTAAATTTGACTAGGATGGATATTTTTACAACATTAATTTTTCCAATCCATAAGCATAGTATATCCTTTCATTTATTTGTGTTGTCTTCAATTTCTTTCATCAATGTCTTATAGTTTTCAAAATACGATTTTTTACCTCCTTGGTTAAACTTATATTTACCTTTTAATTTTTTTTTTTTTTTAACGTTTATTTAGTTTTGAGACAGGGAGAGACAGAGCATGAACGGGGAAGAGTCAGAGAGAAAGGGAGACACAGAATCTGAAACAGGCTCCAGGCTCTGAGCTGTCAGCACAGAGCCCAACGCGGGGCTTGAACTCACGGACCACGAGATCATGACCTGAGCCGAAGTTGGATGCTTAACCAACTGAGCCACCCAAGCACCCCATTTATTCTTTTTGATTAAAGTGTAGGTGGCTTTCTTTATTTGTCTTTCTGCTAATTAATTATTTTGTGTAGAAATGCAACAGATTTCTTTATAATTTTATATCTTGAAAATTTGCTGAGTTAATTTATTCTAATTTATTACTTTAATGTTATTATATTTTATTTTTCTAATTCATTTATTAGTTCTAAGAGCATTTTTGCTAAGTTTTTAGGGGTTTCTATATATAGTATTGTGTCATCTGCAAATAGTGAAAGTTTTACTTCTTCCTTACCAATATGGATGCCTTTTATTTATTTTTCTTGTCTGATTGCTATGGCTATGACTTCCAGTACTATATTCGATACAACTGGCAAGATGGACATCCTTAGCTTGTCCCTGATCTTAGAGGAAAAGCTTTCTCCTTTTCACCATTGAGTATGACATTAGCTGTGGATTTGTCATATATCATCTTTATTATGTTCCTTCTAAACTCGCTTTGTTGAAAATTTTTATCATGAATAGATGTTGAACTTTGTCAAATGATTTTTCTTCCTCTTTGAGATGACCATATTTTTTTTCAATCTCTTTTTTTGTGAGTGTGACGTATCATTTTGATTGATTTGTGGATATTGCACCCCTGGAATAAATCCCACTTGATAGTGGTGAATGATAATTTTAATGTATTGTCAAATTTGGTTTGCTGATATTCTTATGAGGTCTTTTGTGTCTGTATTTATCAAGGATATTGATCTGTAATTTTGTTGTTGTTTTGCTTTTGGTTTTGGTATCAGAATAATGCTGGCCCCATAGAATAAATTTGAAGCATTCCTTATATTTTTTGGAATAATTTGAGAAGAGTAGGCATTAACTTATCTTTAAGTGTCTGGTAGAATTTACCTCTGAAATCTTCTGGTCCTGGACTTTTGTTTGTTGGGAGTTTTTAAATTATCATTTCAATTTTAGTAGTAGTAATCAGTTTGTTGAGATTTTCTGTTTTCCTGATTCCGTCTTGGAAGATTATATGTTTCTAAGACCCATGTCTTCCAGGTTGTCCAATTTTTTGGTGCAAATTTTTTTGTGCTGTTCTGATAATCCTTTTATTTCTGTGGTATAACTTGTATCTTCTCTTTCATTTCTGATTTTTGGGTTCTGATTTTTTCTGGATTGCTGTTCTTACAGTTCTTAATTTTTATCAATCTTAAAGGTAGAATATGGTTTCAATTAGCATTTCCCTGGCTACCTGTGGGATCAGGTAACTATTTCATAAAAATCATTTGGATTTCTTTCTTTTACTTTTTAAATCTTTTTTTAAATTTCTTTTTTAAAATTACATCCAAGTTAGTTAGCATATAGTGCAACAATTTCAGGAGTAGATTCCTTGATGCCCCTTACCCATTTAACTATCCGCCCTCCCACAACCCCTCTAGTAATCTTCTGTTTGTTCTCCATATTTAAGAGTCTCTTATGTTTGTTCCCTCCCTGTTTTTTTATTGTTTTTTCTTCCTTTCCCTTGTGTTCATCTGTTTTGTATCTTAAAGTCCTCATATCAGTGAAGTCATATGATATTTGTCTTTCTCTAATTTCTTTTAGCATAATACCCTCTAGTTCCATCATTTGGATTTCTTTTCTTCTGATTTGTCTGTATTCTTGCCCCTTGATAATTTTGTTTTAATACATTAGTCACTGTAGATGACATTGAAGATGTTCATATAGTCAAATATATATTTTTATTTGATTAAATCTGGGTTTTGTATGTAAGATGTTGTTTCTAATACTATTTATTCAAAGACAGATACCATATGTTTTCACTCTTATGTGGATCCTGAGAAACTTAACAGAAGACCATGGGGGAGGGGAAGGAAAAAAAAGGGAGGGAGCTAAACCATAAGAGACTCTTAAAAACTGAGAACAAACTGAGGGTTGATGAGGAGTAGGAGGGGGTGGTGAGTGATGGG
This sequence comes from Puma concolor, assembly GCF_028749965.1. Taxonomy (NCBI): domain Eukaryota; kingdom Metazoa; phylum Chordata; class Mammalia; order Carnivora; family Felidae; genus Puma; species Puma concolor. Next base: position 40,470,886 of record NC_141668.1, on the reverse strand, counting down.
TATTGAGGAGGGCACCTGTTGGGATGAGCACTGGGTGTTGTATGGAAACCAATTTGACATAAATTTCATCTTAAAAAAATACTATTTATTCAGATATAAATCTTTTGTAATTTGATTCTTTTGAATCTAACTTTTTAACTTAATATATATTAGTTGTTAAGAGTCTTTTTTGGTCACACAGCTGATTGTGTTGGCATCTTTTTTTTTTTTTTTAATGGGAAAGTTGACACTGACTAACAATACTTGGTGCTATCAAAGTAAATCATTTATTTTATCTGAATAAAGTTAATCTTGTATCCTTTTTATCCCTCCCTCGCCCATATTTTTTTCTTATCATAGAAGTCTGGAGTTACATCATATTGTTTTCCAATTTAGGCTCTGGCCTAAATCTCCAAGTCAATAATAGTCCTCTAAATTAAATTCTCCACCTTACTAAGAGTAGTGGTTCTTAAACTAGCCTACATCAGAATTATCCAAATGCTTATTAAAACACAAATTGCTGGACTACATACCTGTAGTTAGCAATTTACCAGATTTAGCATAGGGTCAGATAATTTCCATGTCCAATAAATTCTCAAATGATGGTGAGGCTGCTTTCCTAGAGACCACACTTTGAGAACTATTAGCTTGGGAAAATGGCCTTTAACTTCACAGTCACCCAGAGAGCTGTTAAAGATTTGGGAGTTTAAGTCCTACCTCAGATCAATTAAATTAGCTTCCAATTTAGATAATGTTTCCTTGGCTCTATCCTGAGGACAAAGTCCACAGTCAGCTCTTTTTAAATGTGGGGGTGGGGAGTGGCCTCCTTATCTCACCTTTTTGGAAGATAGTTTTGTAATGAGTTATTCTGGACATCATTGCATTTTTTACCCTTGTTCTTTATAGCTATCACTTCAATTTTTTTTTTTATATATAATTTATTGTCAAATTGGCTAACATACACTGTGTAAAGGGTGCTCTTGGTTTTGGGGGTAGATTCCCGTGGTTCACTGCTTACATACAACTCCCAGTGCTCAAGTGCTCATCCCAACAAGTGCTCTTGTCAATGCCCATCATCCATTTTCCCCTCTCTCCCACCCCTCATCCACCCTCAGTTTGTTCTCTGTATTTAAGAGTATTTTATGGTTTGCCTCCCTCCCTCTCTGTTTGTAACTATTTGTCTCCCCTTCCCTTCCCCCATGGTCATCAGTTAAGTTTCTCAAGATCTACATATGAGTGAAAACATATCTGTCCTTCTCTGACTTATTTCACTCAGCATAACACCTTCCAGTTCCATCCATATTACTGCAAATGGCATGATTTCATTCTTTCTCATTGCCAAGTAGTATCCCATTGTATATATAAACCACATCTTCTTTATCCATTCATGAGTTGATGGAGATTTGGGTTCTTTCCATAATTTGGCTATTGTTTAAAGCATTGCTATAAACATTGGGGTACATGTGCCCCTATGCATCAGCACTCATGTATCCCTTAGATAAATTCCTAGTAGTGCTATGGCTGGGTTGTAGGGTAGTTCTATTTCTAATTTTTTGAGGAACCTCCACAGTATTTTCCAGAGCATCTGCACCAGTTTGCCTTCCCACCAACAGTGCATGCTAATGGATTAGAAGAATAATTATTGTTAAAATGTCAATACTACCAACGCAATCTACACATTCAATGCAATCCGAATAAAAATTGCACCAGCATTTTGCTCAAAACTAGAATAAACAATCCTAAAATTTGTTTGGAACCACAAAAGACCCCAAATAGCCAAAGTAATAAAACCAAAGCAGGAGGCATCACAATCCCAGACTTTAGCCTCTATTACAAATCTGTAATCATCAAGACAGTATGGTATTGGCACAAAAACAGACACATAGATCAATGCAATAGAATAGAGAACTCAGAGTTGGACCCACAAATGTATGGCCAACTGATCTTTGACAAAGCAGGAAAGAGTATCCAATGGATAAAAGACGGTCTCTTTAGCAAATTGTGGTGGGAGAACTGGATAGCAACATGCAGAAGAATGAAACTAGACCACTTTCTTATACCATACACAAAAATACAGTTATTACTTCTAAATGCAGAGTTTCACATTTCTAAATTTCTAAATTGCAGAGTTTCACATTTTTGATACTCTTCTATACCTGTTTTAGAATGTGGAGTGCTTTGCTCTGGTTTAAGAACTCATGAGTCCATCTGCTATTTTTAAAAAATGTCTCTTTAGTATTTATGTTGAGACTTGGATAAGGAATAATAAAAACACATAATTATAGTTGCATGAGTAGGTATGTTATTAGTAGCTCTTTACGGATAAGTAAATTGAGTCTCCAAGGAAGCAAGTAAAATATTCAAGATCTTACAGTGAGTATGATTATGAGTCCCAGTTGGTTACACAGACAGTGTGGCTCCAGGTGGGTACATTGAATTGTCATAGTAAACCTAGATTTATTCTTAGGGTGTGCTGGTTCATAACTTCCTTGGGAGCTTCCAGGTGTAATCTGAAACTGGACCCCAAACTTAGAGGGCAAGGAGAGACCAAAGTAAGAGGCAGTCTACTCTTGGTTGGTAGGTGGTGGTTTTAACAAACAAATGGAACTTACACATGAGGAATGTCTTCGGTGGCAGCAACATGAGTGGGTCCCTGTACCCACCTGCCAAATCTTAAATATTTATATAGAGGCTTTAATGAATTTAGTTAGTAAACTCTTCAGGTGTTCTCAATACCACATCACTATCTCAAGGTTATGTCCTGGTAGCAATCTCTGGGAGGGGGAAAATCAAGCAGAACCCACCTTTCAAGGACAGGGAAGCAGATGAGGAACCTCCAAGTACCCAGTTCAGCTCACAGGTTATCCAGGTCACGATTTTTAAAGTCTTCATAAAAACCTTCCCCAATAAGATAAACTGTCAGAATTATCTATTTCTCACTCATATGAATCTACTTACTGGGTAGCAGCAAAATAAACAGGAGAACAACCTCCTTGATTCTAACCAGGGAGGTCCTTCTTGGTGGGTTCACTGAATGGGGCCAAGAAAGAGACAAGTGTTCTTAAAATGTATACCAATAGATTTAAGATAGAATCCACTTATATCTTCCAGAAATTTCTGAGCATTTCTTTTCCACTGATAATACCTTCTTTAGATTCCTAGCATAATTACAGAGTTACATTTCTTCTTAGGTCTTTTCCATTGCTGTGTGGTATATTGAGATAGAATAAGGCTAAAACTGTGTTCAGTTCATCAACCTGAAAGGTTGAATTTGAATTTCTGGTATTCTACAACAAATAGCTCTGTGACCTTGAAATAACTTTATCTTATTTGGCTTGACTTTTTTTATTCTGAAACATAACAATTTGAAATAGGTAATTGAAAAAATTATTTCTAATTCTAACATTATAAAATGCAATGATATATCTCCAAGTATGACAAGTTAAATCTTTTATCAACAATGAACTGTTCCCATAACATTAGTCTCAGGTTACTTATGTGTCTCATTATACTGATTTGTTGTGATCATGCAATAATTTCTCAGTACCCAAAAGAACAATCTTTTTACCTGGTTTTTATAAAAACATTAGAGAAAGTAGAAATCACTCCCAAACCCAAACCAAAATGGGATGGCGGGGAAGGAAAGAGAGAGAGGGGGAGGGTTGGTGAGAGAGAGAAAGAGAATGAATGAGAATATGAATCTCTGATCTTGAGGTCCTGTTAAACAAATGAGAAAAGAAAGAATTCCAGCTAACTGTATTTCAATTTTATTGGAATTTATTAATGCATATATAAAGTGTTTTGTGGTGCATAGTTAGAATTGCTATATCTATGTCATACATTACCAGGGTGACTGCTATTACCAGAATACATTACATTATAAACCTCTCTCCTGTTTCCAGGGAGATGAACTGACAGTGGCATACAGATGTCTCCAATGGCAGGCAATGTTTCTTTTTGTTTAAAATACTTTGTGAAAGAATCCACAGTTAAGAGAGCACTTCTAAGCATATTCACCTATGAGGACACACACTTAACAGATCTGAACTTGACTATAGATATATAGAGAGAAGGTGTTCATTTCATTAATGGCTGAGTAGTTGAGGAACTTAGAGAAAAATTTCAAATATAACTGCCTTAATCACCTTCCAAGATACATGCATTCTCAAGTAATTATGTCATATATTTCTGATGTCTAAGGACAACTATTTTAAAAATTCTGCATGTTTTCTGTAATTTGCAGAGTAGGGAATATATTTTGTACAGTGGCAAAACACATTCCCTTGAAAGTTAGCTGCTTATTTTAAAAACATTTTCCTTAAAATAAGTAACAAACTGATGTAGTAAGCAATTTGGAGATTACATCAGAATTAAAATTTAAAATAGTTGTCAATATTAATTCCTTTTGTTGTGTATTCATTTTTTTAAGTGGCTGAAACTTTGTATCTATGGCTTCACTATTAAATTTTATTAAATAACAGTTCAATAAATAAGGTCATGAGGTCTTAGTTTGGGTCCCTGTAAAGTAAACTTTGAGACAGAGATTTACATACAATAAGTTTATTAGGTGAATGTTCTCAGAAACAACACCTGTGAGGGAGTAGAAAAGGCAGGATGGGCAGTACGAGAACCTGAACTGTGATATGGCAGCAAAAAAGACCTTGGCCAAGTCCACAGGGAGCTCTGGAGCTAGCATGGCCCTTCAGACCTATGAATCAAGGCAAGGAGGCCATGTCTTTGTACCCTGCATGGACCAGTCACTGGATGTGGTCTACCCTGCAGAAGGGAGGGGATGCAACCTTAGGTGAGGCAGCTAACTTCTGCAAGAGGTGACTTCTGAATATTTTGTTTAGGACTAATTAGTATGACAGGTATAGCATAAGAGAACCAGAGTTTTAGACTTTTCACAAATTATAGCTGTCATGGGAGAAATATTATAGCTAGTATGAATATTAGATGGGAATGGTGAATTTCCTTTGAGTAATTACACTTAAGTATGAAAATGTATTCTAAAATTATGTGTATATAGAATATGCTTTTCCTAAGGAACTTGAAGTTTAAGTCATCAAATTTGTTTGAATCAAGATGTTTCTTGTAATGGGATAACTAAGAATAAATATGCAATCTGAGTAGAGAACATAAGTGACTGTAAGGAATGAATATGAATATATGTAGATATTTTCACTGCACGTTTGCCGAGGACATCTTATATTCTGTGTACCCTATGTACGTTTATAAGGACTTTGTTGTAGTTGTTAGCTTGACCTAGTATTAATTTGACTAAAGCGGTGTATATGCATATATCCAGAATCCAACCCTGTCTTTCAAGTCCATACTGTCTTTCAAGTCCATACTCTGGGATAAAACCTGTGATCTCTTGACTGGATCATTGCAGTAGCCTTTTACATAGTCCCCACATCCTTGATGTGTTTCAGCACATCAGCCTGCATAGTATTATTAAAATGTAAGATGATGCAACTACTTTTGCTTAAAAGCATCTCCTGGCTTCTGATCTTGCTCAGTAAAAGCAGAAGTCATCACAATAGCTTCCAGGGGCCTACATGTTGTGACTGTTGACTTCTGTTCCTACTCTGCTATTACTTGCTCTGCTCTGAGCACACTGGTGTTTTTGTTATTTCCTGAACATGCTGCCTCTCAGCAGATTTGCACTCGCCATTTTCTCTGTCTGGAATGCCCTCTCTCCAGATAATTGCATGGCTTGCTTCCTCACTTCCTTTAAATACTTACTCAAAAATTTTCTGAGTGATTATTCCTGAATATCCTACCTAAAACTTCAAGAATCTTTTCCTGCCCTATCATGCTCGACCCTTTTCTTTCTCTACTTAACATTATTTATTAGTACATATTTTACTTACTCTCTTTGCTTATTGTCTGTCTGTCCTACTGATATAAAAATCCCATGAAGCCTCAGATTTTTTGTCTTTTTCTTTTATCCCTCCAGCCATAGTGTCAAAAACTAATACTTGGCACATAATAGGCACTCAGTAAATTTTTACTGACTGAAAGAAGGTTTAGATGACAAAAGTGAATATACAGTTAGGACTTTTACACAGTTGGTCCCCAGTCTCAAGTTGCTATAAGACATAGCTAACACAGGAAGGAATAAGCAAAGAATTTCTATGAGGCCTACCTTTCCTGCTTCCTCCAGAGAACAAGAGTTTCCAGAACAGTAAGAAAACTTAATTAGTCTTGATTATGCTCTGGGCCTTCCTACATGAGTCAACGAGAAAGCTTGAAGGAGAAGTAGCTCTCCAGAATCACAGACTCATTTATGCCCAACTGTTAATCTGAGAGACAACACTGTTTTCCCGTGGGTGTCAACAAAAAGAAACTTAGGGCTAGTGAGAAGAATAAAAATGTCATGCTGGTTATTAAGAAACTATATCCTGTTCTCTTTTTTTTTTTGCAAAGTAACCATTACCTAGTTGCAGTTTAAAATGGGACAAGAAACTCCAAGACTAATTTAAGAGATTAGTTCTAGGTTAAACCCAAAGTCTGCTTTCTATAAACTACTCTCTGTAGTCAATATCTAACAAATGTTTCATTTGTAGCATGAATATAACAAAAATTAGTATAAGGTTGTAAGAGAGATGCTTTAGGATATCAACTTGTTTTGAAAAGTGTGTTGAAAGTTGTTTTTCAGTTTGCATTAAAAATTGGGGCACCTGGGTGGCTCAGTCAGTTAAGCGTCTGACTTTGGCTCAGGTCATGATCTCACAGTTAGTGAGTTCTAGCCCCACCTTAGCTTTGTGCTGACAGCTCAGAGCCTGGAGCCTGTTTCAGATTCTGTCTCCCCACCCCCCTGCTCTTTGCTCCTCCCCGGCTCACACTCTGTCTCTGTGTCTCAAAAATAAATAAACATTTAAAAAATTACTTTTTGTAACACTGTTGAATGTCAAATGCAAAGCTTACTTCTTGCATGTGACTTCAGTCACTTTTATAAATTTCACATGATCTGTGCTGTCAGATGTCAGCTCTCCCCCTAGTATGCTTCTAGAACAAGCACAGCATCAGAAAGGTTGTGTCTAACTGCTGGTAGGCCATTTGAGGCATAATAAGAAGTTGAGAACAAAGAGCATGGCTATCAGCTATATAAGGCTCATGTGAGCTCTACCTTCTCTGTGTATTATCCATAACCATTGTAGTTACAATCATCTCAGGACTATAACAGTGAGGCATTCCAAAACAAATGTCGTGAGCACCACAGGCATTAATCAGCCTGTGGCCTCTTTCTTCATGATCACTTTGGATTCTTTTCCAAAACTATCCAATATAGCGCCCCCTCCCATGTCTATGCTGACAGGAAAGCCTAAGAGATGGCTTATAGCGCAGTTCTTCTCAGTCCTGAATACTAAACATGGAGCATGCCGCTTATCCTTTTTAGTCTCAGCAAAGCCTCAGAAAAACCAGAATAGCTTATGGCCCATTAGAATGCAGGTGGTATAGGATGCTAAGCACCTCATCACTGTGGCTAAGTACCCAGGAGCAAAATCATGACTTATACATTTTCCAGTCTTCCTTGGCTACAGAATTTTGAAGTTTGGGGGCTTGACAGAAATTGGATTTGGATAAGCACAGACGCTGACACAGTATTAAGATACTCCAAATATTCAGTTGCATGACCAGTCCCTCTTCTTCTCTCATGAAGGGTGTATAAGAAGACCAACAAGCCAGATGTTTTTTTCTTTTTTTATGTATGGATTTATTCAAAATAGAATTTATTACAAATGGGATTTCAGTGCTCAAGGGTGGCACTGATGCAGGGTGGCCCACTGTGTCTCTGCTATTGCCTGTGAGCATGTCCTATTCTGTGGACACTGCTGTCGCACCCTAATAGTCTGCCTAGATTGAGGGCCGTCAGTGCCTGAAAAGAATGGAGCCCACCATGACCAAGCACTGGCTGCTTGAGGCCTTCTAAGCCTGAGAGCATCGCAGGCAGACATTTGCCAGTCAGAAGCTAAAGAGGGTGGATGCTTTCCATTTTTCATCTAGTCAGCCATCATAAGAATTACCACCTCTATGTGGAATGCCAGCGTGTCCCAAGAGAAAGTAAACATTTCACCCAATCTCATGACTCTTTGTCAACATGACTCCAGAATCTTACTGTTTGAAAGGATTCGTTGGCATGGTTTTGTTTGTTTGTTTGTTTGTTTGTTTGTTTTTGTGAATGTTTTACCATTAAATAAACAAGGTCTAATGTAGCAAAATGAGCTCATCTTAAGTATTTGAATCTTAAGCCAGGGGTGACTGAAAGCCGTCTGCCTCTTCCTGGAGCATCTATCTGTTCTCCAGCAAGTCCCACATTGTATGAGTGGAGCCACAAAACCTTGTTCTGTCTTTCTTTAATCCCATGCATGTAAAAACAGCAGTTTGTAACACACCCCCCTTTCTCTGTAGCCACTGTAGTCAAGTGGAGGATAAGTAAGTATCTCAGTGGCATGGGTCAGTGAGGCATAGAATACCTGGCATTACAGACTGTACAGAGGGTTCTACACATTCTATGCACTTTGGTCTGAAAGAGAAGAATAACATTGAGGAGACAGGCTGCAGTGAGGATTAGAAGGGATTAAAGCAAAGCCTGGCTGGGAGGGCCTGTTAGCCATGTGACTCTCTGAAGGTATTATGACTTTCTCAGATAAAAGAGTGAGGCGCTCACAGTATTTTTCTGAGAACACCAACACTGTTTCTCTCATAGGCTATTTGACTGTATCTCCACAGTACAGACTCCATGCAAATGGAGTGGGAGAATTGTCCTGTTTGCAGAAAGGAATAAGGAATACTTTTTTCCAATATGAAGAGATTAGAGATTGTTGCCATTCAGCCCTCCCTACTTTTTATTCAGCAAGCCTGATATTTGTCTCCATGTCTTTATGGAAGAGCTCAAATAGAGTCTAACTTCTTTGTTGAACATCTCACTGTAGCTGCTGATAAAATCTCCTGTAAAAGAACAGAGAGACAATCTCATGAAAATGAAAAGAAATTATTCCTTGTACCACAGAGCAGATAAGACAGAAGCATATATTACACTTTGTTCTGCATTTGGATTGCTAACCTATCAAAAGTCCAAAGCTAAAAGTTGTATCTGTATCCGTGTAACTTGGGAATGTTCCTTGCATTGAGGCATCATTTGACAAGGAGATAACAACCTGCATTAAGAAAGTGAGAGCATCTCTTGGAAGACTGGCAGGAATGGTAATAGAGCAATGTGCTGTGCAGATGAAAACACTTCAAAGAGAGTGGGACTGAATTCTCTTTGGAGACATGGTGGAATTTTTGATCCTTTTTGTCCAAAAGCAAATAGTTTTACTTTTTGTCCAAAAGTGAGAGTATCTGATAGATGCTCCATAGTACTAGACTATTGTAGATTCCATTGAGCAGGCCCTTTCTCCTTTCTGGGCACATGCCATACTCATTCCCAGCTCCTGGCCTTTGCTGATGCTATTTCCTTTCCTGAAATTCTTTCCTCCCCCATCTTCCCATGCAATTATCATCCATGCTTCATAATATGATCCAGGGGGTAGTTACACAATATCTTCGGTGTCTAATCACTAAATTAAAGTTTCACATATAGTATTCACTATAATCCTGATCACAACTAACTCTATAAGGTAAATACTACTGATCTTAAAAATTTACAAATACTTAAATTAGTGCCATAGAAATCCTGTAACCTGTCCAAAGCCATTTCCTTAGTGGACGGAGAAATCCAAATTTGAATCTAGGTTCTCTTTACCTGCCATATTGCTTTCTATAGTAGGCCACATATCTTTACATTTTCATAAAGTTGTCACCATCAATTCCTGTCCACAGCCATAAACCTTCTCTTAATTCCAATTCTACACAGTGTTTGCAACATTGATTCCAACACTTGACCTTATACTATCCTATAAAATTATCTAAGGTGCTTATTAAATGAAATTTTCCCCATAAGCTTATATCTTTTTTAAGAGCACTATATATTTTTTTAATCTGCCAGTGTATTCCTAGTACTTTACTGGCTTGTTAGCAAATACTCACTAATACATAGTAATCAAACTAAGTCAGTTAATATAGATGAAATAAAATGATAAAGTGTTTAATACTGCATTTATTATTCTGAAACCCATTTTGCTAAGTATTAGTAAATTATGGCCAAGGAAACTTTCCACACCTATGTGATCACCCCCTTTAAAGTGTCAAGCTGATCAGAATACTGTAGAAATGCAGCTCTATTGTGCAGGCAGGACAAGTGAGTACATTTCTGAACAACAATTCAATAGTGAAGAGGTCAGAGGGCTGTCAGGTAAGACACTAAAGTGATGTGCTGAAAACAAGCCAGAAGCAATACAAAAATCAATAAAGACATCTGAGAAATTGCTGGGCTTGACCAGACCTTCTGGGCAGGATATGATCTAGTTTATCCAGAAACCCAACCACTACGAGCCCAAACAGAACAGATGTAAGTGACATTAGGCTTCCTTTTTTGAGGCTCTGGGAGACATAACAAGATAAACACATATGTGTAATTGACCCTTTTGAGTGTGCTGGTTGTGAGTGAGCCTGTGTAAGCTAATTCTGAAACTCCTGGGGAGCATCCTTGGCATAGAACTAGAAGGAGTTAAATATTGATTACAGGGGATGCCCCATAGTCTAGTGATTAAGAAGATGGGCTCTCAGATGAGGCTGTTTGACCATCACTTACAGATGTTAGAACCTGTCCAAGTTATCCAACCACTCTGTGCCCCAGTCCTTACTGCAAGTTATTATAGTACATAGTATATATATATATGTATATATATATATATATATATATATATATATATATATATATATAGTACACAGTAAAAAGAAGATAAATATGTACTCAATAATTAAGATAATACAGTGATAGAGAAGGATGAATGTGGCAGATGTAGGCAGTTATAAGGTATAAAACCACTCATTTATTCAATAAATGTTTACCGAGAATCTATTCAGGTACTGGGTGCAGACTCTAAACAAATCATTCTGAGCCCTACCTGTATGAAGTTTAAAATCTAATGAAGGAGATAGACCCAAAAGAAGTAAACATAGAGCTGTATAGTTCTCAATTCTTAAAAGGAGATATGAAGGGAAATTGGGGGCCTGAGAGAATAATGGGAGAGGAGCTATTTTGTTTTAGTATTTTTAAATTGAAGTATAGTTGACACACAATGGTATATTACTTTCAGGTGTACAACAGCGATTTGACAAATCTATATTATACTATGCTCACAAGTGAAGCTACCGTCTGTCACCATACAACACTATTAAAATACCACTAATTCTATTCCCTGTGCTGTATCTTTTTCCCCGTGACTTACTCATTCCGTAACTAGAAGCCTGTACCTTCTACTCCCCTTCACCCACTTTGCCCAACCCCTCATGCCCTACCCTTCTGGCAACCATCACCTTGTTCTCTGTATTTATGTGCCTGTTTCTGGGTTTTGTTCAGTTATTTATTTGTTTTGGTTTTTAGATTCCACATATAAGTTGTATCATAGATATTTGTCTTTGTCTGACTTCACTTAGCACAATACCAAAGAGGACCTATTTTAAATTGGATGGCAGGGGCAGTTTTATTGGGTACCATCTAAACTGAAACTTAAAGACCAGGAGAATACATTGATGACAATATATGGAGTGGAAAAGACATCCAGGTAAAAGGCATCCCTTTGTTTAAAGTCCTAAGAAAGGAAAAATCTTGACTTGATCTATCAGATGAGAGAAGCCTAAAATGAGAAAGCAAAAATGGAGAAGGAGAGAATGACTCAGAGACAGGATGGAGGTGGGAGAACAGATGTAAGTTGGTTCAGAGCTTCATAGGATATAGCGAGAAGCTTGGATTTAATTGTAAGGGCAATGGGAGGTTATTGAGAAAATCCAGTTTAAGTTGTCTGCTTCATGGTATTCCTGGGGCAAGGATGGAAAAGCAGTTAGGAAGCCATGATAGCAGCCCACACCAGAAACGATAGTGGGTTGTGGCTTGGGCATGCGTGAAAGCAGCGGGTAAAAAGGCAGATAGATAGAACTGAGACGTAGTATAGAGTCAGTACCTATAGGACACACATGCAAAAGCACACTTATTTTTGATATAAAAAAGGATATAGGTTGATGATCCTAGTAAACTGCATGTTAGTTTTAAATACTATAATATGAAGATAGCTTGTAAGTCACTTTTGATCTGAGGCCCATTGTGTTTAAAGGTTTCACCAATTCCGAGATGTGCGTTTAAAAAAATCTCTCTGAAATCAGGAGTATTATATAATTGAAGACATATTAAAGGCAATGCTATATTTGTCATTTATTTAAACAGCATGAAAAATTCCCAGGTTTTAAATTTATGACATTTGTCTATGTGTTATTTTAAATTTATCCAACAAAAGCATCTTTCAAAGAATTCTTCAGGCTCAAGCTAAATAGGACCCTAAAGCTATGAAATTCAGAGCTTCTGACGTCAAAACACACTATAGGATACAACAAGAAAAGTTGTATACCAAGTGTTTTTGCTATAAATTAATACCCACTGAGAATGTGGTATAGGGCTGCCAAAAAAAAAATGTAGTAGAGCCTATAAACTCAGGGTTGTTATTTATTTCCTGTTAAAAAAATTATTCAGCAAGGAGTATATTTTTTAAGCATTTATGGGAATTGGGCAGCCAATTCCCTTTGTGATGTTTTGAAATTTCACCCACACAGGTTTAACTACATTCATAATAATACCATCATTATTTTCTGACTACAACCCATATTTTTAACTTTTAGCATTATTACATTTTGTGCTATGATAACATTGCCCATGCACTAATTAGGGGACAACTGACTAATTTTATTGATGTAAATCTTGTTCTTGCCAGACCATCAGGTGGCATAGCCATTCTGAGTTCATGCGGGGTTTTCTAGAACTGTGGCCTGGGAGCTTCTGTTCACAAAGCCTGCCTAAGAACTGACTATCCTCTGCCAGCAGAACGTTGGGTTGCTGCTGAGTCACTACAGCTGACAGACCCATCTGGCTTGTAGCCATGACAGATAAAGAGCTCATTTTGAACAAATGGACCATGTGATCCAGGTGGCAATGAGCTGGAGTGGCAATCCAGAGCCAGCTATACACATAGACTGAATAAGCAGCTGTCTCTTTACTGGTATTCGAAGTAAACTTAAAACCTACTCTCCAGACTTGCCTCTCCAGCAGCTTGATACTTTCTCACTTGGTACCGCCATAATGGTTTACATGACAGCATCACTAACTCCTTAGAGTGATGTTACTGAAGGCTCCACTAAAATGCATATTTCCTAGAAACATTTGTCTTTAGGTTTCTAGCCTGTCCCTACACCATACTATTAGCTCCATAAAAAAAATAGGTTTCCAGCATCCTTGGGTTGTCTATAAGGCACTCTTCTGAATTCATCTAAAGTGGTTTGCTCTCTCCTTTGGTACTTCTTTTTGAATCTCCTGATTTCAATTTAGGTCTTCCTTCTAGATCTGGGATTAACATCGCAACTATAAAGAGGTCTTTAACATTGAGAAATATATACTCTAATAAATACTATGGCCATAGTCTGGCCAAGGGGAGATAGGACAGTGTTTAAGTATAAATTAATGAATGTAGTGGGGAAGGAAAGTTGCTTAAAATGAGATGTTTGGGGCCTCAGAATCAGTGAATAAGGAAAGTAATGGACAAAAATAGTGGATTGGAACAGTTAAGAGTTTAAATATCGGCACATAGTGGTTGACTCTAAGGGGCTACATTGGTTAGCTTTACTTTTATCACCATCTAATCATTAGAACTATAGGATTATTAGGGTACCTGGGTAGCTCAGTTGGTTAAACTGGTTAAGTGACTCAGGTCATGATCTCACGGTTCATGGGTTTGAGCCCTACATTGGGCTCTGTGCTGACAGCTCAGAACCTGGAGCCTGCTTTAGATTCTGTTTCCCTCTCTCTCTGCCCCTCCCCCACTAGACTTCTCTCTCTCTCTCTCTCTCTCTCTCTCTCTCTCTCTCTCTCTCTTTCTCTCTCTCAAATAAACATTAAAACATTTTTAAAAAGCAACTACAGGATTATTTATTAGAGTTCAAAAATAGTAGATAAAATCAAAGAATTTTTGCCAGTGTATTCCAAAGTGTCCTAATCAGAACGTTAATTCCATTAGAAGTTTTATGAAAATAGGGTTCTATGGACTAATAAAACCAAGAAATGCTGTACTTTCAGTTCTTGTCTTGGAGATTGACTTGACACGTTAGCATATTGGATGCTTTGAGATACCTAGATTTAAAAAAAATGATATGACTTGTTTAACCGCTAGTTTTCCTAATAATAAAAGATTAGCTTTGAGGAACATAGTTTAATAAATTTTGTTTATGCAATGTAAGGAACCAAAGAAATAGCCATTATGAATATTCAAGTAACAAGCAAGAATGTAAACCAGGGCTTCCAAAATGTTGAGTTCTCAGCTCTAATAAATCTATTATATTTATTTATAGATTATATTACCATGTTCTGATATATATTTTATAGCACACTTAAAATATACATCCAGAAGTTGAGAAAAATTAAAACATTTAAAATAAGTATTTTTTTGGCAGTTTAAAAACATTTATTTCTTGCCAAAGTGTTTAATAATTAATGACACTTTTTAGCAAACAATATGATTAAATATTTTTTTAATGTTTATTAATTTTTGATAGAGAGTGCAAGTAGGGAGGGTCAGAGGGGGGATAGAGGATCCAAAGTGGGCTCTGCACTAACAGCAGTGAGCCAGATGCAGAGCTCGAACTCAAGAGCCATGAAATCATGACCTGAGCCAAAGTTGGACACTCAACCAACTGAGCCACTCAGACCCCCGCAAATATTTTTTTTATTATTATTGAAATTCTTGGTTTACATCCTAATTTAAAATTTGTGCTACCATGAATCAAAGGAGTGGTTCTAAGTTGAATTTATTTCCGTATTAGTTTTAAATGACTGTTATATATTAAAAAGTTACCTCAAAGATAAATAAAAAACAAATGGAAGATGGCATTGAATTACATTAGCTAATACCTGAAGAGATAATATACATACATGGAACTAGGAACATCATTAACAATGGTGGTATGAACCCATATTCTGAGTAACCTTTTTGATTATTTACATAGTTGAGGCTTCTTGTCAGATCTGATAATGCCCCATATCCTTTTCTATGGTGTTTGGAGAGCCCAAACCAACAATAGAAGTGTTTTGTACATGATTCCTTAGTAGGACTCTTTTAAGGCTTCCCAGACATTTCAGCAGGGTTAGGTTAGTTAGAATTACACAATATGTCTACCTAAGTTAGATACAGTAAACTGTAAAATGCCATGATGTGCTAAAAGCGAGTATCTGGTACATTGACTTTCTATATAATGACATCCTTCCTCTTCATTTGTAAATTACCTCTTTCCTCTCCACATGACCCTGCTCACTTCAAACACCAGTGGTAACAAGACAGTGGGAAGAGCTATGATTCTTTTGCCAACATATGTGGTCCATGGTAGATGTGCAGTTAAAAGATCTTGATTTTTCTATAAACTCTTAAGATTATTTGTGGACATGACAGACACATCTCAGATTTACCCTCAGTGACATATACCCTTGTCTTGGGTGTGTATGTGGAGGGAAGGCCAGTGACTTCTAACCAAGTCAGTAAGACAAAGGTGATGGGCTGTCACTCTCATTATTATATTTCATTATAGAAGACTCTATTTTAGCTGATTGGAGAGAGACTTTTCTTACCATTGCTGGATTGATGAAGTCAAATTCCATGCTGTGAGAGGGCTGTAGGCAAGGCACACTCTATGTGGCTTCCAGGAGCTGAGAACAACTTCTGGCTAACAGCCAGAAAGAAAACAGGGACATGAGTCTTACAACATAAGGAGATGAATTTTGTAAATAAACAAAATTTTTGGGGGGACCTTGGAAATACATCTTTCCCCAGTCAAGCCTTCATATGGGAACCATGCCCTGGCTGACATCTTGATGGCAGCTTTGTAGAGAACCCAGTTAACCTGGCTCTCCAGTTTTAAGAGGTGACCTCTTCTATGGAATCACCACTACAAGGAATATACAATTTAACTTCAGTTTCACTCCACCAAATTTGTAGTTCCTAACAGTTTTACTTTTTAAGGTTGATTAATAAAAACAATAATACCTAAGAACTTATGACTCTAAATGAACTTTTTAACAAACTACAGGTGAATCTACCCCACTCTGATATGGACACCTGTTTATTAAGAACCATTCAGTCAGTGGAGCCCTATTATTATTTCCAACACTAACACTTTGTGATTTTTGTAGTTTAAATTTATTCTAACCCATGTGATAGCAAAGCAAACAGGTTCTACAATACTCAGCTCCCCAGTCACACTACCATGTGCTTTCCAGAAAGGATCAGACACTTTATGAATAGGTGATTTTTATCGTGATCATTGTTGAACCACATTTGTTAAGGCTATGTAACTTTTAGCCTAAACTCTAGTTGGGGAATAAAGGAATACTCTCCTTTACTGAGGTATTCTAGGCACAGGAGTGGGGAAGGCTAGATTTGTGGCTTCTCTGAAATCGTGGCTCTAAAGCAGTGTTCAATTCCTTCTACACAAACACCTGGTTTTTAGGATTTTTCTAAAATGTTTTCCTGCTACTTGAAGAATCTTCTGGCCTCTGCTTACATTAGGAACCTGCATGAGATCAATTGATCATTTAAACATGCAGAGACAACTCTAAGTTTTTCTTTTTTCTTAACTTTATGTATTTTGAGAGAGAGTGAGAGAGCGCACATGAGCAGGGGAGGGGCAGAGAGAGAGAGGGAGAGGGAGAATCCCTGGCAGGCTCCATGCTGTCAGCGTAGAGCCCGACGTGGGGCTCGATCTCACAAACTGTGAGACAATGACCTGAACTGAAATCAGGACTCAGGCATGTAAACCACTGAGCCATCCCAGCACCTCAACTCTAAGTTTTTCTGTAGAGCTACCTGGTGGTGCCTGAACAGTGTCTTTCATACCTTGGGTGGTTTAAGAGTTAGACTTTGCCTCTTTTAATCATATATGTTATTTAAGGTGTACCATTATGCATAACTTGGTCCACAGTGATCCAGGATTGGAGAAGAATTAGAAAATTAAATCAACCAGGAAACCATATATCTAGTAAATTTCTGGGATTTTTCAAATCCACACTTTAAAATAAAAAATAGGTTGGTAAGTTTGTAGGTAGTTTGTCATACCATCTTGAATTTGATTCCTGGTGCAACTATTGCCAGTTATGTAGTCTTGAGCAAGCAATTTCTTATCTTTGAACTTAGTTTACTCACGGTAACATGGAGATTTATGACTATAACAAAATGGAGAAACTTTATTTTCTCAGTAGCTAGTGAGAAGAGGTTTTCATTAGATTACTGTGAAGTAGAAGAAAGTCCAACAATGGGGTGTACATTTCCAGTGGAAAGAAGAATATTACTTTGTATAACTAGGAGATTCAGAGAAGAGGGGAAGAAATGAATAATATGCTAGATGAGACAGATCAGGTGAAGAATGAAGGCTGCATGTGAATCGAGTCGAACTCTACTCTCTTTGAGGATACCTTGGCTAAAATCTGTGTTTCTCAGTAATTCTTTGAGTACAAGTAGCTTTTTCTTTTCTGGAAAATTCAAAGCCATGCTAGGTTCTATAATAAAATTTATGAAAAAAGAAAACAGAGATATACAGGAAAAACTAACTTCTTATTTAAATAGTATCTACATCTTAAGGTTGTTATGAGAAGTAATCCAGATAAAGTGAAGTACAGTGCCAGACACATGTCTTCAATAAATAGGGGTTATCGTGCCTGCTACTTCATCACCTTGTGTTGTGGGAAGATCATAAACCCCATGCAATGATAATTAAAATTATCTTTCAAATATACAGTAATGCAGAAGTGCTATTGCTAGGTAATAACAATAATTAAAAATAGAAAGCAGAAATAATATATTCAGCAACACATATTTAAGTGAGAAGTGTAGTAGCCCTTTGAGAATGAAATGAAAAATTAAAGGAAAGGAATGTTTAATAAAGAAAGATCAGGCAATCCCCAAGAATATGTAGGAAGGGGCACAATCTCATTAACAATCAAGTAGGGCATTGTGTATTGTCAGTGAATAAAATCTTAATAATTTGCATCATAATACATAAAGTTGAGTTACTGGTTTCTAAGTTTTCCCTAGCTACTGAATGATTTACTATTTATCACATCAACACTTTCTAAAGAAAATTTCCCAATGATAAAATGTCACAGTTGGTTAAAAAATGTCCCCATCTGGCATCATAGTTGGATCTCATTTTAGTGCCAAGCCATGGACATGATAAAGAAGAGATTGCTAAATTGCCTGAAAATGATAAAAACGTAGTTAAAGGGAATAGCCACCAGAAAGGCAAAATTTTACAACTCTAATGCAGTGCTGGCAGGAGTAAAATTTGTTCAAGTGCTTTGGAAAAACTTTTTAGGAGCATCTGTTCAAGTTAACTATATGGGGATCCTATGACCTAGCAACTCTACTCTTAGTTTTTTGCCCAAGCGAAACGCATACACATATGCTCCAAGAGACTTGTGTAAAAATATTTTTAAGAGTCTATGAATAAAAATTTGGAAACCATCTAAGTGTCTATGAACAGAATAGATAAGAAAATTGTGATATATTTATATAATAAAACACTATATAGCAATGAAAATGTATGAACTACATCTATGGAGCAAGAGTGAGTGATTTTACAAGCCTAATAATGAGTAAAAAAAATGATATTGTAATTCCATTGCTATGAATTTCCAAAACCTCAAATGTGATGTATAATTTGAAATCAGGATAGTTATTGAGAGGAAGAGAGGTGCTGTAGTAATTATGAAAGTACATTTGTAGTTTATGACCTAAGTAGAGGTTCTGTTGGTGAACTTATCTTTTTTTAATGTTTTTATTAATTTTTGAAGGAGAGAGAGAAAGAGCATGAGCAGGGAAGGAACAGAGAGAGAGGGAGACACAGAATCCGAAGCAGGCTCCAGGCTCTGAGCTGTCAGAACAGAGCCTGACATGGGGCTCGAACCCACGAACCGTGAGATCATGACCTGAGCCAAAGTCAGACGCTTAACCGACTGAGCCACCCAGGTGCCCCGGTGAACTTATCTTTTGATTCATTAGGCTGTATATCTACGATTTGTGTTCTTTTCTATATGTGTAATATACTTTCATAAGAATGTTTTTGAAAGACAGGATGGGAGAAAAATTTAAATAATAGTAATTATACAGCGTATTTATTTCAGACTATGTGTCAGGCACTTTTCTGGTGCTTTATGTATTGTATAAATATGTACTATTTAATCCCCAGAATAACAAAGATAGTAATCATCTCCAATTTATAAAGGAGAGACCAAAAATGCAAAGAAATTTAGTATTTTTCCCAGTTTCTCACAGTTAGTAAATCAGAGGTGGAATTTAACCCAAGACATTTGGCACCTAAGTCCATGTTCCAAACCCTACACTCTAAGGTTTCTAATAGTTGTCAAGTATATACAATGACCCAGAAACTCTAAGTACTTTCACATATATTATAGCTGCCTGGGCATAGGTATTTATATTACTTTATATTCAGCAGATTTGCATTTTATGTCAGGGTCAGGCTCTAAGTCAAAGTATAAGACAAATACTGCAGAGAATCAAAATTGTTCTTAAAAATTACTTGAAAAGTCCTTACATAAACTTTGAGTAAGTCCAACGCTATCAGTTCTATCTTCAATGAATGGAGGACTGTTTCTTCACTTGAGCAGGAAAGTATTGGGCTTATATTTAAGGGACTTTCTTGTACTAGAAATTGTTACTTTATGAAGAATGGAGAGAGATCTCACTATGAAAAGTGTGTAAGTACTGAGACCACCTAAAGGAATAAGAGACTCAGTCCTCTGTCTTATGTTCGATCTGAGATACATGCAGAATCACTTACATTATTTACATTTTTATATTCTTCTCTTTTCTTCCTCCTTTGAGATGACATTGTTGAACTAGCATAACTCACATGTGTGGCAAGCCCCTCTCACTATTCCAAAGAGGAGAGTTCTGACACATGGAACTGGGGCTTCAAAACCATTAGGAGAACTCTGGAGCAAAGATCAGGGAAGCCACTGACAGAAGGGATAACAGCCTGAGAGCTGCTCTGAATTTCCAGAATCTGGAGAGGTGGGGTACAAGGATGGTCATCTTATTCACCTGATGTATCAAAGAGGGGGTGATTCTCAGGAGTTGGTCCCCCCTAAAAACAGCTGCAAATCTTGGTCATATTTGCTTAGGGTGCTGTTATGGGTGGAATTATGTCCCTTTACCCGCCTCCCCCCCACCAGTTGGTGTGTTGAGGTCCTGACTGCCACTACCTTAGAATGTGAGTATATGTGGAGATAGGACCTTTAGAGAGCTAATTAAGTTAAAATGGGGTCGAGGCACCTGGGTGGCTCAGTGGGTTAAGCATCCAACTTTTGATTTTGGCACAGATCTTGATTCTTGATTTTGGCACAGGTCATGAACTCATGGTTTGTGGGATCGAGCCCCATGTTGGGCTCTGCACTGATGGCCTGGAGCCTGCTTGGGATTCTTTGTCTCTCCCTCTCTCTCTGCCCCTCCCCTGCTCATGCTCTCTCTCTCTCTCTCAAATAAACATTAAAAAAATAAAAATAATAAAATGGGGTCATTAGGTGGGCTGTATATAATCCAATATAATTTGTGTCCTATGAGAAGAGGTTAAGACACCAGACACATGCAAACACAGACAACCATGTGAACGCACAGGATGGTGGCCATCTTTCAGTCAAGGATAGAAGTCTCACAAGAAATTAAACCTGCTGATACTTGGAGCTCATCTTCTAGCCTCCTGAATTGAAAGGAGAAAAAAAAATGTGTTCTTTGAGCCACTCACTCTGTAGTATTTTGTGATGGCAGCCCAAGCAAGCTAGTAAGACACCAAAATGGGCAATTCTGTGACTGCTACCAGCAAACATTGGTTTCTCCTTTTCTTCTGCCTTCCAGAGCAAGTGCCTCTTATTTGAATATTATTATCCAGAATTACATGGGGATGTGGAGTTCCAGAACCAATCGTGCTGAGTTGATATCAAATAATTCACTACTATTTATCCCCTAAAAATCTAGAACTCTAGAATACTCAAAAGTTGAAAATCTAGTAGTCTGAAAATCTAGAACTCTAGGCAAAATTACATACCTGGATATTTTCTTTTTTTTTTTTTTTTTTTTTTTTTTAGAATAAAAGTGTATACATACTAATCCTGTTATTTCTAAAGGTAAATTGAGGGGCACCTGGGTGGCTCAGTCAGTTAAGTGTCCGACTTCGGCTCGGGTCATGATCTCATGGTCCGCGAGTTCAAGCCCCGCATCAGGCTCTGTGCCGACAGCTCAGAGCCTGGAGCCTGCTTCTGACTCTGTGTCTCCCTCTCTCTCTGACCCTCCCCTGTTCATGCGCTGTCTCTCTCTGTCTCAAAAATAAATAAACATTAAAAAAACTTCAAAAAAATGAAAAATAAAAAAAATAAAGTTAAACTGAAAACATGGTAGAAAAGAAGAGGGTAGGTAGGAGTGGTTGTGATATGGGCTGCAACCAGAAAGGAAGAAGCATCTTTAAGACAGTGTTCACTGAAGAGTCTTTAAGAACTTACAAACTCTGGGAAGTAGCATGCTGCCTGCAATTGTGATAAAACCTCACTTGGTTAAAGTATTTATGGTCAACAATACAGTGTAAATGGTCTTGAAAATGGAACAACTTATTTAGAAAAAATTGTAAATATGTGTATGTATGTTCATATACTATGTGCCATTTACTAAACTGTTAATGCAAAGCAGATATGTGTGATATATGTACACTGACCCCTGTAAGGTAAGTAGCGTTCTTCAGAGAAACAGAACTAACAGCATGTGTGTTTATACATAGTAGGAGGTTTATTATAAGTATTGGCTCACATGATTATGGAGACTGGCACATCCAAGATCTGCAATGGAAGTTTGGAGACACGGGAGACCCAGTGGTTCACATGAAGTCTAAAGGCAATCTTCTCAAAAACAAAAAAGCCTTGCTTATGGAAAACAGTCTCCTTGTTATAATCAGGTCTTCAATTTATTCAATGAGGCCCCCGCATATTATGAATGCAATCTGCTTTACTCAGAGTTCACCAATTTAAAGATTAATCTCATCCAAAAACACTCTCTAAGTTGACTGATGCATTTAACCATCACAACCTCTCATATTTAAATTCAAATAGTCTAATGTATGTTTTGGGCATTAATTTCTATTTCCTACTCACAAAAGAAATGGTCTTTATTTGGACACATTTGACTAAAAAGATATGCTTGTCTTGTCCCTTGTTTTCCCATTCTAGTTTTGTTCTTTCTTTCTGCCTCTGTGGTGAGCATTGACATCTCACTGCCTGTATGCTATACTACAGTATTGCAAAGAATTTGTCAACAATTATGACCTTGACACATTCTTTATAATATCCATCAACTATTTATTTTTAAACTTCTTGGCCAATCCCTGCTCCTGTAATTATGTCACAGCCCTATTTCATGATAGAAATTAAGGAAATGCTTGATCACTCTGTAAAAATGTGTTTTGCATTTTCCTGTCACTGGGGCATGCCTTTTCTTCCTGCCTCTGTGTAGTGGTCATGAGACAGGTTAACTATTTTAGTCTTTCTTGCCTCTGCATGGAAAGAGAACAGCTTCTCTAGGATGACTTGTGGCTATACAGTCACCCTCCTCTGCTTTTTTCAACATTTATTTATTTTTGGGACAGAGAGAGACAGAGCATGAACGGGGGAGGGGCAGAGAGAGAGGGAGACACAGAATCGGAAACAGGCTCCAGGCTCTGAGCCATCAGCCCAGAGCCCGACGCGGGGCTCGAACTCACGGACCGCGAGATCGTGACCTGGCTGAAGTCGGACGCTCAACCGACTGCGCCACCCAGGCGCCCCCTCCTCTGCTTTTTTATTCCCCAAGGCACCAGGGATTTTGCTGTACTATGGAGAACTCATTTGTGGTTCTAGTAAGAACAGTCATGCCCGCCTCAACTCATTTCCTTTATGGGGTGAATTTACTAGCTTAGCAAATCAGGGACATGCACTACTGTGTGTATTACGATATCCTCATGAACAAGAGGGAAAAATGGGTACTAAACATGAGCACAGTTGCAGTTGATTGAAAAACCATGATCAAAGAATACTGATTAAGGAATTGATTTCATCCCCAAAATGGATGAGTATATATGGCTTGTTATGAAGCTACTTAGTCATCTTCAGTTTTGTGATTGTTTTGCCCATGAATGGAGGAGAGCTGTTTTGGATGCTGTTTAGTGGGAGATACTACATATAAAATATAATAATTTAACAGTGTTGTAGAGTACAATGAGAAAGGCACGTGTATGTGGGGGTACTATAGTGGCATTGTGGCAGGTACCTTCTACACATGGACAGCGGTGGGTAGAGAGAAGTGAAAGTCAGGTAGAACTTACTGAAGTAGGTGAATCCCAAGTTGACTCAGTTTCTGAATTTCAGCAACTTCTTGCAGGTACTGTCAACCAAGTTGACAACAACTTAACCCCATCTCCTCCCAAATCTAGGCTGATACGAACTTACAAACATTGGAATAAAGATAATGATAATCGTCACTGATAATATCTTGGAATAAGATTGGAAGTAGGCTTTTACTTTCTAAATCATTAGCCTTTTCCTCTTCAATAAGCATATGACTTCTATAACATAAAAAATGAATCCACTTTTCAATTTTAAAAAGATGTAATCTATAACCACATTTTGGATTAAAGAGAGAGCTACTCCCCCTCTCAATAAAAATGCCATAAGTTCTTAAGATCTCTTATTTCATTCTTGTTTACACACCTCTGTGGGAGATTAAGGTTTTGCCAACAGATACACCTCATCAATTTATCCACAGACAATTGGTCTGATTTTTCTAATTATTGTCAGCAACCAGTGAAATTTGTGATCCTTTAAAACTTACAGCACTAGCTGTGGAACTGCTGGTGACATTTTTGAACTGGGTGTTACTATTTTTAATTGACCAGATACAAGCCCCTCCCCTTGTCCTTCTAAGCCAGGGTGCTGTTGTGTGTCTTCAAATGACACTTGATCAACTTTGGACTTTCATTTGTTTCTTTCTGCTATGAATACAAGCTTTCCTAAAAACTATAATATAGCACAATGTTTTAATGCAAAGAAAGATGTCATTTTCAATAGTATTTTGTAACATCTTTGTTTAAATTTCTCCTCATCAATAATACTGATCATTTTGCTTGGGTGTACTAGATTAGTGATAAGAAAGAAAATATATTTGTCAGATATAGGGGTAATAATTGATGACAATCAACATGCAATTTAATGTTATTCTTTTGAGATCTAGAGATAGCAAGGCACTTTTAGGTACTGTTGCTATTGACACAACTCCTTCACTTAAAAACACAGGTACCAGCTCTTTTTCCTCCTCTTACTTCCCATTTCATTCCACACATCCATTATCTATTCTTCACACATTTATGGAATTCACAGCCTTTCTAAAAGTAAATCCCTTGGGCATAGTAACCTCCTTATGCCCAGTTTGGAAGTCTGGTTCTCCAAAAATTTTGGATAGAATTTCCTACACCAAATGCATGCTATTGTTGTAATGAGGTAATGGTACAATTTCTGCCATAATTTCTAGGGCATAAACCAGAAATACCAAGATAGTGATTGACAGTAAGTGTGAGAATGAATCCTAAGTTTCCATCTGTAGTATGCTTAATAGTGTTCGTCCAAAAAGATATGTCCAAGTCCTAATCCTCAATATCTTGAAATCATCATGGCTTTGGAGCAGGCTCTAAGTCTAGTGGCTGATATCCTTTTAACAGAAGAGGACACAGACACACAGGAGAGAAGTTCATGCAAAGATGGAGGGGTCATGCTGCCCCAAGCCAAAATAATCACTCAAGATACCAGAAGCTGAAAGAAGTGAAGTTTTTACCCCTAGAGTATCTGATGGGAGTATGGCCTTGTCAACACCTTAATTTTCAAATTCTGTCCTCCAGAATTTTGAGAGATTGTATTTATGTTGTTTTTAGCCACCAAAGGTGTGGCAATTTATTCCAACAGCCCTAGGAAACTAATAGAAGTTTCGGTGTCAGGAAGTAGGGTGTGGCTATAATACATAACTAAAAGCGTAGAAGGCGCTTTTGAATTGGATAACAGGAGAAGTTGGAGGAATTTTGACATGCATAATGGAAAAATCCCAGATGGTATTGAGAAGATGGTTAGTAGAAGCATGGAATTAAAGGTGACTTTGGTAAGGGCTCAAAATGAAGTGAAGAGTACAGTAGGGAAAGCTTCCAGTGTTTTAAAGGACACGTATATTGTCATGAACAGAATGCTAATAGGAATATGAACATTAAAGGTAGTTTTGTTAATCTCACAAGGAATTGAGGAACATGTCACTGGAAACTGGAAGAGGGGTGACGCTTGTTATAAAGTGCCAGAGAATTTGGCTGAGTTGTATTCTGGGTGGAAAGCAGAACTTTCAGTGATTAACTTGGATATTTAGCTGAAGATATTTCCAGTGTTGAAGATGTAACCTGATTTCTCCTTGCCATTTATAGTGAAATGCAAAAGGAAAGAGAATTGAATTAGGAATTGCTGAGCAAAAAGCAGGCAGTGCTTGGTGGTTTGGGAGGTCCTCAGGTAGCCAGATTGCAAAGGATGCTAAAATTATAAAATTATCAAATTGGTTATTTAGAAAGCAAGTTCTAGAAAGGAGTATGGCTGTAAAACCTTTTGCTGAAGATAGTAGGTATGTGACACATGGGTCCAGCTGACTATAGCAGAACCAGCAATTGAGATGGGGTTTTCCAGGAAGGATCTTTGGAGGACCCTCTTATCTAATGGTGTGGGTGCTCTTGGTGGACATTGTGGGCCTACAAGGTTTTTGAGAATGTTTCATTTCCAGAAATAGTGCAAGGTTGACTAAAGTGGGACAGAGACAGGGATACAGAGAAGGCTATGCGAAGATGGAGACAGACATTGAGATTAAGCTACCACAAACTAAGGAACCCCAGGAGCTCCCTGAACCTAGAAGCAAGGACAGATTCTCCCCTTGAGTCTTCAGTGGGAGGATAGCCCTGCTGTCACCTTGATTTTAGGCTTCTTCTCCCAGATGTGGGAGAGAATAAATTTATCTTGTTTTAGGCTAACAATTTTGTGATAACTTGTTATGAAAGTTCTAAGAATCTAATAGATCATCTATTTCCTTATTTCTGGTTCTGCCAATGCAAATGAAGGGATCTCCCTCACCTAAGCTCAGACTCTAAGTAGCTTTAATGCAGTCCCAAGTACACTTATTCTAGCCTTGGATATTTGAAGAGAATAAATCCCCTTGTTTTCCATTCACTGTTTCTGTGAACAACTTGCAAAGCATTATAAATTGTAACAAAGCCTCATAAGCATCTCAATCTTATCATCTCAGCAACAATTAATTAAAAGTCATTTTAAGTGTTTGGAAACACTTTTAAAAATTTATAGTCAAGGCAGGAGGGCAGGAGAATGGGTTAAATAAATAGGTGATGAGGATTAAGGAGGGCACTGGCTGTAATGAGCACCAGGAAATGTATGGAAGTATTGAATCATTATATTGTACACCTGAAACTAATAGTATTCTATATGTTAACTAACTAGAATTTAAGTAAAAACTTAAAAAACTTACAATCATGGGGACGCCTGGGTGGCTCAGGCGATTAAGTGTCCGACTTCAGCTCAGGTCATAATCTCACAGTTGATGAGATTCGTGTTCTCACAGTTCGTGAGTTGGAGCCCTGGATCAGGCTCTGTGCTGACAGCTCAGAGGCTGGAGCCTGCTTTGGATTCTGTGTGTGTGTGTGTGTGTGTGTGTGTGTGTGTGTGTGTGTGTCTGCTCCTCCCCCACTCACGCTTTCTTTTCCTCCCCAAAATAAATACTTAAACATTATTTTTTTCAAATTTATAATCATGATAAATAAAAGACCACAGGTTCTTTTACATATGCTATTTGACTCTAATTGTCAGACTTCTTTGCAAGTGACAATGAAATGATAAGATTCACTTGCTTCCAATTTCCAAACCTCTTAACCTTTGGTAGGGTTGGGAGAAAAGAGAAAGACAAAGGGCTGAGAATATCAGAGAGGGGTAGTGAATCTTTGGAGTACATTGTATGGACCTTGTTAGATTTGGTCTCTTTAAAATATTGTAAACTCATGCATGAATACATTGTAATTCTTTTAACTATTTGAGTGAATGTATGGAAATAAAAAGTACTTAATAATAGTTCACTTTCTGTATTCCATCATGTGTCTTATGCACATAATAACTATAGCAATAATAATGATTTACATTAATATTTAACTTCATAATTTACAAATGGATTATTATATATTTAGGTATCTATAAACATTGATTCTTACAACAACTCTGTGTACTACAAACGGGAAGTTGTTAATATCCCAACTTACAAACAAGGAAGTTGAGATACAGGCTTTCTAAGCTCACAGAGCAAGTATTAGAACATTAACCAGAAATCAGGCCTCCTGATTTCAGCCACTGATCCTTTGACCATTGACTGTGGAAACATTGACCAAACCATATGGATCTAATCAAATTATGGATTTATAGATTTTTTTCCATCACTATATTATGATTTGAAATTTTACACATATGAAAACAATGTGCAAACCTCTTGGTTTAATGGTTTGCTGCTCTGAATGCATGCTTTGATATTTTTCAGCTTGATAATGAAGTGAAGCAAAATGTGGGGATAAGCTGTATTTTAATTTATTTGTTTCATTGTGAAAAAACGGCATGCTATTATTAATATAGGTGGTTTAAGGAGAAAAATGCTTATGTTGTGTTGGACATAGGATGGTGATTTTTTTTATGATAAAGAAGATTGAATAGATTTTTTTTAATGTTATCTAGGATCTATGGGTGGAATGAGGTTGACCCCAAAGGGCAATTCATTATCGCTGGAAGGCCAAAGAAACTTCTAGGAAATACTTGTAAAATATTTATATACTGAGTTCCCCTAAATCCTTAAGAAAGGAAAATGATTCATGATTCAATGCAATGAAAGACCAATGTGTTTTATGCTAGTAATTTGGCAGGTTTACAAAGGTAACCATTAAGGTTTTTTTTTCTTTGAACAGAATGAATATGGACACATTTTGAGTGAACATTCAAAGATGTCTTTTAAAATTAATTATTCAGTTTTAAAAAAGAACCATTAAGGAACTAATGGTTTAGCTGAATTGATACCTGGAAAATAATCTCTCTCTAATAGAAATTTGCTTCAAATGCAGAATGCTTCCCAGAAAATTACTAAAAATATAATAAATTAAGCATACCAGAGTCATAACTATTTTCTCTTTGCTGCTGTTGATGATAGTACAATAACGTATTTCCAGAATAAAAGCTATTCAGGATATTTGCAACATTGGTGAGTTAAAATACTTGTCTTTGGGAAATGAATACTCATGAGCCTGAAGAAAATGGTTAGTCATATGATGTGATATGTTTCTATATACATATGTAAATGCACATAAGAACAAAATGAAAACACCCACATCATTTGAAAGTTTAAATTGAAAATATAAACTTGTGAGTCGAGAAATGCAAATGTTAATATTTTTGTATCAACCTTGACTGACATAAATGATGTTGCAGAAGGCGATTTTCTGAGATGACTATCATAAACACAGACACATCAAGTATCTGTGTACATGCTGATGTTCTCTGAAGGGGCAGGGACTGTGAATGTTGTTGGGCCTGAAGTATAGGAGGTACTCTAGGAATGACTGGGGATCTCAAGGAAGTGATTTTCCTGAATCCTAATATGGCCTTTCTGTTTTATGATGAATGACCATTTAACATTTTCCGATTGAATTTATTTGCTGTGTAAAGTAAGTCAAAATTTGAGTGTATCAGTTTATCAGATTAAGGCCTTGATAGTAGGAAAAAGAGAAACAGGCCATTTGGGTTCATGTTTTGCGTTGTTTTTAAAAGATAATATTTGGCTAGCCAAACTTAGGTTTCATAGTGAATGATGGTTTTACTTTGCAAATGGATTCAATGTTCCCAAGTCAAAGTCATTAAGTAACGACTACTTTATTATAATTCCCATATGAATATGGCAGTAGAAAACATAGAAAAGCCTTGTTTAAACTGTATAAGCCAGAGGATTCAAAAAAAGATTTAGAAATTCCTATCTCTAATTTATCTGCTTTCCCCACCACTAGCAACTGAGGCATGCAGCTGTGGTGTCATTTACCTGCCACTGTTTATTTTTCTTACCTCTGACATCTATTGGTTCCCTGGTCTATTCATCTTTTGGGAGGGATGGGAATACTGCTTAGAGCCTGTTCTTTTCTTTCTGTTTCTGTTTATAGATCCAAAAACTTCTCTCCAGGGTATAGCCTTACCATTGCCCTTTGTTCAAGTTTGATGAGCTCACTCTTACACATAACTTCCAGGGCATCTTTGCACAGTGGCTGAGGTGGGAAATTGGTGGAAATGTGTTTGACAGAAAAAAATACTAGCTTCTCAGTACAGATGACTGGTAGAAGATATTGGGTTGGCTGTCACAGGTGCTAAACCTCTTGAAGGGGAGAGAGGACCAAAAGGTGTTACTGACTGGCCCATGAGCTCTTGGGAATATTGACCCTCATCATGAGGGAGACAACAGGGCACATTCAAAAGATCCTTGTGTGTTCTTGGTGTTCTTCTTCAACCTCAACTTGTTTTGATGTAACTGAAGAAATTGAATGCTTAGCTATGTTTACTCCTGTCAAGATGATGTACCCTCCATACAATGCCACAGACACTATCACTCCCTTAGAAAATTCCAGTATGAAGTTCATCATGCCCTATATCTGAATTTCCTCAGTCAGAAGCCCAAGACACTCAAGTCATCTTACCATATGGTTGAGACCAGGTAGTGACATCATATTACCTGGTCTGGACTTAGGATAATTTTCTTTCCTGATTCTGGTTACTGTCAGACCTTTATTCCTTCTTCTCTTCTTCTCTAAAACCTGTGATTCCTTTTGAAGTTTATACCTGAAGATGACCCACTATCCCAACATATTGAAGTTATCTAACTAGCTCTCAGACTATTTTTCTTCGTCTCTTGAAGATTTTATCACACAGTTCATTCCATCACTACTTCTGTCACAATTTTTTATCTTAATATCTATGCAGACAATCCTGATAGTATCCTGAGTTTTTAGTTCCTTGTTCTCTTATTTGGCTAGAGTCTTGTCCTCTGTGTACTTTATATCAGCTATCCACTCTCATGGGGTTACCCTAGGCTCTGTCATTACTGGTAGTAGCTCTCCCTCCACAATCTCAGTGCAAGCATCCCAGTCTCCAATCAACTCCTCATATTTTTCTAACATATTCTTTCTATTTCTTTTCTCAAACAATTCATTGACCCATCTGAAATCTTTAGTCCACTGGCCATACCACTTGTTCACCTCATCCATTTTCTCAACTCCCTCAAGATCTTATATTCCTTCCTTTAAACTTAGATTCTATAGTTCACTTTTATGCTTATCTCTTGCTTATGCTTTCATTTTCTTGCCCCCCTTTTATTGAATCTTCTTGCATGTTTGCAAAATCCAACTCTGGTCATAATTCAATTTTCAGCCTGCTCTGTATTTATGCCTATCTGGAGAAAACTGTACACTACTACTCCCTGATCTTATCTTGAATAAGTGAGCATTATCCTCAAGTCAGAACTTAGTTCTGTCTAATAACCTTGTTGATTTACTTTACGAATTTTCTCTTACTTTGCTCAATAGCTCTTTCCTACCTTCTTCTTCATTCCCAACCATCCATCTCTGCCACAGTCTTCTCCCTGAGATAACAAATTTGCTTTCTATTTCATCGAGAACATTGAAACAATCAGAAGAGAACAGGCAGACACTGCCACCACCAAATCTACCCATCTATGCATTTGATGACAATTGAAGCACTCTCAGTGACTCTGTCTAAGGCTAGATTTGTGAAAGAGGCACAGGGTTCCATGTTTTCTGCCCCCACCCAGGGCATGGCTCCTATAAGAAGCCCTTCTGTCCTGCACTACCCATTTTCTCCTCTTGTTCATTCCCTTTAGTAGATAGAGTGGCTATGACATAATCTCAAAATCATCTGACTTTGTTATTTCTCTCAACATCACCACTTACCTAAGAACTATCCTTAGCTCTTCCCTATACCTTTGCTACACCCAGTCAGTTACACCTCTTTCATTTATTGTTTCCTACTGCCTTTTAGTTCTGTCTCTTACTGCAATCTTACTGAACAGTTTGAATAGACTCCTATTTCCCTTCCTTGGCTCTCCAGCCCAGACAAGAGCACTGGGTCAAATCAATGCATATTAAATATATGCCGATTTCAAGAAGAATTTTATAATTTCCTTTTTAAGGTTCAGTATCTGAAAGAACAACTTCTATTATATTTTTTCAAAAACTTCATAAGAATTCTTACTGTTATTGAGGAAAATCAGGATTTTTTAATATGGTAATGAAAATGCACCATGATACTTTCCGATTTATAAATCTTGATGGCCTTGTTGAACTATTGACCATTTTCTCAATATGTACTGTGGACTTTCCTCATTCCCTTTCTGTATAGCTATACAAATTCTATCCATCTTTTTTTAAAAGAAAAAATAAAATAATTATAAATAGTAATATAATAAATATCCATATTCTCCCCACTCAGAGCAAAAACAGGTAACAATTTAGCATCTTTTACTATAGACTTATTTGTCAAAAAAAGAATATATATATATATACATATATACATATATATATATACACACACACACATATATACACACATATATATGTGTATATATATATATATATATATATTTTTTTTTTTTTTAAGAGAGTAAAAGGGTCCTTAATCACCACCTCTAGTCTCATTTCTCATTCTTCCATATTTTCCCCTACCATAGATCATACCATTATCTTTATTGACCTATATTTACCCATCTACTCCTTTGTTTTTTATCTCTAAAAAATGTATGGTTGAATGCTTTCATAATTTTCTCTTCTCTGTAGCAGAATCAAGGCATGGCCATATTAGGCCGTATTTCTGTGTGAACTTACCTGTCATAAAGACCTAGAATTCTTTACCCATCCCATAAGACCCAGATCTAGTGCCACCTCTCCATGATCCATTTTGGTATGTAGACCTCCAGTGCCAATGTATTTGAAAATCTTCTTTATGCCATGTACCGTGAAAGTTTGTGTGTGCATAAAATTAAATGTAAATATACTTAAGATTGGTGCTGTCTTTTGTCATTTTTGGCACTATCTTTAGTCATCTACACCTGAAAATTGGCTAGCAGAACACACACATATACACACTCACAACCCCCTTTACAAAAACTCACATGGATGTATATAATATATATTTCTCTCTGTTCACTTCACTGGCAAATACATAAGAATAAAAGAAAGAACAATAGAATGGTTGACTAAGGAATGTGTAGTGCTTCAAATTCAGTAGGTGCTCATTATCTAAGTGATGTGCTATACCGCTAATTCTTCATTCCTTTATTACACACAGCACTAGTAAAAAGTAATAAAGGGCTCTTAGCTACTTGAAGTGTTCCCATAACCTATAGGAGCATCATTTGTCTTGGTGGCAGCTAGGAAAGGAGCAAAGAACAATTTGTCTTTTTTTGACTCATATTTCCACTTAAATGTAGAGAGATAAAAAGCAAGAGACAGCTTGTACTAATTAGGAGGAGAAAATTTAAGAGAATATTGCTCTTGGCAGTGTTCAAAATACCAAGGTCAAACATGTACATTCTGTAACTCTTTTCTTCTCTCCAGAATAGTGCACTGGGTGAGAGGATTTCATGGAGAAATCTTTTTGGTTTCTACAACCAGTTCCTAGCAGCAAAGAGTCAAGAGGATTTCATGGAGGAATCTTTTTGGTTTCTACAACCAGTTCCTAACAGTAAAGTGTTTATTCATTGAACAGTATTATTGAGAACATTACTCTAAGCCAGAAAGATTGATACATCTGGGTCTCCTGCCTCACTGGGATGGCATTATGTTACTTAAAAATGCCTTAGACAAAGGTTCAAGGACTCCTCCTTCCACTCTCACCATTTTACTTCATGTAATTTAACAATGTCATGACTTTTTGACTGACTTATGGCTCATTTGTATGGGATAATCAGGTACTAATTATCCAATTACTTGCCTCCACAGAAAACTGTATCTCCTGAAAAAAATTAATCTGTTCAGTGTCTTTTGGTCATTTATAGTCTGATTAAGAAATAAAATAGATGTTTTGTAAAGACTCAACAATTCTTCTTCTTTTTTTTAATCTGAAAACCCAGGCATTCCCATAAAACTGCTCATCAGTGCTATCCACTTCTTAGGAAAGAATCAATTAACCAATTTTCTGAAATGTTCTACAAGATCAATAACACAATACTAAAAAAATTATCTTAACTAATTAAAGCTAAATTGCACCTTTCAAAATAAATATAACACATTTTGGAATGTGGTTTCTATGATTTCTACTGTATACATTAATTGAATTTCTGATTTATACATTTTATAGCCCATCATGGATCTCTTAGGGTCTCACTTCTAATTGTCAAGGTCCCTGTGGAGATCATTAAACCCTAAGCATAATTAAACACAAGTTTTCTTTCCATTTTTAACTATTAATAAAATCTGTTAGTCCTCTTTGTTCAAATGAGACTTTATTTAAGTGCCCTTCTAGTTTCCTATTTGGCATTGTAAAATAATTGCAATGTGGCTAGATATGATTTTGCGTCACCAGGACAAGTTCTTTTTTTTTTACAATTTAACTTTATTTTTTATTTTTTAAAATTTACATCCAAATTAGTATATAGTGAAGCAATGATTTCAGGAGTAGATTCCTTAATGCCCCTTACCCATTTAGCCCATTCTCCCTCCCACAACCCCTCCAAGCAACCCTCAGTTTGTTCTCCATATTCATGAGTCTCTCTTGTTTTATCCCCCTCCCTGTTTTTATATTATTTTTGTTTCCCTTCCCTTATGTTCATCTGTTTTGTCTCTTAAAGTCCTTATATGAGTGAAGTCATATGATTTTTGTCTTTCTCTGACTGACTAATTTCACTTAGCATAATACCCTCCAGCTCCATCCACATAGTTGCAAATGGCAAGATTTCATTCTTTTTGATTGCCAAGTAATACTCCATTGTATATATATACCACATTTTCTTTATCCATTCATCCATCGATGGACATTTGGGCTCTTTCCATACTTTGGCTATTGTTGATAGTGCTGCTATAAACATGGGGGTGCATGTGTCCCTTTGAAACAGCACACCTGTATCTCTTGGATAAATGCCTAGTAGTGCAATTGCTGGGTTGTAGGGTAGTTCTATTTCTAGTTTTTGAGGAACCTCCATACTGTTTTCCAGAGTGGCTGCACCAGCTTGCATTCCCACCAACACTGCAAAAGAGATTCTCTTTCTCCGCATCCTCGCCAACATCTGTTGTTGCCTGACTTGTTAATGTTAACCATTCTGACAGGTGTAAGGTGGTATCTAATTGTGGTTTTGATTTGTATTTCCCTGATGGTGAGTGATGTTGAGCATTTTTTCATGTGTCGGCCATCTGGATGTCTTCTTTGGAGAAGTGTCTATTCATGTCTTTTGCCCATTTCTTCACTGGATTACTTGTTTTTTGGGTGTTGAGTTTGGTAAGTTCTTTGTAGGACAAGTTCCTTTTATCATTAATACCATTAGGTAGGCATCTCAACACGTGAAGCAGTCATTTAATGATTCCCGTAAGGAGGGTAAAATACCATAACAGACACACATTGTGTTTCTTAAGAACTACATTTTATTCTAACAAGTATAAGCTCCATGAGGGTAGTAGCTCTATCTAGCTTGTTCATGACTATATATCATTTGTCCAGTGCTTGATACAACAAATGCTCAGTAAACATCAAATAAGTGATGTTTCTGACCTTATTGTACTCACACTAAATTATCCAAATTCTAAAGTAAGTGCTATAAATATCTGGCCTATACTGGTTTATACAAATTAACTACATCCCTCTTATTTTATACACTAACCTAGAGCATTGACCTTAAACTTTTACGTGAAGCATGACTTAAAACTGTGTTTAGATTCTGTCATAATTCATCCACTTGAATCCCACATGTGAGATACTGGATTTTTGATATAAATCAGGAATAAAAGAACACCCTGCTAGGTGAATGCCATTCCTTTCTTTATCTTCAGTTAGAAAACTAAAATGAATCCTATTTCAGTAGGCCAACAAGAAAAAGAGATTAGTTCATAACTAAGAGATATTGCTTTTCTTCACCTCTACATTATACTTGGATTCTTCCATTTGAGATACCTTGGAGTTTTCCCATTTTTTAAAGCTTTTTTATTCAGCTCTTCAGATATCTGTATCTGGTGTGTTGTCTAACAGACTGCCATTTGGCTTTTCTTAAAGGAAGCAACTTTGGAGAACACCACAGACTCTAGCTTTTCATGCTATATTTAGAAGATAATTTGCTGCACCTTCTTGGATCGATTTTGCCATCTCAGTTACTTTGTGAGAGATAATTGACATTCTTTGTGCTATGACAACTGTATGTGATGGATTAGTTCTAGTGGTTGACACTGGTTAGCTTCATATCAGTCCCAGAATTTCATGAGCAACCAGATTCAAATTCTATGCAAGACACAAGAGATTTCCAAGAATACAGCCAGACTGAACTTTAGTAAAAGAGCAAACATACCGTCTTCGAAGAAATCTTCAATTTTCCAAAGTCATGAAAAAGTTGAAAACTCAGTAGACTATTAGTAAAACAGTATCTAATGGTCAGCATATATTATAATTAAAGATTGTCAGGGTATGACGATAGCTAAGTATTATGGTGCTTTTGTATCAAAGCATTGGAGCCTTAAAAATAATAGAGCTAAAATAAATTTTTACAAATTAATCAAAAGTATAATTTACCCGATGAAAAATTAAAACTATTCCAAAAGGACATAGTAGGAAATGCTTTATGTTTAGTTATCTTTAAAGGAGTGCGTTATGGGGATATATTCTGGAGGCAATTTTCTCTTGTATTCTTGAAGATTAATGAAATATTGATAGAAATAGTAAGGTCTATGAAAGCATTGAATGGCAGAAGCCATATCCATAAGAGTTAATATGTTTTGATAACTTTTAGAAGTTGCATTTTCTTTTGTAATCATTTATCTAGTTGCTTATCTCCTTGAATTTTATACTCCTAAAGCTTATTTTCCTTTAGTATTCAGTTTAGATATAATTTAAAGACTTAGTTTCTATAACCTTAAACATAAATGTTATTCTCTTTCACCTAAGTGGTTTAATATCTTGCAGCTCCTCTACACTTATCTAGTATTGCTGCATTTAACCTTACATTGTTATGACTGAGAAGTGACAGTGCTGAATAATATAATCTGTATGTTGGTGACAGGAGAGGAATGACTTGAGTTTAAACTAATATCGAGACAAGGCCAAAATACCCAATTGCAAAGTATAATTTGCATCACCCTAAAGTATCCATACAATCTAGAGAATAGTTTACTAATACACAGATTTATTATTTAAAATGGATCAATGGAACTTAACTCATTAGCCAAATTCTTACTGTGTTTCTGTCTCACTTTGAAGTTGGCCACATGATTCATATTTACAGAGCTGCAGAACCATGTCTCTATACTTCTTTTTCTGCAAAACTATTTACATTCAGACTTCATGGTCTTGATTCCTGAGAGTTTATCTTTGGCCACCAACCATATTGCTCCTTATTGAATCATTTCTACATAACTGAACCAAATCACTTTAAAAGATTTTCCTTCCAAATATTTTTTATAGTACTTTTAACTCTCCTCCTTTTACACATTTTTCCTCCCTCACTTCTTTCTCTCTCTCTGCTTCCTGCCTGCCTCTTTTCCTCCACCCTCCCTCTTTCCTTTCCTCCTTTCTTTCATTAGTTCCTCATTATCCAGTTAACCCATCCTGGTTTGAGGGTTTTTAGTGCCAAGATATTTCCCTGAGAACTGAATTCTCATTTGCAACAATCTTTTTTTTAATGTTTATTTTTGAGAGAGAGAGAGAGGAACACAGGATCTGAAGCAGGCTCTGAGATAACAGTAGTGAGCCCAACAAGGGACTTGAACTCATAAACCAAGAGATGATGACCTGAGATTAAGTTGGAAGCTCAGCCGACTCAGTCACCCAGGCTTCCCTGCAACAGTCTTAAACATGTATACATGGAGTACCTTTTCTGTGTTCCAGTAAAGTACAGATAGCAACGTAATTCACTCAAAATTATGGGCCATGTAGTTTAGCCCATGGTGGCTAAGTGATGCAAAACACTGAAAGGGCTCACTTGCTGAACACTCCTTCCTTGAGAAATGGCTGTTTTGCTCAATTTTATAAAACAATCGCTATGGTGAATTGTCCCATTCTCAAAAACATGTGTATTTTAGTCATCTCAAGTTTTAATAAATAGAGGAGCTACTGCTCTATTGGTCTATGTAAATACGTGTTTTAGAATGGTTATTTTTACAATAGTTAATAATTAACCATTATTAATTTTTAACCAGTGGTTAATAAGTGGAGACTTTGGTAAAAGGGTACACACTTCAGATAAAACAGGAATACATGTTGGGCATCTAATGTACAATATGGTGACTATGGTTTGTAATACCATATTGTACACCTAAAATTTGCTAAGAGAGTAGATCTTAAGTGTTGTTATTACATACTATATACACTATGAGGTAATGTGCATGTTAATTAGCCTCATTGTGGTCATCATTTCACAATATAGAGGTATATCAAATTATCAGGTTTTATACCTTAAGTGTGTGTGTGTGTGTGTGTGTGTGTGTGTGTGTGTGTGTGTGTGTATACATACATATACACGTTCATTTAAGAGAGAGAGAGAGATGAGAATGAGAATGATCAGGGGAAAGGGGCAGAGGGAGACAGAGAAAGAATCTTAAGCAGGCTCCATACTCAGCCCTGAGCCCAACACAGGGCTCAATCCCATGACGCTGGGATTATGACCTGAGCTGAAATCGAGTCAGACGCTCTACTGACTGAGCCACCTAGGTGCCCCAAGTATATAAAATTTTATTTGTCAATTATACCTTAAAAAAGCTTGAAAAAAATATACCAAACATTAAAGTAGCAATTGTGGTTGTAAATGAAGAAGTATGCTCAAAGGAGTTACTGGGTGAAAAATACTCTAGAATAGAAAAGGATAACTCTGAATTAAGAAGCCATTGCTGAGGGTGAGTATTCTTTATACAACAGTGAGA
Source organism: Puma concolor (assembly GCF_028749965.1). Taxonomy (NCBI): domain Eukaryota; kingdom Metazoa; phylum Chordata; class Mammalia; order Carnivora; family Felidae; genus Puma; species Puma concolor. Next base: position 40,432,456 of record NC_141668.1, on the reverse strand, counting down.
GCTGGAGAAAGCATTTGAGTAATATGACCTGGGCCACCCACAGAGAGAACAGTATTAAGAGTATAGATGGCTGCATATATACACACATGCGTGCACACACCTCATACTCCTGTGCACACATACTGTGTGTCCAGGTGTACATCAAGAAAGCATAGAGGAGAAAGGGTGAATTGTGAGAAGTTAAGGAAAAAAGTTTCAGCCTCAGCTTGGACTAACCAGTCAGAATAGCCAGGATTTCCTTAAGAATCAGAGATTTATACAATTAGAATTAGCTCAGGTGACATACCTATGGTCATTCTAATGACCACAGACTTTAGGGTTCTCTAACATGATTAGCCCTAGATTCTTTATCTGGAAAATTAGGTAAATTTCCATATCCTAAATACAAGCTACATATGAAGTGAAATCACCAGTTTACCCTAAAGATGAAAGAATTCAAATTTTAAACTTCAGACTTCTTTATCTTGCCTGCACCATAATACCTTACCCAGAAAATAAAGCAGATTTCCGTATATGAAGTAAAAACTGAATCTGCAGTGAAATCAGCAAATGCAAAGGAAAAGGAAAGGGGAAAATGCTGGGGTTCCAAAGCTTCATAAATGATGGCAATTATATATGTTTCCTTAATTACTGGGATAATGATATGAAGGAAACTCACCAAGAGTTATGGTCGTCCTGGAAAGGTTTATGTTGGACATGATTGTTGATGGTTCATAGGAGAAATAGAATTGGCAGATAACATAAAAACATTTTTGCACTATTTTGTTGAATACTGCTTAGATTTTCTGGATTAGTAAGTAAAACAAACTCAACCTAAGTGTGGACCCCCTTAAGTTATTTCTTGATGTAATTCAAGGTCAATTTATAGATCAAGAATACAAAATTAAGTTTATTCAGTTTATGACCCAGAATTTTTAACAACTTAGGTATTTTTATTTGAGGACAACTAGCACAAGAAGCTATTCTAAGCTGGTATGGGATAAGCAAAGTTTGTTATTTTTTATTAGGACTTTTGAACTGTTACATTAAGCAAAAAGATTTTATTTATTTTTTTTTTTTTAGATTGCAAATCCTTTTATTTAAGACCAGCAAGAGTAGCCTCATACCTTTTACTGTGGTTTAAATCCTAGAACAAATAGAAAAAGACATTTGGAAAAGTTAAAAGGCTAGAAATACATACTCAGTTCCAGAGATCCTACATAGACTAATATTTTCTATCCTCTTTCTGTCTTCTATTCATTCTTGAAATTAACGTATACTATTTTTGTTTGTAAAAGTGAGGAGGCACAAAGTGAGTTTTTTCCTGGATGCTCCTTATATGTTCAGGGTTTGTATTGGAGTTGGAACTTCACAGCCCAGGAACCCTGCCTGTCATAAAACATCCACAGTGACTTGATGACCTGTTGCTATTTGTTCTTTCTGCTTTATGCAGACATCATTCTCTCAGACCTTCATCATCACTGTAATGTAAATAAGCATCCTCTAAAAGCTAAAGCTCCAATGGTTTCATTTGAACAGAAATCCCTGAGTAACAACCTCACCTGGGTTGTAGAAGTTGCCTCAGTATGAAAGCCAGTTTCTACTGCTCAGCCCCTGTGACCCGCCTATGTTCTAAATGGAACATTCAATTACTATTACTCTTCCTGTTTTCTAACCTTTGCCCATGGTGAGCCCTTCAATATGAATAAAAAGTTCATCATTCCAAAGAGGAAGTGATGGGTCCAAAATGTATCCATCAAGTACAATATAGTTGCCTGGCCAGCTCTAGGCATAGAAAAAAAAGAACTCCCTGCTGTGCCCTTTTGTCTGAGAAAACAGTTCGCTGACATCTTTAGTCTTTTCTCCATGGGAGCTTATTTCCTTTTTTACCCTTCACAGCATTTCTAAGATCCACATCCTCAGAAAAAGAAAGGGTGGGGGGACAAAAAGACAAGCATGAAATGCTTGTAAACTGCATCTTGGAATCTATAATAGCAATAGGATAATAAGGCAGAGGCTCCATGGCTTCTGATCAAGGTTCAGTTTCAAAGGATGACCATATACGCCTGAGACTTTTGCTGCAACCAGGAGGATCTTACCCATCAGTGTGAGGCATCAAACTGTATGTAACCCTTTCTTTCATCTCAATAATAGATGACTGGGAGGCAGCTTAGGTAGAGGCTGAATGCCATAGTTTGCAAACTTCTATACCTGTGTTGGGGAGCAGAAGATATAGCTCATGATTAAATGCCCTGAACAAAATAAGTGGGTGTCATACCTTTTTCCAAATCTCATTCTTCTAGTGTTGTCCATCTCAGTGAATAGAGACCCGATAGTAACCTGGAAACAGATAGTAACCTCCCTCTTTCATGTTCTCTCACATTCAAACTTCAAATCCTACCACAATTAACTCATCCATTCACTTCTTACCACTGCATTTTCTAACTCATGCCATCACCAAATCTTGCCTGGACTCCTAAAACTGTCCTGAGAATGATCTTCCTAGCTTCAGTTTCAGTTCCCTCTAATGTATAGTCTACACTGCAGAGAGAATGATCTTTCTGAAAGGCAGAAATCCTAACAATCTTCAATGTGATTACTGTCCTCAAAAGTCCAGATTCCTTAACATTGGTTTGCAATGCCCTGCAGTATCTGTTCCCTACTAGTATCCTCATATTTATCTCTCATCCTTTATTTGTACTGAACTAAATGCTCCCCAGGCTCTCCCACCTCTACCCCTATGTTTTGATGTATGATTTCTCTTTCCTGTAACATAATCTTGCCTTACTAGCTTCTTCCCACTTACCTTTTAGGTCTCAGACTTGCCGGTCCTTGGACTTCGTTAGGCTCCTCTACTACTGTGCCTTTAGCTCATTTCTCATTACCCTCATTTACACTGTTTTAATCACCACAGGTATATCTTCCCTGTAAGAACGGAAGCTCCATGATGGCTCTGAGGACAGGGGAAGCACCTCAACTTTTTTTTTTTTTTTTACTGTTGTATGCCCTCTGAGACCCTTTCTACGCCATATGAGACCCTTTCTTCCTTCTTTCCTCCTTTTCCCTCCTTCCCTCCTTCCCTCCTTCCTTCCATGAGCACACAGTTATGGTGAGCCTGCAACAAGCCAAGTACCATTCTACATCTTGAGAACAGAATGGTGATGACATGAAAGACAAAATCAGACTCATGGAGCTCATATTTTAGTGGAGAGACTAATAAAATAAATGTATAATATAGCATCAGGTAGTACTAATGTGGTACAAAGGGAAAAAAAGCAGAGCAAGGCATAAAGAATGACCAGACTTAGGTGTGAGAAGGGTGGTGGGAATAGGCTATATTAGGCCTGAAAATAGGGAGGGCTGGGTTATGGGTAGATTTGCAGGTAAATAGAATGATCAGGAATGGCCTCAATCAAAATATTTGAGCAAAAGTATGGAAAGTAAGGGAGCAAGTCATGTAGACATTCTTAAAAAGAGCATTACAGGTGGAGGGGACAGGGAAAGCAGAAATTATGAGGCTGAAACATGCCTGGCATGTTAGAAGAACAGCCTGTCAGGAGCCAAGTAAAGGAGAGGGAGAGCAGTAGGAAATGAGGTTGGAGAAATAGTGTGGACCAGATCATGAAAAGCCTTTAAACTCTTGTGGTTATTTGGCACTAAATTGATGGAAAACCACTGAAGTCTTTTAATCAGAGGAATAACATGAGCTGACTCACAATTTGAAAGGGTCCCTCTCATTGTCATGTAAAGAACAGATACCGAGAACAAGGGACAAGAGTGAAAGTGAGAACTCTAGAAGGCTTTTGAAATAAAACAATTGAAGTAATGATTAGCAATGACAGTGCACCATGGGGTTAACAGTGGAGGTAATGAGTCCTGACCAGAAATGTTTTAGAAGCATAGCTGGAAGGACTGGCTAAACCATTGTAGGTGGATTGTAAGAGAAAGGAGCCAGGTATGACGTCAAGGTTTGGCCAATAAAATTGGAAAAATGCTATTACCATTTACTGAGATAGTAAAGACTGTAAGAGAGACAGTTTTGAGGATGAAGGCCAGGAATTTGTTTTAGAACATTTTAAGTTTGATGTGCCTACAAGAGGTGAGGGTGGAGTTATCAGGAATCTGGTGTTCAGGGTTGCGGTCTAGGGATATCTGTTGGGATCCATCCACCTCTCTCTGATATTTAAATGAATAAGTATAGGTAGACAATTGGTCTGAGGACTGAAGCCAAGAGGAACCAGCACTGCAGAGTGAAAGCAGTGAAAAAAGGAAGAAATTCAACAGACTGATGTCATGGAACTCAAGTGAAGGAAGCATTTAAAGGAGAGATCTGGGGCGCCTGGGTGGCTCAGTCGGTTAAGCGTCCGACTTCAGCTCAGGTCACGATCTCGCAGTCTGTGAGTTCGAGCCCCGCGTCAGGCTCTGGGCTGATGGCTCAGAGCCTGGAGCCTGCTTCCGATTCTGTGTCTCCCTCGCTCTCTGTCCCTCCCCCATTCATGCTGTGTCTCTCTCTGTCTCAAAAATAAATAAACGTTAAAAAAAAATTAAAAAAAAATAATAATAAAAAAATAAATAAAGGAGAGATCAACTGTTTTCAATAAAGCTGACAGATGTAGTAACATGAAAACTGAGCATGGAGCATTGCATTTAGCAACATGGAGGCAGTTGGTGAACTGAGCAACTTGAGAGGGATGGTCAGAGACCTTGGTTAAAAGGGAATTGGAGGAGAGGATGTTGGCATTAGTGAATATAGATAACTCCTTTAAAGATTGTTATTAAAAAGGTGAGAAAATGAAAGAGGCCTTGACTAGAAGAACTGAAGTCCATAGGGTTTTTTGTTTATTACTGTCTTTAGATAAGAAAAATTTATGTCAATGGCTACAAATGGATTATCAAGGAGAGTTGGATATATTGGTGTTACAGGAGAGGGCAGGGAGAAGGAAGAATTGCTACAGTCATGTACTTGAGTGGAGAAGTGGAGAAGATGCCCTTACCTAGGACATGAGACCAAGAGTCTCTCTTCTCTTTGCCCCTCTTTCTTCCCCTTCCCTTGTTTTTAGAATTAGGATATGAAAAAAGGAGATAAAAACCTAGCAGAAGCTTAGCTTCTTCAGCAGCTTAAAGGAACTTAGTATTTCAGGTCCCTAAAAGTATTAAAGTCCTATCAATTTATAATATATTAATGATTTTATCTCCTATGAACTACTAATTCAAATATGACTAATCTTTTTGTAAGCTTGATTCAAATATATAATACCTCATTCCATTTATTTTTTTATGTAGAACACATTCATTTTCAAAATATTTGTGATAAATATTTCTGATATTCCATCATGGTATGACCTACATGTGATTTTAAGAACATGAATATTAAGGAATAGCTTTACATAGGATTTAAAACCTTTTTCTTATCAACCCATTAATTTTTTCTAAATTAAATGAACTCTACAAAATTGTAATAACCCCAAAACTGAACTATGCATAAAGAACAACTACACATAGGCCTTTGTAAAAAAACTCTTAAACGTTTTTATTCTATTATCTTCTTTAACTCTCCAGGAAAATGAAGCTAATGTGCATAATATTGGAATCCAAGTTCTTTTACAAACCAGAGTGAATGTATGAATTGTTCATTATAAGCTAAAATCTAAAATAGATGAATTTTTATCATCCTTACCATCCTTTAACTGTTCTAAATGTTCCCTCTGGAGATCTCTCTCTTTTTCTCTCTTGTTCTCTCCCTCTCCCTCTCTCTCCCTCTTCCTAATCTCCCTCCTCTCCCCACCCCCTCCTTCACCCTTTTTCTTGTCCATAATGAGCTGTGAATTTTATTATGTCTCTTAAAAACAATTTTACTTTCTATGAATTTTCTTATCTGAAGTCTTCCTTGATACTATAATCACCTGCAAAAACTTCAATCTCATAGTTTATGTGTAACAATTTAGCAGTACCCTTACAGTTTCTCAAGCACACCTGATGTATTTGTGACACTAATGGGTCCCCAGAAAAATGGCTGGACAGTCAGCAAGTCTTTGACTCTGCTAAGTAACACCCAGTACGTTGAGGTTTATTGGCTCTCTCAAGCCTAAAGGCTGAAGAACTTCTATTTTTGTCAACCCAGCATACAAATGCCAAATTACTAGTAAGGTCATTCCTCCAGACTGACTAGACACTGGGATTCGTTCTTAAAAACGTGTTCTGTGGCATTTAGTTATGTCCTGTGATCTTCCATTACAAACCAAAGCAAACCAAACCAAACAAAAATTCTCTCACAAAACTTTGTTTCAGCCCAGCTGTCACTCTTTTTCCCCTTTAAAGCCAGGCCTCTCCTCCCACACACTCTGCTGAAACTGCTTTCCTCATAGTTGATCTCCGAATTGCCCAATCCAGGGAGGCTTCTTCTATCCTTTTCTTTTCTTTTTTCTTTTCTTTTTTTAAAGTTATTTTAAGTAGGCTCCATACCCAGTATGGGGCTTCAACTCAGGACTCTGAGATTAAGAGTCACATGCTCTGCTAAGTCAGCCAGGCGACCCTATCCTTTTCTTTTTTGTGCACCCGAGCATTTAATTCTGTTGGTCCAAACATGTCTAACCAAACTCTTCTCCCCTTTGCTCATATGGCATTATGCTCTTTGTTTTATTCCTGTATTCACCTCTTTATTTTTAGGGTATTCTAATTCTGCCTTTCCTTAAGAAGCGATATTTAATTCTTTCTGACTCAGAATTCTTCCTCACTTGCAGAAGAATGATCTTAGAAGTGCTGACTGCAGGTCAAAGACATGAGAACTAAAACTTTAATCAACTGACATTTTAATATATGTAGAATTTTGGTTATAATAGGACAAATATGAAAATAATTGACAAGAGAATAAAGCAATAAATAAATCAGAGGAAGCTAAGCATGTGATGTGGTCACATTATGGGCTTATAGGCTAACGTGATGTGGAATTAATAATATGCTTGACAGTCAGTGGTTTGGACTTTTGAATCTCCAAACTCTTTAATTTTGGAATTCATGATATAAAAACTATTAAATATTGGCCAGAGTATATCCTTGGTGAACTGAGATGATAAATTTCTCCCAAATAGACAGGTTTTATTCAACCCTGCAGATATATAGAATTAAGAATAGAAATTTTTAAGAAGATCAAATGTACTATATAATCGTTTTTATGTTAAAAAATCTGTAATATTTAGTATTTTATGTTACTTACATGATTTAAGAAAAAATTTATCATATATGAGTTACAGCCTGGCCTTAAAATTGCTATTTAAAATGGATAATTATTTTGACTTGTGATTTTACATTGAAATCCATGACAGAAATTTGGTTTGGGTAATTCATGACTCATTCTACATCAAAGCCAGAAAGCTGAAAGCTACATTTTCCAGATTCCCTTGCAGCTATGGTTCTACACATAAATGAGATGCACTTGAATAAGACTTGGATTCATAACTGAATAACCTGAGGTCAAGTGGCATCCATTGTGTGGGAGCAGATGGTGGCCGAAGCAGCATGGTTCTGGAGCCAACAGCCATAAAGGTGGTGGCTTCCCATTTCAGCAGATAGCAGCTTCCTTGTTTTTTATCTTCCTAGTGACGTGGCTTCTTTCAAGAGTCAACACTGAAAAAAAAAAGAGTCAACACTGGGCAACACCTTCATGATTTCACATCAACCATCTACAGAAGCAGGAACAGCAGCATCCCAGTTACTCTCCTGTGTGTTTAGCCAGCTGTTCTCTGCATTGAGAGACCTTTCCTTTGTCTTCCCGAATCCCATAAACCTGGCTTTCCAAACTCAGTCAACATACGAGTTTATGATGGAAGGTTTCCCTAACATCCCCCACTCTCACACCCTGTTGTCTTGGCGATTAGGACACTTTCCCATGTGTTGTCTTTTATACCTTGTTCATCCCCAACTTACTGAGTGGCACCCTCCATTATACTCACTGGTTTATTTCCTAGTTCGTAACCATATAGTAAGAACCTTGTGGACAGAAACTCTGTTTTAGCTTTCATTTTAACTATAAAACCCTAGCCCCAAGTATGATATCTGGCACATAGTAGGCGCTCAATACAGGAATTAATGAAGTAATGAGTAAATGGATATCTGAGTGCCTGTGAAAGGCTTGAAATGGCAATTTGGCCTTTCCATTAAAATAATTATTTCCAAACACATATGTGAAAATATTCCCAAAAGGAGAAACCTAATCACTCTGTAATTCAAATGAAGTAGCAATCTAATCCACTCTTGTACAGAGCTTTCATGAATATCAGGCCCATGAAGCACCATTGAATTCACTAATTCTTTCTTTCCCGTTAAGAGCCCATTAACTTAACTGAAAAAAAGGGCTTGCTGCCAGGCTCTGTGTTGGTGTGAGGCAAACATTTTACCACCAAAAATTTTAAGAGGGCAGAGCAAAATTAAAATAAGGAGGATGACTGGTTTCTTTAGTAGGTTTTACCCCATGTAATTGTCCTATCTCGCTTTTTCAGTTATGACAAAAAGAGAGACAAAATAGGAGCTCGTGATTGGAAATATTTTTTCAAGTGTTAGAGTCACAATATAGATATTTTAAAGTTGCAGCACACTGATAAAAGAGCTTTTCATTCATAGTACTTTTAGATGTGATTTTGGCAATGATTGTAAGTTTTTTATGTTAACAGTATTGTCATAGGGGAAGCATAAAATCTTAATACAAAGGAAAATTTGGCAGTTGTATCTGCTGATGATATACCTGGTAAATTAAATATAATGGGCTTTCAAAATCTGAATTAATTTAGTGTGTTTATGTCTTTCAAACGTCTAACTGCACAGGTAAAGATAACTGGTAACTTTTTTTTTCTGATGAAGTTAAAAGAATGTTTGCAAGTGCCAAATTAGAGATTATTAATGAAAACACGAAACCATTATTATAGTATTATAATGCTATGCTGTCTATACAGTAGGGTTCAGGTTTTAACCTAATATAGTTATTGTGATACAATGAAAACCTTATTTTCATTTAAAAGAATTTTTTTTGGTTTCTATGTTTGTCAACTAGCTTTCATTGGATATATGTTCCCCATCAACAAAATATAGGAGTACAGCCTGTCATTCAGTGCCCCTTAGTTATAGCTGTGAACACTCCAGCAGTGCTTTTATTCTCGGTGGTGCATGTTGCTTCTAACATTGCTTTGAACACCACTCATTCAATAAAGATGTATTTTTGTGCCTATTTGTACTTAGCACTATTGCGGGTACTAATGAGCCAGTGGTAATAAAACCACAGACATGGTACTGGTATTGGCCTTTTCCAAATTTATAGGTGGTGGCTGGAAAAGCGATATGTAAGTAATGTTAAACAAAGAAAAGATAGTAATAAGTGCTGTGAGGGAGATTAACAGTAGACATAGCCCTTCACGAGCTGTCAGCTCACAGTGCCTTTGCACACTGCTGGGCCTGTCCAGATTGCTCCCCAAGTTCCCCATGATGTTGACAGTGTTCCCTGAATAGCTACTAAAAGTGTTAAATAACCCTTACCTCCATGCTGGGCAGGCTTTTCTGGGAAGGGGAGTACCTGGCCATCTTGCACCTGCTTTCTGGATTTCCAGCACCTAAGTGTTCTCCAGTTGCCTTCTCCTTACAGGACTTCACATTTATTATAAGAATACTTAATACCTTAGTGAGAAGTATTTGCATTTTAATGACTAATGGTCTGGGCTTTACAGAGAACACATGTGAGTATTTATCCAACTCTTATGAAATAGAAAGAATCTCTTATGCTTATGGTTGCTTAAATAGAGAAAGTAGCTCTGCACCAAAGCAGTAAATATGCCACTTATATTATATGGACAAATATTAAGAATTAGGTAAATAATTTAGATTTGGGATGATTTGTAGAACCTTAGCAGCAATCATTGTATGGCCATTTAGCTAGGACTCAGAGGCATGGTAGTGCTTTGGTTTTATTTTCAGGAAAATGGGTTCAAGTCTAGGTGCTGCTAATCACCGTGGTTCTTATATGACATTGAGCAAGTTATATTTCTGACACTTGGGTTCATTCCTGATATACCTGAATAGAAACAACTGCTCTGCTTGACTTCCAGTAGACTATGAAGTTTAAATGGAAGTGTACCACAGAATTATATATTGATAACAGTTTCCTTAAATTTAGAATTAAAAAAAGAATAAAGTAATATTTATGAGTAATATTTATGAGCTGTAGGCCAGGAATAACTCAATGTAGGCAGAGTTGTTTTTAAGTTACAGATGAGGAAACTAACAGAGGGTAAGTGATTTACCCAAAGTCACACTAAAATAAGCATTACTGAAATGAGAAGTTATTTGATACTATGTCCTATTCTCTTTTTCTTAAGTAGGAAAATTTACGTCATGACTTGTATTTCATGTCATTAGAAGATTGGTATTCAAAGTTGGCATTAAAAGTTTAAAAAGTGGAGACCTTCAGAATGATTTGTTTCTTGCTTTTATCCACCAAAATGGGCCTATTTTCATTTGATTTACAGACTGGCCTCTTTAAAAATCTAGAGTTCCTAGATTAACATGATGAGTAAATGATGTATGAATGAATGAATGCCTCTCATACAGGCTATTGTATATTGGTGAAATTACTTGAGAGCTAGCCAAACTTTTGCTCTCAAAGGGAGACCACATAGACTCCCTTAATAATTTTCTTAAAAATATGCAAAAAAAGGCTTAGAAATGTTGGTTAGCTTATTCAGTATTGTCTCCAAGGAAACTCTCTCTCTCTCTTCTTCTCTCTCACTCTCTCTCTCTTTTTCCCTTGTAGCCTGAGAATTAGTGTGTAGGAGGGATCCTGTGGAAGGACCTGTTAAATTATGTTAAATATTCATTTGTTCATTTTAGCATCTGGATAAAGACTTCTTTACACTTTGGAAAATATATATCCAAAGGAAACTTGAATTGACTTGGTGAACTATCTTCCTCCCAAAGAGAAGGATAAATAAACTGGAACTATATATTTTCTTATATTGCAAAAACATAAAAATATCATAAAGGAAAATCAAAGTTGTAATGGGTTGGTAGAACTGCTGAGTTAGTTGTAATATTTTTTAAACACTTTAGCATAGCAGTATTGATTTTCTATACATATGTATGCAGAAATATACAGGTGTTTACAATCTTGGTATAGTTTGTAATGAATTTTAAAGGTGTTAAAACAATAGCAGCAACCCATGAATGATTAGCATTTCAAATCCAAGGTGGATAGAAGGTATGATGAAACAGCAAATTATACTTTTTAATAAGTGCATTGTTCTGCTGAAAGAGATTATCGTATTCACTGACAGCCAATTCTGTGGTGATGAATTATTGTTTAAAAGCCTTTCCCTATGATATTTTTGGGAAGCAGTTAACAAATAACTGCTCAGCTAATTTTTATATATGCATTTATAAATCTTTGCTTTAGTTAAATTTCACACTGGGTTAACAGATAGATATTTTTGATAGTATATATACCTTCCTCACCTTCTCTTTCATTTAAATTTTCCAACATAAAATAATTTTCCCAACCATGAAAATGGAGCATAATGTGAAAAAAATGGCATGGTTGAAGGTATAATTTTGGGTTTCATACCTGTTGCCCTTTCTAACAATAGGCACCAATCACCACCTAGAATTCCAAAGTTATCTTGTCTTCAAATAATGAAACATTTGTCATGGTCCCTCAAATTGTGATTAAATTAAGGCCAAATTTCTATCTTACTTAGAAGTTCTTTCTGAGGTCTTTAAAAATCAAGGAAATTCTTCTATCCCTATACATTTTTTGGACCACACGGTAGATTAAGCATAAGGGAAAACTGGCTTGTTTATTTTTAAATTGGAACAAATTAAAAGCTCACAAGACATTAAGGCTTTATGTTGTAAAATTTTTACTCTTAATTGTCCTAAACGTCTTAGGATTCTGGACTATAATATCAATAATTGTATGGTTTTCTGGTTGATCAATAGTTTTCCAGTTAGTCACTCAACATAAGCTGTTTATTTCAGCATAAGACATCTAATGACAAATAGATGACATCAGAGATGATCTAGTTATGGAAAGTTTAAGGTCCACAGAAAGGATGCCCTCCAAACAAAACATTCTTCTTCAAAGACCTGAAATACAAACATTGGATGTTTTATTTTTTTTGCTTTTGGGTGCTTTTTGTCAATAAGAAGTTCTAAATGAAGTGCAGATATCCAGCCAGTGGGCTCAGAGCTGTGTCCTTCCCAGAAGCAGCAGCAGGAGAGAAGATCAGTAGAAAGGGAGGAAAGCTAGTTAGAAACTAAACTTCTTGACCTTAAAATTTTGCCTCCAGCTGCAATGAAAATTCATGGCTGAAGTATGTCATCCTCTCCTTCACAGTAAGTTGTTTCAACTTAATTTTTCAGAATACTTCTCTTGTAATGAATTTCTGTTATTCACCTTTTGGGTGATACCCATCTGGGATTAGCAACAATACAACATTAATTATGCCTTAGTAAGTTTTTTTTAAAATCATGTAGTTTTAAACAATTATTACTAATGTTAGACATGGATACTTGGAAAAGTTTACAACTTTTTGTCCTCATTTATCTCACCAATACCTTTATATTCATATGTATTTACAAATTTCCTCTACCTGCAAAGGGAGTTCCTAGAACAAGGACTATTCTGTAGGTTTAGTAAATTAATAGCCTATTGAAGATTAAGAAAAAGTGAAAGGCAGAATAGTCTTTTTATTATCTGCATATTGTCCAATTTTCTCTCAATATTCTTTTATCCATTTTATTCACTAAATGTCAGTAAAGCATTATCCACATAAAAAGCTATGAGTAACTACAAAAAAATGTTTTACTTACAAATAAAGTTCCATATAATTGTGCTTACCTTTGGAGATTCAGGTCAGTGTGAAGATTATTTGTTTATTCCTTGGCTAAGATTTCTTAATGTTGGTCCTATAGAAAGGAGTTTGTACTCATCATTGTGTGGATTGTTGTTCACCTAGAAATATATTGGACTGAAGTGTAAAATTATGTTCTGTGGTCGAACAAGCTTCTCTTTCTTCTGGGCTATCCATTCAGGAGAGTTGTTTTCCCTTCTCTGATATAGAACCCTTACCAAAACTCAGAACTGGCATAGAGATTACACATTCCTTCTTTCAATTCAATCAAGCCTCTCACCTTTCAGAAAACTGTGTGAGTTTCATCTATTTAAATAAACTTACTGACAGAAGAGTGCCTGAGACCAGTTGGTTAGCCCAGATAGGCTACAGCAGATCACTGTAGACAACAGAAACAACAGCAGTTCAGAGATTTTGTTTTGTTTCTTTGGGAGCATATCTTTCATCCTGTCAGCGCAAAAATTGCACTGGACAAAGTTAAGCAAAGAAGAGTTCTGGTTATTGCAGTATGGGAAAAAAAAACTGAACTCATTTGCCCTAAAACAAAGGACATGAATGTTTTTAAGCACTGGAGTTGTCTGAAGATTGTTAGGGAAGAAGATCAATCTATGGTATATGCCTAGCACATTGGGTTCTTCTTGATTTAGGAAATGTTTTTTTCTTTATGATTAGATCATCTGTGTTGACTAACTGGTGCCCATCTAAGTTAGGCTCCTGCCCTCCCACAGAAACTGGGAAATAGGGTAGATATCTTCCTTGATTATATTTCAAAGAGTTGTTTCTCAGGTCTTAAACACATTCCTGGGTTACAAAACTAGCAACAAGATTTTTAAATGATTTATATCTGAAAGGGGCAGAGAAAGAATTTGTAATTACAAGTTTTCTAAAGCAAATGATCTAAGAAAAGAAATGCCAGGGGCCTAGGGTTAGGAAGAATCTTGTTTAAAGTTTTGTTAAACTGAGGGACATGTTAAGGCTGTCTTGATGAATAGTAAACATGATTTGTGTTCATAACATACCAGCCATAAAGTTTCCTTGATTTCCAAACAACCAATTTGAAAATCTGTATTACTTTGGAGTAAGTTTGAACTGATGTGCATCTCTATGGTTGACCTATAAAATATTCTAAACAAATAAATAGTTAAATGAGAGAATTTTAAAATTTCTTGAAAACAATTTTAAAGTGCATTTTAAAAATTCTTAAATTTCACCCAAAATTACATCACCATTGGTTTAAAAATGATAAATCTAGGGGCGCCTGAGTGGCTCAGTCAATTAAGCGTCTGACTTCGTCCCACAGTTTGTGAGTTCAAGCCCTACTTAGGCTCTGGGCTGACAGCTCAGAGCCTAGAGCCTGCTTTGGATTCTGTGTCTCCCTCTCTCTATCTCCCCCGCTCATGCTCTGTCTCTGTCTCTCTCAAAAAGGAGAGACAAAGAGTTTCCCAAACAAACAAAAGATAAGAGTTCATGATCAGTAAACAGCCCTGCAAGAAATTTTAAGGGGAACTCTTTGAATGGAGAAAAGACAAAACAAAACAAAAAAGACTGAAAACAACAAAGACTAGAAAGGACCAGAGAACATCACCAGAAACACCAACTCTACAGGCAACAAAATGGCACTAAATTCATATCTTTCATATCATTCATTTCTATAAATGACAATGGACTAAATGCTCCAATCAAAAGACATATCAGAATGGATTAAAAAAAAACAAAAACAAGATGCATCTATATGCTGCTTACGAGACACCTATTTTAGACCTAAAGCCACCTTCATATTGAAAGTAAGGGGATGGAGAACAATCTATCATGCTAGAGTTTTCTCCAGGTCTGTGGGCTGCCTTTTCACTCTGTTGAATAGAGTCTTTTCATTCACAAAAATTAAATATTAAAATTATCATTGAGTCTAATTTATCTATTTTTTTCTTTTGTTGACTCTACTTTTAGAATTTCATCCAATAAATAACTGCCAAATCCAATGTTGTGAAGATTATGCCTTAGGTTTTTTTCTAAAAGTTTTATTTCAATTCTTAACTTTAAATGTTTGATCCATTTGAGTTAATTTTTTGTATATAGTGTTAGCTAAGGATCCAGCTTCAGTCTTTTGCATGTGGATAACCACTTTCCCCAGCACCATTTATTGCAAAGACTATCCTTTCCCCATTGAATGGTCTTAGCAACTTAAATAATAATATATGTGAGGGTTTATTTTTAGGCTCTCTATTCTATGCTCTTGGTCTATATATTTGTTGTCTTTATACCAGTACCACACTGTTTTAATTATTGTAAGTTTGTAGTAGTTTTGAAATCCCCAAGTGTGAGTCCTCCAACTTTGTTCTTTTTCAAGATTGTTTTTGGCTGTTGAGGGTCCCTTGAGATTACATATGAACTTTAGAATGAGTTTTTGTATTCCTTCCAAAAATTTCATTGGGATTTTGATAGGGATGGCATTGATTCTGTAGGTCCCTTTGGGTGGTATTGACATGAAATCTTAACAATATTAAATCTTCCATGAGCATCGGATTTCTTATCATTTATTTACATTTTCTTTAATTTCTTTCAGCAATGTTTTGTAGTTTTCTTTAACCTCCTTGGTTAATTTATCAGTATTTTATTCTTTTTTATTTCATTGTAAATTGTATTATTTTAAGTTCGTTTTTAATTGTTCATAGTTAGTATATAGAAATGCAACTGGTTGTTGTGTGTTTTATTTGTGACCTACTTTGCTGAATTGATTTATTAGTTTTAATTTTTTTTGTGGAATCTTTATAATTTACTATATTCATGATAATATTATCTGTGAACACTAATTAGGATGATCTCTACATATTCTTCATATATGGCTTTTATTACATTGAGAGAGTTGATTTCTACTCCTAATTTGTTGAGTTTGTTTTTTAATCATGAAATAATGTTAAATTTTGTCAAAATTTTTGTTGCCATCAATTGAGATGATCATGTGATCTTTTCCTTCATTCTGTTAATGTAGTGTATTACATTGCCAAGTTTTGTAAGTTAAATCATCTTCACATTCCAGGAATAAATCTCACTTGATCTTGGTATAAAATCTTTTTGCAATGCTGCTGAATCCAGTTTGTTAGTATTTTGTTGATCATTTTTGTATCAGTGCTCAAAAGGGTTATTGGTTTATAGTTTCTTCTGGTGTCTTTGGTTTTGGTGTTAGGGTAATACTGGCCTCAAAGAATGAGTTAGGAACTATTCCTCGCTCTGCACGTTTTGGGAAATTATGAGAAGTATTGTTGTTAATTCTTCTTGAACCTTTTAATAGAATTCACCAATGAAGTCATCAGGCCCAGAGATTTTCATTAGTGGGAGATGTATGATAACTAATTCACTATCCTCACTGGTTATAGGGTTATTCATATATTCTATTTCTTTGTAATTTAGTCTTGGTAGGTTTTGTGTTTGTAGGAATTTGTCCATTTCATCTAGGTTATCCAATTTGTTGACATAAAATTACTTATAGTCTTTTCTTATAATATTTTCCATTTCTGTAGAATTAATTGTAATGTCCTCACTTTTATTTCTGATTTTTAGTAATTTGAGTCTTCATTTTTTTCTCATTCTATCTAGCTAAAATTCTGTCAAGTTTGTTCATCTAGAACCCTGTAATTCTTATAAGCTATTCTCAGCTTGATTGCATACAAATTTTGAGTGCCTAATATGTGCCAGACAATGTACACGACATGGAGTTTTATTTGTAAAACTATGAAGACCGTGTATATCACTTTGTTTTATTTTCACAGTGACCCACTGGGGAACAGTATTATTATTTCCACTATATGTATTAGAAAACTGAGATACAGAGAAGCTGTATCCAAGGTCACAAAACTTGTAAGAGGCAAAACCATATTTAAACCTAGGCAATCTTCCTGCAGAGCAACATAATTAGCCACTATGCCAAACAAGTAAATATAAAAATCATTAATTATTCTGTTTTTGATTTTAGCTATTCTTACAGGTGTGAGTTGATATTTCCATGCAGTTTTTATTTTCATTTCCCTGATGATTAGTGATTTCAAGCATCTTTTCATGGGTCTGTTGGTCATCTATATGTCTTTGTAGAAATGTCTGTTCATATCTTGGGCTCATTTTTCAATTGGATTGTTCTTTTTTTGGTGTTGAGTTGTGTATGTTTTTTATATATTTTAAGTATAACCCCCTTATCATATATATCATTTGCAAATATCTTCTCCCATTTCGTGGGTTGTCTTTTTGTTTCGTTTATGGTTTTCTTTGCAATGCAGAAGCTTTTTATTTTGGTGTAGTTCCAATAGTTTATTTTTGCTTTTGTTCCCCTTGCCTTAGGGGACAAGGGAAAATGTTTTCTTGGGTGATCACAAAGAGATGACTCCCTATGTTTTCTTCTAGGAATTTTATGGTTTCGGGTATCAGATTTAGGTCCTTAATCAATTTTGAGTTAATTTTTTGTATCTGGTGTAAGAAAGTGGTCCAGTTTCATTCTTTTGCATATAACTGTCTAGATTTCCCAACACCATTTGTTGAAGAGACCGTCTTTTTCCCATTGTATATTCCCTCCTCCTTTGTCATAGATTAATTGACCATATAATCATGGGCTTATTTCTGGGTTCTGTATTCTGTTCCATTGATCTATGGTCCATTTTTTTTTATGCCAGTACCATACTATTTTGATTACTATAGCTTTGTAGTATATCTTGAAATCTAGGATTGTGATACCTCCAGTTTTGTTGTTCTTTCTCAAGATTGCTTTGGCTCTTTGGGATCTTTTGTGGTTCCATACAAATAAATACTTGATAAACCCTATAAAGGGTGGGGGGAAAGCCTGGTATGAGAGAGAATACAAGTGTGATTCTATTTTAGAGTGGGTAGTCACACAAGGCCACTCTGAGTGAGGATGTCATATTTTAGTTGAATTTTAAACTTGAGTAAGAGCCTTCATCTAAAAGACTGAGACCCCAGTAATCCTTTATGGTAATCAATCAACCCAGCTGTACCCTTACAGCCACCCATGTTTGTCTTTCTCCTTCCTGCTTTCATGACTGTGCCCTTTCCTATGTTGTCATCTTTTCCACTTAAGAATCATTTTTTGGCCTAATGTAAAATTTACCTTCTTACTGCTCTGAAATCTTATGACATATAATAATTCATGTGCAAGTTCTCTGATAGTCCCTTGTCCTGTATTATTGGTGTATATGTTTATATTCAATAAGCCATATAAACACTGATCAGTTACACAGCCCCTCCACCTATTCTGAGAGGTTCTTTACCTCTGTAGGTCATGTCATGTAATACCAAGTGAATATCACTGTGCTAGCTATAGGTGCTAAAACCAGGGCTGGACCTCTGACCTGATAATGGTAAATATTTGTTTTTCAGGTGTTTATCTTTGTTCCCCAAACCATAACATAGGACTCTAAAAGATAGAGACCATACATGTGTTTTATTGTTTTGTAACTATCTCTCCCCAACACATGTAAATGCATATTCATAGAGTATTATTCTTAAAAAAATATTTTTCCTCTTATATGAGTGAAAAGCAGTCTCAAGTGACCCCTCAGTGGTAATAGAATTTTCCAGGGTGTGACACATCAGAGAATATGATGAGTTTCTACAACTCTAGTTCTATCCCAGCACAACAGCAATGCTTGTTCCAAATTGTTTGAGTATACAACTCTAAAATGTACAGTTCTGACCATGAGAATACAGATACAGAGCATAGGATGTGTATGCTGAGTGGTGGCAGATGAGGCTAAACATGTAGGCAGGCATCTTTCTTTGCCATGCTAAATACTTTGAACATTGTCCTGTGGAAAACAGGAAGCCATTGAACAATTAAATGTAAAGCAGTAACCTGGTCAGATATATGTGCTAAAAGATCACTGTCTCTGATCTGGCAGTGACAGAGATTTAAAATGGAAGTTCCGGGGCGCCTGGGTGGCACAGTCGGTTAAGCGTCCGACTTCAGCCAGGTCACAATCTCGCGGTCCGTGAGTTCGAGCCCCGCGTCGGGCTCTGGGCTGATGGCTCAGAGCCTGGAGCCTGTTTCTGATTCTGTGTCTCCCTCTCTCTCTGCCCCTCCCCTGTTCATGCTCTGTCTCTCTCTGTCCCAAAAAATAAATAAATGTTGAAAAAAAAAATTAAAAAAAATAAATAAATAAAATGGAAGTTCCTACAGTCATAATTGAGAAGAAGGCTGCTGTAGTAGTCAAGAGGAGAAATAAATAGTGGGCTGTGAAAGAATTTATGGGGCAAACAGCTGAGATTTTTACAATGTTTAACTGACTAGAATTAGAGATCAACTGGCTATAAGTGATGAAAGAAAGGAGGGTAGAACAAACATTAGATTCTTATGTGAATTCCTGACTGTGTCGTGGTACATTTATCAGGATCGTAAATACAGAAGGAGCAAATTTAGACTGGCTGAGGATGGAGGAAATTATTACAAATTTAGTTTTAAACATGTTGATATTGGGTTATGTATAGGACATAGCAAAATGTTAAATAGTAAGGTGCAAAAATCTAGTTTTGGGAAGTGGGCTGGACTAGAAATGAAGCTGTCAGAGTCATCACTACATAGGTGATTATAGAATTCCTGGCAAGGAATGAGACAGCTGAGGAAGGAGAAGGGCAGAGAGAAGCCAAGGAGAAAACTCGGGATGAACAATGGTTAAAGTGTGAGTATTTCAATCGATCAATGATCATTTCCATGAGCAAACAGCATGTTAACATAATACTAGCCATAATAAGGGTGGAGGAAAAATAATAAAGTAATAAAAGATATAGCTGTGGTCATGAACTGTCTTGGTATATACTTTTATGTTAGATACTGTGTCCTATAAGAAAAGAAGTGTTATCATGGAAGCCAAGAGAGCAATGATATTAAGAAGGACTGTGAGCAATGTCAAAGAGAGATGAGGAGAGAAAAGCCTCATTGGAATACACCTTAGGTGTTTGTGGGGAAAACTTAGTTCTAATTACTTTTAGAAGGTGCAGGGAATGTTCAGTAAGTGATTAAAGCCACTGTGTTGTAGGGTAGTTCTAATTTTAAGTTTTAAATTTTTGAGAACTTCCACACTGTTTTCCAGAGTGATTGTACCAGTTTGCATTCCCACCAACAGTGTAAGAGGGTTCCCCTTTCTCCACATCCTCACCACGATGTGTTGTATGGTAGTTCTATTTTTAAGTTTTAAATTTTTGAGAACTTCCACACTGTTTTCCAGAGTGATTGTACCAGTTTGCATTCCCACCAACAGTGTAAGAGGGTTCCCCTTTCTCCACATCCTCACCACGATGTATTGTTTCCTGTGTTATTTTTAGCCATTCTGACAGGTGTGTGAGGTGGTTGCTCATCATGGTTTTGATTTGTATTTCCCTGATGATGAGTTATGTTGACCATGTTTTCACATGCCTGTTAGCCATCTGGATGTTTTCTTTGGAAAAATGTCTATTCATGTCTTCTGCCCATTTCTTAACAGGATTATTTGTTTTTCAGGTATTGAGTTTGATGAGTTTTTTATAGATTTCGGATACTATTCCTTTATCAGTTATATAATTTGCAAATATCTTCTCCCATTCTGAAGATTGCCTCTTAGTTTTGTTGGTTGTTTACTTCACTGTGCAGAACTTTTTTATCTTGATGAAGTCCTAATAGTTTATTTTTGCTTTTGTTTTCCTTGCCTCTGGAGATGTGTCTAGTAAGAATTTAGTACAATTGATGTCAAAGAAGTTGCTGCCTGTGTTCTCCTCTAGGATTTTGAGGATTGTAGGTCTCACATTTAGGTTTTTCATACATTTTGAATTTATTTTTGTGGATGGTGTAAGAAAGTGGTTCGGTTTTATTTAGATGTCCAGTTTTCCCAACACCATTTTTTGAAGACAATTTTTCCATTGATATTCTTTCCTGTGTTGTCAAAAATGAGTTGACCATATACTTGTGGGTTGATTTCTGGGTTTTCTAGTGAGTTGCACTATGTGTCTGTTTTTGTGCCAGTAACATACTGTCTTTATCACTCCAGCTTTGTAATAAAACTTGAAGTCTGGAATCGTGGAATTCCTGGAAGCTGGAATCCAGCTTTGCTTTTCTTTTTCAAGATTGCTTTGGGTATTCAGGGTCTTTTGTAGTTCCATATAAATTTTAGGATTGTTTGTTCTAGCTCTGTGAAAAATGCTGGTGATATTTTGATAGGAATTGCATTAAACGTGTAGATTGCTTTGGGGCTCATGGGTGGCTCAGTTGGTTAAGTATCTGACTCCTGATTTTGGCTTAGGTTATGCTCTCATGATTTTTAAGTTTGATCCCCTCATGGGCTCTGTGCTGATAGCCTGAAGCCTGGTTGGGATTCTCTCTCCCTCTCTCTCTGCCCCTCCCTGGCTTGCTCACTCTCTTGCACGTGTGTTCTCGCTCTCTCTCTCTCTCTCAAAATAAATAAACTTAAAAAAAAAAACCGTGTAGATTGTTTTGGGTAGTATAGACATTTTAACAATGTTTGTTCTTCCAATTCATGAGCATAGGATATTTTTCCATTTCTTTGTGTCATCTTCAATTCCTTTCATCAATATTTTATAGTGTTCAGAGTATAGGTCTTTCACCTTTTTGATTAAGATTACTCCTAGATATCTTCTGAGTTTTGGTACAGTTGAAAATGGGATCAATTCTTGATTTCTCTTTCTGCTACTTCATTTTTGGTATATAGAAATGCAGCAGATTTCTGTACACTGATTTGTATCCTGCAACTTTACTGAATTCATGTATCAGTTCTCACAATTTGGGGTTGGAGTCTTCAGGTTTTCTACATAGAGTATCATGTCATCTTCAATTAGTTAAAGTTTGACTCCCTCCTTGCTGATTTGGGTGACTTTTATTTCTTTTTGTTGCCTGATTGCTGAACTAGGACTTCTAGCACTATGTTAAATAACAGTGATGAGAGTGGACATCCTTGTCTTGTTTCTGACCAGAGAGGGAAAGCTCTCAGTTGTTCCCCTTGAGGTTGATATTAGGTGTGGGTCTTTTTTTATATGGTCTTTATGATGTTGAATATGTTCCCTCTATCCCTACTTCATTGAGGGTTTTTATCAAAAATCGATGCTGTACTTTCTCAAATGCTTTTTCTGCATCTATGGAGAGGATCATATGGTTCTTATCCTTTCTTTTATTAATGTGGTATATTAAATTGATTGATTTGAAAATATTGAACTACCCTTACTGCCCAGGAATAAATACCACTTGACTGTGGTGAACAATTCTTTTAATATACCATTGGATTCCATTTGCCAGTATTTCATAGAGAATTTTTGCATCCATATTCATCAGTGATATCAGACTATAACTCTCTTTTTTAGTGTAGTCTATGTCTGGTTTTGGAATCAAGGTAATCCTGGCCTCATAGAATGAGTTTGTAAGTTTTCCTTCCATTTTTATTTTTTGGAATAGCTTGAAAAGAATAGGCATTAACTCTCCTTTAAATATTTGGTAGAATTCCCTGAGAATCCATCTGGCCCTGGACTTTTGTTACTTAAGAGTTTTGTTTTTTTTTTAAGTTTATTTATTTATCTTTTGAGAGAAAGAGAGAGAAAGAGTTCAGTGGAGGGCCAGAGAGAATTCCAAGCAGGCTTCACACTAGCAGTGCAGAGCCCAATGCAGGGCTCAAACCCATGAACCATGAGATCATGACCTGAGACAAAATCAACAAACACTTAACTAAGTCATCCGCTCGCCCCTTGTTTGGAGATTTTTCATTACTGATTCAATTTCTTTGCTGGTTATTGGTCTGTTCAAATTTTTATTTCTACCTGTTTCAGTTTTGGTAGATTATGTTTCTAGGAATTTATCCATTTCCTTCAGATTTCCCAGTTTGTTGGCATATAATTTTTCATAATATTCTGTTATAATTATTTGAATTTCTCTGGTGTTGGTAGTGATCTCTCTCATTTGTAATTTTATTTATTTGTATCCTTTCTCTTTTCAATACATCTGGCTATGGCTTAGGGGTTTATCATTTTATTAATTCTTTCAAAGAACCAGCTCCTGGTTTCATTGATCTGTTCTACTATTTGTTTGTTTGTTTGTTTCTATATCATTTATTTTTGCTCTAATCTTTATTATTTCCATTCTTCTGCTGGCTTTAGGCTTAATTTGTTGTTCTTTTTCTGTTTCCTTCATGTGTAATGTTAGGTTGCATATTTGAGGGTTTTTTGGGTTTTTTTTTTTTTTGCTACTTGAGTAGGCCTGTATTGCTTTGTATTTCCCTCTTATGACCTCTTGTTGTGTGAGAATGGAAAATCTTGAGGCTCTTACATGATGTAGTAACATAAGACATCTCCCTCATTAAGGCATGCTGCTCTGATTATTCACTGTTTAAACAAACCTGACTCTTTACTTTGGGGAGTTTAAATGGAAAACATCAAGATAGAAAGTCATTTGTTTTTTTTTTTTTTTTAATTTTGGATGTTTGGGTTTTTTTGTTTGTTTTGTTTTTGCCTATAGAATATAAAGAAAAGCAAAAGGAACCTTTCTGAAAACATTTCTATCAAAGTAAAGAGGCACAGAAACAGACCTAAGAGAGGAGAAGGAAGACTTCCCATTTGATATGGCAAACCTGTCAGTAAGATATGTGATTTATCCTATGGGAGGAGCACTATGGAAAGTATTAAGAAGATTGAAAGAAGAGTCCTTAAGCTGGGAATAATCACATCAGTGCTAGGGACCTGAGAAAGGAGGAGAACCTAGGGAAAAACAAATGTGGTGTCTTGCTAAAATGTCATTTGAAGAAATGAGGCTTTGAAACTAAAAAAATGGAACATTTCTATATATTGTATAGATCATGCTTTGAACAAAATAGAGATCAAATGTCTAGAAAGTACATGATAAGTTTTTAGTCTGGCCTATATAAATAACAGTAAGGCTATTGAGATGAACAAACTATGACATACTAAGCTTAGGTAACTATCACCAAACTAGGCCAAACTCTCTTCACCAAATTTGATGTCTTTGTAACCTACATGGCTAGAGACCAACTTTATTTAAGTTTTAGCTCTATAATTTAAACACAATTTTTTGTCTCTCACCTACAGTGACCATATATGAGAGATATGGGTTCTCAGAGTATAGTCCTCACAGAATTTGAATGCTACTCTTTAAAAAATCCCACAAAAATTATTAATTTAAGAAACTCATGACAATAATGATTTTTCTTTGAATATTTTCTAACAGAAGCTGCTTAAAAGAATGCTATAGAGGTTATTAATCAAACATTAGTTAGAAGTTAGATTAATTGACCTCGGAGATTGTTCCTGCTCTTTAACTCTACATTTCTTTGAAACAAGTAGGGTTAAAATAGAAAAGGAGGCAAATTATTTTACTGTCTATCCTACACTAAAACTGTGGCATACTAAACATGAGTAGATCAAGACCCAGTCTTTTTCTGATACTTTATTTACAATGATTAGAGAAAATATAAGTAAATAGTTGGTTCTATTTTATTTCTGAAAATTAGTTAATTTCACTCTTTTGGAAACATTTCTAAGTTGATTCCATTAAAAGGATTTTTACCAAATAGTTTCGAGACTTAATGTAAAACACTGCTGTTTTGGAAATCAACCATTATTTAAAGATCATTTGCTGAATTAAATGTGCTATAAAAATTGCAAAAAAATATTTATAAAACTTATTTTTTGTATTTAATGTTTTCATTTTAATGTTTTATAGGAATACTTGCATCAGATAATTAGTTTCTTAAGAGAAAGCATAATATGCCTTCTATTATTAAGGTGTACTTTTAGAAAGTCTTTGAATCTATCTGTCTGATGTCTTTCATCTCTGTATTCTTGTAAGTGAAAAAAATCATTGGGAAAAATTAAAATATTCAAAAAGCATACATGCTGGAAAACATTAAGCTAAAAATTGTTGATGAAATACAAAAACACAAAGACTGACATGATGATGTATTCAAATTTGGAGCAAAATGACTAGTGCACTTATGGGTAATGTTTAGAGATAGTTAATATTTTGTTTGATGGGGTAAAGAAAGAGATTGATAGTGAAATTAGAAAGATATTCATCTTGGCCATTAAGGAATTAAAACCATGCATAAGTATAATGAGTGCTATTGAACATTATATGGGTTAGACTTAAATAATAGATTGAACACGGATTTTAGAAGTTGCTTTCTTCTTCGTGTCACTCTCTTTTCTCTCATTCTGTTACATATATGCCTATAACACACACCAGAAACACACAGAGACAAAACTACATACTTTGAGCATACACCCACACCCACAAATGAAAAACAGAAGTGTGTGTGTGTGTGTGTGTGTGTGTGTGTGTGTGTGTGTGTGTGTAAGAGAGAGATCGTTAGCTGTACACTTTCTACACTCCCCTAATTTTGGCAGAAGAGATTGAAGAAAGCTTAGAATAAATAGAAAACTTAGGATAAGAAGAAAGTATAAAAGGTGCATTAGTAGCCCAGGTAACAGAAATACTAGATTGCCTAGGGGCTGATAGACAAACTCACTTGTAAGGAGAAGTTGTTGTCTGATGTGAAATAGACACGAAAAATGGAGGAGAAGCTGATCATTGAATTGGGCTTCTAGCAGGTATATGCACATCTTGTGTCCTGTCACTCTAGAACAACTGAAATAACGTCTTATCCACTATTTCACCAGAGTAGCTAAGTTTCCTTCCTTGAGGGAAAGCCTCCTGTGTACTTATAAGGATGCAAAATTATCCTACCAGCAATAAATGCTACAAATTTAATATATATCTATGACAAACTCAAAACTGAGGTGGAAATAACCTTATATGGATTCGTTTTAAATACCTAAAACAACTACCAAACAGCCTAACTCATGTTTTGTTACTGTGGAACTGAATTTATTAACTGGATCAAATTTGTGAGGCAAAATAGCTGGAACAAGTTCCATCTACCTTAGAGGGAGGAATAGAATTAGAAATGGAAAGAGATTATGAAATTTGTCTACCTGGAAATCTTTTAGGAAATCACATCCACTGCCAATCCTTTTAGGGGAAATCTACCTGTAAGGCAGAGGGAGAGAAAAACAAATCAGGGATTAATGTTTATCTTTATAAAGCCCATGGCTAACAGGAATCACTCACTTTCTTTCCCCTCCCCACCCCTAACTTCACTGAGATATAACTGACAAAGAAAAATGAAAACTGTATATATTTAAGGTATACAATATGATATTTGAATATACATACACATTGTGAAATAATAACCACAGTCAAGCTAACTAGCATATCTATCACCTAACATAGGTACCATTTCTTCTTTTCTTTCCTCCCATCCTTCCTTTCTTTTTTAGTGGTAAAAACACTTAAGACCTACCTTTCAGCAAATTTGGAGGATACAATCCTGTGTTGTTAACTGTTGTCACATTGCTGACATTATATCTCCAGAACTGTTTTATGTAACTGAAACTGTCAAAAGGCCAGAATGTAGAATACCTAAAGGAAGTAGGATTTCAGGCTGAGTTTAGTGAGACATGAGGTAATATAGTGTCGCTTGCACAGTGTTCTCCCAAGCCACATGGACATTGGCATGAGGTAGTCTAATTTGTGAGGATTAGATCAGGAGATGCATGTGAAGCTCTTAAGTGCAGAGTATGTTGGCCACATGGTAAATGTTTGGTATGAACTGGAAGTGCCAGTAGTGAGAGAGATAATGATTATGGTGTCATGCATAAA
Organism: Puma concolor; assembly: GCF_028749965.1. Classification (NCBI taxonomy): domain Eukaryota; kingdom Metazoa; phylum Chordata; class Mammalia; order Carnivora; family Felidae; genus Puma; species Puma concolor. Next base: position 40,405,885 of record NC_141668.1, on the reverse strand, counting down.
GGGAGGTACTGCCAGCCAAGGGACTAAGGTGCTAAAGAACTGCTTGACCCAGGGCAGTATTCCCCTGTGGACTAAACCCTTGTATAACTTGTGTATGGCCTAAGTGATTGTTGCTCACCTTCCTGTGCGTGACGTATTAGCAAATGCCCTGGAAGTGCAAAATAAAATGTATTTAGGAGAAACAGGATGAGGTTTTTGTTGGCTAATAATCCTCCTAAGTTTGTTGGCTTTCTTCATTTCAAGCACTATACTCCATTACAACATTTAATATCGCATTTTAGTATGGTCCTTTATTATTTTTTTTTTTTTGGTATGGTCCTTTAAACACCTGTTCAAATCCACTTTTCTGATTTTTAAGTCACTTTATTCACTCAGAAGGATTCACAAGAATTGCTGGACAACCCACTTGATCAAATAGTAATTCAAATACTTGTAGTCATTCATAAGGTGACCCCTTGACATCTATTCAGGATAAATGACTTGTTTACTTCTAATGTTTCTGTATAGATTTTATTTTATAAAAAAATCTTTGATCAATTTTTCTGGTTCTTCCATTGATCTCTAAATAGTTTTCTTAAAAATGGTCTTCCCACTGTAAGATACCTTTTATCTATAGCATCCAACACAATGCCATGCACATAGCAGATCTTCCATAAATAAGAGTTGAAAGAAGGCAGAAAAGAATAAAGGAAGAAGGAAGAAAGGTTACATCAGGGTGTAGGTGTTTGCTTGTGTTGTGTAGTTTAAAGGATTTTGAGACAGACCTCTTAAAATACTTCTCTAAGGAGAGAATAGGTGAATTAGAAGATAAAATTATGGAAAAAGAGGAAGCTGAGAAAAAGATAAAAAAATCCAGGAGTATGAGGGGAGAATTGGAGAACTAGGTGATGCAACCAAATGTAATAATATCCATATCATAGAAATTCCAGAAGAAGAAGAGAGAGAGAAAGGGCCTGAAGGTGGATTTGAACAAATCATAGCTGAGAACTTCCCTGATCTGGGGAAGGAAAAAGGCCTTGAAATCCAAGAGGCACAGAGAACTCACTTCAGACATAACTTGAATCCATCTTCTGCATGATATATCATTGTGAAACTGGCAAAATACAAGGATAAAGAGAGAATTCTGAAAGCAGCTAGGGATAAACAGGCCATGACTACAAAGTAGACACATAAGGGTAGTAGCAGACCTATGTACTGAAACTTGGCAGGCCAGAAAGGAATGGCAGGAAACCTTCAATGTGAAGAACAGGAAAAATATGCAGCCAAGAATCCCTTACCCAGCAAGTCTGTCATTCAAAATAGAAGGAGAAATAAAGGTTTTCCCAAACAAACAAAAACTGAAGGAATTCATCATCACTAAATGAGCCCTACAAGAGATCCTAAGTGGGACTCTGTGAATGAAATGTTGCAAGGACCACAAAGTACCAGAGACATCACTACAAACATGAAACCTACAGACATCACAATGACTCTAAACCCATATCTTTCAATAATAACACTGAAGGTAAATGGACTAAATGCGCCAACCAAAAGACATAGGGTAACAGAATGGATAAAAAAAAAACAAGACCCATCTATTTCCTGTCCACAAGAGACTCATTGTAGACTTGGGGACACCTTCAGATTGAAAGTGAGGGGATGGAGAACTACCTATCATGCTACTGGAAGTCAAAAGAAAGCTGGAGTAGCCATTCTTATATCAGACAACTAGACTTTAAATTAAAGGTTGTAACAAGAGGGGCGCCTGGGTGGCGCAGTCGGTTAAGCGTCCGACTTCAGCCAGGTCACGATCTCGCGGTCCGTGAGTTCGAGCCCCGCGTCGGGCTCTGGGCTGATGGCTCAGAGCCTGGAGCCTGTTTCCTATTCTGTGTCTCCCTCTCTCTCTGCCCCTCCCCCGTTCATGCTCTGTCTCTCTCTGTCCCAAAAATAAATAAACGTTGAAAAAAAAAAAAATTAAAAAAAAAAAATAAAAAAAAATAAAGGTTGTAACAAGAGATGAAAAAGGGCATTATGTAATAATTACAGGGTCTATCCATCAGGAAGGCCTAACAGTTACAAATGTCTATGCACCGAATACGGGAGACCTCAAATACATGAAACAATCACAAACATAAGCAACCTTATTGATAAGAATGTGGTAATTGCAGGGGACTTTAACACCCCACTTACAACAATGGATAGATCATCTAGACACAGGATCAATAAGGAAACAAGGGCCCTGAATGATCCATTGGATCAGATGGACTTGACAGATATATTTAGAACTCTGCATCCCAAAGCAACAGAATATACTTTCTTGAGTGCACATGGAACATTCTCCAAGATAGATCACATATTGGGTCACAAAACAGCCCTTCATAGGTATAAAAGAATGGAGATCATACCATGCACACTTTCAGACCATAATGCTATGAAACTTGAAAACAACCACAGGAAAAAGTTTGGAAAACCTCCAAAAGCATGGAGGTTAAAGAACACCCTACTAAAGAATGAATGGGTCAACCAGGCAATTAGAGAAGAAATTAAAAGGTATATGGAAACAAATGAAAATGAAAATAAAAAATACAAATGCTTTGGGATGCAGCAAGGGCAGTCCTGAGAGGAACATACATTGCAATCCAGGCCTATCTCAAGAAACAAGAAAAATCCCAAATACAAAATCTAACAGCACACTGAAAGGAACTAGAAGAAGAACAGCAAAGATACCCCAAACCCAGCAGAAGAAGAGAAATGATAAATATCAGAGCAGAAATAAACAATATAGAATCTTTAAAAAACTGTAGAGCAGATCAATGAAACCAAGAGTTGGTTTTTTTGAGAAACAAACTTGACAAACTTCTAGCCAGGCTTCTCAAAAAGAAAAGGGAGATGACCCAAATAGATAAAATCATGGATGAAAATGGAATGATTACAACCAATTCCTCAGAAATACAAGCAATTATCAGGGAATACTATGAAAAAATATATGCCAACAAACCGGACAACCCGGAAGAAATGGACAAATTCCTCAGCACGCACCCACTTCCAAAACTCAAACAGGAAGAAATAGAAAATTTGAACAGACCCATAAGCAGCGAAGAAATTGAATCAGTTATCAAAAATCTCCCAACAAAGAAGAGTCCAGGACGAGATGGCTTCCCTGGGGAATTCTACCAGACATTTAAAGCAGAGATAATACCTGTCCTTCTCAAGCAGTTCCAAAAAATAGAAAGGGTAGGAAAACTTCCAGACTCATTCTATGAAGCCTGCATTACTTTGATTCCTAAACCAGAGACCCAGCAAAAAAAGAGAACTATAGGCCAATATCCCTAATGAATATGGATGCAAAAATTCTCAACAGATACTAGCAAATCGAATTCAACAGCATATAAAAAGAATTATTCACCATGATCAAGTGGGATTCATTCCTGGGCTGCAGGGCTGGTTCAACATTCTCAAATCAATTGATGTGATACATCACAGTAATAAAAGAAAAGATAAGAACCATATGATCCTGTCAATCGATGCAGAAAAAGCATTTGACAAAATTCAGCAATTTCTGGATAGAAAGAACATACTTAAAGATCATAAAAGCCATTTATGAAAAGCCCACAGCTAACATCATCCTCAATGGGGAAAAACTGAGCTCTTCCCTCCCGGAGATCAGGAACACGACAGATGTCCACTCTCACTGCTGTTGTTTAACATAGTGTTGGAAGTTCTAGCATCAGCAATCAGACAACAAAAGGAAATCAAAGGCATCAAAATTGGCAAAGATGAAGTCAAGCTTTCACTTTTTGCAGATAACAGGATACCGTACATGGAAAACCCAATAGACTCCACCAAAAGTCTGCTAGAACTGGTAGATGAATTCAGCAAAGCCGCAGGATACAAAATTAATGTCCAGAAATCAGTTGCATTCTTATCCACTAATAATGAAGCAACAGAAAGACAAATAAAGAAACTGATCCCATTCACAATTGCACCCAGAACCATAAAATACCTAGGAATAAACCTAATCAAAGATGTAAAACATCTGTATGCCGAAAAGTATAGAAGGCTTATGAAGGCAATTGAAGACGATACAAAGAAATGGAAAAACATTCCATGCTCATGGATTCAAAGCATAAATATTGTTAAAATGTCAATACTACCCAGATCTACCCATATCTACACATTCAATGCAATACCAATCAAAATTGCACCAGTACTCTTCTCGAAACTAGAACAAGCAATCCTAAAATTTGTATGGAACAACAAAAGACCCCGAATAGCCAAAGTAATATTGAAGAAGAAGACCAAAGCGGGAGGCATCATAACCCCAGACTTTATCCTCTACTACAAAGCTGTAATCATCAAGACAGCATGGTATTGGCACAAAAACAGACACATAGACCAAAGGAATAGAATAGAGACTCCAGAATTGGGCCCACAAAAGTATGGCCAACTAATCCTTGACAAAGCAGGAAAGAATATCCAATGGAAAAAAGACAGTCTCTTTAACAAATGGTGCTGGGAAAACTGGACAGCAACATGCAGAAGAATGAAACTAGACCACTTTCTTACACCATTCACAAAAATAAACTCAAAATGGATGACGGACCTGAATGTGAGACAGGAAACCATCAAAACACTAGAGGAGAAAACAGGAAAAGACCTCTCTGACCTCAGCTGCAGCAATTTCTTACTTGACACATCTCCAAAGACAAGAGAATTAAAAGTAAACATGAACTATTGGGACCTCATGAAGATAAAAAGCTTCTGCACTGCAAAGGAAACAATCAACAAAACTAAAAGGCAACCAACGGAATGGGAAAAGATATTTGCAAATGGCATATCGGACAAAGGCTAGTATCCAAAATCTATAAAGAGCTCACCAAACTCCACACCCGAAAAGCAAATAATCCAGTGAAGAAATGGGCAGAAGAAATGAATAAACACTTCTCTAAAGAAGACATCCAGATGGCCAACAGACACATGAAAAGATGCTCAACGTCGCTCCTCATCAGGGAAATACAAATCAAAACCACACTCAGATACCACCTCACACCAGTCAGAGTGGCTAAAATGAAATCAGGAGACTATAGATGCTGGAGAGGATGTGGAGAAACGGGAACCCTCTTGCACTGTTGGTGGGAATGCAAACTGGTGCAGCCGCTCTGGAAAGCAGTGTGCAGGTTCCTCAAAAAATTAAAAATAGATCTACCCTATGACCCAGCAATAGCACTGCTGGGAATTTACCCAAGGGATAGAGGAGTACTGATGCATAGGGGCACTTGCACCCCAATGTTTATAGTAGCACTTTCAACAATAGCCAAATTATGGAGAGAGCCTACATGTCCATCAACTGATGAATGGGTAAAGAAGTTGTGGTTTATATACACAATGGAATACTACTTGGCAATGAGAACGAACGAAATATGGCCTTTTGTAGCAATGTGGAGGGAACTGGAGAGTGTTATGCTAAGTGAAATAAGTTATACAGAGAAAGACAGATACCATATGTTTTCACTCTTATGTGGATCCTGAGAAACTTAAGACCATGGCGGAGGGGAAGGGGAAAAAAAGTTGACGGAGGCAAACCATAAGAGACTCTTAAAATACTGAGAATAAACTGAGAGTTGATGGTGGGGTGGAGGGCAGGGAAAGTGGGTGATGGGCATTGAGGAGGGCACCTGTTGGGATGAGCACTGGGTGTTTTATGGAATCCAATTTGACAATAAAGTTCATATTAAAAAAAATAAAATACTCCTCTAAATATCTGAAATTCCAACAGTGAAATTCATTTCTGAATATTATACATTTCCATTCTCAAATACACCTATAATGAGTCCTTAACACTTTAGTGAGAATTAGTTCATAGGCACATTGTCTTTCCTCTTATAGAAAAGTTTATAATAGTGTCAGAATATCTGTTCTAAACAGCTATGATCTTGATGTCTTTTATAAATACCAGAATGATGTCAACATAAAAGTGAAGTCACCCCGATTGATATGTGACTAATTCTAGGCAGAGTGAGCTGGTGTAGCAATAATTAGAAACTTCTGCAGGAAAAGAAAAATCCATTAGTTTGAATGCTGCACAGATGGGAGTCCTTTTGGCTATATTTTAAGACAATGGAGAATGAGCGTTTACACTTTGTGATGCTTATCCAGAAAGCCAAACCCCTACTTTACCCAGCTTTCCACTTCTGGCAGTTCATTAATCCTCTTGTGTTCCATCCGCAGTGTCTCTGCACCTGTAAGCCAGCATTCCTACTATATTGTTTTTTGTAAATGTTTAATGTCTTCGAAGCAGCCTGTAGTCATGCTGAGTGCCCGTGTAGCTGTCCAAATTATCTCCGGAGGTACCAGTTATGGTTTGGGTTAGTGCCTCTGCTTCCCAAGTAGCCTAGAATGTGAATGATCTTCTCAATTCTGTTTTTCCCACCAATCCTGACCCTGTTACTTGAGTATGATTTTGAAGAACTTGCATCTTGGGGGAATACATAAATTGGGTTATGGTAGAAATTTTCTTAAACATTACCAGGGTGTTAGTAGAGGAGTCTGGGATGCTGTTTGGAGTAGGGTAGACATAAAGCAGAGCTTCTCAAAATTTCAGTGTGTTGGAATCAGCCCAAGATCTTGTTAAAATGCAGATTCTGAATAGTAGCTCTGGATGGGATCCAAGATCTTGCCTCTGTAACAAGCTCCAGGTGATGCTTGCTGCTGGTCCAGGGATGACACTTTAAGAAGCAAGGAACTGGAGAGTGTTATGCTAAGCGAAATTAGTCACAGAAAGACAAATATCATATGACTTCACTCATATGAGGACTTTAAGAGACAAAACAGATTAACATAAGGGAAGGGAAACAAAAATAATATAAAAACGGGGGGGGCAAAACATAAGAGACTCTTAAATGTGGAAACAAACAGAGGGATACTGGCGGGGTTGTGGGAGGGGGGGATGGGCTAAATGGGTAAGGGGCACTAAGGAATCTACTCCTGAAATCATTGTTGCACTATATGCTAACTGACTTGGATGTAAATAAATAAATAAATAAATAAATAAGTAAGTAAGTACCTGAAGGACAGGTAGCAATTTGAAGAGGCATCATTTTGGACTGAGCCAAGATGGAACATATTTTTAAGGGACTATGATATGTTTTTCTGATTCACAAACCAGGATCATTACTGAAAGCTTCAGTTGAAAACTAATCAAGAAAAAAAGTTTGACCAATGTCCATATTCCTTTCATTTTTCTCACACATACACTTAGAAAGCCATGTTTATCAACTGGTTGTTAAAATATTAATACTCAGAGATCTGTTCTTTTATCTTGTATTAGAAACAACTTAAGTTATAACCTCCAAATGTCTCCTGGGCTAATAAAAGAGGCAGGGAAGATAACCAGGTCCAATCACTTTTATTGACTAAACAAAGTGAGTTCTCTGACTTACTTTTAGTACTTGACATTTCACTTTTACTTGTCTGGTTTCACAATAACTATGATGTGTTTTCAGTGACCTTCAACACTATGAAAGGATGCCAAGATACATTGTAAGTTTGGGCTAGTGTTTTAAAAACAAAGTAGGGCCTATAGAAGCATAAAAATAAATTCCTTCTGTAAATTAAAAATTTTGAAGCCATTTGACATACATATAGATAGATGTTGCATGGATATTTGATTGCACTAAATGAGATCCACTCTTGATGACAGGCATAATGATAATATTTTTTTTTTAATTTTTTTTTTCAACGTTTATTTATTTTTGGGACAGAGAGAGACAGAGCATGAACAGAGGAGGGTCAGAGAGAGAGGGAGACACAGAATCGGAAACAGGCTCCAGGCTCTGAGCCATCAGCCCAGAGCCCGACGCGGGGCTCGAACTCACGGACCGCGAGATCGTGACCTGGCTGAAGTCGGCCGCTTAACCGACTGCGCCACTCAGGCGCCCCATGATAATATTTTTTAAATGGCTTTTAGTTATTTGTTGTGTTGTTTTGCCTATGTTATCTTATTCAGCTTTCATGAAAACTGTGAGATAGTATTAGCCTCATTTCACAGAGGAAGGAACCACAGTTTGGAGAAGGGAACTAACTCAATATCACACAGCTAGTGAGTGACACACCAAGATTCAAATCTAGATTTGTTTGAGCCCAAAATCTATGATCTTTATCACTAAGCTTTCAATCCATTTGGAGCCACTAAAATTTAGGTGGAAATTATGTCTGATTTATATATTATGACAAACAAAAAGAGCATGAAATTCCCTTTGGCATGTGGCCCTTCCTCTCTGGCAGTTACCTAAAGTCATTTTTGGAAGTAAGTGGTGTGTAAATTTCAAATAAATAAAATTTTAAGATGCCTTCTGCTCAACTCAAAGACATCTTTAGTACATTCTCTCTCTCTCTCTCTCTTTTTTTTTTTTTTTTTTTTTTTTTGGAGGAGTGAGTGAGTGCCATTAGCCCATAATGCCCGGCTCAAGAATCAATGTACTATGTGTCCTTGAGGGTCTCTGTCCTGTGACTATAGAAAAGCACCTGAAGAAATAAGATCCCCAGGGTCTGAGATTCACAATAACTATAGTCTGTTCTACTACAATCTATTTCTTTGATTTGAATCGCCTCATGTACTACTGGTAAATTAGGTTAATGGTAGGACTATAATGTGGAGTTATGTCAGTTCACGCACAATTATACCCAGCCTGTTAGTGTTTTGAAGCAATCAGGGGCAAGCCTCTAAATTAAAAAGACCACCTCTGCAATACATGAATACATTCATTTAGAGGAAGAACTGCTTATTTACTTGCTTCAAGAACTGCTAGGCTTTCCACAGTGTTCAACTGTCGGGGGGAGTGCAGATGAAGCAGATGTGGAGACATTTCACCCTTAATTAATAATGTGGCAAAGGAGAATTCTGATGAAAAGTCTCTATCAAAAGTGAATGCCTTCCATAATCTGAATCTGGAAGCAGGAAGCACAGATATAACATTGTAAAGGAATTTTTGGCAATGATGCTAGTAGCAACTTTTTTACTAGGCTCTTTCATTAGGGTTATTGTTTTCGTTAGAGCTCTGGTCACAAAGTTCTACGATAGCCCCAATGCTGTTTTTCCATAGGTCCTATTACTTTTAGTGCTCAATTTTGCAGAATGAGATTGTTCATGATGATCCTGTATTATCTCTAGCTAGGTTGAAATAAAGAATGAACAATTCTCAGAACTACATCATTTTTCTTTCTTTAGAAGGTACCTGAAAAATTCATTGTGTATACGACCTATAGCTGCTTTTCTATGCAGCCATCAATGCCTTATCCATTTCTTTGGATATGTTGTAGGCTAAGACTAGGAAAAATACTTTGAAGCATGATTTCATAATAGGGGACATATGGAATTAATAAACCTGTGATCTTTAACAAAGAACATTCCTGACACAATTACTTTGGCATAAAATTAAAATAGGTATTTATATTGGATTACTCCAGAAGGCATTACTAAGACCGGATACATAGAAGTAATAAAAAGGCAGATCCATGTAAGAAGGGATCTGCACAAGAAAAAAAAATACTGTAAAAATTAGGACTGTCCATGAATGGATTGAGCCACTTTGGAAGCTTAGTGAGTTTCTTGTCATTGGAAATATTCTAATAGAGATTAGATATATCTCAGTCAGAAAGATCATAGCAGTGACAGCTACACTGTTTGAGATGTTGGATGAGACAACAACAAAAATTTACTCTCTAAAATAATAGTAGCTATCATTTCTTGAATGTTAAACAGGTATCAGGTCCTGCACTAAATTTGTACACACATTTTCTACATAAGGAGTTGATATTATCCTCAGTGTACAGATGAGGAAAAGTTTCACTGGTTAGCCTAGAGTGATAAGTATCAGCCAGGATTGGAATTAGTATCAGGAAGACTTCAACTATACTGTGGTGCTTCTCAAGTAACAGGATATATGCCCTATGCCCTAGTAATTAAGATGATCCTGGAATGCAATATCTCATCATAAACAACCACTCCAGATTCCAAAATGAGATATGAATGTTCTATATTTGTTCGTCCATTATAAGAAATGTATTTAGCACACATAGTATGGCTGGTACTTTCTTTATTTTAAAAGATGTGAAGAATAAGTAAAAATACAAATTAATGATATGAAAGAAAGTAGGCAATGGCTTTATAATTCCTCATAGCTCAAATAAGAATAAATATTCTGTTGAGTGAATGAATGAATTTGATATTTTGTGCTAGCTCTTTAAAAATATACTCAAATCATTCTTAGGATTTCATATTCTAAATAAAGTTGTACTGATCTACAATTTTTGCTCAGATCCCCATTCCTTCGAATGTCATTATCTTATCCTTTACTTTGGTTTCTGGCCATGACACAGATTCTAAAGGATCTGAGATTCCCACATTCGCATACATAATAATGGATCTTCTTTCATTCTTAAACTTGGCTGTTGCCCCTGTGTGTTATTTAAAGTTTACCTGCTCATCCGTGGTACTGTGTTGCGGCCAATGTGTGACACGTAAGGGCTCTGTTAGCCTCAGGAAAAAATACTGTGCCATAAGATTAGCTTTGAATAAAAATGATCATTGATGTCGAGTTTATTGCCTGAGGACTTTAATTGATTTTACTACAGTTTGTTCAAAGAATGTGAAGTGTATAAACGATCCAGGAACTTCTTGGGGTATGTAAATATTGTGTCACATATACGTCAATTTTGATCCTGAACATCAATATTTGTGATGAAAAAGGAGCTAAGTGGAACTGGAATTTTTCCTAGAACATCTGAAACGAGCACATAGATTAATCAAATTTACTGCATCATTTGGTATGAAGCAGTTACATTACCTATTCATATTAATAAAAATGGAAAAGATAAATTTATAATTGATATGTAAAAATGAATAGCCTTCACATTCAGGACTCTGAAAGTTTTCACTCATAATCATTTAAAAAATCAATCTAAGATATTGAAGCTGTATAGAGGCAGTGATGCTCATCAAATAGCCCACGTGCTCACCTATATTCTCCAGCCTCCTTGCAGTTAGAGGGAGCCAAGTATATCTCATTCTAATCAATGGGTTTGGAAGGGAAGTGATTTTGTCACTTCTGGGCTGAGGCAATGAAATACCCATGTTCGGTTTTGCATCTCCCGTCCCCTGGCATAGGGACCAAGGCATGTCTTCTAGTCTGCTGTTCTCAAATTTTAATGTGTATATAGATTATCTGGGAATCTCGTTAAAATGTGAATTCTGACTTGTGTCTGTGACTGCATTTCTAACAAAGCTCCTATGGATACTAAGGATGCTAATCTATAGACTACACTTTGAGCAGCAAGTTTCTAAATGAAGCACCTTCAAGATAATGGAACTTCCCTGCCAGGGTCCTTGAATGACTGTGTGGAGTACACTGAGCACCTATGTGAGTGTGAAATAAATGTTGTATTGGACAAATTTCTCTAGAAATAGACTTTATGAGTATGTTAGAAGCCATTTACAGATATACAAGTGGAAATTAAATGATTCTAGTTCATGGGTTCATAAATTCTAACAAACATACGACACTAATGTAAGATGTCCGTAGCAGAGGACACTGTATGTGGCAATGAGGGGTATATGGGAAATCTACTTTCCTTGATTTTCCTATGAACCTAAAAAAGTCTATTTTTAAAAATGTAAACAAATTCAAAACACCTTTTCCATCCTTTTTCCACTCCAAAGAATAAATAAGTAAATAAGTGAAAGTCAAGTGCTAATTTGATAATGGAAGTGAAGAAAAAGAGACAAATTCTAATATTGTGGTTTTCTTAGTAAGGCAGTAAATTCAATTTAAAGAGTTAAGTTCAAATTCTGTAGATTAGATTCATTATTTATCTTAGCTCAATTATGTACTTCATATATGACATAAGAGATTTGTAGAATGATCCTTTTATAAGGGTATCTTCCTTCAAAACATTACAAAAATTAATCACAAAAGATAAAATTTCAGTTAGAGTTGAAGGGAGATTAATTTTTTTGTATAAGAATATTAAGAAAATATGACTATGGGAACAATTTGGAAATACTTTCAGAATTCTAAAAATACATTTTTCAAAAGTTAAGAGCTTTATACTATAGCAGTAGTATACATTAAGGGTATTATGAAATATGAAAAAAACCTTCTTTTCTGAAAGGTATTATAAAAGTAATAGATATAGTTAGAAAAAAATTATGAAAATGTAGAAAAATATACATTGGAAAGTAAAAGCCTCCTCTACACTCACACTAACTCCTGTTGCCAATTTCACTCTGCAGTTTTGAAGATTATATTTCTAACACTTACAGAAAATAATACACTTATATCTGCATTGATTATCAAAATTCGGGATGAGGAATTTATTAGATTTATATTACCTCTCTCTTCCCTTTATCCTCATTTTGTCATTTATATTATTATTTTATTTCTGATTGAATATTAGGAATTTCATCTAGTTCGTTCTATTCATGAAGGTTCAGGTCTCATTTATGTATAAACAGATAAATTTGTATATGTTACTTTTTTAAGCTTCAAATTGAGTATGGACTATAAACCATCTAAGTTATATTCTAAACTTTGACAATGTATCTTGGTCCCCTGTATGTAAAATTAGGAGATTTGTGTCCCTCATATGCTTCAGCTCTCTTCTCTGATTTTCGTAGCCATGACAATATTTTAACATGGTCCAGATGGATGGCATTACCAGTCTAATTCTATGACTATAACTAAATCTATGATATAACTTAAGATAGTCTATAGTTCAAGTCTAGAACTTAAAGTAATAAATTTTTTAAGAAAAATAAGTGCTACGTTCACTCTAAAATGTTGTTATTCCTGTAAAATACTTTACAGCATGTTTTAAATATCCAGGTATAGGTGTAGTAATTATCTCAGCATTGAAATGTAGAATCTGAGATTCAGAAACATTAAGGAACTTTCGATGTTACACAGTTCCATACCTGGTGGAGCAGGATAAACACCAAAGTCTGTCTACCTCTGAACTGAATGCTCTTAACTACACTATGCTCTTAACCATTTACCTCAAGAATATGCCTTCTGATACTTTGGTTTGCTTCCCTTCTCAACCAGTACTGTTAGTAAAGTGTTCATAATCTCTGAATCCTCTTTTAGCTCCAACTGTGTGGTTTTCACCCATTACTTATTGTGGTTAAGAAATAGTTATTCTAGGAGGCATCTGGGTGGCTCAGTTGGTTGAGCGTCCAACTTTGGCTCAGGTCATGATCTCAAGGTTAGTGAGTTCGAGCCCTGTGTCAGGCTCTGTGCTGACAGCTCAGAGCCTGGAGCCTGCTTTCAATTCTGTGTCTCCCTCTCTCTGCCCCTCCCCCAACTTTTGCTCTGTCTCTGTCTCTCAAAAATAAATAAACATTAAAAAAAGTTAAAAAAAAAAAAAAGAAAGAAATAGTTATTGCTTTAAACTGTTGTAGACCAGTCTTGATGCCATGGGACTGAATAGCTCCTTGAAAAACATATCACCACTGTAGGATTTCTTTTTCCTGATGAAAAACATACATAAAGTGTATCATACTTTTTATAGGTTATATTTATAGCACTAATATAGCTACAAAGTAATTTTTCTTGTATCTACTTAACTACCAGTTATAAAATTATTAATAGTTTCTCCCAAATGAAGGGTCAGCAGTAGATTATATATTAAACTTTATAAAAGGGGCACATTAAATGAATGGTCAAGTTTTGGGCATATGGAAGAGTGGAACTTTTTGATATTTTCCTATTAAAAAAAATCACTCCTTGATACTTTTCCCATATCATTGAAACTTCAGTGTGTGTTTCCATTTCAAGATGGAATATTGATGAAATGGCAGTAATAATATATGAAATAAAGTTCTGGCAATAGAAGTTGGGGGCATAACACTAGTGAGTTGGGGACTTTGATTCCTATAAAAATGACAGCAAATAAAACCCCACCAAATTGTTTTTCAACTTAAAAATATATGTGGGTTTTGTTTTCTACTTGGTAATATAGCTTTGCTGTTTTTAATATAAATACACATTAAAAAAATTTTTAACGCTCATTTATTTTTGAGAGAGACAGAGCACAAGGCGGGAAGGGGCAGAGAGAGAGGGAAATACAGAATCAGAAGTAGGTTCCAGGTGCTGAGCTGTCAGCACAGAGCCCAACATGGGGCTCAAACCCAGGAACCATGAGGTCATGACCTGAGCTAAAGTTGGACGCTTAACCAACTGAGCCACCCAGGTGCCCCTAGATAAATATACATTTTAACTACTTACCATCAGATAAAACCGATACTCCAAAAGTTTCTCATCCCAGCATACCATAGGTGTGTTCCAGTTTGAGAAATAGAGAACTAAGGTCACTAAGGTCAAGAGCAGTTATTTCTCAAATACAATGAATGTTTAATACAGGTTTGCTAAATAATTTTTTAAATAGTCCATCTCTCTGCTTGCTCCTCAGGACTACATAGCCTGGCTTTCTTTTCCCTTTCACATTCTTGAAGAATTCTTTGGCAATAGACTGCTCTTTCTCCATGTACTTTGTCTATTGCTTTTATAATTTACTTGCCTGCCATCCCATGTTCAAGGATCTGTTTCCTCTACTGTTATGCCCAGAATTCGTGATCCCCAAAGACCACCAGGGAGCCAAGTCCGATGCAAAAGCAAAAGAGCCTTTATTCGAGCTAGCTCGAGCTCAGTCCCCTACCTGCACCGACGCAGTGGTGAGATACTGGGGAGAGAGAGAGAGTTTCAAAAGCACAAAGGTTTTATAGGGGTCTAGGGGCAGCCGATTGGCTGGGGAAGGGTCGTGGCCTCGGCCGATTGGCTGGGGAAGGGTCAGAGTCCTGTTACGCAGGTCGCTGGGCGTGTTTTGATCAGGAAGTTTGAACGGGTGAGCGGGAGGTTACTCAAGGGGAGGAGGCACGGTCTGAGGTTTCTGCGATTTTCCCGGAAAAGGGGTCATGTCGGGGACATAGTCACTCAAGGTGGAGAACACAGAACAAGATGGAGTCGGCCGGCGTAGGCCCGCCCTTTCATTCCCCCCTTGTCATGTAGCTTACTGACCCAATCATGGGACCGGCTGCATTTATGGTGACAAGGGGAACAGAGTTTGGAGGTTTACGCTAAGTTCTGGGAAGCATGTGTCCCTGGGGTGGCTCTGGGAGGTCTGATTAAGTATTGTCCCCGAGCTGGTGTCTATGATCTGCCAGGTGATGTTTTGGGGGGCGTGGGGACTCCTGGCAGCATGAGCAATGACAAGCAGAGTTAAGAGAGTTACCAATATTAGGTGGGTCGAATGAGCTGTAGCTTGAGTGGGTTGTGTTGGTCCCGACTGATGGCCCATCGCGTGATGAAGTCCTTCCGGATCGAGGAGGGGTCCTCTGGCTGAACGTGGTTGTGATGGACCCAGGTCGTGATGCCATCTACTTTGAGAGCGGTGGGGGTTGTCAGCACCACGATGTAGGGTCCCTTCCAGCGCGGCTCGAGGGTCTCTCGGTGGTGCCTCTTGACATAGACCCAGTCTCCCGGCCTGTACTGATGAGGTGTCGGGGTCGGGCCAGCCTCGTAGATGGCACGGAGGCGCGGCCAAATGTCCTCGTGCGCCCTCTGGAGCCCTCTCAAGGAAAGAAAAGGTTCTTGATCTTTAAACTCAGCAATAAGTTCAGCTCGAAGGCTGGGAATAACAGGGGGTGGCCTGCCAAACATGATCTCGTAGGGAGTAAAACCCAGAGTGTAAGGAGTGTTTCTAACCTGGTAAAGGGCGTACGGTAGGAGAGTCACCCAGTCCCCGCCAGTCTCCATGGTTAATTTGGTAAGGGTCTCTTTTAGGGTTCTATTCCTTCTTTCTACCTGTCCTGAGCTCTGGGGCCTATAAGCACAATGTAATTTCCAGTTTGCCCCCACCGCCTTGGCTACTGCCTGTGTTACCTGCGAGATAAAAGCTGGTCCATTGTCTGATCCTACCATGGCAGGAAAACCACACCTGGGTAAGATGTCTTCTAGTAGCTTCTTAGCCACCATCTGAGCCGTTTCATGCTTGGTTGGGTATGCCTCCACCCAGCCAGAGAAGGTGTCTGTAAATACTAAAAGATATTTATAACCATAATTTCCTGGTTTGACTTCAGTGAAGTCGACTTCCCATTGGGCTCCCGGTCTGGTGCCTCTGAGCCTGGTTCCTTTTTTATTTGATGTGGCTCTCACGTTGGTGAGTTGGCAGGTCTTGCAGGCAGATACAACTTGCTCTATTTTGGTGTCCTGTTGGTGAATCTTGATTCCGGCATGTCGGATTAAGTCTTTTAATTTTCGGGCCCCCATGTGAGTAGACCAATGCATGTGCTCTAATATTGAGACTCCAAGCTGGTCTGGCAGCACGAGCTCCTTGTTAGGTGTATACCACCATCCCTTTATCTCCTGGGCCATGGGGAGTTTCTTGATCCGCTGTAACTCCTCCTGGGAGTACTTGGGCTGGTCTGGTAAAACTGGGTCTCCTGGGTCCGGTAGTTGTATGGTCATGGTGGGGACTGGAGTAAGGGCTACTGCCTTGGCTGCCTGGTCAGCCTTTCGATTACCTCTAGCTACTGGGTTATCAGCTTTTTGGTGCCCTTGGCAGTGGATAATGGCTAGCTTGGCAGGAAGCCATAAGGCCGTAAGCAGGTTAAGTATCTCCTGCTTATTTTTTATAGTCCGTCCTTCTGCCGTCAGTAACCCTCTCTCCTGATAAATTACCCCATGAATATGAGCTGTGGCAAATGCATAACAGCTGTCTGTATAGATGTTAAGCCGTTTTCCAGCTCCCAGCATCAGCGCCTTGGTGAGGGCTATGAGCTCTGCTCGCTGGGCTGACGTTCCGGAGGGTAGAGCCTCCGCCCATACGGTGTCCGTTTCGGTGACCACCGCTGCACCCGCATACTTGTGTCCGTCTTGCACAAAGCTGCTGCCATCAGTGAACCAAGTAGCCTCGGCATCGGGGAGGGGCCGGTCGGTCAGGTCCGTCCGGAATCCATGTACTTGTTCCAGGATTCCCGCACAGTCATGTAGTGGAGCACCTAGGTCAGGGTCGGGCAGCAGGGTTGCAGGATTGAGGGCTGCACTGGGGTGGAACCGCACTCGTGGAGGGTTGAGTAGGAGGCTCTGGTAATGAGTCATACGTGTATTGCTCATCCATCTATCTGGAAGCTGTTTTAGGACCCCTTCAATGGCATGTGGGGTCGTGATCCAGATCTCCTGTCCTAGGGTCAGTTTGTCTGCATCCTTGACTAGGAGTGCTGTCACCGCAATAATTCTTAGGCATGGCGGCCAGCCGGCAGCCACTGGGTCTAGTTTCTTAGACAGGTAAGCCACTGGGCGGTTCCAGGGGCCTAAGGCTTGAGTTAGAACCCCTTTTGCTATTCCCTTATGTTTGTCTACAAAGAGGTGGAAGGGTTTCATAATGTCTGGTAGGCCAGGGCTGGGGCACTTAAGGGGCCTTTTTTAACGGATTAAAGGCAATTTCTTCTTTTTCAGTCCATTTAAATGTTTTCCCCTCTTTGGTAGCTTCATATAGGGGCTTGGCAATCTCAGCAAAACCTGGAACCCAGAGGCGGCAGTAGCCGGCTGATCCTAGGAATTCCCTCACTTCTCTTCAGGAGGTGGGAGTAGGGATCTTTAGGACAGTTTCTTTTCTGGCATCTGATAACTGCCGCTGTCCGCCCTCCAGGATATATCCCAGGTAACTTACCCTCTCCCTGCATATCTGAGCCTTCTTCGCGGGTGCCCGGTACCCTAAGGCCCCCAGGGTAGCCAGCAGGTCCTGGGTCCCTCGTTCACAGTCTTTGGCCATGTCGGCAGCAATCAGGATGTCATCTACGTACTGTAGGAGGGTGAGGCCAGGGTGTTCCCTTCTGTACTCACCCAGGTCCTCGTGTAGTGCCTCGTCGAAGATGGTGGGTGAATTTTTGAATCCCTGAGGTAGCCGTGTCCAGGTGAGTTGCCCACTGTAGCCCTCCTCCGGATCATGCCACTCGAAGGCGAATAAGGGTTGGCTCTGGGGTGCCAGCGGCAGACTGAAGAAGGCATCCTTTAAATCTAGTACAGTATACCAGACCCTGGAGGGCGCCAAGGAGCTCAAGAGAGTATATGGGTTGGGAACAGTTGGGTGTATGTCCGCAACCCTCTTATTTACTTCCCGGAGGTCTTGTACCGGTCGGTAGTCATTTGTGTGAGGCTTTTTGACTGGCAGTAGGGGGGTGTTCCAGGCAGACTGGCAAGGAACTAGTACCCCTAGGCTTCGTAGTCTCCAGATGTGTGGCTGGATCCCCTTCCGGGCCTCCTGAGACATGGGGTATTGTTTGATCCTTACCGGACTCTCTCCTGGATTGAGCTCTACCAGGACTGGGGTCCTGTGAGCGGCTAGTCCCATCCCCCCATCTCTGCCCAAACCGAGGGGAATTCTTGTAGCCATCTGTCTATATTATCCTCTCTCGGGAGCGCCTCCTGGTGGAGGAGGTATTCATCCTCCAGTTTCATGGTCAGTACCTGGATGGGGTGGCCCTTGCCATCAGTGACCTGAGGCCCCCCCTTGTCTGAAAGTTATCTGAGCTCCAATCTTGGTCAATAAGTCCCGTCCTAACAGCGGGTAGGGGCATTCTGGTATTACCATAAAGGAGTGGGATACCCGGCCCGTTCCCAAATCTACTGTTCTTCGGGTAGTCCATGAATACTGGCTCATACCAGCTGCCCCTTGTACCCAGGACTTCTTGCTGGCTAGTTTTCCTTGTGGGGTGCAGAGGACTGAATGTTGTACTCCGGTGTCGACAAGGAAGTCAACAGGGGTCCCCTCCACTTTAAGAGTTACCCTGGGTTCGGGGAGAGGGTCCGAACCCCGACTCCCCTAATCACTTAGTTCCTCTAGCTCTAGGACTTTTACTCGATCAGTCTTGCTTCCCTTCCCGCCGGCCCTTTTTGGACAATCTCGGGCCCAATGCCCTATCCCCTTGCAGTATGCGCACTGATCCTTCTGCAGCCTCTGCTTCCCCCCCTTGGTGGTTCCTTTACCTTTTCTTGCGTCGTCTGCCAGCTGCCGGAGATGGCAGTCTCGTTCCTCGGGGAAGTCAGCAGTGGTAGCTAGTAGTATTCTGGCCAGGTCTCGAGTCTTCTTACTGCTGGCAGCTGCCATGACGCGAGCCTGCTTGTCCTCAGGAGGCTCCCGGTTATTATTTACCTTTTCGGCTACCACCAGTAAGTCCTGCAGACTTTTTTCTCCTAGTCTATCTATTTTCTGTAATTTTCTCCTAATGTCTATGGCCGATTGGTTTACAAAGGCCATGATAACAGCTGCCTTGCTTTCTGGAGCCTCTGGATCCATGGGGGTATAGGTACGGAATGCCTCCATGATCCGTTCTAAAAAGGCAGCCGGAGATTCATCTTTTCCCTGTTGTACATTTCCTACCTTGGCCAAATTGGTTGGCTTTCTAGCAGCCATTCGGAGACCCCCCATTAGAGTCTGGTGGTAGACCCAGAGCCTCTCCTTACCTTCTGCTGTGTTGAAATCCCACTGGGGCCGAGTTAAGGGGAAGGAGGCATCTATCTGAGCCTGGTTGGTGGTGGGATTCCCGTCTGCGCCCAGAACCAGTTTTCGGGCCTCATTGAGGATTCTTTCTCTTTCTTCAGTCGTGAACAGGACCTGCAAAAGCTGCTGGCAATCGTCACACGTGGGCTGATGGGTAAAAAGAACAGAGTCTAATAAATCAATAAGCCCTGCCAGTTTCTCGGAAAACTTAGGATTCTGAGCTTTCCAATTGTAGAGGTCACTAGTGGTGAAAGGCCAATAGTGATGGGGCTGATTCCCCTCCGCGTCTGGGGGTCTGGCGGCTCGCAGGGGCAGAAGAGTGGAGTCGGCGGCGGAGGCGGATTGCTCCCTCTGAGCCCTTTGTCTGGTAAAGGGCGGGCTTCCCACTGGAGCGTTTCCGCCTCCCGCTCTCGGAACAGCGTCTGCCTCCCCCGGAGGGGGAGGATGGTGTCCTTCTGGCATCCTAGAGGGGTTATACAGGGGAGGAAAAATTAATTCTTCTTCAGTACCCCCCTGTAAGACAGGGTAGAGGGGTGCTGAAGGCTGGATAAGACTTTTCTTCTTCTTTGTCCCCTGCAAAGCAAGAATGGGTTTTGGCTCTGGAGGGAGCGGGGCTAGGAAGGGCTTAAGCCAAGAGGGTGGGTCTTGTGCAAGGTCCTGCCAAGTGATAATGTAAGGGAGCTGATCAAGATGGCCCATCTTAGGCCGAGAGATGATACTCCTGACTCGGTGGATGGTAGGGAGGTCGAAGGTCCCCTCTGGTGGCCATCCGACATTGAAAGTTGGCCACTCGCTAGAACAAAAAAACTGCCACCAACCCTTTCGGACTTCCACACTGAGGTTGTTAGCTCTTCCCCTCACATCCTTAAAGTGATCAATCATAATACTTAGAGGAGTAGTCTGAGTCTGTCCCATAACGTCTGTCCAGTAATTCCACAGAGCAAAACAGAGAAACACAAAAACAGACAAACAGAGGGCCCCTAGAAAGTCTTCCAACTCCATGAAAGCAAAACTGAAAGCTAGCTTAGACATTTGAGGGGATTCCACGTCCCTCCAGAAGGGAGAATCGGAACGTCTTCCGAAACTCCTGGCCTGTGGTCCTCCAGTATGTCCACTTAGACCGTGTCAGGCACTACCAGAATTCCAGAAATGAGCTCACACAGAAAAGACAGAACAAACAGACAGACACTAACCGCGGCCAGTCAGGCTCTCCGGGTCGGGGGTCCCTCGGGGGTCTTGGGGATCCCGGACGAGCCCCCAAATGTTATGCCCAGAATTCGTGATCCCCAAAGACCACCAGGGAGCCAAGTCCGATGCAAAAGCAAAAGAGCCTTTATTCGAGCTAGCTCGAGCTCAGTCCCCTACCTGCACCGACGCAGTGGTGAGATACTGGGGAGAGAGAGAGAGTTTCAAAAGCACAAAGGTTTTATAGGGGTCTAGGGGCAGCCGATTGGCTGGGGAAGGGTCGTGGCCTCGGCCGATTGGCTGGGGAAGGGTCAGAGTCCTGTTACGCAGGTCGCTGGGCGTGTTTTGATCAGGAAGTTTGAACGGGTGAGCGGGAGGTTACTCAAGGGGAGGAGGCACGGTCTGAGGTTTCTGCGATTTTCCCGGAAAAGGGGTCATGTCGGGGACATAGTCACTCAAGGTGGAGAACACAGAACAAGATGGAGTCGGCCGGCGTAGGCCCGCCCTTTCACTACTATATGGGGGTGGGGGGGTGTTGTCCTACACCTGATCCTTCTTTGGTCTCTGCTGGAGCTAGTTTCTCCATTCTTGTCTAGTTCCTATCGGTAACTATGAGCTCCCCTGGTTTGTTGCTCATCTGTCGCTGGAAATCTGGGCTAGCTGTCTATCCTCCAGTAGCATCATGATGCCCTTGGTGGATGCTTTTTCCTTCACTGCAGTATCCCCACACTTAACTAACACAGAGGAATAGAGAGTATAATGGAGTATGATGATGGCAGGGAAATTCCTGGAAGAGATTACAATGTAGTAAAAAGAACACTCTGTAAACTGGAAACTAAATACAACCTTTCATCTGGTCTGAAGGGAATAAATGAAATCCATCAAAGGGTTTCCTCATTGGAGCATTTGTGTTTCTCTCTGGTTCTACGTAGGGCCCTACCTACCTAGTTGTCTGTGCCAAAGCAAGAAAAAAAAGTTGTGAGAAGAGTGGCAGTATTGTACTTTTTTCCCTATCTGCTCTTTTGTCTGGCTTAATAGAAGACAGCTAGATTCTCATATTTACTTCTACTTTCAACCTATTGCAATACCCTACATCATGTGGTCTCTGGACAACTCAGCTGGATAGTCGTAAGACAATGAGTGAAAATGTCAAATAATGTATTACTATTATCATGGAAATAGATTGGAACTTGGGGATCCATCAAGGCTCCCTTGATCACATTTTGAGGACTACTGATACAGAGTATTTAAAGCTACCTAACACAGAGTGAATCTAATTGAAATGATTAGCTCTTATTAACTTATTTCTAAAGCTAATAGGAATATCTTAGCTAATACCCATTCACATTTTCAGTATCCCCTACCTATATCAATTCTCATATCTCCTTTACCTTCCTGGTTTCTCTGTCTTAACTTCTTTCTCTAACTCTCCTTTTTAGTCTATCTTTTCAAAATGACAGATTTTCTTTTGAGCTATTCTTGGTTGGACTTTTGTTTTCCTTTGAACACACTCTTAACAGATTATGTGTAGAAGCCCCTGGACTTTCTACTCCATTATCCTACCCTGGGTTTCCAAATAAACCTACCTTTTACCTTCCAGCTAGGGAAGGAAACCCTGACCATGAAATGGCTCTGAACAGGCCACCAAAATGAAAGGATCAAAGCACAGGTTAGGAGCTACAGTAAACCCATGTTGATACATCTATGACTGGGACCCATATGAAGACAAGTACTTTGACCAAGGCTGATACACTGACTCTGTGGTCTGATGCAAAGGCTGAGATAGGACCAGGTGATTATGAAATGAAGGCAGGGAATGATGAAAAAGAAAGCAGGTAAGAAATGGAAATGCTAAATATATGGTAATTTATATTATAAATTACATTATATATAAATTACATCATATGTGATGTAACATATATTACATTAATTATTTGTGACCTAGAATTAAGCAAAGATTTTTTAGACATAACACCAAATGCATGACCCATAAAATTTAAAAAAATACATTAGACTTAAAACAACCAAAACACCATTGCTCTGCAAAAGATCTTGTTAAGAAGGTGAAAAGGCAAAGAGGATACAAAGTTTCGAAGCACTATGAGGAAATATTTGTAAGTCACATATCAGGCAAATTGCTTGCATACAGAATGTATAATGAGCCCTATAAACTGAATAGTAAGAAACCAAAGAACCCAATTAAAAAATGGGTAAAATAATTAAACAGACACTTGACCAAAGATGAAATATGGATGGCAAATAAACATATGGAAAGATAGTTTAACATTGCTTGCCTTTAGGGAAATGAAAATGAAAATCACTATATGATATTACTCCACACCTCAAAGAATGGACAAAATAAAAAAAAATATTGATAGTAGCAAATGCTGATAAGAATGCAGAAAAACTCTCTCTCGTACATTTTGTTAGTTTAAGTATAAACTACTACAGCCACTATGGAAAAGAGTAAGTTCGTTTCTTAAAAACCTTTAACGTGTACTTACCACATGACCTGGCACGTTACTCCTTTTCTCTTTCCCTCCCTCCCCCATTCCTTTCCCCAACCTCCCTTTCTTTCTTTCATTCTTCTCCCCTCTTTTCCCTTCTTTCCTAATCAAGATTTATCCATCGGTTTTTGTTAATCTGGCTTAGGCAGATAGTCATCAACTCGAATACATACTTAAGTCATTTTACATAAGCGTCTGTTCACCATGCATTAGAAAGATACTGGCTTCAAGTAACAGAATTGCTTACTTACATAAATATGTCTAAACAGCAGACAAAGTTTAGCATCAGCAGAAATTCAGTGGTTTTAGCTCCATTTCTTTGTGGTCCTTTGGTTGTACACTATGTTTCCCTATGGCTTTACAACCATATACCACAGTAGTGAGAGGAAGAGAGAGAGTTGCCTAAATAAACTCTCACAACAGTGAGAAAATATTCTTTCTAGTAGAACCCAGGAGACCTCTTCTTGGGTCTCAATGTTTTGGAATGAGTCACAACTGATTTCTCAAGCAATGCCTGTGTAGAGGAAAATTCCAAGTCTGTGCATCCTTAAACCAAATACTTTAGCAAGACCCATGAGATTTTCTTGGCTACCTTAGGTTTATCAGAGCTTACCTCTGGAGGTGGGGGCTCAGTCCCCTGAGCTGCATATTACAAAGAGTGGGCAAACTTGAGGTAGATGTAGGGATGTAAATCACAATGTCAACTGCACAATATGTAAATCTTTTCTTGGGCACGTTTTTGCAGGAGAAAAAGCATTTTATACCAATCATGTAAGCTATATTTTAGAAGATGACAAAAACACTTAAGCTTGCCCTGCAAGCTGATTCAACATTAGTTCTATTAAAATACTACATTTGCTTACATCAAGCCAAAAAACGTCATATTAGAGAACAAATGTGAAACATTCACCTATTTGAGAATTCTGTAGGATCTATGCTATCCACCTGGATAGCACTTAATGTTTTTGACAATTTAGATGTCATCTTTATGATAATACATATAATGTAATTTTCTGCAGTGAGAGCAATATTTTGGCTGAGATATCTATCTACAGTCATTATTAAATGATGAGAAAAAAAAAGATTGCTTTGTAATAATAAGACTCATTGGCAATTCATTGGTTTCTCTTTTCCTCAAGTCATAATAAATGTGCTTAGAGACATTTATACATGGGGCCAAATTTTGCCTAGAGTTCAGTTCTGGCATAAAGCTTGACTAAAGGCTTTTTCTGTTTCATTGACTAACCTTATTTAGTGACCCAGGCCTTCCTTGCTTTGTGATTCAATGTCAAGGCATAGATTTCCAACTGGGTAAGATAACAAATCAAACAAAAGTAGACTTAAGACAGAGAGCTGGGTGAACAAACCTGTCTTCTCTTGCAGTACCTTCCAGAAGATTAACTACCTGCCTTATCTTTTCAGTCTGTCTACTCTCCCTGGATTTTGGCCAGTTTGAGTCTTTTAATATTCTGTTTGTCATGGTGCCTTGGAACTAGTGACAAAAGCCCAGTTCTCTAAAGATCCTTGCAGTGATTTTGCACACACACATACCTACACAGTAAATTTAGAGTGAGACTTTCTATAGGGATACATTTAAAAGCAGAAGTCTTGGTGATCTTGGAGTTCTCCAAGGGAATCATGGAAATGAAATGAGATCTTTCTCCTTTCTCCTTGTGACTATCAACATTTTCAGCATGGTCGCCTCACCTCCCTGTTACCATCTATGCCTCACCTCATTTCCTGATTGTTTCATTTTCCCCTTTGTCATTATTTCTTCAATCTCTCAAATCTTAAAAAAAAAAAAAAACAAGACCATAAATCTAAGTGAATAACATTATTTACAAATTCTAGTATTACCTTCCATATTAGTGACTCATCCTATCAATATTTACGGGTACTTCAGTATGCAAGGCTCTGGTATAGTGTTCTAAAAGATACAGAAATGAGACATAAAACTCTGCAAAGCTTTGCTAGGGAAGGCTTATTTCAGGCTTAAAGAAAAATGCCATGTGAAAAGAGTAGATAAAGCACTATGGCCACTCAGAGGAGTGAGAGTGAATGTATAAATGGGGAGATAATGGTATCAGAATTGATCCTAGGTGTTTTGGGGTCAGTGTGGGGAGACAGCTTCTTGCCTCCAAATACTTTTTCCATCTACTGTGTGATACTTAACGTCTGTTGTGCCACACAATGATCACTCTTTCATTATACCATTTACTGAAATATTCATTAATGCTTATATCATTTCTATCTCCAGGCAAACAACTGGGTAAGTATTATTTTAGCCCACCTGTTTTATTCCTTCCCTCTGGCTATCACCAAATAAACAAAGCCTTGACACTGCACTGCTCTCATGTTACCCTCTCTGCTTTGTAGAAATATCTTCAGTGGCATAGCTGCTTCGTCCTTTATGCTCTCCATGGCATTCTACATGTTCCTCTATCATAGATTCTAGGGCATTTTACTGTAATTACCTACTTCTGCATTATCTTCCTCATTATGTGGTGAGTCCTTAAGGACAGGGACTGGATCCTAAGTATGTCTATTTTCTCAGCATTTTTACACTGCCTGAAAAATCATAGGTACTCAGTAAATGTTGGTTAAATGAATGGATAAATAAACAAACTAATAAATGAGCCTAGACCGTGGTTTTATACTTCCTGGAACCCATGACCTGGAACTTCATGATACGGAGATCAAATGAATAATGCTTTTCAACCACTCCTTACCAGTTGTATGGACCTGGCTGGTGGGAGGGGCTTCCCACCGCTGTCACTCTGAGGGGAGCTGTAAGAAAAAAAGGAGCATCATGATCCTATCTCCGCAGAACTCCTTCAAGTTTGAGAGCACACACTGTTTTCATCTTCTTTGCAAAGACAGTGTGCCGCCCACTCAACACTCCCCACTTATGTTAATTTATTGACGCTTCAGAACCTTTTTGTCCTGAGACCTGCCTACACATAAATTTATTATGACAGAATCTCAAACAGGCACAAAAGTGAAGAGAATATTACACTGAGTCTCCATAAACCTATCACCTAGATTTTATAATTAGTGAGATTTTGCCCCCCTAAAAGGCATAAATGATTGTCTTTCTGAAACCTCACACCCCAAAAGTAGACAAGTATAAGAGAGACTTCACATCATTCCAACTTCATATTTAGCATAATTTTCCTGTGTTTTGGTGATAGTTTCATGACCTTAATCTATTCA
Source organism: Puma concolor (assembly GCF_028749965.1). Lineage (NCBI taxonomy): Eukaryota > Metazoa > Chordata > Mammalia > Carnivora > Felidae > Puma > Puma concolor. The sequence continues at coordinate 40,379,447 of NC_141668.1, read as the reverse complement.
GAATTTTTTTTAATGGTGTCTGGATACCTATAATTTGTACAGAATCACCTCAAAATCTTGAGATCCTCAGTCTAACTTGGATTGAAATAGGCTCAGAACTATTTGAAAGTTTAGGCTTTCCCCAGGGCAGAAATGGTTCCTGAGCTCTAAAGTGCTGGGAAATCATGTAGTGACTCTAAACTTTGAATGCTGGAGGTTGATTCAGGAGAGATTTGTATACTCAGAATTTCAGTTTAAGACAAATTTGGGCAGAATCCCTAGCATTTTATTACAGGGTATGGTCCTTTGGTTGTAGGATGTACCACAGAAAATGTCTTCATAATTGTATAGACCAAACGTGTATTACCTAATAGTAATACCCTTGAGACCTCTGTAAAATAAGCTAGTACCCCTAAAGTGGCTTCACCCAAGGACACCAGGGAAAGGGGTCACCGTGGCCTGAGCGTATCTACACTGTGTAGATACAAAGTGTATTAGCTCTTCTCTGCAGCTCTCTGGGCTTGGCATCTTGTTTTTATCTCACCGATATGTTATAAAGCTGGGCTTCTTTTCTCCTTATTATTCTCAGTTCCAAGTCAACCTCTTATTAGATGAAGTAAAAGTACTAAAAGGATTTACAAATAATAAAATAATCTCTGTTGGAACTAAAAAGCACAGTAGTGAGGAAGAAAAGAAGAATGGTCAATAGCATACATACTTATTTACCTAATGTGAGGATTCTGTTTACAAGCGAGTGAAAAGGAAAAAATGTCATACTTGGTGCAGAATAGGAAACAGAAAACAAAACCAGTCATGGAAATACAATATGTTATATCTAATTGACTAAAACTTAATTTATAATCAGTAATAAATGATTTTGGAGCTCAATTTTATTTTATTTTATTTTTTAATTTTTTTTTCAACGTTTATTTATTTTGGGGACAGAGAGAGACAGAGCATGAACTGGGGAGGGGCAGAGAGAGAGGGAGACACAGAATCGGAAACAGGCTCCAGGCTCTGAGCCATCAGCCCAGAGCCCGACGCGGGGCTCGAACTCCCCGACCGTGAGATCGTGACCTGGCTGAAATCGGACGCTTAACCGACTGCGCCACCCAGGCGCCCCTGGAGCTCAATTTTAAAAGAATTAAATGAACTAGAAGGTGAAATCCTTCTATCAGATGCCATAAAACCTTAGTCCACTGCAGTTCTTGAAATGGTGATCCCTGATAAAAATTTGATATATATTCTTCCATACCCATTCTTTTTATGTGTGTGCACACACACACATGCACACACACATGCATATACATGTTTTGATCTGAACTTTGTACGTATTTGAGAAAAAAAATACAAAGAAAAAGAATATAAAATTATGGGCACAAAATTAAGTACTTATGATAAAAAATTTTAGAATGAGAAAAATAAATACAACAAATGAAAAAAAAATAGATCTAACAAATACCACAAAAATTATAAAATCTCCGAAAAAAATGTTTTTATTAACTACCTGACACATCTCTGTAATACTTATTCCTACATTTTTTTGGGAAATAAACAGGCGACTTTATTATGAAGGAGGTACAAATGTGTGTGATCTCATGGACCTGATACATTAGAATACTAGAGCTTTTGTTAAAAAAAAAATAGGCATTTATTCCTGGCCTTTGAAATTTATATCAAAAAGCCAATCAGTAAACTACATAGGTGCCTTTCCCCAGCTTGTCTTTTTATTTTTTCTTAATTGCAGTATAGTTGACACACAATGTTACGTTAGTTTCAGGTGTACAACATAGTGATTCGGCAACTTTATATGTTATGCTGTGCTCACAAGTGTAGCTACCATCTGTCATCTTACACTGCTATCATAATACCATTGACTCCATTCTCTGTGCTGTGTCTTTTATTCCCATGATTTATTCATTCCATAATTGGAAGCCTGTATGTCCCATTTTGCTTCACCTATTTTGCCCATCTCCCACCCCACACCCCTCTGGAAGCCATCAGTTTTGCTCTCTGTATTTTTGGGTATGTTTCTGCTTTTCATTTTTTTGTTTGCTTTGTTTTTTAGATTCCAGGTATAAATGAAACCATACAGTATTTTTCTTTCTCCGTCTGACTTACTTCACTTAGCATAATACCCTCTCGGTCTACCCATGCCATCACAAATGGCAAGATCTCATTCTTTTTAATGGCTAAATAATAGTCTATCTTCTTTATCCATTCATCTATCTGTGTACACTTGAGTTGCTTTCATATCTTGGCTATTGTAAATAATACTGCAATAAACATAGGGGTACATATATATGTTTTTAAATTAGTGCTTTCATTTTCTTTGGGTAAATAGTAGTGGAATTACTGAATCATATGGTATTTCTGTTTTTAATTTTTTGAGGCACCTCCATAGTATACCTAGGGCTATACCAATTTACGTTCACACTATGGCTATACCACAATAGATATAACAATTTACATTCCCACTAACAGTGCATGTTTTTGCCAACACTTGTTAGTTCTTGTCCTTTTTATTCTAGCCATTCTGACATACATATGTGATATCACACTGTGATTTTTATTTGCATTTCCCTGATGAGTAGATGTTGAGCATCTTTTCATGTGTCTGTTAGCCATCTGTATGTCTTCTTAAGAAAAAATATCTATTCAGGTCCTCTGCCCATTTTTAAAATCTGATTATTTGGGGTTTTTTTGCTGTTGAGTTGTATAAGTTGTCTATATGCTTTTAGATATTAATCCCTTATTGGATATATAACTTGCAAATATCTCCTCCAATTCAGTAGACTGCTTTTTCATTTTGTTGATGGCTTCCTTCTCTGTGCAAAAGCTTTTTATTTTGATATAGTCTCAACAGTTTATTTTGGCTTTTGTTTCCCTTGACTTAGGAGACATATCTAGAAAAATGTTGCTACAGTCAATGTCAAAGAATTTACTGCCTATGTTTGCTTCTCTGAGTTTCATGGTTTCAGGTTGCACATTTGGGTCTTTAATCCATTTTGAGTTTATTTTTGTGTATCATATAAGAAAGTGGTCCAATTTTCCTTGTCCCATTTATTGAGGACACTTTTTTCCCTATTATATATTTCTGCTTCCTTTATCATAGGCTGATCGATAATATAAGCGTGGGTTTATTTTGGGGCCATATATTCTGTTCCTTTGATATGTGTCTGTTTGTGCCAGTACCATACTGTTTTGATTACTGTCACTTTGTAGTGTATATTGAAATCTGGGATTGTGATACCTCCAGCTTTATTGTTCTCTCTCAAGATTGCTTTGGCTATTCTGGGCCTTTGTGGTTCCATACCAAATTTAGAATTATTTGTTGTATTTCTGTAAAAATGCTATTGCTATTTTGATAGATATTGCATCGAATCTGCAGATTGCTTTGTGAAGTATGGACGTTTTAATGATGTTTATCCTTTTAATCCATGAGCATGTGATATTTTTCCATTTGTTTGTGTCATCCTTGTATCTCCATTTTATAAAACCCTGACGAATTCTTCATATGGTAACAGTTATTAAAATTATTTTCTGTGGAGACAAAGATAATTCAGTCATCAGTAGGTTTAATTGAAAAAACAATGTAATTCTAATTAATAGCTTTAAAAAGTTTATTTCAGCTTTATAAAATTTGTCATAATGTGAAAATTTAGCACTTTAGTCAAATTAGATTTAAAAAATCTATCATGTTTTTCTTTTTTTTTTTTTTAATGTGCTGTAAGATTTGAACAAATTTTCTACAAACTAGATTCTGGCTCCATAAATTGCAAATTTTGTTTCTCCATCATTATTACCATACTTCCAGAATAGGTGCCATAGAACAACTCCTATCACAGGATGACTTCTGTCCCTGTACCATTGTGTTTCAACCCTGAAGGCTTTTCCTACACAGACTACTATCAGTAATTAGGTTATGCATGGAAGCAGTCATACACCACATCAATATATTTCACCAAACCCAAATCAAATGCATTTCCAACTTGACCTTCAAATAGCTAAGTTCCCAAAACACCTTTATCAATTCTAGGTATAATGGAGGGGAAGAAGGTCTGAGTAGAAAAAGAAAACAGTAAAATGATGACAATTAGAATATCTTCCTTTAAAAAAAATCTTAGGAGTGTCACCTTCTAGGCCCTTGAGTTTCATACAAGTGTGTGGCTACGAAGCTTATGCCTCATTAACTCTATAGTAAGTCTCTGCATACAAATCATCAAAATGGGATGGTTAGGGAAGATAGGTAGGCAGATAGATAGGTGTTAATATAGGAACCGTGATGTAGATAGATAAGGATATATAGTAATCTTTGGCTGCAAGTCAAACTAACCAAATCAACAGAGAAATATTAGAAAAAGATGGTCATTTACAATCATGATGAGCTAGATACTAAAAAATACTATGTACACTATATAATATAGTAATTACTCATAAAATCAGAAAAACATTTCATTCTTTATAATATATATTGCATATATGTGATTATAACATTAATGGATTTTTATGCCAAAACATGTTGAAAATATAGAAAGAAAAAGGAAGTAAATAAAAATCACCAATAATTATATAGCACAGGTAATTATAGTTTACATAATGATATATCTATATTTAAATTTGTATGTGTATTTTCTTGCACACACTCCTGTGTTCATGCTGTATATATACTGTAGTACTCTTATTTTTTTTGCTTGAAGCTTCATTGTGATCCTTTTCCAAAGCCACTCTTTTTAAAAGAAAAAAGAATTCTAATGAGTGCATAGTGTCCAACCTCATAGATGTGCCATGATCTGTTTAGACATTTAAATGGTTTCCAATTTTTCAAAATATTCAAAATCATGTTGATCATTTATTCAGTTAAAATGTGCTAGAACTACTGTGAGCTAGGTACTCTTCTAGATACTGAAATTTGTGTGCATAGAATTTTGCCCACATTTTGAATATTTTTATAGATAAAGTAGTAGAAATAAAATTATGGGCCAAAGATCATGCGGAAATCTTAGGGGCTTGATACCCCTCCAGAAATGTAATAGCTGATGCTTTCATGGTGATGCATAAGCAACTCCCTTTCTTTGACAATTTTGTAAAGTAAAAATACCATTTATATTGACACTCATTTGTTGTGCGGGAGATAGTAATAAAGGTAAGGATTAGAAAAGAATAGAATGAAATTTGGAAAAATGGGATTTTGTGGAGGATTTTACTTCAGGCCAGTCTTTTTGTTTCTTTAAATATTTATTTACTTTTGAAAGAGAGTGAGAGGGGCGCCTGGGTGGCGCAGTCGGTTAAGCGTCCGACTTCAGCCAGGTCACGATCTCGCGGTCCGTGAGTTCGAGCCCCGCGTCGGGCTCTGGGCTGATGGCTCAGAGCCTGGAGCCTGTTTCCGATTCTGTGTCTCCCTCTCTCTCTGCCCCTCCCCCGTTCATGCTCTGTCTCTCTCTGTCCCAAAAATAAATAAATGTTGAAAAAAAAAAAATTTGAAAGAGAGTGAGAGACAGAGGATGAGTAGGGGAGGGGTAGAGAGAGAGGGACCACAGAATCTGAATCAGGCTTCAGGCTCTGAGCTGTCAGCACAGAGCCTGTCCTGGGCCTTGAAAATATGAACTGTGAGATCATGGCCTGAGCCGAAGTCAGATGCTTAACTGACTAAGCCACCCAGCTGCCCCTGGGTGGGCACAGTTTTATTTGCTTAACCAAAAGTATCAGTGCTTTTCTTGAGTTACTTTTGTTTCTTTAATTTTCTTAGATTTTTTATCACTGTTTTGTTTAACTGCAGTATAGTTGATGCGAAATGTTACATTAGTTTTAGGTGGAAGACAGTGATTCAACAAGTCTGTATGCTATGCAACGCTCAACACAAGTATAGCTACCATTTGTCACCATGCAAGACACTATTACAATGTCATTGACTATATTCCGTATGCTGTACCTTTTATCCCTGTGACTTAATCATTCCATAACTGAAAGCCTATATCTCCCACTCCTCTTCACCCCTGTTTCCTATTCCCCTACCCCTATAGTTATGTCCCCTTCTCATTACATTTCTCCCAGCTTGAAGTGTGCCGTTAATAATCGTGTATAATCCTAATATTATTTGGAAGGAATTTTTGAGTTCACAAAGTTTCTCCTTTATCTACTTCTCCAAGGTGTTTCTAGGTTCTACCCCAGAGTATAGTTCAATAGTTAAAAATAGAAACACTTCCAAATGAGATAAAAGATGAAAGTAACTTGGTGCTTAAAAACACAAAGGCACGTTTGTCATTAGATCAAATTGGATTCGAAGACTACACCTTCTTTCCTCATTTTTTTTTCCCTCTCAGTATTGGGAGAGGAACTTGGGAAGCAACACATAGGGAATAAAGGTTATACGAAAGCCTCTTCTTTAGGGAAGGCTTGAAAGAAACTTTCCTTGACGTTTTTCTCTCCCTCTTCCAGTATTTTGAGTTACTCCAAGGTCTCTAAACTGGGATCAAGGCCTAGGGATTCATTCGTGGCTATGATCACGTTTGTCAGATGTCTCTGTCTTATGTCACTCACTTCAAAGAACTAGGGCATGAATTTGTTTATTCACAGTATTGCTTTAAAATAATTTTTTTGTACATTGATTTAAGCTGCCAACCTCTCAAAAGACCACTAGAGAAACCTGATTAAACAAAGCCACACCTGTAGATGTACTGTGGTAAGGGAGAATACAACTTTCCCACAATTTTACTATTGAGATCTCAAAATTGGAAATTACGAAAGGGTATTTAAGGGATTTGGGACCTGGGATGAATCACTTTAAGATGGATCTGACAAGAAGGGGAACTAGTCTTGATACTAGACAACATGACATATGACATAACAGCTTTGGATTAGTGGACAAAGCAAAGTGAGAGTGTTGAAGTCAGTCTTGATGAGTAAGCTGTGTCTGGTCAGTTCACAGTCTTCATTTCCAGAACAGTTACTGCAGCTAGGTTAATTTTTGCTCAGTTTCAATATTGTTTAACACAGGTATGGGGACTTAGGCTGGTTTCAGTTCACATTGGTCAATGTTTAAAATGTCCCACCAACTTTCTTTCCATTACTGTCATCTCTTTTCCCTACCAACTTCTAATTTTACTTCACTCTCAAGATTTTTTCAACTCCTCTTTATCTTCACAACCATGTATATCCTTTTCCCTCAGAAACACAGAAACAATTTAGGACAGAAAGAACTCTTATGACTGAGGGGACTATATTTCATCTCAGGAAGACTTAATAGGCTTACAAATTGTAAAAATCATTAACTTTGCCTCTGACTATACTTGTTACTCTTTTAGTCTTTTCCCACATCCTTTTCCCCTCCTTCTCTGCCTGTGATATTCTTTACATGTGAATTCCACTGCACTCAACTCCACCTGCCCCAAACCACCCACAAAACAAATGAATGGAAATCAGGCAAGAAGGGAGAGTAGAACATAGATTGAAAATAGAGCCATGAATAGTAAGCACTCCTGGAAGCTTTTTTAAAGAATGTGTTTTTTCTTGATGGATTCCCGTTTCCCAGTTTTCTATCTTGGTTTTTCTTGCATATGATATATGAAAGTAATTAGGAAGGCTTTCTTGTTATATAAGGAGAAGAAAGAGCCAAAATACAAACTAATCCCTAAAAGAGCAGCACAGAGATTATACTGAAACAGATTGCAATATCATTGTCATGGTGTTATTTATACATTTTCCAGGAAGGTGTGGATGGGGAGCAGGAAAGCAGAAAGCTATTGCTTTATCCTTGTTTCTTATATCCTCCTCCTCACTTTCATTTTTAAAAATTTGGAAAGTTTCAAGTCTATTGAAAAATTGAAAGAATGAGGTGATGGGCACCTATATGGCCCTCACTTATATTCAACAATGTAAATATTTTTGTACTATACCTAACCCCAGTAGTATTTAACTCCAAATACTTCCACATATATTTCCCAAGAATAATCACATCTTCCTATAGAGCCACAATACCTCTGTCACCATTGTCAATAGATTGATGATTGTTGGCATTTGGTATAGAATTAGACTCATTTCTCTATTGCACATGCAAGATATCCCACTAAAAAAGGGTTTGGCTCTTTACACTTAATTTTAAAATATAATGGGAATGTCAAATTTCTTCACTCAAAGAATATTTTGTAATGATCTAATCTCTGGAAATAAGGTTTGATAATATTTTCCAGGTGATTTTAATATACCTGTCTAGTTTTGAAAAGTAAAAGCCATATTTTCCTCTCCAGTCTTGTTTTCCAGCTTTATTGAGGTATGATTGACAAATAAAATATATCTACTTAAGGCATACAATATGAGGATTCACTATACATATACACTGTGAAATAATTACCACAATCAAGCTAAAAACATGGGATGATATCAAACTGAAAAAAAAATTCTGTATAGCAAAGGAAACAACACAATGCAAAAGCAGCCAATGAAATGGAAGAAAATGTTTGCAATGAATTATTTTTCTATTGTAATTTTTAAGTGGCTCCAGGGCTCAAAGCATCCTGGGCAAAGCTCAGGGATCACCAGTGGGATGACTGCACATAGAAAAGAAGTTGAAAGATCCCTAGAGGATGCTAATAGTTAAGAAGTTGAGAAGACAGAAGTAACCTACCAAGGCTACTGAATAGGAAATGTTAGAGAAGTATAGGGACACCAAGAAATAATCACTTCACAGGAGGCAATAAAGGGAGGCAATAATAAAATTATAAGGGAGTGAGTGAAAAGCAGTATCAAATTGTTGAGAAGTCAAATAAAATGAGGGGTGAGAATTGACTTTGGCATATTGGAGTTTTTAGTGACCTCGATATGCAAGATTGTATGTGAATGGTGGGAGTCAAAGCTAGAATGGCTTTAGTTTCAAAGGAAATAACAGGGAAGGAACTAGAGACCAAATATGTGGGTAACTCTTGAGATGTTTTGTAAAGGGAGAATAGATCTAAAACAATGACTAGATTACAAGGGGGCATGTGTCAAGGGAAAGAGTTGTTAGGTGGGAGAAACTATAGCATATTTACATGCTAATGGGTATGATTAGGAGAAAAGGAAAATTGAGGATATAAGGGAGATGAGTCAGTTACTGTAGGAATTTCCTTGACTACATTAGAAGACTTGGATCTCGTACACATTGGACATAAGATAATTCTTATGTCTACTTTTTTTTTTTTCCAAGTAATTGGTACTATAGTCTGGGTGTATTTTCAAATTTACCTTCCTAGTCATGAGTTTAATTTTCTGAAATGGAAAAGTGCATTTTAATTAGTTTATCCATAAACACAGGAAAGAAGCAGAGTATATGGATTCCTCTTACTTCTTATATATTCTCATTAGATTGAAAGCAAAGTCAGTGGTAGAGGGTGAGCATTAGGAGAGGGTATAAAAGATTTGTGAGAGGAAAAGATACAAACTCCTCTTTTAAGAAGGTGAATAGATGAATTGGATAAATAAAGCAGGAGAGGAATAGACACGTGCTATGATTTGGGGCTGGACGGCATTTTTATCTATGACCTGTCTCCACAAAAGAGTAACGCTCTGTATTATGAATGCAGAAACTGTGGCAATATGAGAAAATGGATGAGAAGAATTTTGTTCTTGCAGAGAGGAGTGGGGTTGGGATGATCTAAGGGGAAATAGGCATGCTTAACATTCCCATTCTCCTCTGTGATCTTGGAGAAATAATGGTTCACCAGAAATACAGGATATAAGTTTTGTGAGATATTGAAAAGAGAAGAACTAGAGATATGTGTTGGAGAATGTCAGTTGGACCTTAGTTATTATCAGCCCTTGGATGTTGTGTTTGGAGATGAACTCTCTTGTTATGGTCCTTAGGTTTTCTGTGTGTACTTCCAGCTCTCTGTGGTTGAATCTAGAATCTTTGCAGCTGGGGATTGGATCTTCCCCTCCTTTTAAGGTCTTAATAGGACTTAAAGACTTGCTAATTTTGTGATTAAAGGTGTATAATGCAATAATAAGATTGCTATAACTTCAACATAAATGTGAGATCAAATTAATATAAAAAAAACAACAGTAGAAGCTCTGTGATCATGTAAACTATTCAGCATATATGATATTTCTCCTGAGTTTCATATATTTTCCCAGATGAGTTTGATACTCTTCCCATTTTGTCCTGCTAAGTGAAAGTTCCCATCCTATAATCTGTCCAACTGCCTGTATATCAACATGGTTCAGAATGGTATCTTGCATATTTGAAAATCAAAAATTGAGTAATGAGCTGATTTTGAGACTGAAATGTGTGTAAGGTTAACAAATTTGGCCAATAGTGACCTTAACCTCCTAGAAATGGATATGATAGTCTTGGCCCAAAGCAGAGCTGACCCAAAGATAGTTCTTTTAAAAATTATACTAAGAATTCTTTTCTACAGAAACCTCTATTAATTAACCTACATTATTAGGGTAGATTTCGTTGTGCTAATAGACTTTGCCATTTCAGTGACTTTACACAATAGAAAGTGGTCTCTTGCTTACTCTCTGGTCCTGTGAGGAAGTTCAAGTGGGTTTTTTCTAATGTCAGATGATTATTCAAGGACCCATATATTTTTCCATAGTGTGTTTCTGTTACTGTTAGGGCCTTATAATCATGAATATCTCACTGCAAGAAATGGGAAGAGCCCAGAGGAGCCCTTCAGAGGCTCTATGTGCCAGGCACATTACAGTCACTTTTAATCATAATCTGAGTTGGCAAGAACTTGGGAACATGGTCATAACATGGAAAACAACTCAGTAGTATTTAGGAAAAAGAAGATGATGACTTTTGTGAACTGTTTAAAGTCTCTGACATAACAATGAATGAGATAGTGACTATGTGAAAATGACATTAGTGAGGATTTTGTTTTTGAGAGACTTTCTCAAGAGATTTTACTTTTAAGATATAAATTTTGGGGGTGCCTGGTGGCTCAGTTGGTTAAGTGTCTGACTTCAGCTCAGGTCATGATCTCACAGGTGGTGGGTTCAAGTCCTGCATCGGGCTCTGTGCTCACAGCTCAGATCCTGGAGTCTGCTTTGGATTCTGTGTCTCCCTCTCTGCCCTTCCCCACTCACACTCTGTCTGTCTCTCTCAAATATAGATAAACATTAAAAAAAATAAAAGTAAAAATTAAATTTTTAACAAAGGTTTATTATGGCTTTAAGGAGGAAAATGTGGGGTGTGTGAGGGTGGTTTTTGCTGAAAAATTTGTGGTTTGGCTCACTTATATAACTTGGATTTAATGGAAGAGGAGAGAATTTATAGGACTTCAAAAATGAAGACCCAAACTGGTGACAGAGAGGTCTCCAAGTTCTTTTTTTTAATTGAGGTATAGTTGACATTTAACAATAATATTAGTTTCAGATGGACAACATAACTCAGTATTTATATAGGTTGTGAAATGGTGACTACAATAAATCTAGTTAATGTCCATAATCACACGGTTAAAAACTTTCCTCCCCCAACCCCCCCCGTAAGAACTTTTAAGATCTATTCTGTGAAGCAACATACCATACAGTGTTATTTTTCTTTTTGCCCCTTTTCACCACTACTTTTTAAAATTTTTTTTTCATTTATTTTTATTATGAAATTTATTGTCAAATTGGTTTCCATACAACACCCTATGCTCATCCCAACAGGTGCCCTCCTCAATGCCCATCACCCACTTTCCCCTCCTTCCCACCCCCATCTACCCTCAGTTTATTCTCAGTATTTTAAGAGTCTCTTATGGTTTGCCTCCCTCCCTCTCTTTTTTTTTTTCCTTCCCCTCACCCATGGTCTTCTGTTAAGTTTCTCAGGATCCACATAGGAGTGAAAACATATGGTATCTGTCTTTTTCTCTATGACTTATTTCACTTAGCATAACACTCTCCAGTTCTCTCCACGTTGCTACAAAAGGCCATATTTCATTCTTTCTCATTGCCAAGTAGTATTCCATTGCATATATAAACCACAACTTCTTTATCCATTCATCAGTTGATGGACAGGTATGCTCTCTCCATAATTTAGCTATTGTTGAAAGTGCTACTATAAACATTGAGGTACAAGTGCCCCTATGCATCAGCACTCCTGTATCCCTTGGGGAAATTCCTAGCAGTGCTATTGCTGGGTCATAGGGTAGATCTATTTTTCATTTTTTGACGAAGCTGCACACTGTTTTTCATAGTGGCTGCACCAGTTTGCATTCCCACCAACAGTTCAAGAGGGTTCCCGTTTCTCCACATCCTCGCCAGCATCTATAGTCTCCTGATTTGTTCATTTTAGCCACTCTGACTGGTGTGAGGTGGTATCTGAGTGTGGTTTTGATTTGTATTTCCCTGATGAGGAGCGACATTGAGATCTTTTCATGTGTCTGTTGGCCATCTGGATGTCTTCTTTAGAGAAGTGTCTATTCATCTTTTCTGCCCATTTCTTCACTGGATTATTTGCTTTTTGGGTGCGGGGTTGGGTGAGCTCTTTATAGATTTTAGATACTAGCTCTTTGTCTGATATGTCATTTGCAAATATCTTTTCCCATTCCGTTGGTTGCCTTTTAGTTTTGTTGATTGTTTCCTTTGCAGTGCAGAAGATTTTTATCTTGATGAGGTCCCAATAGTTCATTTTTGCTTTTAATTCCCTTGCCTTGGAGATGTGTCAAGTAAGAAATTGCTGTGGCTGAGGTCAGAGAGGTTTTTCCTGCTTTCCCCTCTAGAGTTTTGATGGTTTCCTGTCTCACATTCAGGTCCTTCATCCATTTTGAGTTTATTTTTGTGAATGGTGTAAGAAAGTGATCTATTTTCATTCTTCTGCATGTTGCTGTCCAGTTCTCCCAGCACCATTTGTTAAAGAGACTGTCTTTTTTCCATTGGATATTCTTTCCTGCTTCGTCAAGGATTAGTTGGCCATACTTTTGTGGGTCCAATTCTGGAGTCTCTATTCTATTCCTTTGGTCTATGTGTCTGTTTTTGTGCCAATACCATGCTGTCTTGATGATTACAGCTTTGTAGTAGAGCATAAAGTCTGGGGTTGTGATACCTCCCACTTTGGTCTTCTTCTTCAATATTAGTTTGGCTATCCGGGGTCTTTTGTGGTTCCATACAAATTTTAGGATTGCTTGTTCTAGTTTCGAGAAGAATGCTGGTGCAATTTTGATTGGTATTGCATTGAACGTGTAGATAGCTTTGGGTAGTATTGACATTTTAACAATATTTATGCTTTGAATCCATGAGCATGGAATGTTTTTCCATTTCTTTGTATCTTCTTCAATTGCCTTCATAAGCCTTCTATACTTTTCGGCATACAGATGTTTTACATCTTTGATTAGGTTTATTCCTAGGTATTTTATGGTTCTGGGTGCAGTTGTGAATGGGATCAGTTTCTTTATTTGTCTTTCTGTTGCTTCATTATTAGTGGATAAGAATGCAACTGATTTCTGGACATTAATTTTGTATCCTGAGGCTTTGCTGAATTCATCTACCAGTTCTAGCAGACGTTTGGTGGAGTCTATTGGGTTTTCCATGTACGGTATCCTGTTATCTGCAAAAAGTGAAAGCTTGACTTCATCTTTGCCAATTTTGATGCCTTTGATTTCCTTTTGTCTGATTGCTGATGCTAGAACTTCCAACACTATGTTAAACAACAGCAGTGAGAGTGGACATCTGTCGTGTTCCTGATCTCCGGGAGGGAAGAGCTCAGTTTTTCCCCATTGAGGATGATGTTAGCTGTGGGCTTTTCATAAATGGCTTTTATTATGTTTAAGTATGTTCCTTCTATCCCAACACTCTTGAGGGTTTTTGTTAAGAAAGGAAGCTGAATTTTGTCAAATGCTTTTTCTGCATCAATTGACAGGATCATATGGTTCTTATCTTTTCTTTTATTACTGTGATGTATCACATCAATTGATTTGAGAATGTTGAACCAGCCCTGCAGCCCAGGAATGAATCCCACTTGATCTTGGTGAATAATTCTTTTTATATGCTGTTGAATTCGATTTGCTAGTATCTTGTTGACAATTTTTGCATCCATTATCATCAGGGATATTGGCCTATAGTTCTCTTTTTTTGCTGGGTCTCTGTCTGCTTTAGGAGTCAAAGTAATGCTGCTTCATAGAATGAGTCTGGAAGTTTTCCTATCCTTCCTATTGTTTGGAACAGCTTGAGAAGGATAGGTATTATCTCTGCTTTAAATGTCTGGTAGAATTCCCCAGGGAAGCCATCTCGTCCTGGACTCTCCTTTGTTGGGAGATTTTTGATAACTGATTCAATTTCTTCGCTGCTTATGGGTCTGTTCAAATTTTCTATTTCTTCCTGTTTGAGTTTTGGAAGTGGGTGCGTGCTGAGGAATTTGTCCATTTCTTCCGGGTTGTCCGGTTTGTTGGCATATATTTTTTCATAATATTCCCTGATAATTGCTTGTATTTCTGAGGGATTGGTTGTAATCATTCCATTTTCATCCATGATTTTATCTATTTGGGTCATCTCCCTTTTCTTTTTGAGAAGCCTGGCTAGAGGTTTGTCAAGTTTGTTTTTCAAAAAACCAACTCTGGTTTCATTGATCTGCTCTACAGTTTTTTCAAGATTCTATATTGTTTATTTCTGCTCTGATATTTATCATTTCTCTTCTTCTACTGGGTTTGGGGTATCTTTGCTGTTCTTCTTCTAGTTCCTTTCAGTGTGCTGTTAGATTTTGTATTTGGGATTTTTCTTGTTTCTTGAGATAGGCCTGGATTGCAATGTATGTTCCTCTCAGGACTGCCCTTGCTGCATCCCAAAGCATTTGTATTTTTGTATGTTCGTTTTCATTTGTTTCCATATATCTTTTAATTTCTTCTCTAACTGCCTGGTTGACCCATTCATTCTTTAGTAGGGTGTTCTTTAACCTCCATGCTTTTGGAGGTTTTCCAGACTTTTTCCTGTGGTTGATTTCAAGTTTCACAGCATTGTGGTCTGAAAGTGTACATGGTACGACCTCCATTCTTGTATACTTATGAAGGGCTGTTTTGTGATCCAGTATGTGATCTATCTTGGAGAATGTCCATGTGCACTCGAGAAGAAAGTATATTCTGTTGCTTTGGGATGCAGAGTTCTAAATATATCTGTCAAGTCCATCTGATCCAATGGATCATTCAGGGCCCTTGTTTCCTTATTGATCCTGTGTCTAGATGATCTATCCATTGTTGTAAGTGGGGTGTTAAAGTCCCCTGCAATTACCACATTCTTATCGATAAGGTTGCTTATGTTTGTGATTGTTTCATGTATTTGGGGTCTCCCGTATTCGGTGCATAGACATTTTTAATTGTTAGCTCTTCCTGATGGATAGACCCTGTAATTATACAATGCCCTTCTTCATCTTTTGTTACAGCGTTTAATTTAAAGTCTAGTTGTCTGATATAAGAATGGTTACTCCAGCTTTCTTTTGACTTCCAGTTGCATGACAGACAGTTCTCCATCCCCTCACTTTCAATCTGAAGGTGTCCTCAGGTCTAAAATGAGTCTCTTGTAGACAGCAAATAGGTGGGTCTTGTTTTTTTATCCATTCTGCTACCCTGTGTCTTTTGGTTGGAGCATTTAGTCCATTTACATTCAGTGTTATTGTTGAAAGATATGGGTTTAGAGTCATTGTGATGTCTGTAGGTTTCATGCTTGTAGTGATGTCTCTGGTACTTTGTGGTCCTTGCAACATTTCACTCACAGAATCCCCCTTAGGATCTCTGTAGGGCTCATTTAGTGGTGATGAATTCCTTCAGTTTTTGTTTGTTTGGGAAAACCTTAATCTCTCCTTCTATTCTGAATGACACATTTGCTGGATAAAGGATTCTTGGCTTCATATTTTTCCTGTTCTTCACATTGAAGATTTCCTGCCATTCCTTTCTGGCCTGCCAAGTTTCAGTAGATAGGTCTACTACTACCCTTGTGTCTACCTTTGTAGTTATGGCCTGTTTATCCCTAGCTGCTTTCAGAATTCCCTCTTTATCCTTGTATTTTTCCAGTTTCACAATGATATGTTATGCAGAAGATTGATTCAAGTTATGTCTGAAGTGAGTTCTCTGTGCCTCTCGGGTTTCAATGTGTTTTTCCTTCCCCAGTCAGGGAAATTCTCAGCTATGATTTGTTCAAGTACACCTTCAGCTGCTTCCTCTCTCTCTTCTTCTTCTGGAACTCCCATGATACGGGTATTGTTCTGTGTGATTGCATCACTTAGTTTTCTATTTCTTCCCTCATACTCCTGGATGTTTTTATCTTTTTCTCAGCTTCCTCTTTTTCCATAATTTTATCTTCTAATTCATGTATTCTCTTCTCTGCCTCTTCAATCTGTGCTATGGCCGCCTCCATTTTATTTTGCACCTCATTTATAGCATTTTTTAGCTCCTCATGACTATTTCTTCATCCCTTGATCTCTGTAGCAGTAGATTCTCTGCTGTCCTCTATGCTTTTTCTCAAGCCCAGCGATTAATTTTAATTACTATTATTCTAAATTCTTGTTTTGTTATATTGCTTAAATCGTTTTTGATCAATTTGTTAGCTGTTGCTACTTCCTGGAGTTTCTTTTGAAGAGAATTCTTTCGTTTTGTCATTTTTGGTAGTCCTTGCGGTGGCTCCAAACTTCAGGACACTTCCCTTGTGCTGTCTCGAGTAACTTGTGATGGTGGGCGGGGCCCCAGTCAGACCCAATGTCTGCCCCCCAGCCCACCTGTGGGGCCACAGTCAGACTGGTGTGCACCTTATCTTCCCCTCTCCCAGGGGCAGGATTCACTGTGGAGTGGTGTGACCCCTGTCTGCACTGCTTGCACTGTCAGGCTTGTGGTGTTGCTTCAATAGGATCTGGCATATTAGCCCTGGGGGGATCCACAAGGTGCTTAGGGGCGGGAGGGGCAGGCTGAGCTCCCTTTGCCATGGGTGGTCCCCTGCAGGAGGGGCCCTGCAGAACTGGGAGGGAGGCAGACCCATCCACTGGGAGGGAGGAATGGATCCACAATAGCACAGCATTGGGCATTTGTGTGGTGCAAGCAAGTTCTGTGACAGGAACTGGTTCCCTTTGTAATTTTGACTGGGGGATGGGAGAGGGAAATGGTGTTGGCCAGTGCCTTTGTTCCCCCACGGAGCTGAACTCTGTCTTCTGGGCTCAACCATTCTCCCTCCCAATGTCCTCTCGCCCTAGTCACAAGAGCAGAGCTGTTGAGTTTTAACTTTCCAGATGTTAAGTCCTGTTGGCTGTCAGAACTCAGAGTCCGGCCCCTCCGTTTTTGCAAACCAGACTTTGGGGGCTCTGCTTTGCTGGGCGGGCTGCCTCTCCACCTCCCCGGCTCCCTCCTGCCAGTTTGTGTAGCACGCACTGCCTCTTTACCCTTCTTACCTTCTTCCGTGGGCCTCTTGTCTAAGCTTGGCTCTGGAGAGTCCATTCTGCTAGTCTTGCAGCAGTTTTCTGGGTTATTTAGGCAGATGTGGGTGGAATCTAAGTGATCAGCAGGACAAAGTGAGTTCAGCATCCTCCTATGCTGCCATCTTCCCAGGTCTCCGGTGTTATTAAATATAGTCACCATGCTATGCATTACATCCCTATGACTTATTTATTAACTGGAAATTTGTACATTTGGCCCCCTTTTATCCATTTTGCCCACCCCCATGCCATATCAACCCACCAATCTGTTCTCTGTATCTATGAGCTAATTTTGTTTTTTAGATTCCACATGTAAGTGAGATGATGAAGTATTTATTATTCTCCGATGTATTTCACTTAGCATAATGTGGTCAAGGTCCATCCATGTTGTCAAAGACAGTGAAATTTCCTTCTTTTTATGGCTGAATAATATTCCATTGGATATATACAACATTTTCTTTATTCATTCATCTATCAATGAATATTTAGTTTGTACGCATGTCTTGGCAGTTATAAACAGTGCTGTAATGAACATGGAGGTGCTTACATCTTTTCAAATCAATGCTTTTTCTTCCAATAAATTCCCAAAACTGGAATTGCTAAATCATGTGGTAGTTTTATTTTTAATTTTTTGAAAAACCTCCATACTGTTTTCATAGTTGCTGCACCAATCTACAATCCTGCCATTAGTGCAGTGTTTCCTTTCTCCACATCCTCATCAACATTCGTTTTCTCTTGTCTTTTTGATTCTACCCATACTAACAGCTGTGAGGTGATATCTCATTCTACTTTCGATTTGCACTTCCCTAATAATTAGTGATGTTGAACATCTTACCATGTGTCTGTTATCTGTATATTCATTTTGGAAAAATGCCTGCTAAGATCCTCTGCCCATTTTGCGGGGGGAGGGTAGATTTTGCTTTCTTGTGCTATTAAGGTATAGGAGTTCTTTATATATTTTGGGTATTAATCCCTTATCATATATATGGTTTGCAAATGTATTCTCTCATTCAATAGTTTGCCTTTTTATTTTGTTGATACTTTTCTTTGCTGTGAAGTATGTTTACATTAATGGGTTCCTCCCCCCCCCCCCCCCCCCCCCCCCCCCGCTTTTGCTGCTTTGCTTTTGGTGCCAATTCCAAAATACATCACCAACACTGACATCATGGAGCTTATTGCCTATGTTTTCCTCTAGTTTTACAATTTCAGGTCAATTCTTTATTTTGAGTTAATTTTTGTGTATGGTATAAGATAGTGGTCCAGTTTACTTCTCTTGCATGTGGCTATCCAGTTTTTCCAACACCATTTTTTGAAGAGTCTGTCCTTTCCTTGTTTTATGTTCTTGATTCCTCTGTCATAAAGTAATTGACTGTATAGGTGTATGCCTATTTCTGGGCTCTCTGTTCTGTTCCACTAATCTATGTGTCTCTTTTTATGCCAGTACTATACTAGTTATGAAATACAAGTTGGGGAATAGACAGAAATAGAATTGATCAGGACAATGAAGATACAACAAAAGATTTTAAGCAGATCTACTTTTAAAAACATTAATTTGGGGGCTTATGGGTTCAGTCGGTTAAACCTCTGACTCTTGATTTCTGCTGGGCTCATGATCTCATGGTGGGAGAGAGCAAGCCCCTTGTTGGGCTCTGTCTGAACTGACAGTGTGGAGCCTGCTTGGGATGCTCTCTCTCTCTCTCTCTCTCTATCCTTCTCCTTCTTGCATGTTCTCTCTCTCCCTCAAAAAAAAAAAAAATAAAGTTTTTACCAACCTTGGTACATAAGTACTCATTGATGTTTGCTGAATGAGCTATTAAGATGCTAATGAAGTATTATTAGTAACATACACTGTTACTATGTGTATGGTTTTCTGCTGTTTCTCTTTGCATTCCAGACCAAGGAAGTTTGCATCTAGATTTGCAAGAGTAAATACAGACTTGTGTATAGGAATTTACTTCCTTATCTATGCAATTTACAGGATCTATTATGCTAATATTACTCCACGCTGCAATTGGTGATTTCAGTATCATAAAGTCTGAAAATCACTGGGGGACTAATAAAACTTGGTTGACCTGGAGTAACCACTTTCCATTTCACTCAGAAAATTTTACCAAATAGTGACTAAATACTGCTAAACAGGTTTATTCATCAATGTGAAGGGGCATGAGATCACTCAGCAGTTTTGGATTTAAAAGGGCCAATAAGAAAGGTTTACTTGTATTGATAGAATTAGTTCTCCATTACTTTAATTCCTTGCCTCCAAGAAAAAGATAATACATTCCTCATTAATGGAGGTATAGGTTAAATGATAAATACCCAAAACAGTACCTGAGCAAATCAGTATTTTATTTTTACATCACAGTTTACTGTTCTTCCTAACTGGTGGTCAGTGTATTATAAATACTGTCAATCATGATATAATTCCCATCACTACATGTTTCATCTTAAGAGTAAATGACATTACTCAGTTACTTTCATCCAATATTAATTTTCATATTCTTTCACCAGCAAGCACCAAAATTAAAACTCAGCAATCAATGGGATAATTATACATAACAAAGATTCTCAAATTTATCCCCAAATTAAGACATGGGAATAAGATTTTCATATTCCCAAAGGTCTGCATTTTTTTGGCATTCAACAATAGGGTATTACAATTAAACACAAAATCAGTTGATATTTAATACTGTTTAAAACTCTTTAATAATATGGATCATCTCATTTGAAACAAGCTTTGCCCTTTTGAAGGCTCATCCATTACTTTTCCTGTGATTGGTGGTGTTGGTTTCCCAATGTCAGCAGCTGAGGGAGACCCATGCCATCATTCTGCTTCGCTCTGAACTAGTAAACGCTCTGGAGGAAGAACAGATTCCAGTTTCTGCCAGCGCTCTGGAGGCCACAAGATATGTGTAGCATGAGCATGCAGAAGTCCTAGGGAAACCTGAACCCATGAGAGACACAAAGAACATAAGAAAAAAATTACTTAGATGATTAAAAATAGTGAACATTTAGATGGTACTTTTCTAGGTGTAATGTACGGAAGTATTGATAGAATGCCTTTAATCCTCACAAATCATTTTAGGTAGGTATTGCCCCCATTTTGCACATGAGAAAACAAAATTAAGGTTGGTTAAAGAGCTTACCAAAAGTGCTATAGCTACCACGGGGTAGAGGCTGGCTTCTTGGCTGAGCCATCCAACTCCAGAGTCTGCATGCAACCTTAAACACACTCCTCCCTAACCACCTTGCATACACCCAGGAAACATAAATCTGGTTTGCATTCTCAGAATCTCCTATATAATTGCCACTATTTCAGAGGGACTGGACTTTGTGGAAAAGTCAGAGACATGAAAAAATATTTTTCCCACCTACTGGCTGAGCAGCAGAAATTAGATCTTGGAAACTACAGGGAGCAAGATGGAACTAGTGCTCACAGAGGGAGGTGGAAAACCAAGGGAAAGCCAGCAATGGAGGATAGGAAGCAGGAAAAAGAATCAAGTATAAAGATCATGACAGAGGGCAAAGAACCCCCATCAGCAGAGATGTGCCAGGATTAAAGTGGAGGTAACTAGAGGGAAGTCGTCTTGGAGGACTGAAGGCTGAGCCCTTAAAGACAGCTTAGGTTTCCATAGGGACATGAGCTTCAGTGAGCAGAAGAGTGGGGCAAACCTGTCTAAAATGCAGATCCAGGTTCTATTTTCACAGATCACCCTTCAACAAAGCAGAAGCAGGGTCTAGAAATCTGTATCTTTTGTTGTGGATGCTATTTTTGTTATTAGATAATATTTAATAGCATTTAAAAGTTTACAAAATACTTACATCCAGCACATTATCTATTTAGTGCTAGCTGCAAACCAAATACTATGGGCCCACTTTTTATTTTCAAACGTTTTCCTATAACTTGAAGCTCCATAGAGATTAGCATACAAGACTGCTTTCATTGAAGTTCTATTTCCTAGCATCTGCATTCAGGAAAACATGTTGCACAGAAACTCAAAGAACTGGATGTCAAGTGAGAGATTCTAAAAAGGTAACTAGAAACATTTTTTTGAAAAGGAAGAAAAAAAAAAAAACCCTTCACAACAACTTGGAATACAAACAAAATAAGCCCAAAGTCTATGAAGAAGCCCCGAGAGCCCAATAAAGGAATATTACTCTGAAAATCAAACCTGCAGAAAATTTGAAAATGTGGTAGAAAAAAAAAATTCACCCAAATTCACCATTTACATTTTGTTGCATTTGTTCCCTTCTCTTTGTATGTGTACCTGTGTACATATTGTTTTGAACCATTTGAAAGTTGCTGACATTCTGAATTTATTCCTAATTTTCCACATGTATCTCCTCAGAACTAAGACTCTTTACTATATAAACATAATACATTCTATGTAATATATTAATGATACAATATTGCTTACAACAATCAAAATTTTCCAACTGTTCCAATAATGTCTTTTATAGCTATTTTTTAAGTTCTTAATCAAGGGTCCAGAATTACATCATAATTGTCATGATTTTTGTTTGGGCCTGTTGCCTTGTAAAATATCCTACATTTAGAATTGCTCGACTTTTCCCTTCCTGAATAGATTCAAGTTAAATGTTCTTGGCAAGAACACAATGTACTTGATAGTGTATTCTTCCCATTCTGTCATGTCAGAAGGCACAAAATATCTGTTTGTCCTATTGTTGTGACATGAATGAAGTTGGATAATTTGATTAATGTGATATTGACCAGCTTTCTCCACTATAAACAAACTGTTTTCCTTTTGTCATGAATAACTAAGCTGTGGGATGATATTTTGAAATATTTCACTATCTTGCATCAAAATTTTATCCAATCATCTCACTGTCTCTGAAAGAAGCTGGTTTTTCAATCATCTGATAGTTTTAACATCCATGGATGATCCTCCCTGAATCAGTTATTACATTGATGATTACACTAGTGAGTTTCCTAATTTATTATTCCTTTTATATTTAATAGCTTTCATTTTTTCTCTAAAGTGCTTCTCCTTCTAATTCTAAATTCTTTTAGTATCAAATATTTTTAATTTCAAAATATGTTATGAGATTTTGGTTTAATGCTCCAATGTCCTCAGAGCAGTGGGGAGGTTCTTGATCAATGATGGACATATCTCCATCAGTCTCTGAGCACTTCCTTTTTGGTACCACTGAATGCTGTAGGCTTACTCGTACTTGATAGTGGTTCAGCCTGATATTTGACATCTCATTAAAGAGGCTTGGTTTTACCAAGGAATACTATTTAGAAACCAAAACCTGCTACTATAGGTACTTATTGTTCTGAGGGTGTCAACATTCAAAGCCATTTCATAGGATAAACATTAAAAAAATACAAAACCCTAGGGCTTTCCCTCAACTTTCCCCATTCTATATTTCTATCTCCTTTCTTCCAGAGTAAGCACTCAGATTTCCAAAAACTACCAGTTTAGTAAAATCAAGGTTTCTTTGAAATTATTTTAATCCTTAAAATACATCTCATGTTAAGGGTATATTTATTGGAATTTGTCCTTTTTTTCCTCCACAGTGTAGAATTTGTGTGCTTTTGATATCCTTTTGGACTCAGTATTTTTTTTTTGAATATTTAAACATTTGCATGGTTCAGAAGTCAAAATTATTCTTAAAAGGTGAGGTAGGCAGAATGCCTCCCAACACACAGTTACTCTGTAAGGATTACCATATCCTAATGGACTTAAAGTTGCTGATCAGTTGACCTTAAGATAACAAGACTATTCTATAACATGATTATATTTGGGTTCATGGGATAAGAATCCTTAAATGTAGGTAAGCTAGGCAGAAGGGTCAGATTTAGACAGAGATGTTGTACGGCTTGATTTTGAAGATGGAGAAAAGGGCCATGAGCCAAGGAATGCAGGTGGCCTCTAGAAACTAGCAAGGAAACAGATTATCCCCAATAGCTGTCAGAATAAATGTAGCCATGCTGATACCTTGATTTTAGCCCAGTGAGATCCATATTGGATTCATGACCTCCAGAACTGTGAAATAGATTTGTTTTAAGCTACTGTATTTGTGGTAATCTATTGTATTAGCAATGGGAAACTGAAACAAAAAACAATATACACAAATTAAATTCTCATCCACCACTGCACCTCTATAGATTAAGTATTTTCATCAGTTTTTGTTGTTGTTTCTTTTTTGGAAAAAAGAAACATTCTCTTATTTCCCCCTTTTTTCTCATACCAAAGGTAGAACACTACACATTCTCTTTTGTAACATCCTAGAAACCATTTCCTAACATTTCATAGAAAGGGAGCATATGGTTTTTACAACCCTACTCCATCCTCTTAGTGATTCTGATTAACCTCATTGGGAACCTAGGATCTGAATTTTCCACTTAGCATCACACCCAGAAAAAGTGAACTTGACCAATTTTAAAGAATCCCTTGAATATATTCTGAAACATGCTAAGTAACCATTCCAAACATGTTAACTGCCAGGAACCTCGATCTAAATGGTCTGTCATAGTAAAGTTTTTATCTATTTTTGTTCACGTCTGGGCTCAGTGGAGCTATAGGACAGCTGGTCTCCATCCTCTGCACAATAACCCTTTTTAGATTTGATAGCTGCTACTCAGTTGTTCCTCAAGCCTTTATTTGCAGTTCCAAGTTGTTTTAACTTTTTTTCCCTATGGTTGAGTTGCCAGTCTTTTAACTAACTTTGCAGAACCCTTGCCAATATATTTGCTTGCTTTCTTGGTGACTGGATTTTTTTAAATCAACATTCATTTTACTAAAACCTAGAATTCTTTTATTCTAAACATTTATTAGGTATACTACTCACTTTCTGAAAAAAATTTCATCTTTAGAATTATGAATGTGAAAATTCTCATAGATGTAGAATATTAGTATGGTTTAAAAGTATTGGATGGAATGCAATATTTAAGTGTTTCTTTAAGAAAGACTAAGGTACAGAGAATGCCTATATACTCTCTTAGCAGTCTTATCACAGATCTTTATTTTTTTTTATTGATATGCATACAGACATGCAAAGGGTACAGTGAATGAAGGACAGAAAAAATCCAGAAATAAAGCAACTA
Organism: Puma concolor; assembly: GCF_028749965.1. Lineage (NCBI taxonomy): Eukaryota > Metazoa > Chordata > Mammalia > Carnivora > Felidae > Puma > Puma concolor. The sequence goes on along the minus strand of NC_141668.1, from coordinate 40,355,052 downwards.
TTTAAAAATTAAAAGCTATACTTGAAATAAACCAGCTTTCGTTTCCATACATACCATACTAGGCAGGGTCCTCCAGAGAAACAGAACTAATAGGATTTTTGTGTATATAGAGAAATGTTTATTTTACGGATTTAACTCATGCAATTGTGGAGACTTGGTGCTTTGAAAATCTAATGTGGAAAGGCCAGAAGGCAGAAGACTCAGGAAAGAGCTACAGTTTAAGCTCAAAGGCAGTAGTCTCCAGGCAAATCCCTTATTGCTTGGGGGTAGTCAGGCTTTTGTCCTAAGCAGGCCTTCAGCTGATTGAACAAAGCCCACCCACCTATTGGAGAACAATCAGCTTTACTCAAAGTCCTCTAATCTAAATGTAAAACTCATCCCAAAAACACTCTTACAGAAACAACTAAAGAGCTGGGCACCATGGCCCAGCTAAAGTGACACACAAAGTTAACCATCACACCTAACAAATATAATCCTCCTCCCTGTCGCTTACTCAGTGTTACCCTCAGTTCTTACTACACACAGGTCAGTGTTCTGAATGACTCAGTCATTCTGCTGCATTTAATCCTCACAATAACTGTGTGATGCAGGTTCTATGATGGTCTCCATAGTAGAGGAAACCTAGGCACAGCAATAGGTTCTTTTGAGCCAAGACTGAAGTGCATGCCCCCTGGCTCTTGAACCTATCAAGATCTACCATGTAATTTATTTTCCAAATGAGACACTTTGACTGTCAAAGGGAGCCCTTTTAAATTAAGTCAGGATAATAGTAAAATGGGGCTGTCCTGGACAAATCAAGATTGGGTCAACTTAATTATACTGCTTTTGAGTTTTGTTAGGTCCCACATACTTTCCCGAAACACCTAGATTGATCATAATGGAAATGCTTGTTACAAAGTGAATTATTTTTCTCAAAATCATAGGTTGAAACCCTAATCCCCAGCACCTCAGAATATGAGTATTTGGTGATAGTTACCTCTTTAAAGGTTCTAAGTTAAAATGAGGCCATTAAGGTGACCCTAATCCAATTGGGCTGGAATGGTTGTTAGATGAGGACATTAAGACACACAATCAATAGGGTTGCATGTGGGGACACAGCAAAAAGTTGGCCATTTGCAAGACAATGAGAGAAGCCTCCCAACACCAAAACTTTCTGACACTTGCCCTTGGATTTCTTGTCTCCAGAACTGTGAGAAATTTTCTCTTGTTCAAGCCATGCAGTCTATGATATTTGATTATGGCAGCCCAACGCCAATATAGACATGAATAAACAATATTGTGCTCGAAGCTAGTTCCATAACATGTGCCAATAATCACTCAAAATAGGGAAACAGGTTGAAGACAGAAAAAAAGTTTTTTTTTCTGTTATTAAAAAGAGAGATGCTTAAGCATGCAAAGGCATACCTAGTTTTATTAAGCTTTGCAGCAACCCTGTGGTGAGCAGTCTATCAGTGCCATTTTCCAACAGGATTTGCTCATTTGTGTCCATGTCATATTTTGATAATGCGTACATTACTTCATAATTTTTTTATATTTGTTATGGTGATCTGTGATAATTAATGTTACTACTCTAATTGCTTTGGGGCTCTACAAGTTGCGCCTTTTTAAGACAGCAAACAATTGATAAATGTGTGTTGTGACTGCTTCACTGGCTGGCTGTTCCCCCATCACTTTACCTCTCCTCAAACCTCTCTGTTCCCTGAGGCACAACACTATCAAAATTAGGCCAATTAATAACCCCAAATGGCTTCTAAGTGTACAAGTAAAATGAAGAGTCACAGGTCTCTTACTTGGAATCAAAACTATAAATAATTACACTTAGTGAGGAAGCATGTCAAAAGCCAAAATAGGCCAAAGCTAAGCCTCTTGTGCCAAACAGTCAAGTTGTGAATGAAAAAAGAAAGTTCTCCAAAGAAATTAAAAAGCTACTCCAGTGAACACACAAATGATAAATAAATGGTAGCCTTACTGCTGATGTGGAGGAAGTTTTAGTGGTCTGGATAAAAGATCAAACCAGCCACAACATTCTGTTAAACAAACACCTAATCCAGAGTAAGGCCCTAACTCTTCTCAATTCTATGAAGGCAGAGAGGAAAGGAAGCTGCCGAAGATAAGTTTGATCTAGCAGAAATTGGTTTATGAGGTTTAAGGATAGAAGCCATGTCCATAACAAAAAAGAACAAGGTAAAGCAGCAAGTTATCCAGAATATCTAAGATAATTAATGAAGGTGGCTATATTAGTGAACAGATTTTTAACGTAGATTCAATAGCCTTTTATTGGAAGGAGATGCTAACTAGGGTTTTCATAGCTAGAGAGGAGAAGTCAATGTCTGGCCCCAAAGAACAGGCTCTCTCTCTTGTCAGGGGATAATGCAGCTAGTGACTTTAAGTTGAAGCCAATGTTCATTTACTATTCCAAAAATGCTAGAACCTTTAAAGATTATGCTAAATTTATTCTGCCTGTGCTCTATAAATGGAACAACAAAGCCAGGATGACAGCACATCTGTTTACAATGTGGTTCACTGAATATTATAAGCCCTCTATTGAGACCTACTGCTTAAAGAAGAAAGTCCTTTTCAAAATATTGCTGACAATGCACCTGGTCATCAAAAGCTCTGATGGAAATGTACAATGAGATTAATGTTTTCATGCCTGCTAACACAACAACTATTCTGCAGCCCATGCATCAAGGACACGTTTGGACTGTCAAGGCTTATTCTTTAATAAGTCTTATTCTTTAAGACGATAGCTGCCACAAACACTGGTATCACTGATGTATATGAGCAAAGTCAACTGAAAACCTTCTGGGAAGTATTCACCATCCTAGATGTCATTAGGAACACTTAGGATTCATGGAAAGGGGCCAAAATATCAACATTCACAGGAATTTGGAAGAAGTTGATTCTAACCCTCATGGATGACTTTGAGGGGCTGAAGACTTCAGTGGAGAAAGTAGCTACAGATGTAGAGGAAATAGCAAGAAAACTTGAATTTGAAGTGGAACATGAAAAAGTGACTGCATTGTTGCTATCTCATGATAAAACCTTAATGGATGAGGAGGTGCTCATCATTTTATGAGAACAAAACATGGTTTCTTGAAATAGACTGCACTCCTGGTGGAGATTCTGTGAAAACTGTTGAAATGACAACAAAGGACTTAGAATATTACAGAAGCTTAGTTGATAAAGCAGCAGAGGGTTGGAGAGGATTGACTCCAGTTTTGAAAATGCATCAAATAGTATCACATGCTACAGAGAAATTGTTCATGAAAAGCAGATTTATGCAACAACTTTCACTGTTGTCTTATTATAAGAAATTGTCGGGGCGCCTGGGTGGCGCAGTCGGTTAAGCGTCCGACTTCAGCCAGGTCACGATCTCGCGGTCCGTGAGTTCGAGCCCCGCATCAGGCTCTGGGCTGATGGCTCAGAGCCTGGAGCCTGTTTCCAATTCTGTGTCTCCCTCTCTCTCTGCCCCTCCCCCGTTCATGCTCTGTCTCTCTCTGTCCCAAAAATAAATAAACGTTGAAAAAAAAAAAAATTGTCACAGCCATCCCCCCCTCCAGCAACTATCAACACTGAGGCAAGACTGTCTACCCACACACACACACACACACACACACACACACACACAAAGACTTTTTGAAAGTTCAGTGGATTAGTCTTCTTTAGAATATATTTTTTAATTAAGGCATGTAAACTTTTTAGGCAACATTATTACAAATTTAATGGACTACAGTATAGTATAAATATAACCTTTATATGCACTGAAAAACTAAAAAATTCATTTACCACGCCTTGGTGTAGTATTCACTTTATTGTAGTGATCTAGAACAGACCCTATAATACTCCAAGGTATGACTAAAATTTTTTCAATAGGTTTTGTTACTTTGACCAACCAACCTAATATTTTACTGGGACTTAACTCTACCCTATGCTCTTTTGTGTCCCATGTATAGCTATGTCTCCTTTTCAATGGATTCACAACATTTTTAGGCATAAGAAATCCACTTTTACAGTAAATTTTTGAACACAACAGAAACTTATTAAATTATTAGAAATCCTAAGCAGATCATTGTTTTTTTACTTCTGCTTAATGAGAAATTTGCCCATCCACATATATTAATAGTCCTCTTATAATAACTGTTGCCCATAGATTTAGAATCAATGATCTAGAATGATCTATTTTAATTGTGCATCCTACCAGTAAAAAATATTGGAGAACTGACCTCCATATTTACACATTTAAAAATTATACATAATAGTGCTCGCTTCGGCAGCACATATACTAAAATTGGAACGATACAGAGAAGATTAGCATGGCCCCTGCACAAGGATGATAAGCAAATTCGTGAAGCGTTCCATATTTTTGGACCAATGGAATAGAATAGAAACCCCAGAACTAGACCCACAAACGTATGGCCAACTCATCTTTGACAAAGCAGGAAAGAACATCCAATGGAAAAAAGACAGTCTCTTTAACAAATGGTGCTGGGAGAACTGGACAGCAACATGCAGAAGGTTGAAACTAGACCACTTTCTCACACCATTCACAAAAATAAACTCAAAATGGATAAAGGACCTGAATGTGAGACAGGAAACCATCAAAACCTTAGAGGAGAAAGCAGGAAAAGACCTCTCTGACCTCAGCCGTAGCAATCTCTTACTCGACACATCCCCAAAGGCAAGGGAATTAAAAGCAAAAGTGAATTACTGGGACCTTATGAAGATAAAAAGCTTCTGCACAGCAAAGGAAACAACCAACAAAACTAAAAGGCAACCAATGGAATGGGAAAAGATATTTGCAAATGACATATCGGACAAAGGGCTAGTATCCAAAATCTATAAGGAGCTCACCAAACTCCACACCCGAAAAGCAAATAACCCAGTGAAGAAATGGGCAGAAAACATGAATAGACACTTCTCTAAAGAAGACATCCGGATGGCCAACAGGCACATGAAAAGATGTTCAGCGTCGCTCCTTATCAGGGAAATACAAATCAAAACCACACTCAGGTATCACCTCACGCCAGTCAGAGTGGCCAAAATGAACAAATCGGGAGACTATAGATGCTGGAGAGGATGTAGAGAAACGGGAACCCTCTTGCACTGTTGGTGGGAATGCAAATTGGTGCAGCCGCTCTGGAAAGCAGTGTGGAGGTTCCTCAGAAAATTAAAAATAGACCTACCCTATGACCCAGCAATAGCACTGCTAGGAATATATCCAAGGGACACAGGAGTACTGATGCATAGGGGCACTTGTACCCCAATGTTCATAGCAGCACTCTCAACAATAGCCAAATTATGGAAAGAGCCTAAATGTCCATCAACTGACGAATGGATAAAGAAATTGTGGTTTATATACACAATGGAATACTATGTGGCAATGAGAAAGAATGAAATCTGGCCTTTTGTAGCAACGTGGATGGAACTGGAGAGTGTGATGCTAAGTGAAATAAGCCATACAGAGAAAGACAGATACCATATGGTTTCACTCTTATGTGGATACTGAGAAACTTAACAGGAACCCATGGGGGAGGGGAAGGAAAAAAAAAAAAAAAAGAGGTTAGAGTGGGATAGAGCCAAAGCATAAGAGACTGTTAAAAACTGAGAACAAACTGAGGGTTGATGGGGGGTGGGAGGGAGGAGAGGGTGGGTGATGGGTATTGAGGAGGGCACCTTTTGGGATGAGCACTGGGTGTTGTATGGAAACCAATTTGACAATAAATTTCATATATTGAAAAAATAAAAAAAATAAAAATTATATATAATAAAAATTATTACAATTAGTACTAACAGTCCATAAAACCAAATGTTAGTAAAGCTTCAACTCTTGTTTTTTACTTCAGGAGTACTAATTTTTTGTTTTTGTATCCAGGGGATCATTATACACACCCTTGTCTATTCTTGCTCCCCTCTTTAGAGATATCTGCTCTAGGAAACACCAAAAATACCAGCTGAAAATTGATCAGCGCTATCAGTCAACTAGTTTGTTTTGTCCACACAATGCCAAAGAAGCACATGGACTGAATTGCCTAGCTTTGATTGAATTGGCTCCACAGAGAAGTTATGTTGGCATGTCGTAGACACAACCTTCATGAGCCCAGCCTTTTCTTCAGGTACCAAAGGCACAGGTGTGCATTATTTTGGTTCTCTCCACCCACTATTCATAGACCATCAGTCTACAGAGCACTCTTCCAATTCCTGGCTTCAGGATACCCTCTTCTCTTGAAGGAAGAGCTTGAAAGGATAAGATAAGGACAGGCGAAAGCATAAGAGTCCACAGTAGGATTAAAGGGAAACATAGGAGAGGAAGAAGATGATGACTGTTAATGGAAGCAAAGACTTTTTAAAAAAGCCATTCAGAACTAGAGCCAGGGTCAGAAATGGACCAGGATGAAAACTGAGATGAAGCACAAAATTTCATTTGATTAAAATATTTTCTTAAGAAAAAAAAAATACATTTTATATAATCACTACTAGCAAATAAAGTCAGTCTTTGATGAATTTACTTAGCAGTATAGGAGAGAAAAATCTCCACATAAACAAGGCAGCAGTCACATGATATTCATTCTGCATTATTAAATTACCTACAATTCTGAAGGTCAAATCAAACTGAAACACTGGAACTTGGAAGAACACTGTTTAAATGAATTGCCGATTTCCCAGAGCTTAAAGAAGTCAGTCAGCTTTCCACTTTGTCGTCCAACATCCTTTATACCCACATCTTTCCAAACTTACCTACATGATTTCTCAGTATGCAAGTTCTACTCTAAGGGCCTCCATGGTATACCCAACTCCACATATCATGCCCACCTTCCTGCTTCTGATGGCTTCTGTACTCAGTTTGTAATCCTCTTCCTCATATCCCTGGGACCTTCCTATAAAACCCAGTGTAGCCTAACTTTTCCATGGAGCCCTTCCAGCCACCGCAATTCTCAACCATTTGTTCCTTTTTTTAAAATTTTTTTTTTTAACGTTTATTTATTTTTGAGACAGAGAGAGACAGAGCATGAACAGGGGAGGGTCAGAGAGAGGGAGACACAGAATCGGAAACAGGCTCCAGGCTCTGAGCTGTCAGCACAGAGCCCGACGCGGGGCTCGAACTCACGGACCGCGAGATCATGACCTGAGCCGAAGTCGGCTGCTTAACCGACTGAGCCACCCAGGCGCCCCCATTTGTTCCTTTTTAAGGAACTGAGGCCTGGTGATGGTCTACCCAATATCAGGTTCTTAAAAAAGAAAAGAAAGGGACTTTGGGGGAAAATGGCAGAGTAGAAGGAGCCTAAGATCACCTCCTCCTACAGATGCAACTAGATAACACCCGTATCAGTGTAAATTACCCAGGAAAAGACCTGAGGCTGGCATAAAAGACTCTCCACAGCAAAATGTGGAGAAGAGGCCATATCAAAGAGGGTAGGAAGAGCAGGGATATGGTTGGGATCTAAATGGACTTGCAGGGACTGTCACCAGGAGGGAGGGACACCTCAGGCATGGAGGGAGGAAAGAAAGAGACCCTCACAACAGGCATGGGAAACCTCACCCAGAAGATGAATTCCCATAACATTTGGCTTTGAAAACCAGAGGGGTCAAATTTCATGTGTTCTTACAGTAAGTGAGGCTTAACACCCGGAACTTTCAAACTCAGCAGGCTGTGCTCTGGGAGAGCAGGGAAGGCTAGAGGAAACTGAGTCCATGCCTTTAAAGAGCACAACAAAGTGCTCTGCAGAGATACAGCATAGAAAGAGCAGTTTGAAAAATGGCTGGGGTATAAAAGAGGGAAATTTGTTTACTTATCTTAGGGCATGTGCTGGAAGGGGAGGATCCTTGGGAGATTTCTCAGGAAAGAAAAGTGCTGGCAGAAGCCATTTCATTCCCCCACCCCCAGCTTAGACATGCAGCCTATAGAAACCAGGGCCAACACTTACTACCTAGCTTGCTAACAGTGTACCCACACACCTCCATCCTCATGCTTCAACTACTCCACCCCTCCAACCCTTCCTGCCTTGGTTTGGGGCAGCTGTAGGTTCCCTCTTGCAGAATGCAAACTGTAAGAGAAAAGAGCAAGAGAAGAAAGGAAAAGAGAACTACCGCAACAACCGTAAACCAAGTAACAAAATGGGAGTAAGTACATGCCTGTCAATAATTAGTTTGAATGTAAGTGGACTAAACACTCAATTCAAAAGACACAGGTTGATGGAATAGAAAAACAAAACAAAAAATAAGATCCATCTATACAGTGCCTACAGGAAACTCATTTCAGACCTGAAGAAGCATGCAAATTCAGGGGCACCTGTGCGGCTCAGTCATTTGAGCAGCCAACTTTGGCTCAAGTCATGATCTCACACTTGAACAGTTCATGAGTGGAAGCCCCGGCATCGGGGTCTCTGCTGGCACCACAGGCCCGCTTCAGATCCTCTCTCTGCCTCTCCCCACTTGTGTGCATGCTCTGTCTCAAAAATAAACATTTAAAACAAAAAAGAAACACACAAATTCAAAATGAAGGAATGGAAAAGCATTTATCATGCAAATGGAAGTGAAATAAAATGGGAGTAGCAATACTTACATCATACAAAATAGACTTTAAAACAGACTGTAATGAGACAAAGGACACTATATAATCATAAAAGGAGCAATCCAGTAAGAAGTAATAACAATTGTAAATATTTATGCACCCAACATGAAAGAAACAAAATATATAAAGTAGCTAACAACAAACATAAAGCACCTAATAATAGTAATACAATAATAGGGGACTTTAATGCCCCACTTACATCAATGGATAGATCATCCAAAAGGAAAACTAACAAGGGAAGAGTGGCTTTGAATGACATACTCAACCAGATGGATCTAACAGATATATTCAGAATATTCCATCCTGAAAGAGCAGAATAAACATTTTTTTTTCTGGAGACCGTTCCCTGTGCACTTGAATAGATCACATTTTAGGCCACAAAACAAGTGTCAACAAATTTGAAAAGATTAACGTCATATCATGAGTCTTTTCTGACCAAAATGCTATGAAATTAGACATCAAACAAAAGAAAAAATCTATTTAGACTATAGATACAAGAAGGTTAAATAATATGCTACTAAACAATGAATAGGTCAACCAAGAAATCAAAGAGGAAATAAAGAAGTACATGGAGATAGGTGAAAATGAAAACAAGATTCTAAAATCTTTGGATTGCAGCAAAAGCTGTTCTCACAGGGAAGTTTATACCAATTCAGACCTACCTCAAGAAGTAAGAAAAATCTCAGAAAACAACCTTACACCTGAAGGAGCTAGAAAAGAAAAAACTAATCCCAAACCAGCAGAAGTAAGAAAATAATAAAGATGAGAGCATATATTAAAAGAAAATAGAGAAAGGACTCAAACAAAATCACAAATTAAAGAGGAGAAATAACAACCAAAATATGAAAGATTATAAAAGATTATTAAAAATTATATGCCAACAAATTGGACAATCTAAAAGAAATGGATATATTCTTCAAAACATAAACTCCAAAAACTGGAGCAGGAAGAAATAAAAAATTTGAACAGACTGACTACCAGTAATGAAATTAAATCAGTAATCAAAAAACTCCCAGGAAACAAATCCAGGACAAGAGAGCTTCACAGGTGAATTCTACCAAACATTTAAAGAAGAGTTAATACCTATTCTTCTTAAACTATTCCAAATAATAGAAGAGAAAGGAAACCTTCCACATTCATTCTAGGAGGCCAGCTTTCTCCCTTATACCAAAACTAGATAATGATACTACAAGAAAGGACAACTATAGGCCATTATCTATGATGAACATAGATGCAAAAATCCTAAACAAAATACTGACAAACTGAATCCAACATACATTTCAAAAGTCATTCACCACAATCAACTGGGATTTATATCTGGGATACAAGGGTGGTTCAGTATTTGCAAATCAGTCAACATGATACATGTGTCAACAAGAGAAAGGATTAAAAAAATATGATTGTTTTCATAGGTAGAGAAAAGAATTTGACAAAGTACATTGATTCATTATTAAAACCCTCAACAAAGTAGGTATACAGGGAATATATATCTCAATAGATTAAGGGACATATATGAAAAACCCACGGTGAACACCATACTCAGTGGTAAAAAAACTCAGAACTTTTTCCCTAAGATCAGGAATAAGACAAGGTCAACTCCCACCATTTTTATTTATTTAATACAACACTAGAAGTAGTAGCCACAACAATCAGACAAGAAAAAGAAATAGAAGGCATCCAAATGGCCAAAAAAGAAGTAAAACTGTCACTGTTTGCAGATGATATGAAACTAGATACAGGAAACCCAAAAGACTCCACCCAAAAACTACTAGAACTGATAAATGAATTCAGTAAAGAATTCAAAATCAATATACAGAAGTCAGTTACATTCCTTCCTATACACTAATAATGAAGCAGCAGAAAGATAAAACAATCTCCTCTACAATTGTACCAAAAATAATAAAATACCTAGGAATAAGCATAACCAAGGAGATGAAAGACCTGTACTCCGAAAACTGTAAAACACAGAGGAAAGAAATTGAAAACAAAACAAAAAAATGGAAAGATATTCTATGCTCATGGAATGAAAGAATACTGTTAAAATGTCTATAATACCCAAAACAATCTACGGATTTAATACAATTCCTATCAAAATACCAAAATAATTTTTTCAGAACTAGAACTAAAGTCCTTGAATAGCCAAAGCAATCTTTAAAGACACAACCAAAACTGGAGGTATTACAATGCCAGATTTCAAGATACACTACAAGGGTCTAATAAGCAAAACAGTATGATACTGGCACAAAAATAGACACACAGATCAACAGAAGAGAATAGAGAGCCTAGAAATGAACCCATGATTATATGGTCAATTAATCTTTGACAAAGGAGGCAAGAACATGCAATAGGAAAAAGTCCCTTCAACAAATGGTGCTGGGAAAAGTGGACAGCTAAATGCAAATGATTGAAACTTGATCACTTTCTTACACCATAGACAAAAACAGAATCAAAATGGATTAAGGACCTGAATGTGAGACCTGAGACCATAAAAATCCTGAAGAGAGCACAGGCTCTAATTTCTTTGGCATTGGCTGTAGTAACATTTTTCTAGATATATCTTCTGAGTCAAGGGAAACAAAAAACAAACTATTGGGGTTACATTAAATTAAAAGCTTTTGGGGCACCTAGGTGGCTCAGTCAGTTGAGTATCTGACTTCAGCTCAGGTTATGATCTCACGGTTTGTGGGTTCAAGCCCCGCTTGGGCTCTGTGCCGACAGCTCAGAGCCTGGAGCCTACTTTGGATTCTGTGTCTCCTTCCGTCTGCCCTTTCCCCACTTGAGCTCTCTCAAAAACAAACATTTTAAAAATATTTTTTTAAATAAAAGCTTCTGCACAGCAAAGAAAACAATCAACAAAACCAAGACAATCTACTGAATGGGAGAAGATACTTATTAATGGCATAGACCATAAAGGGTTAGTATCCAGAGTATATAAAAAAACTTATACAAGTCAACACCCCCAAAACAAATAGTCCAATTAAAAAATGGGCAGAAGAAATATCCATTTGTCCAGAGAACATAACAGATTGCTAACAGACACATAAACATCACTAATCATCAGGTACATGCAAATTAAAACCACAGTGAGCTATCACCTCACACCTGTCAGAATCAAATCAAAACCACCAGAAACAAGTGTTGGTGAGGATGTGAAGAAAAAATGAATTCTTGTGCATTGTCCATGGAAATGAAAACTAGTGCAGCCACTGTGGAAAACAGCATGGATATTTCTTAAAAGATCAAAAGTAGATCTACCCTATGATCCATGAATTTCATTACTGGGTATTACCCAAAGAGTATAAAAACACTATTTCAAAAAGATATATGCACCCCTATGTTTATTGCAGCATTATTTACAATAGCCAAATTATGGAGGCAGCCCAAGTGTCCATTGATAGATGAATTGATAAAGAAGACATTTATATATATATGGAATATTACTCAGCCATAAAAAAGAATGATATCTTGCCATTTGCAACCACATGGATGAATCTGGAAAGTATAATGCTAAGTGAAATAAGTCAGAGAAAGACAAATATATCATTTCACTCATATATGGAATTTAAGAAACAAAACAAAAAAAGAGGGAAACAAAAAAAAAACAGTCAACTTGAGAATAAACTGATGGTTAACAGAGGGGGGGTTGGGGGGATGGGTGAAATATGTGAAAGGGATTAAGAGTACACTTATAGTGATGAACACTGAGTAATGTATACAACTGTTGAATCACTATATTGTACACCTGAAACTAATGTAATGCTGTCAAGTATATTTGAATTGAAATTCTAAAAAATCTCTAGGCATAGTGTTGGCCATGTAATATATTATACGACTTGGGAAACTTTAGAGTGAAGAAGGCTATTAATAATTATGCTTGGTCAAGAGGCATACATATGTCTCCAGGACACATGGTCATCCCCTTCTTTTGAGACAGGGAACACTTAATGACTATAGTTATATCCGAAATGTTTCAGATAGACATTCTCTTATTCCTTATATTAAACTTGCAGAATAGACATTATTTTTCATTTGCAGAAAAGAATACTTGGGCTTAGAAATAGTAAGCCTTATGCTGAAAGTTATGAGTCTAGTATATGATAGAACCAGGATTTGAAAAAGGTGTGGTTAAAAATTCATGCTGCTCCTCCCTGTAATGTCCTGCTTCTCTTATGATATTATTTAATAATTATGTTTCCATGTCTATAGCAATAGTTGGCCAACTTTTTCTATAATAGCCAGAGGTAACTTGTTTAGGCTTACAGACTATACAGTATTTGTTCCAAGTATTCAACTGTCATTGGTTTGTAGCACAGAGCAGCTACAGGCAATATATGTGACCATAAGATTTGTTATAACAAAATTTTATTTACAAAAATAAAAAACAAAAAAGCACCAAGCTGAATTTCATCCAAAGGCCATAGTTTTCCAGTTCCTAGTCTATAATCTCGACTCTATAATATTTATGACAACAGAGCCTATATCTTACCTTTTCTATATTAGAAATTAGCATAACATCTTGGACAAGATCATGAAATACTTGTCAGCAGTAAATATCTGTTGAATGAGTGAATGTTGAGTAAAGAAAGCTTAAATCTGGAAATGCTATATTTTATTATCTGGACATCAAGGAAATTCCCTAACCTAGCTAAAGAGAGACATCGAAAGTTTTTCAGAAAACAGTAGAAAGTGACAGGAGAGCTTCATAGATGATGTGCCACAACAGACTGCTAGTGCTACCAAAAAACTGGGGTATGGTTCTTTCAGTCTCAAAAAATTATTTTCAAGATACAGTATGTAATTTAAGACACATATATGTAATGCCTAGACTTAAATTTTACAACCTATTTACTGCATTGTAAGAATTTTTTGAATATATTATACAGGCAAAGAAAATTGGTTTGGATTTCCTCTGGTGACCACCATTTACTTCCAAACCAAGTTAATGATATTAGGGAGGAGAGAAACTTATAAATGATTCCCAAACCCCTGGGATGAGTCCCACGGGTTATTTGGGTAATAGACCATCATTCTTGCTATTTGTCCTCCTCCACACATAAAAATTTTCTTGAATACAACATCACCATCAATCTTCTCACTGTGGTATCCAGGTGACACTTCTCCGTGCTGCACTGACAGAGGTTGTCAACTCTTTCTGGATTTGGGTAACACAAAGAAAGATGTTGTCTTAACTGTTATGGAGACCAGGGATGTGAGTGGCACATAAAGAGCAGGTGACTGCAGAGAAACACGGGACTTCACTCACAGCCTCTGCTTTGGTACTGTGCACTCAACACGATGCTGCAAATGGAGAGTGTAGACCAGAGTACCATGCCCTAGTTATCAATCCCAAAGGAATAGGGCACCATGAACCAGTTAATTAATCCCATGGAGGGACTCCAATTGCATGATAGCTTAAATTATCACAATACTAATCACTAGGAGTAGAAGTCCATCACTTCACTGACTGTTTCTTGGTATCAGAGTCACCAAAGAAAACTCAATGCAGTCAGGTACTGGATGTAACAACCCTTTACTCAGAGAAGAAACAGAGTGAGATCAATAGTGGGTGTCCATAGTACTCTGCTTCACAGAAAGGGATGTCCTGACATTGCAGAGATTTGCCTTTTTGACCCCACTCTCTGTAGTCACCATTTTTGTGAATGTCAACACTGGACATCAACAGCAACATTACTAAAGGCATGTCTTTAAAACAACCTAAAAGACAAAGGTGGGGGTGGAGAAGGGCATGGTGTGAAAAGAGCAGAATATAATTCCTTTACCAGATAGCATAGAAGTGACCTTTCTTATAAATACACACAAAAGCAAGTATCATATTCAAAGATAAGCCATTGCAGTTTAAAAAAATGTTATGAAATGGCTATTTTTAAAGACTGAAAGATAGAAATGACACTACCTACTTTATTTTTAAACACGTATTAACAAATACGGATTTGTCAAGGGTCATAAAGAGAATAGTACTGGCCCATCATCCACATACATTTCTAAGATTCTTATCCGTGCCATATTGAATAGGTAAACATAAGCCCTCTAAACAAAACATGTGTATAGACTGCTCCCTTTCTAAAGTAATCACTGACTTGGATCTACTCAAAGACAAATAACAGCAAAGCTTTGGTTGTTTAAGTGAATAAAGAACATGCGGGTCTGCCAAAGAATTGTGCAGAACACAAAAGGAGGCTCTAGAAAAGAGAAGAAATAGGTTAAAGCTGAGGAGAAACAGCAAAGGCACAGAGGCAGTGGTTGCACACTTCCTTCACCCCTTCTTGTAGGGACTCTGGTAGCAATGCCGGTTATGAGAACATGTAACCATCCAGAAAAACCCAGCACTATGCTCTCCCTCCTCCCTGAACTGGCAAGAGTAAGGGTTCTTGTACCCAGGAATACTTCCCTGAGATGAGAAGGCCTTCCTTCCTGAAGATGTAACACTGGACCACAACATCTTATCGCAATTCCAAAAGTCAAAGAGCTCCCCCTAAAATCATGTTTTATTTATTTATTTTTTTTTTGTAACTCTCTGGTAGCAAAACCTGACCTAACAGTTATAAAATTCTAGTCTTTATTTCATGCTGTGTGCCTATTCATAATTTTTAAGTGGCCATTTTAATTGAAAAAAATTTGTTTGAATATAGTTAACACACAGCGTTACACTAGTTTCAGGTATATAACACAGTGATTCAAGTTCTCTCTATATTATGCTATGCTCACAAGTGTAGTTACCATCTGTTACCATACAATGCTACTACAGTATCATTGACTATATTCCCTATGCTGTACCTGTTATTCCCATGACTTATTCATTCCATAACTGGAAACTTGTATCTCCCACTCCCTTTCACCCATTTTACCTACCCCCCACTTGCCTCCCCTCTGGCAACCATCAGTTTGTTCTCTGTCTTTATAGGGATGCTTCTGTTATTTGTTTGTATTCATTTATTTTGTTTTATAGAGTCCACATATGAGTGAATTCCTATGGTATTTCTCATAGGACATATTTCACTTTCTCAGTGTGACATATTTCACTTAGCATAATACCCTATAGGTCCATCCAGTTTTTACAAATGTCAAGATCTCACTCATCCTTTTTATGGCTGCATAAACTTCTACTGTATGTATGTATGTGTGTACACACACACACTACATCCTCTTTACCAATGGACACTTGGGTTGCTTCCTTGTTTTGGCTATTTTAAATAATTCTGCAGTCCAGAAATAAACCCACACTCATATCATCAATTAATCTATGATAAAGCAGTAAAGAATATACAATGGGGATAAAACAAGTCTCTTCAACAAATGATGGGAAAATGGTACAGTTACATGCAAAAGAGTAAAACTGGACCGTTTTCTAGCACCATACACAAAAATAAAGTCAAAAAGGATTAAAGACGTAAATGTGAGACCTGAAACCATAAAAATGCTAGAAGAGAACACAGTAGTAATTTCTTTTTGTTCATGGCCTGTAGCAACATTTTTCTAGGTATGTCTCCTAAGACCAGGGAAAACAAGCAAAAATAAACTGATGGGACTACATCAAAATAAAAGGCTTCTGTACAGTGAAGAAAACCATCAACAAAACTAAAAAGCAACCTATTGATTGGGAGTTGATATTTACACACGATATATCTGATAAGGGCTTAATATCCAAAATATATAAAGAACTTGTACAACTCAAGACACACACAAACAATTTGATTTAAAAATGGGCAGACGACCTGAATACATATTTTTACAAAAAAACATACAGACAGCAAACAGACCCATGAAAAGATGTTCAACATCACGCATCATCAGGGAAAGGCAAATCAAAACCAAAATGAGATATTGCCTTATACCTATCAGAATGACTAAAATCAAAAAGAGAAGAAACAAATGTTGGTGAGAATGTGGAGAAAAAGGAACTCTCATACACTGTTGGTGGCAATGTAAATTGGCATAGTTACTGTGGAAACCAGTATGGAGGTGCCTTAAAAAATTCAAAATAGAGGGGCGCCTGGGTGGCTCAGTCGGTTAAGCATCCGACTTCGGCTCAGATCATGATCTCACGGTCTGTGAATTCGAGCCCCGCGTCGGGCTCTGTGCTGACAGCTCAGAGCCTGGAGCCTGCTTCAGATTCTGTGTCTCCCTCTCTCTTTGACCCTCCCCCATTCATGCTCTGTCTCTCTCTGTCTCAAAAATAAATAAACGTTAAAAAAATAAAATTAAAAATAGGAACACTGTATGATCCCACAATTCCACTCTTGGTATGTACCCAAAGAAAATTAAAACACGAATTCAGAAAGATATATGCACCCCTATGCCTATTACAACTTTACAACAGCCTCTTCGTTTTTGCTGCACAATTAATGTGTTTGATTATAGAAACTTCCCAGACTATGCTGCAAGTATTGTTACATATGGCATAGACATTGTTTATAGACACTGTTTATAGACACTGATACCACCTTTCCAACATCTGAAAAGTCTGAATTCTGAAATACATCTGCCTTTCAAGATCTGAGATACAATACTAATATCTTTAAATATCTCCAAAGGTGAATATTTTCCAAGGAGAATAAAGGTAATCAGAGTTATGGGCTTAGTTCTGAGCAGGACAGGCACCCTGATAGATGCTGGAAATACACACAATAAAGATGATTTCTGTCCCCTAGGATGTCATGATCCGGTGGGAAGGATGGATGTTTCAATAAACCATACCTGACATGGTAGACATACAAAGGAGCCAAGTACCCCAAGCAGAGTACTCTGGCCAACCCTTAGGAAAGCTCCACTGAGTGGGTGCATTTGGACTGATTCTAAAAGATACTAAACTTCCCTCTCCTGAGGGAAGATTTTCACTTAAGACAATCCTTTGTCATATTTTATCTAGAACATTCTCCAAGTCCTCCTTGCCCTCCACTGAACTTCAAATTGAGACAACCCAATATTTTTCAATGAAAAAGTAAAAGCCATATGCCTTACAAAAGATTCAAAACGAGATTCTCTCATTTAAACTCCTCATTCTAGGACAAGTGTTTTCCCTCATTACCAACAATTTTAACTTTAATCATTTCAAAGCAATTTTCCTGTTCAAGCCTTAGCTTTAATCAGAATGCATTTTCAGGTCACTTCATGGCCTCTTCATGATTCTCTCTAGATAACTACAGAATCATGCATAATAATTCTAGTTCCCCCAAGACCGCTTCAGTAAGTAGTTAGTTCAACATTTTATGCAAAAATAGATACAAAACAGGCCTCTAGGGATATGTTCAGCTAATTTTCATGAATTAATTTCCCAAGATTAATGTTTATGCACTACTCTCTTTACCACATAATCAAATCACTGGAGTTGAAGTGGTCTAACTCCTTATTTTGCAGCTTGATTAAGCAGGTGATGAAATACTTGAATATCATTTGGATAGTTAGCAACTCATAGTATCCACAATAATCCACAGGAGATGGATGGCATTACTGATATTTCATTGTTTACTTGTGCACTCTCTAGTAGCTGATGTCCCACCCACATGCTAGTTTTATGTAGGAGATAAAACAGTTCATATAAATACATGAGGGAAGAGGTGTGGAAGTCTTTATTGTTGTTGACATTGTCTTAAACCATATTTGTATCAAGTGGGAAGGCAGCCAAAGGGATAGACTAGTTTGCCATGGGTAAGAGGATTTGGAACAACAAGGTAAACAGATGCCCATTCCCAGGCCTGCTCCTATGGTGGATACAGCCACTTTACCACCATGGTTATCTCTGTTCACTGGGTGGCTAGTATCCATCTCTCCCCATTTCCTACCTCTCTTTTATTCTCTCTTTCAAAGAGAATGTGAGGAGCTTTACAAAATAAACAACCAGGAACAAAAGAAGATAAATAAAAGTGATTGCTATTAGGGGGAAGGCAGTTGCTGTGGAAAGCCCCACTCTTGGTTCTTGGCTATCTGAGAGTCAATGTGAAGAGGAGAACAAGCTAACTCACACAGCTCTTAGAGGACAAGAGGAAAGTTTTTCTCTGATTAAATTTCTGCAAACTTTTCTCACATCAGGTCTGTGACAGGACACTCTAAGTATCATAATGGACAGTGTCACTGCAGTAGCTTCCCCCAGGGACCTTACAGGATGCACCTTATAGGAAACTGGGTGAATGTTATTCTGCAAGGGACTAAGGCAATGCAATCTTGTATGTCATCTCAGGATCTAATTTATTCCAATGATAGGAACTTCTATTATCTAGAAGCCTCGATACATAGCATGCCTTTTAAATAATCTTTTCTAAATATTATGTCCTCAATTGTGTTTTTTTTTTTCTACAGGATCTATTCTGGGCTCAGCCAATTGGATGCCCTCATGTGGAACTCTGAAGTGATGGAGGGAGTGATGCAGAGACACAGAAACATCAGAGTTACTGGCAGAGGGATGAATGCCAGGAAGTATCCAGTGACAGCAACTGCCAAACTCATCACCCTGCTCCTGTGTAAACATAGGGACAGCTTATGTTGAAAACTAGTTTTCATCCCATCCATTCAGTGGACTATTCAATATCCTTCCAATAACATCTTTTCTGCTTAAATGAGGATGAAAAGAAGGAAGTCAGGATGGCTTTGTGATTTTTGTATTTAAGATAACTGGTAAGCTACCATGATAATACTGGTGAAGGAATGTTGATAAGGATATTTGGAATTAAAGTCTAATTCCTAATTCCACAGGTGAGGAAATCAAGGCTCAGAAATATTGCCTACAGGTACCCAGTTAGTTAGGGTGGGATGCAAATCCTAGCCCTGACTCCTAGTTCCAAGCCCTTTTCAACACACCTGTCAGTGAAATGAGGTGTAGAGTCCTGGAAATTGTAAAGGTTGGCAAGGGGCCCTGCATCAGTGCTTCCTAAAACTGCTTTTACCCCAGGGAAAAGTGAGACCTTTCATTTTCTGCAGAGAAAAGCAAACATTGCCCATTAAGGTTTGTACACATCCATGCCACTCTGTGAACTGTTGCTGATACGTAGCAGCAGGACATGTTAGGAGCCACTGGGCTGTAAGGAACACTTGTTGACAGTGACAAGAAAGCTGGTGCTTATTACAGCAATGCAGTTATGTCATTGTGCATAAAAGAGCTTGAAAAATGAAGAAATGTGGCAAGATTCTAAAGTATATTCCTATTACTCAATACAACAGATATATAAAAGCCTACTGTGTACAAAGCATAGGACATGGAATTTAAATCTACCAAGATGGGTGAGCCACAGACTCTGGCCTTGAGGAGTTTATAACTTAAGAGGAAAAGGCAGTTGTCACAAGCTTGATCCATGGTATGTGTCTGGCAGAAGTGGAGGTTGCAGAAGATGAGTGTAATCTGGAAATATAGGCCAGTGAAGGATTAGGAAAGAGACTGTTCAAAAATCGAACAGGGGTGCCACCTCTGACTGCAATCTAACAAAAGAAAAGGCAAGAGCAGAGAGCAAGAGAACAGTCAGGAGATTTTTTACAAGAGGGCTGACAAGAGATATGATCGTGTCAAGAGGAAGAGGAAAGAAAGGCTACTTTGAGAATGAAATTGCAATTTCATAGCACAGTAGACACAGCCCTTCATAAATGTACCTCTGCTTTCTCTCTTGGCACTTAATGTGTACCTGGATCTTTCTTAACACCTCTTTAAAAAGGCCTTCCTCTCTCACATCTCTGTACCTTTGCACATACTACTTTTTCCTACTTTCTGAAAGGATTTCTTCTGCTCGTTACCTACATCAATCTCCTTCATCTAACTTTCATGTCACTTTCTCCAGGATGCGGAAGGCTTCCACTTTTTCCTCCCAGCCTTGGCAACCAGTACTTAGTTAATGGCAACTAATAATTATCATACTGTCCATTGATAATTTATTTTTTTATGTTTCTTTTACTAGGTATGAGCTTTTTGAAGTGGCACTGTCTCGTGTTCTAAATCCATGGCATGAAAACAGAAATAAGCTTAATATATACGGATTATAGAAGTGAAACGAGACACAATGTGGATTCAGATTGGATATGATTTGGCAACTGATTGGACATGGGGGCTGAGAAAAGAAGGGATCGTGGAGCTGACTGCTTTCTCCCCTGCCTGGAAAGATAGTAATTCCTTTAATAGCAGAGGGATCATGGCAGAAGGAGCAGATTTGAGAAACAATGAGTTCACTTTTGTATTATTCAATCTGAGATTGCTATTGAATGTCACAGGGACACATCCTGCGTGCAATTGACAAGTCTCTGTGAGAGTTCAGCCAAGTGTGTGAAGCAGAACATAGAGATCTAGGAATCATCATCAGGCTGTACTTGTGGGAATTAAAGTGCTCTCCTAGAGAAGAATGAGAAAGTAAAAGTGCTCAGGACAGACACCTGAGGGAATGCAGCAATTCAAAGATAATGCTAGAAGGCTATCAGCTGATATGTAAAAATAAACTTCCTTGAGCAGTAACACATGTACCCCTAGACCAGAGCTTGTGAGATTTCGGTGCAGTTAGAGTCCTATGCTCAGCTGTAAAAAGGTGAGCATTGCTATTAGGCATGAGAGAACAGAGCAAAGCTTAGGAGAGGAAATAGTTGTAAATCACCTTTAAAACTGCAGCTCTTAGTTCTCCTTCCTGAGCCTAGAGAACCTATAGAGATACAGACAAAACCTATTACAATTTCTATATTCCAAATTGATATTTGCTCAATTAAGTAATTCTAAATTGTATCTTTTTTCTTTACATTTATGCATCTATGCCTGGGAAAAGGTTGATAACTTCAACAGCCTAAGGAAAATTTAACAGAGACAAATTATTTTTTTCCAGTGCAAAGTTACAAATTATCTAGAGATTATCCACTGCTATGGATTATACATGACTTGACTCCACTGACTCAGATAATTGAACGCTGATGCTAATTAGCAAAATTTTTTTATAAAACAATTTTGATAGTGCAGTAAGCTGATATTTACTACTAAAACTCCTGATGCTTTATAAATCCATGGATAATATTAAATTGTCAGGACCTCAACCTGAAGAGTGAGGAGGGCTTAGGCCTTATGGTCACACTGCTGGGTAGAACACTTATTGCCCTATGGAGAGGAAGAGAGGCTTGGCTAATGATGAATGTTCAACAGATTTGGCACTCTTGTCCTCATGCATGCCATGTGCCACCCTCCCACTGTTAGGAAACTGTCATCAGTCATTTCCTCTAACAAACTGGAGAGGAATAAGGTATGCACAAAGCACCAGAAGTAGATATTGCCCTTGGATGAAATCTCTTCATGAAAATTCCTGGCCATATTTAGCCCACTGCATCTAGTACTAACTGACATTGGAAACTATGGTTCCAATTAGCTTTCCGTTTCCTTTAAGTGTTTTTCTTTTCCTGTTGGCTTTTCTGTGTCTTCCGTAACCTGAAAAGACAACTGCTTCATTACTTCAAAGAAATTTTAACTCAAGGGGGTGGGGGTGGGGGACTGATCAACCCAAACTTATTCTTTAGTCTGAGACTCACAAGAGATGGTCTCTAATCATCAATAACACTGATAATTCAGCATCACACTGCCCCTGTTCCTGGAATATCATGATGTACATATGGTCCAAGGAAGAAGAGTGGGGAGCCATCAGGAAGCAGCGTGTAGAGAGCAGAAGCTTTGGGGTCAGAAAACCATATAGGGATTTAGACTCAGAAAAATTAATAGCTATATCATCTCTGGTAAGTTGACTTCTTTCAGTCTTTTCTCACTGTCGAAATGGGAACAAGAGTATCAGCTCTGCAAGGTTGCCATGAGAATTAAGGGGTGTAAAGTCTGCACTAATATAGCACAGAGCCCTGCTGCACATTAACTGCTATGATAGCCCCATAGTAAGTCAGGTACAGATGATGCCTGAGGTGTAATACATTAATAACAGGAGTTAAGAAAATGAGGTATTGAAAATAGCTACGATACATTATATCCCATTGTTAACTGTTAATGGTGTCCAATTAGGAGTAATGCCTTTGAGAAAAAAATCTGTTCAGTTAGCTTGTGATACTGATTTATAAGCATAGAAATGATTGTAAGAAGTCTTGTCCTAATAAATTTTCTGCCTAGGAATTCTATCTCCAACAGCAATAAAACATGGCTGTTGTTACGTTTCATTTTTGATGCAGAGCTGAACTTTGAAGGGGTTTTTCTATGTACCAAGATGAGCTCAATAAAAACGAAATCCTTTGGATTAAGGTAACATCCCTAAGAGACCTCTGCCTCTGGTAAAGGCATTTGCAGTAATGAACAACAACAAAAAGAATGGAGGACTCTGTGTTGTTTTAAATTACATATCTGACAGATCACAAAGAAATTGCTTTTAGGTAAATGAGCATTATTTTCTTGACTTTCTCCCAGCTCCACAATACCAGTTAAAAGGTCCATTGGAAGTATGAATTTTCTTAGCAAACTAAAGCATTATAAATGGTTCCAGTTCCTGACCACTGACTCATTCCTTAAACCCTGATGGCATCTGTTTTCACTGTTCAACAGAATTGTGTTTTTAAAGATCACTAAAATTTCCAGGGAAGGTCTTCAGTCTCCATCTTCCCCTGCAATATTCAACCCTGCTGACCACCCTCTGCTAGAATGGCACCCTAATGACTACGTTACTTCTCTTCTTAGTGCTCCGAAGAAACTGTAAAGTTCTGCTCACTCATCATCGCCCATCTGTTTCCTGAATGTAGGTATTCCCTCAGATTTTTTTAATCCTCTCTTTATATGCTTTCCCTTGGTGAATTCATCCACTGCCATTTCTTCAACTCACACTCTGCCCAAAATCCCTCAAATCTCTATTTATAGCTTGACCATTTACCTCCAGATCTGATTCTCAGTGGTCTGCTACACATCCTCAGGCAGGTATCCTCCTTATCACACAAAGATGAAGTATGCAACATCCAGCTTTTCATCTATTGTCCCAAATGAGGATCTTACCCTGGCTTCTCAATTGGGGGGTCTCCCTCGTGCCCAGCTTTAACTGCAACCTTCAGCCCATAGTTGGAGTTCTGTCTGTGCTTCACCATCTTCTTATCAAATTTGTTGCCAGGTTCTTCTTTGTTTGAATACCTATGTTGATTTCCATTCACACTGCCATCATCAAGGGACAGGTTAAGATTTCTTCTTCCCTGGATGAACTCAGTAACCTTTATGCCAAATTCCCTAATTCCAACCTTGTTTTGCCTCAACTGCTATACTCACTGGTACCAGATTATTTTTCTAAAGCTTGGCTTCAATCAGGTCATTCTCTTAAATAACACATTTTAATAGTTCTCACTTCCTACTAAAATAAAAGATATGCAGCCTGGTATTCAAGATCCATCACAATATTATGCCCACTACCGATCTTTCTATTCTTTTTGCTCATGATTCTTTTACCATGTACACTATACAAGTTCCATACAAGTTCTCCAAGTGATTTGAATGCCCACCAAAGCCTGAGCACTACTGCTCTAAGCTACAATGAAACTGAAATGACCATAATTATTGTTTGGTTACTCTGTATTTATGTCTCTACTCCTGCTGTTCCTTTAAGTATTCATCATCATCTCTGTATCCCCATTCTACCCATCCCTTGACATCCAGTGACATTTTCCATAAGCCTTAATAAAATTACTCCCTTCCATTCCCAAATCTACATGTTTCTCATTGCTTTATTTATAATTATATATTATGCCCCATCTGCTCCAGATTACTATAAAGTCCTCCAAGGCAGAATCATGTCTAATTTATCTTTTATTCTTTAAAGAACTCAATGTAACATTTTATCCAAATAGTAGAATGTCAAAAAATGGCATTCCCTTAGATAAGACTAGTTAAGAAGGAGCTACCAGGTGTGTATGGCTGACAAAGGAACCTGTTATTAATTTTTGGCATATATTTCATAATATTATTTAAAATTTAGGTATTTTTAAGATTTTGCACTTTTTGATGTATTCAATGCATATATACATAAATAGTTCTACTTATTTATTTATATAAACAACCAACTTGTGGCACACTGTATTTTTCAAAGATGACCACAAAAATACCTCCCAATTCAAATGCTCTTCTGCAATGTAATCTTTCCACCCCTCTGCTCCTTCAAGAAGTAGAGTCTATTTCTTCATCTGCTTGAATCTGGTTGGGGTGGGTACCTGTGAATGCTTTAATTAATTCTGGGCATAGGACTCAAGTGGCCTGGAAGCTTTTTTTTCTCACCTCTTGGAAACCAACCATCATGTCACAAGTGTAACTCTGTGAGATCACCATGCCATGAGAAGCCCAAGCCACACTGAGACACCTGGATCATGAAATGCCATTTGGAAAGAGAAAGAAAGGCCAAAGGACACTGCAGCTCTGTTGGAATTGGATCATCCAGCACTGGCTGTTCCACTGGATACCAAATGAGTCAGATACAAACCATCCAGCTGAGTCCTTCCCAATTTCCTAATACATACAATTGTGAGCAAAATAAAATGGCTGTTTTATATTACTAAATTTTAGTGTGTAATGTTAAACAGCAATTTATAATAGAAACTACTCATTGCCACTTACGAAATGTACAGCTGTGGTCACAGAAGAACAAAATGAAAATGGTATGCTTACAAAGAAGACAGTTATTTTACAAAGAAAACTGGTATGTTTGCCATCTAAGTGCTGCAGAATAAAACCTAATACTGACCAATTTACTAACTTTAATTCTGTCCTTAGCAAAAAGTCAATCAATAAAAAAATATTAAAGATATTTAGTCATATTTTTCAAAGTCAAGCCTCCATTACAGAAGTTACAGTAAAGGGTAAATTACACAGTAACCCGAAGACTATTTGAGACACACAGGTTATAAGTAAATGATAGGGAAAGTTTGCAAAAATATATTCTGGTATGTCTGTTATTAGTTTATATAAATTATGATGTATCCTAATATTGAAATTCTACATAGCCATTAAAAATAATGATATAACTACAATCATAATAAAAATGTACACAATACATTAAATGAAAGGAGCCAATTATAAAACTGGATGAACAGTACAATCTCATTTTGGGTTATTAAAGACAAGATAGTTATTGGTCCTCTCCTCTCACCCTCCACCCCTACACCGCACCCCCCCCCCTCCCACCACAGTGTTTTTTCCTACAGGACACAAAGTCTGAAAGGATGCACATCAATATGTCATTATCCTTAGTGGTGGCATTATAGGTCATCTCTAAGTGCTTTTAAGGCAGTGGTTCTCAAAGTATGCTCCCCAACTAACAGAATCAGCAACACTTGGGAACTTGTTAGAAATGCAAATTTATAGGCTGGACCTTGGGCTTCCTAATCAGAAACTATGGTGTAGGGTTCAGCATTCTGTCTCCACAGCACTACCAGACAACTGGGATACAAGCTAAAGCTTGAGAACTACAGTCTTACTGTATTTTCTGATTTTTAAATAAGTGAATATGTTTCCTGCATGGCCTAATTTTTAAAAAGTGAGCTTTCTGGACTTCAGTGGAAGATGGCAGAATAGGAGAATCCCAAGCTCACCACATCCCTCTGATACACACAGATAACACCTACATCAGTGTAGATAATCCAGAAAACAACCCAGAGACTGGCAGAACAGACTTTCCACAGCTAAATTCAGAGAAGCCACATTGCAGAGGGTAGGTAGGGCTGAGATGCAGCATAACAAACAGCCACTATGAGATACACCATAGAAATATCAGTTTGAAAAATGCGTGGAGTATACAGGAGGGAGATTTGTTTACTATTCTCAGAGCATGTGCTAGAGGTACAGGGATCTTTGGGAGATTTCTCCAAGAACAAAAGAGTTCATGGGCACCATTTCCATCTCCTGAGCCCCAGCCTAGAAACACTAACACCTGTAGGAACCACCACAGCACAAGCAATTTCCAGATGGCATGTTAACAGTGTGCCCTGTGACTGCAGTCTCTTGTAGGACTACCCCTTCCAACATGCCTTGGACGAGTTTCCATCCAAAGCAGCACAATCCTGGTGGCAGTGTGCAAGCAGCATGGACAGTGGTCAGCACCATCTCAAAGACACTCCTACCCCAGGGAGAGGGAAAAAAACCACATATACCAGTTCAACTCTGGCATCAGCTGTGGATTGGGGGCAGACATCTGGTCTGATTGCAGGCCCCAAACATCAACAAAAGCTTCTCAGGGACAACACAGGGAGAGTATTCTGTAGTTTGGAGGTAATGCAACTCTGGGAAACTGCTGGTTTGATTCAATTCAAGCCCAAGGAAGCCCCAGAATGGCCCACTAACAACAAGAGACCCACAACAAGCAAATAGAGCTATTGCAGATAACTGGACTGAAGGCAAATGTAGAGCAGCCACATAAGTAGGATGTACACAACACAACAGGAGACCTCCCTGAAGAGCCAGATTCTGCTTAACAGCGGATACTGCATGCAGGGCACTACAGGACATCTTCATAATGCCCTTACTTTCAAGAGAAGGAGACTTTCCTAATACACAGAAACAGACACAGGGAGTTAGACAAAATGAGGATACAGAGGAATACATACCAAATGAAAGAATAGGACAAAATTTCAGTAAAAGAGCTAAATGAAATAGAGATAAGATTCGATATCAAGCATATTACTTTAGTAATGGTCATAAAGATACTCACTGGACTTGAGGAAAGAGTGTAGGACCTCAATGAAACCCTTAATAAAGACGTAGAAAACAGAATAAAGAGGAGTAAAGAATGAGCTCAAACTTAATTGACCATCAACATAATATACACTGTATGCAAAAAATGTTACATATAATGCCTAAGGTAACCAAAAGTAAAAAAAACAAAACAAAACAAAACAGTAATAGACATACAAAAAACAAGCAGAAAGGAATCTAATTATATCACTCAAAAAAGCTAACAAACCATGAAAGAGAACAAGGGAAGAAAGGATAAGAACTATAAAAACAGCCACAAAACCAGTAACAAAATGACAGTAAGATGGAGAAACATTTATCATGTAAATGGATGTGAAAAGAAAGAGCAGAAATATTCAAATCACATAAAATAGGCTATAAAACAAAGACTGTAACAATAGATATAGAAGGACACTATATAATAATAAAAGGGACAATCCCACAAGAAGTTATTAGAATCATAAATATTCACGCAATCAGTATGGGAGTATCCTAATGTATAAAACAGTTAATAACATATATAAAAGGAAATAATTGGCAGTGATACAATAAAGTAGGGGACACTAACACCCCACTTACATCAATGGAGAGATCACCTGAACAGAAAATCAACAAGGAAACAGTGACTTTGATGACACACTGGACCAGATGGATTTAACAGATATATTTACAACATTCCATCCTAAAACAACAGATTACACATTCTTTTCAACTGCACCTGGAACATTCTCCAGAATAGACCACATATTAGGACACAAAACAAGTCTCAACAAATTGAAAAAGATCGAAGTCATACCATGTATCTTTTTGGATTACAACACTATGAAACTAGACATCAACCACAAGAAAAAATCTGGAAAAAGCACAAATACATGGAGGTTAAATAACATGCTAGTAAACAGTAAGTGGGTCAACCAAGAAGTCAAAGAAGAAATAAAAAATTACATGGAAAAAAATGAAAATGAAACACAATTGTACAAAATCTCTGGCATGCAGCAAAGAGATAAAATTATAGCAATACAGGTTTACCTCAAGAAGGAAGAAAAATCTCACAACCTAACCTGACACCTAAAGAAAAAGAAGAGCAAACAAAACTCCAAACCAGCATGATAAAGGAAATAATAAAGATGAGACTAGGAATACATTATATAGAAAAACAATAGAACAGATCAAAGAAACCAGGAACAATTTCTTTGAAAAGATCAAAAGAATTGAGAAACATTTAGCTAGACTCATTAAAAAAAGAAAAAAAAAAAAAAAGGAGAGCAAGGACTCAAAATCACAAATGAAAGAAATAACATCTGACACCACAGAAATACAAACAATTGTAATATGAAAAATTTTATGCCAAAAAAACTGGGCAATGAAAAGAAATGGATAAATTGCTAGAAACATATAACCTTCCTGCTTCCAAAAGTGAAGCAGGAATAGAAAACTTGAATAGACCAACTATCAGCAGTGCAATTTAATCAGTAATCAAAAAACTCCCAGCAAACAAAATCCAGGACCAGCTGGCTTCACAGGTGAATTCTACCAAACATTTAAATAGTTAAAATTTATTCTTCTAAAATTTTTCCAGAAAATAGAAGAGGAAGGAAGCCTTCTAGTTTCATTTTATGAGGCCAGAATTACTATGATACCAAACCAGATAAATAAAGATTCCACAAAAAAAGAGAATCTTAAGCAGGCTCTATGCCCATGCTCCATGATTCCACAACCCTGGGATCATGACCTGAGCTGAAATCAAGAGTCAGATGCTCAACCAACTGAGCCATCCAGGCACCCATAAACTGATTTTTAGATTACAGGGTAAGAGCCTAGGGTCTGTTTCTCATGGGAGCCCTTTTTATTATCATTGTTCAGAGTCTCAAGTCAAAACAGACTAGTTAGTTGTTTCCTTACACCTTGGGTAATTTTTCTGGTTGGCCTTTGATTGAGGGGTCAGACCTTTCAGAGTCCAGGTCTGATGGGGGTCTTTGTCTCAGGTCTCACTTACCCTTTCACACCATGCCACATCTCCCACCCTATGATGCTAGGACCTGATCATCTTTCAAACTGTGACAGCTTCACATCTTGAGTTTCCCTCTCATGGTTTTGTGTCTTCTCTTTCTTTTCTCTACAAAATTTCCCCCTCAAAGTCAAAGTTAGCATTTTTAAAATGCTTAGGGCAGGGGGAAATTTCTTTTTTTTTTTTTTTTTTTAATTTTTTTTTTCAACGTTTATTTTTTTTTTGGGACAGAGAGAGACAGAGCATGAACGGGGGAGGGGCAGAGAGAGAGGGAGACACAGAATCGGAAACAGGCTCCAGGCTCTGAGCCATCAGCCCAGAGCCTGACGCGGGTCTCGAACTCACGGACCGCGAGATCGTGACCTGGCTGAAGTCGGACGCTTAACCGACTGCACCACCCAGGCGCCCCTCCATGTTTTCTTTAATGTTATATTGCTCTTGCAATTTATTTTTTAAAATTCAGTTATTAAAAATGGGCTTAGTATAGTATCTCAATTTCAAATCTATGGATTGTTAATTAGAATAGTTGCATTTGATTTTAGGAGCTGAAGTCTTATTAAAGTAAATAATAAGATGATTATTTAAGATTTTGTTTTATTTTATTTTTGGTAGACTATTGCTAAGGGTATAAATAGCTCTTTATAGGAAGAGTTACAACTCAGAGCAATTTGAACCAGTGTGAAAACAGAAGCAGAAAATTATCACTTATTCCTATGAAAGGCAAGAGATTGCATCAGATATGTTCAATACAACTTATGTGATCTCTTTGTTAGTTGCTAGCAATATGAGAATTCATTAGTTTAGCAATATGGCAGAGAGTAACTAGCACTCTTTTTAAGAAGTAGGACAGAGTAGGCTTGAACACTAGATCTGCCTGTTACTAGCTGTGTGAACTTAGATAAAACTTAACCTAATATTAAAATATCTTCTTTTAGAGTTGTGACAATTAGAAGACAGATATTGCTTAGTAACCATTAGTTACTTTTATTGATTTTGTTATTAATAGCAGATTGGGACCTAGAATAGGGCTAAGAGCAGCATTTCTCAAAATGCAGTCCCTTCACATCAGCATAAGAATCTCCCAGGGTGCTTATTTCAATCTCCATTTTAAACAACCTACTGATGATGCTTCTTCACTTTTGAGCTTGAGATTAACTGGTTAAGTGTGTAAAAATAAAAAAAAAATTATGAGAAAATATAGGTCACATCAAAAAGAATTGAAGTTCGGGGCGCCTGGGTGGCGCAGTCGGTTAAGCGTCCGACTTCAGCCAGGTCACGATCTTGCGGTCGGTGAGTTCGAGCCCCGCGTCAGGCTCTGGGCTGATGGCTCGGAGCCTGGAGCCTGTTTCTGATTCTGTGTCTCCCTCTCTCTCTGCCCCTCCCCCGTTCATGCTCTGTCTCTCTCTGTCCCAAAAATAAATAAAAAACGTTGAAAAAAAAAATTTAAAAAACAAAAAGAATTGAAGTTCATTTGAGACAAAGAGGAATGAAAAACAGACACCCTATATAAACTATAGGATATATACCAAATTGTCTACTTCTCAAAAGGACAGTTTTGTGGGCTTTAATGTTGAATGATATCCCAGCTCTAAAAAGACACAACAGAAGAAAATCACATCTTTCCAACCACTCTAGTTTGAGACACCATCATCTTTTACCAGCGCTATTGCATTAGCCCCAATTGGTTTCAAATGTCACCTTCTTAGAAAAGCCTTCTATGGCCTCCATATTTAAAAAAGCATCATCTGGTTTCTTGTTCTCTGTTTTGCTAAACCTGTGCTGCTTTTCTCCATATTACTTATCAATTATCACATATATTCATATGCAAATATTACATATTATAAAATTAATTTCTTCTATATCTATATCCACATGCCAGGCTGTAAAATCATAAAACATGGACTTTGCTTTGTTAACTGTTGTATCCCTAGTGCCTAGAAGACTGCCTAGAACACATGGAGACCTGTCAAGTATTAACTGAATAAATAAATGAAAGGGCTTAAAGAAGGCCTTTATTCCTTGTGGTTTATTAGAGCAGATAGAGGATTCCTGGAGAGAAAAGGAAAATAATCCTGAGAGTGACCAGAGAAGAAGATGCCTCGTGCATGTCGCACAAATCAAACCAATGTCATGAATTTGATGTGGGAAAGAATATCACAGCATAGGAGAAAAAAAAAGGAAGAATTTCTGAGCCTCTGGAACTCTTTGGGAGAAATCACTTTCTTTTCATAGAAGATCTAGTCCTTCTGGAATAATAGCAGTAGCAGAGACGCAGGAGAAGCTATAGAGACCCTAGCAAGTAGGAGGTCACGTGCTGGTGATGGATGCTTCTCTTCTGGGTGGACCATTATCTCAATCAGGTGCTAGGTTTCCTACCTGGGATAAGTGTCCCTAATAGAGGAGAATACTGATGCCACAATTTCTGCTGACTGACCCTGGAAGAAAGACACACTGGTAAAAATATAAAACTATTTCCCTACAGACCTGTGAAACTCAGGAATACACAAGGGTTTCTTACTTTTTTCCAGTTAAAGTTCTTGCCTTTGAAAAAAGAAAAGATCACATACCAATGAATAGCTAGCTAAAAAAAGAGGAATAGACTAGAATTTGTTTTTCTGGATGATGACTAATTTTAAAATAATTGATTCCTGGCAAGGACAGAGCACAATCTCAAGGAGACCAGGAAGAAAGTATTAGGTAGCCTCACCCACTGGATGAAGATGTTGTAAAAGCAGATAAAATGAAATATAGGAGAACAACAGATGTGATGCAGAAGAAAGAACCATAGTGGAAGATAGAGTTCAGCAAGTCCCCAGGAAAATTAAGGGAAAGGGAAATTAAGTCTACTATTTAGATTCTCAGCTGTCTGTGAATCAGAGCATACGTTCTGACACAAAAGAGTAAATATGATCTCTTGGATATTATTAAGGCTTTGCAAGAAGGTACTCAGGATTGAAAACAGACTGATTGGTGGTTCCTCAAAAAGCCAAAGATAGGATTACCTTGTGATCCAGCTATCATACTCCTAGGTATTTATCCTAAAGAATTGAAAATAGGTATGCATTTGAACAAAGACTTGTTCAGGAATGCTCATTAGAAGCACTATTTACAATAGCCAAAAATGGAAGCAACCTCAAATCCATCAATGGATGAACAAATAACCGAAATGTGATATATGCATATAATTGAATATTATTCAGATATAAAAAAGGAATGAAGTACTGATACATGAATATGGATGAACCTTAAAAGAGAAGCCAAAAAGCACTGTTCTAAGTGAAAAAAAGTCAGACACAAAAAAGTTATATATTGTTTGCTTTCATTTCTATGAAATATCCAGAATACGTAAATCTAGAAAGACAGAAAGCAGATTTGTCAGTGCCAGGCGCTAGAGGGAGGGAAAAATGGGGAGCAAGTGCTTAAATGAGTATAGGGTTTCCTTCTGGGATGATGAGAATGTTTTGGAACTAGATAGAGACACAGCACTATAAATGTACAAAATGCCACAGAATTGTTCACTTTAAAGTAAAGGCATGTGAATTTCCTCTCAATAAATAAAAGAATACATACAGTGTCAAAGGTTAAAAAAATTCTTAAAATTTTTAAAGGACAGGGAGGGGAAGGGTGGAGAGAGCAGCAATATGTGATAGAAAAAGATATGCTTACAGGAAAGCCTAAACCTCAGAGTAGCAGCATGATGTAGTGTACTTCACAAGGCCAACCGTGTGGAGAAACATTGAAGGAACAGAATTATGAAAGGAAGACACAGACAACCTAGTCAGACAGACCATTAAGATCAATGCTTCCCAATAAAGGAAGCAAAACATAAACAAGATGTATGATGTCTTGCATAAAGGACACATACTGTGGACACTTTAAAGGTTAATAAGGGGAGGTCATTGTCTCCAAAAGCTAACACTAATATGGCTGTGACTTTCTGAAGGCCTTGTGCCATGATGAAGGTGAATTATAGGTGTCAGGATCATTTGGAGAAAGAAGAACTTGTTTTTCAAAATTGGGAAGAGCAATAACTTCATCAACATTTGCACTGTCCTTTATTGAATGATCAAAGATGAGGGTGGGGGAAAGATGGGTGAACAAGCACGTGGAAACAAGAGAGGCTCTATAAGTAACAAGACTGGCAAGGAAAGCTGTGTCCCAACTAGTGCCTGAGTGTCAGGCTAAGCAGTTTGGATCTTATTCATTAGTTAATGAGGAGCCATGCAGATTGCTAAGTAGCGAATGACATAAACTGTGCTTTGGGAAAATTAATCTGGCAGGCATGTGTAGGGTTGATAAGAGGGTACGGGAGCAGTAAGAAATTGACTCTAATTGTCAGGTAAGAGAATATTACACCTGCATTGAGATAATGGCCATGGGATGAGAGAAAAGGGACAGATAAAACATCTATTAGAAAGGTGATTGAAGTAGAGGACAAAGGGGCTACTTCAAGAATTTGATATTGGAAGACTGGGAGGGTGACTGGGTCAATAGCTAAAAGAGGTAGTAGCATAGGTAATTAGACAGAAAGTGGAAATGGCACTGACATGAGTTCCATTTTACATGTATTACATTTGAAATACTGGAGAAACATGCAAGGGAAGATGCCTAATGGCAATAGAGCTTGAGGGAGATCAGAAGACCAGTAGACATCGAAAAAGGTTTACGGGTTGAAATTTGATTGAAGTTTGTTATGCAGATAGTCAGTGAGCTCTTGGGGAAATGAAATCAGCCAGAAGCAAGTACAAGTTTGCTGCCAGCTAGTTATGCCAAATCAACTTCAATTTCTTTGTGACAAGGTTTCTAGATTATAAATCAGACAAGTGTTCTAGACATAGTATATCTTGATTTTAGCTAAATATTTCACAAGTATTTTGTGATTATGGCCAAAATGGAAACATGTCAGGGGCAACAACAAATAGAGATGGAATCATAATGGACTGAGTAATAATACCTGAAGTACACTGATTATGGCATCAGTACCAACTTAATCAGGGAGCCTAAAAAATATTAACTTTATACTAAAATGCTATTACTTTAAAGAAACGGTATATTTATCTCATTGGATGCTTGAAAGGAAACTCCAAGAGAATTTTAACAAAATGTTTTGTTGGTTTAAAGTACAAAATTATCTCACAAGAATAAGATGGACTTCTTTGTAGTATTTGGAAGGAAACTGCTAAACAAAGCAGGTTGTCTTTGTACAGTGTTTTCACATAAATTTTCTATTTAATACACCATGGCTATTTGTACATGTCATTATATGTTAACCTCTGTTAAAATACTCATTATAAAAAGTGCCTTTCAATATTTTAAGTCATTAGCTATTTCCATTTGAAGAATTTGTTGTTCAGATTCCATGAGAAGGCAGTAGGACCTGGCAATTAAACACAAGGGAAGATGCAGAAATGAAGTTCCTATCTGAACTCTCCACAGTAGAGTCACTGGCTCTATGTACTGGCAGGAAAAGTCAATTTATAATTGCAAAATACACTGCAAATAAGGTGTTAGGAAAGTGCCTAACAAAGACAACATGTTCTCTGCAAAGAGAAATCCATCATCTCTAACTGCCGCCCAATACAATAAATAGGTTTAGTCATTATGTAGTCTTGAGATATTAATATTATGTCCCCATATAAAACATAAGCTAATATGGTCTCTTACTCATAGTGCTTACAAAGTAGTTACCCTTAAATAGATAAAGTGTATTATTTCATTGTAACTCAAACCTTTAAAATACAGAATTGTAAGAGGATGTAGGGAGGGAGGGATAATCCTTTCTCCAGTTTAGACACCACTACAAGATCATAGTTTGTAGTATGTGGGAGAGACTGCTACTTGCTTAACCAACATTTTTTAATCTCCTTGTTACAATAACCCTGATTTTCTTCCAATGGCCATATACCAGTAAAGACTGCATTTCTCAGCCTCCCTTGTTACCAAGGTTGACCAGTGATATGAAAATGGAAGTTAATGGGTGGAACTTCCACAAAGGATCTTTAAGAGAGGACTGAGAAAGATACCTCTTCCCCTTCCTCCTGCTGCCTTCCCCTTTCATCCTTTCTAGAATTCAGAAGTGGTGACTAGCATCAGAAGCTTAGCAGCCACAGAAACTGACATAGAAACTTCAGTTGCCTTTAAAAGCTGTGGTCTAAGAATGGCAGGGATGAAAGATAGAAGGTATTCTGGATTTTTTAAGAGTGGGAGAAAGCCAAATGGATCTTCTGTTATATATAGTTAAATTTAACCACAACTAATTCACACCGTATCCAGTATTCAGTTCTTAACTTTCCACTACACCATTCTAGCCTTAAGATGCTGGCTAATTCAAACTATAATGTTTGCAATTCATTCAAAGGTTTTCACAAACATCAAAGCAGAGAAAGATGCCATCACGTGCCTGTATAGTCTGTGGCCTTGTGTCCATCTGAGCTACTTTGAGAAATATTCTGAAATTTTTTAAAGTAAATTTTAATGACATGTTAACTGTTTTTATGAATGTCCAGTTAAGGCTGAGATGGTGTGACAGCTGTAAGCAAAGTGTCCAAAGGTGAGAAGATTTAAAAGCCCTTATTCATGGTGGCCTTAATTTGGCCTGATACTAAGCTGCTAAAAATTGGTATCCACCAAAGAAATCATGTTTACACATCCCCACAACCCGTCCACCCCCTATTGTTTTCCCTGCCCTCAGCTTTCCCAAGCTTCTTTCAGTTATATTCAGAGATAACACCAGTTGCAGAATGATTCTGCCCTAGACTATGTGCCTGTCCCAACTGAGTCTTGAAGTACCTATCATTTCTAATATGCCATTTAATGGGGCCTAAACTATTAAGTTACATATTAAGACCTAGTGCCTCTTACTCCTGGGAACATCATTGGGCTCACTCTTTGTGGTAGAAGAAATTCTGAGATGACCTCTATAATCCCCACTCAGGGACTATGGCCTGCCTCCCCTTGAGTGCAGGTGGAGCCTGTGACTTGATTCTAATCTAGGAAATGTAGCAACAGTGATGGGATGTCATTTCTATGATTATATTACATTATGTTATATAAGACTCTGTCTTGCTGGAGTGTGGGGAATTTTCCTGTTGGTTTCAAAGTAGCAAACAGCCATACTGTGCACTGCGAACAGAGAGGGGCACATGGTGGGGAACTGAAAGCAACCTCTATGACCTAATGAGGGCCAACAGTTGATACCCAGTAAGAAGCCAGAAGCCTCAGTTTTACAACCACAAAGAAATGAATTCTGTCAACAACCTGAACTAGCTTGGAAACAGATTCTTCCCCAGTCAAACCTCCAGATTATACCACAGCCCAGAGAACACTTTGATTACAGCCTTGAGAAGCCTTGAACAGAGGATCTAAGTCAGTCATGATTCCTGACCCACAGAACTGTGAGATAATAAATTTGCCTTGTTTTAAGTCACTAAGCTTGTGGTAATTTGTTAAACATCATAGAAAACTAATGCACTCCCAAGTCTCTTTTGCTTCCAGCTTGACCTGGGACCAAGCACCTCAGGATTTCTAGAAATCAATCAATCAGGATTGATTTTCTACTGTTCTCCTAATTGAAGCACTTTCAATCCAAGAGTTCTAGTCCACAGCATTAAAGCTTCAGCTTTGGTCACTTTTCTAAGAACCATTCTTCTCTCCATCCCTACACACACACACACACACACACACAAACACACCTCCACATACTTGTTAACCTATAGACTTGTTGAGCCTTGTAGACTCTACCTTAATTTAGTTAATCCCATATTTCTAAATATACAGGTTTTAAGTACTGCAATTCTCATACCTGTCACCAAGATTGGCACAAAGATCATGCAGTATTCAGACATTACCCATGGATGGGTCTCCTGGTAAATAGCCATCTGTGAACCCGGATTTCTAAAAGTATTTCGTCCCATCCTCCCATCTTCAATTCCTTGTATCACTACTTCTTAGCTTATGTTTTCCCTTATTGTCGACTCTCAGTGTTGATGGGTTTACTTTAACTTGAGATTACAATATTTACTGGATACTAGACTTTCTTACTTGATCATT
Source organism: Puma concolor (assembly GCF_028749965.1). Lineage (NCBI taxonomy): Eukaryota > Metazoa > Chordata > Mammalia > Carnivora > Felidae > Puma > Puma concolor. The sequence continues at coordinate 40,317,771 of NC_141668.1, read as the reverse complement.
TATTTCAACCTCTACTTCCTTCTACATCTAAAACAAAACAAAACAAACCACCAAAGCAAAAATAAACAAAGGCCCACCCATCAATTCTAAGAATAAAGCAAATTCAGTATTAAACATTTAGTATGGCCAGCATATTAGTACTTCCATACACTGGTAGAGGTGTATAATTTAATTTTATTTATGTTCAATCTTGGGGAAACAAGAAGAGTTGTAATGCCAAAGGAATATTTGCAAAATGTTTGCATCCATTTTATAGGCCTTGAAACATAGTTTGTTTTTTTTTAAAGCAAATCTGTTTTTAACAGATCTAAATTATTATGAGGTATTATAATTAATAAATCTGTTTTATGACGTATATAGCTTTTCTGATAAACTTGAGACCATCTTGAGGCTATCTTGAATAGCAAAGAAATGATGATTTATTACCAAACTCATGTGAGAAAGTTACTATGCACTTTAATCTATCATATTATAGTTTTTATAAATTTCAGTGAACATTGGGTATTTTCTGTATATAATGTAGTATATAGTATTTACTGCCTGTAATAGATTATTACCATTATCAATAATAAAAGCTACCAATTATTTAGTGCTTACTAAAAGTAAGGTATTATTTACAATGCTCTATGTACATTATCTCATTAAATCTGGGCAAAACATGATGTCAGAGGAGTGATTAATCCCATTTTATAGGTGAGAAACTAAAAGATTAAAGACACCAAATAAATTTCAAAAGATAAGAGAAATGTAAATCAGGATTCAAATCCAGGTTTTTCTGACATGTTCTATTGTGGTGTGCTGGTCTAATTCTGTTCCTTTATCTACACAGTAAAATAAACTGTGTTGCTGTTAGATTCCTAAGTTTTAAAGTTTCATTGAAAGATATCAATTGTGAGGGCTGCTTGGGTGGCTCAGTTGGTTAAATGTCTGACTTCAGCTCAGGTCATGATCACACGGTTCATGGGTTGGAGCCCCGCATCAGTCTCTGTGCTGACAACTCGAAGCCTAGAGCCTGCTTTGGATTCTTTATCTCCCTCTCTCTCTGCCCCTACCCCATTTGCTCTCTGTGTCTCTCTGTCTAAAAAATAAAAATTAAAAAAAAAGATAGTAATTGTGATGAGTTTAAAACACAAATTTGGATTATTTTTGGCTCACATTTTATTTGGATTTAATACCCACAACCATATATATGCACGTGTGTACTAACAGAAATTTTTGATTCAGCAATGACTTATAAATAAAAAGTGCCAAATATATAATAACACTTTCAAGAAAACAGACAAAGCTAATATTAAATATTAAAACCAGAGTGGCTGGGATTTCACTGAGTTTGTAAATTAAATTATGGATAACTGACATCTTAACAAAAGTGACTTTCCAAGAACATCATATATTTTTCTATTTATGTAGGTCTTCTTTAATTTATTTCAGTGGTGGTTTGTAGTTTCCAGAGTGTAAGTGTTATACATATTTTACTAAATTTATTGCTAAGTATCTGCTGGTTTAGATGGTTTAGACATTTTTAATTTCTAATTGTTTATTCTTGCATACAGAAACACAGCTGCTTTTTAAATATTTTATTTATTTTTTTTTTTGAGAGAGAGAGGGCACAAGTGAGTGAGGGGCAGAGAGAGAGGGAAAAAGAGAGAAGTGGGGCTCACCCAAAGTGGGGCTGTGCTCAAGCAAAGTGGGGGTCAAGCTCACGAACTGTGAGATCATGACCTGTGCGGAAGTCAGGCGCTTAACAGACTGATTGCAAAGCTGATTTTTTAAAAATATTGACCTTATATTCTTCAACCATATTAAACTTGCATATTAGTTCTAGTAGTGTTTTTGTAAATACCTTAATATTTTACATGTATACAATCATGTTATTTTAATAACGTTTACTTTTTTACTAATCTGTGTGCCTTTTATTTTTCTTATAGTGTTATATGATCTAGGATCTCCATTACAACACTGAAAAAGGGGTGAGATCAGATATCCATGCTTTGTTTCTCATCTCAAAAAAGAAGCATTTTGATGCTTTATGATTATAAAATTCTTCATGATTTAGGAAAACATTGGGGTTAAATATGTTGTTACTATAGGTTTTTATAAATACCTTTTATCTGAATAATGAAGTCCACTTAAATTCCTACTTTTCTCAGAATTTTTATTATGGATGTTGAATTTTGTAAAATGCCTTTTCTGCATCACTTAAGATAATCGGTTTTGCTCCTTCATTATGTTAGTATGATAATTTACATTGACTTTTGAAAGTTAATCACTACTTTTCTGAAATAATCCCCACTTGGTTATGATGTATTATCCTTTTAAAAATACACTGTTGGATTCAATCTGCTAACATTTTGGTGAAGAATTTGTTTGTAGGAATATTGGCCTGTAGTTTTCTTTCCTTTTAAGGTCTTTGTCTAGTTTTGATCTCAAGTCACTACTGCCTTCTGAAATGAGTTAGGAAGTGTTTCCCCTCCTCCTCTTTTTTATATATTGTTATATTTAGAAATAAATGTCCAGAATTCAGTAGAGTTTTACCAGCATAATTTCCACTTCACTTCCTCACACATCCATCCCCCAGAGATAATTCCTTTTACTCAGGTGTTTCAAAACCTCAGTGTGTAGCTCATTCATATTTTAAAACAGATCGATATAAAATCAGTTGGGCTTGTAGAAATAATTTTGTAGAAGCATGAGTTATGAGAAGCAATGAGGTGCAAAGAAATTCAAAATATTGTCAGAATACCGTATTCAGAAAATAACTCTGATGTTTTCAAATAAGTCTTTCTGTGATGAAGACTACTGCTCATATAATGACTGGGTTTCAAAATAAAACATGTAATATAGTCAAAATCTTATTGAATTTTAATTATATAGGATAGTTTTCTAATTGCTCTCAAAAGTTGTTAAGATTTTAAGAGTCACCTCCTCAAATTCCCAATATTCTCAATTGTTGTATTATTTCTAAGGAAAGAGTCAAAGTAACTGTTAAATGTGTGTAGTGGGGAAATCACCAATTTAATGTGTTAATAACAACCTTCAGATTACTGAAAAAGAAAAACCAAGACTAAGTTACTTCAGGTTGATTAGTTTCCCTTAGGAATATCACTCCTTTCTAACATTTCTGTTTCTCTTACAGTATTATCACACCTATTAAATAGTGCATGTTTTCAATGCAATGTGTAATTGTAAATTATTCTCAGAAACATAGCTCTCTTGTCTTAATTGCTGACAGACTTTACCCTCACCATTTGTTATGCGGTGAATTCAGCGTCATGGAGAACCACTACTGTGGCAATGTTCCCTCACACTGTCCCTACAGGAACTCAGGTGACAACATGGCACATTAGACCACACGGTTAGCCATTTATTAAGCTATTAACTTTGTCTGACCCAGTTTGTCAAGTTTTTTGTGTTTTAAATGTCAATTTCTATTCACTTGATTTCTTTCCACTTGGCTTTGCTAGACTAAGAATAAATTGCCTTCTTCAAGGAAAAGCAAAGGAAGTAAAACTATCAGGAAAAGTCAACTCAGAGGACTCTTGGGGAAAAAATTAAGTACTGGTGAGAATCATCTTTAAGTTAATTAACCAGTTTGGGAGGTAATTGAGATTCTCGCTTCATCTTCTTTGCCTGACACTGTCCCTCTGCCCCGCATTTTACACTTGGGTACTTATCACTGTTTACCCTGATTCCACAGCACATGCCAAATCCAAGAAAACTTCCAGTAAAGCATTTGCTTAGACCAGAGCCAATTTCTTCTATTTGAAAAAAAGTCAACTTACTTTGTATCTAGTGATAAAAAGTCAGTAGTCATTTCTTATATATAATCAGTTCATTATTATTATTTCTATCAGAAATAATAGAGAACTGAAAGGAGATTAAACTAGACACACACTTCCTGCTCTTTATTAGCATTAATCATGAGGGATTTAGTGATCAAGGAATTTATAGCTACTGGCTAACAAGACAGTTTAAAATGATCTGTGGATGTCTTTCATCCATGCTGATCCATTACCAAGGATCATCAAAAGTTGGCTAAAAAACCTCCAACCTCAAATACATTATTTTCAACAGTTGGTTGGGTTAGAGGAAAGAGACTGTTAAATGGTTTCCAGTAATGTTTCAGGTGAACAGAAAGTAAACATCTGATTGTATCTTGGAGAGGAGGAAAAAAAGCACACATTTAAAATTTTTTTTTTTTCAACGTTTTTTTATTTATTTTTGGGACAGAGAGAGACAGAGCATGAACGGCGGAGGGGCAGAGAGAGAGGGAGACACAGAATCGGAAACAGGCTCCAGGCTCTGAGCCATCAGCCCAGAGCCCGACGCGGGGCTCGAACTCACGGACCGCGAGATCGTGACCTGGTTGAAGTCGGACGCTTAACCGACTGCGCCACCCAGGCGCCCCAAAAAAAGCACACATTTAAACTTACTTCATGGTACTTTTATTATTTACTAAGAAACACTATATCTGCTTATTGTGAGCTGATTTGTCCAAGCCCTAAAGATATTATCCTGATAAAAGGTTACAAAATGTCTTGAAACAAATGTAAAGGACTGAAAAGGATAAAAATAATTTATTTCATAAGTTTTCAATGTTATGCTAATGCAGTAATTGTTTAAAATCCCAGTGTTTCTGGTGTTAATATTATCAAGGGAAGGAATGATCAATTCTGGAAAAAGAAACTGGTTTTTAGAAGTGCTAAGGATATGGGTGCCTGGGTGGTTCAGTTGGTTGAGTGTCCAACTCTAGATTTCAGATCAGTCATGATTCCAGAGTTGTGGGATTGAGTCCCACATCAGGCTTGGTGCTGAGCATGGAGCCTGCTTGGGATTTTCTCTCTCCCTCTCTCTCTTTCTCTCTCTCTTTCTCAAAAAAAGAAAAAGAAATGTTAAGGATAAAAGTATGTAATATGTAGAATTTTTTGACTGATGAGATGTGATTTAAAATGAAAGGGAGTGGGTCAAGACTCAACGATAACTCCCAAGTTTCTAGGATAAAATGGGGATTCCAGTCACTGAAAATGGAAACTCTGGATAAGTAGTAAGCATTTAGAAACATGGAATTAAAGCTGATGATAGATGTCTGGAATGAAGAAATATTTCAGAGTGAGACAATGAGAAATACAAGTCGCTGAAGATTTGAGTAAAATATTTTAGGAGACCATTTGGAATGTAAAAGAAGACAGAAGAGGGAATCCTAATGGCCAGCAACATTGAAGTGTTTATTTTAAAGGGGAGGAAGCATCTAAATAGACTAGAGGGGACTCAGCTGGTTAAGGATCCAACACTTGATTTTGGCTCAGGTCATGATCTCACAGTTCATGGGATCGAGCTCCACGTTGGACTCTGTGATGATAGCACGGAGCCTGCCTGGGATTCTCTCTCTCCTTCTTTCTCTGCCCCTCCTCTACTCTGTCTCTCAAAAATAAATAAATAAACATTAAAAAAAAAACTTAAAAAAATTAATAGACCATAGAAAGGCAGAGTCTAAAATATAAAAAATGCATAGGTACACTCTCAAAGGGCAGGCACTGTATCTATATTGCTTGTCATTGTATTCATGGCACCTAATTACACTACCTGGAACACAATAGGTAAACATTCGTGAAGTAAATGAACAAACATCCAGGAAAGTGAGGTCATGCCCAAGTAAATGCATAGAGCATGTCAAGGAGGAAATAATCTACAGTAGTGATTACTGGATTTGGCAATTAGAAAGTCATTAAAGATCTTATCAAGAACAACTTCTGCAGAGGGGCACTTGGCTGGCTCAGTGGTAAGGCATGTGACTCTTGATCTCAGGGTTGTAAGTTTGAGCACCACACTGGGTGTAGAGATTACTTAAAAATAAAATCTTAAAGTAAAAAAAAAAAAAGAACAACTTCTGTGGAGTTTTGGTAGTAAAACCCAAATTGGAATGCACTGAGGGGCAAATGCATAATGAAGCAGTGCAGATGTTGCAGACTGATTTTTTTTTTCCAAAAAGAATGGCAGAGAAGAGCAGGAATTCATAATAAATAGAGATAAAGAAATATTATTGAGAACTTTTTTCATAAACTGGGAGACATCTGAGCAGGTTTATGTGGTGGGGAAAAAAGCCAAAAGGAAGAAGAAAATGAAAAGGCAAAAAAAAAAAAAAAATGGGTGGGGTGGGGCGGGTGCATAGTTGATAAAGTGGGACAAGTGGATGAGTTCTAAATTAGAGATGGGGAAATCAGTCTAAGACCAGAGGAAAGTCCTCTCTATCTATAGAGGGAGGAAACGTGAGGAACAAGTGTAAAAAAAAGAGTCAAAAATAACACCAAGATGTCTGATATAAGGTGGTACCTTGTATCTGTACCTTTTACCTCTATATCCACATAAATAGGTGAGGAGAAGGGCAAATGCAGGCATGCACATTAGTATAGTAACAGAAGTCTGAGGACTCTTACACTTCACATTTCTCAGTGAAATAGCAATGATGCCATTTTTTTAGAAGGGTTAGGGGTAAAGTAGGGATTGTGAAAAGAATGGTAGCTATGTGGGGCAAAATCTGGCACCAGATTAAGGAATTAAATAGGGATACATGGAAATGGCTGCCACTGTCCAAGTGAAGAGGAGATGATAGGTTTTGATTAATTGTACCAATCTGCTTCAGAGGTTTAGCTTTCTCCAATGGCACTCAGCAGTCCTGGTATAGGAACCAAGAGGTGTATGGCAGGTTTAACCCAAGGCTAGAAGTTGGCAGAGAAGTATGATAGAATGGATAAGGACCAGGGAAGTGACCGTGCTAAAATCAATGCACTTGGAAGTTAGACTGTGTGCAAAGGGAAGAGGGTGGTAATATTTTAAGGTTACAAGGAAGGGGTGGCAGTGATTGAAATGTCTCAAGAGTGTGAGGGGGCGATAGAGGAGTAAGGACGTGTGGGAGCCTCACGGCTAGGAGATTAGGGTCCTGAATCCCTCCATCAGGGTGGGAGAGAAAGGACCCAAGACACAATGGCAGTGAAAAATCCAGAAGCAATAGGAGCAAGAGGTCAGGTAATAAGCACCCTAGGGCAGTAGGGCACATGTTAAAAAAGCATATTTGTGTGGCACACTGGAATAAAGAAATGAGGCTTCCTGAAGGTGTAGGTGACTGGATCAAAGGATCACCTTCTGCCTGACAAACATCCCAGACACACTTATCACTGATTCCACCCCATTCATTGCCTGTACACCAGAACATGCGGATTTAGGAAAACTCTACCTTAGAAAAACTTGAAGGAACAACAACAACAACAAAATCAAATGACTTATGACCTGGGTCAGAAAGTTAAGGATGAGAGGCCCAAAACAAAGATATTAGGATCTGAATCCAGGCAAACACTGAACTGGATATGAGAGGAAAAAAAACAAGGATAGGTCAACAGAGAAGTGGGTGAACATGAAGGTGACATTTGGAGTTCATAACTTCAGGAATGGGTATTTCAAGGTGATAAGAAGTAAGGCTTACTTCCACTAATTTTAATTACTCATATAACATAAAACCAAGTATCATGGGCAATTAATCAGGAAATTTAAAAAAATAGGTAACTGATAACTGTAGAGTTTTTACAAATGACATAGTAGTGTTCTGGGGAGAAAAATCCAGCCCACTGTTTAAATACAAAATTTTACTTCTAAAAGTATATCCTAATATTTTTCTGTTTGGCAACTACACAAACTAACAGGAAATTCTTTTAAGTCTGGGATGCTTATAAGTATAACCTTTTCTGTGTGTCAGTGGGGTACAAGATGCTTTACTGTGCTCTAACATCTTTGAAGCAATGATCAAACAAGCAGAATGTCATTTGCATTGTCAAATGACCTTCGTCTGTGATCTTATAGAAAACAAACAGCTTTAAATGAGAAGAAGCTGTTAATTTGGCCATGTTACAATAACAAGAGTTCATCACATGCTCTATCCTATAGTTCTGAATTATGGCACTCTTTTATGTAGTTACACTGTAAATCACTATTTATGGCATTTCTGCACTTCTAGCCAAAATATCCAGTAAATCAAATTGGAGATGAAATATTTTCGGCTTAAACCGATTCAGTATGTTCTCACTTCTGACAGCTGTAAAACTCAAGAGTTATTTTACATCTCAGTGTTTGAAGTCAAAACATCACAATTTTGTATGACCAGATGCACTCCAACTAAAATCCTGGAAATCTCATGATGTCTGGGAAATTAGCTGAGAGGGGCATGAGCAGATCATCGATGCTAGAGGAAACTCATAGGGGAATCATAATAAGGGACCATTAACTAAGAACTTACAAGCAAGAGATGATAAAAGACAAAATTTTAAGAGATACCTAAATTGGAATTAAGGTGTGCCTGTTAACGGGATGATAAAACAGACCTATATTCCGTTTTAATCTAGAAAGTCAGCTAAAGGTAGTCAGAGCCCCAGTTGAGTCTGGTCATTATTCTAACAAAACGTTTATGTAGAGGGTAGTTGCTCTTCTTAAAACTGTTGTAACAATTAGTAAAAGAAATAAAAGAGGATTGAAGGGATAAGTTAAAGCAAGAATATAAACAATAAGGGAACAGTTCACCACCAAAGGGGAATATAGTCATCATTGTCTGAGGTTTTCCAAGTCAAAATCACTATGTCAGTATTATTATTTTAAAACAATTTAGTAAAGTCACAGAATCATTTATGCACATGTGATAGAACAATTTAAGTCTTGAAAAATAAGATGTAATCTAGTCTCTGCTCTACTATTAATGGTTGAGATTATGACACTGGCTGTAACCACAAGTGTGGACCTGAGCCTGTGGTCTTTCTGTGCTTATGTGAACTATCTTATATTCATTGTAATAGGACTCTTGGAAATGCAGTGTTCATACTGAATATTTTTGAAATCTTTTAAATGCATTTCGCTTAGTGGCTATGACCACTACTTTAAAATAGCAAACAAATATTTTTGGATTCTTGCCACTCTGTTTTTCCAAGAGAGGTAGAATTCAAAATGATTTTTCATTCACAGATATGTAAACACAGATTCCTTTCCCTTTGTGATTGTAGACTGGTAACAACTATAGAACCAAGTAATGTTGGGAGGGTTTAGCCCTAGCTCTCTCAGCTGCTCCTGACCCCTAGTCATCATCATAGTTAATACACAACATGTAGTAATAGTGTTTGTTATACCAAATCAGCTTCACAGGACTTCTTTCGCTTCTCATCCAAAGGAATCACCACCCTACACCCATTCTATCCCTAGTGTCATCGCTGAGTGGCAGCATAGTTAGTATATGGGTCAAATACATGGATTTGAGAATCAGACAGACTCTGACCCATACAAGCTGAAAAGGACAGATAGCATCTCTTTCTATGTGTTTGACATTGGGGAGACTTAATCTCCCTGGGTCTCAGATTTTTTAGAGTGGGTACAATGACTAAATAAAATTACACATTGTGAAGTGCTCGGGTAGTATTTGGCAGATATTAAGTATTCAGGTAAGGCCAGCCATTTTCAGTATTATTGTTACTAGCATTATTACTGTTTATTGCAATTTTTCCTTGCATATAGTTTATCCAATGAAAAAAAATCCACAATAGCAACCATAAGAAATAATAGGAATTGAAGAATCTAATTTTTTTTTGCTTACTAATAATTAATACAAAGTACTCTACTTGCTTTGAAGATTTAATTTATGAAGAATTATATATAGGATCATAGGTTATGTTATTTTGAGGGGGACTAATTATCAGGAAATGAGTTTTTCTTGTTAATCAAAAGACCTGGTTAAAAAATGAGCTGTCATTTGTTATGGAATGGACTGTGTTCCCTCAAAATTCACATGTTGAAGTCTTAACACTGAGTACCTCAGAATGTGGCCGTATTTGGATACTGGGGCTTTAAAGAGATGATTAACTCAAAATAAGGGTCTTAGGATGGGCCCTCAATCCACCTGACTGGGGTCTGTGTAAGAGGAGGAGAGTAGGACAGACAGATGCCAGGGGTACAAGTGCATGCATGGATAACCACGTGACGGAGCAAGACTGCAGCCATCTGCAAGCCAAGGAGAGAAGCTTCAGAGGAAACCACCCTGCTGTCACCTTTTTCTTGGACTTCTAGCCTCCCAAAGTATGAGAAGTTACGTTTCGTTTAAGCCACCCAGACTGGGTATTTTGTTAAGGCAGTCCTAGCAAACTAACATACTATCTACGGGTGACCAACTAGCAAAAGAACAGAATATGACAAAACAATTCTAAAACATGTTGAATGTGCTTTATTCAGAGAACATTTCAGTCTCTTAATTGCCTCAGTGTTATCTATATGACCATCAGTTTTCATTTTACTAGCAAAGAAATGCTATTAGAGAACTCTTTGTAACGGTTTAATTCAACAAATATTGATTGAATTGTGACCATGTGGAGAAGCCTTGTGCTCACTGGTGAAGACTGTATGCTGTGGGAGAAGATAAAGATAAGCAAGAAAGTATTTCAAATACCTTACAATACAAGGGGAGGGAGACAGAGTCGTAAACAGTCATAAGATAAGAATGAATTAATGTGTTATAATAAAGGTGAAAACCAAGGGATTTGAGAGCAGAGCTGAACTAAGTCCTAAGCAGGACTGACTTTAACTCAGTAGACTGATAAAGATTTAGTGTGAAAACAGATTTGGGCTGGCATTTTCAAGATAAATAGGATTTTAATAGGTGATGAGGAGAAAATTCCAGGATAAACGTGAATACATAAATATTTTGGAATATTTGGGAAAACATAGGTAAAAGGCCGATAGTCAAGTAATGGGAATGGGGTGAGAATAGAGCAGCAGAAAGCCTGAAGGGCTCTGAGTAGTGGAGCAGACTAAAAACAAGAATTAATAGAATAGCAGTAGGAGCGATATCAGGAATTACATTAGCAATAGTAGGACTCATTAAATAGGTAGTGCTTATTTACTACCCACTATGTGCCAGGGTCCTCACAAGCACTTCATGTTCATGAACTCATTTAATTCTCCAAAACTAAAGACGTGTACACCACCTGTTTTGAAAAATGAGAAACCAAGCGCAAGGAAGGGAAGGAATCTGCCGAAAGTCAGACAGGTAATAAGTGGTAAATTACTTAACTCACATGAATATTTTCTCTATAAAATGACAGCTAAGAAATAAAGAAATAATGTAATCCATCCTCTCCCCATAGTTGGATCCATTTCTGTTTGTTTGGGAAATAGATTCCATACTTTGTAATCAATGTGAAAATATATTCCGACTTTTGTTTCTATGGAAAATGTGAAGAGTTTAAAAGGCAAACTTAAAACACGTATCATTCTTTCTGGCAGAAAATCAAAGCCTGTCTTCTAGGCCTTTCCTGTAATGACAACGGAAGATATCCTAACTCAGCTAGCTTTTCCTATGAATTACCAGCTGGGATGGTTTTGAAGATAAATGTCAAAATTCTCTCCTGTTCTGTGTCCTAATCACCAAGTCTTCATTAAAAGAAAGATTCCAGGGGCGCCTGGGTGGCACAGTTGGTTAAGCGTCCGACTTCAGCCAGGTCACGATCTCGCGGTCCGTGAGTTCGAGCCCCGCGTCAGGCTCTGGGCTGATGGCTCAGAGCCTGGAGCCTGTTTCCGATTCTGTGTCTTTCTCTCTCTCTGCCCCTCCCCCATTCATGCTCTGTCTCTCTCTGTCCCAAAAATAAATAAACGTTGAAAAAAAAAATTTAAAAGAAAGATTCCATTAAAAGAAAAGGATATTAACTAACTACAAGCTAAAAAGAAATAGTCTTTTAAAGTAATAAAGAATAATAAAATGACCAATACACGATAGTCTGAAACTTTGGTCATTGGACCACAAATAGGGATGTCAAGCCGCATTAGGGTATGGACTCTGAGGTATTATTCACCAATAAGGACAGAAACTATGCATGTGTGTAAACATTCTTCTCCAAGCAAAGAAGATGGTTAGAAGTCATTGTCATACCAGCTAATGGAATAAACTACCACCAGTCTGATACAAAGCCCAGACCCAAGCTTTTGATCCTACAGTTACCTGCCACAGGGCAATCCTACTCGCAGGCAAACTTAAATCCATGTGTGTATGCGTGTCTGGTTTATAATTTGAGATCAGTATCATTTTCATTGGCCAAAAAGAATAAAAGGCAATTTTTTGGCAATTCACTAGAGCGTTACTTTTTTTTTTTTTTTTAAGCTTTTTAATGAATCTTTGCTGAGTAGCAATCGAAACAGTTCTAAAAAGCAACTGATGGAGAAAGACACAGTCCATATGTCTGGTGATATGTTTTAATAAAATGCTTTTTGTGAAAAAAATTCAAACACCCACAGTATTGAGGGATACTTACTGGAACCTTTATTTTATAGCCTCTGGTTATGGTCCTGGAGACAAATGAGTTAGAAAGCAGAAGTAATTATAGAGATATCCCAAGTAACTCTCAGCTAGCTACGATCTCAAATATTCCGACACCTGAGAACAGATATTTTGGATTATAACAACAAGGAACTTAGGAGGGAAACACTACTTAGAAAAATTTAGCAGACACATTTGTAAATGCTGAAAATAAAGGGTTTATAAATAATTTATATGAATAATACTCAAGTGTTTATGCTATACTTTGACTAATATTTTTTCTAGTTATTTTCTGTTCTTTACCTAATTCTTATCAACAAATCCTTAAAATAACGTAGAACACTGAGGATACTGAAACCAATTTATGACTGTGTCAAAATATCATTTCCTATTTTAAACATGAATACTGTTGTGAGATTAGTAACTGTAAACCAGACATCAAAGGATCACCATTTACTTGGTTTAAAATTTTAGTTGGTGTGGTTTGCAAAGTGAAATAGAACTATGCTTCAGTAGAGTTAAGGGGAACTGTTCGGGAGACCCTGCCCTATATCCAACTCTTGCAAGCTAAGCTCAGATGGGGAAAATCCTACTGTCAGAGTTAATGCTTTAATTTCTAAACTGGATCCCTTCCATGACATCTTTTGTAAACTCTTCCCGTCGAGAAATGTTACTGTGCTTTATTCAGGAATCATCTGGAACCCAAGTGTCTATTTGTTATAGTGTAGGAAAGCAATAGTCAGATACACTGGGATTACCATTTTGAGAGTGATGCCGCATGTTCCTGGTGAGTGTTGGGTGGGCAATTGCTAAATACTGGGGGACAAGCCCTTAGCCTCTTTTTGTGTCAGATAAGAGGTATTTTAAAAATTAGATTCAGAGAAGAAAAAATAAAGATATTTAATCATTCCAATAGTTTTGTAAATATGTTTCATAAATATGGTCTTTAGCCTTCAGGGTCTTTGTTTGCTTGTTTTTAAATAACTATCAAAATTCACCAGAACTAAGCTAAGCCTCCTCCCGTCAAGAATCACCTGACTCCTCCTCTTCACCCAAGAATCATTAACCATAAAGGCACCATATACCTGTGAGCGGCTTATCAAGACTTGGCTGTGAGATGTTAAAATCTTCACGACCTTCACTAAAGTGAAAGCATTTCCAAGTACAATTCATTTAACTACACCATTATGCTGGATGACAGGTCTGAGACTGAGGGAGTATGAGAATAGTAAAGCTCCCATTCCCCTGGGGTAGACAGATAAAATGAGGCAGAACCTGTCTAAACAACACATTTGTTATAACTAGTTGTGGTGTTTTTAAAGTCTTTGCTCTAGAAACTACAGTCATTGTGCCAGAGTTCACCTTATCACTATTGCCACAAAAGCATTTCAGACACAGATCAGATCTGTTCATCTCTATCAAACCGGAAAAGACAATATATATAAACCCCTGAATCCAGATTCACATTTTTCATTAATATGTACTCAAGTTACTAAAGAAATTCTTATTCTAAATATTTTGCTGTCCTACTTCTTTTAAGAAGCCAGTATTGTGCTAAATTTTGGCTTTTGTTACTATAAATACAAAACAATGTTTTCTTGACCTAATATCAATTGCAACTATATGGCAGATTTAATTAATAATTACAAAAACAGTTTTAGTTTACATGGTATTTACCTTCTACACACTCATTCTTTTTTTTTTTTTAATGTTTTATTTATTTCTGAGACAGAGACAGAGCATGAGCAGGGGAGAAGCAGAGAGAGAGGGTGACACAGAATCCAAAGCAGGCTCCAGGCTCTGAGCTGTCAGCACAGAGCCCGACGCGGGGCTCGAACTCACGGACTGTGAGCTCATGACCTGAGCCGAAGTCAGACGTTCAACCGACTGAGCCACCCAGGCGCCCCTACACACTCATTCTTAAAAGAATATTCTTATTTTATAATATTCTTTAAATATTATAAATTAATTTAGATCTTAAAAGTTAGATTTAACCATTCAACAAAAATGGCGGGGGTGGGGGGTGGGGCAGAAACTAATATTGCTGACCAGGTCTATGTTTAAGTACCATGCCCAGCAAGAAATACAATGACCTTGAAATGATCACTGGCTAGTGGTGAAGGTGATATAATAAAACTGACCTTGTTACCCTGTGACAGGGTGGTAGTAAAGCAAAGAAAGTGTTGTAAGACAACAGATTAAAAGTAGGCTTATTCTGATTGGGACAATCAGTATCATTTCCAGTGCTAAAAGACTTCATAAAGTAGGTGATATTAAACTGAACATTAGGAGACAAATAGTAGTAGTAATAATAATGATAATTACAACTCCTGCTGCTGCTCACATAGCACTTGCTATATGGCATGCATTGTTCTATGAGTCATACATATGTTAATTCATTTAATTTTCACAATAACTCTGTAAGGCAGGTACTATTATCCCTATTCTACACATGAGAAAACTGAGGTTCATAATGATTAAATGACTTTCCCAAGAACACACAATCAAGAGGTGGTGGAGCTGAGATTTGATCCAGAGGGTCTAGCCCCAGAGTCTGCACTCGACTACTATAACAGGCTATCCCTCATATAGAAATTCATCAATAAGGAAGGCTAACAGGCCAACCCAAACAGAGGGTAGAAGAACATAGCATGAATTTAGGAGGTAAATGATTATGCTGTCTTGGTTCACTGGGCTCCTTGAACATCTTCCTCACGATCTGAGTAGATATGTTAAATACACAGAACTCCCTTATGCCTCTCACCATATGCTTCGCTTTCAGTTGTTCTGATAGAAAAGACAAAAAGGAAGAAAGTGAATGAAGAAAGCATAGAAAGCATGGAAATCCATTTAATCTAGAAGTTATTATATACATAATAGAATATTAAAATGGAAGTCCTGGCTGAAGCACCAAGACAATAATTAACACATTCCAAAGGAGGTGTTAGACCATATGCTGAATTTCCAAAGGAGGATTCTGAGAACCAGTTACACAATTCTTAAATGCCACATCCACACCAATGTTCTGAAATTGGAAATGAGGGAGAAGGATTTATGTGGACTGATAAGCTGTGGATTAAACTCTGAGGTATAAGAGATGTCTGCCTGGGGAGAAGGATTTCATCAGGACCTTTTGGAGACCTTAATATGTGTCCCCTGCAATCTGATGGGCATGTGGACTAGTGTCTAACTTATGCATGAGAAACCTAAATGCCAAACAATTGGTTAGTTCCACTTCATGGTGGAACAAAGGGGAGGTTGCCATATTGGGAATCACCCAATTCCTAGTGTATACTGGGGTTCGTAGGTGTGTGTTTTCTGTGGATCAGAGGGCATTTTGTATGAGGGAATCAGAATAGGGTCACCTACCATCATATCTAAGAAGGCTACCTGGATGGGGTCAACAGATCTCAAAAACTAGAGGGACCATGTGCTTTCTTAGCCAGAATAGGGATTCTTTGCCCCATTAAAATAACTGCAGAGGGACAAGTCTACAAATAATCAAAGAAACCATTTAAAAGAAAGTCAGCTTTTATATAGTCAATTCATCTATGACAAAGACACGAATACGCAATGGGGGAAAAGACAGTTGCTTCAATAAATGGTGCTTTGCAAACAGGATAACTACATGCCAAAGAATGAAACTGGACCACTTTATACACAAAAATGAACTCAAAATGGATTAAAGACCTAAATGTGAGACTTGAAACCATATAAAACCTAGGAGAACAAAGGTGGGTAATTTCTCTGACATTGGATGTAGCAATATTTTTCTAGGTAGATCTCCTAAGGCAAGGGAAAACAAAGCAAAAATAAACTATTGGAACAACATCAAAATAAAAATCTTTTGCACATCAAAGGAAACCACCAACAACCTGCTGGATAGGAGAAGATATTTGAAAATGACATATCTGATGAGAGGTTAATATCCAAAATATATAACTTTATATACTTTATATACAACTCAACACCAAAAAATACCTCAAAACAATCTGATTGAAAAATAGGCAGAGGAACTGAAGAGACATGTTTTCCAAAGATGGCTGACAGACACATGAAAATATGCTTAACACTAATCATCAGGAAAACGAGAATCAAAACCATAATGAAAGATCTTCTTACACCTGTCAGAATGGCTAAAACAAAAAGACAAGAAACAAGTGTTGGTGAGGATGTGGAGAAAAAAAACCTTATTCACTTATGCACTGTTGATGAGAATGTAAATTGGTACAGCCACTGTGGAGAAAACGATATGGAGGTTCCTCAAAAAATTAAAAATAGAAATACCCTATGATCCAATAATTCCATCCCTGGGTATTTACTCAAAGAAAATGAAAACACTGGGGCAGCCGGGTGGCTCAGTTTGTCAAGCATCTGACTTCAGCTCAGGTCATGATCATGGTTTGTGAATTCAAGTTCCACATCAGGCTCTGTGCTGACAGCTCAGGGCCTGGAGCCTGCTTCAGATTCTGTGTGTGTGTCTCTCTCTGCCCCTCCCCAGCTCACACTCTGTTTCTGTCTCTCTCTCTCTCTGAAAAATAAACATTAAAAATTTTTTTAAAAAAATGAAAACACTAATTTGAAAAGATACATATACTCTTATGTTCATTACACTATTGCTCACAATAGCCAAGATATGGAAGCAACCTAAGTGTCCATCAATAGATGAATGGATAAGGAAGATGTGTTATGTATGTGTAGATCTATCTACCCACACACAGACAGACAGACACACACACACACACACACACACACACACACACACACACACACACACACACACAATGAACTAACCAGTCATAAAAGAAAGCATAGGTGTGCCTGAGTGGCTCAGTTGGTTAGGCATCCAACTTGAGCTCAGGTCATGATCTTGTGGTTGGTGAGTTTGAGCCCTGCATTGGGCTCCATGCCAAGAGCTCGGAGCCTGGAACCTGCTTCAGATTCTGTGTTTCCCTCTCTCTCTGCCCTTCCCCTACTCATGCTCTCTCTCTCTCAAAAGTAAACATTAAAAAAAATTTTTTAAAGCATGAGATAGTGCCATTTGTGACAACATGGATGGATGTAGAGGGTACTGTGCTAAGTGAAATAAGATTGAGAAAGACAAATACCATATGATTTTTTCCTATGTGGAATAAAACACCCAAATGAATAAACCAACAAAAAGCAGAATCAGACCTATAAAAACAGAGAACTTGATGGTGCCAGAGGAGAGGGAGGGTGGGAGGAAGAGCAAAATAGGTGAAAGGGAGTGGGAGATAAAGGCTTCTAGTTATATAATGAATAAGTTATGGGAATAACAGGCACAGCATAAGGAATAGTCAATGATACTTAATAGGATTGTATGGTGACAGATGGTAGCTACACTTGTGGTGAGCAGAGTATAATGTGCAAACTTGTCAAATCACTATGTTGTACACCTGAAACTAATGTAACATTGTGTATCATACTCAAAATTTTTTTAAAGTCAACTTATGTACATATTTTTGCAGCAGATAAATATGATCAATAAAAAAATTCAAGCATTAAAGTAAAAAGAAAATAACAAAAACCTTTAACACCCCAAATCCAGAGAGTAGCAATGTTAAAACCAATACTCTACTATTTAAGAGAGACAGTTTTTATCTCTTCTCCTTCCCTTTCCATCCATCAAACCCAGAGGAGTCAGGAGCTGTGTCAGCAAACAGGATGGAGAAGCTGAAGGCCAGGTAGGGAAAGACCAGAGAGCAAGTACCCTTTCTCCATGGCAGGCTTCCGGCCTCCAGGAGGTCTCCGCTTGGAGGTCAAGGGGAGAAACTTTCTTTTTAATGTTTACTTATTTATTTTTGAGAGAGAGAGGGGGGGAGGGGGAGGGGGAGGGGGAGGGGGAGGGGGAGGGGGAGGGGGAGGGGGAGGGGGAGGGGGAGGGGGAGGGGGAGAGGGAGAGGGAGAGGGAGAGGGAGAGGGAGAGGGAGAGGGAGAGGGAGAGGGAGAGGGAGAGGGAGAGGGAGAGGGAGAGGGAGAGGGAGAGGGAGAGGGAGAGGGAGAGGGAGAGGGAGAGAACAAGTGAGGGAGGGGCAGAGAGAGAGGCAGACACAGAATCCAAAGCAGGCTCCAGTCTGTCAGCACAGAGCCCAACACGGGGCTGAAAGTCACAAACTATGAGATCATGACCTGAGCCAAAGTTGGATGCTCAATCGACTGAGCCACCCAGGCACCCCAAGGGGAGAAGCTTTATATGAAGTTAAGAATATTAAATATTACACAGCCTGAATCTTTAAATGATTAAACTGGATCTGTGTTTTTGCCAAGTGCTATAGGACATTTTATTATCCAAGAGTGTCCAGAAAAGTCATGGGTCTGCCTGAATTTCTATCAAAGGGCAAGGAAAGAACCTGCTTCACAGAGTGGATTGAAAGGGATTTAAAGTAAATTTAATCTATAATTATATTCAACAAACTGCACTCAGTCAACATAACAGCTATGTATATGACAATCTCTACATGGAGCACCTGCACATGTATAAATCTGCCCACTTCCGTTCAAAGTGTAAAGGCAGCAAAGGAGCTTCAGAGGCTGAGATCTGGAGCCAGTATGCCTGAGTGTGTCTCAGCATCTTCATCTGTGAAACAGGAGTAATGACCCCATGTACTTCACAGTGTTGTCCAAAGGATTAAATGAAACAATATGTGAAAGCTTTTAATACAGTGCTACATCCACAGTACACACTCTGTAAGTTATATTTGCCATGTTAGTGGTTGTTATTATTGGTAACATTAAAAGGTTCTTTCTCATCCACCTTGACTACAAAGAACAACTGGAGCAGGAAGCTCACCACTATTACGTCTCATGTAATCACATTTTTGCTACTTTCAAATCAAAAGATCCAAATAATGCCACCAGAGCTCCTCCCACCCAACAGACAGTAAGTCCAGCTTCAAAAACAAAAACAAAAACAAAACAAACAACCCCCCTCCCCCCACACACACAATAACAAAAGTAACAACTGATGTTTATTGTGATCCTGCTTTGGCCATGCACTGAGCTCTGAGCCCATGATCTCACTCATTCCTCACCACCCTCCAGAAAGTACCTATTCTTGTAACCCCCACCTTATTGATGAGAAGCTAGGACTTGGAAATGTTAAGGACTTTGCCCATGCTAACACAACTAGTACGTGAGAGAGCTAGGATAAACAGTTACTGTCAACATTTTGCAAACTGAGGATAATCATTTGGTTAATCAAAATCGGTCTCATGTTGGTATCAAATATTTCATATGCTACATGTCACAGACCACTAATAACTCAAAGCAATGCATCTTTTAGGAAGAAGCAATCCTTCTTTAGTCATGTTTTTGAAATGTTTTAGAATACAGTCAACATTGCAAGGTTAAATCAAATTAATTGTCTTTTAATTCCAAGTTAAAGAATTTCATGTCGGAACACATATAAAACCGAGTAATAAACATATTGCAACTGATGGGTTCACTATTTAATGGGTTTGAATAGAAAGAGGTGGCAATTTAAATGAACTTAAAGCACACTATCCAATCAGGTGAACTCTTCCAAATAGTCATATTTTATCTCATGTCTTCTCTGACTTTCTGTTAGCCTCAGTTTCCTGATATCTAAAATGAGGATTTGTTTTCAGAACCAAAGGAAATTATACAGACACATGTAAAAATGATCTTTTTTACTGGAAAAGGCTATAAAATGTTATTACCATTTGTTATGAGATATAACAAATATGCAAAAATGTCATCAAAAATCTAAATATTTAGCTGCCCAAATGCATATGGTACTTGACATATGGAGGGTACACAATAAATGTTAAATAAATGTACATGTTCTTAGTTCCTTAATAACAGCAAGAATGTATCTAGCATTCAGAAATAAGGTGAACAGTGAACTCCTACTACTGTCACTGCCATAACAAATTCTACCTGCAGCTTCTGTAATTTGGGGAAGACATGATGGGGAGCTTGCAAACACACACAGTACATGTGAGGGTCCTGACCTGGAATTTAAGATCATGCCAGAGTTCTCGGAGATTCCCCCCCCTTAAGTGCATAGGCAAACACACAAATATAACCATAAAAAGTGACATTAAAAATAATACCTTCTAATAATTAAGTGAAGAATTCTTGACATGCTCAAATTTTATGGTGTTTATGTCATGAGTAGGAGATCAAGAAATCTGTTTTCTTCACTGATATCAGAACGAGACAGGTAAAATAGCCACAACTAATAATAGATCACGTAGTCCTCATTCCATCTTTATTGAGCACCTGCTTTGTGCCAGGTACTCATTAGGTGCTGGGTAAAAAACAGTGGCCTTTTTGAGGAGTTCTGAGACTAGTTAGGGACACATACAATTAACTAGCACTTTGGAAAGAACCGGAGATTTTCTAGGAATGGTGAAGTGCTGGAGGCTATGAGAACCCACAAGACAGACATTTTACAGCAGTGTTCCCTGTGCATAGTGATACCAAAGCTGAAACTTAAGGGGGAGGGGATGGTGGTGCATGGGTGATTGTACTAGATGAACAGGTATAATGGTGATGCTCAGAGGACTGAGAGCACAAAGAATTCAGTGGCTCAGGGAACGGGGTCAGAAGAGAGAGGGCTCAAGAGGTCACCAGGGACAGATCATAAAAAGTCTTATGAGCTAGGACTCTTCAGGAGAAATGTTAAGAGTAATAACAATGCATAAAAATATTTCCTTGTCTTGCAAGCATATTCATTTCTTTCTCTCTATTATTATTAATAGCTAGTTACGTATGAAGAAGCTTCAAATTTTAATAAAAAAGAAAGTGCAAAGATCTAAGAAAAAGCTACTCTAAATCTTTTTTAAATTAACAATAAAGAGATCTTTGGAATGGCCTCTCCCTCCTCTGGCAGTGTGCATTATGAGAGCTTGCAAAAGGGTAATGATTCACCTTCTCCGAGAAAGAATGGACACAGAATGCAGGAAGGGGAGTTTTTCCTTTGGCCTTATACCAGTTTGCTTTCATAACGGTTTTATACTTTGTCCATAAACACCAGAAACTCATGGGAAAATTAGGGTCCCCTAAGCTAAATAACTAACTTTTAGATACATGTCAACAGGTTCAATTTGCTAATAGACAGTGATTACTCCTTGCCTACTAAATGACCAAGGCATCTGATCTAAGAGTTGCTAAATGCAAAGGATAAACAGTCAAGTACAGTGGACTCCAACTTTGATACCTTCTCAGTTAAGACTGGACTTGGCTGCAAGAAATAGAGGTCCCCCAAAGAGTGGCTGAAACAAGACACTTGTAGTTATGCTGTCTGATGCCAGTTTTAGCTACTCTACAGGGTTATTACAGACTAGTCCACTTGTATCTCAACTTTCTACCATAGTAGCTGCTATTTCCCAGATGACTTCAGAGTCCAAGCTAGCTGCTGAAGTGCAGTCATCACATTAGGGGTGTAAGAAGTAAGATGGAGGGAAAAGGTGAAGAACACTTTTCACCTTGTAATGTGTAAGAAAATGCTTTCTCCTTTGCAAGGCATCCTCTAAGAAGTGTACACAGTTCTGTTTAAATCTTATTGGCCAAAATTTAGTCATGAGGCTCTGGCAAACTACAGAGAGCGAGGCCAAGGAATATAATTTTCAAGACAGGTGGTAAAGTACACAGCTGAAAAAGTGTGGTTTTTGAAGGGAGAAGGAAGAAACCACTATAGGATGGATTGATTTTGAAAGGCAATTCTCAATCTCTGCCATAAATATACACTTACAGATGAAGATGTGAACTCATAACCACAATATATGTTGATTTATATATTTTATAATATGCTATTGCACTATTATTTTATGTAAATTATAAAATATGGACAAATAATTTAAAGAATAAGATAAAAATAAATATAAATAAAATTTTCTGTATTAATCTTTCAAACCTCAGTGAAATGAAGATCCATTTTGAAAATCACTGCTCTAGGAGACAATTATGTAAGATGCTACTTCTATGGATTGGCAAGAAAGCAGTCACAGAATCTACAGTGATATTGATATGAAGTATTCCTTAGTTTGTTAAAGAAAAAAAATCTATTTCACCTAGGCAAGTTACTAACTCAGACAGCTGGACTAATTCTGAGTATTTCCAAGACTAGAAGCTTTAATATAGCCTCAAGAATTATTACTTCAGCATATTCAAATGCCAGTACTTTATTACAGAGCAAAAATGTAAAAAATAGTAATAATACAAATTAATAGGTGTTAGTATATGAAGACTTTGGGTTTTTTTGTGGTATATTTCTTCTAAACTGGGACTTTTTTTTCTAAAACTGTAATTAGACTAACGTTTTTGGAAAGTACAATGGCAATATGTATACAAAAGCATTAAAAATGTATTTCGTGAGTAAACTTGTAAGGACTAATCTTAGGGAGATGATCTGAGATGTGGTGATACATTTACAGGTTTATAAATAAAGGTGTTCATTGCAAAATAATTTGCATTAAAATATAATTAGAAACAGGTTATATATCTAAACATGATTAAGTGAATTATGACATAGCCATATGATGAAGCACTACATAACTACCAAAAATTATATTTTCAAAAACTGTTTTATGACATAGAAAAAATTTCCATAACAGTGAGAAAAGCAACATAAGAAATTAATTCACACACACACACCTTTCTCCCTCTTGTACACACATGTTCCTATATAGATTACATAGATGAGAGCCTGAAAGGAAGCACATTCAAATTTTAATGTTGTCTGGGGAGTTGTATCAGTGATGATTGTTACTATTTTTTATAGTTTTCCTTATTTTCCTAATTTCCTAGCACACATTATATTTATATAATCAGAACTCAATGTTACTGAAAATCAATCTTTTTGAAAGTTATCTTGATAGAAAAAGTATGTAGTTTCTCAAAATTAATAAATATTAAAACAAGTGCTATAGGTCTATGTGCTACGCAAGAGAGAGACACAGAGTCCTCAGATCTCAGAAAGGGTACTCTGAAGGACATTCAGGTAGTCAATTTTATTTCATGTGACAGGAAACATCTAAATTATAATTAAGACAGCAATTATTCATATTATAGTGATAACACATTATCAAATGATTCATGTGAATTTGGATATGCAGAATTCATATCTGTATTCATTAGAAATAACTTTCAGAGTGTTAAAAGTTAATCAAAATAAAGTACGCTATTTATTTAAACCGTTATATTAAACAACTGTCATTACCTTAAACTTCAGATCAATGTAAACCTTTGCAGCTAACATTCAGCTCGCAGAAAGTCGTGGTTTTACTGGAAAACCTTCCAGGACCAAACTTTAATAGCAAAAATAAGTCTTTAATATTAAAAATTTCCAATAGATAAACACTACAAGGATTACCTGGTTTAAGTTTCCAAGTACAAATTCAACCTGAAATGATATTGCCAAAAATCTCTGTGGTGTAAAAGGATTTTTTTTTAAACATCTACAAAAAGAGTGTATGGTTAGAGCATCTCCTCACTGATCTGGGCCTTCAGAAACACATCAATACATGCAGTACATAAGAAACAGCTGTAAGAGATTTTTCTGTCAATACAAAGCAAGGTCACTGCATTATAGGAAGACTCAGCACTGTTTATTTCACTTCTAAAAAGGGATTGTTCAAGGGCAAATTCTAAGAGAATGATTCTGAGGAGCACTGAAACCCCTAGAAAGACATACAAATTTGGGAAAACTCTGAATATCTTTTGGAGTATTTTGGGTATGTTGCCAACAGAAACAAAGAAATAATATACATTATATTGCATTTATCTTTATGTATTTTAACTATATGTCATTAGTCCTTATTTTACAGCAATAAAAAGGAACATGAATACCGAGAAAATAATAAATTGATGGCAACTATGGTAATTCATTAAAATTTACAATAACAAGAAAAACTTGCAACAACTAAATGCTGACCAAAATTTTAATCGAATTTAAAGAGGGTCTGCCCATGCTAGACAATGTGCTGGTTGCTGACATCTACTGTTAATGCCTCCTAATACTGTACTTTCTTACCACACAGCATATTAATAATAGGGAATAGGGCCAGTCTAATGTGAGACCACTTACACATTTACTTCAGGCATCACATTTAAGGAGGCACCGAAAACCCTCTTTCATCAAGATAAACAACACTTTAGTGAAATGTTTTAAAAAATAAAATTAATGCAAAAAGAACCACAATCAAAGTAGCAAAATTTTAACCTAGATAAGATCTGTCAGAAAGCATGTATTAGGGGTACCTGGGTGGCCCAGGTAAGCACCCGACCCTTAATTTTGGCTTAGGTCATGATCTCATGGTTCATGAGTTTGAACCCCATGAGTCAGGCTCCATGCTAATAGCATGCTAATAGCATGGAGCCTGCTTGGGATTCTCTCTCCATCTCTGCCCCTCCTTGGCTCATTTTAGTGTATAAGCATACACGCACACTTTCTCTCTCAAAATAAATAAATAAACCTAAAAAAAAAGAATGTATAAAATACTACTTTGAGTGGAAACAATTTAAAAATTCCATGTTAAAAATGTTTTTAGGTACAAACTTCCAGTTATCAAATAAATAATTCATGGGGATATAATGTACAGCATGGTGACTATAGCCAATAAAACCATATCAAATATTGGAAAGTTGATGACAACAGATCTTAAAGGTTCTGATTACAAGAAAAACAAAGTCATGACTACGTATGGTGACAGATGTTAACTAGACTTATAGTGGTGCTTATTTTGCAATATATACAAATATCAAGTCAGTATATTGTATACCTGAAGCTAACATAATGTCCTATGTCTTTATAACTCAATTTATAAAAAGAGAATTTAACAGTGTAGGGAAAAGTGTTTTAGAACGAAAATAAGAAATCTTTTTTTGTAGAATAACTTTTTTTATTTATTTGAGAGAGAGAGAGAGAGAGAGAGAGAGAAAGTGCAAGTTGAGGAGGGGCAGAGAGAAGGGGGAAGAGAGAGAATCCCAAGCAGGCTCTGCCCTGACAGCACAGAGCCTGACATGGAGCTCGAACCCACAAACCATGAGATCATGACCTGAGCTAAAGTCAGACGTTTAACTGACTGAGCCACCCAGGTGTTGGAACATCTTTATTTTTAATACTTTAGGGTCTCTACACAGTTTCCTCTTGAGAACATCATGACAAAACACCAGCCAGAATACTTCCACTTCCTCACTAAGTCACAAAAAAAAATTTGTGTGAGACACAGATCTTCAGAAGAAAGCCATTATGGAAAAATAATGCATTGGTATTTAAAAAGCAAATCTCATTATATGTGATGGATGGTTACAACAGAAAAAAATTTTAAGTCATATGATATTCCTCTAGTATTTAATATTTGGCTAACCTCTTTTCTCATTGTCTAGACATTTCAATTTATTTCCCCAAGCCTTTTACAAACAATCTTTTCAAAAGCCAACATTCAAACAACTCTAAGAGGCCTTGAGGAAATAAGATGAAACATTCACAAAAACAAAAGCAAGAACACTGCAGAGAAAAAAGAGTAGCCGTGATCACCAGTCAGGGCTCCAGGAAAATTTTCTTTAGAACACTGAAACACGATTTAGCTGTAAAATAACAAATGGCAATAAGATAAAGAAGGTAACCTCCTAACTGTGGCACAGAAACTTGATAACCAGGAAACTCTGATATTTAATGAACTAAAGACTAGTTTATTTAATCCTGTGCTCTATGAATAAAAACAGTTAATATCAAATTAATAATTCAGTGATTACGTGTAACATTAAAATATTTTATATTCATTTATATTATCATATACCTATTATGTTAATTATGTTATATGATCATTTTATTTATGCCTGAAGAGTTTAAAAGGTAAATTAGTACTATTGTATTAGTACTATTTTAAAATAAAAGACTATATGGGTATGACTTCAGAAGATTTAGAAAATTTGATTAACTTCTGAGTGGCTTTGTTCCAACTCTAGATTCTCATCTCATAAATCCTCATTTTCTTGGTGGGGGAAGATTATTGAAATTTGTGATTCCTAAGTCCCACATTAAGTTTTCTAACTCACTATCTTTAGGCTTAGGATCCCAGAAATCGCATTTTGAAGAAGTGTCTTTGGTAATGCTTTTATGTCCAAGTTGAGAACCAATGCTGAGTGTAGAGGTTTAATTTGGGATTTCAAAAAACAGCTCATGGGATAGATTTTGAGGTTCAGTATCACAGAAATGATCAGCTACAAAACATAAGATCTCTTCCTCTCATTTAGTTGAACTGAGGTTTACTCATGGTAATTGCCACAGCTTGTTTGGGGTTCATGATTGGCCATTACCGCGGGAGGAAAAACAAAACAAAAGAAAAACAGAAAGCGACAAAAAAGCATGCTTCAATGCCTGTCTTAGCATGTCTAAAAATTAGTGTTTTTCTGACTTCTTTCTGTAATGTGGCAGTGTCCCATATAATAAAAGCTTATATTTTAAAAGTAACCAATATATGGTTATTATATCTTATCGCATATAAGTGAACTGTATTTTAAAATCTTGGTTTCAATTCCATTGAACAACAAAATGACTGGGACACTTGCTATTGTTAATAATGCTACTGTTTTCAAGTCCAGCAAACCAGCATTTTTGGATTCTCCACCCTCCACTGTCATGGCAGCATGGTTGTTCTGCCATCATGAAGATCCCTCTGGTACATATTTCTCTACCACTTCAGGGAGGGAGCATGCCTACCTTCAACCACTCAAGGAAGAAACCTCCACACCGTGAAGGGATGTGGGGAAGAGAAGGAACAGCTTGCCTAAAGAACTTGAGAATAGATTTTAATCCATCAGCGGGGAACAAGAACTGAATCTGTAGTGAACCAAGTATCATAGATTACAGAAGGTTAAAGCTAGAACAATTTTAATGGAAAAAAAATAAGACCTTTGATTTTATCAGTGAGGAAGTAAAAAGCACAGAGAAGTTACAACTTATTATAACAGTTATAACTTACTATAACAGTTACACTACTATGGTTTCCATGAAGTCTCTTTAATCCCTACTGGAATAAATAAGCTTTTTATCCATAGTAGTTAGGCTCTACAGAAATGCTTGACTGTGGGGAAGTTGAAGGTAAAGAAAATGGAAGAAAAGACTGCAAATATTCCTTAAAACCACACTTTATTTTAAATCAACGGTTACTTTTTAAATTCCCTCCAATCTTTCTCTCTCAAATTATCTAGTTACAGGGTCTATAGCTTTCAAACCACCTACTCAAATAGAAGACTCTACTCATAAAGATCCTAGATATTAGAAAAGGGAATAGAGGAAAGTAGGAATGCCCCATGGTGGTTTCCTATGATTAGAACACTTCTTTTTATTTGCTAATTCATAACCCAGAGGTTGACATCCATTTTATTTTTATTACTGACTCCTATAAATGGGCAACTACCTTCTGATACTTAACTCTTATGACAAAATCCCATGCAACGTTATAATGGAATTATATATAAAGAATTGCCTGTTCCAGTGAAATGTTGAACCATAACCAACAGAGTAATGACAAGATACCTCCATTTTCTAATCACCCATACAAATTGCAACTTCTTCGTGACTCTTAATGGATGGCTCTTAAATGGACATTCATACTGGTATATATGAATGACATGTGATAGCACATTATGTCTGATTTTCCAAAGAAAAATAACCAAAGGGATGTGGCAAAAGAGGTAAGAAACTTTTATTTGAAAGTTTGTGATTTTGTGTGTGTGTGTATGTCCGTGCGTGTGTGTAGCTACTGATAGAGGAAGAGAATATAGGCAATGGGACGAAATTGCATCTAAACATCACTGTAATAAACGGCCCCTTCAAATCTTGAGTTACTTTACAAAGGATGTGGATGTACAGATGGAGGCCCAGCTCTCCTTACTTCCTGTCGCAAATGTTTTGGGGTACCACACAAGCTTCCCAGTAGACTGGTCTTGAATTTCTTTCTACAAAATCTGGTGTATAGTATAAAACCACCATCATACGTGTTTCAATATGAGGGAACTTCTTCTGGCTGACATTTTTCCAATCCTCTCTCTCCAGGCTTACACATCCCCATCAAATAATGTATCTCTTTTTGAAGCCTGTCCTTAAAAATGGGGTCAAAGGGTGGAAGATATCAACATTCAATTCACAGTCCTAAAAGAAAATATAATGGTTTTCCAGTCCTTTTTCTGTATTTTACTTCTATTTAAAAAATAATCCTATTCTAGTTAATATAATCAGTAGATGCTGATACTACTCCAAGATGAATAATAATCTTACTTCAGAGATGATGAGGGTTAGCTGAATTGTCTTTCTTCAGAAAGTCCAGATTTAATAGCCTGTAGATGTACAGTTTTTCTATCTATGAACTGTACTTTTTGTAGAAATCTCTCAGCTTTACTCAGCAGCTATCTCTACCCAAAGGCATATCTATTCTAGATTAAATGTCAGTCCTCTCTTCTCTTCTTCCTGCTTTTCTATGGGCACAGAAATAGTTTCTAGAAAGTGAAAAGTTATTTTGGGGTCTAGTGATATTAACTTGGATTTTGATTTTGGAAATTCAATTTAGGATGTTTTAAGTGTACACATCTGCTTACTGCTTAGTATAAAGCTAATAATCAAGCTCATTAAATAATATGTAATAAAAACTAATATACAAAAGGAAATTTTCATGTTACTGTAACATATTTGCAATAAGAGCCTTTTGCTGGTAATTGGAAGATTCGGCTTCACTTCTCTGTTTAATCACCCACAAAACTGTTTATTGCCCTATATATTCCTCCAACAAGAACATTATCCTTTTAATGTGCCCCACAGAAAACCAGGGAACACTGCACAGTTATAGCACATGGTACTCTTTTCAAACATTATAGTCAAATTTTAATCTGACCATCAGGCTGTGATAATGCATTCTAATATTAGTATATATTTTAACAGAATGCAGTTATTATTTGATGCCGAATGACATAAGAATGGGGTTAAGACATATATAACAATAACTTCGACATTAGCTGTGTGTATAAAATATTAACTTTCAATTAGACATGGTTGACCCTCAGTTTAGACCATATGACTATAATTAAAAAAAAAACTCCTGAAATATTTTATTCACAAGTGTGATTAAGTATCAAGTACTTGCGTGTATCCAGAGAAATATATTTCATTATCTTTCTAAAGCTTTTATATAAATTTAACAATTATAAAATATTAATTTTTTATTAATAAAGTAATTTTTCATAATCATTAGAAAAAAATAAAACTAATTTCCTTTAATGCTTTGTAGACAAAAATAATTGGTTAACAGATTATTTAGAATATTGTTTAAAAGACTTTAAATTTAAATATTTAAAAGTATGCTTGTATAGTTCTAGCCTGCGGTTTAAGTTGATGCACAAATATGAACATTATCATTACGTAGCATCTCTTCATCTCATATTTATTGAGCACCTACGAGGTACCAGGCACAGGGATACAAGGATAAAAAAATGTCTCTTTTCCAAAGGAGTTTAGAGTCTGGTAAAGAGCAAGGTATCTCCAGACCATTACAATGTGCTATGCACGGCTACAATGGAGTTGTTACAAGTTGCAGCAGCAATAGAGGGGAGGGAGGTGAGTCTTCTAGGGCAGCAGAGGTTTGTTGAGTTGATAAGAGCAGGGAAAGCATTCTCCACAGGATGAACAACATTAAGTGGAATGGAAAAGACTTGGTTGAGTAAGTACAGTTGCTTGGTAAAGTAGCATAAATTGAAAAGACTTTAAGAGAATACCTTGGAGGATTTTATTTGCCTTCTGAAGGAGCTCAGTGTTCATGCTGTGAGGAGGAGCTACTGAATGAACTTTACCAGCCAGAGACATGGTAAGATTTTCATGTGAGAAGGCCACTTTAGCAGCACTGTGAATGTCAGAATTAACAACATGTTAAAGGCAAGAAGACCACTTAAGAAATCACTGTCAAAATGGATTAGGACAAGACATGCGAAGGTGAGAAGGAAGACAAAGATAGGAGAGATATTTAAGAGGTGAAGAGCAATGAGCTGTGGGATCCGTTTGATAGTGCATGAGGAAGAGAGAGAAGCCACTAATGAGTCCCAGATTTCTGACATGGCTCATGGGGGATAAAGATGCTGTCCTCAGATACAAAGCAGGGAGAGCAGGCTGGTGGCTAAAGTGGGACAAAGGATATGCAATTTCATGCATTCTGAACGAGTTTGAGGTCCCTATGAGATCTACAAGTAATGATATGTGGTAGGCACGTAGACTGTAGCACATACACTTTGAAGTTCGTGTGGAAGATACAGGGTGGAGACAGTGTCAGTGTCCCATTTGCTTAAAGTGCTAATTTGATCCCATGGCTATAGGGGAGTTTGTGGCAGACAATGCAAAGGGGCACCTGGCTGACTAGAGTATGTGGCTCCCCGTCTTCAGGCTCTGAGTTCAAGCCCCACACTGGGTGTAGAGATTACTTAAACATAAAATCTTAAAAAAAAAAAAAAAAAAAAAAAAAAACATGAAAAACAGTGCATAGTGAGAACAGAAGTAGGCCAGGTACTGAACTCTGACAAACACTGCTTGTGGAGTGAGCGGGAAAACCACAATGAATATTAGCTAAATTCATATCAGGGAAATAATCCTTAGAAAACTTAAAAATTATCTTCATGCATACATTTTTATTCTAAACATCAAACAGTAGTTTGTTAGAGGCCTTGTTTTGATTAGTACCTTTTTATAGGAAATTGTTAAGACAGATAACCTTAAATACTGACAGTTTAAAAAATTACCCTTTCCAATGGGAGACACAGGCCTGCACTTAGCTTTGAGTTATGGTTAGTGAAAAGAAAGAGCAGGGCTACTTACCAATATGAATCATTAGATGATCCCTTTTTGTGGTCTTTCTTACTTTTTCAGGAGAATGGCTTATTCATGTAAATTACACATTGCATTTACTATGTATCAGGGAGTGTTCCAGGCATTATACGCACAATGTAACAAATAAACTAAATAAGTTCTACAGCATTAAGATCCAGACAGGTGTATTGGAGAAACATAAAGTAGGGAAGAGGAGTAGGAAGTTCTGTGCCGGGGACAAGGACAGACACCAAAGCTGGTCTCATGGATATGCAGCCTCTACTGTCACATAGGGCCTCACACTCAGAAGGGCTCCATATTGGCTCTGATGCTCCACTGTCATCATCTCGAACTTCCTAGTAATTTTTTTTTTTAACAAGTGGCCCCTTAAATGATGTAGCTGGTTGAGGGGCGCCTGGGTGGCGCAGTCGGTTGAGCGTCTGACTTCAGCCAGGTCACGATCTCGTGGTCCATGAGTTCGAGCCCCGCGTCGGGCTCTGGGCTGATGGCTCAGAGCCTGGAGCCTGTTTCCGATTCTGTGTCTCCCTCTCTCTCTGCCCCTCCCCCGTTCATGCTCTGTCTCTCTCTGTCCCAAAAATAAATAAACGTTGAAAAAAAAAATTTAAAAAAAAAAATGATGTAGCTGGTTGCAATTTTACATATGGTGGGTGAAAAAGCCCTTTTTGTGTGACATCTTTCATTTGGCTCACCAGATATACTCTCCACCTTTCTCTCAACTCTTCTGTTCCAAGAGACTGACCATATAGATTGTATCAGTGAACTCCTTTGCCCTCTGGCTTCAGATTTGGTTCGAATAATAAGGAACTTAAACAGAAGTTCAAAAGGTTGCTGCTTCTCTCAAGGGGGCCTTGTCTACCCACCTCTGTTCTAGGTTCTACAACTGTCCCCACTCCTTGTCCATCTAAGGCCCATCTAAGGCTCTGCATTAGCAGGCTTGGCATATACTTATCCCTCCTGGCCTCCCTACTCCCTGCCCCTATGATTGATTGTTAAACTTTTCTTCAACTTTTCTCATTTGAGTATGCTATCTGTGTTCTACCAGTATTCTGAGTGGAAAAAAAAAAAACCCATTAAGAAGGTGACATTTGAGTAGATTCCAGTAAGAGATGAAGGGGAAGCCAGGCAGCTATCTGGAGGAAGAGGATTCCAAGCATTTAAACCGCTAGGGTTCTGAGGTAGGGGTTTACTTCATGAATCAGAAAGGCTATTTAAACCACAGTGATGGGGCGCCTGGGTGGCTCAGTCGGTTAAGCGGCCCACTTCGGCTCAGGTCATGATCTCACAGTCTGTGAGTTCGAGTCTCGCGTTGGGCTCTGTGCTGACAGCTCAGAGTCTGGAGCCTGTTTCAGATTCTGTGTCTCCCTTTCTCTGACCCTCCCCCGTTCATGCTCTGTCTTTCTCTGTCTCAAAAATAAATAAACATTAAAAAATAATAAAAAAAAAAAAACCACAGTGAGAGAAATCCCACCTGTTGTCTTTTATTGTAAATAAAGTTTAATTGGACATGGCCACATCTATTCATGGGATTATCTATGGCACTTTTTATATGATACAACTTCAGATTTCAGTAGCCATATGCCCACAAAGCCTCAATTATTTACCGTCTTTCCCTTTAGAGAAAAGATTTGCCGACCTTTGAAATAGAGGAATAGTAAGGAGACCAGAGAGTCTATGGCTTCATGGATTAGAGGGAGAATAAGAGAAGACAATGTTACAGGGGTAACAGGAGGGTGGATGAATTAGAGCCTTATGAGCCACTGTAAAGGGAAAGTGGAAAGTTTTGAGGAGAAGACTTCTATTTAACCAGAACAACTAAGACTGTTGCCTTAAGAATAGTCTGAAGCGGGGCGCCTGGGTGGCGCAGTCGGTTAAGCGTCCGACTTCAGCCAGGTCACGATCTCGCGGTCCGTGGGTTCGAGCCCCGCGTCAGGCTCTGGGCTGATGGCTCAGAGCCTGGAGCCTGTTTCCGATTCTGTGTCTCCCTCTCTCTCTGCCCCTCCCCCGTTCATGCTCTGTCTCTCTCTGTCCCAAAAATAAATAAACGTTGAAAAAAAAAAAAAAAAAAAAAAAGAATAGTCTGAAGCAAGAATACAATCAGAGGGACAATAAGGGACTACTGTGAACAGCTAAGAGAATGAAATGATGATAGCTTAGACCAGGGTGGCCGCAGTGGAGCTGGTGAGAAGTGGTCAGAGTCTAGATGGATTGTGAGGGTAAAGTTTGCCGATGGACTGAATGTGAAGTGTGAAAGAAAGAGAGACTGAGTACAAGTTGTCCTGCACAACCAAGTATGGAGTTGCCATTACCTGAGTTGGGGAAGCTGGTGGGAGGGAATGGAGATGGAGGGGTAGGAGTGGCATAACTCATGAGCTCAGTTTCAGGTATTATAAGCTTTAATTTTGATTAGAAATTCAAATAGTTATGACATGGGTGGAAAGCATGTTATCCTGGGAGTTAAAGAAGACAATGTTTCAAGGAGGCAGGAAGGAGGGATCTACTGTGTCAATGCAGCTGGAGGTCAGTTAAGATGAGATTGGAAAAAGACCACTGAAGTCAACCACTTGGAGTACACAAGTAACCTTTATAATAGCAGTTTCTGTGGAGTGGTGGGGGTGAATGCCTGACTAGGGGTGGGGGGGCCTTAGGAGAGAATAAGAGGAGAGGAAATACACACTGTGTGTGCATAGACAACTCTTTGAAAGAGTTTCACAGTGTAAAGGAGAGAAGTAGGAACTTGCTACCTGTAGAAGCTGAGTAGAGGAAAAAAAATTAACACTGGACTAAAGAACAGCATGTTAGTATGCTGTTAGGAAAGACCTTATAGACAGAAAAATATTGATGATACAGAAGAGAGGTTAAGAATTACCAGAGTGATGTCCTTGTAGGAGAAAAGGAATAGGTTCTGGTAAGTAAG
Organism: Puma concolor; assembly: GCF_028749965.1. NCBI lineage: Eukaryota > Metazoa > Chordata > Mammalia > Carnivora > Felidae > Puma > Puma concolor. The sequence goes on along the minus strand of NC_141668.1, from coordinate 40,283,670 downwards.
TACCAGTCTTAAATACAAGCAGAGAGAGTTCTCAGGGCATGTGACACTGAGCTATTTAGTAAATAATCAATCAATCAATATCGACTTTCAGTCTTCCCACAACAAAACCACCTAATACTTTGTGAACAGTTAGGACATTCGTGCATAATTAAGATCTTAAAGTTCAATTTATTATTTTGTCACTTGTGAGTTCCAAGACCCCCAAACAACCTTTCTATGACTTAGTTTGCCTTTGATTATGAAATATCTACTGGTCATTGCGGTACCTGGAAAAATTAACCGGATTAGGTAAACCTTCCCAGGCTTCAACTCTCTCTGATGTTTTCTGCTATAGAACTTCATATAGAGAGAAAAATGAAAGGTACATATAGACTCAGATGTCTACCTAGCAAAAGTCATGTGGAGGTCTTTTCACAGTGCATTGTTCCCATTTGGTGATCTTTTTAAATTTCCTCCAAATGAAAAATATTTACTATGACTTACTCTAAAATTAAGTTTTTATTTCTAAATATAGAGAACAAACTGAGGGTTGCTGGAGGGGTTGTGGGTAGGAAGAATGGGCTAAATGGGTAAGGGGCATTAAGGAAGACACTTGAAATAAATGAAACTTATTTCATTCCTGAGAAGACTTATCTTTTATATAAACAGCATACGTCTTATCTAGGTGCCATTATTTCTATAAAAATCTTGCCTATTAATCTTAACTAGAGATTCTAAACACACCCTTTTAATTCTTAGGCAGCTCAAATGTCACTGCCACTGAGGGATATTCCTGGGTCCCCCTGGGGAGAATGTATCTTACTATGTCCCCATTTTGTTCTGATCATACCTGTGTTGCAATACAGATCAGACTGCCTTGGAGTGATCTGTTGACATTTCTGTCTCCTCCTCCAGACTGTGAGCCCCTTATCTTATTCTCCCTGGAGTGACTTCCATAGAATAGATATAGAATAAATATTTGCTGAATGAATTCCAGTGTATAAATTTCAGAATGGAGGCTGATCAAATAAAATGGTATGATATGGAAGTCAAGAAATGGAGTAAGTGGGTACTAAGAAGGTGTATGTAAGTATTCATGAAAGATATTCATAGTGCATATACATACCAATTATGAGTATTTTATAAAACAAAAAAGCTCTAGTTTTCAAAGATTGGTTTGGTGAACAGAGTCAGGGAACACTTTCTTGACTAGGCTTTTCAATATTAAGAATGTATTTCTGAGTTGTTCTGTTTCCTCTCTTTGTGAACATATGTTATACACACACACACACACACACACACACACACACACACACTGAGGGGGTTACATGTTTCCTGAAGACAGTACACAAACGCCTTTATCCAACTTTTATTTTAGGGAAATATTGACAGCAACGAACTATTGAAGCCATAGCTCTAATATTCTGAAATAACAGAGCGTATAAATGGATTGAGTTTACATTATGTCAATCTTTAGAACTGAACTTCCTGGCAGAAGAACTAAAGTTGCTTATTGCTATTAGATTCACTCTTTCCCAACCTAGTGACCTCTTTCCCCTACTGTGAAGGTCTCTGTTTTTGAATTCTCTATTAAGTTTTTTAATAGACAATCTGCTTTAGCAGTTTGAGAAAAAAAGCTTAGCTTCCTTCCCCCACCCCTACCCTACAATGGCAGTTAAGCCTTCAACTTAATATGAAATCTAGTGGACACATGTGTGCTTTTTCAGAATAAGAGAAAAGAAAAGAGAAGAAAAGAGAAAAGAAAAGTTTTATTTTTCTAATTATTATCTACTTATCAGTTTTGGGTTAAGAATTCACTGGCCTTCGGGGCGCCTGGGTGGCGCAGTCGGTTAAGCGTCCGACTTCAGCCAGGTCACGATCTTGCGGTCCGTGAGTTCGAGCCCCGCGTCGGGCTCTGGGCTGATGGCTCAGAGCCTGGAGCCTGTTTCTGATTCTGTGTCTCCCTCTCTCTCTGCCCCTCCCCCATTCATGCTCTGTCTCTCTCTGTCCCAAAAAATAAATAAACGTTGAAAAAAAAAATTAAAAAAAAAAAAGAAAAGAAAAGAATTCACTGGCCTTTGACATCAATGACTTTACTCATAAGAGGACTCTAAGACACACAACAGATGAACGTAAGAGAAGTGAAGCAAAAATAATGTAAAAACAGGGAGGGGGACAAAACATAAGAGACTCTTAAATATGGAGAGCAAACACAGGGTTACTGGAGGGGTTGTGGGAGGGGGGATGGGCTAAGAGGGTAAGGGGCATTAAGGAATCTATTCCTGGAATCATTATTGCACTATCTGCTAACCAATTTAAAAAATAAAAAAATAATAATAAAATAAAAATAAATTAAAAAAATAATAATTCACTAGCCTTTTGTCACCGTGAAAATTCAGTCTTAATTTTCCACATCCAGGCCTAAGATACAATCATTCCTTTTCAGTTAGCATTTATCTGCATCCACCTCAGATAAGTTGTTTACATCCAGTGTTGGACCACCCTTCACATTAAGTTTAAATAGGAAACATTTTTTTTCTAATAAAGTAATCTGTATCCCATTTGTCTTCAGGAAACTGTAATAATTCAGCAATAGATGAAAATGTTTCAGAGCTGTGAAGGGCTTTGAAGCTGATGTTTTCCATTATCAGTTGCTTGTACTGGTAAATACATTAAAGGTCAGAAATGAAATGCCCACATCAACCACTAAGAAGTTGAAGGCTCTTGTCTATTATGAACGAACTGCTTTCAGCTTCTTTAAAAAAAAAAAAAGAAAATAGAGTTTTTGTTGTCCCCAACTCTCAGGAGGGCAACTATTGCGATGGATGAAGTGCCTAGAGGATACCAGATTATATGAAAGGGAGGAAAGAAAGTGTTGGTTTTGTTTCCCTCCAAATACACCACAGAAATGAATTTTTTGTGTGTGCTCTATTTTTGTTCTCTGTGTTTATTTGAAAGTCTCTCGTAGCCCTCAATACTTAGAAAACCTCAAAGGCTTGTCATCTATTATAACATTTATAATTGAACACTCATTTCTTACTACATGTGTAGAACATCACATATGGTCACTGCCACTGCCACCTCACAAGCATTTTGAAGACCCCAGAGAATATCAGGGCTCAACTAACTACAGAAGCCAGACCCTAAGTCAAACCAGATTTCTGATTTGCAAAAATGGGCCTACTGAGGTGGAGGAAAAGAGAGAGCAAATGCTGCAATGCACCAATGGCAAGGAAAATTAGTGAATTAAGAGCGGTCTGCTGCCAAATACAGGACTTGCTGTGAGTCAGGGAGAACAGGAGCTGTTGGTTGAATCAGAGTAGCTGCCTCCCTGGACAGCTGAAATTCCAAGACAGTCCAACATTCAGCCAATCACCTGTTAAATATCTGGACTCTGCGAACCTAACATGGTGGAATCCCAGACGGGACTGCTAGTGATTTCTCAGGCTTTGGAATACCTAGCACTCCACCAGGACAACAATGGACTATATTAAAGAAATCAGGACATTTTTAGGATGGAGGTGGTAAGAAAGAGAAAAGTATAGTAATTCCTTTTTATTCTCCTTACATCAAGCCCTGCTGATTAGAGAATAAAACTTTCTAATGATCAATGATGTCATTTCCATGACAGAAACATCTTGAACTCTTCACCTAAATTGAGATACACTATTAAGGCAGACTTAGACTCACCTACACTGGTTATAAGGAATCAAGAACAATATACTTGAGCCCTTCCTCATGATCTCCAAACCTCAACATAATGAAGAACCATAATGCCATAGAATTGAAGCATATATGCATCTATCAGGTAGATTTTAAATTTCTACAGGAATATTACACTTACCAGATGCTTACTCTATGCTCAGAATTATGTATAAATGGCCAACCGAATTTACACACATCACCTAATTTAATCACTACAGCTATCTTATGAGGTAAATAAAATTATGAATCCAATTTCACAGATGAAAAACTTGAGCCTTAAAGAGTTTAAACAAACACACCTACCTGTTAATTGGAAGCCTGAGCTCTTAACCTCTATGCCATGCTAAGCACAAGTCACAACCTGTTCATTTCTCTAGCTTTTGACCCCTGGTGTCATAATGACAATTGCCAGGACTATGTGGCATACCTCAAGTGTCCAGTTTGTTCCAAACCTAAATACTGCCAGTAGTCCATCTGGCCACTATTGGGTCCACACACCAGCAGCCCCCACATTTATGGAGCTTCTGCTTCTGTCTAGACCAATGTCCTCTAAGCAGAGAATGCCTTGAATTCTTTCTGCAACAAAGCCATCACCCTTCACCCTCCAAAGAATCATGGAGTTTGAAAATATCTTAACAGCTATATGAAAGTAATCCATAAAATTTAATTATGACTCGTTTCATTTGCCTCTTAATGTATTTCTAAACTTTATTTCCCCTAAAAGTTGTAAAAAATAAATTATCAGTTTCTATCAGGAAAAAAAAAAAGCTTTTGGTAAACATACCACTTTTATTTTCATCATTAATATAATTCAAAGTGGTATAAAATATTTGAGCTATAGTATGATGGAAAAATTCTAATTTGCTAAAATTGTGAGTGGGCCCACAAGAACTATAAGGGCTGACCCCTTGATCCATGGAAGAAAAACAGGTTACAACTCACACGGTAGGATCATTACTGGCTGTAAAGTGGCAGGTTCTGTATATGATACAGACCTTCATTTGGAGACTTTATCACAATGCCTCAACATGCCCTCTGGATTTGTTTTAGTGTCAGGGTAACCTTCATTCTCTAAGTCACCTTTGCTTCAAGATCTTGTATTTATCCTTCATTCTTTTTTTTGTCCATCTTAACCTTCATACAAGCACCAAATCTTATTATTTTTCTTTAAGTAGCTTTGTCTGGCAGGGCACAGGTCAGAGGCAGGTTGGTTGAAATGGACTAGTGAAGTCTTCTGGAGGTCTCTAAGGAAATCTTATCTGCTGAATTGAGTTAATGTCCACTTGTATTTTGGACATTTGCCCAGAAGCTAGTGGACAGCAGGGACTTTTAGAAGCAATACAATTCCCAAAAACATAAAGCAAAAAATAGAAGGCAATGTTTGGAGAACAAGGGCAACCATAAAAATGTATTGTGCTCTACCTAATACTTTGGAAAATATTTTCCCCATGTCTATTATTAATCAGCATTTTTTAAGGTTTAATTTTGATCATTCTTTTTTGCTGTAACACTGTATGCAATGAAACCATCCTTTGAGCTGGGGAATAGCTCCATGGTAACAGATTCTCAGACATCAGTACAGGATGAAGCTTTCAGTGTGTGATCACAGTTCAGAAGATGAGGAGGAGAAAATGAAATTCCATATTGGGTCTCTTTCCTTCCTTGGGATAACATCCTGAGAAAGAAGTCCACAATCTTATGAGGTAATTGGGAGTGGGGGAAAGGGAAATGATATCAAGTGACAGACCAAGCTTAAACTGTTAGTAAGCTCGTTATGGAATTTCAAGGTATGAAATAAATCGTTTATTTTAGTTCCCTAAAGAGATGAAGAATTCATTTCCTATTCAACAGAGCAGAAAAGAATTCTCTACCTTGATGCCACACTTTCTAGCACATACTGAAGTAGATCCATTCATGCATTCATTCAAAATTCACTGGGTTCTTGCTATTCATAAGCAGGGCTCTGTGGTAGGCAGTGTGCTAGGGTCCACAGCCATGGGCATTCGCATGGTCAATTTCTATGAAAAACTAATGTATAGCATATCCAGACAATTGATTATTTGTATTGTTATTCAATGCTAAAAATAAATGAGCCATCAAGCCATGAAAAGACATGGAAAAGCTTTACTCAAATGAATATTGCTGAGTGTAAGAAGCCAATCTGAAAATGCTACACACCATATGATTCCAACTCCATGACATTCTGGAAAAGGCAAAACTATGGAGACAATAAAAATATCAAGGTTTCTGGGTGAGGGGGAAGATATGAATACATAGATCTGGAAGTATTTTCAGGGCAGTAAAAATACTCTGTATGATATTATAATGAGAAATACAGGCCATTATACATTTGTCCAAACCCACAGAATGCACAACACCAAGAGTGAATCGTAAGGTAAACTATGGACTGTGGGTATTGACGATATGACAATGTAGGTTCATCCTTAGTAAAAATGTACCATTTTGGTGAGTAATGTTGATAACGGGGAGGCTAATGTGGGGACAGGGAGTAAATGGAAAATCTGTCAATTTTGCTGTAAACCTAAAAACTGCTCTGAAAAAAATTAAGTTCTTCTAAAAAATCAAAACATTTAAAAATGAGTATGAAAACATATTAAAAATGAGACACAGAATGAATTAAACATTCCCATTTAAAATAGCTGGCTGCTCTAGAAGCTGGACACCAAAGCTGTACCTGAACACTACTGATCAGGAAGGACATTCTCACTTCTCTGGTAAGCAGGCAATGGATTTGGAGTAAACGGATTTGGAGTCAATGGATTTAAAGCAGGGGAATACAAAGTAAGGAAGTATCTTAAATAAGGGCCATTTTAAACTCTCATCATTGCTACTGGACAGAAATCCTGCTTTTAAAAAAGCTAGGAATATTTTGTATTTTGAGTTTAGATAGTTTTTAGGTATACGGGTGTTTCCAAAGTGCTTCAGGGTGTTTAAAACCATTTGTTCTTCCAATCTTGTTTGCACTATTAATTTGGTTAATGGGTTAGTAATCCTTTCCTTATGGAAAGCAGGAAAGTAAACTTCAGCCCAGCACTTTTCTAAATTATTACATCCTCTCAACAAATGGGGTACAGATTAATGAGGTTTTACTCAAAGCTTTGAATTCACAGGAGCCTTAAATGAAGCGACACATCCTTGTTTCCATTTAATGAAAACAACAATTGAGAAATGTAAATCTGACCTGAATGCAGGGTAAAAGAACTCGATAACCATCTGCCAAGATTGAAATCACCTTCCAAGTGTATCTCCTGGCAAAATGAGAGGACTCTGACCACTCACTGACAACGCCAAATAGAAAATCATTTAGAGACAGGAAAAAAGTCACATACCCTCGCTTCCTGGTGCAACGAGGCTCATGATATCACATAAAAATGCATAACCTTTTTGCATATGAACAATAATCAGAGTCTGATTTTGAGGTTTTTAGTTCATTTAATCATAAAACAACTCAAGGGCCTCTCCTCCTTCAAAATGCCAAATATTCCTATTTATTTCATCAAAAAGAAAATGAGTAGATGAGACGAATAGTTGCACAAAATATTTCTATCATACCAGCGGAACATGTTCAAGCTTTTACATAACTCATTGGTATTGGGAATTTTCCAGATAAGCCATCATTAATTTCAACAAAACTTGTGTAAAAATAATTGTGAACTTGCCAAATCAACAAACGTGTATTTTGAAATGATTGTTCATAAAGTAGCACTTAATTACAATAATAAAAAATTCAAACGTAGGAGAAATGAGTATGTCAGTGAAAGAGAGTTATGACCCCAAAGAGGGAAAATAAGCATCTAGCTTTTGTGTGTGTGTATTGCTAAATTACTTGAGAAGAAAATGTTAGTATTTAAATAGAGCATCACTACCCTTGAACACAGTACTCGTAAATCTATCAAACTGAAAATAAATGCTACTATTCTTTTACTTCTAATCTTCTAGGCAACCAAGCTGTTATTAAAAATATTATAGGGGTGCCTGGGTGGATCAGTCAGTTAGGTATCAGATCATGATCTCACAGTCTGTGTGTCTGGGCTCCGCGTTGGGCTCTGTGCCGACAGCTCAGAGCCTGGAGCCTGCTTCAGGCTCTGTGTCTCCCTCTGTCTCTGCCCCTCCCCTGCTCATGCTCTGTCTCTGTCTCTCTCAAAAATAAATAAACATTAAAAAATTAAATGTGTTACAAACTGGTTAATAACTTTGTAGTTTCTTATGTTGATCCAAGGTGACAAAGGGAGGGGCTACTGAAATCCTTACCACTCTAGTAAAAGGCTCAAACTGCAATTTTTTCATCTGTCAAATGAAGAAATATTGCTAACCTAGATATTATTTATATTGGTTTATTCTTAGTCAGCAACTGGAAAGAAAAAAAGTTTAGCGTTTGTAATACAACACAATGTCAAGGTACAAGATAGTTCCTATACTTGACGGTCCATAATTACAATGCAAAACTATGTAAAATAAGAGGAATGGTTTTCTTTTCCCTTCATAAAGTGTTATATGCCCATAGTAAATCAGATTGCTAAGGTTAATGATGAATAGAAGTTTCTAACCATAAACATTATCATAGGAAATTAAGTATCTATAGATGAGAATGATAGGCATATTTATAACCCTGAAGAGAAGGCAAGATTACTAATGAGAACCCAGGTTTGCAAAAATTGTGGGTAGGCTGCAGCAGTTATTATGACTCTAAGTATATGCCCATTAAAAATGAGGTGGGGGGGTCAGTATGGATGGAGAAGAATGTTCAATATTTTTCAAATGATTTCCTCAACATGACATTACCATAATCACTTTATATTTAGGATTTTAAATTCAGCACATACTACTTTGCCTATAATTAGGGTATGTTGCCACTAGATGGCAGTAATGGCTAGGTCATAACAACTAGGGATAAAATTCATTCAAGAAATCTTTAAAGTACCAACTAACATTATATACATTATACTTGTATATATAAATGTCCTTACACTATTGAAAGTTTAGTTGTTTTTTTTTAATGTTTTATTTATTTTTGACACAGAGAAAGACAGAGCATGAGCGGGGGAGGGGAAGAGAGAGAGGGAGACACAGAATCCAAAGCAGGCTCCAGGCTCTGAGCTATCAGCACAGAGCCAGAAGTGGGGCTTGAACCCATGAACCGTGAGATCATGACTTGAGCCAAAGTTGGCTGCTTAACCAATTGAGCCACCCAGGGGCCCCTGGAATGTTCAGTTTTTAAATAAATCCTACATGACAGCTAAGCTTTATTAAGATAACAAATTACATAGAACTAGAGAACATTTTTTTTTAATCCAAATACTGAGATTTGCCCGTATTGTTACTGAATTAATCAATCTCTCCTAATTTTATGCATTAATCCGATCTCTAAACATTTTTATACATTAATGAGAACATCTGGGACTCCAGGGTATTTTGGGGTCAGAGCTATTTTTGTCAATAATATTCTATTTATTTGAACTATTTTCCATTTTACATACAGGATACTTATGTTGCCAAAATTGCTACCATTAATTGCTAGCATTAAGCCCCTTAAAAGGAGAGGCTTTAGTTTATAGTTTAAGTCTTTTTAGGAAATTTAAATGTTTATTTTTAAAATTTTGTGATATTTGTGGCACCTGGGTGGCTCAGTCAGTGAGCATCAGACTTCAGCTCAGGTCATGATCTCATGGTTTGTGGATTCAAGTCCTTCATCAGGCTCTGTGCTGACAGCTTCAGATTCTGTGTCTCCCTCTCTCTCTGCCCCTTTCCAGCTCACTCTCTCTCAAAAATAAACATTAAAAGAATTTTTAAAAAATTTGTGATATTTGATAGATCACTTAATTGTATATTTAATACGGAGAACAATAAAAAGATACCCAAGGCCTCATCATTCTATATCAGAATTAGGTAACGGCAAATATCATTTAGGCTTCATCCTGATTCCATTCTCTGTGGTACTTCCAGGAGATAACCCCATCTCCAGCCTTTTGTGTTTATAATTTTCTTGATTTTTAAAAATCTATTTTATTTTAATATTATTTGAGAGAAAGAGTGTGAGCAAGCAGGGGAGAGGGGCAGAGAGAGAGAGAGAGAGAAAGTGAGAGACAGAGAGAGAATTTCAAGCTGGCTCCAGAATAAGTGAGCTGCCCAACAACTCTGGCTCCATTCCATGACCCTGGGATCATGATCTGAACCAAAATCAAGAGTTGGGTTCTCAACCAACTAAGCCACCCAAGTGCCCATAATTTATTTTAATTGCTGATAGATTCAGATTCCTTTCCAGTATCTTTGCGTGTATGTGCCTGTGGGCGGACAACAGGGACATGGATGCACTTTAAATCTATTCCACCTTTTCTTTTTCTCCTTCACTTTAAATTTCACTTTTTGCTTGACTAGTTTGACAGTTCCCATTCTATATATTATCCTTTAGTGACTTTCCTAGAAATTTCAATGCTTATTTTATTAATATCTTCCTTCCCAATTATTTTTTATTGTTTAGTCTAATACTTCTACTACTATGTGATCCGAAGTGATGGCAACAGATATCCTGATCTTCTTTCTGATTGTAAAAGGAAAGTTTTCTAACTTTTTACCTTAAAATGGTATTTGTGGTTGGCTTTTAGTAGATACATTTTATTAGGACAGCTGAGTCCCCTTCTATTCTTAGTTTGCTTGGGGATTTTTGCAATAATAAATGAAGGTCAAATATTATCAAACATTTTCTTCATCTAGTGAGATGATCATATCCTTTTCTCCCTTAATCTGTTAATAAGAGTGAACTAGATTTTATGTTTTCTAATATTCAACCCTGCACCTATGTAAAATAAACCCTCTTTGTCATATAGATTATTTTTTATATGTTGTTGGACTAGGTTTACTCATATTTATAGAATCTCCCAATATGTTTATGAATTTTTTAACTGCTGGAAATTTTTCATTTTCTTCTAAGTCTAGAAGGCATTAAAAATAACTTTTGGTGCACTTTTTCTGTATCTAGTTATACTGCTATAGATGCCTTTTAGAACTTAAAGGGTTTCCTATATTTCTAGAAGCAAAACTCAGGGAGGTCCCTTCCCTTCCTTTTATTTCCCTTCCCTCTCCTCCCCTCCCCTCCCCTTCAGGGAGGGTGTTGTTTAACTTCTGGCTTTTCTGCTCTTCCTACAAAATTTATACAGCAATTATAGTCATAAGATTGTAAAGTAAAACTCCATCATTATTATTTGGTAAAAAGAAATACTCCATTCAGTGTAGCATCCTTTCAGAAGTGTAGACAAAAATGTCAATGGTCATTTCCCCAAGTTCTTTTCTTTCTTTATTTTTGGGGAGGAGTGTTGGAGAAGTGACTATGTTATAACAACGTCAAAACAGCTAAATTTACTACAAAAAGCAAAGTTAATTAAATCTAGACCTTTCTTCCTCCTAATTACTCTAATTCACTGTGAAGGAAGGCCACAAAGGGACCCATCATTTTGGGGCAGAACTAGGACTTATCTGGATGTCTTTAAAAGACCTAACCTGTTCTTTTGAGAAGAGCCTTTGGTGCAAAGTTGACTAGGATGACATCTGGCTGAAAAGGTGGAACTTTTCCAAGAAAAGGCCTTATTTAAGGTAAGTTTAGAAGTAATACAGACAGTTTATAGAGGGCTGAATGTCACAAAGAATCTTTATTTAACCTTAACAACGTACTTTAGGGAGCACTTTCCGTGTGTCCGTTACTTTGGAAAGCTCTCCTCCCGTATTATCTTCTGTAATCTTCACAACAACATAGGAGGCAGCTGATGTTATCAGACCCATTTTTAAGGACAAGCAACAGAGGGTTGGAAGTCATGCAACTTGCCCCCAACAACCGAGATTGAAGGTAGAAGACCCTAGACTTGAAATCAAGCATTTTGTGTCTAAAGGTCATGTTCATTCCTCTGAAGTCAGCACTTGTGAACTGGGAATCATTGCGATTTTCTAATATTTTCCCCAGCAAGAAATAGCAGCTAAACACGTGTGAATACAGGGCTGTGCACCATGTCTAATCATCTCACTCAATCTTTCCTGCATCAGGTGGTCCATCCTACCTGTCGTGAGATGAGCGTAACATGCAGTTCTCCCATACACTTGTTCACTTCATCTTGGTCTTGTTTTTATAACAGCCTCAAACCTTCCTTTTGCATCTTTCATCAAGCTACTTTCAGTTTTCCTTCAACACTGAATCCTGTATTTATTTTAACATTCACCTACCTATTAAATAGGAATTTAAACATGTCTTTTCAAAGAAGCTAGTGTTTTTATTAGGTTTCTTTCAAAATTGTTTTCGGAAGTGCTCTGGTTGCAAAGTTGTGTAAGTTTTCATTGGTCTTCCTCAAGCCTATCCCCCCCCCCCCCAAAAAAAAACTTGGGTACTTTCAGAGTATAGTTTTGCAGATTGTATTTTCAGGACCACATGTATCAGGCTAAAGCAGAAATTCTATGTTATTGCACTATAGTTTATCTGCCATATTATTCTTGGTTCTTATGACTTTATTAAATACTAGAATTTGTTGTGACTATATTGACAATTGAGTTATCCACAAATAGAATAAATTAGACATTTCCAAATAACATAGAGATTATATAAATGGATTAGTTAAACACAAGCTAAATATAGGCTATTTCCAATTATTTTCTGGCTCTTCATAAACTTATATTTGACTCAAACTCTTAAGGGCTTTTAACTTTCAAGTATTAGTGAAACAATATAAATGTATGTGACCTAGAAAAATAGTTTTTCATTTCCTATTAGAGAATAAGAGATTTTCATGGTGGGGATGAGGATAGGGAATGAAATCACATTAACTTATCATTTTTTAATCCCTTTTGAACTATGTTTCCCTTATGAAAAGTGATAATTTACATTTGTTCAAACTTTTTATTTCTTCAAGAGAACATGCTTAATTCTTGGCTTTTGAGTCTTCTATAAAGAAGACAGAATCATAACTAATTAGAAATTCTGATGAATTCAGAGAAATTATAATCAGAAACTTCAGGCAATAAGTATTCAGAGGGTAGGACCTGGTGTTTGAGTTCCCGGTGCTTCTGATGAAGCTTCTAGCAGTTTTCATGCTTAATTGGGCCATTGGATCCTGTCTATGTGAGGGGAGGAAAACAAGGTCCTGCTTGTTTGGCATTTAAAATTACTTGATTAAGGGGCGCCTGGGTGGCGCAGTCGGTTAAGCGTCCGACTTCAGCCAGGTCACGATCTCGCGGTCCGTGAGTTCGAGCCCCGCGTCGGGCTCTGGGCTGATGGCTCAGAGCCTGGAGCCTGTTTCCGATTCTGTGTCTCCCTCTCTCTCTGCCCCTCCCCCGTTCATGCTCTGTCTCTCTCTGTCCCAAAAATAAATAAACGTTGAAAAAAAAAATAAAATAAAATTACTTGATTAATGATTACCTGGAAGCATTAACTTACAGGCATTATAATGCTATCAGTACTTCCTGTTTGTGTGTGTGTGTGTGCACTAATATTTATTTTCCAAGACGCAAAACTGACCTTTAAGTCTGTCATATAATTTATTTATCCTATTAAGCCATATTGTTGTTGCTTCTCAGTCAGGCAGAATTACCCTCAATATAACCTTACCTACTACAGAACTAGTTTACCTGTTTTATTTAGCAAAGCCAAAAATATAAACCAGAGACACAAGTAGACAGAAACAGAAAGAGGCTTCACACAAGGGAGGAATTACATCCTCATACCCAAATTTTCTAATTACTTTATCTTCAGTATGGGTTTAAACATTTAAAAAAACAACAACTCGATTTTAAATTCATATGTGTAACTCAGGATTTCAGCCCTAACCCTTCCTGGTCTCATTCTTTCCACCCTCTCCCCCAGGAGGATTTCACCCAGGTTCACGGCTTCATTTACCATCCATCTGCTGAGGATTATCATTTCCAGATCTTCTGTGCATACTTCTCTCTTTACTCAGATACACAAGAAAAACACCTGGATATCACCTTGACTTCCTTGTCTCCTTCGTATGTGTATACCATTTATCATCAAGTTCAGTGTATTCTGTTTCTATCTCACTCTTTCCAATGTCATTCCCTGCTCCAGGTCAACATTTGGGGTGGGGATAGAGGCAGCATCACCTCAACAGTTTCCTAACTAGTCTTTCTGCTTCCACCAAGCCCCAAACTCATGCTTTATGATACTGCAAGGATGATTTTCCTTAAGCACAAACTTCTGATAATATCCCTACTGTGCTTAAAACTCAGCACTTTCTGTGCAAAGCCTAAGCATCCTATTTAAGATATTTTATGGAGGTGATCTCTTCTTCTTTTTTTAGCATGTGCCTAGAACTGTTTGAGATACTGAGAATACATCAATAATTGGTGTACAGGGTCCCTGCCCACCAGGCCTTACCATTAGGGGAGAGAGGTAGAAAACAAACAGATGAGCACATACTTACCAATTTCAGGACTGATAGGTGCTATGAATAAGAAGAAATGATACAGAGCGACTTGAAATGCTCCTTTAATTAAAAGTGGTTGGAGAAGTCCTCAAGAAAGGGATGACATGTGAGTGGAACCTTGACTAATAAGCAGAAATGTGTAAAAACCAGAGGAAACCTGAATCTAAACACTCTGGGCCTTGAAGGAGCTTAATATGTTTAAAGCACAGGACAAAGAAGAATAAAAGACCAGAGCAAAGAAGATGAGGCCAGTGTTGAAAGGGGACCAGTTACAAAGGGCTCTGTAGGCCATTAAACAGAGTTTCAGTTATGTTCTGCTCACAGTGGGAAGACACTAGAGGGATTTAAGTAGAAAGACGAGTAACGTGACTTACAACATTAAAGGCTCTCCTCATCTATACACCAACTTATAAGACATTGGTGAAAGACATTGAAGAAAACACAAATAAATGGAAAGATACCTTGTGTTCATGGGTTAGAAGTTAACATTGTTACAGTATACATACTACTCAAAGCCATACATAGATTCAATGAAATATTTATCAATATGCTAAGGGCTTTTTTCACAGAAATAGAAAGAACAATCCTAAAATTTGTCTCAAATCATAAAAGACTCCGAACAGCCAAAGCAATCTTGGAAAGAACAAAGCTGGAGGTAACACTGTCTTTCATCTGTCTCTTACAGTTTTCAGTGTATAGGTCTTTCACCTGCTTGATTCATTTATTCCTAGATGTTTTATTCTTTCTGATGCACCTGTAAATTGGATTTTTTCTTAATTTCTCTGACAGCCTCTTCAATAAATGGTAATGAGAAAACTGGTCAGTTACAAGCAAAAGACTAAAACTAGATCACTATTTTATACCACACACAAAAACTAAGTCAAACAGATTAAAGACATGATTGCAAGAACTCAAACTGTAAAATTCCTAGAAGAAAACATAGATGGTAGGGTCCCTGGCATCAGTCTTAGGGTTGTTTTTGTGTCAAAGTCCAAAGGGGAGGAAGGGGGAAACAAAACAAGTGGGACTACATCAAACTTAAAAGTTTTGACACAAAAAAAGAAATCATCATCAAGACAAAAAGGCAATGTATTGAATGGGAAATGGTATTTGCAAACCATATATCTGATAAGGGGTTAATATCCAAAACATATAAAGAATTTATGGAACTCAACAACAACAAAAAACAACCTGATTAAAATTGGCAGAGGATCTGAATATACACTTTTCCAAAGACATGCAGATGACCAACAGGCACATGAGAAGATAGTCAACATCAATAGTCATTAGGGAAATGCAAATCAAAATCACCACGTGTTATCATGTAACACCTATTAGGCTATTATCAAATACACAAGAAATAACAAGTATAGGAGAGGATGTGTTGAAAAAGTAACACTCATACATTGTTGGTGAGAATGCAAATTGTAGCAGCTATTATGGAAAACAGCATGGAGATTCCTCAAAAAATTAGGAATGGAACTACCATATGATCCAGCAATTCCACTACTGGGTATTTATGCAAAAAAACCAAAAATACTAATTTGAAAAGATGAATGCACCCCTATGTTCACTGATGCATTATTTACAACAACCAAGATATGGAAACAAACTAAATGTGTACAAAAGAATGAATAAAGATGTGGTGTGTATACACACACACACACACACACACACACACACACACACACACACAGAATACTACTCGACCATTAAAAAGAATGAAATCTTGCTATTTGCAAAACACAGATGGACCTTGAGGGTATTATGCTAAGTGAAGTAAGTTAGAAGGAGAAAAACAAAGACCATGGGATTGCAAGCATATATAGAATCTTTAAAAAAAAAATGAACAAAGTGAAATAAAACCACACCTTCAGACACAGAAAACAGATCCCAGAGGGGAAAAAGGAGGCGGAGTGAGCAAAAGGGGCAAAGGAAGTAAATTGGAGGGTAAGGGAAGATAACTACACTTATGGGGGGCAATCACTTTGTATTATATATAGATGTTGAATTATAATGTTGTACACTTGAACCTTACATATATGAAAAAAAAAAACCTGGGGGTATCTTGATTTCAATTTATATTACAAAGCTATAGTAATCAAAACAGTATATTGGTATAAAAACAGACATACAGACCAATGGAACAGAATTGAGAGCCCAGAAATAAACCCATGCATACATGGTCAGCATGATAGGGGAGCCAAGAATACTCAATAGGGAAAGAATTTTCTTTTCAATAAGTAGTGTTGGGAAAATTGGATGTCCACATGCAAAAGAATGAAACTGGACCCCCATCTTACACAATGCACAAAAATAGATCAAAGTGGATTAAAGACTTAAATATAAGACCTGAAACTATGAAAGTCCTAGACGAAAACATAGGGGAAAAGCTCCTTGCGTTGGCACGATGTTTTGGATATGACATCCAAGGCACAAGCAACAGAAACAAATATCAGTAAGTGCGAGTACATCCAACTAAAAAGTTTCTGCATAAAGAAGCAGTCAAGAACACTGAAAAGGCAATCAATAGGAGAAAATATTTGCAAACCATAAATATGATAAAGGATTACTATGCAAAATATATAAGGAACTCAGACAATTTAATAGCAAAAAAAAAAAAAATCTGATTATAAAATGAGCAGAGGACTTGACCAGACATTTTCCAAAGAAGACAAACAAATGGCCAACAGGTACATGTTAAGACACTCAACATCAGTAAACATCAGGGAAATGCAAATCACAACCACAGCTGAGATATCATCTCACATCTGATAGAATGACTATTATTTAGGAAAAAAAAACAAAACCAAAAAACACTAAGAGATTTGTGCAGGCAAAGATGTAGAGAAAATAAAACACTGCACAGTTGATAGGAATGTAGAGTGGTAAAGTCACAATGGAAAACAGTTTGGAGGTTCCTAGAAAAATTAAAAGTAGAATGATCCAGCAATCCTACTTCTGGATGTATACCTGAAAAACATGAAATCACTATCTCAAAGATCTATCTACACTCCCATGTTCACTGCAGCATTATTCTTGATAGCCAAAACATGGATACAACCTAAGTGTTCATCGATGGATGAACGGATAAAGAAAATGTGGTATTTATACCCAATGGAATAAAAAAAGTCATAAAAAGGAGGAAACCTATCACTTGTAATTACATGGATGGACTTTGAGGGCATTATGCTAAGTGAACTATGTCAGAGAAAGAAAAATGCTGTATGCTATTACTTGTGGCATCTAAAAAGATTGAACTTACAAAAATGATATTGTGAATGTTAAGAGGCAGGAGAATTGGGGAAATGTTGGTAAAAGGATACAAACTTTCCATTATAAATTTCTGAGAATCTAATGCACATAGTTAACCATACTGTCTCATATGCATTAAAGTTTCTATGAGAGTAGATCTTAAGTATTTTCCACAGCAACAACAAAATGGTAGCTTTGTGAGGTAAAGGCTATATTACACAACCTCATTGTAGTAAATATTTTACAATATATACATGTACCAAATCATCACATTATATACTTTACTCTTACACAATGTCCAGCATATCTCGATAAACTTGGAAAAATAGGGATGCCTGGGTGGCTTAGTTGGTTAAGCATTCTGCTGAGGTTCAGGTCATGATCTCATGGGTTCATGAGTTTGAGTCCTGCATTGGGCTCTGTGCTGACAGATCAGAGCCTGAAGCCTGTTTCTGATTCTGTCTATCCCAATCTCTGTGCCCCTCCCCTGCTCACACTGTCTAAAATTAAAAAAAAAAAAAAAAAAAAAAAACTTGGAAAAATATAGATTAAAAAAAAAAAAAACCTCCCTTGTGTCCTCTTCACTTTCTTCTCTCTCACGCTATGCTATAGCCATACTGAACTACTACCTTTGGCCCCTGAGAGATGCATACTGTCTCTCTGGGCTTGTGCACATGTTTTTTCTTCTGCCTGGAATATTTTCAGTGACATATCCTTCCCTCCCTTCTAGCTTCCACTTACCCTTTGGATCTCTCAATCAGGTAATATTGTCTGGAGGAAGGCTTTTCTCCCTTCCAAACTAAGATAGGTATCCCTCCTTCGGTTTTCCAGCTGTAGCACCCTACCAGTTACTGCAACATGATGAGTTGTCTATGTCCCTCACCAGATCATCAGCTTTTTGAAAACATGCATGGCTGAGTTGATTCCTGTTCATCTGGTGTGAGCATAGAGACCCAATGTAGAGCAGACATTTGAAATACATTTTCTGAATAAAGTAAGTATTCAGTAATCCCTAAAAAATTCCCTAACAGTAGAGATAGATGGCTTTATGGAAACAAACACAGAAGTAGGTATGATGAAAGTTTTTCAAAGAAAATAAACAGAGTATGTTCCTAAAATCCATATAAATGTCTTAGTACCTCTTTGTCTGATATCAGAAGTTCCTAAGTACTTTGATCCCTCTGGTCCAATCTTTTGAACGCATTTTCTTTTTCTCAGCAAGCACTTCTAAAGAACAACTGAATTCTTCTACTCTTTTCTGCTATTTTTCTAATTATTTTTTCATTGCAGGTGCTCTTTGTTATTTTCTTTACCTTCTTAGACAACTACCCACTCTTCCCTGGTTGCATTTCATATTTCATGCCCAGACTCTTTGGCTCATCAATTTCTACATTCACTTCTGGGCCATTTTGTATTCATCTAGCATAACAGAAATTACTTCTTGCACAGAAAAGACACACACTGCTCTAGACCACCACCTATTTGCATATAGGCTTGTAAGTTAGGAGTTGGATAATTTCTAATTATTCTGGGATTAATTTCCCAATTGATAGATTACCTAGGTCTCCCCCTTCATTCTCCTACTGTCCTTCTCTTGGCCACAGCGTTATTTTCACTAGATTATATGCAGAGATGAAGGGCAGCAATGAAATGCAAATTAATCAATTATGGTCATTGTGAGCAGCTCTCATAAAAAGAGTTGATGGAAGACAAGGTTGAAATTATTGGCTCAATTGAGAATTATAAACTGTCCATGAATGTCACTTATCCATGCTATTTCTAGTTACCATTTAGTATGGATAATTGGAAAGAAAATAGAATGAGAGAAAAAACAAAAGATAGTGATAAATGAAAAGTAGGAAAAAACAGAATTAAGAGATAGAAGTTATCCTACAATATGGCTTATCCAAACACTGAGTGCAGGCTACCCTGGATTTGAAGCAGTTTCCACTGACTGTGTCTCCTGGTGGGGAAACACTTTCAATCTGCTGATAAACATGCATATGATTGACTATTAAGAACACCATAGACTAAAAAACCAAGTGGTTGACTATCTGAACTGTTCTGTTTTACAATGGTCTTCTTGATTCAAGTAGGTATGAGTCACTGCAGAGTTCCCAGCCCCCTTACACTCACACATACAGACCCACAGACATACACACACGACTCGATGGCATAAAGTTAGTTTTTTCCTAATCTCATAGGGACCTAGAGGGTCAAATTTTTAAGAAAACAAGCTCAAGAAAAAACTACTAGTGCTCTGAAATCTAAGGCACTTAAGTAAACCAATTACTAACCTTTTTCTGTGAAGAACTCAGGGGAGGGAGGTTCTCATCCTTAATTCCCTGATAGTGACTGTGAAGCCATCTGCATTTATGCAGGGTCATTCTTGCAAAAATGCAGTCCTCTGTGGGCAATGTGCCCCTCAATATAATGGCACTCATTAGCGAATGTACAAACATTTCTGTGAATATATTAAAAGGTTTAAGACAAATTAGCCTTTGTTTATAATTAGAAAACATCAGTGAAAATGTATTTTATTTCATCAACTTTCCTGAATACATTAAAACTAACAATGAAATAACCTCTATCCCACCTCCCAAACTTCTTCATAGAGATACAAATCCTTGCATTGTCATGCACTGTCTTGTTCCTGTCAATAGCCTTTTGATATCTGGTGGTGGTAGATTTTTTTGGTTATTTTTATATATACAATATGTCAAATGTTCCTTTGGAGCTGTTCTGCACCTTCATAGGAAGATATTAAAGGTTGTACTATTGTTCATATTTGTGTAATTATTACATTAGCGATAAACAGAAAAAAGACAACTGTTCGGTGAAAGAGGTTACCGGAATGTTGTGTTATCAGGTAGATGTAGCATTATTGGAATATCTGATTGTCTATAAGACATTCTAGGAAGATCGGGGACTCCTGTGCAGCACATAGCACTTTATGGTAAAAAGAGTATCCCTCTGGCCAATTCACCATGTAATTAATATGTCTCCCACAGAACCAATTTGTCTCGGTGGCACTTAAGTGGCACTCGCTCCATGGGCCTGTGCTGTACTCATAGGGTTCATACCCAGAATTGGCTTAACCATCAAGGCCTGAGCAGGAGACTGAATGTGGATGTTAAGAAGGAAAAGAAAACATGTGACAACGGACAGTGAAATTTGATCTTTGAAGGATCCTAAGAGTAAATACCTGGAATTTCCGCAAAGAAGGAATAGTGGTTTTGTAATTTTTGTGGCAAAATTACCTCAAGTTAGGAGGTGAGACTAGGTCAAGAAAGCCACTTGGGATTGAGATACTGTAGGAAAATCTCACTAAGTAAGATCTGGCAAAGCATTAGTTTAATGTTAGGAAGGAGGATGAAGAAGTTGCCCAGGGCCTTCTTACTATACCTTTGAGAAGTACTGAGGAAAAAACAAGGTATCTAACCAGGAGAAGACCAGGCTACTGTAAATGGAAAGGCCTTGGAAAGGAAGAATTAGTACAGCAGAATGGTGAAAAGCAGGGCCACCAGACTGCCTGACACCAGCTCAGCCACTTATTAGCTATGTGGGCTTCAGGCAAATTATTTAACCTAATAGGGTTTCAGTTTCCTTGTGGATGATGATCAGGCTTTAATCATCAGTGTTAAGGGGGAAGACAGTGGTTCTGGTTCACCGAGGGGATACAAAATGAAACAAATCCTGCCTAGTGCTCCTGAGATGTTCTGCCTTGAGACTTGGCTCAGCCTACCAACTGAGAATGGTGACTCCTACATGCTGCAGGAATTTGCGTAGTATTTATAGGGCACATGGGCCCATGTCTGAGAGTGATGCCAGAGTACCGCCTTCTCTCTTATAATCCTACCCACTCTGGCATTTGGTCATATGATTCGGCTCCTGCCTTCTGGATCCCTGAGGACAGTTTCATTCAAACACAGACAGCCACCCACTTCTCTTGACCCACAGCTGCTGCACAGCTCACAGTTCCACAATCTTACCTCCACAGTGGCCACAGCTTGGATGGGGGCTGGGAGCCCCTCAATGAATGTGATGCTGCAAAATCTGCAGATTCTCTCTCAAAGGGAATGATGCTGTTCTATCACTTGTGAGTGTCACTGGAGGGGGTATTTTTTCCCCAGAATTCTTGGCTTTGGACAAAGGTCACCAAGGCCCATTTCTATTCAACAGCCAGGGCCTCCTGACTGCTGCAAGATGGGACCAAGTTAGTGTTGACTCCCTTTCAAGTCATGTGGAAGCACATGCAAACCCTGGAGTACAGAACATCAGGAAGGAAAAACTTGGACTTCCGGTCTGCACACTGTTACTAGAAGAAGGCCTCAAGCACTGCATTCCATGGACTACCTGCAGTAACTTACTTGTACTCTGAATTGTGTAGAGCAAAACCTCAGTCAAAACAGGAAGCACTCTCTGCCATCCTCATTTCTTTTTCCCTTTGTCCTTTCAAATGTATGCCACTCTTTGAAAATATTTTTTTAATGTTTATTTTTGAGAGAGAGACAGAGACAGAGAGACAGAGACAGAGAGAGACAGAGAGAGGGAGAGAGAGAATGAATGAATGGGGAAAGGGCAAAGAGAAAGAGGGAGAGAGGATGTGAAGCAAGCTCCGCATTGTCACCAGAGAGCCCAAAGCGGGGCTTGAACTCAAACCATGAGATCATTACCTGAGCTGAAGCTGGATGCTTAACTGAGCCAACCAGGCACCCCAAAATATGTGCAACTCTTAAAGTAATTACAAACATGGAATTTAAGAAAGTAATTAATGTAACATTTATGTATGTGCATACATATATATACACACATAGAGGTATACACATATATGTACACACATATACATGTACATATGAACAGGTACGCATGTGTATACATATTCCCAAGGTGATATAGAAATTCCAAATAACGATACCTAAAAAGGTTCCTCGTCATCTTGGAGCAAGGTCATATAAGAGTCTATCAAAGCAGAAAAATTGGTATTATTAGTTTAGTCAGTATATGCTAGAAAACCAAGGATTTTCAA
This sequence comes from Puma concolor, assembly GCF_028749965.1. Classification (NCBI taxonomy): domain Eukaryota; kingdom Metazoa; phylum Chordata; class Mammalia; order Carnivora; family Felidae; genus Puma; species Puma concolor. The sequence goes on along the minus strand of NC_141668.1, from coordinate 40,261,263 downwards.
CTGTATAAACAAATGAAATATTGAACTTTTCAATATTTCAGGGTCTCTATACTGACAAAATGTTCACAACTTGCCTAGGGCTATAATCTTGCAACTGCTTTAAGCAAAGAGCACTAAATCTACCTCGTAATTGGCTGAAACACAGAGCAAATTCAGGTGTTTCAGGAAACAGTAAAAATGATTCATTAGATCACTCTTATCTGAAGACATTGTGAACCAGCATCTCAACCTAATATTATGAAACACTTTACATTAGGGGTCCTGTCTATAAGGTTAGAAAATGACTCATTAAGTGTCAGGTGTAGAAATACATTAAATTTGGAAATTTGGCCAAATGCTGCTTTATGACATATATCTGTAAGAACAATTTTCGTTAGACTGTATTTCCCAAAGAGCTACAAATATAAAAACAATAACCACAACAAAACAGCTATGCTAATGTTATTATACCAGCTGACCAGATTGTTCAGAAGCATTTCTATCAAGTTGGCCATCTGAACTAGAAATCATAGGTTAGACTGAACAGCATAACCAAATCACTCATTTCACTTGGGGGATTAGATGGTCCTGGAGGGCAATCAAACTCAAAGGCAATTGAACAGCCTGCTTTAAATGTATAGATATTTTTTTAAAGTTTCTGCCCTAGTATCCTTTAAGCTCTTTTGCACTAGTTCCAAACCGTAACATTGGGGGAAAGAATTGGAAAAAATAATCATGGAGTTAGCCATTTCAAAAGGATAGTATTGAAAATGGACCCATTTACTTTTCTATAGAAATGAAATTACTTCCTTCTTGTCTTTGCTGTTACTGTTTGAAATGCTAATATTCAGCAATGCGTTGGGAAGGGAGCAGGATGAAAAACTGTATGTGTGCCATATGAAGATATGATCTAGTGTTTTTGTAGGTTCATCAAATTTGCAAACTAGTCCACATAATTGTGGAAAACATTTTACAAGGGGAAAGAAAATAAACTCAGCGATTTATCAATCTCAGTTACACAAAGTTTGATCATGCTTCATGGTTGGATGGTAGTTGAAATTGTTCTTCAGAACTACTACCCTCACCAAACAAGGATGGGAAGGGCAAAATTCACACCTGAACATGTCACTAAGTGAATATCACCACCTACTGCACTCAGCCCTGGCGCAAATGGTCATCTATAAAAATATTACTTTATCTCTAAAGATAATTACTTTTATCTAGATACAAACCAAAATCCATTTACTATGTCAAAATAATTTAAATCTTATTTTAAAACTATTATATTCAACTTAAATATATGCATATATGCATATACATACATATTTCAAAAATAAATTTTATCCTTTTTAAAAAAAATTATTTACTTATTTTGAGAGAGGGCACAAGTGGAGGAGGGGCAGAGAGAGACAGGGAGAGAGAATCCCCAGCAGGCAGGGCTCGATCCTACAAACCATGGTGATAATGACCTGAGCTAAAATCAAGAGTCAGATGCTTTACTGAAAGCCACCCAGGTACCCCAGAAAGCACATTTAAAATTTTTTTTAATGTTATTTTTGAGAGAAAGAGAGAGACAGACAGACAAAGTGTGATCAGATGATGGGGCAGAGAGAGGGAAACAGAATCTGAAGCAGGCTCTAGGCTCAGAGCTGTCAGCACAGAGCCCAATGCGGGGCCCAAACCCACGAACCCCAAGATCAAGACCTGAGCAGAAGTTGGACGCTTAACTGACTGAGCCACCAGGTGCCCCTACATTTTAAATTATAAAGCAAAACCTCTAAGTGTCAAAAAGAATAGCAAAATGGTTAAACAAATCAACATAAAGCCATAGGATAGAATATTATGCAGCCAAAAAAATCATACCTTTAATGATTATTTAGTGATATAGGAAGATGTTCACAGCAGGTGAAATGGAAGATATCAAACTTCATATACTGTACTGAAATTTTAATATTTATTTATTCATTTGTTTTTGAGAGAGAGGGAGAGCACAATGGGGGAGGGACAGCGAGAGAGTGGGAGACACAGAATCTGAAGCAAGCTCCAGGCTTTGACCTGTTATTTCAGAGCCTGACATGGGGCTTGAACCCACAAACCATGAGATCATGACCTGAGCCAAAACTGTACACTTAACTCACTGAGTCACCCAGTCTGTCCTATACCTTATTGTAATTTTTAAGTAACAAAATGTGTATATAGCAATACTAGCAGGCAACATTAACATCAAGCATTAATCATCTCTGTAGTGAGAGATCTCTTGTAATTTTCTTTTTTTTTTGTTTTTTGTTTTTTAATTTTTTTTTTCAACGTTTATTTATTTTTGGGACAGAGAGAGACAGAGCATGAACGCGGGAGGGGCAGAGAGAGAGGGAGACACAGAATCGGAAACAGGCTCCAGGCTCTGAGCCATCAGCCCAGAGCCCGACGCGGGGCTCGAACTCACGGACCGCGAGATCGTGACCTGGCTGAAGTCGGACGCTTAGCCGACTGTGCCACCCAGGCGCCCCCGTAATTTTCTTACAAGAAAATGTGTGTGTGCGTGTGTGCGTGTGTGTGTGTGTGTGTGTGTGTGTGTGTGTGTGTGTATGTGTGGTTCTCATCTAACATTAGCTGATATTTGTAGCTAACAGTGCAATCAGTTTCAAAAATAGAACTGACTGTAGGTTGAATTCATTGCTAAAAGTAATGTCACCTGAAATTCAAACATTCTATTTAAATTCCAAGTAAACACTTCATAGCAGTTGGAAACCTAAAGAAGAGGGCAATGGCATGAAGTCTGTTCTAGACCTAAACTGGTAGAGAAAATCATTACTGAAAAAAAGGCCATGTGGATTTCATTCTGATATTCCAAGATATAAAAATGTATGTTGAATGTTTTAAAGTTTCGAACAAACACACTTATCTTTAGTTCAAAGCCGTTTTTTTTTTTTATTTTTAAATTTTTTTTTTCAACGTTTTTTATTTATTTTTGGGACAGAGAGAGACAGAGCATGAACGGGGGAGGGGCAGAGAGAGAGGGAGACACAGAATTGGAAACAGGCTCCAGGCTCTGAGCATCAGCCCAGAGCCCGACGCGGGGCTCGAACTCCCGGACCACGAGATCGTGACCTGGCTGAAGTCGGACGCTTAACCGACTGCGCCACCCAGGCGCCCCATAGTTCAAAGCCATTTGTAAAGAAACCCTCAACTACTTTCATCTTGTTCAAGTACTATTCTTTTGTAATGGAAAGCTATGGATGAAGAAAAATATATTTTGTTTTTGTTGCATCTAATGTTATTCTTCTTTACTTGGAAAACAAAATACTAAATGTGAAGTAAATGTAGACATAAATGTAGACTAAAAGTAAAGCAGACGCCAGAGACAAAAGGATCTCAGTTTCTCCTACAGAAACACAACAAAAAACCCCATGGGATTTTCCCAAACGGAAAAGCTCCTTCTCCTTGTTAACATATTCTGCCCACACATAACCCTAGTTCTGTGCAAGCCCAGAGGTAACAAAGTCAACTTGCCGTTATGAAAACAAAACCCAAAACACACATAACACGCAAAATCTGTGGAAAAAATAACTTCTTGAGAAAATAACTTAGAAACCTCAAAACAGTTAAAACAGCATACTCTGACCAATAATAAATTGTAATGTATAAAAAATATTTCATAATAAACTATCTGAGTATACATAAATTACCTTTAATCTACACCTTGTGTAGGTTTAATGAACAATTAAGTAGTCTAATCAGGAATTCACACTTCAGGGTTTAGCATCTGAAAATCGTTATCAACAGTCCACACCGTAGAGATGACTATGCCATACACTTAAAGTATCACCAGTGTATGTGTACCATAGGGTAAGTTAAGCGGCTTAATAGTTAAAATATTCTTTAGTAAAGTAAGTGGTATTTATGAGAGGTGGTTTCTTAGAAAGATTGCACAGGTATCTCTGCCCTTCCATATGCAAAATATGAAAACCCAATAGGTCCAATAGCCCAATAGCACTCAAGGCCTAGAATTTCTTTCAGCTGTGCGCTCCTTTAATGGAGGACACCATCATCTGAAAAAACTAGAGGGCTTTCTGATCCCCGCACATGTCCTTGCATCTTCTTTGGAAGGAAGCTTTCATTAAATACCTCTTGGGAGTTTCTAAATGGTCAAAGAGTAGACGGTATTTGTGCTTTCATGCTAAAAAGTATGGCAGGATTCAGACTAAGACTTGCTTTCTTTTAATAAGCAGCGAGGGGACTCTCCATCTCCCACTTACCCTCAATTCCTAGTAGTTACTGGTATTTAACAAATAAGCCTGACAGCTATACTGTAACCCAAATCAAGGGTCACCTTCTTTGGCAAGCTTTTTATTTTCTCCTTCATGCTTTCCATTGTATATGGTAGCGTGTTTGTTCTACCATATTGACAATTACTGACTTTTTTTTTTTTTTTAATTTTTGTCTTCCCCACTGGTTATGTGTTTCTTTACACTTTAAAATTTAGAGAAGGAACTATTTTACCTTCATCCCTCTGACTTCCTAGGATGGTGTTTATTAGTGTCTATAGCTCTAAATTTGACAGAGGCACCATGTTAAACTTGGATTAAAAAAAAAAGTAGTGAGCAAAGTCCTGGGAATGTCTTAGATTCTCTTCCATGGGACTTCTTTTCATCAGCCATCAACACACTATTCTAGACTGTGGGCTTCTTGAATAGGATTCTGGCTCCCTGTACATCTGTCACAGGAGCTGATCTCAGTAGTTGTGCCTGACAATCACTGGGGCAGGCCACATTTAGGAAACACAGGCAATAAAAAAATATATGAATGTAATTCTTCTGAGCTATGACAGCCCCAGATGCCCTTGTTTCCTATGAGGGAAAAATGGGTGTGTAACAATATTAATAAGCAAGACGCAATTATTTGGGACAATTTGGGAGCAATCAAATCTGCCACTCATACACATTTCTCATGCTACATTTTTCCCAAGAAAAAAAATAGTTTTAAACTTGCTTCTCCAAAAGACACCATGAATTCAAGTTTCTTAAGCCCATTAATTTAATATGAACATTTTATACCAAAAATAATATTGAGGAATACTGCTGAGAAAGCTGCCGAGATAGAGAACGAACACTGCTTCTAGAATAGGATGTCTTACGTTATATAAGCTTCATCCTATAAATAACGCCTGGCAGAAGTGTCATTCTGCATTATTTTTGCTACAATATGTGTTATTCTGAGGATCTGTTATAGTGGTGGCTTGCAGATCTACTATACTAAAACTTCCATATTGACAGTTACAAGAGAGAAAATAATCCTAATACCAAATAAACTGTCAAAAAAGATATAGCTTGGTGGTTAGAGACGCAAAATCATTTTAAAACTAAGTGAAATTATTTTAATTTTAAGATCCTGAAAATAAGTCTTTCCTGTTCTAAGAATCTGACTTGTTTTTCATTTATTGTTCTGGCAGTCTAAAAAGGGAAACCTAACATTTTCTAGCTGATGGACAGCAGTGAATTTTTTTTTTTTTTTTTTTTTTTTTTTTTTTTTTTTTTTTTTTTTTACTGAAACACCCACACTTAAAACTTCTTGGCAGTTTTTAAGGCAGCCCTGGGTTAGGAAGAAGAAGAAAAGAATATGTCACCTTTACTGAGATGAACATCTGGCTTCTAGAGACACCAAATGAAGGCAAAAATGTAGGATTTGAAAATATTTTGTCATATAAAAGTTTTCCAGTGAGAAATTTAATGGACACAGGGTCTGGAAGCTTTTGCAAATAAAAAAGAAAAATAGAACTGAAATTTGGTAGGTGTTTTCACATGTGTGAGTAAATATGGATCTTAAAGGAAATAGTGTTTTAAACAAAATATAGCAAATAGAGAATATCTAACAATTCAGAAGGTTGTGTTTAATTCCAGAAACATTTATTTAGCATAAGCCAAAAATTGGAAGAAGAAAATATCTTAGGATATAGATATTCATTGCCATTTACTTCCGTTTAAGTTAGTGAATGATTTTATTCTTACTGCTTTTGCACTAGTGTTATCTGAGTTAACCTTCTTTTTCAATGTAAAAATAAACTAAATAGAGCAAAGCAAAACTATTATGATTTCTCCCATAATTTAGAAAGCTCTATGACAGTCCTCAAATTTTAGGGTATAAAATAATTTACTTGGACAAAAAAAACTGAAACATTTAGGGGTAGAACCAAAGAAACTACAGTCTTAAATAAGCCCTTGAGGAGACTGGAACATGGGGCTTGTAAGAACCGCCATTTGAGATATGGGGCCCTAAGAACTGTAATAGCACCTGTATATACTTTTTCAAAACTCAGCTATAAGAAGTGGTGGGTTGGAAAATGTGCAACAACTTACTTTCAGGGGGCGTGGGCTGAGGTTAATTTGTAGTGCCTGCCTATTTCCATGGTATAAATATTCCCAGTGTGGCCATGTTCAAGCTATCAACATGAAATCACTAAACATCCAAGTGGGAAGACATGCTCAGTGGCACATCATTATGTCCACCATATGTAACAGTAAAATGTGGTCAAATAGTTAGAAAATGAGGTTTTGAGGACTTATTACCCTTATTTTTTTGGTTCGGTTGATTTCTAAGTTTATAAAATGTAACTTTTAAAGATGGTTGTTTTAAGAACCATTAACAAAATTCCAAAAAAATTTAATAATTGGCTCCCATAAACCAGTTGAAGTCAGCTCCAGCACATATTAGCTGTAAGAGTCCTTATTTTATCTGCTTAACATTAGTTTGATACATAAGTAATAAATGAAGAGTAAGATTCCAGTAATCTTTAGCTATTAGCTATAGCTGTTACTATAGGCCAATACAATTGAATACAACATATATATGTGACTATACCAAATATTCTTTGTATTCAAAATTATTCCACATCTAAAAGATACAGTGTTACCACAAATACATCATGGTGAAGGCAAAGCAAATCTGGGTTACCAGGAAATATCTTAGAACTTGAACACAGGAGGTTTGGTTACTGAGAAGGGCACGACTTACAGTGAGGTATGACAGGGGTAATATGGTACTAACTCATGGACATTTTTGGTCAAATGGTGAAGTATACAGCTGGTTTTTAAACTCTCAACAGTTTATGCAGTAAAATAGTCTATAATGTACACACAGTGCCATTTCTAGGAATAGCCTCTTGGCTTATCTAAGACTTCCCAACTTCTACTTGTAAGGAAACACTGCTTAACAGGTATATTATCACCTCTCAAGGCCACAGAACACCTTAAAATGTTATTGAATAAATGTTACTCAAGTGATCTACAAGAGTTGAAGTTTCCTCTTTTCCTAGAAAGATCCTGTTCATTAGTTGTCCATGCTCTGTGGTAACAGCAGTAATTACTATTATTCTTTCTACAGTAAGAGAAACAGAAAAATAAAGCTCCTAGGTAACTTTCTACCCAGGACATTAATAGCAGACAGAGATTTAGAAGTTCATTTTTTTCCCCTTTAAATCACAGGGTGGCTATAAAACAAATACATGAAATGACCATTTTACACATGCTTTTTGCCTTGAGTACTATCAAGAACATATCCTCTAATGCTAATTAAATAAAATCAGTAGGTCATGTTTTTGTACTTTTTGTACTGTCCTCAAAGTCATCTTTATCATGTGAGCTATTTATCTGGCCGGCTTAGGTAAGAATTTCCTGACCAAGTGCTAATATCCCCTTGTTCCTTTTTCTGCTTTATTGCAATACAGTGTTTTGTACCAAAGCTCAAGAAACAAGGCTGCTCCAAATCAGTATTCAGAAAATTAAGTGTACTGTTCAATTCCTGTAACTGAATTAGAAGCTGACTCTCTGGATTATTTTCCTGTACATTAGGTGGAAAAAAAGGCTATCATGTTTTTTTGGGTTTTTTTTTTTAAGTCAAATATTATGGTTTACAGTGGTGTTGAAAAGAGAATTGAAGGGGTGCCTGGGTGGCTCAGTGGGTTAAGCATCTGACTCTTGACTTCACCTCAGGTCATGGTCTCATGGTTTATGGGTTCGAGCCCCATGTTGGGCTGTGCATTGGCAGCAAGGAGCCTGCTTGGGATTCTGTCCCCCTCTCTCTGTGCCTTTTCCCTGCTTGCTCTATCTCTTTCCAAAAAAAAAAAAAAAAAACAACTTAAAACTTTTTTTTTTTTTAAAGGAGAGAACTGAGAATTAACCTTTGGCAAAATTAAGAGAAATACTACTTACGAAAATCATTTTCCAATGTCTCTATATTTCTGCAATGCTGTAGAACTAACTACCATGTAGACATCAGGAGTATATTCATGGGTGAACTTTCAGACTCCCGTTGATTCGGACTTGTACCACAACTCTTCAAGCTCACAACCCTGCCTACCCAGATGGTGTCTTCCCATTGCCACCACCCCTTCCCTGCTGCCAATTCTACTCAATGTCCATTCTCACTGAGGTGTTTTTCTTAACCTGTAATTAATTAATTCCTGAGAAAGGTGTCAGCTGATTTTTAAAACTCTAGAAGTCTTATCTTAAAATTTCTCTGCAGTTGAATCAGTGACTCTTACTTACTTAAATTCAAAAGTCTATGGTTTTAACCCACAACTATATGATAAACTGTTGCACAATAAAGCAGGAAGGTATATCCAATGGAAAAAAGAATGTCTCTTCAACAAATGGTGTTGGGAAAACCAGATAGCAGCAAAAGAATGAAACGAGACCACTTTCTGACATCATACACAAAAGTAAATTACAAATGGATGAAAGACCTAAGTATGAGACAGGAAACCATGAAAAGCCTAGAATACAAAACAGGCAGCAACCTCTTTGACACTGGCTGTAAGAACTTCTTACTAGACATGTCTCTGGAGCCAAGCAAAACAAAAGCAAAAATGAACTACTGGGATCTCATCAAGATAAAAATCTTTTGCACAGTAAAGGAAACAATCAACAAAACTAAAAGGTATCTGATGGAATGGGAGAAGATATTTGCAAATGACATATCAAATAAAGGTTTAGTATCAAATATCTATAATGAACTTATCAAACTTGACACCCAAAAAACAAATGATCTGGTTAAGAAATGGGCAGAAGATATAAATAGACATTTTTCCACAGAGGACAGACAGATAGCCAACAGACACATGAAAAGATGCTCAACATCACTCATCATTAGGGAAATATAAATCAAAACCACAATAAGATGCCACCTCACACACTTTTCAGAATGCTAAAATTAACAACACAGTAAATAATAGATGTTGGTGAGGACGTAGAGAAAGGAGAATCCACTTACACTGTCGGTAGCAATGCAAACCAGTGCAGCCACTCTGGAAAAAGTATGGAGGTTCCTCAGAAAGTTAAAAATGGAATTCCTCTATAACCCAGCAATTGCACTACTAGCTATTTACCAAAGGAAATAAAAATTACTGATTTGAAGGGGCACACACACCCTGATGTTATTAGTAGCATTATCAACTATAGTCAAATTATGGAAAGAGCCCAAATGTCTATCAACTGATAGATGGATAAAGAAGATGTGGTATATATACACAAAGTAATGTTACTCAGCCATCGAAAAGAATGAAATCTTGCCATTTGCGCTGACATAGATGGGGCTAGAGTGTATTATACTAAGTGAAATAAGTCAGTCAGATAAAGATAAATGTCACATAATTTCGCTAATATGTGAAATTTAAACAGGGGCGCCTGGATGGCTCAGTTAAGTGTGGGACTGACTCTTGATTTCAGCTTAAGCCATGATCTCATGGCTCTAGCCGTGAGTCAGGCTCTGCACTGGCAGCATGGAGCCTGCTTGGGATTCTCTCTCTCTCCTCTCTCTCTCTTTCGGTTCTTCCCGAACGTGTGCACATTCTCCCTCCCTCTTTCTAAATACATATGTACATACATACATACATAAATGTAATAAAAAAAAGAAACCGAACATGAACATGGGGAAGGGGGGAAAAGATAGGAGGCAAACCATAAGAGACTCTTCATGACAGAAAACAAACTGAGGGCTGCTGGAGGTGAAGTGGGCAGAGGATGGGCCACATGGGTGACAGGGATTAAGTAGGACACTTGTGATGAGCACTGGGTGTTGTATGTAAGTGATGAAACACTAAATTCTACTCCCAAAACAAATGTTAACCAACTAGAATTTAAATAAAAACTTGTGGGGCACCTGAGTGGCTCAGTTGGTTTAGTGTCCAACTTCGGCTCAGGTCATGATCTTGCAGTTAATGAGTTAGAGCCCTGTGTGGGGTTCTGTGCCGACACCTTAGAGTCTGGAGCCTGCTTCACATTCTGTGTCTCCCTCTCTCTCTCTGCCCCTCCCCTGCTCATGCTCTGTCTCAAAAATAAATAAACATTAAAAAAATTAAATAAAAACTTAAAACAAAAATAAAATAAGTTGTTAATGGTCTTTTAAAAAAGTGTCAAGCATTTCAATTAGGGAAGAGTGTGCTTTCATCAAAACCCTAGGTCCTCACAGTACAGAGTCAGAGTGCCAGCCTTCTTCCTCTGAGTCTCTGCCTCTCTTGTTATTTCATTCACTGTCTCTGGAGTTTAGAAGCTGCCTAAGACAGTAGTTATACCAGTGTGGGCTTATTATCTGCTAATGTTGGCTTTTCATTAGGAGAATAAGAAGTTTAAAATTAAGGTTTTATATATATGGACCACTTGTTAACCTTGCAAAATATAAGGACACTTATTGACTATAATTCTATGAGGACTCATGGATCACTGAAGAGGCTTTAAGTTATATATACCATGTTTGACATTAATAGGGGGCAAAAGAAAAGTACATACATTTTCCTAGTAATGTATTTGATCTCATGCTATAGAAAATCATCCATTTATGAAATAGTTGACAAACTATGCCCCTTTCTCTTCTCCAATAATGTAGAACATCTATAGTCACTATACTAAGTAAAAATTATCAGCATAATACATGTCTTATTCTATATATTATAAATATACATATTGATTTTTAAAAATAATTTTTAAATGAGTTAAATGCATTACTTTGCCCTTAAGTATATTAAAATGTACTTTCCAACTTCAAAATGTCACAAAAAATAAATGTCAAAATGTCACTGATTTTTAATTTGCCACTATGGTATTATTAGTTATCAATAGTACCAAATACTCAATTCAATATATTATTTCTAAGATAAAGATAATTTATAATTTATTCCAAGAAAACCAGGCATAGAGTATGTTCCTAAAATGAACTAATATATTCATTTTCCACATTCAAATATAATTTAGGCAAGATATAAATGGAACTTATCTGACAACATGTTATGAATTGTCAAAAATCTTCATCCCAAATAAAACAGACCCATATAAAATATTAACAATAGCCTATGCCTGAAATAAAACTTTAAAGAGATAATTATAAGGGAAGTCAGCCTATCTAATTATACTTATTTTAATAACAAAAAGTACACATAAAGTTTCACTGTAATTATATACTAAGGTGATATGCTATATAGCCCTTAAACTTCTTTGAAAAATAGGCAATAGAAATCAAATTCTCTCTTCCAATACAGGAAAATAATCACTTTATTCAATTAATTTAAAGCCTTCTCCTTGAATATAAGGTAGACAAGATTAGCTTGTTATTCCAGTTTCTTCTTAAACTGGTTGCACATAAATGAAATGAGACTTGAAGATTAACTTAGCCACTGGCTGAGTCAGCCCTCTTAGCTCTGGAATGGGGTAGGATCCGGTCCAGGGCAGTAAAGTTTCAGCTCCCATTAGCCTTGCTTCAATAGGATTCCTTGGCCGTCTTCAGCTTTTAAATCCAGACGTACATGACAAAGGGATTCGGAGACATTCACTGACTTACAATTTATGACTACAAACATATTTTAAGCCTAAAGTGGACAAGGTACAATTTCAATCCTCAGGAAGATTATATTTTCAAAGAAGACAATACACATGACTACCTTAAATTAGAATTAACAGTAGGGGGGGGAAAATCAAACAGGGTAGGAGTCTAACCTGCCATGTGATTCTGACAGTTTTAGGAGGTTTTACATTAGCATTTCCAACTTGACAGCTTCCTTTTCTGACAATATGTTGTTTGCTTAAATGTGTTAATGCAACCTAGCTGGGAAGGGAGAACAGATGGAAAGGCACCTGTATGAACCATGTAAGCCCTTTTCAAAACTTTATTTTTTTGTACTGTGTTGATTGTCTTTAAGGAAATTGGACACAGTATTCTCTTTAAAGCATGTTTATTTGCACATATTCAGTCCCTTCAATTAAAAAGAATCTATGTAAGAAAATTGTGTTTATATCTACAAAACCACAAAACTTAAACTAGGTAATTACTATGTGCTAGGCACTGGGCTAGAAATCGGCATATGACTTTGTTTTAGAGCACTGAATCTTCTAGAAATGCCTGGTGTAGACTTGCACTAAATCTTCAGGTTATGCACAAAACTATCACCTGCTCTGGATAAAGAACATGGCTAGCTGGTATTTTCAGGAGTGTGAGAAGTTATTGCTTCCTTGGACTAACAGAAGAGATTCAAAGAACAGGGATATAGAAAAAATAGGAAAGACTCTAAAAACAAAGCGTGAGAAAGGAACAGGAGCCCTAGTGAAGATAAATAAATCTTAGTGTGTAGTTTCTAGTTATAAAAGAGTCATAAATAGGGATAATGGTAACTTTTCCTGGGAGGATATGGGAACTCTTGAGTACACTGGGACCAGAGCAGGGACAGGGAATATGACAGGGATATATGGGGCCAAGTTCCCTTGTTCTCTCTCTCAGGTCTCTTACCTTAAACCCAGCTACCAGGGAACATGCAAAACAGAGATCTAGAACATGCTATAACTCTGGAACAAATAAATATTTTCCTCCCAAGGATCTCAATGAGTACTGAGTGCAACAATCAAGGAATGACTCTCCAACGTGCCTCTCCCTTGGATGACTTATCTTCTAGGTAACAAGAGTAAAACAAGTAATATTCCTCTCCAGTGATACAATTCTTAAACGCCATCAGCGTTGCAGTTAATGAATTAAACACTTCATTAGCAAAACCTCTGGATGTCTTCAGCAAAGGAAAGCTCTTTTTCCACCTTTTAAAGTTTCTGAATGCACTGGCTTAAAACTCATGACACGCAAAAACTGGTATTTAAAAATCACGTAACTTTTCCATCTTCTTGCAGTGTCCACCGTCACATTGAACAGCACTTCCCCATCCTGCTCCACATTCAATCTGTAATCATGACCTTTCATTTTTTAAATGATTCTTGATTCCACCTCCATCTACCAGGAAGCCATCGTTTCTGACATGGGCTATTGCCAAAGCTACCTAAAGGATGCATTAGCATTTCCAAGTGCTTTATATCCCTCTAATCTGTCCTCCCTGATTTCACCAGAGCGAGCTTTTAAAAATGTAAATCTGCTTATGCCATAACCCTGTTTAAGACTCTTTCAAGGTTTGTCATTGTTTCTAAAATAAAAGCAAAACCCGGGGTACCTGGGTGGCTCTGTCAGTTAGACTCTTGGTTTCAGCTCAAGTCATGATCACACGGTTTCATGAGTTCAAGCCCAGCATCAGGCTCTGCGTAGACAGGGCAGACCCTGCTTGGGATTCTGTGTCTCCCTCTCTCTGCCCCTCCCCCACTAATGAGGTCTCTGTTTCTCTCAAAATAAGTAAATAAACTTAAAAAAAAAGAAAAAAAAAGAAAAACCCCTCAACAAGGTCCTTAATCCACACATTGGTCTTCATATTGGGCTGCACATTGAAATCACGTGCTAAGTAAAAAAAAAAAAAAAAGAAAGAAAAAATGCTGACACCTGCGCTCCACTCTCAGAGATTATGGTGTAATTCGTGTGGGGTGGGGCTGGGCAGCTGCATGTTTTTAATTTTTTTTTTTTACATTTATTTTTGAGAGACAGAGCTTGAGCATGGGAGGGGCAGAGAAAGGGAGATACAGAATATGAAGCAGGCTCCAGGGTCTAAGCTGTCAGCACAGAGCCTGACGTGGGGCTCAAACCGACAAACCATGAGATCATGACTTGAGCCGAAGTTGGACACTCAACCAACTGAGCCACCCAGTCCCTTAACGTTCAATCCAGAGAAAACCTGTGCCACCAGGGGCTGAGAACTGGTGTTTCCAAGCTGCATCATCCAATATGAAAGCCATTTAGCACATGTAGCTATTATGCACTTGAAGTGTGGCTAGTCTGAACACAGACATGCTGCTACTGTAAAACGCACACTAGATTTTAAAGACTTAGTATGAAGAAGAGCAAAACATCTCAGTATCTTTCTACACATCACAATGACAATATTTTGGAAATATGTGTTAATTAAAACAATACGAAAATTAATTTTGCTTAACTTTCTTTTTAAATGTTTTATTTTTGAGAAAGAGAGAGAGACAGAGTGCGAGTGGGGGAAGTGGGGGGAGAGAGAGAGAGAGAGAGAATGAATCTGAAGCAGGCTCCAGGTTCTGAGCTGATAGCACAGAGCCTGACACAGGGCTCGAACTCATGAATTGTGAGATCATGACCTGAGCCGAAGTCGATTCTTAACCGACTGAACCACCCAGGCGCCCCAATTTTGCTTAACTTCTTAATGTGGCTAATGGAAACTTTTAAGATTCATATTTGGCTCCCATGACATTTCCATCAGACAGCATTACTGTAGAGCATTATCCAGCATCACATTCCTGCTTCTCCCTCTGCTTTGCCATGGACTTCTCTTAATTTCTGACACTCATTTTGTTTCTTCCACCACAAGGTCTTCATTTGTGCTCTGCCCGGACTGCATTCTTTCCCTTCTTTTTTCTCATTAACTCCAAGTTATCCTTTAGATCTCATGTCAAGAAGTAATAGGCCACATCTGTCTCCAATGACCAAACACACACACACACACACACACACACAATTTCTGAGACCACATAACGTCCATTTCTCCTATAGTAAGCCCTGTGAAAACTGAGGTTAATACCTGCTTTTGCATGATGGCTTGATTTATATATCTGCTAAAAATGACCAGGGGCCCTGGGGTGGCTCAGTCGGTTGAGCATCCAACTTTGGCTCAGGTGATGATCTCACAGTTCGTGGGGTCAAGCCCCACGTCAGGCTCTGTGCTGACAGCTCAGGGCCTGGAACCTACTTCGGATTATATGTCTCCCTCTCTCTGCCCCTCCCCTGCTCATGCTCTGTCTCTCAAAAATAAATAAATGTTAAAAAAAAAATTTTTAAATGAACACCAGAATCAAAAATATAGAAAGAGTCATATTAGAAATACTAAATCTATAAAACATTTGTCCACACACCAGAAAGTCCTTTGCTAATATGTACAAACTTCAGATGACTTTCTGATCTGGGAAACACACAGACACACACACATGCACATATATATATATATATATATATGTATGTATGTATTATATGTATGTATTCTCTACCTCCTCCTACAGTGATACTCTGAGAGTGTAAGCTAATTTTATATTTACATACATATATATATATATACATATATACTTATATGTATGTTTGTGTTCTTAATGCTATTTTGCCTATTTTAATATTTTAGTGCTAAAATCTAACCATGGGGATAAAAATAAGCTTTTAGTGTGGCAAAAGGAACCATATTATTTATAAAGGTGCTAAAGAAGGGGCGCCTGGGTGGCGCAGTCGGTTAAGCGTCCGACTTCAGCCAGGTCACGATCTCGCGGTCCGTGAGTTCGAGCCCCGCGTCAGGCTCTGGGCTGATGGCTCAGAGCCTGGAGCCTGTTTCCGATTCTGTGTCTCCCTCCCTCTCTGCCCCTCCCCCGTTCATGCTCTGTCTCTCTCTGTCCCAAAAATAAATAAGTGTTGAAAAAAAAAATTAAAAAAAAAAAGGTGCTAAAGAAAAACATTACTTTCTATATGAAGAGAAGGAAATATCTCAAAGAACACTACTTGATTCTTCAGAACATCTGTAACCATTTTTAAGTGGGAAGCACATAGTTCTTCAACATTTTAGTAAATAATTCCTTTTTCTTCGAGTTAACTATGGTCAGGAATAATCTCAGTCTACATTCTTTTTTTTAATATAGCCATTATTTGGCCTTGTAGTGTACTACCAAATATATATGTGATATATGTGTATATATTATATATGATGGTCATAAATAATTGATGTGAATGTTAACAGTTACAACATAAATATAAAGCAAAATAAATAAAATCACTATCCTTGTATTTTTATGAGATATGCTACATCATGGAAGAGTTACTATGGTTAATACTTTTGATGGTTAATTCAAATCACCTTGATACAATCTATCTTTTAGAAAAATAGAAAGGGTCTTTTAGAAAGAGTCTCATTTTATTATAAAGACATAATGATGAAATTTAATGGGGAAAAAAACCCTTTAACAAAAGTTAACATGACCCTCATCCACCAGCCTTATTCTATAAACCAAGCTGAGCCCCAGTCAACTCATTATTGAATCCTTACCATTGCAAAGTGGTCTCCATGAGGGAGGCCAATGAGGTGTGAGGTTTCCTACTGATTTGTCCATTTGGTAAGATCCAACTTTTCCTATTTTAAAATACATAACTCCCAAGAGAGTGCTCAAGGCACATTATTAAACTAAAGCATATGGTTAATTGACCTAGTCGGAGACACACTTTGTCCCATGTAATCTCAAATAACTGATTTAAAATTTTCATTAATTTCATTAATTTTCATTAACAATTCTCATTAAACATGATTCAACTCAATATGATGACTTAGATCAGAGGTCAGAAAACTTTTTCTGTCACTATGGCATGAAAACAACCATAGGCAATGCATAAATGAATGAGCATGGCTGTGTTTCAATATAACTTTACTTCAAAATAGGTGTTGGGCCAGATTTGGTCTGTCAGCTGTTGATGACTTACCTGTTAGATGAAGAAAAGTAAATAGCTCTAAAAAGTTGACCATAGACTTATCGAAACAAAACTACGAAAATAATTCCCCAGCTGAAATTTATTGTAATACTTTTTTTCTTAGGAGTCGCTATTTTTTCTTTCTGTAATTGAGTGTTGCTTTGCAGTTTACATCATTGCCTACGACCTGATGATTTCTTACAAGAACCATGCAAAGTAGCTCTTACTGCTTCCTACTTAATAAATGAGGAAATTGAGGTCAGCCATATGAAATTATTTTCCTAAGATCATACAGGTATAAAAAGCAGAGGTCACACAGTTCTTCATTCAAGCTAGTGCGTGCGTGTATGTGCGTGTGTGTGTGTGTGTGTGCGCGCGCACGTGCGTGCATGCATGTGTATTTCCCTACTGGAAATCACTGATAGGTTTTAAAACTGTAATTACATTTCCATGTTAGATAAAATCGTAATACTTTTTCAATAGGATACTAGTAATATATTTTCTGAACCATGACATCAGAAGTTATATTGAGTTAGAAATAAATCAATCATAATTTGCCACCTATCTTATAATACATTCCTGTCAGAGGAACAGATCCAGATATAAATAGTCATGTTAAGTAGGTTATAAGTTAGCAAGGTTATAAGTAAAAACATTTAATAATGGAAAATTGTGCAACAAAACTACTTGACTCTGACCTGTAACACTTATTGTTTGTTCCACATAATTTGTCAACTGTACATTAATACCTCTTTTTTCCTATGTTTATATCTAGTTTTTCAAAACACTTTAGGTTCCGTGAGAGAGAACAGAGGCTATCTTAAGTTTCTTTCACATTTTTCACAAGGCAGCCCCGAACGTGGCATGTACTAGATGTATCTTAAGTCCATCTATAAACATAAATAAGAAATTCAGAAAAATAATACTTATGAGATTGCCATATTTTTGTATATTAAGTACAAATACATCCTTGTAAACTAATGTAAGTTTCTATATTTGCTCAAATATTCTATAATGGAACTAGGCACATTAAGTAATTATTTCAGTATGATGTTCCTAGAATTGTTAGAATTTATTCTAATAAACCATATCAAAAATAATACATGGTTACTTGAATCTAAATATATCTCTTGTCATAGAAAACACATCAGATAGAATTTTCAGATATTTAAATGCTAGGCAACATTATAATTTACAGGAGTATTATGCCTCTGGAGACACATGAGAGTTCAAATAAGATGTGTTCTATCTTTTTACAGAGTAAAGATGCTAAAAATAGCATGGGTTTAAGGCTGGGCCAGTTTTGTGAAATTGCTATCACTTCACTGGAAAATGTTGGAAATGAAACCAGTCTGTTCTGGGGGGCCTCCTGTAGATGATGGATTGGTACTCACACACCAGCCCTTTAGTGCCGTTACAACAAAGGCCTTTTACTGTTCATGGTTAAACTTAACACTAAGTATAATCTAAATATATGACACCTCATTGTACTTGTACAGTATGCAAATATAAATAAAGTTACCACAAATTGGTGAACAATTAATGAGATTCATTGCAGGGATATTTCATCACTGAATGCTGTTTTCCTGCCAACTGAGACATAATGTATTTAATTCTAAATGACACCACCTGCTCCCACCTCTAAGTGAAATGAAAAAGCTGCCAAAGGGCATGTTGGGAATTAACTTGCAGGCTTCCTTTTAATCAGGCATATCTCCATAATACTGAAAGCCAAAAACATAACATAATGAAAAATAACACAGCTTTGTAAGTCGATAGTTGAATTTGGAGTGCTTGTTCAATAAAAGAAACAGGATATACAGCATGATATTCCACAACAATAGTATTCTTCTCTTGCTGTGAAATTACTTTCTTACTCTAACACAGAAAAAGGAAAAAGATGTGTAATAAAATACAATATTATCTGACATGACATCAATAAGAGGTGACTTGTGTAAAAGAGAAAAGTGAAGTGAATGTTTTCATTTGTCATAGTTACCATGACAATGACAACTGTGAACTTACAGCGAGTCTTTTATCTGAGGATTTGAAAGTGCTTCCCTAGCATTAATTGATAGTATTTCAATATATACGCCCAGGGAAGAATCAATGGGTTATCACACACATTTTCCTAACATGTAAGAGGAGTTAGAGTATGGACAGGTACTTTTTCAAGAACCTTCCAAGAGTTTCCTTATGACTTTTCTCTTGATTTTTAGTCCTTTCTCCTGAGCAACAGCACTCTGTTCAGTGTGAACACTGGCGGTGGCAGAAGAGCACATACACTGGTTATACCAATTTCTTACCTAGCAAGACCGGGAAATGAGAATTTGATTTCAGAACTCAAGTTGCGAAGGATGAACTTAGTACTGGGCAGTATACATTCTGCCAAATTATTTTCCCATTAAGACCTGTTTTCATCCTCAGAAGTCTCAAAGCGATGCTCCAATTAAAAATGATGTCAAAATCACATCTGAACTGCTTATGTTTGTAAAATAAATTTGAAAGGTGCTAAGCCCAAACAAAATGATTCATAGAGAAATTTGCACGTGCTAGGGGCACGTGGTGGCTCAGTCAGTTTAGTGTCCTACTCATGGCTTTGGCTCCAGTCATGATCTCACAGTTTGTAAGTTCAAGCCCCACATCAGGCTCTGCACTCCTTGGGATTCTCTCTCTGCCCCCCCCCTTGCTTACTCTCTTTTTCTGTCTCACAATAAACTTTTTTAAAAAGTTTAAAAATTTTAAAAAGAAAGAAATATACACTCTCCCACTCATTCAGCAGTCATTGACTCAAAACATATTCCTAAATTTCATCTATATGCCAGAATCTAGGCGCTAGGAATAGGGCAATGAACAAGATGGGCAAAATCCTTGCCCTCATGGAGGTTACAAGCTGATGAGAATGGGATAGGAGCTTTTACAGAGTAGTTACAGTGTGTTTCTCTGAAGAGAGAACAGTTGAACGGGAATCTGGATAAGGTGAAGAAAGGAACCAAGAAAATACTGATTACGTTGCATGCCTTCCCCTCTTTCCTGCTCACTGTGCTCCTGCAGGTGTCCCATCTCCATCATTATTTATTCCATGTGCTATTTTTCCTCACCAGTATACAAATATGTTCTAACATACTCCATACTAAAAATAAGATGCATAATATTTATTTTATATTTAACCCCATACCTTCCCCAAAAATCATCTCCCTCCATTCATCTTTTTCCCATTATATACAAAGTCCTCAAGATAGTTGTCTGTGGAGTGCCTGGGTGGCTCAGTGAGTTAAATGTCCGATTTCGGCTCAGGTCATGATCTCACAGCTTGTGAGTTCGAGCCCTGTGTTGGGCTCGGTGCTGACAGCTCAGAGCCTGGAGCTTGCTTCTAATTCTGTGTCTCCCTGTTTCTCAGCCTCTCCCATGCTCATGCTCTGCCTCTCAAAAAAAAAAAAAAAAAAAAAAAAAACATTAAAAATTAAAAAAAAATGTTGTCTGTACTCAAAGTTTTTTTTTCCCTTCCATTTGTTCTTGAACCCACACCAAATTGCCAAAGTCAATTCTCAGCCTACATCTTCCAGCAGCACTGCACACTGAATTCTTCTTGTATCCTTTATTCTCTTGGTTTTGAGCACACCACACTCTTAGCAGCACTGGCTACCTGTCTCAGTCTTCTTCTCTGGTTCCTTCTCATCTTACTGAGAACATTGAAGTGCTCCAGGCCTCGGTCTTTGTACCTTCCCTTCACTATCTACACTCACTCTGGCTCATCTAGGCCATCTTTTCAACATATAGAGGACTCCCAAATGTATCTGCAGCACAGAACCTTTCCAGATTCGGATATCAAACTGTTTACTTGACATCTCCACTTAGTTGTCTAATAGCTATCACAAATAAAATGCCTCAATCTAATTCTTAATTTTTTATTCCCACACATGCTTGATACTCCTCCAGTCCTCCTCATTGTGGCAAACATGGCTGCCACAATATCATCACCCTGTGTGCTCTTCTTGCAGTATGACTTTGACATGCTTTCCATTGAGTGGTAATGTGTCTCCCTTTAATCTTGGTGTGCCTTTGTGATTGCTTTGTCTAACAATGTACGGGGGAATTGATATTATGTGATTTTTAAGACTAGATCATGTGGGGTGCCTGGGTGGCTCAGCCGGTTAAGAGGCTGACTCTTGATTCCAGCTTGGGTCATGATCTCATGGTTCGTGAGTTCGAGCCCTGCATTGGGCCCTGTGCTCACTGTGCAGAGCCTGCTTAAGATCTTTTGTTTTCCTCTTTCTGTCTCTCTCCGGCTCACATGCATGCATGTGTGCTCGTTCTCTCTCAAAAATAAAGTAGACTTAAAAAAAAAAAAAAAGGTTAGGTCATGAAAATTTCATGAACTTCCATTCAGTTCTCTTGGGTTACTCACTCTCAGAATCTACCTTCTGTGCTATACAGAAGCCTTAACCGGCCCACATGGAAAGATTATCTGGCGAGGTCGTGTGTAGGTATTCTAGCTAACAACAAAGCTGAGGTCCTAACCAAAAGACAGTATCAATTTCTAGACAAGTCAATGAAGACACTTCCAGATAATTCCAGTTTTCCACTACTGAGTCAAACCTAGGCTTTAAATCTTTCCAACCGAGGCTCCAGGTATTGTAGAAGACAGACAAGGGCTATCTTGGACCCTGTTTGAAACTAACCCATTGAACTTTAAGCAAAGAATTATGGCAATTTTTGTGCCACTAGGTTTATTACAACAATAGCCACTGGAATGGATTTACCAGTTGCTCAGGACAAAACTCTGGGAATCACCTTTAATTTTCTCCTTTCTCTCATGTCCACAGTCAATCTATCAGGAAACCCTATGAAATCTAGCTCTTCCTTGGAAATACATCCAGGACCTACAACTTCACACCATTCTCTGTCTTATTTGGACTACTGTAGTAGCTTCCTAACTAGTCTTGCTTCTACCTTCCCTCTCATACTATCCATTCTCAACACAACATGAAGAGTACGTTTCTAATGTCACTTCAACACTCAAAATTCTCCAATGGCTTTCTCTGTGATACAGCTTAAAAGCTGAAATCCTTAATGGCCTATAAGACACTTCATGATCTGGGCCTCTAACAACTTGCTGACCTTATTCTTCTCCAGTCTCCCTGCCTTGCTTGTTTCATTCTAGATACAATGGCCAATGGTCTCCCTGTTCTTCCTTAAAATACTTGGCACAGTCCTGCTTCAGGGTCTTTATACTTGCTGTACCTTCTGCCTGGAGTATGCTTCTCCCAGATGGCCATGTGGCCACTTGTTCATTTCCCCCAGGGCTGTAGTCAAAAGTACCTTGTCAAAGAGGACTTCTCCAAATAACTTACACAAGATAGCACACCTTATACCCATCATTCTCTATTCTTATGCTGATTTGTCATCATGTGCATTACTATACATTTTATTTTTTGCTTATGCTCTCTCTCCTATAGGATGAAAGCTTCATGCAGAAAAAAATTTTGTCTTATTGCAAGTTCTAGTCCCCAGAGCTACAGTGGTCCCTACTGATAACAGAACTTAATAAATATTGCTTCTTGTTAAACACCATCCTAAGCAAAGGGGGTGTTCAAGTACAAAGGCCTTGAAATAGGAACCAGCTTGACCTACTTGAGAAACCAAGAGTGACCAAGAGAGAGTATACATGGAGGAAAGCAAATCTGATGAGGCAGCAGCAGAAGTCAAAGACCAGAACACACAAGTCCTTAAATTCAATGGCAAAAACCAAGGGGTGAAAACTGAAGGACAGTTATGTGATCTGATTGGTGTTTTAAAATTTTAACTCTGGATGTCTGTAGAAGATAGCCCATACAAAGATGAAGAAAAGAACTATTAGGGACACCAGTTCAGAAGGTTTTACAGTAATTCAGACAAGCAAGAGATGATGGTGGCTTGGACTGTGATAGTAATGACAAAGGGCTCAAAGGTGGTCAGATACAGGATGTATTTTGAAAGCAGAGCTGAAAAGATCTGATAGTTTTGATAGAAGATGATGAAAGCAATCAGGGATGACTCCTAAAATTCTGGTAATAGCAAATGGCTAAACCATGGTATGGTTTTAGCAGAGATTTTGCTTTAAACAAGAGTCTTATTTTTATATGATAAATTCAGAGTTGGCAAGTCTCAAAGCAATGTTCAATTGCACGATGGCTTAGATAAAAAAAAAAAGTCCTCAGAACCAATGGGTAAATACTTTGATTCTCAGAAAGCCCTGGACATAATACCTAAACTTGAATAAAAACACACCAAAAGATTAACAATGACAGCTTCATATAGTGAGACCCATATATGCCACTGTCTTGAAGAAGAACACCCAACACCTACATGCATAGATGGCCTAAAACAACCTAAAGACTGACAGATTTGGTATATGTCAGGCAAGCCATCAAGAAAATTCCACAGACCTCTGCCTGAGGAGACATAACTCTTCAGAACATTTACAGATGCATCAGGAAAAAAAATACACTAAAACCCGAGTATGAAACTACTCATATAAAGAATTAAGTACTTACATGTCTTTCTCCCAACATGCACATAAAAGAAAACAAATTTGTAAGACAGCTGCTGACCAAGGCTAAAAAGGAATGTAAAATATTGAACCATATATAAGAACTACAGCTCTGTAGGGAGCAGCCATTAAAATGGGCTTCAGTGACTTGGTGCTATCAAGCAGAAAAAGTAAGCTTGCCTGAACATCTCTTCTATTTGTAAACTATTAACTCTTAACGTATTTGTCATTCAGTTTCCTGAACATATTTTGGCAGTCACTTTTCTTCCTCTCTTCTCCAGAAGGAGAAGTGAAAACTATTACTGTACTATCTTCAGCGATAATTATTCTGATATATACACAAATATGTATACACAAATATATATCTTTACACATATATATCTTTATATGATATATATCTTTAAAATTGACCATTTGGATTTTCTTTGTCCTGCCTATTCTTACATTTTTTCAGTGGCCAAAAAAAAAAAAAATGATTTTCTTCTCGTAGTCTGGAACTCACCGAGAGACAGACAAGTAAGAGAATCAAATGTGAGTTTTATTACTGGTAAAGCTGACCAAAGAATGTGGCTTACAGGTGCAACCATAGTGAACCCTCTAACACCTTCTAATACTCCTGAATTGGACACCTGCCAGACACTAAAGTGAGACCCTGTCCTGGAAGCAGAGAAGAGCAGAGAATGTGTGTCTCAGAGAGAGAAGCCAAAAAGAGCGATCTGGGCACAATCATTTTCTTCTGTTGAGTTTCTTTTCAAACTCAACAATGAAAAGAAGCCACTCCTTCTGCCCTGGAAGGAGCAAATGATGAGGTAGAGAAACAGACCTCTTCCTCCCATGCTTTTCTCTCCTGGAGAATAGAGTAGAAATTACCTTCCCTCCATGAAAACATAAAGAGTTAAGAATAAATGTTCCTCCATCTGACTCTCCTAAATTGGACAAGGGAACTAAATTTTATCTTTAATTGTAGAGTTGGATTTTAAAAAAAATCTACGTATATCTTCCCTTTTCATTATTCCTGACATACGTTAATGAGGTAGTTGTGGCTACTAGGCATAGATGCAGAGGAAGAAGTTTGAAACCTCCATCTCTAGCTTATGGGATTAAGCAAAAACCTTTTCTGTGTGCATGTTTTACCTGAAAAGTGACTATACTATCTCCTAGGGTTCTGTTAGAATTAAATAAAAAGAAATTTGAAGGACTTGGCATGAGCACTGATTTAATGCCATCTCTTTTTTGATTCAAGACTAGTGTAAGAATTAAAATTTATATTGAATAAAACACAACTTTGCCACTTGGTTGATCTTAATAGTCACTGGGACTAATATATATATAGCTATCATATGACATGAATCTTCAAAACACATACACACATAACGAAACAAACCACCATCATGAAACAAATATCCTCAGCATCCTGACCACAGTGCATGAACACTGCTAATGTCACTATGGGACAAAGTCCTTTCCAGATTTATTTAGTAGGGCATGTAGAAAGCTTAATATGTTTTGATAATGAGATGAAGATCCTTTAAAATCACATCTATTAAGAGCTAAAAATAATTTTACTATTCTTCCAACCCCTTTATTCAAAAAATGTATCAAAACCAAGATAAAGAAAGGTTAAATGACTTGAAGTTACACAATTTGTTCTTATTCATTGTGTTCTGACTCCTGACTCTCTGCTCCTTCCTCTTCTTCAGCCATATGGGAGGAAACACAGAGGAAGAGATGTAGTGGGGATGCAGGGTGACTACAGACAACAAGTACTTTGAGTACAGAGAGAATGAGATAGAGGATGAACATGGAAAGCAGCCAGAACATTCTGAACACAAATATTGCTAATTTTGTGATAAGTCCCAAACAAAATACGTATTATGATTACATTATGCTCTTGAGTTCAGTGTTTGCACCTTAGCCCTGCTTCTTGTCATGATCACAGAAGCAAGATTTTACAGTTTTCCTGGCCATTGGGTCACCATTCATCACATTGATTCCATATTTCTACTTAGTGATGATTAAAAATCTAAAGCAAGCACTCTATTTGTAAAAATCAGTATCCTATATATGGTTTAAATATGAAATATTGAGTCAATGGGCCAGAAATGAGCACAGGACTTTCCTGTAGCAGTAATATTGAATATTATCATACAATTCTCTCGAGGGCAAAAGAGTGTGCTGACAATACTTTTTGCTTAAGAACCCTGACAACCAACTCAAGCATGAGCAGGGTAGCCATAGAGAAATATCTGCTGAACCAAAAATATGGGGACATATCAAATCTGTTACCCAAAGAAAAGATAGCACTGGCAATGTGACCACTCTGGGATTCAAGTCTATATCCTGCATTTTAGCCCTAGAGCTGATGCCATGTACATTGAACCAAGGAATCACTCTAGCAATGGTCATTTACGTGGGAGATCAATAGTGATCAACCAATATTCAAGAAGCAGCTACTAAATCCCAGGCTCTAGGATACAGCGGATAAAAGCACCTTCTTACCCCCCAAGAAGAGGGTACAAAGAATTTGACAAAGCAATGCTTAGCTTTTCAGGGAGACAGACATACAGAGATAGATGTGTTCAGAATTCATCCAGTGCTTCCCCTAGAAGCCACGGCACAGAAAGGTAATGAGTTCAAGGTAGTGGCAGAAATAGGACTCCAGTCTCCTACCTGCTGGCTCAGGGCTGTTTCCCATACACCAGCCAAAAGTGAAAATATTCTCCTTGGACTCCATTTTTTTTCTCTCTTTAGTGTTTAAAATATTTGTTTCTAACTTTTAGAAGGAGGTTTTCTAGACAAAACTTTCTAATTAAATATCATTGAACCATGTTCCCATCTGATGATAGCTTAAAACACAATCTCAAATTTAGAGATCCGCCTCCCCCACCCCATACAGGAAGTATACACTATATTACAGCCCAGAATATATTTATTTTTAAAAGTAATCTCTACACCCAACATGGGGCTCAAACTCATGACCCCAAGATCACAAGGTCACATGCTCGACCATCTGAGTCAGCCAGGCACCCCAGCATGGAATATATTTAAAAGGAAGAGGAAACCATTTAAGCTACAGAAGGAAGCACCTCAGCAGATTTTGCATACCAACAAGCATTATGGTGTCACAACCCACAGCTCCAGTTACCTCATAAGCCTTATAAAGGTAACAGGTGAAAAGATGGGCTTTCTTCCTTGAATTTTTGATTGACTAAAGACTGACTACTTACAGGGTGTTACCTGAGACCTCCAAAAAATTCTTCATTTACAATGCACACATGCTATAGCCAAATGCCTTCACCCCCATCAGCTACTCTCTTATGGAGAATTAGAAGCTTACCAAATAATGAGTGGATTCTCTGTAAGCTCCTCCCAAAATAGTTCCTTGACAGGGTCTCATTTTCCTTCCGACCTTTAAGTAAACAACTCCTTTTGGAACTATTAAAAGACAGACATCTAGGGAGCTTCAACTCTCAATGTAAAAGGCAGAGAGCAAGGTGATCTTTCAACATCCTTTTGCTCAGGGAGTAAGTTGTTTCTGTATCAGCATATACAAAAACAAACAAACCCTGCTATGAAACTTAAATTATTACCTTAGTTCAACAAATGGAAAAATCTGAGTGAAGAAAAAACCTTCAATTAAATGGAACATCTCACCTAATTTGAAGCCTCACCAAAATCACATAATATGCCTTATGCAAAATACCAGAGGCAGCTTGAGGGGAGAAATAATGTTGAATTTTAAAAAACTGCCTTTATGTAAGGATAAAAAAAGAAGACAGTTTGAATTTTTAGAATGAATTAAAACATACTCTTCCTGCCTTTCTCGTCCTTGCTGTAATTAACTATTTCAGACAGGTAAATTTTATCTTATTTTGAAATATTCAAATATATTAAGCCTGAAAATTAAGAGGCAACACACTTACACAACAGATTTCTGTTGAGCCAGAGAAATCTCAGGCTTTTAAGTGTGAACACACTAGGTACAAGTGTACCTGCCATTGCACACACCTACATTATTCGTTGGGCCTTAATTTACTCACCTGTTGTTTCTCGGCTACCTACTGGGGGAAGACACTCTCCCAGGCCAATGGGAGATTCAAGTTAGGAAATAATCCTTGACCTCCTGGAAGTTAAAATCTAATAGAAGTAAAATATATACATCAACAATTACGGTAAGAGTCATGCCTGCATCAAGAAATGCCAGATAACCTAACACAGCCTATTTGCTTTTAAATAAATTCCTGCATTTTCCTGTGGAAAATTAAATAACAAGGAAGACAAATTTAAAGAATAACTACCATACCTAAGAATAACAGAAGAACAAAACAGGGGCTATTGAAGACACAAGAAATATCAAAATACAGAATCAGGTACACTTTGCAATTAATCACAAAGTCTTAAGAACACTCTGGAGGTCATAGAGTTTATGGCTAATTTTTACTCAACAAAATATAAAATATTGTTCTTTGTGTAACTACACCAGGACACAATTACAGGGGGAAAATGCAGATATTTTAAAGTTTAAGTGTTATAATTAATTCAGACAGGTGAAATTTATCTTATTTGAAAACACTCAAACAAATGAAGCCTGAAAAATAATTAAAAGAGGCCATCAGTTAGATAACACCTTTCTGTTGAACATTTACTCTGTGCTTGGCATTATGCAAGGTGCAAAGAACAAGCAGATATTTTCTTGAAACTATATTCTAAGAGCAATTTTTCTTACAGAAAGTTATATATAAAGAATTTATATATGAGGAGCTCTGGGTAACTTAATGTGCAAGGATGTCAACAGTCTCTTGGCAGAAGATGTAGAAAAAGCTCTTCCTGGAGTCCTTTGTTTTAACTGACTTGATAAAATCCAAAAGAATGGGAATAAACTGTGACTCAAATAAGGGATTTTTCTTGTTGCTTTCTGATGACTTTAACATAAATGAAGATTGGAAAAATGTACAGGAGTGAGTGTTGAATACCACCAATCTCAAGTGCCAGTTATCTCCCTTTGATGCTATTGGCAGGAGCTGTACAGTCCTCTGTTCAAGGCTAAGGTGTTTGCAGAGAATGCTCAAAGTATAGCCACCTGTGTTTCTTAATTGGATGTTTCCCACATCCATCTGTAAAGCTTAGAATTAGTAAATAAAAGTCCAAATTTGAGGATGTTAAAACCAGTTTTAAAAAGGGGGACTCTCACTAAAACTAAGTCAAAAGGAAACTTGAAGAAAATTCAACAGAGATTAAATAGACAACTTGCTTTGATTTCTGAAATCCAGGTCAGAACATATTTTTAAGACTAATTTATTGAGACTATTATAAGACCAATTTCAATTTTAATGTTTTTATTCCTTTTAAGGTTAAAAATAATCTATTTTTATATCTTTGAACTTGTTTTCAGAAGCAGTTCATGTAAAGTATAGATTATTACCCATTTTGAATTATCTACATAGTTTCTCAAATACTTCAGTAGAGGAACATACTAGAGTCACAGTTACTAAAGAAACTAGAGTATGTAATTTCTAGGAGATCCAAGATTATAATTTACCATTTTTCTTAACCAACAATTTTATTTCTCCAAACTAAACAAAGAAAATGTTCAGCATCAGCATCCACAAGTTAAGTCAAGTCACAATAGGCCAACGAGTTGGGTGACTCCTTGGCAATATGAATAGTTTTACCAGAATTACCAATTTCACTGGTTGAAAATTTGTTCTAGTTCACTCAAGAGTCTCTAACAAGCAGCTTAGGAGTGCTGAACACCAGTCCAAATCCATTATAAATTATCCCATGACAATAGGCTGGATTTTGAAATTCATTTCCATAAAAGTTCCCTGAAGTTGTTCCATAAATTATTTTAACACAAAATTGACCTTAAAGGTCTGCTAAAATATTAAGTGCATATTTAAAATATTAATCATTTCTTTATTGTAAAGTCCTATCTGTTCAAGCAGAATTCAGGCACTTGAAAGAAAAATCTGATCTCTATTCTTCTAATCCCAGTTTTCTTATCACTTTCAAGTTTCTCATTTGTTGTGGTTGTATACTCCACAAAGCACTTAACTAAAAGAAATGAGCAGGAAACTCGAGAAAGTATCAAGCAAGAAGTCTGAGGAATGAAATAGAACTGAGTATTAGAAGCAGTTTGAAAATAAGTAAGACATTACCAAAAGCAAATAACCAAGTTCCCTCCCACCCATGGCCGAATAGCATGGACATCTGATCTAATGATGGGCCTCTTCTGTGTAAGCTAAGGCTTAATGTTTTACCAAGCAATTTTTGAATGATCAAGAAGGGAGATGGAGGACAAAACCAGAAAACATGCAAACACGTATTAAGCAAAATATCAAATCAACGAAAATTCACAAAGTCTCTCCTATATGTGTGTGCCTGCCAACTCCGTGAGAGGTCATGAAAAGAATGAACAAAAAGATGGGTTATTCCCACAGAGCTCATACTCTTGTTTGAATGATAATATATAAATAATTGTTTTTTATCTTTTTTTAAAATATAATTTATTGTCAAGTTAGCTAACATACAGTGTATACAGTGTGCTCTTGGTTTCAGGAGTAGATGCCCATGATCCATTGCTTACATACAATACCCAGGGTTTATTCCAACAAGTGCCCTCCTCAATGCCCATCACCCATATTCCCCTCTCTTCTGCCCCTCCCCCCATCAACCTTCAGTTTTTTTCTCTGTATTTAAGAGTCTCTTACAGTTTGCCTCCATCTCTATTTGAAACTATTTTTTCCCCTTTCCCTTCCCCCATGGTCTTCTATTAAGTCTCTCAAATTCCACATATGAGTAAATCATTTTTTCTCGTAGCAAGTTTTCCTGAATAATATAAAAATATGTTATACTATTTTTACTCATTGTTACAGAAGGCATCTGCACATTTGCTAAGAAACAGTAACAGGTCAGAATCATTTGGCCCTAAGCACATTACCATTTCAAGACTCCTGTACGTGGATTATTAGATGATGGTCAATCATAACTTTTTAACACGGTGCAGTTGGTAAGGGCAGAATGCCAATGATGTACAGTGAAGAAGTGTCTCTAAAGATGAACATGCTCTATTTAGTGCCTTAGCCAAATAGCTAACTATCTCAGAAATGGGAGCCACTAGTCAGAAGAGGTACCTTAACAGGGAATGTGGATCAAGTATTTAAAAAACCCTAATCAAATAAAATCAAAGCACATGGCTTACAGGCTGTGATTTAGTAGATTCATTTTTTATATACGGATGATAGCATGCTATTACCTGTGATTCCCTTCAGCTCATTGATTCTGCTCTACATAGTTGAAAATGATGCCAGCCCTAGGTTTTCTGCAGCTTTTTAGGTCTGGCTAGAAAATCAAAACCATGCATAGCCTCTGACACAAAGCTCACACATGTTATATGCCACTTACAGCTGATGTACTTGCCCCTGTAGGAGTGTATTCCTGTTTGAATATACTATTTTGCTTAAAGCCTTCTAATATACTGTGTGAACTTTATTTGAACTGCCCAAATAGAAATGTATGTGTGTTCTGTAAACATTGATCTCACAAGTGGACTTTCCAACTGTGTTTTTATTTTTTATTTTCTTAGAGAGAGACAGAAAGACAGAGGCACAGAGAGAAAGCACGAGCAGGGGAGAGAGAAACCCAAGTAGGCCGCACATCCAGGACACAGCCTGACATGGGGCTCGATCCCATGACCTGAGCTGAAATCAAGAGTCAGATGCTCAAACAACTGAGCCACCCAGCCACCTCCCAACCATGCTCTTGACTTATACTTTTGTTGTTCTTTTCATGAAGACTAAGTTGGTGGAGATTAGGACTAAGGATTGCCCGTAAAACAAACAAGACCATAAAGAGTGATGTCCTTTTTTTAAAAATTTTTTTTTACATTTATTTATTTTTGAGAAACAGAGTGACACAAAGTGTGAGCGGGAGAGGGGCAGAGAGAGAAGGAGACACAGAATCCAAAGAAGGCTCCAGGCTCTGAGCAAACAGCACAGAGCCTGATGCAGGGCTCAAACCCACAAACTGTGAGATCATGACCTAAGCCGAAGTCGGACACTCAACCAACTGAGCCACCCAGGTGGCCCAAGAGCTACAGGATGGTTAAAAGAATTGACATTCCTATTTATTTATGCCACTTAAAATTTTAAGTAGAGGTAGACATTGAATAGGATGGCAGAATGTAAAGAGAACTTTATTCTTCAATAATTCTAGTTGGAACCATCTCAAACTAATAAAGGAGGCTAGTCATGTCCAAACAAAGTCCCATTTTGTATATAAATGAAAAATACCTAGGCCCTGTACACATGCATTGGTAAAGTACAACTTCCCTGTTGGCACAGCAGGATTGTCAAGGCCTGGGACATTGGATAACAGATACTGGGCTGAGTGACATGGTTTCTTGACCAGCAGCATTACTGCTTTTTATGGGTCTGTCTGGTGCTAACAGGTTAGGTGGGTTTAGAAGGCAGCAAGTCCATAGGTTTAGGATCCTCTGACTTGGCAAAGACATATCATTCTATGTGGCAGCTAAGATCACCAAACTTCAGGTGTGTCTCTGTTAAACACATGAAGCCCTAGACATACACCTTGGAATATATATTGTTTGCTGTGTTAGGAATCGACCAGAGTAAAAGCAAACTTGAACTAACTCCAAGTCAATGATCTTGCCCATCTTTGAATCTAGGTAAGACACCTGGGTCTAGCCTAGCATAAAGTATAATTTAGAATTGAAGTTAAAAGCCAGTTACACAAAATTATCTTCTGAACTTTCATGAAATTGGAAGACTTGAGGTTAACTCAGTGGTAAAATTACATTTAGAAGGAATTTTTATTTTAAAGATAATTTGTGTGTGTGTGTGTGTGTGTGTGTGTGTGTGTGTGTGTGTGTGTGGCTTGGTAGGTATAACACTAATTCTTTTATTACACTTTTCCCCACATTGTTAGGTAGAGTGCTGTAGTTTACTTCAAATTAATATCATATAGCATTATTTTGTAATTTTATTTATATATGGACTGTAAAATATTTAGATTACGAGGAGCTCATTATCTTGGGACACTATATACATTCAAATACCAAGAAATGTGTAATAAAATTGTAAGACATGGTCTTCTATTCAGGATATATATTATTAGCATGTTCTTTGTTATGGGCCATAAAAACCACTAACTATACAAGGTTCCTTTATTCACTAAGTATTTATGGAACATCTGCTTTCTTCAAAGTACAGCATTCAGAACCATGAGAACATAAAGCTAGGAAACAAAGCCGGTCCCTGAGGAACTTGTAAAGAGAATGAAGTGTGAAGATAGATACGGAAGGCCAGTAGAGAAATTATAAAGCACATGGGCTCATTACTCAGCCCCATCCAACACGGTGTTACCTATTTCTGGGCCAGTTGATCTGTTCAAGGGTAACTAAAGGTACTGCCCTCAGGGAGTTTGGTCTAAAAGGACAGATACAAACATTAAAAATTTTCATTTCTCAATACTACATGAATTCTAGAAATAAGCACAAGTATAGGTTGTAAACATAATTACTACTGGAAGGTTAAGATCAGCTCCATAGTGGTTTCATAGGAAAGACTTCTTGAACTAAGTAAGTCTGGATCTGAGCATTAAAGGCCATGTAGGATTAGGACAGGAAAATGGACAGCATTGTAAAGGCATTTTGAGCGGTAGGAACAAAATGAACCAAATGCATGAGACAGGAATGCACAGAAGGTACTGTGGAGAGCTGCTTAAGGGTCAGACAGACAGGAGATGGGGGATAAGAAAGCAGCAGTGAGGTGTGCACTGCAGAGTTCAGGGATGGCCAGTCGAAGTCAACCGTGAATATCAAACTGCAGAGCTTAGACTCAATTTGATGGCCACAGAGACACACTATGAGCTGAACCATTACTGTTGAAGAGTGACCCCTCTAGAAAGGCAGACTTTGAAACAAAGTCTAGTGTTCAGGGTATTTATTAGAGAGGGCCCTTGGGATCAACACCTGAGAAGGAAGGGGGAGAAAGTAGAATAAAGCCCAGGGAGAAGTCTGCTGACTCCGTAGGGGGTTCTGCGGTGGAAACGGCCAGGAAGCCAGGCTGAGAATCTGGTGTTGGGTCTTTATACTTCTGTTGCAGGCAGTCATTTCATGTGGGCCATTCTGGGAACAGGTGTGATCTTGGACCAGGTAGCTGTCTGCCACCAAGGCAGTCCCTAAAGGGGCTGACAGGCTGTCCACAGGTAGCGCTTCCAGAAGCTGGGATAAATCATTCCTTGAAAGAGGATCTGGGGAATTACAGTTGCCAGTTTAATTTAACAGTGCAATGCAGTGGTTCTCAAAGTGTGGATCTGTTACCAGCAACATTGCATCAATTGAGGCCTTGTTAGATACGCAAAATTTCTGACATCACACAAGACCTAGTGAAACAAACTCTGGGAACAGGACCATCCAGGAATTTGCTCACCTATATTTCCCTGTGATTAGGATAGAGGATGAAATTTAAGAACTGGTAAAATGAGTATTTGAAAGATGAGTAAGTAAATCAGTGAGTAAATGAGGGTACGGTCTCACTTTCCAAAACTCTACATCTAACTTGTAAACCCTCTTAACAATAAATGAATTATATGGGGCGCCTGGGTGGCTCAGTCGGTTGGGTGTCTGACCAACTTTGGCTTAGGTCATGATCTCACAGTTCATGAGTTTGAGCCCCACATCAGGCTCTGTGCTGACAGCTCGGAGCCTGGAGCCTGCTTCAGATTCTGCGTATCCCTCTCTCTCTGCCCCTCCCCAACTCACATTCTGTCTCTATCAAAAAATGAATAAACGTTAAAAAAAATTAAAAAAAAAAAAACAAATGAATTATAGGATGCCCTATTATGCCCTATTAAGCACGTACTAATAAACTTAAATATCTAAGATTGGTAAACATTCACACCATGATCAGGCTATTAAATATTTAATATTTATTTAAATACTATCCTCCATTCATTCCAATTACCATTTTTAGATTAAAAAACATTCTACATAGTACTCCTAAAAGAACCTTCTGAACACTGAATATGTTCATAGTGAAAGTTCCTATCACCATGAACTATTAACATGAACTGTTTGGTTGTAGGGTGTGCTCAGTTTCTGGAGCAAAACCTAACTTCATGGAGTCTGATGTCTAGAAGAGTAATGGTTCACTTATCACCAAACCCTATGAGAAGCCAGGGTACTTTGGAACTCTGGTTTCTAATGTACACTGAATCATGTGGCACACTAATCCTCCAAATGCATTCTCCTATTTTTTCTGGGCACAAGGTGACTCAAGTAAACACTACATTTCCCAGCTTTCTTTGCAGCATGTAATGCTCACACACATCTGGGTCAGCAGAATGGGAGAAAAGTAAAGCACACAATTTCCGGTTATCTTCAACTTAAACGTGATTAGCTTTCACTGCACTTCTTTCCCAACCCACTTCCACCAGGGGTTGGAATGCAGATACATCAAGAATCTAGCTTTGATGAGGCCATTGAGGATAATTTAGAACACGTAAATACAGCATTTAAGAAATTTGTGTAAATATTCAGAGCAACCCTGCCAGTCTAGGGCAGAGAAATAAACCCTCTCTCATTTTTGTTCAAATGCTTAACCCTGACTTGTACATTTATAGCCACTGTATCACAAGACATCATCTGTAATAAGGAAATGAGGTCACTGATTACATTCATATTCCTGAACAGCTTGAAAAATAAATGTTTCATTTGTAAATATTATCATAGATGGCATACTGATGTGTTTCCTATTCTTGAACTGTAAATAAGTCTCACCAGTTTTAAAAGATAGGAGAGTAATTCAGAAGTCCCACAAAATAAATAACAATGACATCCAGGAAGTGCTTCATCTAACACTAACATAATGTATATTAAAGTTTAACGGAAATCTTAAAATTTTTAAGACCAAGCCTTACCGGAATGGTATCTGGTAAATTTTGCTCAATTATACAAATCACTACTAGAAGGTAAGCTTCATGAGGGTAATGAATAGTGTATTAGCAAAATCCACAGAACCCAGAAAAAAATTTCTGGCACAGGACAGGCACAGTGTAAGACCACAGAATCAATCAATAATTCATTTTATGGTCAAATATCTGAATGATCAGAATAGACAAATACAGAGCTAATATTAAAAGATTTTTCAAGTGTCCAGACATACATTAAACCTTCTCAAAAATAAAATCCAATTGAATTTTTTTCAATTTCATCAGGAAAAATCCCAAGATCCTATAATTAACAAAACTTTTACCGTTGAACTTACTAATTCAAGATTTATGAACAGTCACGTCAAGGGAATAATGTAGACTAGAAATATTAACAAAAATACAGTAGAATATGAAATTGTATTTGATCACAACCACATAAACACTGTGAGTTCCCTTGTAACAATGGAATACACTGGCCTTACCATCAGGTGTTAGGTTTTAGAGCTAGTATTTTGAAACCTTTGTTCAATCTTTAAATTAATGAAGTTGCATAATGCTAAACTCAGCGCACATACTTTATGCCAGGTAAAAAGGTCAAAAAGACCTTATATTTGGCATTATCTAGTCTATTTTCAAGGTTTCCGTAAACTACTCCAGTTTGATAAGTTGCTAAAGTAGGCAAACCATTAATCCCATAAATCAATTAGTAGACCAGTTATCTTTGTTCCATTTTAAGAAAAAAGACTGCACCCTTTACTAGGAAAGCTTGCTATTGACCACAGAGGGAGTAATAAGATAGATAGGTTAATCCATAAATTCATGTACTAAGAAAACAGTGCAAAACTTTTATATACATTCAAGACAAGGAGATCAAATGTCAGTGTTCAAAAGAGTTGGTTCATGTTCTGGCTCTGAAGTTCATTATTCTGGGTGATTTACTTTAGACTTCACTATACCATAATGTTTCATTATGTCTGATGCACCTGCTGTTTCCCATCCATTTACCTCATGTAAACATTAATAGACTAACATGATAAAATGTGATAAAATATCGACTATGGAAAGAAGATGTGTTATGGATCTAACATAGCATTAAACCTCTTTTACTACTAGCAAGATTTATCCGTAGTTTCAAAAGTATTCCATGTCTCAGCCCTTATTATCTGTGTGCTTTAGAAGATAATTCTCTTCATTCTATGTTAAGCATGAGGAATTTTTAATCTTGGGGGAAAAAAAAGAGAAACGGTTGGCCTCAAAAAACATACCCAATTAAAGGGATACTACACACTAAAATAGCAATTAAGATAATAAGATATTTCTGTGCTCAGATCTATGCCTGCCAAATTTCTGGTTAACTTCCCAATATAGAAATATGATCCAATTCAAATGCTTTTTAAAAAAAAACCCTCAAATTTTCTGGCATCTTCAGAGAAGGGTGATGTGAAAGATGAGAAAATCTTGCCAGAATTTACAAGGGAATCTGAGAAAGTAAAAAGCAGTAAAAAAGAGTTAAATATTTTCTTAGGATGAATTGCTACCATAATCAAGTAGACAGTATCTATCTCTGTATCACTTGTTGGTCATTACTGATAGGCTTATTATGGCTCTTGGTTTTAACATCTTTCTATGTGCACATTAAAGCCAATAACATATTCTAATTTTATACATCCTTGACTCATTTACCCTGTTTTTCCCTCGTCAGAGCAGCTTTATTTGGAGCAGATTCTTCTAGTCTTCATGGAGTTCTGTTCCATTTTAAAGCTGATAGAGTTAGCTCCATTTTTTCTAATTCAGTATCCTCTTCCTTATTCTTAACGCAGAAAGACATTTCTCTGTTTGGCCATGGAAAAAACCAACTTAAAGGTGCATCTCAAGTTTGCAACATGTATTATAAAAAACTCTTTTACTCAATTTCCATCTCGAACAAAGCAAAAAGAGGGAACACCCCCTACCTCTTCTTAATGACTTTCCTTTGTTAGTGGCACCTTCCTTCTCATAGTTACTCAGACACCAAGTCTAATGTCTGCCAAGGAAGTACTTGATACTTTGAAATAAATTACTTAGGACTCACATGAAAGTAACTGGTACTCCCAAAACAGTAATCTGAGAAAATCATTTAAATATACATACACACATATATTTTAAAGATGATTAAAATTTAACATTTAGGAATCTTTAAATTCATCCCTTTAATGCTACCTCATTAATTGTATAGTCATTTAAACTGTCAGCCTACCTAGTAAACAACAAATTTTCAATTCCATATGCAAGTCCTGTCATTCTCACAAAACTGACCCCCATCTAGCCAACTGACTTATTCTGGACCATCCTTCAAACTAGATATAATTCAGAAGAAACCAGTGTAACTTCTGCAATGCAATGATGATATGCATTGGCTTAACATCCATGTGTTATGATTATAATGTTTTCTAAAGTTACACATGGCCTAGAGGTTCTTGCTTAAGAAATAGTTACAAGTGAGTTGGCTGAAATATTTTCAAAGGGTTTTAATTTTACCTTAAAAAATATTGCTAAGGTAAGCACAGGAAGTTGTAAAATAATGATTTTCTTACAATAATTACATTTCACTACATGTTCTTCCCTCAGTGTCTGCTTAAAATATGTATTTGGATAGACACATAAGCTGTCTTAAGATAAGGACTGTAAGATTCCATTTAAATACATTCTGTTGAGAATAACTTCATTTCTATTTTGTGCCAATATCCTACCATACACCTAGCAATGTGGCATGGTGGCAGTAGGCTATAGAAATCAGAGCATGTGCCACAGTCTGAGGATAGCAGTTAATTCCCTATTATCTAACATTTCAAATCTTTAGTCTGCAATTACAATAGGGGCAGGGAATCAAGAGTTTCTTTATTTTAGGCAGCCCTTTATTAATGAATGCAGTCACTAAAAGGCTAATTGTATCTTCTGAGCTATTAATTGACTTCGCTCCAAGACTACTGTAGAAAACATATGGTGCAAGATCCAAGCAACTGGCCAGGGCTGTGCACAGGGGGCAT
Source organism: Puma concolor (assembly GCF_028749965.1). Lineage (NCBI taxonomy): Eukaryota > Metazoa > Chordata > Mammalia > Carnivora > Felidae > Puma > Puma concolor. Next base: position 40,222,911 of record NC_141668.1, on the reverse strand, counting down.
TTGGCTTCCTTTTGAAAAGAAGAACCAAAGGTAATCCCTTTGCAGCTGCAGTGCAGATGGTTTTCTTTACACCATTTCACTGAATACTAAACAGGAACTGGGAAAAGTTTGAAAACATAATAAACAAACAGCTGAGTGTTAGCTTAAATGCTCTTTGCATCTATCAGGGAGAAGCATTCAGAATCTCTGGATGTTTACCAGATAGCTTAAAAGAAAAACAGAGATGTGAAAACTGAATGAAATTATTTTGAATTGGTACCTAAATATGGTTCTGTGTGGTTTTCTTCAAAGTAACAATATAATTAAATCTCTCTGAAACTTCATTTATGGATGTCATGATTCATAATCTTCGACATCATCAAAAGTTTACAGTTCCCTGAAAATATGCTGAGATGAGTAAAGCTGAAATCACCTTTCCCTAAAGGAGTTACATGAAAATCATGGAGACAGCTGTTAACCTTCATTTTTTTTCTCCTTGGTGTGGTAACTAACACACTGCCTTTCCTTTAAGTAAAAAAGTGCCGTTTCAACTTCGCGCTCACTTACTCTACTTTGGCAGACAGAAAATATTAAATGGAAGACTGGCTAGTAGGCAGGAAAAGATCAAAGTCCTATCAATGAATCGGTCTGGCCTCTTAATGGCCTCACAGGTAGTAATAGTATATTAAGTCCAATGAAGAACTAAGATATTAATCGTAAACACACATCTGGTTACACAAATATGCATTTGACACTCTTCTAGACATTGGGGTTGTAGCAATAACATAATACTGTTATGCATATAAACATACACACCTACTATTTCATATAGAATCAGAATAAAGAAGACCAAAATATCACTATTTTTACTTTCTGACTATAGATAAAACTAAGAATAGGATTATGGCTACTATTTATGGATAATTTTTCTTAACTTGTTTTTGGTCAGATGCTACCTGGATTTTCTAAAATCAGGAGCTATTCAAAAGAGTATGGTATATACGTTATTAATAGCAAGCAGTTTCCAACCAAAATATGGTATTACTTTATGCAAATTAAGTAACGCATTAGGTAAATACAATAATTTCTTTCTGTGTTCTCAACCCTCCTAGAAAATCAAGTATTAAAATAAAGACCTTCAAAAACTGAAATAAACCATTCCTGCATTTCTCTAACAGGGTAGTCTGGTGCTTCATCACTTAGACAGTTCTTGAGTTGTAAACAGCAAAAACAATTCAGTCAAAATATGTTATTAAGCCCTACTTACTACCCAATGACATCACACCCAGAATAACCTCAAAGAAAAGAAAAACTCTACCTCTTCTCCACTGCTCTCCTCTTCCCCATACTTGAGTTCCATAAGCTTTTCACACACTTTGCAAAACAGCAATAGCCTCGCATTATGAAAAAAGCAAAGACAAACCATGCCAACGCCAGCTCTAAGTGGTTGGTCGCTGGTGTGACGTCTTTTTCTCCTAAATGCCTGCCATCTGGAGCAGGCGTCCTCACCGCTCTGCCTTGCCAGCATCCCTCTCATTCCTGACTCCCAGCTCAAAGTGTTTTTGCTTATCCCTTGTTTAGGCCTCTTAATTTCTTTCTTCTCACTTGCTTGCCTTTCACTTAACTTGGTAAAACACTACAACGGCTGCATTTAATTCACTTATCAATGTTCAGCTAAAAAGGACTATACAGAATTCACATATGGCTGCAGCTATCATTTCCAGCCCAACGAGTAACAAGACTCCCTTTGAATCCTTCAGGCAGAAAAACTGTGCCATAACACATTGAGGAAGTAATTGGTTAAAATTTGATAGAGTGTGTTTCCAGAGAAGCTAATTTTTCCCCTCTCCAAACAATCGTATTTTACTGGGAAGCATATGACCCCTTTCTGGATCTCTTAATTACTAAACAGCCTATAAAGATATGCTGAATTGTTTTCATGGGAATGAGGGTTTAAATCTAAGATACACAGGTGCTTGTCACAACTTGGGCCACGATGAGGGCTTTGATGGGCCTCAAATATCCTTAGGATGCTTCTGCTTCTTAGCAGCAGTGCATAGAGCTGAAGGAGAAAGAGCCTATAGCCTAATTCAGCTGGAGAGCGGATTAGTCATGATGAAAGATACTTGAATTTGTTACATACTACTGGGAAATTATTTGGGTCTCAACTATGTGGTTTTCCTCAAAGTAATAATACAATTAATCTCTCTCAAACTTCAATAATGGGTGCCATGACTCATTATTAGAAGCTTCCGTTTCTCTGATAATGTTCTGAGATGGGTAAAGCCAAAACCACTTTCACTTCTGTCAGGCCTGCAACACAGAATACCATGTACATTCCCTAGGATGACAAAAGAGGCTGAGGTGGTGACAGGGGACAGAGGCTGGGGTGAATGACGGACTCCCGGACTCACGTCTGAGGATGAGGGTTTCTCCCATATGCTTGGATGTTTTTGACTTGTCAGGTAATAAGACCAGTAAAATTTATTAGTTTTTTTTTTTTTATTGGATTGCTAGTCCTTTTTCTTAAGGAACATTATTACTTCTAAGCAATTTTCTCTATTCCTACAATATTGCAAAATACTTTAATTTCCGCATGGAATCCAAAAGCACCATAAGATTTAATGAAAAAACTTTTACTTTGCAATTCTAGAATAACCATAGTGACTACACAAGAACAAGTCACAGAAAATCCTAAAATTCACATCTGCAAGACCTTAATGTCAAGCATTAGTCTAGTGAGAAATGTGATAAAGGGTAATATATTCATAAACAAATAAGAGTGGCAATTTATTAGAAATACTATACAGGGTTTATTCATCAAAGTGTCTGTACAGGTAAAGGGTGTACACCTTTTCTGTACTGTTTTTATCTTTATGATTTCTGGTGTAAATATTCAGCCTCTATGACAATTTAAATAGAAGATATTCTGTGTATTTTGTGTTTTATCTTTTAGGATTCACCATATGTAACCTCGATTATTAAAGTAGTACACCTATATTGTAAACAGATCAGGAAATCTGGAACAGTACTATTATGGACTGCTTCTGTATTCACTGTCCAGCATCCAGTATCCCTTCCTTTGGGAAAAGCCACCCTTCCCCAGCTATTAATACATGTGGTTTGGGTGGACCTTATGCAAGCTCCTGGCTTTAGGGTGAGCCCACCTCCTCACAGTAAGCTACCCATCTGACCACAGAGATTGGCTCAGAGATGCTCCAGGAACCCAAGCCATTTAGCAGGAGTCATCTTAGAACTTTGCTGCTACGTCTACCTATTTCTATTATCTACAGATAATCACTGATACCAATTTGGTATGTTTCCTTCCAGACTTATTTTTCGGTCACATATAAGCCGACATATACATATATGCACATATGTATACGTACATTTATGTTTACAGATATTTATGTAAATATCTGCATGTATAAAGTTTCTCAATGCAGTGATAGACTCTATGAAACTAATTTACTTCTTTAATTCACATTTAGATTATTCAAATCGTCCCATTTCAGGGCAACAGAAGTACCTTTATTTGCTTAATTACTGCATAATAATGTACCATATAGAGAAAAACAATTTATTAAATGACCAATAGGATATTTTATCCTATAGTGATATATTAAAAGAGAGAATGACTGGCTAGAAGCAACAGGCTTCTAGAACACACCCTGCATCATTATTTGCCACGGCAGGAGTGACATAGACTTAAAAGGAGCCATTGCCGAAGACAGCAAGTCCTGTGGAAGAAGGTGGGTTTGAGGACAACTCAGGGAAAAAAAAAAAAAAAGAATGTAATCTGAACCAGATCACTGCTATCTTCCTCAAATTCTCATCTAGGAGGGTACAATCTAGCATCAGGAGACTTTATTAGCAGGGGGACAACAATCATACATTGGTTCTAGTAAAATCAAGCTCAGGTTAGCCTTGGACCTGAACTATGACTCCTGGGTTTGCAATGGTGATTTCAGGGGGTTCAGAGGAGATGGAGGCTGGGGGTGAATGAAGGCAGCATCCAGGGAAATTTGAAGTAAGTGAAGACTAAGACCTAGGGACCACTGGCTGTTCACGGGCTCATATTTGACCTCATGAAAGCCCAAAAGTACATAGGTTCATCTAACTGTTCAGTACACAGAAAATGTCCATATATGAATCATAGCAACCAGTCAGTTTAAAAGTATTAATTCCTTAGGTCTGGAACCATATTTACTCAATACTCCACACACACAAGTTTCTATAAATACTCAGTGTATTGTATGCAGGGTCATTACTGAAAATTGATATACCTTACACTCCCTAGTTTTGAAAATTTAATTAACTGTAATGATTTGCTTAAAGACCTTTCTTTATTAGAGTTTAAGTTCCTTAGGGACAGGGACCACATCTGTTTTATTCTGTAGCGTATGCCTGGCCCATGTGGCATGTGCAATAGCCAACACATTTTGTTCAATGTATCTATGAGCAGTGAAGAGTAGGGGAAAGGAGAAAAGAGGGAGAGAGGGAAGGAAGCGATGGAAGAGAAAGTAAGGGCCTAAGAAGAACAAAGCTCATTTCAAAATTATGTACCTCCATCGGTAACAGTATTCCATGAAGAGCTATCTTCTTTGCAAAGTAAAATTAGGACACAGTTTGAAAGGAATGAGATTACAATGGCTCCATTTGGTTTTTTGTTCATTCTTACCTAAAATTATCTATATAGATTGCACTTTCTTACACATTTCTCTCTTCTTAAAAAGGCAAGTCAGGCAAATGCCAAGTCTATTTTTATTATATCAAGATATATGTATACTCACATAACTGGCATTTTCAAACGGCATTTTCAAACGGCATTATATCAAGATATATGTATACTCACATAACTGGCATTTTCAAACGGCATTGTTTCAAACATGCCAGCTAGTTTGCTTAATAAATCCCTTTAGAAGACTGAAAGCGGCCTAAAATGGAGTAAGAGTTACGAGAAATCACTCTGCAGTTCAAGTGTTTCCCCCTTTATGTTAGGGTTATGCTTTCTTAACAGGATTAAATACATTGTAAAGCATTGTCATAAAATCAAAGGATATTGAGTGCAAAGAGGTACCTGAAGAGTTTTCCTAAGTTTCTAAATCATCTCCTTTTGCACCTTATTCAATAACTAATTCCGATTCTAAATGAAACTTTCTCATTTGAGCAAAAAATTAGGTCAAACAATTTTTCTTTTTTGATTGGGTCCTTTTAGCAGGAAAAAGTTTTGCAGAATCACTTTGGGTTTGTACCAAATAGGATAATTCCAAATTGTACATTTTGGATTATTTAAAAACATCAAGGTAAAACATGTTTTAATCAAAGTGGAGTTACCAGGGGGAACGGGAGGATGTTTTACTGTAGTTAATTGTAGATCTGACATAAGGAAACCAAGGTTTTAATTCCATATAGAAAGATCAAAAATTCTACGTAAATACTCAAGATTTCTTCATTTCCATATACATACAGCCCTTGGCTAATTTAATATTTATTAAGTCTCTACTAAAATACATTTTTAGTACTTTATCTGAGTTTAAGATTAAAAAAAAGAGAACACTTCAAAATTACACCCAAAGGAAAGTCATTTTACTGTGCTGTTTCTGCAGATAAAATTATTTTCACCTAAGCTAACTTCCTAGACCGAAAAATATTTTCTATACTTAATTTAGAATATAATCTATAGTCAAAAGCATAACAAAAATAGTTTAACTAAAGATCTTAATTCCCAGTGAAGAAAAGAGCACTTTTGCTTTGATTGGCAGGACAGGGCTTTCTCTGTTTAGGAAATGAGCCATTAAATTGCTCCATTTCAACTCCACTTTTTTCTTTTCAGGACCAGCTCTAGAGAAAGAGTGAAGCACCATTCCAAAGGCCATTCCTGTTTTTCCTCTCTGGGGAATTTTTCTTCAGTCACAGAAATGGTGTATAATGTTTTTATCTGCAATTGCCATTTTTGGTATCATGAAGTAAGACCCACTTGAATTTTATATTTCAATCAGTTTTGCATATTTTGGCTTAGAAGTCTATTTTATTATGACTAAACAAAGATTGAACAACAATATCTGCTCTCAACTTGGTCTCCTCTAAGATTAAAACATCCAGGACCTTGAGCAAACAAAGTAAAACAGTTTTATATAGAAAACAGCAACAACAACCCGTCATCAGAGTATATGAATAAAAGATGAATTAAAACAGATAGTGCTTATGTCTAAAAATACCATCACAAACATACAAACTGTTTTGGTTGTTAATATGTTCTACATTTACAAAGACAGTCTGATTTTTTTTTCCAACAAAAACTGTCACGTATAGAGCTATATATAAGTAAAATTTATTTTCATGTAAACCGCTAATAATTGATAGCTCAGAAAAAGTAATCCCACTATAAACAAGTAGTGTAAACATAAAATGGACTTTTAAAAGCACAATGCAGTCACGGTACTTAACTTGCTAACAGGCATTTATTATGATGTTTAACCTATTTTCTCCTCACTGAGCTGGGTACTATGTAGGTTACAGAAATGAAGCACATGGTCTTTTTCCTATAGAAGCTTAAAATATAATTGAGACAATAGCAAGCCTCATAAAACCACACTGAACAATAATTGCTCCACTGTGAGGTGCCAAGATTTGGAGAAGGCCGTAAAGTGTTCATCAAAGAATGGAGACTGGGTGGGACTCTGATGGAGAAAAAGGGTAGAGAGGCGCCAGAGAAGAGAAGCAGTTTTGTGTGTGTTTGGAGAGGCTATGAGGACTGGGGGAAAGGAGGCCATGACATGGCTGAGAAAGATCTTCAAGCCAAAGCGGTTAGTTTGTGGTGGACATAACTCTACATGAAAATGTGATGCCAATGTTCTGACCAATACAGACAAGTGGGCCCACTAAAAAACAGATGAGGAATGCTCTGAAGGTCAAGTAAGAGCAGAGGCGCCAGAAGTATGTTGGTGAAGGGTTTACTTCAGCCAGTATTTTATCCACTTGGGCAACCCAAGGTGCCAAGATCACAGAACAACAAAAGCAGTGACCACAATACCATGATGGTTGCTAGATATTCACTACTATTGTTTTCAAGTTTTAATTTAAATTCTAGTTAGTTAACACAGTGTTATATTAGTTTCGGGTGTAGAATTTAGTGATTTGTTGTTTACATAAACACCCAGTGCTCATCACAAGTGCCTTCCTTAAAGCCCATCACCCATTTACCCCATCCTCCCACCCACCTCCCCTTGAGTAACCCTCAGTTTGTTCTCTATAGTTGAAAGTCTGTTTTCTGGTTTGCCTTTTTTTTCCCATTAAGTCCATCTGTTTTGTTTTGTAAACTCCACATGAGTGAAATCATATGGTATTTGTCTTCTCTGACTTATTTTGTTTAGCATAATACTCTCTAGCTCCATCCACATCATTGCAATTGCACTACTAAAAGGATACAAAAGTACTGATTCAAAGGGACATATGCACCCCAATGTTTATAGTAGCACTATCAAAAATTTCCAAGTTATGGAAAGAGCCCAAATGTCCACCGACTGATGAATGGATAAAGAAGATGTGGTATGTATAGATAGATAGATAGATAGATAGATAGATAGATAGATAGATAGATATAGATATAGAGAGATATATAGATAGATAAATGTACAATAGAATATTACTCAGCCATAAACAAGAATTAAATTTTGCCATTCACTACAAATTACTTAAACTGCACAGTATGAGCTTTTAGTAAGCTAGGCCCTAATGAGTTTTACTAAATAAAATGTCCCACTGAAAAAAGTGAATTTTAGAGCTTACGGAACTCAGATTGGAAAAAACAAAATGAATAATACAAATTAAAAGGAAACAGAGGACAAAACTCCAATTATAAAGCACTTCGAAGCAGACCGAGAACTATTCATTTTCATAGGGTGCTTAAATTGAGGCTGTATAAACGTGTGTTTAGATCAATTCCATGTTTTCTCTTAATTCCTCTATACCATTTAGCTAATACTTTTTATTTTCTTTAATTTGCCATTTTTACCTTAGTTTCTCATATTTAATGTCTGACTGTTTGGCTATTGTCAGGTAACACTTGCAAAGGTTTTATTTGGCAGCATTTATTATGGGCAGATGATAAAAGTCTGCACTCATTTTTATCACTTCTACCTAAGTCCTAAAGTCGACTACACAAATTCAATAAGAATCCAAATCTATTTATCTTCAGGGTACAATACAAAAACCATCTATTTATTCAAGTCTTTGATTAACAGCATCTATATTTATGAAATGCTCTGGGCTCTGCAGGTGAAAATATTTTATATGAAACTCAAGTATTATTAAATAATATTCTTTGATGCTATCAGTGTTTTGCGTGCATATGTGCAAGTTCAATAACTTTAGCCTCAAGTCTAATATTTTAAGTTTTAAACTTACAAAACAAGAAAATATCTCTTAAAGTAAGAGTTTAACTTACTTAATATATCAGAAAAATGTATAAATTCAAAGTTACATCATGAAAATGTCTCACGGATCTTGGTATTTTGTTTCCCATTGAATGTTGGGCAGGCTGCAACTATTTTTGAGTAACTATTAAATATTATATATATATATGTATTGTTTCTGAATATTATCGGATAGCCACACATACATATCCCCATTACAATCCATGCTCAACATGAAGTAATATCATAAACAAGGAACGTCTGACCATAGGCAAATTTACTAACAAAGCATAACATTTCCAATTCATGAGACATACAAATTATCAACCTCAATTGTATTTTCTTTTAACCTGCTCATGAAGGCACAAGGTCCTACTTTAACAGTAAGTGTATGGAGCTGTAAAGTACTTGAACCTCAATCCTGTGTTTTGCTGAGTGTACATGCTTGAATATACATTAACTATCCTGGGCTTCCTTTTCCTCATTTATACAACTGATAGGATTATCTCCAACATCCTCCCCACTGCACTAAAGTACTGCTGGTTGATGAGAATGATTATGATGCCACCAATGTCTCTGATAATATTAAAAACATCTCTTACACAAGGATGCCTTAATTATGAGTTGGCCAGTGTCCTATATACTTTAAATACACTGATTTCATTTTCACAACAACCTATGTGGTAGACGCTGTGATTGTTTTCATTTTAGAAAAGAGGTTAAGTAACTTGCCCAAAGATCAAGATGTAAATGGCTGGTATCCAAATTCAGGCAGTTTGACTCAGAGCTCACATTCCTAACTATCATGCTACTTTATGATAGATGATGAGGTTTTATAATTTAACTATAAAGTGAGCTTTTAATTAATGAATCTACTAACAGTTCCATTTCTGCTGATATGAATCTAAATCTTGAATTGCTATTTTTGTCATTCTCTGCTTGTGTGTGCAATATTTTAAAGGGATTTGAGTTGTCAAAAAATGTGATCCCTAAAACAACCCTATGAAGAATATGGGATAGTTTTTTATTTGAATTGCATTTATGAGAAAATTTAGAGCTAAGGCCCTGACATTGGTGAGACTTCCCAATTACAAAGTTAAGTTACTTTTAAGCTCTCTCAGAACAAGGGAGAACATACTAGTCACAAAGCCGATGGACAACACAGCCACGTTAAAAACTTGGGATGCCTAACTTCTACCCTTGTCTGAATGTTTAGGACTCTCAAATCTTCAGCCTAGGTTTCTCTCCTAAGGACTTGACAAATCAGATTTAATAAAATGAAATAAAGTTTATCATTTTCTCCCAAACCTACTTCTCCTAAATTGCTTCTTCTGATTAATGATACCAACAATTTACTACCCTAAATGAAAAATATGTAACTCTTCTCTCCCACAGTCTCACGTTGTCACTCAATTCCATAACGTCTACCTTCAAAATACTGCTCAAATCTATTTATGTCATTCCTATTGCAGCAAATTATTTGCAGGATATAAAATGTCCTCTGTGATTAAGGACCATTAAATTTCCATGGTCATTTCAACCCTTCTGTACCTTAGGCTACAACCTCCCCAACAATCCACAGTCCTTACACTTTACCCTAAGTTCCATGCCTCTGTGCAGGCAAAGCCCTCTGGCTGGAATTCTTCCCTCTGTTATGAACACTTCCTTATCCTACCTACTTTCTTCTCTAAGAAATAACTCCTTACCTGTCCACATCTTCAAATTAATCACTTTCTTTCTTGTCTATGCCCATATTATATGACCTTTCATATTGGATTTTAAGGGTAATAAATACATTCCATTTGTCAGATTTAGTTCTAGGCTTTGTTCTTTGAATAGATTTTGTTTAACCCATAAAAAACCCACGTAATGAAAATATTATCTCCATTTTATAGATGAAATCCTTGAAGCAAGGATAGAACTTGTAGCCTGCTTTAGATTCTGTGTGTCTCTGTCTCCGCCCCTCAACTGCTCACTCTCTCTCCCTCTCTTTCAAAAGTAAACAGTAAAGAAAAATAGGACTATAATTCAAAAGTGGTGAAGCTCATGTTTTAAATTTGTTGATTTCTAAAACCCCATACTCTTTTATTTTCCCTCCCATAATTTCTTACATGTTTATACGTCTCTCTGCTCCACTGGACATTGAACTTTTAAAATGCAAGAAATTTATCTTATTCAAAACTTAGGCCTTAGGACCTGGCACATGGTCTGGCATGTTACAGATGTCCAGTGAGTAAATGAATGAGCCCATGTATTGTTTGGCTCACTAAAATCCTATTGTTGTTAACTACCATTTAAATAGAAATGCTAGTTTCATGAATATGACTAATAGGGAAAAAAGAGTTGAACAATGTTTATGAGTTTTTAATGTAATTTTTATTGAGTTTTTGTATCGTATTTCATTAATATAAGAAATAAAGAATAATACTGGTGTGCTTAATCTCCTAACATTATTCAAATTGGCTTTTTTCTTTCAATAAGATGCTTGGGATAAATTATTAATTTCTGTTCTTCCAGAAAGGTGCATCCATTTCAGGTCCAAACCTCAGTCCCAAATATTCTCTAAGATATATTTGCATACAGTCTGTATACGTTTTTGCAACTATATTTTGACCCTTGAAAAAGCAGGGCTGGCAATTCACTAAGTGATTTATTAAAAAATACAATAGGGGCGCCTGGGTGGCACAGTCGGTTAAGCGTCCGGCTTCAGCCAGGTCACGATCTCCTGGTCTGTGAGTTCGAGCCCCACGTCAGGCTCTGGGCTGATGGCTCAGAGCCTGGAGCCTGTTTCCGATTCTATGTCTCCCTCTCTCTGCCCCTCCCCTGTTCATGCTCTGTCTCTCTCTGTCCCAAAAATAAATAAACGTTGAAAAAAAAAATTAAAAAAAATAAAATAAAAAAAAATACAATAAAATCTGGCATGCTATTTACGAAGGCAAACGTTTCCTTTTTCCTTCCTATTTTTTTTTTTTTTTTGCTAAACATATCTTAAAGATAAGCTTATCCTAAGAACAGAGGCATCCAACTAAATAAATTCTACGGTATGGAATAAGCAATATGAAGCATGTATACTAAATGGCCATCGATTATAAAGAACAGAGAGCTTCCTGACATGGCACAGTGTCAAGTTAAATGCATGTTAGCCTATTTGTCCCAGCAGCCCCTCCAAACTTTGAGTACAAAATTGAAGGGAAAAATGAATGCTATAAAAATTAATGGATGGAAAATAAATTATGAAGATTTGTAAGGTGGCTCAGAGAACAGTTTGGTGGAAGACATTTGATATACAACTTTCATTCTCTAAATACTATGGCCATTCTTTCAAAAATATGAAGATCCAGAGAGTATCAGAATTCAACCCGATAAGTCAGTTACATATACTTAGAGGCAGAATTCTTACCTATGACATTTCGGTCAAGCTATCATTTAGCCATTTCTTGGAGAACACTCTACTGGTGGCACCACACAAATACCTGAGGCAGTCATTCACTTGTACAGCCAACACTTACTGAGCATTTACTGTAAGCCAAGAGATTAGACATTATCTCAAGTAGTTTTCATTATAAGTATTATCACCTCAATTCTTTAAAGAAGAAAGTGCATATGATCAAGAATACTAAAACAATACGTAAGGGTGTCAAGTGCAAAGTGAATGCCCCCTACTACCGCTTCCTCAATCTTTTTTTAAAAATTTTTTTTAAACTTTTATTTATTATTGAGAGACAAAGAGACACAGAGTGTGAGCAGGGAAGGGGCAGAGAGAGGGGAAGGCACAGAATCCGAAGCAGGCTCCAGGCTCTGAGCTGTCAGCAGAGAGAACGACGTGGGGCTCGAACCCACGAACCGCGAGACCATGACCTGAGCCGAAGTCGGTTGCCCAACCAACTGATCCACCCAGGCGCCCCTCTTCCTCGATCTTTAATCACTGTTTCCCCAATATAACTCTGGTTCCTAGTTTCTGGGCATTTAGCTCTATAAACAGAAAAATGCAAATTATATGTACAATTTAATCTTGCTAAAATTTTCTGGATCTTTAAAAAATACTTTCATATTTTAGAATCTTGAAAATATTTTCATAGTTCCACATAAATACCTATTTTTAAAGCCTGCAAAATATAAGCTACTTCACTTTAGAGATGTACTTATTTAACCTGCCCCTACTGTCTTGTACTTTTAGAGCCATTTTTTTGTTTGGCTATTACAAACAACAGTGTATTATATTGTTGACTCAATGACCACGTGAATTTAAGTTTTGACAGATATTGCCAAATTAATTCCAAAGAGTTAGTACAAATTTATACTCTTACCTGAAATTTAAGAGAATGCTTGTGATCCCGGTCCCCATCTCTGTCTGGCCACTCCCCCACTCATGCTTTCTCTCACAAAAATGAATAAGCCTTTTTTTTTAAAGTGAAAAATTAAGTATTTGCCCAAAATGAAAATGAAAACCCGTTTTTATGATAACTATAATCTGAATTCTCAACTCAGGTTCATAAATTAAGTAACCTAGTCAAAGCAAACAAAAAAATTAGTGCGAACAGCTTTGTTTTACATTTTTTTGTCAGCCTTCATAGAACACATCTGGATTTCCCTATCTGCTCTAGCATTCAGTCTGTTGCAGTATGTTGTTTTGCTTGAAGTACTGGAGACAAGTGGCCTCACATAGCAAGTATGTAGTTGCAAGGGGGGGGGGGGGACTCTGCACATGCTCTTCTTTGATACCACACCAAAACGTGACAGCAGTATTTTCTAAAGGATTCTATGCAATGTAAAATCTGAAACCCTATCAAAACCCTTAATATAATGACTCTTACCTTAACTCTATTGGTTGAGGTACATCCATATTGTACTTTCAATGGATCTTGACTCGTGCGGATTTTCTAACATCATGCACTGCTCATTTGGAAAATACCAGTTCCTTAAGTTAGGTAAATCTTCCAAGTATTGTCTTATTATACAATATTCGAAAATCCCATTTACATCACTGCCAATCTCTTAAGAACAGTCTAAATACTGAGAAGCCTCTCAAGCTCATGGTGGAAAATACAAATTTTCCAAAATTCAAAGTATTGCCAAACAGCTTAATTCTCTCATTGGCTACAAGTATTATTAGTTGTTTTCCTTGAAGTAATAAGTTCACTTCATTAACTTTAGAGAAGATAACTGCCAAATGCCAAAGCCTGGATTCTTCCAAATGACTCTTCCAAGTAAAAGTGGTATTACATGTAAAACAGAGGCTAGTTCAGCTGGCAACTCAATAGTACAAGTACTTTTCAAGACAGCAACTGTACTTCAAAATGTGGCAAAACTGATTTATACATACTTCCCATTTCATCACACAAAATATTTAAAAGGACACTGTACGCAAAGGTTGAAACTTCACTGCTAATTTTACTCCATCAAGGTCATTCTTAAATGAAATGTCATTTTTTTCTGTAAGTATATGATGAAAAAGAAAGTAATTACTACTATTGTAACTTGCTTCCTTTATTTGTGCTAAGGTACCAGTAGTTTTCCTACAATGGCTTTTGTACTGCCAATGAAGTTCAGTGAAAAAGGCAAACAAGGTCTTACAAAAATAGTTTGGACTTCACAGACTTCTTAAAAGGATCTTGGGAATCCTCAGGATTCTACAGACCATACCTAGAAAACTATTTGCTGCTTCTATCACCACCACTTCAAAGGAGAGAAAACTGAAGTATAACATTAGGGAATCTACCCAAAGACAAACAGTAAACAGCACAGCTAAAATTCAAACCTGGGCATTCTAATCTCAAGTTCTGGTCTCTGAGGACATCTTAGCAGCTTAGGACATCTTTCTATCAGTTTCCAGTACTGTTGCAAAGTTCTTTGTAATAAAATGTCACTCTGGTCTTCACTTTGCCCTCTCAGGTTTTAATATTCATTCATCAAGCATTTTGATCGACTGTGAGCCAGAGACTGAGCCCCATGATGGGCATGCTAAAATGAGTAAGGTATTGTCTTCACTTCCAAGGACTTCACAATCAACTAGGGAGACAAATGGGCAAACTACCTGTAATTCAGTGTGATAAATGTCATAATAGTACTCTGTACAAAGTATTTTGGAGGCACAGAAGAGAGTGATTAATTCTGTCCCAAGAAGGAAGGAGGGGAATCAGGGGTTTACCAGCAAAAGTGCATTTTAGTTGAACTTGAAGGACAAATACATCAAATCCCTTTATTTACAGGATGGTCCTTCACTTACCTGAACACAGCTATCATGTTTCCAGCCTAAGTTGCCACTACTTTGAATTAAATATCTCCATTGTTTTCAAGAATATATTATGAGGAGAGGAAACAAATCCCCATATAATGGGAAATGCCTTCTGAACATATGTACTGACTCTTCTTTTGCAAGTATATACTCACATTTGTTAACATTAATCTGTAGTTGTGAGAAAGCTAGACAATTTTGTCTAATAGCCAAATAGCATATTATAAATTACAATTAGAAACAAATGTGTAAACTCAAGAAACTGTTCACAAAGTACCCCAACCAGACTTTTTAGTCATTTTTCTTTTAAGACAGAGATCAGCAAACTTTTTTCATACTGAACCAGATACTCAATATCGTATACTTTACGGGCCAGATGGTTTCTGACCCAACTATTCAGCTCTGCCCTTGTAGTATGAAAACAGCCATAGACAATATGTAAATGAATGGGCAAGGCAGTGTTCCAATAAAACGTTACAACATAGGCAGTGGGTCACATATAACCCAATTGTTTGCTGCTTGCTGCTGTAAGCTGTGTTTCTTTTATGTATCCTCCTCGCTGCATACTGGAAGAACATTAGACCCAGAATTGGGAAAACTGGCTTTTAATTATACCTTGCTAAAAACCAGCTATGTGATCTCAAGCAGACTGCTTTACCATTCTGTTACCTATTTCTTGATCAAATCAACTATCTTTAGATTTTACGATCAGTAATAACCCTTACTGAAATCCAAAGAATCACTGCAAAGTAACTGTTTACCCAGGTTTTCCTAATTCATTCCATCATGAAATAAAAAGAGTGACACTGATAAAAAATGAATGTGACCTTAGAGGATATTAATAGAAAGGTTTACTCAAATGAAGAGGGTGCAGGGCTGCTCCACTCTTCAAAAGTAAATTTCAATTCTGAGTAAAACGCTAAGACTGTCCAGGGGAAAGCAACCCAGGACAATCAATCAATCAATCAATAAATAAAATTGACAATTTTAGCAAAACACATATGTTTGAAATAATTGGGCAAAAAGTGCAAAGTAGTGATTCACTGCATATTATTACTTTTTAAATGCTTGGAAATAAAGATTAGAACGTAATTATAATATTCTGGGTTGGAATCATGTTTGATTTCTGGATTCTGATCCATTATAAATTCTGTGCCTTCTGTATCGTCAGTCTACAAAGTTATTGCTAATAACAATCTTGAAGTAACATTGTCACTAATCTCTTATTTGCATCACTATATACAGTTTATATCCTTGAGTATTATATCATTTGAGTTTCTTGGCCCCATGAGACTGGCAAAGATAAATATTATTGCCCTTTTACAAATAAGGAAGGAGAATTCAAAAGCTTATTCTCTACCTAGAAGATTCTTGACTTCATATCATAAAAAGGGAAGGGGTTAGAGCTAAGCTCCCAAATCAGCTTAGAAAATGTAGACTGAACACTAAAAACAGACACCACCAAATATTTTGTACAACACCATCTACTTATATTCTGGTGGGAAGGAGAGCTTGGGGGAGTGGGATTTAACAGCTTAACAGCTTCAAAGCACTTTAAATTTGGAAATAGTTGCCTAGCATTTTGCTTGAGCTGTTCGTGTTCAATTTACCTAGTTTTTCTGTTAAGTGCTTCAACCAAATGTAAACGCTTTATAAATACACCTCATAAAATGTATGAAGGAAGAGGGGGGTGTTCTAACTAAAACAAATTCAACTGGTAAGGACTCTAAAAGCAAAGGAGATTCCTTTCAATTTGATTGGCCGCAGAGATAAAAAGCCATATTCTTATAAAAATAAAACATAAGAGGAGAGGGAAGATGGCGGCGTAGGAGGACGCTGGGCTCACCGCGCGTCCTGCTGATCACTTAGATTCCACCTACACCTGCCTAAATAACCCAGAAAACCGCCAGAGGATTAGCAGAACGGAGTCACCGGAGCCAAGCGCAGACGAGAGGCCCACGGAAAAGGGTAGGAAGGGCGGCGAGGCGGTGCGCGCTCCATGGACTGGCGGGAGGGAGCCGGGGCGGAGGGGCGGCTCGCCGGCCAAGCAGAGCCCCCGAGTCTGGCTTGCAAAAAGCGGAGGGGCCTGACGGACTGTGTTCCGACAGCAAGCGCGACTTAGCGTCTGGGAGGTCATAAGTTAACAGCTCTGCTCAGAAAGCGGGAAGGCTGGAGGACAAAGGGAGGGAGAGCTGCTGAGCCCCCGGACGACAGAGCTCAGTTTGGTGGGGAACAAAGGCGCTCGCCAGCGCCATCTCCCCCGCCCATCCCCCAGCCAAAATCCCAAAGAGAACCAGTTCCTGCCAGGGAACTTGCTCACTCCACGCAAACACCCAACTCTGCGCTTCTGCGGAGCCAAACCTCCGGCAGCGGATCTGACTCCCTCCTGCTGCCACAGGGCCCCTCCTGAAGTGGACCACCTAAGGAGAAGCAAGCTAAGCCTGCCCCTCCTGCCCCTGTGCACCTTGCCTACCCACCCCAGTTAAGACGCCAGATCCCCAGCATCACAAGCCTGGCAGTGTGCAAGTAGCCCAGACAGGCCACCCCACCCCACAGTGAATCCCGCCCCTAGGAGAGGAGAAGAGAAGGAACACACCAGTCTGACCGTGGCCCCCGGTGGGCTGGGGGCAGACATCAGGTCTGACTGCGGCTCCGCCCACCAACTCCAGTTATACACCACAGCACAGGGGAAGTGCCCTGCAGGTCCTCACCACGCCAGGGACTATCCAAAATGACCAAGCGGAAGAATTCCCCTCAGAAGAATCTCCAGGAAATAACAACAGCTAATGAGCTGATCAAAAAGGATTTAAATAATATAACAGAAAGTGAATTTAGAATAATAGTCATAAAATTAATCACTGGGCTTGAAAACAGTATAGCTGACAGCAGAGAATCTCTTGCTACAGAGATCAAGGGACTAAGGAACAGTCACGAGGAGCTGAAAAACGCTTTAAACGAAATGCATAACAAAATGGAAACCACCACGGCTCGGATTGAAGAGGCAGAGGAGAGAATAGGTGAACTAGAAGATAAAGTTATGGAAAAAGAGGAAGCTGAGAAAAAGAGAGATACAAAAATCCAGGAATATGAGGGGAAAATTAGAGAACTAAGTGATACACTAAAAAGAAATAATCTACGCATAATTGGTATCCCAGAGGAGGAAGAGAGAGGGAAAGGTGCTGAAGGGGTACTTGAAGAAATAATAGCTGAGAACTTCCCTGAACTGGGGAAGGAAAAAGGCATTGAAATCCAAGAGGCACAGAGAACTCCCTTCAGACGTAACTTGAATCGATCTTCTGCATGACATATCATAGTGAAACTGGCAAAATACAAGGATAAAGAGAAAATTCTGAAAGCAGCAAGGGGTAAACGTGCCCTCACATATAAAGGGAGACCTATAAGACTCGTGACTGATCTCTCTTGAAACTTGGCAGGCCAGAAAGAATTGGCACGAGATTTTCAGTGTGCTACACAGAAAAAATATGCAGCCGAGAATCCTTTATCCAGCAAGTCTGTCATTTAGAATCGAAGGAGAGATAAAGGTCTTCCCAAACAAACAAAAACTGAAGGAATTTGTCACCACTAAACCAGCCCTACAAGAGATCCTAAGGGGGACCCTGTGAGACAAAGTACCAGAGATATCACTACAAGCATAAAACATACAGACATCACAATGACTCTAAACCCATATCTTTCTATAATAACACTGAATGTAAATGGATTAAATGCGCCAACCAAAAGACATAGGGTATCAGAATGGATAAAAAAACAAGACCCATCTATTTGCTGTCTACAAGAGACTCATTTTAGACCTGAGGACACCTTTAGATTGAGAGTGAGGGATGGAGAACTATTTATCATGCTACTGGAAGCCAAAAGAAAGCTGGAGTAGCCATCCTTATATCAGACAAACTAGACTTTAAATTAAAGGCTGTAACAAGAGATGAAGAAGGACATTATATCATAGTGACAGGGTCTATCCATCAGGAAGAGCTAACAATTATAAATGTCTATGCGCCGAATACCGGAGCGCCCAAATATATAAAACAATTACTCATAAACATAAGCAACCTTATTGAGAAGAATGTGGTAATTGCAGGGGACTTTAACACCCCACTTACAGAAATGGATAGATCATCTAGACACACGGTCAATAAAGAAACAAGGGCCCTGAATGAGACATTGGATCAGATGGACTTGACAGATATATTTAGAACTCTGCATCCCAAAGCAACAGAATATACTTTCTTCTCGAGTGCACATGGAACATTCTCCAAGATAGATCATATACTGGGTCACAAAACAGCCCTTCATAAGTTTACAAGAATTGAAATCATACCATGCATACTTTCAGACCACAATGCTATGAAGCTTGAAATCAACCACAGAAAAAAGTCTGGAAAACCCCCAAAAGCGTGGAGGTTAAAGAACACCCTACTAACGAATGAGTGGGTCAACCAGGCAATTAGAGAAGAAATTAAAAAATATATGGAAACAAACGAAAATGAAAATACAACAATCCAAATGCTTTGGGACGCAGCGAAGGCAGTCCTGAGAGGAAAATACATTGCAATCCAGGCCTATCTCAAGAAACAAGAAAAATCCCAAATACAAAATCTAACAGCACACCTAAAGGAACTAGAAGCAGAACAGCAAAGGCAGCCTAAACCCAGCAGAAGAAGAGAAATCATAAAGATCAGAGCAGAAATAAACAATATAGAATCTAAAAAAACTGTAGAGCAGATCAACGAAACCAAGAGTTGGTTTTTTGAAAAAATAAACAAAATTGACAAACCTCTAGCCAGGCTTCTCAAAAAGAAAAGGGAGATGACCCAAATAGATAAAATCATGAATGAAAATGGAATTATTACAACCAATCCCTCAGAGATACAAACAATTATCAGGGAATACTATGAAAAATTATACGCCAACAAATTGGACAACCTGGAAGAAATGGACAAATTCCTGAACACCCACACTCTTCCAAAACTCAATCAGGAGGAAATAGAAAGCTTGAACAGACCCATAACCAGCAAAGAAATTGAATCGGTTATCAAAAATCTCCCAACAAATAAGAGTCCAGGACCAGATGGCTTCCCAGGGGAGTTCTACCAGACGTTTAAAGCAGAGATAATACCTATCCTTCTCAAGCTATTCCAAGAAATAGAAAGGGAAGGAAAACTTCCAGACTCATTCTATGAAGCCAGTATTACTTTGATTCCTAAACCAGACAGAGACCCAGTAAAAAAAGAGAACTACAGGCCAATATCCCTGATGAATATGGATGCAAAAATTCTCAATAAGATACTAGCAAATCGAATTCAACGGCATATAAAAAAAATTATTCACCATGATCAAGTGGGATTCATTCCTGGGATGCAGGGCTGGTTCAACATTCGCAAATCAATTAACGTGATACATCACATTAACAAAAAAAAAAGAGAAAAACCATATGATCCTGTCAATCGATGCAGAAAAGGCCTTTGACAAAATCCAGCACCCTTTCTTAATAAAAACTCTTGAGAAAGTCGGGATAGAAGGAACATACTTAAAGATCATAAAAGCCATTTATGAAAAGCCCACAGCTAACATCATCCTCAATGGGGAAAAACTGAGAGCTTTTTCCCTGAGATCAGGAACACGACAGGGATGCCCACTCTCACCGCTGTTGTTTAACATAGTGCTGGAAGTTCTAGCATCAGCAATCAGACAACAAAAGGAAATCAAAGGCATCAAAATTGGCAAAGATGAAGTCAAGCTTTCGCTCTTTGCAGATGACATGATATTATACATGGAAAATCCGATAGACTCCACCAAAAGTCTGCTAGAACTGATCCATGAATTCAGCAAAGTTGCAGGATACAAAATCAATGTACAGAAATCAGTTGCATTCTTATACACTAACAATGAAGCAACAGAAAGACAAATAAAGAAACTGATCCCATTCACAATTGCACCAAGAAGCATAAAATACCTAGGAATAAATCTAACCAAAGATGTAAAGGATCTGTATGCTGAAAACTATAGAAAGCTTATGAAGGTAATTGAAGAAGATTTAAAGAAATGGAAAGACATTCCCTGCTCATGGATTGGAAGAATAAATATTATCAAAATGTCAATACTACCCAAAGCTATCTACACATTCAATGCAATCCCAATCAAAATTGCACCAGCATTCTTTTCGAAACTAGAACAAGCAATCCTAAAATTCATATGGAACCACAAAAGGCCCCGAATAGCCAAAGTAATTTTGAAGAAGAAGACCAAAGCAGGAGGCATCACAATCCCAGACTTTAGCCTCTACTACAAAGCTGTCATCATCAAGACAGCATGGTATTGGCACAAAAACAGACACATAGACCAATGGAATAGAATAGAAACCCCAGAACTAGACCCACAAACGTATGGCCAACTCATCTTTGACAAAGCAGGAAAGAACATCCAATGGAAAAAAGACAGTCTCTTTAACAAATGGTGCTGGGAGAACTGGACAGCAACATGCAGAAGGTTGAAACTAGACCACTTTCTCACACCATTCACAAAAATAAACTCAAAATGGATAAAGGACCTGAATGTGAGGCAGGAAACCATCAAAACCTTAGAGGAGAAAGCAGGAAAAGACCTCTCTGACCTCAGCCGTAGCAATCTCTTCCTCGACACATCCCCAAAGGCAAGGGAATTAAAAGCAAAAGTGAATTACTGGGACCTTATGAAGATAAAAAGCTTCTGCACAGCAAAGGAAACAACCAACAAAACTAAAAGGCAACCAACGGAATGGGAAAAGATATTTGCAAATGACATATCGGACAAAGGGCTAGTATCCAAAAATCTATCAAGAGCTCACCAAACTCCACACCCGAAAAGCAAATAACCCAGTGAAGAAATGGGCAGAAAACATGAATAGACACTTCTCTAAAGAAGACATCCGGATGGCCAACAGGCACATGAAAAGATGTTCAGCGTCGTTCCTTATCAGGGAAATACAAATCAAAACCACACTCAGGTATCACCTCACGCCAGTCAGAGTGCCCAAAATGAACAAATCAGGAGACTATAGATGCTGGAGAGGATGTGGAGAAACGGGAACCCTCTTGCACTGTTGGTGGGAATGCAAATTGGTGCAGCCGCTCTGGAAAGCAGTGTGGAGGTTCCTCAGAAAATTAAAAATAGACCTACCCTATGACCCAGCAATAGCACTGCTAGGAATTTATCCAAGGGACACAGGAGTACTGATGCATAGGGGCACTTGTACCCCAATGTTCATAGCAGCACTCTCAACAATAGCCAAATTATGGAAAGAGCCTAAATGTCCATCAACTGATGAATAGATAAAGAAATTGTGGTTTATATACACAATGGAGTACTACGTGGCAATGAGAAAAAATGAAATCTGGCCTTTTGTAGCAACGTGGATGGAACTGGAGAGTGTGATGCTAAGTGAAATAAGCCATACAGAGAAAGACAGATACCATATGGTTTCACTCTTATGTGGATCCTGAGAAACTTAAGAGAAACCCATGGGGGAGGGGAACAAAAAAAAAAAAAAAAAGAGGTTAGAGTGGGAGAGAGCCAAAGCATAAGAGACTGTTGAGAACTGAGAACAAACTAAGGGTTGATGGGGGGTGGGAGGGAGGAGAGGGTGGGTGATGGGTACTGAGGAGGGCACCTTTTGGGATGAGCACTGGGTGTTGTATGGAAACCAATTTGACAATAAATTTCATATATAAATAAATAAATAAATAAATAAATAAATAAACTTTTAAAGTTAAAAAATAAAAAAAATAAAAAAAATAAAACATAAGCAGCTGTGAATAATTCAAATCACTAAGTGGCATGAATGGATTAATATTTCAATGTTATACTTGCCTTTTATCCAGACACAACTTTGAACATAATAAATTTGGTCTGAGAACTGAAATCCTCAAGATTTTGAATTTGGTTTCTTCTTTTAATATGTATAATTAAATTCACCTTTGAAGGCTCCAGAAGGTTGTGGAGGGCAGAAGAAATGTATTTTTATTAAAATGAGCCAATCTGTGGGAGGCCTACATAGAAAACTACAAAGAGATTTGAGAAAGCAGCAATACAGAAGCTAGATTATGCAAACACAAAGTCTATAATGGATGAGGAAATTCATCTTTATCAGTTTGTTGTTCCCTGGTGAAGAGGGCACTAAAGGGGAAACTACATGGAGGAAATAAAATCACAGGTGCGTTTGCTGTTCCATCCCCTCCCCCATCCTCTAATTTGAACCTAGATTGAATCAGATTACTTACCACTAACACCTCAGATTACTCTGTGTGAGAAAAAGGTAAAGTAACAACCAGTGGTGTGCCTGGAAAGGAGAAACATATGGTATACTTTTGTATGGAGAAAGCTGAGAGAATTCATGTGCTGACCGTGTACATGAATCTTGGGTCTTTCTAGCAACAGAGGGCGTGGCTGCTTCACTCTCCTTTGGACTGCCTCCTTCTAGAACCTCAAATTCTCCAAAGGCTGTGACTGGGGGAGGCAGCATGTGGGACAACAGTGTATCTTACAGGGGAGTTTGTTTCTACAATCAGCCTGTAAGGCAAAATTAATCTAAACTCAAAAGATTCTCGAAGATCCCTTCTTTTTTCCTTAAAGTAAGCAGGCACAGTTTTCCAAATACAAACCTGTACATAATACACATAAATAGAATGCACTAAATACAGTTTACAATAAAGAAGGCCATCCTGTATCAACAACAATAAAAGCCATTGAAATATTTAAGTATTAGAATCACACGCAGTCCTGTGAAAAACTAATACCATGAAGCATGCAAATATCTACTTGGGGTTAGTCTCCTTAAAAAGAATGGAGACTAACCTGCTTTCACTGTTCTTAATGTTAAACCTCTCCTCTTTCCTTTGTTTTCACTCTTTCTCTCTTTCCTCCCTTAACAGATCTCTCTTCCTTACCAGTTACAGTCGAAATCAAGTAACTCTGGACACTGGGGTACCCCAAGGCACTTTGTCTTACATGTATGAGTTTTTTACTGCTACCATAACAAGTTACCACAAACTTAAAACAACTCTGATCAAATACAGGCTTGAAACAATGCAGATTTCTATCTTACAGTTCTGTAGATCACAAGGTGGAAGTGACTGCCCCCACTAGTCTGCTCTGGGTTTTCCAAGGCTGAAGTCAAAGAGTCAGAAGTTCTTAAGGAAATCCGCTTGAAAGCTCATTCACGTTGTTGGCTGAAATCAGTTCCACATAGCTGGATGACTTGGTCTCATATTTCCTTGCTGGCTGAGTGCAAGGGGACCTTCTCAGCATCTAGAGGCTCCTAACCCCCTCTTTCCCATTTTTTAAAGCCAGCGACATTGGGTTGAGTCATTCTCTCTCTGCCTCCCTCATCAACCACACCTCCCTGTACCTCCCCCCTCTGATTTTAAAGACTCGTGTGATTATATTGGACCCACCTGGAAAAACTCAGGCTACTTGCCCTGTTTTCTTTTTTAAGTTCATTTACTTATTCTGAGAGAGAGAGGAAGTGCATGCACGCGTGAGAGGGATAAGGACAGAGAGACAGAGACTCCCAAGCAGGCTGTCAGCACAAACCTAAGCTTGATCCCAGGAACTGTGAGATCATGACCTGAGCAAACACCAAGAGTCATATACGTAACTGATGAGGCACCCACATGCCTCTCCCTGTTTTAAAGTCAGGTGATTACTAACCTTCATTCGATATGCAAAGTGCTTCCATAGCAATTGCTGAGCCTTTGATTAAATAACAGGAGAATGGGAATCTTGGGAAGACACCGTTAGTATTTCTCTTCTCACACTGTGAGAATAAATTCTTGGTCTCTCAAACATACTTCCTTATAGTCCCTAAAATATAGCACACATCTAGCCACAAGTTGCAGGCAGCCAAGATGGTAAATAAAATTTTGTTTGCAAAATGAAGAACCTAATGAAAACATAGCAAAGAAAACATTATGAGACACTACAAAGATTTCAATAAAACCATAAAGAGTTGTGACATCAAGTATAAAAATAAGCACACACTAAAGATACAACAAAGAGCCTGCAGAAACTTCATTTGTTCTCTGGACATTTGGGGTCACTGATTTATTGAGAGGAGCCCAGGTGTTACTTCTTCCAGGTGAGGTCTAAAGTGCTTTGAGCTTTGAAACAAACAGCACTCTGAGTCTTATTAAAGGCCTTGGTGAAAGACCCTAATTGAATCTAAAGATCCCAGCTGGATTCTGAGAACCTTGCTTCCAAACTGACTTGATTTCAAAACCACTCTGCCGTGCTTGTTGCAGCCAGTATTTGCACAGTGCTATCTCTACCCTGGCATATTCATGTATTTTGCTAAGTAATATCTGAGCAGAGTAAGCCATCTAAGAATTCAGGGATTCCCAGTAGTTAACACAGTCCTTGCCCTGTTGCCAGTGGTCAGAGGTTTGACCACTCTCTTCAGCAGACAAGCCAGCCTTCTTGAATTGTTTCATTGTCCAAAAGGGGACTATTGCTGACGTTTCGTGGCTTTACTTGGTCTTTTTGCCACTGGTCGACTCAGAACCTTGTGAAACCCAAGCCCTGTGCCATGCAACCTCCTTCCCAGTCACCTGGGCTGAGTCTCTCTCATGTGGCCTGCCAGTGAACCCTGGACGGGGATTTCACAGAAATTTGACACTGAGAATAGGGAAAAGTTTGTTTCTTCATAAGCACCACAACTTAGAATTCTACATAGGGAGTCTGGAAAACAGAAATTATGCAACAGTAAGAGAATGTGGGAAAGGGAGGGAGACTCAAATGACATAACCATATTTAACATGGAGATGACCTTTTTTTTTTAATCGGAGACGCTAACTTTAGGTAACCATGACAGTAGGAGAAAGGATTAGAAGAGGCTTTTCTGTTCCTTCCAGTACATTTCCTGATCTTTTTTCCCCTAGGAACTTTATAGGTGATGTACAGTGCCCAGCTCCTCCTCAACATTCCCAACCTCAAACACAAGATGTAATCAAAACACCTTGAATGACACTTATTTAACTCAAGGGCTGTAGAAAGTTTTTTGCATTAGTGACTCCCAGGAATGGGAGATATTTACTCCAGCACAAGGAAAACAGGAGCTCTTAGAAGTACTCTAATCACGAAATCCAAGTATTATTAATTAAGTGTGTCCTGCCACCTAGGGGCATTCTTAGGCCACTTTGGGGCATATGCAATTTCTAGAGACTTCATAGTAAATTCATTAAGGAAAATGGTAATATTAAATCCTCAGCTTTTTCAGAAGTTCAACTTTAGAAAGACCCTTTAAAGCAATGGCCATTTCTGTGCTTTTTAAATAAAATAACTTAGGGGCGCCTGGGTGGCGCAGTCGGTTAAGCGTCCGACTTCAGCCAGGTCACGATCTCGCGGTCCGTGAGTTCGAGCCCCGCGTCAGGCTCTGGGCTGATGGCTCAGAGCCTGGAGCCTGTTTCCGATTCTGTGTCTCCCTCTCTCTCTGCCCCTCCCCCATTCATGCTCTGTCTCTCTCTGTCCCAAAAATAAATAAATGTTGAAAAAAAAAAATTAAAAAAAAAAATAAATAAATAAAATAACTTAGGCATTATCCATTGTGTTTTATGTTAGAGAATGCCAAACAGACCCATATGATACATTTCTTCTAGATTTCAACTGTGGCTAGAGTTGCCACTTCATGTCTATCCCCGTCACTGCCTCTGGTTTTATTCGGCCAGCAATGATTTTGTTACAGTTTGAATTCCTTTGGATGGGACAAAAAGAAGCTGTACAATTCTCTTTGGTTCACACCCAGACTCTTCTCTCATTCATCCACCAGCTTGGGCCCTGAGGGCCCTTAAATAAATATGAAAGCTCTCTTTAGTTAAACACTGAGGTCAAGATAAAGTAAAATATTTTCTTTTTTGCTTTGGCTGCCAATAACTTCAGAATTCAGCTCAGTGCTCATCTACATTAATAAATCCATTTGAAGTTGCTTCTAACTCCTTTCTCCTTATAATTTCATTGTTCTGAATTTCTTTCAAATTTTCTAGTTTTTTTTACTGCAATTTATTTTTAAAGGTTTCTCAAATCTTCTTTATAAATAATAAATAAATCTTACTTGTAATTTTAAAATAGGGCTTATACAGAAATATACTAGAGTATGTTTCCTGCTTTAGTATAGGTCTCTCCCATTTTAGCACAGCTCTCTATAATTTAAGAAATGGCTGCTGGATATAAATCAGAACTCATCTATCATATTAATACAAAAAGTTAAGTGGGATTTAATCCTACATACACATTACGTACTGAAGGAGATCAGAACATGTCACCCAAAAGACACTGCTTTGGCATATTGATTATTTTGACCTGAGGGCACTGCAAAGACCACAGATGCAGGAAGGGCTCTCTGACCTCCCTCTTTGTACCCAAAACCAGGTTAAAATGATCTCTTGAGATAAGTGCACTCTGTACCACGCAGAGAACATTCTTATCACTGGAGATTGGGTATCTTTGCCAAAATGGATCTATACAAACAAACCTATTAAAATAGACCTTTTCTTTTTTAGTTTTCCCCATACATTTCCTAGTAATGTTCCCACAATTTACTGTTCCTAACCCAAATCCATGTCTTGTCACTTCTCTACAAATTTATCATCCTTTGATTAAAAAACAAAACAGTATATAAGCTCTCAGTTCTAACTGCTTCTTTGAATCTTTGTTTTTCTTATTAGGACTCCCCCATGCCTATCAAAGTATTCAATGAAATTTGAAGCTTTTCTCTTGTTGATCTGCCTTATGTTAGTTTAATTCTCAGGCCCAGTGACAGAACCTAAGAGGATGGAAGGAGTATTTTCCTCCTCTATAATACGCACATAAATTAACCCAAATTAGTCCTGCAAGGAAGTGTCTAATGACTGTTCTTGCAACCAATCATAAGAGAGACCTCTAACAGAATAGAAGACAACTGTGGAAGGGAAGAAAGCTTTATCTTGCTTCTGTGTCACCAGTATAACATTTTGGAACAAAGAATTACAACATCTGTAGTTTGATATTTATTATATAGTTGAAAACTTGTGAGTTCCAGCCAGGTTGAGGAAGAGAAAATTGTAGAATGTGACAGCACAGGGCATGAAAGTAGACTATGGTTGTGGTTTCCTCCTGCTACAAAACAAAAACAAAAACAAAAACAAAAACAAAAACAAAAACAAAAACAAAACAAAAAACTGTAGAACTTAATAAAAAACTTTACAGAAAGCACTAGAAGAATAAATTAGAGTCAACGATGGTGATTTCAGAGACCCTAATGTTATGGAGCAAAGCAGAACCTGGTTCCATGACATAGGTGCCTTTTGCTACCTGGTAGTAGGCCACACACTTACGAGGTAACCAGTCAGCCTCAAGGAACAGACTAGAGACAATTAGTGAGAGGCATCTGTAGGGGTGGGCTTCAGGTGGAAGCACTCACTTGGAAATTTCTTCCTGGATATGGACATGTTATCTGGGCTCATAATGCCACCATCAGAGTACCTTGGGAAGGAATAAGTATTTAAAACAGGCAATGAATCACCTCTAGCACACAGTATTTCCTTCACAAAAGAGAAACGAAGCAAATTCTTGTTGCAAGAGGATCAAAAAGCTATGGCCCAGGACCCAGTTTAGGGAACATAATGTAAGAATGTGCCTGCACAGTAGTAGTATGACTATCTATCATTGACTGCTGAAGAATGAGGGTGTTTATTTCCTGAGACCAAAGGTCTGATCACTACTTAATATGGGGTATGGCAGAGCTTTCTATAGACTGTGAAAATTTTTGTCCTAAGAAGTCTCAGATTATCAAATAAAGACTCTTAGAAAAATGTCAAGGAGTTAAGTGCCTCTGGCTCATCAGCCTGTTCTCCCCAAATATGTAGAGAACCCTGGGGCAAGGACAAGCAGAAACCAAAGAAAATGACCAGAGGTAGCAAAGCCAGAAAAATTAAGCTATTCGACTACAAATTTCAAATTATTTCTCCAATGACATTCTTGCCTTTGTTCCTAAAGATAATTTTGTGCTAAACTTAGTAGCTGTTTTTCTTTTCCTAAATCATTTTTTCTTTCTTTGTGAATTCAACTGGGTAAGAATGAGATCTATTATTTTTGCATATATGAAACCATATTGAGTAAATGCTAAATAATAGAAGATTAGAAGTCTTTTCATAACCCTATTTGTTATTCTCATGGTCTATTTTCTGTTCTTTTCATTTAACAAATCTTTCTTTAAATGCTTCACATTGGGGGGTTACTATCTACCCTGGTGGGTCATTGACTTTGTAGAGCATGGCATATGCTGAATTGAACACTGTAATTACATTTAGACCTGGGGCAACACCCAATTGTTATTCTCATGTGTATCTGGAAGCACCTACAAATGACATATATTAATGAATTACAGATCCTGTGGTGAGTTAATAGGGTAACAAGTCTCAGTCAGTATTGCATAAAGTGGGGTGGGGAGAAGCTGAGCTCTTTGTAAATATATGACCTGGTGGGATGGAAGTCCTCTAGAAGCAGTTAAGAAATGATAAGGTTGAGTTAATATTGGTCCCTGTATTCTCATTGTTCTGTCAACCTACTCAATTCATACGTTCCAGCTGGTTGTTTGCCTGAATTTCTCTCAGGGTAAGGCCTGAATTTACAAGTATTGTTATAATTTGGGGAGAGGAGGTACATGCATAAACACACATGGCAAATTCTCTCATGCATCGTAAATTATTGAAAATCCCCTTAAAAACCTCTATGATGCTAGGCCTTCTGTTTATTGTCCTTGTATTTCAGGTGGCTGATATGGTATAATGCAACATAAAGCATTAATGAAATTCTATTTTGTTTTATCCATCAAATTGGAAAAAATGGAAGAGATGGATAACATCCACTACACGTAAAGATACCTAGGGATGCAGGGAAACTCTCATTTAATGCTAATGGCCATGTTCACCACTACAACCTTTCTGGAAAGCAATATGGTAATATACACTACAATTTAAAGGTACATACCTTTTGAATCAGCAATCCCATGTTGGGGGATACTTTTGTACATTTTTAAAGGAGCATACATTAAGGATCCGTGTATAAAGTTATTTGCTTCAGTACTGTTAGTAGTGGCACAAAACCGGAAATAACCTGAATGTTCATTGTAGAGGAATGATTAAATAGGATACATCCACATGGAATATTATACAGCTATTAAAAAGAAGGAGGTAGATCTATAGGTATGGGCATCTAGAGAAAGTCTATGATACACTACATTTAAAAAGACAAGTTACAGAATATATTTTATAGTATCATTCCAGTTTAGGAAGTAGAGGGAGAAAGGGTGGAGAGTGAGATGGGGGCAAAGGAAAGAGGTGAGTGCAGGGAAAACACAAAAATCTATTTATATGTGTGTCTAGCTTTATATCAGCACAGAGAAGGAATGCTATGCTGCAGGGAACCACCTAACACTCGTCATTCACAGGAACAACACAGGAGGGGGGATGGTGAAGTTGTAAATGTTTAATACAGCTCTGTAGGGTTTTATTTGGTTACAGAGAATGTGAATAACCTTTGTTGTCTTTGTCTAAAAATAGCAATAACATAATCTGAAAAAGGGTGATTCAGACCATGTAGGGACCCCCAACTACTTGGTAAGATGGAACCAATTTTTAGTTCAATTAAGCTTTAAGATGACTGGAGTGGACTTGAGGGTAGAGACTAAAAGGTGCTTTCCTTTCCAGCAGGAAGTCCAGCCTTGTCTGGACATGAAAAGACCTGGAAGGCCTGGCCAATAGAGTCTTCAATTTGTACCTGTGAATTCCAACTTATAGGTTAGGGAAGACTTCTGTTGACAGGCTGCTTCTGGGCCTAGACTAAGGGCACTCAGATTGTTTCTGCATAATAAATCTCTGAAATAATTAAATGCCACTGTTCTTCCAGGACAAGCCTTGGCTTAGGATATATGCTTATTGTCTTAGGTAGAAATGGTGCTTAGAATTTTTAATACACTAGTTCTTAGCCTGTTAAATAATCAGGTTCAGTCAGTAGCTAAGGGGGCCTTTAATCATATACTCCTAGAGAATCCTTGAACATGCATTCCAAATAAAAATAAATTTATTTATAAACAATATATATGCTCTCCTGTCAATCAATAATTTAAGTAGGCTCTACACCCAATGTAGGGCTTGACCTCGCGACTCTGAGATCAAGAGTCACCTGTTCCACTGGCTGAGCCAGCCATGCACCCCTGTCAATCAAGAATTTGACTTAATATTTAATGAAGAGAAATAGTATTTTATTATTTTTTCTTAATGCATCTCCAATGGATTGTTCTTTGTATTTTTTGTGAAATGTTTATTCCTCTTTAATATCTATGGTTTAAAAAAAATCTATGGTTTTACAGGTCCTAATAATTTATTTATTGACTCCACTTACATGTTCCATTAGAAAC
Organism: Puma concolor; assembly: GCF_028749965.1. Classification (NCBI taxonomy): domain Eukaryota; kingdom Metazoa; phylum Chordata; class Mammalia; order Carnivora; family Felidae; genus Puma; species Puma concolor. The sequence goes on along the minus strand of NC_141668.1, from coordinate 40,191,836 downwards.
ACTGAACAGTTAGTTTGAGTCAGAAAAATATATCACAGGGATAAATCTCTGACTGCCATTCAATTGTGGATCTTAACGTAGCCTTAAATGTTTTGAGAACTAAGTACTGATTTTATTTCCCATTAATACTCCACATTTAGATCTATTAAGATGTCCTGATATAACAACACAATCACTATCACTGCATTCTTCAGAGATCAGGTCTACTGTGGTTCAACATTTCTGTCAGTGCTGTTGTTTGGTCTTGAAATCCCTTGATTTAAACCATCTTAATATATGAAAATCCAGACATAAAAAATAAATTAGGAGATGATGATTCACATTAAAGAGATTTTTTTTCTTCAGTGAAGAAAAGTCTCGGATTTTTCTAAATAACTAACTCCATTAGTTATTTGAAAATTATGCTATTTATATATATTAGTTATGGACAGATATCAGTAGAAACATCATTCATTAGGGCTTAGAAATAAGCTTAGCTAATCAAAACAAAAACAAAAAAATCTGTTAGACTAATCCAGCTTATGCTGAAAGAATAATTTATTTCCAACATAGGTGAATACAAATGTCATTCTCTGTTGACCTGGGTACTGATTTATCAGAAATCACATTTATGACAACAAAGATCAGTTCCTACAAGAGTATGTTGGGCATGTCTCCCTGGCCTTCTACCTCTTCCGATGGCTATCTCCTTACTCAAGTACTCAAATATATATATGCCCGAATTAATGGTTTGAGAAAGTACAATAAAATTTATTTAAGCACTTAATGTCCCTGTCCTATCAACCAGAATTAGGCAAATATATTTTAGTTAAGTTGAAACACTGAAAGACTTCACCATTAATTCAACATCCGCTAAGCTAGATATTTTGTTTGCATACATATCTCCCTCCCTTATATCCACGTCTTCTCCGCCTTTCTTCATCTTGCCCTGTGCTTGCAGCTGCAGACTTTGATGGATTGTATTGACTGACTTCCTTGTCCCTGGCTTTTGTTTGGGCTTAACCAGTAGCCAGCCAATGAAAAGCAGTGGGAAGGTGAGTAGAGGTGAGTAAGGCTCCTCTAAAGGCCACAGCTCTTGCCAGCAGTTCTCTCCTCTAGATACCACCTGAGCTACAACTCTTTCAGATCTCTCCCCACTTTTGCCCCTCAAACCAACACGTGGTAATATCTCCCTGCTATTGCTGCCCCAGTAATGCTTCACTGTCCTGTTGTTCCCCTTACCTTGGCTCACTGCTTTGTAAATAACCCCCTTATTAAACACTCCACAATTACACCCATTAAGCATGCCATCTATTTCCTTATGGATCCTGACCATACACATATATATATGCAAAAAAATCGACTAAGGGCTCCATAACCCATAAAAATAAATTAGAAATTGATTCACTCTCAAACAGTTCATAATCTGGTGTAGAAGATAACCGTGGTTCATCTGATATCATTGGCTAAGGTCTGTTTAGATACATTTGAGAAGGTGATAGTACTGTCACATTAATGTAGGTTATAAAAAAGACTGGTAGAACATTCCATGGGATGACTTGTTATCTATAGGCTGGATTGGAATAATTCAAGTTTACATACGACAGGATGAAACTGTACGTAGAAACACTTTAACCAGACTTTAAAATGTCTTCAGAATGCAATGTGGTTTTGAAAGGGTAATTAAAAGCTATGTGCCTTGCCCCAAATAATTTCATACTTATTTTATGAAAAAATTCTTCCAAAAAAATAAATAAACGTTGAAAAAAAAATTTTATAAAAATAAAAAAAAATAAAAAAAAAAAAGAAAAAATTCTTGCTTATTTTCTATACGCAATATTTGTTTTCTTTTAGACTGTTGCATACACGCCCACATAAAAGATGCTGCCATAGAATTTTTAAAATCATCTGGAATTTAAAAAATTATACATTTTAGCAATTTGGTAGGGATGCACTCAATTTTGATACTAATTTAGTTGTAGCAAACCACTGGCTGTGTTCTAGTAGTAAAAGACAGTAAGCTTTCAAACAAAGAGGACACTACTTAATGGTGTTCATTTAACTCAAGGGTCCATTCCATACACAGGAAAAAGTAGCACATTTACATTTACAGTAAGCGTTAGATTTTAAAGCTGTAGTGGTAAATTAGATGGGTTAACAAGTATATAATACACAACTCTCAAAAGAACATAAAATTAAAAAATTTTAATTGACATTAATATGTTATCAATATGTAAACAATAGATGAGATGATTAAAAAAAGAGATAGCTCTTATCCTTAACATTTATAAAGGAAAATCCATACATGAAAATTAATGATAGATTACAACAGAGTAGAATAATTTCTGTATAGGTATTTATTTTTAGACTACCAGCAAGGCTAATCTGGAATCATTTAGTTTAATTGGAGTTTAGACAACTACGCCTACATGAAAATGTTCACGCTTGCTTTACAGCTTCCTGCTTGTCTTGTATAGCTTTGTCATTCATGCTGCATTTCAAATCAAATTTTACATGATGTCAATAGATATACTAAGGAATTAACAATATTGAAATACTATCACTTGAACTCTTCTTTTAAAAACAAGGGGTTAGGAGAAAATTAATGTTTAGTTGAGAGCTACTAAGCAAGGGCTGGATTATATCTGGAGCTGGCAAACAAAAGGTGCTTAAGTACTTGCAGAAGTAACTGTAAAAAAAAAATTAGCATGTTACCAAATTGCCTAAGAACAGATGTAAGATTTTAAAACTTGCCTCTGTCCCAATGGCCTGGTTTTCAAAAGGGCACAAACATAGATATGTCCTAGTTAAAATAAACACTGGGTCAATAAATCTCAAATTCATAAAATACACTCAAAGCTTTGAACTGTTTAGCCTCAAGTGATACATTAGCAGTATAGACATACATTAAAGCACTTAGCATGAAAACCATCCACTATAAAATAGGGCAGAAACACATTAAATATTCTTATCAATCTCAACTCCAAAAGGATTACAATTTAGAACATATGCAGGATCCGTTATGCAAAATGGATTCAACAGCTTCCCCAATAATTTTCTCACTATTTGGGGATTTTTTCCCCCTACACTTCTGAATCGGCTGAACAGAAAGAACAGAAAGGAAATATTTCAATAATTTATTTTTGTTTATTTGGCTAGAATAGCAAATCATGAAACACTCACTGAACATAATTAGCTCCTCTACACTGTGATTCCAAATCTCTTTGAATACAGGGCCAGCTGACCAGATGGTGTGCTGTAACATAATGCCTTTGAAAGAGAGGCTTGAGTTCAGGTTCACAGGCCACAGGACAACAGAGGCAGATTGCGACGTGCAAGTGATATATTCAACTAGGAAGAATTGGGCTTGCCAAGTGCTGCCGTACCCTGCTGCCAAAGGGCAAATCAAATACCATCTTCCTCATGCCCCTGCTCTATCTTGGTATGTGGCTGCTTACTGTGTTTTTAACCTTTTGGGGGTGTGGGGATGGGGCAACTGTGAGAGGTCAGAGAGACAATGAGGTGAGGAATCAAGTTTCAAAAAACTGGTTTCCAAACTACTCATATCCTGCTCTGCTGAGAAAAGAATATGTGGACATTTGCACAATGATAGGCCATTCCTCTAAATTACCTTGTATACAAAGGGATTTTCTTAGAAATCTTATATTGCTCTTAATTAATGAGACTGATTGGTTAGCAGTCTGCCTTATGACTAACTCTGACAGAGCTTAATGGAAGAGAAGCTTAATTGCAGAAAAGCAATGGAAGAAATTCATTAGAGAAGTCTTGAAACCTGAAAATTATGGGCAAAGCAGGCTACCCAAATGGAAATTGAGCAATTTAAGATGTCTTAATTAGATTTAAAACCAGAGCTTAGAAAAACTAAATTAGCTCTATCGAATCAGATAAAAAAAAATCTAAGATAAAATGCACGGTTATTATTGGATTACTCAAGATAGTCTGCATAGCATTGTGCTAGTGATTGTACAAGTTAGCCTTTATGAGGACTAATAACAACAACAATAAGACAAAGAAGATAGTAAGCAAGAACTGTAAACAGTATTGCATTTATTCGTAATCTCACAGTATAGATTTTAAGATGTTTTAATAACTGCCCGTGCCAAAGTATCATTAAAAAAATAGCAAAGAAAAGCTTAACTTCAACTCTGTTGGGCAAAAAAAAAAAAAAGAAAAAAAAAATAGAAGAAACAAAACAAATATCCCAATTTATTATTCATTTGAGAGTTAAAATCTACACAAAACCATTGTGATTCAAAAGTGGTAACAGTATGGGTATTGAGAGAGCCAGTCAAACAGTCAACAGAACATTACTTTACTAGATAAGTATGGGAGATCAGGATTAAAAATAAAGGGAGAGGAGAAGAAGAGAAAAATATCTACAGTACATACAATCCTAAAGCTTGTCACTCAGTCATTCATATTCACTGGACAAGTAAGTCTCAGACACCATGCTGAGAATACATTTTACAACAAAATACTGAAGGTCCCTGCTGTAATGGAAAATAAAGGCTAGTAAAGAAGATAGGCATTAAACAAAAATAACAGATAAATACAAATTACACATGGAAATGAGCACCATAAAATGTGTAAAGTCACCAGTTTAAGGTGATACTAAGGAAATGTGATTTGAATGAGGGCCTGGATGTGGAAGTGATGTTCAAGCCAAGACCTGAAGTTGAGGGAGGGAACAACTGATCATTCCCAAGGGAAGAATACCCTTTACAGGGGGCAGCCCTGGTGGAGGCCCCACCTACTTGAGGCAGGAAGGGTGGTCAGGGTGGCTGAGGCATGCTACGTGAGGTGCATGAGGGAAGGGTGAGGAGAGATGAGCCCAAAGAAGAACAAAGGGGCTGTAGGCCAATAAAGATTGTGGATTTCATGCCAAGGTTTAGGGTCTATGGGAAGCATGGAGCCTTTGGATGGCTTTAAGCAGAAAGTTGACATGATTTGATGTACATTTTTAAAAGATTGCTGTCACTGCTGCTGAGACAACAGTATCACAAGGTAGAGGTCTCTGGATTCCCAGAGCACACTGGTTAGTGGATTCATTTACATTCATTTGAGAAACATTTTTCAACATCAGTTGTTTGCCAGTTCCACTGAAGAAGAGAGAAATGCAAAGATCAATAAGGCTTAAGATTTTGCTTTCAGGAAATGTAACAAATAATTAAATAAATATGATTAGAGGTAAACACGTATTTAAAGGTATGTACAAAAGGCAAAGGGAGAACAGGGAAAAACTTCACAGAAGTGATAAACTTTGAGCTGGGTCTTGTAAGGCCATAAGAGAGGAAAAATACTCCAGGAAATGGCAAAATGACGGAGCCATAAAAGAATATGGAATAGAATAGAGACAAAAAGTTTAGCAATGCTGGATCTAGACAAAAGTAAAGAAAAAGAGGCTAGGAAACAACGTGATGGGGGTATTTTAGATGCTAAGGGATTTGAACATTATCCCATGGCCAATGAGGAAGCTATTCAATGAATTCAAGCCAGATGAGATAATGCGTTTTAGAAAGATAATTCTAGATCCATGTGTAAGCCTGATGGACGAGGAAGGCATTAGTGGCAAAAGGGATAATTGAGAAATTTTTGCAGAGGTCCAGAGAAGAGATGATGCTACAGACTGTTTGTGTGCCTCCAAAATTCATGCGAAATCTAATTCCCGATTATGACAAGATGGGTAATAGAAGGTGGGTTCTTTAGGAAGTGATTAGGTCATGAGGGGGGAGCTCTCATGAATGAGGTTAGTGCCCTTATAAGAAGAGGTGGGAGAGACAACTAGTTCTTTTTCCAGCACGTAAGGACACATCAAGAAGTTGGCAGTGTAAAGCCTGAAGTTGGTTCTCACCAGACCCCAAGCATAGCAGCACACTTGGTCTCAGATTTTCAGCCTCCAGAACTGTCAGAAATACAATTGTCTTATTTTTAAGTGACCCAGTCTACATTATCTTGTTATAGCAGCCTAAGCTGACTGAGACAGTAAAGGCATTACCTAAGGGAGAGTATGGAGATGGCAAGGGTGGACAGAATTGCTCTTCTAATTCCTTCACATTTCTAACTTTCCTTCTCCTACGATGAACCTGTAGGTAGAAATTTTGCAGGAGAGCCACGAGGTTCTGTGACCTGCACACCAAGGGCAATGTAAGAGCGCCTGGAGATGATATGTAATAAGGAGGAATGGAAGAGGGGTCCCAGAAAAGGAGACTAGGGACCCTGAAGCACGAATTTCCTGCCTTCCTCATTTTGTCTACAAAATTGGATGGCTTCAGCTTCTATCTGCAAACTCTCATCAGCAGAGATTTGAAAGTGGCATGTGTCATAACTTTCTCATTTCAACCTGAAATCCAAGACAGCAGCTGCTTTTGTGCCAGAGTGTGCTCAGACCTCTCTCTCTCACCTTCCTTTCCCCTCCCTCCTTCATTCATTTATTATCTACTTGCAGATCTGTCTTCTTCAGCACCTAGCACAGTACTTAGCAGGTAGTAGACAGTGAATTAATACTGGTTTATGTTTATTTATGAAGATAGTAGTTGATGAATGAATGAATGGAAATACGTGTTAGTTGTTCATTTTTCTTTCAGTCCAAGAACTTCTGAAAATTCTGCTCCCCAATCCCCAGATTCTTATTCAATTATCTAGGGTGGGGCCTGGTCATCAGTATTTTTGGAATACTCTCAGGTCATTTTCCTCTGCAGTCAGGTTAAGAACGCCTGTCCTATAAGCTGACTGTTATATCACATTGTCAAGTATTGCGTTTTTATATCTCTCACAACACAGGCACAAATATGTTTGGCATATGCACTAAGGAAATGCTGGTTGAATGGTACTGATGTTGTTTAAAAATCAAACCATACACATTCTAGTAAATTAAAATTATAGGATTTCTCCAGTAAGGTTTAGAAAAACTTAAGCTATCATACATTAGAAAGATTTGTTGAAAAGCTTTTAAAAATGTACAGCATGGATGTGGGGACATGTAATTTAATATACGCAAAGCAATTGATTTTCTGTTTCTATTTTTGCACTAGCATTTTATATTTTATTTTAAATATATTTCTTTTAGTCTGATTATAATAAATGTAATACATGCTCATTTGAAAAAAGAATTCAGATAATACAGAAAGTATAAAGAGTAAAGTAAAACTCATTCTTTTATTTAATCACTTCGAAATACTTTGCCATATATGTTTTACGATTATGTCCCTTTGTAATAGGGCAATGAATGAGTCTTGGCCCAGAATTAATGAGCAGGGCTGAAATTAATGAAAGAGATGCTAAGCTCCCAAAGGCAGGTCTACCCTGTAGCCAAGGAAAAAGCAAAAATCACAGAAAGGGCTGAAAGAACTATAAGACTCAAAGACTAGAATGGAGGAAACTAAAATGTGTATTACCAAGGGAAAGAAGCCCATTTGAAAAGCTGCAAACTGACTGATGCTAGCTGCATGTGACAAGATGTTCATCCTGACAAAAAAATCAAACAGAAACTAGGAAAACAAAAAAGATTTATTTTTCATTTGCCTATTAGATTGGCAGTAATTGGGATACTAATTAAGTCTAGAGTATGAGATTAAGTTTTCTTTCTGATTCCTTGGTAAAGTATAAATGTGTATACATTTTTTTAGAGGGAAAAAAATAATATTTGTCAATTGACAATAGCATTTAAATACATATGTGTGTGTGTGTATATATATGTGTATATACACACATATATACATATATATATACGTGTATATACACACATATATACATATATATACACATATATATGTTTGTGTGTGTATATATATATATATATATATATATATATATATATATATATATTCAATGATCTTGAGGCTGCAATTGTAGAACTTACTTTAAGTATATAATTTGGGAGGTACATATAAATTTGTGTAGATAGACAATCTTTCCACCAAAATTCATGACAGTAAAAAAATAAAGGTTCAACAACTTCTTATAAAGCCACTTTAGATTTACTAAGTTTAATGTAGAGGAGGAATCACCCAGGTCATGCAAGATGCGTGGAACAATGAATGTCCAATGAGGACACTTTGACCAATGGGAGATGAGAGTCAACAGATGTATTACCCATCCTTCCTTCCTTCCTTCCTTCCTTCCTTCCTTCCTTCCTTCCTTCCTTCCTTCCTTCCTTCCTTCCTTCCTTCCTTCCTTCCTTCCTCCTGAGATAATGTTTTTGTTGTCTCTCAGAATACAGTTTTGCAAGACTGAGCAATCAACTGTGCTGGATACCGAGCAGTGGTCAGCTCAACGAATCATCTTCAATCTGGTTCTTCTTGGCATCCTGTCTCACTCCCTTTTTCTCTCTCTCACTTACCCCCTAGTACTGGACTAACTCATAAAGTTACGGAACAAAAGCCTTTGCCTTAAACATTGGTATATATAGGAATTTCCAGGATACAAGAACAGTGGAAATTCTAAATGCCCATCATTAGGCATTGAAACTATGTAGAAGTTAAAAAGGATGAGATGCTTTCATTTATATTCATATGTGTGGCAGGCTGAATTTTCCAAAAATGGCCTAGCAATATTTCATTTTCACATTCTCTTCCAGAATCTTGCCACTATCCTATTAAGAGTTAGAGTCTACTTCCTCTACCCTTGAACCTAAGCAGGCCTTTGTGAGTGACCGACTGACAAAATCCAGAGAGGCTGACACAGTGTGGCTTCTGAGGCTATTACATTAATGGTCATACAACTTGCACGTGGTTCTGTCTCTCAAGACACTTGCCTTTTGAACACAGCCACCATTTTGTGAAGAAACAATTATGTCAGAAACCGTGAAGGGTCTGAGATTTTACCTATTTGCAAGTAAATGATTTAGACTGTCACTGTATGTATGGATGTATGGATGGATGGATGGATGGATGGATGGATGGATGGATGGATATGGAGATATACATATGCACATATATATAATATTATGAATATTATCGGATATACACACACATAGGGACATACAGAAAGCATGAGGCATCTGGATTAAAGGCAAAAACTATGACTCACAGCAAAAGCCGCAATCAGAGCAACATCTTGCATGAGTTTCTCAAGCCCCAGTCCCACTTGGCAGGATGACACAATAATGGCCAGATGGTACCTGCATATGCAGTGGGGTGTATTATAGGATAGAAACCCTCAAATTCAGAAACTCTGATCTTATATAGAGCTGCTGGTGATGTGCCAATCCTCCCTCCAGGAGAGAGATATTGGCCTTCTCTCTATCCTGGAACATAAGCCAATCTTCTGGAGAGAGAAGGACAAGTTTTTATATTTACTACACTGACTATCTCCAGAGAGGAAGATGTCTCCAAGCTTCACCACCTCCTGGAATATCTCTTTATAAAAACAGTTCTAAATTGGCTGTTATTATCTATGTTCAGAGGACCAGGGTCATGTAGAGACATGAGATATTCATGGATAATTGTCTCCCAGGCCATGTGGAGGGCCCAGGTGGAGACATTCCATGGACAGGCAGAGCCAAGAGCCAGTGTCAATTGCAAGATACATGAATGAAGAAATTTTTCACTTGTCAGCCTCTAGACTTTGAGCCATTCCAGCTGATATGGGGTGAAGCAGAAATGGGCTGTCCCTGGTGAGGCTTACCCAAGACTAAGGATGCTACTTTTGTTTTTAAGCCACTACATCTTGAGGTGGTTTGTTATGCAGCAAGAGATTACTGGAACAAGGGAAAATGTCCATGAAAAATTCAACTACATGACCAGTTGCAGAACGGAATGTATAACTTTGTTTCATTGAAGACATATATCTATGTACAGACACAGAAACGGAAAGCAGACAAAAACAAACACAAAAATATTATGATGATATACCAAAATGGTCATTCTGGTGGGACTTGAGATTTCTATTTTGTACATATATGTGTTAATTAATTTTAAAAAAAGACATGTATTAAGTTTTATCAGAAAAAAAGATTTTGGCTTTTATAAAACAATATATATATATACCTTCATCTCTGGATTGTGTGCTCATAAGTTTTTAGTCTTCCTTATATTTTCTTCCCCCCACCCCCAAGTTTCTATAAAGAGTAGGCATTGAGTACATATATAGTGATGTGAGGTAATTAGGATAGCAGTGGGAATGCTTTCAGACAGTAAAAGCTGGTTTCTTTTAAAGTAGAAACGTCAGGCCATTTTTCTAGAGTCTTGGTTACCATGTGAGATGATAGGACCTTTAGAGGACTTTTAAAGAAGAAAGTGCTCTCCCATATATGAAGATAGATAGCACCTGTTCTATTATTATTTTAAAGCTGGATCTTGACTATCATGTTCCTATTTTTCTCTCTAGAAGTACCTGTTGAGAACAGATTTAAGAAATTTTAAAAGTTGAAATTATAATTGTTAAAGATAAAGTGCTAGATACAATAACTTCATATAGCAATTTTTCATAAAATAAAAATTTAATTAAAGAGAATTTAAAGCAAAATAGTCAATAATGACTATTTATGTAGGTTATCCAGCAAACCTGTAGTTTATTAGATAATGTACTTTATTTTTTAATATTTATTTATTTTTGAGAGAGAGACACAGAGAGACAGAGAGAGAGTGTGTGTGTGCATGTGTGCGTGCACACGAGCAGGAGAGGGACAGAGAGAATCCCAAACAGACTCGCGGTGTCAGCACAGAGAGGGACAGGGGGCTCAGTCTCACAAACTGTGAGGTCATGACCTTATCCGAAATCAAGGGTTGGACATTTAACTGACAGTGTCACCTAGGCATCCTGGACAATGTAATTTATTTTGAAACAGCCAAAGAAATGATAACTTCTATAGTAAATAATAACAAAGTCTATCGATTTTAGTACCTATTATAAGTGCTGTTCTAACATTAGGCAGAATTATCTTCCTGTTTAATGGTGTGACTCACTGGGACACCTGGCTGTCTCAATCAGTAGAACATGTAACTCTTGATCTCTGGGTCATGAGTTTAAGCCACACGTTGGGTATAGAACTTACTTAAAAAAAAATAATAAAATGTATGTAAAAAAGTGTAATCTTATTTACTAAGAATATTAGCAAATCAAAATGAAAACAAAATAATATATTTCTTATGATAAGTAGTCCCAAACTCTCTTTTTTTATTTATTTTTTATTTTTTTTTAACGTTTTTTAATTTATTTTTGAGACAGGGAGAGACAGAGCATGAACAGGGGAGGGTCAGAGAGAGGGATACACAGAATCTGAAACAGGCTCCAGGCTCTGAGCTGTCAGCACAGAGCCCGACCTGGGGCTCGAACTCATGGACAGCGAGATCATGACCTGAGCCGAAGTCGGCCACTTAACCAACTGAGCCACCCAGGCGCCCCAAGTAGTCCCAAATTCTTAAAACTAACTAGTGTTGCTTATTAGTACATGCATATGTATTTTAAACATATGCATTCTAATATTTTACAAGTATATAATACTACCATAAATTTATAAAGAAGTAATTAACTACCTACTTTTCTACTTAGCACACTTACATTTTTTTTTAATTTGACAATTGTTATGTGTCAGCAAGAAACAAAGAATAAATTTAATATTACACTCACTATGCTTTATTAAATCCCTCTGGAATGAACCCTGGGGAACAGTAACAGAGAACACATATTTACTCTGGATAATTTTAGAAAATCCACAGGAAAGAACTATGTAGTCTTTGTTACTATTAATGTAAAATACTAGTCTTTAAAATTGTTATACATTAAGGTTCATTTTGTCAAAATAATACAAACATGCTGTTTGCTCCTCCATCCTAAATATGTTATAACTTGAAAAGTGCAGAAACTTAAAACATTACTGAATATGACACAAAAGTAGACCTTGAATTCTATGACAAATCATTAGTCTGTTCAAATTAAATAAAAGATGACGCTAAGATTCCAAGATTATCATTACTTTAAAAAATATATCTAAGCCACAGACACTCTACAGACCAATACATAAGGATCGGCTAAAGGGGCTTTTATCAAAAGATCACACCTCAAACTGCATGCCACATTCTTGAAATAAAGTGGTTTGTCTGAGTCTCTAGAACTGTTAGCTCACTCAGACTGTTCCTATCAGGCTGCAGTGTTCTGGAATCAGTGACTATCCACATACAGCTTTGTATTCCCAGTGTTTAGACCATGCCTGATACATAGCAAGTCTAAAACAAATATCAGCTCTTGAATACAGACCAAAAAATGTAAGGTTTCTGGAGTTGTTGACTTTTTCCTCTTAAAAAAAAAAATCTGTCATATTCCAAAACCCATGTTAATAATGAATCCCATGAAAGGATGGTTACATTTTTTTAAGGCCAGTTCCATCACAATTTAAGAAAACACACCAAGATAAGAAGTCCAAAAATACTCAGCCAATTTAAGAATACACACTAAGAAGATAACAGGTGAAATACACCACTGTAATAGAGAATCAATCTTATCTTAAAAGATTACTGAAGTTTCTGCCCAAGAAGAAATTGGAACAAAAAAGATTAAATGGGTAATGAAAGTTACACAACCTAAAGCCTTGCACACTGGACACTTCTATCGTCTCTGCAAGACTGCAATGCCTAGGGTAATAGAGATCCAATGACTAGGGGATGATTTGGTTGTGCAATGCAGCACAATACCCTGTCTATCAGAAACTGGGCACTCCTGCTCCATCTCCACTGCTGCTGATTGTCTGGCCCATAGGAAATAAACTCACTGGTCAGGCCTTCATTTCATAAGGTGCAACGTGCAGAATAACTTAGTCAATCTTCCAAATGCTTCTGATTCTACACTAAGAACTAATCTGAGCAGAAGCGGACCCTGAAAAAGAAGGAAGGTCATTCCTCATGGTCCTAAAGAGAACACTTACTATCCCTTGTACCCTTAGCCATCTGTCAATTTATTCAACTTGGATGATATTTCTATTTTCCAGTCCAAGTTTTTCTCTCCTCTTTCTTTCAAAATCTGTCAAAACTCATCTTCTCGAAGATTCCTTGCCAAACATCTCACCTTTATTTGATCACTATAATCAGTCCCACAATTGTTCAATTAGCTATGCCACTCCTTAAAGTTAAAATTAAACAGGCACTTGTCAATCTGTGTCTTAATTTATATAGGGGCACCTCTCTGGGTAATCTCTTCACAAATTATACTTAATATACGAGCATTAACTAATCAATCAACTCACTGCTCAAAAAATAATGTGATAGGCACAACAATGGAAAACTATGTGCTTATAGTAAAATATGTTTTAGGAAAGGTTTTGAAAATATCTGAAGTCTCAAATTGCCTTTTCCACATACTTCTTATGAGATTTGAGGTGCTCATCCACTACAACAACCATTTTTCTGACTTAACATGTTTTCTTTAAAAATTAACCACATTTATAAAACTTTCAGTGAAAAACAGAACTGCATCAAAACTACCACTTAAAAACACTCATAATCAAGTTTTAAAGTAAATTAAAATTGTGGGGGGAAAGGCAGTGTAAGGGACTTTATCTTTTTAAGGCAAGAGTCCTTTTTGTGTCAAAAAAGAATTTTTTTTTAAGTCCTCAACTGAAAAGCATGTACAGATTCTGGAAGTTTTATAAGTATACTTAGTTAATTAAGGGCAGAGTGATGTCATTTACCAAGATGGATATAAAACCCATGTTAATATCTAGAAGAGGAAACCAATCACCTAGAGCATGAAGCAAGGCACATAGAAATTAAGGCAAGACAAAAGCAGCATCCATAAGCCTAGTGATGTGTACTGGAAGTGACATTATTTTATCTGATACAAATTCATGAAAAGGGACAATCAAGCTATTTTCTCATAAGAGATCAAAAATTATAGAAGTGTCTTCTTGAGCAGCTAGCAAGACCTGGCATGTCAACTCAATCTTCCACTTAAGAGAAATTTATTTGAAAAAGGGAAAATGTCCATCTCATCATTCTTTCTGGTACAAAAAAAATAGTGGTGTTTAATGAACATTTATATCTAGATATGCTTTAGAATGTTACCAGTTAGGGGCACCTGGGTGGCTCAGTTGGTTAAGTGTCTGACTTCGGCTCAGGTCATGATCTCGCAGTTTGTGAATTTGAGCCCTACGTTGGGTTCTGTGCTGACAGCTCAGAGCCTGGAGTCTGTTTCAGATTCTGTGACTCCCCCTCTCTCTGCCCCTCCCCCACTCACTCTGTCTCTGTCTCTCAAAAAATACATAAATGTTTAAAAAAAAAAAAAAGAATGTTACCAGTTAACCATCAGAGGCTGGGACCAGGGGCCTTTAATTAATAAGAAATAAAACTCAGTATTTTAGGTCTCCTAAATGCTGATGTAATGGCTTGGTGTTCGTTAAACAGGAGTGGTCTTAAGAGACAAAGAGCTCTGGGATCCACCAGCTGTTTGGAAGAATGAATTATCATTAACCTTGATGAAACAAAAACCACTGCCTCTGGCAGACGTTTCTTAACATTCATCTGATCGATATTAAATAGCACTGTAAAAGAGGTCAATGTGTTCAGCTGTCTAGGGAACATTTTGCAGTTCACTCATTCTGGCAGACATACCTGGAGACCTGCACAGGATCATTAAGGCTTTCTCGACAACTATGATGTGACACAGGTAACACTGTCTCCAAAGATTTCCAAACAAAAACTATCTCTGACTGATTCTAACTTGACATTTGAACTAATCAGTGACCTAAGTGCTGGAGCAAACTCAAATTTTTACTTGAAGAAAATCTGGCCTTGACCCGAAGACATCTATGGGTGGCTGGCCTCTTGTCTAGACTAGGGTATGGGCCTGGCTCTATAATTTTTACAGTAGAATAAAAGTCCTATCATCTGCATGATCCATTGTAGACCTGCCCTTACTCAGCACTATACAATATCTGCCATCTAGGCTGTCTTTAGATCCTGTAACACTGAATTATTTATCGAATTCCTATAAAAATTGTTGACTAGCACAAAATAAATTTGAAAAGGAATGTCCAAGAATGTCCAAGTGTTTTTCAAATGCTAGTTGGACTAGTTGAATTACAGTAGTATCACAGAACTGTTAAAAATACAGATAGCTGAATTTATCTTAAACTGACTAAATCAGATGTTCCAGGAAAAGAGCCCAGGAATCTGTATTTCACACAAGGATTTTATTAGATTTTCATGAACACTCAAATTGAAGACCTAGTCTAAGGAATTTAGAATTCTGTCAGTCCTCAAGGTACCTGAGGCTCTTTTGCCTTTGAGTTGCACTAAACTTCTGCAGAGATTAACAACTACACCAAATGAAAAATTACAACACATAGTGTCTCAATGTTAGAAGATCATCTTTTTTGTTTTGTTCACTATCACAAACAACTATGTGTTTTCTGCTTCTGTCTTTGCCATAAAAATGTTAAGAAGGGCACTGCTAGTATAAGACTTAGTGTTAACTCCCTTTCTAAGAAATAGTTTGAATTCACTTTCCTCATCATAAAAAAAGAAAACAAAACAAAATAAAAAAAAATCCTATGTTATTCATAACATCTCCCTTTTCCCCTTCCAGGAAGGTCAGAACCAAACCAATGCCTAACTACAGCAGTCACATTAAACCCTGCAGTAAGCATGTTTGTTTCTTCCCTTCTCTTTGATCTCTTTTCCCTTTCAATGATATTTGTATTAATCTTTTTTTCTGTAAGTTAAAAAAAGAACACACTAAAATTTCTCTTGGAAAGAGGCAGAGTATGGAAAAAATTTTAAATTATAATGATTTTTAAATTTGTAACTTCTTTGATTTACAATATTCATTGGTATCGATTTGAGGATGGGCTTGTTCTATTTTTCTCCATACACTCACCTGGACAGAAATGTGGTAGGTCTAGATTAGTCATAAGGTATCCTTGGCCCCTAAGAAACAGTTCTAGAACAATATTACTGTTTCCACACTAAAGTTTTCATATCATAACTAAAATAAGTTCAATTCCTTGAAATAGCCGAGGGGGTGGAGTAGACTTATGGGAAGCTTGCACCACTTTGAAAGAACTTTTAAATCACTCCTTTCTGCTTTCTGATCAAATCTTTCTGAGATCATTAGATCAACAATTTTGGTATAATAGCCCAAAACAGATAAACTACTGGTTGATGTTCTTTTTATTTATTGTTATTTTCTGTGTCACTGGAAATGACTAATTGATTAGCTCCTTTGATTTGTATAAAAGGTGATTTTAGAGTTCTACAGGCTGAAATGACAATTTCATGACAAAGCTGAGAACGCTCATCAAAAGTCTGAGGATTCCAAGGTCTCTTTAAAGGCTTTTGGTTGAGGAAACTGTATTAGAGAATTTAGAGCTTTGAAGTCTTTTTTTTTTTTTTTTCAGTCTTTAATGATAGCAGTCTGATATCTGTCACACAGAAAAAACTAAATGCAAAAAATGTGATAAATTCAGATAAAGTTCTTAGGAATATTGCAGGGTAAAGCATGAAATTAAAATGTTTAGCCCACAAACTGATTTTTGCCAATAGAAATTTGATATTTTAATTCATGGTGCTCAGACAACTGGACATTCACATACAAAACGGTAATTTAGACAGAGACCTTAGACCCTTTACAAAAACTAACTAAAAATGAATCACAAACTGAATGTAAAACACAAAACTATCAGACTCCTAGAGGATAATACAGGAAAACATCTAGCTGGCATCAGGTACAGTGAGGACATATAGATATAACACTAAAGTCATGATACATGAAACAAATAATTAGTAAGCTGGATTTTGTAACTTAAAACTTCTCTGTGAGAGACAGTGTCAAAAAGAATGAGAAGACAAGTCACAGACTGGGAGAAAATATTTGCAAAATGCCTCTCTTATAAAGAACTGATATTCAAAATATATAAAGAACCCTTAAAACTCAACAATAAGAAAATAATCTGAAAAAAAATAGGCAATAGACTTTAACAGATACTTCTCAGCAAAGATATATAGATGGCAAATAAGCATCTGAATATACGTTCCACATCATAGTCATTAGGAAATTATAAATCAAAACAATGAGATACCACTACATCTATCAGAACGGCCCAGATCTAGAACATTGACCACACCAAATGTTGGAGAGGATATGGAACAAAAAGAGTTCTCATATTTTTGCTGGTAGAAATGAAAAATGGTACAGCTGCTTTGGAAGATAATTTGGCAGTTTTTATAAAATTAAAAATACTTTTACCATAGGATCCAGCAATCACACTCCTTGGTTTTTTTTTTTCAATATATGAAAAAATTTATTGTCAAATTGGTTTCCATACAACATCCAGTGCTCATCCCAAAAGGTGCCCTCCTCAATACCCACCACCCACCCTCCCCTCCCTCCCACCCCCCAACAACCCTCAGTTTGTTCTCAGTTTTTAAGAGTCTCTTATGCTTTGGCTCTCTCCCACTCTAACCTCTTTTTTTTTTTCCTTCCCCTCCCCCATGGGATTCTGTTAAGTTTTTCAGGATCCACATAAGAGTGAACACATATGGTATCTGTCTTTCTCTGTATGGCTTATTTCACTTAGCATCACACTTTCCAGTTCCATCCACGTTGCTACAAAGGGCCACATTTCATTCTCTCATTGCCACGTAGTACTCCATTGTGTATATAAACCACAATTTCTTTATCCATTCGTCAGTTGATGGACATTTAGGCTTTTCCCATAATTTGGCTATTGTTGAGAGTGCTGCTATAAACATTGGGGTACAAGTGCCGCTGTGCATCAGCACTCCTGTATCCCTTGGGTAAATTCCTAGCAGTGCTACTGCTAGGTCAGAGGGTAGGTCTATTTTTAATTTTTTTGAGGAACCTCCACACTGTTTTCCAGAGTGGCTGCACCAATTTGCATTCCCACCAACAACACACTCCTTGGTATTTACTCAAATGATATGAAAAGTAGTGCCCGCACAAAAACCTGCACATGGATGTTTATAACAGCTTTATTCAAAATTACCAAACTCGAAATCAACCAGGATGCCCTTTATTAAGTAAATGGATAAATAAACCATGACACATCTAGAAAATGGAGTATTCTTCAGCACTGAAAAGAAATGACCTATCAAACCATGAAAAGACATGAAGGAACTTAAAGGCATATTACTAAGAGAAAGAAGCCAATCTGAAAAGGCCACATAGTATATGATTTAACTATGCGACATTCTGGAAAAGGCAAAACTATGGAGAGAGTAAAAAAAAAAAATTGTGGTTGCCAAGGATTAGTGGGGAGTGAGAGATGAATAGGTACAGCATAAAAGCTTTTTAGGGCAGTGAAACTATTCTGTATAATACTATAATGGTGAATATAGTTATTATACATTTGTCAAAACCCATACAATGAATGTACAATACCAAGAGTGAACCTTAACGTAAAGTGTGGCCTTTAGATGATAATGATGTATTTGTACAAGTTCATTGATTATAATAAATGTAACATTCTGGTGTGGGATGTTAATAGTAGGAGAGGCTCTGAGTATGCAGGAACAGAGGTTATAAAGGAAATTTTTATAACTAATGCCCTGTTTTGCTGTGAACCTAAAACTAAAAAAACAAAGTCTATTAAAATATGTCATTTAGGAATAAAATGTCATACAAATACAACCTTAAAAACTATCTTCTTTGTCAGTGGTATAGTTTTTCAGTTTTAAGCTTAGAAGATGAAAAGTATCTAAACTATTAGAGACCATCCTTCATAATCATACTTATATAGAATTCTGAATTATAAATTTATAACTTGATCTTATCTACAATGGACGTAAATGGCTGTCACATCTTTGGCTTAAAATATTAATATGAGGAATCCATGAACTAATATGCAACCCGCATCATTGTTTATTTTTGCCATTGTTATAAACAACATTAGGTCTATTCTGAATTGAGTAAGCAGAGGTCAGTGTCAATGTTCAGTATGGTCAGAACAAACAAATCAACTGCTGGGCAGCATTATGTTCCATTTAGCAGAGTGGGCAAAGTGAACAAAGTGGATTGGGGAAAAAAGGAAACTATTAAAGGATTAAACCACCTAGTTTTTAAATAACACATCTTCCACTTTACCTCATATTTTTAAAATATTTCATTCATTGGAATATGCTACAAATAGAGGGATAAGTTGATAGAAAATATTATCTCCTATAGAGAAGTGTTTGCATATATAGTGTGTTCTTGGATTCCCTAAGAATAGTTAAAAAGCAATGTCGAGGGTAGTATTTTTTACTGGTCAATTTAATGTTGACAGACACATTTACTGAATGGAAAAATGTACTTTGGCTTCTAAGCCAAAGAAAAAGTATCTTCTGCTCTGAAAGCATGTCTGTCACTACTGTGGAGTTAGTACAATAAAGGTATTATCAGAAGCTTAGCTTTAAGATTCATGCAGCTGGATTAGTGCTAGCATCGTTTTCTATACAAATGGGAAAAAAAATGTATCCCTTCATTGATGCTACAACCCTACTGATGGTTTGCTAATATAGAGATTAAACTTATAATAGCAGCCTTTACCTCCATCATCAATACCTCGAAAATCACAATGTGCTCTCTTCCAAACACACTTTGTGAGTGAACTCACCTACTTTCTTTGCATTTCTGAAAGCCATTATGGGAAAAACAACAACAATAACAACACAAACAAAAAACTAGGAAGACTAGGGGCGCCTGGGTGGCGCAGTCGGTTAAGCGTCCGACTTCAGTCAGGTCACGATCTCGCGGTCCGTGAGTTCGAGCCCCGCGTCGGGCTCTGGGCCGATGGCTCAGAGCCTGGAGCCTGTTTCTGATTCTATGTCTCCCTCTCTCTCTGCCCCTCCCCCGTTCATGCTCTGTCTCTCTCTGTCCCAAATAAATAAATAAACGTTGAAAAAAAAAATTAAAAAAAAAAAAAAACTAGGAAGACTAAAACAGAAGTTAACTAACTTTCTTTGTTCATTTTTAAAGAAATCAAAACCATTTTGAAAGCTCAAATAGCTTACATGGAATTTGTAAGTGTATTTGAAAGCTCAATTCCGTAAGTGTATGGAATTGAAAGTGAAAGTGTATTTGAAAGCTCAAATACACTTACATGGAATTAGTCATATTAATAATATTAAGCAATAAAAGTGTATATAAAGGATCCAAGCAACAATACTGAAATACTGACATCAATCCTTCCTGATTACAAAAAATTTACAAACTATTTAAAGATATTTGTTTTATCTCAAAGCCAAAAGCAAAAAGAATGATGGTCATGTTTTGGGCTGTCCCACTGATGGATTTATTGTGTATGAGGAAAGGATCTACTGTTAGAGAAAGAGAAGACAAATGAGCTAAAATCAGTTTGGCTAATTTCGTTTCCATCTAATCATCTGTATTTCTACCAGTGAAATGCTTTTTGGTGGTTTTCACTAAGGAGAAAAATCATTTCTAAAAAAATAGGAATGGCTTTACACACCAAAACTTTGGCAAACCTTTAGAGAGGTGATTTTCTCACTCTAAACAGCTTGAATATTGATAATCTGAAAATACAATTCAAAAGTCCTCAAAGGCCTGTGATTTAACCATAGGCCAGAAAGAAAAAAAGCCCCAGAAATATGTATCTTATTTCTCAACTAATTCTGAAGAGTTTGACCAATTGTAAGCAGGTTTCTAATAAAAAAATTTAATATTATTATCAGAGTTAATGTCATGTAAACCTTTAAGTATTTATTGTAATACCCAAATGCCTAGATCAGATTCAGAGAACATGGCAAACAAAGTTATTAATTCAAATTAACATTATCATACTACAAAAATTTTAAGTTATGTCCACATGACCAGTATGATTTACTTCTAAAATATGTGTATTTTATGTGATATATATACATATATTAACTTAATATTTTAGGGGTGCCTGGGTGGCTCAGTCAGTTAAGCGTCAGACTCTTGATTTTGGCTCAGGTAATGATCTCACAGTTTGTGAGACTGAGCCCTATACTGGGCTCTGTGCTAGCCTACTTGGGATTCTCTCCTCCCTCTCTCTCTGCCCCTTTACTGCTTGCACATGTAGTCTCTCTGTCTCAAATTCATAAGCTTAAAAAAAACTTATATTTTAGAAATTTTTACATCTCTAGTGTATCGCGTGTTATCTGAAATTGTGTGTATGTGTGTAAACAACATATATTACACATACATACATACATATATGCAGATTTTTATACAGCCACAGTCTCTCAGGAAGGACATGAATTTCTTTAGAGAAATAGATTTTTTAAATGAAATTCAAAAGAAAAACTTTAATTTGGATTCTCAAAATTATTAAATTTCATCCATTATTCCAATGTGTATAAAGACCACTGTATTTTCTGAACATATGAATTTATTTGAAATGTTTTTTATCAGTAAGGATCAACAATTATGTTTTCAAATGTACCTAATTATAATGCAAAATAATGACAAATACTAAATTTTGTCATGAGAATGTGACAATTTTGAACATATTCTTCTTAATTGACTAATATCATAGTTTGTTCTGCATCACTGCTCAAAAAAAATATAGAGGATAGTAGTAAAAAATTCTGTTTGCTCTCTGTCTTTTGAAACTGTAAAAGAAAACAGTCTTTCTTAATGCTTCTCCTTATAAGGATGGCAAAACTACCATTTATCTACTCACTTCAGTGTGTATACACATTTAATCTATTCTTATTCATCTGTATCATAGTTCCTACCTTCCCAGTAGAATGGAAGTTCCTTCAGGGCTGGAATAGTTCTCAGCACTCAACACGATATTTGTTGACCCAACTATTCAAGAGAATATGACTGTCAACCTTCTGGTTTACCAGTTCAAATTATTCTGCAACTTAAACATGGTAGAAAAATCTCCCTGCTATTCACTGCATAGAAATTGTGATGATGTTTGTTTAAATTGGTGATTTTCTGGAATACAGATGTGTGTGGAAAAAGGCCATTTATCTATGGTGTATTTGCTGTATCCAAACCTCTTTACCTGTGGATAATAATTTTTAAAAAATAGAATCTGATTACCTTCCCCATAGAGACTGGTTCACTTCTTTCTTTTATAAGTTCTCTTGGCATGATATGGGTTTTCTTTTGTAGCATTTGTTATAGCTATTATTTTATACACTATTTATTAATGTCTCTTGCTTTCTGTTGGCTATACAATCTATGGAGGCAGATGCCATTTCTGTCTTGCCTCCCTCCAAGCTTAACATTATATATATACACATATGAAATTATATATATTTATATTTATTATATAATATTTTTATATTATATATAAATTATTTTTATATTATATATAAATTATATTTATATTTATATATAATATATTGTATTATACACACACACACACACACACACACACACAATTTCAGTGAAATTTCCCCAAAAGCAAACCAGGCTAAATTACTAAATTAACTTGTTTGAATCAGGCCCTTAATTATTCCATATACAAAATCTCAAAAGAACATATACAAACTCTCATCTGCATTCATTTAGAAGTTTATTTTGTTCTCACAATAGATCTTGAGATTGCTAAAGGGCTGTGCTAAATACCTATTCCTTAATTTCTTTTGTTACGAATCCTAAATCGGCAGTAGCACTGTTCCAAGTGGTTCCTAAACTATAAGCAACCTTCAAAAACCCAAATTTGCTTAACAAAGTACACAAGCATTCTGAAAATGTAGGTCCCAGAAACCATGGGTGCAGATACAACCAGTTAGAATGGAAAGCAATGGTTTAAAGAGGCCAACTTGTGTTTAATTAGAAAAATACAAGAAAAGACACACAATCTACCTGCTATCCTCTTTTGTGATAGAGTTACTTGACAGCTAGGTTGAGTGGGAGGGCCAAAATCCCATCACAGTATCCTAAGGCAAAATGGAAATGTGAGGGATGGGTGACAATCCAGTTGGGTGGAGTCTGATGAATGAGTAGATCTAAGCCACAAAAGGAATTTTTCCTTGGCTCATTTTTTTGCTGATGTTTTCATCAGAAAGACTTGGTAGTGTATTCATCCAATTTAAAATAATAGATAAGGGAAAGGAGTAGCTTGAAGGACACATGCTTCGGGGTCCAAAACACCCAAGTCTGAATCTTGGCTCCTCAGATTAACAATAGTATCACCTTGGACAAACTAACCTCTTTGGCATTTAGTTTTCTTACATACAGAACAGAAATAATAATAATTATTCAGTTACAGACCGAAGTTATACATGTTTTAGTTCCTAGTACAGTGCACATATATAATAAGCACTCAATAAATCAGTTATTTGTATGATAACTCAAACAGTGAAGAGTCCTTGATAGATGTGAAATGGTAAAAGATAAACTTCCAGTATAGTGTATTGATGACTTTTGCTACGTTATACCTTACTAAAAACTGCTGGGGGACCATTCCCCATAGGTCTCCTGCAGTATGGTGCATCTACAGACTGTCTTTGTTCCAGGCTATCTTTTAGGGACAATTGTACAGTAAACACCCTTGGAAGATGAAGATGCCTCCCCCTCCAGCAAAGGACAGGTTTGTTTATAGCCTAGGAAGTCAGAGATGTCTCCTTGAGAAGCCTTGGGCTGGCATACCTCCCTCTCTTCATAGAAGATTTAGACTCCCTACACTCAGGATTCCTCACCTGTAACACAACACACTGTATGTGCGTTTGTCACCTGGCCCTCTTTACCTCGCCCTATGGAAACTGGGGCTCAGGAACCAGCACAAATTTTGATCTTCAAGCTACTGGGATTGCTGTGAGTAGTAAACTACCTTCTGATTCTGGGCCAGGAGTCTGTAATCCTCTGCTAACATCCATGATCCTATTGCAGACTAACTTACTGGCTTGCAAGTAGGGTAAAATTTTAGACCCTCCATAGTTCTTGACAAAAATCTCCAACTCTTGAGAGCTTATCATAACATAGGTTTACTTTTCACTTTCCTTACATTTTACTCACTTTATGTATCGGCCAGGGGTCACTACAGGTCATCTTAGCTCTGCTCCCCATATCTTCTTCCAAGGCTAAAAGAACAGCCCCAGTCTGGGACATGTCCACTCTCAGGGCACAGAGAAAAGATCAATGGAGAAGCCACGTTATGGCTTTTAAATGTTTACTTAGTCATGGCATCTACCACTTTCTCTTATACTCTGTTGGCCAAAGCAAGTCACTTTACAAGCCTTACATCATTGGGGTGGGCTAGTACAGTGTTCCCACAGGAAGGACTAAAGTATTCTCATTCCCTACAGAAAAAAAGCAGTAATGCATAATCCTCTTACAAGGAAAGAAGGTGAACAGTGGAGACAATAATACATTCTTCCACATGTAACACAGATTCAGAAACTGATAACTACGTTAGGACTAGTTATATTAGGATATGGCATAACAATGAGTTTTATAAAACACAATGAACAATTTAAAAGATCGTCTCAATGTTTCAAAACTGTTTCTAATTGTTCTGTATTATACTTATGATAGTAAAGACTATACCAAAATTCAATGATTATTTTTCTAAAACTTGACAGGTTAGAAATGGGCTCAATAAGATGGCATATATACACGTGTTCAAATATGCACAAGGACTCACAAACATGAAATACACATTAAGAGGAATGAAGAGAAATAAGTTTACCATTAACAGAATTATGCATACTGCAAAGTTTTGACGAAACCGTCATTTAATAATTGTAGCCAAAACTCCTAGCAGAATTCTTTAACCACTGTCCTAAGCCTTTCTCATGTTCCCTTTTGAAATTTTCTGTTGTTTTTCTCAAAGCACAAGCAAGGAGCATAAGGTGCATATTATTTATCACTTTTCCTGTGAATTATTTTAGACATAATCATCCTTTGAGCTATCTTTTCATCATCTTGAACTCGTTACCTATGTGAGTAATTATACACACGTATTATACTCCTTGATATGAAATAAACATGCTTTACTTTGAAGCCAATAAACCAATTAAATATTATCTACCTACTCTATATGCCAATTGCAAATCATAATTTTGGGATTCCAAGAACTGTCTATCAACTCCATTCTACCATTTTAACTTTAAAGTCTTTTTATGATTAACTATTTTTTTTCTTCAATTTAATGAATCTGTGTACCTTGATGTACTGATTACATCTATTTTTTTAAGTGGCTATGTTTTATTCAAGGGATAGTTTCTAAATTATCTAAATTTTTAAATATCTAAATATCTATTATCATGGTATTTATCTAGCATTATCAATTATTTAACTATTTCATTCACATTTATCATATGTGTTTTTACTTCAGTATTTGAAATCTACACATTAAAAATAAAATTGAGCTATTTCTGTATTACTTATATGAGGTTTTTGAGCGTCAGGAAGTGCATATATCTCTGTGCACGCGCGTACACACACACACACACACACACACACACACACACACACACACACTTCTTCACTCATTTTTGGGACCAATAAGTATTAATTGAAATGAATGAAAAGACAAATTCAAACAAACACTAAATTTTAACCATCCTTTTAAAGAACTAAGACTGAGATTTTTCTGGGGCGCCTGGGAGGCTTAGTCGGTTAAGTGTCCAACTTCGGCTCAGGCATGATCTTACAGCTTGTGAGCTGGAACCCTGCGTAGGGCTCTGTTCTGACAGCTCAGAGCCTGGAGCCTGCTTGGATTCTGTGTGTGTGTGTGTGTGTGTGTGTGTGTGGGTGGGTGGGTGGGTGTGTGTGTGTGTGTATGTGTCTCTGCCCCTCCCCCGCTCATCCTCTGTCTCTCTCTCAAAAATAAACATTAAACACAATTAAAAAAAAAAAAGACTGAGATTTTCCTGAAATTTTTCTAAAAAGAAATGTAAACACAATTCCTGTCCTTCACATCCTGTCTCAGCTCTTCAGTGCTATCCTTCATTTCATTCTTATCAACTACATTCAATCAACGTTTACTCTGAGTTCTATTTCTTAATTAGGAACAATTGTTTGAAGCTGTAGCTATAGCTGGTGTATTTTTACCTTACAAATGCTATTCTCTCAAACTTCCTGCTGCAAGAATGTTAGTAACAGATGGTGGAGCTTCTTGAGATATAAAATGAGACTTTGCATATCAATGCAAATCTGACAAGTGACTTAATCACAAAAGACACTCTCCTTCAAAAAACAATCAGCCAGGCAGCATTGATGAACCCAAAGAAAAGAGTCGTCTTAGATATAGACTTTTCTGTATTTTTCTCTTTTCATTAATTGAGCAGGTTAAGAGTTGAGACAGCTTTCCATTTATAGTGTTTAACCAGATTTCAGCTCCATTTTTAACAAGGGATGTTAAGAATCCTGCATTTATTTCTCAAATTAATTTTTTTTTCAAAGAGTATGTAGGCATCAGTGCACATAAGTATAGATTAAATTAAACAAAGCAGGGGAGGCTGGGTGGTTCAGTTGGTTGAGCCTCTGTTGATTTCAGCTCAGGTTGTAATCCCAGGTTTATGGGATTGAGCCCCATGTTGGGCTCCACCCTGAACTTGCAACCTGCTTAAGATTTTCTCTCTCTCCATCTGTCCCTCTTGCCTGCTGGCACTCTCTTCCTCAAAAAATGTTTTAAAAATAAAAATAGTTTTAAAATTAATAAAAAGCAGAATTACTTCAAAAATCATCTAAGTATGTAAAGATACAGCTAAACATTGGGAGCTGTGGAAGTAAAGGGATAGAGAGAAGGCAAAATATCTCTGAGAAAAATTAATTCAAGGATTTTGTCTAGCAAAGAGATTTCTATGATTTCTAACCTCTGGATAATATTTTAAGAACATAATTGACATGTTTAAAAATTGCTTTTTTTTTTTCAAAAGCAAAACCTGATCACAAATCCTTACCATGAGTATCTATTACATTCGTTGTTTTGGTTTGAACTTGAAGCTCTTGCTGCTACTCTTTTTTTGGGTAAGTTCACATTGGGGTAAAGAGAAGATGGAAACCATTAATTTCACCAAGAAACCGAAGTCACAGAAATGGAAATGGGGATTGGGGATAAGCACAAGGCAAGGGTCCCATAAGTACCTGGTACTTGGTTGTAAGAGATGGGATCAAGTATTAAAAAAAACACAGAGGTAGCGGTTTGAGAATACTCAGATTACAGGGTGATGGCAGAGAAAAGGGAGATGGAGCCACAGAGCAGAGAGCACAGAGTACATCCTGCTCCTGGCATATTCCAGGTGCTGAGTGCCTGTCAGTTCTCCCTTTGCCACCTAAGCTCTCCCATGAAGTGTCTTCCCCCCATTCCCCATCCCTGAGGCATGTTGGGTCCCCACACTGTGCACCCCCCCTATTCCAATCTCCTATCCCTCAGTGTCTTAACTCTTCTTTCTGAAATAACAATTTGCCAGGGCACCTGGGTGGCTCAGGTCATGATCCCATCATTCCTGGGTTTAAGCCCTACATCTGCCTCTCTATTATCAGTATAGAGTCTGCTTTGGATCCTCTCTTCCCCTTCTCTCTCTGTCCCTCTCCCACATGGCGGGTGTGCATGCACGTGTGCTCACTCTCTCTCTCTGTCTCTCTTTCTCTCTCTCAAAAATAAATAAATAAATTAATTAATTAACAATTTGCCAATCTGAAAGATTACTCCATGCTGAGAAAAATAATAGCAAAGTTTTAATTTATTATTCTTTGAGGGATATTTACATTTTACCAAGCATTTCCTAGAGACACAAAGCCTGAGACCTAAAGGAATGAATCTCAAATCTTGGGCATTTCACATCTATTGAGCAGTTCTTAGGAGGTTTCAGGGTTCTCTAAATCAAACCATATACATGCAGCTGCCTCTTCTGCCTTACTCCAGCCGTGGCAGTATTTCACAAGATGTTCAAAGAATCCAAAATGAACAAATAGAACTTCACACTAGTTACCAACTACCAAACCAATGATACATTTTCATACACACACACACACACACACACACACACACACACACACACACACAAATTACACTTCTGTGTACCCTACTGAGTAAAAGAAATTTTATTTAGGTAGATCTTTTTATTCACACCTTCCTCAACCAGTAACCTATTCATATGGTAACTAATTGTTACTATGTGAGTGTATTAGTCTACTCAGGATGGCTTCACAAAACAACATAGACTGGGAGGCTTCAACAAAAGAAATTTGTTTCCTCAGTGTTCTGGAGGCAGGAAGTTCGAGACCAGGGTGCCATGGTGGTCAGTCTCTGATGAGAACTCTCTTCCTGGCTTGCGGATGGCTCCCTTCTTGCTGGGTCCTCACAGGGCAGAGAGAGCTCTAGAGTCTTTTCCTCTTCTTGAAAGGGCACTAGTCCTTTCATAAGGGCCCTACTCTCATGATCTCATTTAAACCTACGTACCTACTAAAGGCCCTAACTCCAAAAATAACCACATTGGAGGCTTAGGCTTCAACATATGAATTATGGAAAGACATAATTCAGTCCACAGAGCACTCCCTAAAACAGGTTTACAAATAAAATATATGAGTAATAAAACAATGTGTGCGTATGTGGAGGAGATGAGAGAAATGAGAACATAATTATTACCAGAAAAAAAAAAACTGACCATTTTTTTCAAAAGAGGTTTCTGGGAGTTTAACTGTCCCTGAATTTCTTTTCTTTGCCCTCATCTCTAGATTTCACTTTGGATCAAGTTGAATGGTGATGCTATTTATTCCCTTGCATGTGAAAGCAACCACCAATCCAGATTCCTCCAGGCTGTTGCTCTAATGCTCTTTATTTTAGTAGGTGAGCCTCAAGCTCTCATATTTCAAAAATAAGCACGAGCACATTTGAGTGCCATTCTCTGAAGCTGGTTGGCTTCTGAAATGCCTGAACTCATTATCCTCCTGTTGAGGTTTGTGAGGCTGACATTTCCCAGCCCCTTGCAAGCACTGCTCCTTCAAGGCACCCTCAAGTCACCCTAGGAATGCCCCACCAGTTGTTAGGGCTCCAGATGCAAATAATCGACACCCAAAACAACAAAAGAGAGCAATTAGTGAAAGGCAGCTGACCCTCAAAGAGACACAAACTGAAAAGTTTCCATCTGAAGTTCTTTTTATTTTGAATACAAAGTTCTTGGGAGTTAAAAAAAAAAATGTGTAACCAGCTTTAAAATTCAGTGATAGAGACAAGCATGAGGTATTGGATGAGCAAGACTAACTAAATCAAGCTGAGGAAAAGAACACCTGGTGTATATTATTTTGGCTAAAGATTTGTTTGTTTTTCTTATTCCCCCAGCCCTTTTTTTTTCCTGTTTGAAACAAGAGGCATGAAATTTGTAGATTCAGTAATTACAGCAAAACAGCAGCTACGCTGCATCAAGACAAATCTCCGAGCCAGTTTGGCCTCAAGAACCAAAATCAATCACCCGAAGTCTATCAGCAGCCTAGAAGGTTATCTAGTTATAATTTTGATCATCAAATGTGGGCCCAGGGGCTAGGGGGTTTCAAGTCACAGCACCCAATTATTGCATACTGAATTCCTACCTGCTCTGGTCAAATCTAGACATTCATTAAACCTCTGAGTGTTAGGCTTTGGTGTGGGCAAAGAGGGCAGACACAAAGATTACTAGGACATTTCTATCTTCAGAAAATCTCTAACAGTAGAATATATGAAGCAGCTCAGGGCAGGCACTGCTCTGTTTACACAGTCAGCCACCATCTTTAAATGGGTGATTGGAATGCACAGAATATCTCACTAAACACTGTATTTGGTGCTTTTTACACATATAATTTTCCTGGAATCAACCAGCCTATCCCCATTACTCTTTCTACAATCTAATCAATGTCTTATTCTGGAAAATAGCCAAGTTGTAACAGTTCTTGAACTGAATGCAAAGAGAAACTCCTGAAAAAGGAACAACATTTCTGGGAGGGGGGAAAAAGATCAAGGAAGACTACAATTATTTTAACACTGTCTAGGAAAAGTAAACTCTGAGTTTTTCTAAGGCAAGAATGTTTCTTTCTAGGGAATTGTATCATTTTTGCCAGTTTTACAGTATAGTTTCTTTCTGCAGTTTTTACTTGATCATACATGGACTGCGTAAACAAATACCAAATAGTAGAAATTCTGCTCCTAGAATTCAGGAAAATTATGTGTAGTAGAAGTAATTATACGCGAGGCCATTAAAATTTCTAATAAGAGAAAATACATATTTAATTAAAATACCCTCCCATTTGTCCCTTCTAATTTCCTAATTTAAAGTCTGATTCTACAAATTCAAATAATTTATAAATGATCTGAAACTAATTACATTTTACAAAACTCAACCAAAAAAAAGAGAAAAGGCAGAGTCCACTTACATGTAATAACAATGAGAACGTCTAATCTTTAGAATGAGATGTGTCTGTTGTTCCACCATATATCTACATAAGCAACAATTACACACACACACACACACACACACACACACACACACACACACACACGAGCCTTCCCAATAGTCCTGAACTCTGTTTAAATGCTATGTGAGAGAACAGATAACACAATGGGCTTCTATAAGCCAGTGTTTATCAAGGCATGGCCTGAACTTGCATTACAATGGCATGAGTTTGACTTGGAAAATACTTGATAAAATGCAGCTTCCCAAAACCCACACAAGTCCTACTAAACCAGGATCTTAAGGAAGCCAGAAAATCTGTTAAAACAAGCACTCCCAGGTGTTTTCGATGCACCCTAAACTTTGGAAAATGGCACTATAAGATTTTAGTGTGGATCACAGGATTCTGTTGAGAGCTTCAGAATGCAATCAGGAGCTTTGGCTCTGTCCTCTTTACCTTCCTAGGAGATTTTGCTAACTCCCAGATTTCAAGTCACTCTGTGCCTTCTTAGCCACTCAGTGATACACTGGTAGCACCAATATCTTAGAGTCCTACTACTGATTCTCTAGACGGGGAAGTTAGTGGGAGGTAGTGATTCCTACCATGCCCATTTCTACTCTGCCCTTCTTCCAGGTTTCAGTCAACCTTGGTCTACTGACCTATTACAAAAGCCCTGGGTGCCACTTGAAAGAAATCCTTTCCTTGGCCCTGTTTTTCCTTGTCCTGTCTGCTTGTGATTGAATTGTTACTATCTGTTTTGTTTTTCCTCTGATCAGCTCTTCTATTGTTAATTTAGAGCATGAGTGTTCTAGACAAATACTTACTTAATTTAGCTTTATTTTTTTCTCCACTCTCTTTTCTTTTTTTTTCAATTTTTCCAGCTTTATTGAGTTACAATTGACAAATACAATTGTCAGACAATTAAAGTATACATTGTGATGATTTAATATACATATGCACTATGAAAGTAGTCCTCCCATCTAGTTAGTTAACACATCCATCACCTTACATATTATTTTTATATATAAATTTTATGTATAAATTTATATATTTTATATATAAATTCAAGTATAGTCACCTTGTTTTACACTAGATCCTCAGGACTTAATCATCTTGTAGGTTATAGTTTGTGCCCTTTACCTTTTTTTTTTAATGTTTATTTATTTTGAGAGAGAGAGAGAGAGAGAGAGTTGGGAAGGGACAAAGAGAGAGGGAGAAAGAGAATCCTAAGCAGGCTCTGTGCTGTCAGCACAGAGTCCCATGCAGGGCTTAATCTCACAGACTTTGAGGTCATGAGCCAAGCTGTAATCGACAGTTGGATGCTTAATGGACTGAGCCACCCCGCTGCCCCTGTACCCTTTATCTTTTACCAATTTCCCAAAACCTTTTACCAATTTTCCCTATTTCCCAAAACCCCATTTCCTGGCAACCACTTTTCTACTCTCTGTTTCTGTGAAGTTTGACTTTTTAGATTTAACAAAAAAGTGATATCATGCAGTATTTGTCTTTCTCTGTATGGCTTGTTTCACTTAGCATAATGCCCTCAACTTCCATCCTTATTGTCCTAAATAGCAGTATTACCTTCTTTCTCATGGCTGAATTATATTCCACTATGTGTACACATACACATACACACACATGCATACACACATTAGAGCTAAGCTCATTTATAGAACAAAAATTCACTTATCCATCTAAAAAATATGTATAAAGTGACTATTATAGACCAGGCACTGTTCTATAGTAATGAGCCCAAAAGACAATGTCTTTGATCTCATGAAGTTGAATTTCGACTGGAGGAGCTAAAATTAAAAAAAAAAAAGTAAATAAATAAAATGTCAGATAGTGATAAGAATTATGAAGAAAATAACACAGTAGTGATAGTGATGGCAGAGGGTTGTGTGTATATGTGTGTTCCATTTTAGACTGGGTACACAGACAAATCTTCTCTGAAATAGGGAAAGTAAGGGGCCAGCTATACAAAAACCTAAGGGAAGAGAATTCAAGAAACAGGAGTTATTTAGTGCAAAAGACCTTGGCATGCCCAAGGAACCGAAAAAAGACCAGAGTGGTTCAAGAATAGAGAGATATGCAGGGGCCACATAGTGTGAGGCCCCTGAAGGCCAGGGTCAAATGAATCAGAGAAAACTTTGTAGGGAGGTTTTTCATTCTAATAGCAACAGAAAGCCACGGAAGTGTTTCATGTAGGAGAGGGACCTGTTTGAGGGTCCGATGACCCCAACTATGATCTAGACATTGGAGTTGAGAAAATTAAGAAGGAAAGCCTTGTAGGCTGTTGGGGAAGCTATTACAGGGAGATATGCCATATGACTTGAATTAGAGAAGCAGAAATGCAGATGAGTTGGAATTATCTGATGGTGGAAGAGCTAATAGGCCTTGATGGTGGGCTGAAGTTGGGAGTGCTGCAAAGTAAGACATCAAAGATGCCTCCCAACTGCCTGGCTTGTATAACTGGGTCGATGGTGATGCCAATCTACTTAAGTGGGGCAAGTCTGAGGAAATAAGATGGCGGTGGGAAGAAAGGGAACAGGGCGTTTCATTTTAGACATGTTAATGAGATGCTTTAAAAAATTTTGTTTTAATGTTTATTTTTGACAGAGAGAGAGAGAGAGAGAGAGAGAGAGAGAGAGAGAGAGAGAGAAACAGAACATGAGTGGGGGAGGGGCAGAGAGAGAGGGAAACACAATCCGAAGCAGGCTCCAGGCTCTGAGCTGTCAGCACAAAGCCCGACGCGAGGCTTGAACTCACAGACCGTGAGATCATGACCTGAGCCGAAGTCGGTCTCTCAACTGACTGAGCCACCCAGGCTCCCCTTAATGAGATGCTTTTGAACATCCCAGTGTGATAGGACCTAAAGCTATAAATCTGAGCAACCATGCATAAAAACATCATTTAAAATGACATGGGATAGGAAAGCCTGGGTGATTCAGTCAGTTAAGCATCTGACTACAGCTCAGGTCATGATCTCACAGTTGGTGAGTTCAAGCCCCACATCAGGCTCTGTGCTGACAGCTCAGAGTCTTGAGCCTGCTTTGGATTCTTTGTCTCCTTCTCTCTCTGTCCCTCCCTGGCTCACACTCTGTCTCTCCCTCAAAAATAAATAAACATTTAAAAAAGTTAAAGACATGGAATCAATTTTCTTAGCCAGAGAGCTTTAAATAGAGATGGAATTTCAGGACAGAGCTCAGGGGCATGCCAAATTTAGAGGCCTGGCAGAGAAGGATAGAAATGCAAAAAAGGCCTAGAAACAATGGCTGGTTTTACAGGTTCAAGGAAGCTAAGGACAGAAAAATTCTCAAAATGGCTTAAAGAGGAAGTGGTCAACCATATCGGATACTGCTGAAAGGCTGAATAAGATGAGTATGTGGAAACCATCACTGGTTTTGGCAACATGAAGGTAACCCTGACAAACCCTGAGCCAAGTGGAAGAATTATCTTTTCAAAGACTAGCATCTAGCTGAGTTGCAAAAGAAAATTATGGAAGAAAGGTAGAATGGTGAAAAGGAAAAAGGAGAGCATATGAAAAACATCTTACCACAGCTTCAGAACTTTAGTAGCTTTTAATCTTAGATAAATTACGGTGAGCCATACATTGCACACAAGAATGACTTACGATAGAATTAAGAAAAAAATACTGTCTGGAACACACACAAAATCAATCTAAATTTGGATCTCAGAATTTATCAGCACAGGATAACCATATTATTGCTCCTAATTCAGGAGACATAAGGAGATTTTTTAAAAAGACCTATAATTATTTAATAAAAAATAGCCAAACAAAATCTACTAATTCATCTCTCCTCTGCAAGTACTCCTGGGAGTACTAATCACTCCTCCCTCTCTCCAGAGGGGAAACTGCCAAAAACCAGATGATTAATACCAATCTCCCATGTGTTAAACAGCCCAAATCACCCTTTGTCATTTAAATTGCACTGAATTTGAATTTGCATAGGTTGCAAGTAGAGAACAGAATCTTGAAGCCACATAAAATAATCACACTTAGTCTTAAAACAGAATACATTAATCTTTTCTGGCACTGCTCCCCCACTGTAACCACAGAACTCAATGCTATTCTTCGGGTGAGTCATGCTGTAAAATTTCTAGTTGACTTACCCACAGAGATAGCACCACATGAAACAGAGCCCACGTAAACTTTAGAGAAAAGTGAGACTTCATTCCTTCAACATTCTGCTTGGCTCTGATTTCAGATATATCATACCAAGACCAAAGCTGACTTCCAGAACTCAGAAAGCTCAGCAAGTTGCAAGGGTGAACCAGGGCTCTTTGAGACACAAATAATCATTAAATGGATTCTCCAAATTACTTCTCAAGATCAGCATTTCTCAGAGTGGTCCTTTTGCCACACCTACCTGATCACTGGTGCTAAGAAAGAAAGAAACGATGAAAGAAAGAAAGAAAGAAAGAAAGAAAGAAAGAAAGAAAGAAAGAAAGAAAGAAAGAAAGAAAGAAAGAAGAAAGAAAGAAGAAAGAAAAGAAACCCCCAAAGTCCCATTTCACCAAAATCATCAAGTGGCAGGCCTAGCCATCTGCATTTTTAATAAGTTACCCAAGTTGTTTTCTAAGTACACCGAAGTTTGATCTGTTTACTGTGGAATATACTGCAGGATTCTATAGGTTGAGGATTTTTTACCTTGTGTTTCTTCATTCTCCAACTCATTCTACACAACACTGCCAGATGTTGCTCCTAACTTGCTGCTCTAATCATTCCTCTACCATGCTCAAATGCTTTCTGGGTGCTTCATGGCCCAAAGGATAATGTCCAGACTTCTTTGGGTGACAATGAAGGCCCTTAGTCATGGCTTCAGACTTTGCCCTTTCCACAGCTTAAATTACCCACTACAAATGGTAAGATTGCTTAAATACCCACTACATGTCCTAATGTTGCAGGATTTTTTACCTCAATGTCCACGGTTCATTGTATTGCTGCTTTGAAGAGTGAAGAGGTGGACAACACAGAATAAAATGAGAAGCAGGAAAAAGTTTCTTAGAGTATAAGATCAGAAAATAAGAATGGTATGGAAGCTCTCTTTACAGAAAGGGGGCATTTGGAAGTGAATGCCCACAACTAGAGGCAAGGAATTTTGTTCGATAGCGTTTGGGTCTGCCCCTTTCCTTCCCTCTTGTTCCTTCTCAGGTTCTACCCTTATTGGCTAGGTAACTCTAAATGCTTAGTCATTCATTTTTGATTGGCTCATTTCCATAGTATTCATTGTTCCATGCAGGTCTTATGTTTTATGGTCCACTTATTTTTACTCAGGTCTTTTGTCTGTCAAATTCCTGAGGGAAACCTGAGGGGGAGTAGGTGGTGTCTGTTATATTCTTAAGAGGAACTATACGCCTGAGGGAGTTTGCTCGGGATCAGAGGTTCCCAGAAGATACGTTTTAAAATACAGTATGTGTTTCTCCCCACCCAGGAACCTTCAAGCCCTAGCCTCTCCCTTTCTGCCTATTGAATCCAGTCTTTCTCTATCATACTAAGCACACCACCTCCCTGCTTCTGCTAATTTGCTTTCTACCTCTGGAAAGTGACTTTCTACTTGTCCACAAGCCCAAATCCTATCTTTTCTTCAAAGTTGAACTCATGGAAGCCTTTCCAATTATTTCCTGCTGGAAATAACCACTTCTATGAACTTCAGAGTATTTTATGTCTGTCTCTGTTACGACATTTATGCTTTCTACTTTCTATTATATGATAGTGTGGTCTATTCTTTGGTCTGCCCAGCGCCATGCAGAAACTGGGAACAATAATTCCTCTATTTCAGTAAGAGCAAAATAGGTTTTCAGGGAACTGCCATATTTTTATATACCCATAACCCCTAGCCACACTAGTTGGTCTAGAGGTAGATATCTGATTCAAATTAGTTACCTTAGCGCTCCTGGCCTTGACAATAATTGTTCTAGGATGCACACCTGACTCAAGCTAGGCCAATCATAGTCTTTTTTCATCTAGATCTTGGTCAACTGGTCACAGTTAATTGGTTCTGGATTGGCATGTAACCCATAATGGCCCTACAGATTGAGAGCCAGAGATCAGATTATCCCCTCTCCTCTGGTTCAAACTGGGAAGCTGTCCAGAGCCATGGCCATGGGATTAGGCTTTTCCACAGCTTCAGAAGGCCTTTAGGTGGTAGAAGCATTTGGTCAGGGTGAGGCTTTAGCGCTCATGGATCAAAACACTCTTAAAGCCTTATTCACCATTGCCTTCAGAGACAAGCGAGCGGACTTTGTGGTACTTTGAGGGAGTGTCACTGCATAAATAATTCCTTGTGCCCACTAGCTATCTTCTGTTTTATTTATTTATTTTTATTTTTATTTTTTGATTTTATGGCGATGCTTAGTGGAGGAGAAAGGTTCATGCTACATTTGTAAAAAGTTAAAAGTAACTTGCTCTGTGAAGGTATTAGATTTCTTTGAGGGAAGGAAAGAGGAACAGAATTTTCACAGCAGAAGAGATCAGCCTCCTAGGGTAGAAGGAGGCCCTATATTATATTGCGGAGTAAGAGAAATCAAGGGCTGGGAACATGGAATGTATGATGAGCTATGAAGACATAATTTACTCTAGGCCCAGTTTACTTACAATTAAGCACGAAGAAAAAAATACAGAGCATATTTTTCATGTATTTCAAAATGATTCTGCTTTGCATGATTCATGATGCTTTTGGCTGGTTTATTTTTAAACTGGACTGAGGTTATAGAAAAGCACATTTGAACAGACACATTCATCAAAGGATCATGGTAATAGTCCCTATGGCCATATTGGACACTTTTAGGGATTAAAAACAAAGAGTATAGAAAATAATTTTATAAAGAGGGCCATATTACTAAATCTAAATGATAATAATATATCAATTCAGGGTAATGTCCTCATACACAGGCCTATCCCCTATTTAAACCCCTTCCATAAAAGGATATCTTATTCACAATCTTTCTTAAAACTAAATACCAAATTTCCTTTGGTGCAATTAAAAAAACAAAACAAAACAAAAGACCACAGATAATAAACTCCAAAAGAATGAGGAGTGAGACAGGGTTAATGATAGAGTGTAGAGGCCAATAATAAAATTTCACATTAACATAATATTGTTATATGAAATATATAAGGCTATCGAGAAAATTTCCTGCAATCAAATAGTAGGTTCATCTAAGGGGAAAAATATTGCAGCTAAAGCATGGGGATTTTTTTTTCAAATTCAAATACAGAGAAGTATTATGTGAGTATAAAAAATCAAACAAGAACTTGCTCTTGAAAATTTATTTAAAGCTCTTATAAAGTATACTTGTGTGACTCAACAGTGTCATACTATTTGAAAAGATATTGCAGTTTAACCAGCAATGTCCATCTGGGCAAAAAAGGTTATTTAAATACCATGCACTTTGATGAATGACCTTTTAAATGGCCTTGTCCATTTTGTACTATTAGTTTGCAGTCAGTTCAGCGTAATATATTAAATCTGGAAGTAGCAGCCCAGTGAAACCAGGCCTTTAGAAGCAAAGAATTAATTCATTTAATGGCATTACCATTCCCAAATCAGTACTTAATTTTTCTTTGTTTGGAAGACTGAGCAAATACCTGTTTTTATTTTGGGGGTGTTTTTGGTTTGTTTTCAATGTCAGAAGAAGCACACAATTAAGTCTGTTTTAAAAGCCTCTGAATAAACCATTTTAAGATTAGAATTTTTCCTTGACAAGAATCTACATAATTCCATAATGATCTGAAGAAATGACATAATATATAATCTCATTAGTATTTTTGTAAATGTAATAATTTCTATGAACAACCTAAATAGAATCATGGCTCACTTAAGACTTAGGGATCTTTCATTTGCCTGTAGCTTCCCAGTAGATGGAGTTTAAAGACTCTGTAGGGAATAGGCAAATACAGTTCACAATAAGAGATATTTAAATAGCTCTGAAAATGGTTTGGTTACAACTCTTTAATTATAAGTAAAGTCATGGAAGTCTATGTGTCAAACTTTGGCCTAATGTGGTTGTTAGTCTAAAGTAGATTCTAATTAATAATTATTATTTTTATGGAAATAAGGTTTAGTATAAACAAACTAAGCACAAGATTCCACAATTCAATGAGGACTTATAATTTCCCCTTTCACAATACCAACATATTTATTTTAAAACTGTTATTTAATTAGTTAATTAATTAATTAATTTATTTATTTAATGTAAATTGAAATTAGTGTGAACGTTCTACAACATTCCATCAGCAAAATTAATGATTACTCTTTTTAAAAATACTTCCAAATTTTTTTATTAATTTTTTTAATATTTATATTTGAGAGAGAAAGAAAGAGAAAATGAACGAGTGGGGGAGGGGCAGAGAGCGAAGGAGACACAGAATCCGAAGCAGATTCCAGGTTCTGAGCTGTCAGCACAGAGCCCAATGCAGGTCTCAAACTCATGAACCTTGAGATCATGGCCTGAACCGAAGTCAGAATAACAATAATGGACAGGATTTTTTTTTTTTTTAATATTTATTTATTTTTGAGAGAGAGATCGGGAGACAGAGCATGAGCAGGGGAGGGGCAGAGACAGGGAGATACAGAATCCAAACCAAGCTTCAGGCTCCAAGCTGTCAACACAGAGCCCCACCTGAGGCTTGAACTCACAAACCAGGAGATCAGAACCTGAGCCAAAGTCGGACGCTTGACTGACTGAGCCACCCAGGTGCCCCTGGACAGGAAATTTGTTAAAGATATCTTCTTTTTTTTAATGTTTGCTTTTTATTTATTTATTTTGAGAGAGCAAGCACAGGCCCTAGCGCCTTTATTTTGAATGAGCGGGGGAGGTGCAAAGAGAAAGGGAGAGACAGCATCCCAAGCAGATTCAAGACTGAGCTCAGAGCCTGAGATGGGGCTTGGTCCCACAAACTATGAGACCATGACCAGAGCCAAAACCAAGAGTCAGATGCTTAACCAAAGGAGCCACCCAGGTGCCCTGGAAAGGAATTTTTTTTTTTTTAAACCTGCTTCTCTCTTGGGGCGCCTGGGTGGCGCAGTCGGTTAAGCGTCCGACTTCAGCCAGGTCACGATCTCGCGGTCCGGGAGTTCGAGCCCCGCTTCAGGCTCTGGGCTGATGGCTCAGAGCCTGGAGCCTGTTTCCAATTCTGTGTCTCCCTCTCTCTCTGCCCCTCCCCCATTCATGCTCTGTCTCTCTCTGTCCCAAAAATAAATAAACTTTGAAAAAAAAAAGTTTTAAAAAAATAAACCTGCTTCTCTGTTGGCCAGCTCAACAATCAAAATGCTTACTTTTACAAAATACATTTCCTTCTCACTAGCCTGTACATTCTAGGAATCGCTTTCACCTGTTGAAATACGTGAACACTTGAGAAAAAGAGCAGAAAGCCCTGTGAAATGGGTAGGTAGTGCATTGGCTGGCATGGATGCTCAGTGTAAGGGGACAGAATTTTGATGGAATAATACTTGCCTGTATGTTTAAATGAATCATGAGCATGACTCGATTATCCTTCCCACGATTGGGACAGCAAGTGTAATCATGATAAGGCACTACAATTCTCATTAGGTAGCCAAGACTGCTCAATGAAGTATCTCTCCAAGTACTTTGCAAACTAAAGGAGCTTGTAGACATCACATTGTCACTTCCATCTTCTGGTCTTCCACGTAAAAGTAACCACAGATGTATATTTGTTATGTTGTTATTTTTTAATTTATTAAAATTATATATTGTTATAATTTAATATAACTCAATTTTGAGGTTTGATCCCTCAAAATTTGATCATAGGTGAACATGAAGGCAGTTCAGTATTTCAGCTGGTAAACTTCTCTAACAGATATGGTGCATTATTAATTCCCGGCTGCAGAATCTAACACACATCCAATCAGTTCTTGGTTCCTAAGGACTCTCAAATCAATCCACTTCTTCATATTTTTATTACTACCACCATGGTCTAGGGACTAATCATCTCCCACTTTAACCGATACTATCATCAAGTAATTGTATTCTCTACCAAGAGCCTGTTTGCAATCTAAGCTTCCATTCATAATTTTCCCAAATCAGTCTTGCTAACATGCCTTTTCTTATTTATTATCCTCCTGTCCAAAAATTTAAATGGATTTAGGTGCCTCTTAAATTGTATGTATGTATGTAGTTAAGGATATAACATGCATAAAGTGTAATACTGACTTTTACATGGACAACTATATAGAAATTAAACCCTCATCCTGTAAGTAGATTTATTTTTATAACAAAATATAATAAAAATTTAATTGATTTTTTAAATATTAAAAATTTCAGTTTTATTCAAATCATTTTGATATTTTTATGTTTGTTAGTAGTCATTTTATCTTGCCTTTTGATTTTAAAATGGACTTTTGATATTTTTCAAAAATTTGGAAAAATTCAAAAAAAGTTACTTTTTAATTGTTTATATTTACTTTCACTTACATTTTGATAAACATATATTCATACTTTTGTCACTATAAATGCGATTAAATATTATTTTACTCTTTTTTGTAACTATTAATAATACCATGCAAATTATGTGAAAATCTGTATTATAACAGCATAATGATCTTGCTAAAATGGAGAACAGAAAAATTGTATGGAAAACATATAATAATTTTTGAAATATATGTATTTTTATTATATCACTATTCCAAACATCACAGGTCTTTCAGCAGAATATTCAGACTAGTAATAATAATTAAATTCAACCATCCTGGTTACATTTTCTGGTTTTAGCCATATGAAGGTATATTTAGCAAGTTAAGACAAAGGAATATATTTCATTTAGCAGTTTGTTAGTTTGATTTATAGCTGTCAAGTATTTAGACACATTGTACATGAACTTCGGTGACTTAGACCCTGCAGATGTTAGGGGGAAACTGCCATGTGACGTGTGGCCACTGACACCAACTTTTAATATTTTTGTTTATGTAGTTATTAAAAATATACTATCATATTTCAGACATAAAAGGCATAAAGTATAATATCACGAACCCCTATATACTCACCCCCTGCTAAAGATATAAGACAGTACCAGTAATTTGGTATCCCTGTTCAACCTTCCCCAATCACATTCACTCCCTCCTCTCCAGAAGAAACCACTATTCTGAATTCTTTTTTCAGTTTTTAATGTTTATTGATTTTTGAGAGAGAAATAGAGTATGTGTGAATGTGCACACAGCAGGGGAGGTGCAGAGAGAGGAGAGACAGCAAATCCCAAGCTGACTCAGCACTATCAGCACAGAACTTCACATGGGGCTTGAACTCACAGACTGAGATCATGACCTGAGCCAAAATTAAGAGTCACAGACTTAACCACCTGAGCCTCCCAGGAGCCATTGTCCTGACTTCTTTATCACTATTTTAAATGGCAAATTCTTTAAGGGTGTGTTTCTTATTTGTTAATAAAGTCTACACATGGTTGATGATTGTACATGACAGCTCTTATGCTAGTCAACTTACAAGACTGTCTTAATAAGTCTGCAGATTCTTCTTGAGTTTTCTAAGTAGATAATCACATACATTACTTAAGGGGGGGAGAGAGTTAAGAATCTTCCTTTCCAATCTCAACATCTTTTTTTTATTATTTAAAATGTTTTTTAATGTTTATTTTTTCTTGAGAGAGAGAGAGAGAGAGCAGGGAGGGGCAGAGAGAGAGGGAGACAGAATCCCAAGCAGGCTCCGTGCCATCAGCACAGAGCCTGATGTGGGGCTTGAACCCATGAACCATGAGATCATGACCTGAGCCGAAACCAAGAGTTGGATGCTTAACCAACTGAGCCACCCAGGCGCCCCTCCAATCTCAACATCTTTTATTTCTTTTTCTTACCTTAACCTGTACTGGCAGTGACCTTTAGCACAACATTCAATAGAAGTGGTGAGAGTGGACCTTCTTGCCTTGTTTCTGATTTAAAAGGGAAGGCTTCTAACATTTCTTCATTAATTACGCTAGATGCTATAGGCTGATTATACTGCTTTAAGAAGTGGCATGATGTGATCAGAGTTTTCAGAAAAATTCTTAGTGACAGGATGGGTTGGAGCAGAAATATCGGGGAGTCACTGGATCAGGAATCACTTACTGATAGTGCAAAAGCCATGGGGCCTCCAAGGCCCCATCAATAGAACATGCCTCATGGCTACGATTCCTACCACTGTATCAAAGAACTGCATTTTTTTTTTTAATTCACCAAAGTTAGATAAATTTTAATATACCACAAACCCATATGGGT
Organism: Puma concolor; assembly: GCF_028749965.1. Lineage (NCBI taxonomy): Eukaryota > Metazoa > Chordata > Mammalia > Carnivora > Felidae > Puma > Puma concolor. Next base: position 40,149,345 of record NC_141668.1, on the reverse strand, counting down.
CTTCCTATGAATAGTATCTAAAACTGTGGTTACCGTGATTGATTATAGGCTCCATACATGGTTCTATTACACCGGGGGAAAAAAAATACCACTCAAGTCACTGACAATCAAACTGATCTTTTAATTCTCTTTCAAGTCATTTCGATAAATATAACCAATAAGATGCTGACACAAGCAAAGTCATTTTTAAGATTATCTTACAAGCTTTAGGGAAATGTAAAATTTCCAAAGAAAGTTATCTTCCAGAAGCTCAGTCAAAAGACAAAGTCATTTACATAGTTTGTTGTTTGCATATTTAGAGAAGTGGAGAACAAAAAATTACCCAATAAATATTTTATAAGTAGATATCCATTTAAATGAGGAAATTCAATCTCAAGCCTTGAATCACAGTATATTTAATAGCAGATTTTTTTCTCCTTTTGTTATCTAGACTAGGCAATAGCAGATTTTTCTTCTTTTCTGGACCCCTCCTATTTCCCATTTTACTTTTTGGGTAGATGCCAGTTATGTAGACAGACACCAATTATGTCTTATAAACAATAAGACAAAGGTTTCAATTCCACTTTAAAAAATTCTAAGAGCTTATAAAATTGCTAAATTAATAACACTGCATGTATTTTGCCAAATCTTGGCTCCTGACCCCACTGTCAGTAAATATACATTTCTAATAAAATGAACATGCTTAATTCTGTAACTAAACAGCCCAAAGGAATGGTATCTGCCATAGCAATGAAGTCTAATGACAATTCTGCTGACATTTCTCATATCTGAAAATGAAGTCATGTGGAAAATGATTTTTACACTAGCAGAATAATTAAGACAGAAAGCGAAATTTGATTTGGTAGAAATGGAAGCTCAGATTGTCTCTGTTTTCAGTGGGGTGTGTGGGGAGATGATATTATTTACGTCCCAAAGATCTTTAGTTGACATAATCCTTCCATACTCTCTTTTTAAAAATCATTTTTTTTCTGATGTCTTAACTGTACAGTAACAAATCTAACTAAAAGCAATGTTAATCCCAAGGGACTTTTGTTTCCTTTTTTTTGCATAGGTATTTCTCGGTTTCTAATATTGTTCCAGAGAATGGGCTCTTTCCTTACTGTTAGCCATCTTTCATTATACAGATATTTTAATTACACTGGCATTTCTTTTCCTTGGCTTTGGACTTTTTATGAAATGCATGTCTTTGTCTACATCAGCCAAATGAAAATTACTCCTAAGTAAAACGTGAAGTTATTCGGTTCCAGCACTGTTTAAGGGAACTGTGAGAAACACCAAGGTACAGTTTTATGATTTTAAGAACCATAGGACTGTTGCTACCATTATTTTCCTATAAAATATAGATTATTTTAGTTCCTAACAAAATTTTTTAATGAAAAAAAAGCATGCACTACAAGAAAACAAGAAAATATCACCAATTACAGTCTGAGCAACATGTTTTAAAGAAAGTGTGAATAGAACACTTTATTTGGATCCTGTCAGCACAGTCTAATGACCTTCTTCTTTATTTGAAAATGGCTGGTTTTAAATAAAAGTTACTCTAGCTGTTCAAGAGAACTTATACAAGGAAAATGCTACACTTCAACAATAAATAAAATGAAATGTCAATTCATTCTCATCATAAGTCCACAAGATTATTCTGTATTGTATTAGCAGAGTGTTTTCAATGCAGCTGAAACCAATTAAGCACTCAAGGCATAAACCACTTCATTCACAAAACATGCAGCATCTAAAGTGTTTTATGCAATACAAGATTTTACCAAATAGTTATTATTTTCACAGATTTCAGAATACTCTGTTCTACCAAATTCTCCTAGGAAGTTTTCCAGTTTCTTTCTTATGGGTTTTTAGTATATAAAAGTCTGCTCCTCTAAGAGACCCTGTCACACCCCCACGGAGAGTACCTCTTAGGCTGTGTTGTGAATGCCTGATTGATTATCTGCCTCCCGTCTAGGTTGTCCTTCCTTGAAATAGGGATTGTAATTCAGTCATTGTGGTATCTCTTGACCCTCATCCCTGCTCCTCCCAAGCATCAGTGCATCTCTGATGACAGACACAAAGGTTTGGGAAGACCCACAAATTCAATGCACTCTTCATTATCTAGGACTTGAATCTCTGTCCCTAAAATCTCTGAATGTTTTAAATATCTCCCAAATCTCCATTTCAATTCCTCCCTTTGTCCTTGGTCTCAAAAATGTAAAGACTGCCCGACCCATTAGCTTTCTTTCAGTCTTCTTGCATTTCCAACAATCTTGTTTTATTGCCTAATCACATGCTGTATTTCTCTTTTACCAAAAATGTGTAATACAGGGGAAAATTTCAAAACAGGCATGACTAGTAGTAAACCTATTAAAATGTTCATTTCCCACATGTATTAGCTAATCTAGCAACATCTCTGTAGTTAATACAATCCTCATCTCTCCTGACCCATTCCACCTATCAGAGTCCAGGTCAGAATCAATCTAGACAAATAGTAGACGCTCAAAATGTGCACTGAAGACATAAACAAAAGGCTTGTATGATATAAAACATAAACTTTGCTCCTTTCCTTTATTTCTCATTAGTTTTTTTTTTTAATTAACATTTATTCATTTTTGAGAAAGAGAGACAGAGAGACAAAGAGAGAATGAGTGGAGGAGGGGCAGATCCGGGAGAGGGAGACCAAGAATCTGAAGCAGGCTGCAGGCTCTGAACTGTCAGCACAGAGCCCCACGTGGGGCTCAAACTCAAGGACCATGAGATCATGACCTGAGCTGACGTCGGAAGCTCAAGCAACTGAGCCACCCAGAGGCCCCCTCACTAGTTTTTTAAAAAGCAAAAAACTTTTTGAACTTCACAAGGTTCTCTTTTGAATTCTATGGCATTTTAATCTTCAACTTCGGTGCTTGCTTATATATCATCACTTATAGACAATCAGCTCATTTAATTAATAAGTAATATTTCTACTACTCATTTATTCTACAACCGTGATTTCCTTCAAAGTATATTTCCTTCAAGAAAACATTCTAGGGGCCTAATATTTTATTTAATTAGGCACCCATGAAATAAGTGATTAGGTTAGCTATTTTCCAAATGACTTGGAACTAAAAAGAATTCATACTTAGTATACCTTGCAGTTTCCACTCTCAGATAAAGGCAGTATATCATGCATAGTTTCTATATTCAAATTGTTCAGTTCTGCTTCATGCTTCCTGCACACAAATTGTTCACAAGGTGACACTATGATCACATACCTAAAAATCAAAACACTTTTATACATTCTTGGAAAGGTTATCTTTGCCCTGAAATGTTTAAGTCAAAAGTTCTTTTTCTAATACTCTTTGATCAATGAAGTAAAAATGAATTACTTGATTTAGACACTAAGTGCCTAGAATTATAACATATATTCTTTACAACAAATCACTACACAGCAAACAGTGAGAGGATTTCAGTGGCTCATGACTTAGTGCTAGATAGAATAAAAGAAAAACTTCAGAGAGAGAAAATATATGAGCTAAATGGAAGCCATGGAAAGATCCTTATTTGTGTTTTTACTACAAAGAATGAATAGCTATGAGAATATCTCAAATTTAAGTACTGAAATGAATATGATAAATGAAAGAATGAAATGCTATATACATTTTTAACTGATGAAAAGTCTGCTAATCTGAAATAACTAAAATTTATTATTTGAAAATGGATGCATACATACAAATACAAAACTTGCTTTTTAATGCACTTTAATTTTGAGGCAAGCAGAAAATTCATCAGTATTTATTATAATCAGTTACTTTTGAGTGCTAGCAAAGAACACCATGGCTACAGGAGAAAATGTCTCAATGTCATTTACATGGAAGTAGGGATGGTAAAGGGAAAGCCTAATTTCAGAGAACAAAAGAATTGGTAAGATAAGAGGTTATCAATGTTCTCAGCAATCATCATATATCTTTAATATATAATCTAGTAAGATAAAGTAGTAACATACACTGAAAAACACTTCTAGATAATTATCATAATTTTTAAAAAAATTACAAAAGCTATTACACTAGAAACCTGAGTATAGTCATACATTGGTGAATCCATATTATGAGAAGATAGGACATTTTCTTTTTTCTTTCTTTTTTTTTTAAATGTTTATTTACTTATTTTGAGTGGGTGAGAGAGAGAGAGAGAGAGAGTGTGTGTGTGAGTAAGCAGCGGATGGGCAGATGACAGGGAGAGAGAGAATCTCAAGCAGGCTCTGTTCTGTCAGCACAGAGCCAGACCAGGTACTTGATCTCAGGAACCATGAGGCCTTGACCTGAACCAGTAGCAAGAGTTGGAGACCTAATCAATTCAGCCTCCCAGGTTCCCCAGGACATTTTCTATCATTGTGTTATAATGATATATTTAAGATGTTTACCATGAAAATATTCCACAGAGATATTTTTCATAATTGAAACATTTCCTACCAATGACATCTGTGACATTTTTCTCTGGCCAAAGAACCATAAAACATATTTATAGAACTTACAGTCAAAATGAAACTCAGAAGTCATTTAAACACCTTTATCCTACTTTTTAAAGAATTAGCTTTGTTTCTAATTATAAAGATAATAAAAATTGTTGCAAATTTTTTAAAATAAAAAGAAATACAAAGGTATGAAAAGGAATCAACTATAATCATAGCAACTAGAGATAACATGATATTGTATATTCCAGTCTTTATTTTTTTACTTAAAACAGTATCATGAACATAATACCATGTTATGTCACAAATATAATTTTTAATGACTGCATAATATTTAAACCTCTGAATGAATCATACTTTATTTAATTATACTCCTATTTTAGGTTGCTGAGGATGTTCATTAAAATTTTGATGGTATATATTTTGATTATGTATATCATAGGAGTACAATTACATAGATTTTATCACTCATTGATAAAATATGTACTCATTTTATTATTTATTTATTTAAGATAGATTCAGTGAAGAAAAAATTCTTCCCTTTATACATGATGAAATGTAGACCAGTACAAGTTAACTGATTGATGAGGTCCATAACCAAAATTATCTAATTTTCTGTTTTATAACATACCATCTACATTCATAAGAGAGTTTACTAGTTTCTTTCCATAAATCATTCTCTATAATTTAAAAGTACAGCTGTTGGATCTTGTTCTGCTGTATGTATTGTATTGCTATATCAATATTGCTATCTTTAAATTCCTAATCTATTATTCATCTTTTACTCATAACTATTTCATTCCCTCTTGAGCCTACATAGAGTGGCAATAAAACAAATCAGTAAAGCAAATTAAAATAGCAAGAAGAAATAAGAAAACAAACTAGAAAAACACCAGAATGAGACATTCTTTCTTATTCTTCTTTAGATTTCAATCAAAAGTCTACTTGAATATAGAAAAAGTCAGCTCCATTATGATCACTAATAGGCCATATTTTAAAATAAGCAAGGGAGAGTCTATTATAAAGTGTCATTACTATTCAAAGAGTTAAAGTATGTAAAACGATTTGGATACATTTCTGAAATTATTTGGAAGGCAAATGAAGGGTAAAAGCTTCAATCAGTTTTCACCAGGTCAAGATAAGCATCTTAGAAACAATCCTGACTGCCTAAAGATAGATTGTTTACATTAAGAAAAAGTACAATCCCTAGTTCCAAGAAGAGAAATGAATCAACCCCATCCATAAAACCTGGAGCTTACTGACCTTACACATACAACCTCCAAGTATGCTGATTGATAAGCCAAAAAATGGAACTTAGAATTATTGGAAAAATATAGTAATTTTCAAGTGTATATGAATTTTAAAATTCAAGATTATTTCAGTTTTTTAGAATTACAAAACCTTACTTTTTATTTTTTAGAATTATAAAAACTTTAAAATAATTACCAAAATATTCCAATAAGCATTCATTAATCAAAAATGCAGTAAGAAAATTCTATACTCCAATATCACAGTTTAGCTTTAAATAAGAATTGCAGGGTTTTATTTTACATTTTCCCCCTATTGTCCTTTTAAAATGTGCTTGGGGGCATCAATATTAATAATTCATCCTAATTATAAATGCTATTGGAACACAAAACAGGAGAGTTTATTGTCAAAGTAAAAAAAAAATGTTTACTATAACTCATCAAATACAATTAGCTTTATAAGTGATATGACAAATGTTTTCCTTCTATAAAGTTTCTTCACCTAATTTTTACAAATAAAAACAAAACTAATTAAGTGAATGGACATTAATAGCTTAGCCTACCCCATGGACTAAGGGCCTCTCTGCTTGTTTGTTAATAACAATTAAGAAGGGAAGAAAACAACCACTAAATTTCAAAATGGTTTGGGGCCTCTGATTCTTATTACTGGTAAAAAAACACCGAGGGTTACATGCAATTCTCTGTATTCTGGCTATCAACTCTATCTTTTCCTTCCAAAGTAAGGAAGCATGTAGAATAAACTGATTGAGGATTATATTAATTATATAAGCAATATTGCTTATATTATTGCTTATAAATATTTATTTATTTATTTATTTATTTATTTATTTATTTATTTATAAAGGAAAAACAAACCAATCTCACATATTAGTACTTTATTATTCACCACACCCCCCACATCTGATAACAAAACACAATAATTTTAACACTTGATTTCAGTCACTATCCCAATGAGTTAAAACCCAAACTAAAGTTAACCAACATTTTAATGTGGATTTGGCCAACAACATGATGCACTAAATAGATTTAAACTGATTGATGAGAGAGAAATAAAACTGCTTTTAGATTATTTCTTTTTGCCTTCAAGTTGCTACTAAATTTCTTCATAACAGTCACTTCTATGACACTATTAAGTGACCTGTAGGTCACATTTCAATCTGTTCATTCCATCTTTGATATACCCTAAGAAGATTAAATTGCATTTTTGTAATAATTACTCTTCAAAAGCATAAAAGACCTTAGAAGGTTTTATTATCATCACTGAAACCCCTCCTCTCAAAAAAGACATAGGAGTGGTCTCATATAAGGTTTTCTTTCACTTCTTACTGTACTTTTGGCCAAAGGTAAGTCAAAGTAGCTGTTCCTCCAGTGACAATAATAGTAATCTCCCATAATATGTCATGGAAATTATTTTATAGAGATGTCCAACACTTAGTTTTACACAAAAGAATGTGGATAATGTTCTTTGCAAACATATCTGAAGGTGCTCAAAATTAATTTATACATACATAACAAGTATAGATATGCCCAGTGGTAAGAGAATCTAATTGGCTAAAGATCCAAGTTTTTAAGTAGACGTAGGTACTAGAAATCAGGTCTAGTTTCTATTAACTAAAATATTCTTCACTTTAGTGGTTTCAGGAGTTCAGAGAATTTCTATATGCATTCAAAATGAAAAAAATTACAAAATATCAGTTTAGACGTATATTTCATAGACTATAAACATGGCATAAGGAATGTCTGCATTTCTTCTACAAAATAAATGTGGACAAAAGAAATGGTACTAACCGTTATGATTTCCATTATACTTGCATTTTTAACAAACGATTTAGAAAATTGATGCTTATAGGTCTTTTACACATTTTATCTGTTAAGCAGTAACTGAAAACAAGACAAAGAGCATTTCTGTGGAGAAAAAAAACAGACCTTTCTACTGGGATTAGTCAGCCAACTGAAACTATCTTTGGTACTTTACTGAAGGGTCTAATTTCTTTACTATGAAACACACGCGCGCGTACACACACACACACACACACACACACACACACCTTGACAGCTTATATCATCTATCTAATATTTAAAAGGAATTGTCCAAATATAAACCGCTCCACTGTGAAACTCATGATCAGTCGTGCTTGGATTACCTGAGCAATCTACCTGACATAATTTTGTTCCTACATGTGACATCCAATTATATCATGCGACAAATGACTTACCGGCCCAAAAGAATTACTGTCAAAACTGTGTCCATGATGATCACCTTCAACCCAGATGTGACCCCGGGGAACTTTGACATACCGGTTTTTGTGTCCCATAGTTCTAGAAATAAAGAGCATATATAACCATTGAGATGAGAATAGAAAGATCAAATAGTTGAGCATACAAAGAAACAGAGGGCAAAATGCTGTTATAAAGATGCAACAGATAATTACAGGTGAATCATGAAGCTACTCTATATCTTCATTTTTAAGTAACATATGGTTAGGACGTTGTAAACCAATGCACAGTAAAATTTTTTTTCACTTTTCGGTAGGAAAGAATTTTGTGCTTAAATAAAATGCACTAGCACCAAATACAAAGTTTTACTACTATATTTAATTCTCAATATCCTAGATATATTTTTATGAAATAAGCTCTAACAAAATATAGATCTATTTATTTTCTGACATTTGCTTTTATGTCAATGTTCAACTTGATCAGCTGTAATCTTTATTTCTTTAGTCAAATAAACTTCTCAAACCAACAGACAGCATTTTTCATAATGTCTTAATACTCTAAAAATAAGCATATATAAGAGACAACAACAAAAACCTGGATGATATCTTGTCAGATTGAAACTATCAGTATCAGCTAAAATTGTTTTGATCAGTATTATTTTATTTCATAAATTATTCTTTAAAATGAGAAAGTTTTTAACAATTTTGAAGACTGTTTAAAGATTGATGATCAATGATACACATTTAGTGGAACATTCTATATTCTTAAGGCTGACAAGGAAATGGAATAAGGAAAGGCTCTCTCATACACTATTGGTGACAATATAAAATGATACAACATTTTCTCCTATTTTACAATTTGGGGCTTATTTTCAGCAAATTTGTTAATAGACTAAAATGTATATGCCTTTGACTTAAGTTATTATGCTGGCAGAAATCCATTCCAAAGAAATAATCAGAATGTGAACAAATACTTATCAGGAGTATTCAACACAAGTTTTTTGTTTGTTTTGTTTTTTAAAAGAAAGGTAGACTGCCACATGCAGTGCCTCATTTGGATGTGTCTGGAATCTTAGAAGCTTGACAGACTTCTGTTCTACAAATGGACCTGGGGAGCTTGTTTGGAGGTTTTAGCAGGGGAGTGCAGCTACTCCCATACACTCGACAGAAGAACTCTATCTGGGAAGGTAATCCACTTTGACAGAGGGAGCAGCTTTAGGAGGGACACACAGGGAGCGGTGAGGGAGGAAGGGGACATCCACCTAGCCAGATGGGTGGAATCAACCTTGGTGAACAATGGAGTGAGAAATATCGCAGCAAAATCACCCTCACATTCTCAACACATGGTTAAAGAAATTATGATACAACCAATTTAATAAAAGGAATGAGATTAGAATAAAATATTACCCAATTCTGTAATAATAAATTCTTTTGGGGGAAGAGTCTGTCCTTTTTTTTCCTTCTTTTACTCCACAAACATTTTGGGAAATGCCTAACCTAAAGAAGCTTCTCAATAAATGTTGGTTGAATGAATGAATGAGTAAACATCACCCCCAAGTCTATAGAGTTAAGCACAAAAACTGAGCTTTGGTGAGCTATTCTTTAAGGTAGAGTCCCTTTCAGACCATTTCTGTTAGTTAGCAAGTTGTATATGTGCAGAAGAATACATATAACAGGAAGACTACACATAAATTGGTGCTATAGAAATCGAAACTATTCATTATCTAGAATGGTTTTTAATTTTCAAGATAACTTCAGTGTTGAATTACTTTGCTTGAGCTCAGTAAATCATTCATGCAAGGAAGCATTGTTGTAGCCATTAGAAGCCCACAGTAAGTTAATGACTGTCGTTTATTTTTAATTACTACTAGGAAGAAGAGTTTCAGCTTTTTAAAAGAAAAGCAAAAACAAGTTGAAAACATCTCACCATCATACACTCTGTAATATAAGTGTTCTTCAGTTAAAACCTGTCAATTAGTTCTTGACATCAATACTGCTTTTATCATGAGAATGCCTTTAAGAACTAATATCCCACATCAAGTGTTAATGATGGGAGAAGACCCTTTTACTTAATTGTTGGCAAGGCAGACTCTCCTAATAAGTCCAAACATTTGTTCACCTTATTAAGCTGGCTATTTAGAATAGTTAGAAAGAAAACAATTGCCCATTTTGTCTCTTCAAGCAGAATTATGAAATAAAACCAGCATAAAATCATTTCTGCAATGAAATGGTAGATGTTAACAAGCTGAGTCTTCTGGAAACCAGAAGAATGATATAAAAAAAAAGTCAGATTGAATTTCAGTATCCTATGAACTGAGGAGTCAAGACACTTGTGATAGAAAGTGACAATATCATAAAATTACCAGTGACAGTCACAATTTCTTTGCATTGACCATCTTATCTAAAATATGTAAATACACCCATCTTCCATCATTTTCTAGCCTCTTACAATGCAGCTACTAACACTTGACATTCACTTGCTGGTTTCTTTGTTTATTGGCTATCTCCCCCCACCTAGAATGTAAACTTCGGCACGTTGCATTGTTCACTTTCTTTGTATTGCTAGAGCCCAGAAGAAAGCATTGTACAAAACACTCAACAATTATTTGTTGAATAAATGATCAAATGAATAACTGAAGAATGAAGAATACTGCAACAAAAGCAGAATAACAGAATGGAAAGTTCAGAGTCTGGAACCGGACTAAACCAGTTTTAATCTCGCTACCATAACTCATAAGCAATCTTGTGCAAGTTACTAAATTTCTACCTCCATCTGCCTATCTTTAAAACAGGAGGAATAAGACATACTCTAACTGGGTTGAGAGGAAGGTCAGTAGTTAAATGAGACTATAATGGAGAGGTTACTGTAGAGCATAGTTTCTGCAATCAGCCTATTTTGGCTTTTATATCTGGCTTAACTCTTTCAACTTCATGTGACCTTGGGCAAGTTGATACAACTTGTCAGTTTCCTCATTTGGAGAATGGACCAAATAACGGTACCTAACTCAAAAAGTTGTTCTATGAATAAAGTGGAATGTATTAAACACTTGATAAATGGACTCTCTTATATTTGAGACTTTTTTAAGCACTCAGTATACTTCTGATATACAGTGGGAACCCATTAAGTGGTAGTTATTATTGCTATTGTCTTCCTTTGTCCACTATTTTCTTTCTTTTCAAAATTCAGAATGTGTTCAGCCTCCCCTATCTATTAGCATCAGTCTCTTAAAATTACCTGAGCTACGCTTCAATAATTTCTTTTCCCCACAGTTTCACTGTGACTATTGACTATTTTTTATGGTACGATAAATCTTTTTTTTTTCCTTTTTATTCGTATGCCCTTCTGGGATACTCTAAAATTTATATGTGAAAACATAATCTATCTGTTTGTGCATATTTAAATATGCAGACAGTAGTAGGTGAAAAAACTCTCTATTTGTGTTTTTTCACCAACTAATCACTTGCATTTTTGAATGTCACAGTGCTAATATGAGTGGTTTACCTCAGTACCAGACAGGTGTGAAAGAACACTTTGAACTGTAGCACTCTGATAAAATTCACTCCATTTACATAGTGCATATTTCTCAGGTTTCAATCTAACTTTTTAAAAAATAACCCAAAGTATCTTTAAAAAATATGATGTTAAAATATCGAGCTGGTTCCTTTTAGGACTGCCAAAGAAATATAATACTCCTAATAGAATTCCTCTGGAGAAGGAATTTTAAATAGCTTTTGTGCTTCTGAATTCACATAAAAGAAAGACAAGATAATCTTTTAGGTGATTTAACAGTTAAGTGAGGTGTCAGCATACAAGGTTGTATGTATCTATGGGTTGCAAATAATTTTGGTTTGACAGTCAAAAATGAGTTCTGTATGGTATTTTAACTACCTGTCTACAAAGAGGCATTTTTAGTACTAGCTTTACCAAGACAAGTTACCTAGGTCTTATAAATGGAATGAAGAATGATTGCCTCCAATTTGATTTGACCTTGAAAACATTTTTTTAAAAAATCTCAGTCTTGGGGCGCCTGGGTGGCACAGTCGGTTAAGCGTCCGGCTTCAGCCAGGTCACGATCTCGCGGTCCATGAGTTTGAGCCCCGCGTCAGGCTCGGAGCCTGGAGCCTGTTTCCGATTCTGTGTCTCCCTCTCTCTCTGCCCCTCCCCCGTTCATGCTCTGTCTCTCTCTGTCCCAAAAATAAATAAAAAAACGTTGAAAAAAAATTAAAAAAAAAATCTCAGTCTTTTGAGTGTCATCAGTTGAATACAAAATTATCAACATAATCCTTAATACAAGTAGGAAACAAATTCATATTTAAAATATTTCCCAAATACACACATGCATGAAGACACATTCTTAACTTAGGTAATTAATAGTAATAATTCATGATTTATTAAAGTATTTTTATTTCTTTTTTTAAATTTTTTTTAATGCTTCATATTCTTAGAGAGACAGAGCACTAGTGGGGGAGGGGCAGAGCAAGAGAGGGACACAGAATCAGAAGCAGGCTCCAAGCTCTGAGCTGTCAGCACAGAGCCCAATGCGGGGCTCAAACTCACAAGCCATGAGATCATGACCAGAGCCGAAGTCAGATGCTTTACCAACTGAGCCACCCAGGCACCCCAAAGTATTTTTATTTCTATATTTTTCAAATGATTATACTGATTATCCTCATTGTCCAAAGCAGTGCTGCCCTGAGTATGTATACTACTCTCTGGATCCTAGACACCTGGATTTTTATTGTCCTGAAGGGAGTAGGTGTCACCGGCTCAGGAATCAGTCAGATCAGGAATTGGAACCAGATCCCTTCTATCATCATCATCACTGATAGACTGGACTAGGGGGGGAAAAAAAGGTCTTGATGGTAATCAGGAAAGGAAAACAAGGACAATTGTCTATCTAGGGTTGGCATCTAGAAGAGACAATAATTCTCCCTTGAGAATCCTTGTCCTGCTCTCAGATAAGATAGGAGCTCAAATTCATACTGCTTGTATGGTCTAACAAAGTTAAGAATTAACTTTGAATTATTAGGAATCTGGCAGAAGAAAATTTAAGATTATTCAAGAATAATCCTTCATTTCAGAGTTTGCTATAGATAAGTCCCAGCCAGTAAGAGCTCATAATTCAAAACAACACAACTCACCAGGAAATAGCCAGTATTAATGAGTCAAGACAAACAACAAATAGCAGAATTAGACCACCAGGGACTTAAAATACTGGATTTATCAAACATAAAATATAAATTATACATATTTAAATATTTTTAAAAATTAAAAAGGGAATTTTAAAAAATGAGCAAGAAACACTACCCTATTTTGAAGGACCTTTGAAAAAGAATCAAATAGCACTTCTATTTATTTAAATATTTTTTTGACATTTATTTATTTTTGAGAGAGAGACAAAGTGTGAGTGGGGGAGTGGCAGAGAGAGAGGGAGACACAGGCTCCAGTTTCTGAGCTGCCTGCACAGAGCCTGACGTGGGGCTTGAACTCATGAACCATGAGATCATGACCTGAGCTGAAGTCAGTTGATTAACTGACTGAGCCACCCAGGCTCCCCTAACACTTCTAAATTTTAAAATGCAGTGGCCCTTTTTGGCCACTCTGACTAGGAATTTATCCAAGGGATACAGGAGTACTGATGCATAGGGGCACTTGTACCCCAATGTTTATAGCAGCACTCTCAACAATAGCCAAATTATGGAAAGAGCCTAAATGTCCATCAACTGATGAATGGATAAAGAAATTGTGGTTTATATAAACAATGGAATACTACGTGGCAATGAGAAAGAATGAAATATGGCCTTTTGTAGCAACGTGGATGGAACTGGAGAGTGTGATGCTAAGTGAAATAAGCCATACAGAGAAAGACAGATACCATATGGTTTCACTCTTATGTGGATCCTAAGAAACTTAACAGAAACCCATGGGGGAAGGGAAGGAAAAAAAAAAAAAAAAAAGAGGTTAGAGTGGGAGAGAGCCAAAACATAAGAGACTGTTAAAAACTGAGAACAAACTGAGGGTTGATGGGGGGTGGGAGGGAGGGGAGGGTGGGTGATGGGTATTGAGGAGGGCACCTTTTGGGATGAGCACTGGGTGTTGTATGGAAACCAATTTGACAATAAATTTCATATATTAAAAAATAAATAAATAAAAATAAATAAATAAAACAAAACAAAACAAAATAAAATAAAAAAAAAATGCAGTGGCCCTTGAACAATGTGGAGGTTGGGCACTGACCCCCAGTACAGTAGAAAATCCTCATAAAACTTTTGACTCCCCCAAAACTTAACTATTAATATCCTACTGTTGTCCAGAAACCTTACTGGTAACATAAGCAGTCAACTCACAAAATACATGTATTTTGTATGTTATATGTATTCTATACTGAATTTCTACAAGAGTAAGTAGAGAAAAGAAAATGTTATTAAGAAAATCATAATGAAGAGAAAATACATTTATAGTAGTATTATATGTTTATCAAAACAAATGTACATATAAGAGGACCCACCCAGGTCAAATCCATGTTGTTCAAAGGTCAACTGTAGATGATTAAATATGTGAACAGAAAAGCAGATTACTGAAAGCTAAAGAAAGAAGTAATGAACTGGAATATATATCTAAAAAAGTTACTTAGAATTTAGAAATGAGAGGTAAAGAAATATAAGAAAATGTAAGAGATGTTAAGAGACATGGAGGACATTACTAGAATATGTAACGTAAGTGTAATCAAAGTTCCAAAGGAAGAGAATAAAAGAAAACAAGGAAAAACAATATTTGAAGAGACAGTAGTAGAGAACTTTTCATAATTGATGAAAGCATAAATTCACAGATTCTGCCAACAGCAGAACAACAGCAGGACAAGTACAAAGAAACCACACCTTGCTATAACATAATGAATTGGTAGAATCCTAAAGACCCTTTTCCCCTCAATGACAAATTTCTGAGAAGCTTCCAGGGGAAAAAAAGATTATCTTCAAAGGACTAACCATTAAACAGCAGAGTTCCCATATTAGGGTATAATTTACATGAAATATAACACAAACATTTCAAGTATGCAATTCAATGAGTTTTAGCAATCTATATAGTCCTATAATCACTAGATCAAGATCTAAAACACTTGAATTATCCAATAAAGTTTCCTCAGGCCCCTCGGCAGGCAAATCTGCCTAAGTCCCATTCTTGGCTCCAGGTACTTGGACTGAGGACTGAGATGCTTTCTATTACTACAGTTTTGCCTTCCTAGACTTTTCTACATATGAAATTATTCAACATGTATTCTTTTATTTCTGGTTTGCTTAAATTAATCTAATGTATTTTGATTAATTCATGATCGAAATAAACTGTTGGTTTATGAAGCAATAGTTTATGGACACTTGGGTTGTTTCCAATTTGGGACTCTTATCAATGAAGCAACTATGAACATTTCAGTATATGTATTTGTGTGGATGTATGTTTTCATTTCACTTGGGTACATATCTGTTAGTGAAATGGTTGCGTCATATGGTAACTGAAGTCTTGGGTAAGTTCAGGTATTCCACACCTCACCAACACTGGATAATTATCACTCTTTCAACTTTAGCCATTTTAGGGCCATACAATAGTTTTAATATGCTTTTCCCTAATTACTAATGTTTCTGAGTATGTATTTGTCATTTACTTTCTTCGGTGAATGATTTACAGTTTTAAAAATGAAATTCAGTGGTTTGTCTTTTTATTATTGAGTTGTATAACTTTTTTATATAGTCTGGATATAACTCTTATCAGATATATGTTTTTGCAAATAATTTCTCCTGACCTGTGGCATGTTTCCTTTTTTAAAAATTTTCTTAACAGTTTTCTTCAAAGAACAGACATTTTTAATTTTAATGAGTCTGTTTAGCAATTTTTTTCTTTTATAATGTATGCTTTTTATGCCATAAGAAATCTTTGCCTAATCAAAGCCACAAATCTTTTCTTCTATTTTTTTCCACTTTTCTAGTTTTAGGACTTTTTTAATATAATACAAAAGGAAGCTCAAGTTCTCTTTCTTTCTTTCTTTCTTTCTTTCTTTCTTTCTTTCTTTCTTTGGGATATCCAAATTTTCTTGCACCATTTTTTTAAAAAAAGACTATTCTTTTCTTACTTGAATCACCTTGTGCTGTGGATAAGTTATGTACACTCAGAATTCTTATGCTGGAGCCCTATCTCCCAGATGGAGCTGGGACCTTTGGGTGATAATCAGGTTTAGATGAGGGCAAAAGGGTAGGGCCCTCATGAAAGATTAGTGCCCTTATAAGAAGAGAGCAGAGAGGGCTTGTCTGATCTCTCTCTCCTTCCTCCACTCCCCATTCCTACTCTCTCACTCTGTCTACCATGTCACAACTTATACAAATAACATGCAGAAAAGGAAGAAATTGATTTAAAATAAAATTTTCTAAGGATTTTAAATTTTTCTAGTGAAGAATTTATTATCTTTGGACTTTGTTCAGCATGCATTTAAATCATTTTAGGAATTGTAATGGAAATATAGTCTATAACTCCCTAATAAGTAGACAGAAAATAGAATTAAAACACCTCCATTAATGCAAAACAATTCAATAAATTAAAAAGCAAGTAGAAAAAGCAGGATCAATAGAAAGCACAAATAAGACGGTATTTAAGTACACCGGTAATCATAATTAAAGCAGATGAATTAATAAAGCTAATTAGAAAAAAAATGATTGTCCAACTGTGTAAAAATTCTAGCTACATGCTGCTCATAAGAGAGACACATAAAACAAAAGGATAAAGATAATTTGATAAATAATAAAATGATAAATCAGATAAATAATAGCTATATTAGTACCCAAATGAGATCAGGTCTCTGAAATGAGAATGAAGTGTCTACAGGACCTGATCATGAAACCACTGATGTTTATTTTATCCTATGGAAGTATTTGAAGCAGGGTAGTAAGCCTAAAACTCTTTAATAAATAAAGTTAAATTTTGTTTATTAAAATCTATGGTCAGGGTCAATATTCTAAAAAGTCCAAAGATCTCTGCTATAACAACATGATAAACTTTTCTACTGTTCAGTATAACCATTCTCTTTTCTAACTTTAAATGCTACCAATTGTTACATTTGCTTTGTATAAAAATGCTGAGGTATGGAGACTCAATACTCTTTTCCTTGGAGTTTGTATTGAATTAGAATTGTATGTAATTTAAGAAAAAAAGAGAAATGTATGTAATTAATAGAGGGTGAATTTAAGCAAATTAGGTGATAATATTTCTAGGAAGTTGAATCACCTAGAGCTACCTGTAAGTGAGGACATTTCTTAAGATCACAGTTGGAAAGACACCAGCAGTGATCTAATAAAACTCCTTTTTGGATACATAAAATAGAGACAAAAAGCACTTAGGTGAAGTCACCTAGTTAGTTAATGGCAGGGCAAAGACTGTATAACCAGATTCTATAATTTCCTTTCCATTGCACCATGGATCATAACTACTTGAAATTCAAAGAATAGGTCTTAACATCTTTTCACTGGAGAAAAATGAAATGTCATTCTCTAAATAGATTGTAGATTGTTGCTAGGTGATCAGAGCAAATCTATTTAGTTCATTTAAACCAGAACTTAGGTTGATACATTCTCACAATAAAGTTGCAGAATTAATTTTATAAATTTAATATGAATGCTCTTAGTATACCTAAGAATTTTTTTAATGAAATTCCTGATGTACTTTTAAGAAAAATAAATTTGGATTATAAGAGCGCAGATGTGACAATTTCCTTAATATATAGAATGCTTTCTCCTGTTAAACATAACTATTTACAATATCTATGGCTGCCCATAAAAATCAGTGTAATTGTTAGTGAAAATTTGAGAAAGATATCAACATTTATCAAGCACTAGATTCCACCCCTGCTAAATCAGGCCATGTATATAATACATATTTAGGCTGTGCGGATCAATCTGGCAATGAGGTGGCAGTTTATCCTGTGTTACCTTGTGAGTAATGGTTAGTTTATGAGGATGTTTATGAGCCCTATGAGAAACATGACTCTGCTTTTTCATTCCTGTTATAAACACATGTCGAATGACTACTATGTGAAACAGTATAAATAGGGTGGGTGAGGGCACAGAAAAGAATAAGATCTTGTCTCTACTACCAAGTTCATAACTTATACTGTGATTCATAAGCAGATAAAGTCTGTGAAATACATGTGACAATCTACCAAAGAGTAAATTTAACACGTTGGAAGCATCTGCAAGAATATAACTGATGAAAGAGGAATTAATAAATGAACAAATGTCAAATGTTGCTAACTGCATAGGCGTTCAAAGGATGGTATTATTTTAGTCTGGAATAGACAGGAAAGGCATATTTGAATCAAGATATAAAGAAGGAATAGGTAAAAGGTAACAGGTAAAGACGGCAGTATGGAACTCAAATCCCATTCTCTTATAGAGCATTATTTCCTCGATATATAGCATCATAAATGCTATGATAAAGATTTTATAATGAAGACTTTTTTGTATTATAATAATAGTATACAAAAAATAAACATATTTAAGTCATTTCATTCTAAATATATCATTAATTTTTCTCTTATTTTCCTTAATTCTTATTTTTCTCATATTCTAAATGCTATTATAATATATCCAATATTAATTTATACTAGATCATATTAAGTGAAGAGTATTTAAGTAGGTAAATATATTGAGTTATATCATAATTATAAATGTATAAGCTATCTGAATATACAAAAGATAACTCCAAGTAGTAAAGAAGGTATCTAACTTGTATATATTTAAAGTTGGTTTTCCTAACATGATAAAAACATGAAATGTCAAAGGTTTAAACACCATAGTCAATTTACCTATTGTTAAACTGGATTTTTTAATGCTTATTTATTTATTTTGAGAGAGAGAGAGTGCACACGAGCA
Organism: Puma concolor; assembly: GCF_028749965.1. Classification (NCBI taxonomy): domain Eukaryota; kingdom Metazoa; phylum Chordata; class Mammalia; order Carnivora; family Felidae; genus Puma; species Puma concolor. The sequence continues at coordinate 40,130,521 of NC_141668.1, read as the reverse complement.
GGGGAGGGGCAGAGACAGAGGAAAAGAGAAAATCCCAAGCAGGCTCCGCACTATCAGTGCAGAGTCTCATGGGGCTTGATCTCACATGAGATCACGACCTGAGCCAAATCCAGAGTCAAAGGCTTAACCGACTTAAGCACAATTTACATAAAACGGTGGGCTTATAATGCATAATTTTGTTTTCCAAAACAAATCAGTGTTTATTATAAATGGTATTGTTGCACTTATTCACAAAGTCCTCTCCACAAAGTAACCTGGGTATCTGTATTATTCGTCATTTACTTCAGTAGGTTTTTCCCACATGCTGGTTGTACAGGGGGGAAGAAACACATTTCAGTGCTTTTTAATGTAAGGTCCAATTATGCTTAAATATTGGAGGAAATATGAACAATTTCCCTTCCATTCACTCTAAATATTCTTTTTAACATTAAAAAGAATATATACTATTTTCTTTATTTCCTACAAACAAAATTAATGAGCCTTTGGATTAATTACTAGTAATCAATTTTTAAATTACTAGCAATTAATTTTTAAATCTCTAGTAATTTATTACTAGTAATTAATTTTTAAATCACTATTTTTTAAGTTTTAATTACCCACCAATAACATTTCCAAGTATAACTACATCACAAGAAGCAATTGGAATTTGGTTAAATTTGAATTGAGATCTTTCTTTTTACATGACCAATATTGCAAAATAGTAGAGCTACCTAATTAATGTCAGCAGGGATTCATTTAATCATCAATCATTTCTCCCAACTGAATATTCCTTAATACATCTTTATTTAACAGTTTCATTCAAACAAATAGTATTATAGACAGAGAATCTAATGATTTCTTTAAAGTCACCATACTAGATTACACATTTGACAGCTACAGATTACTCTTCATAAAATATAAATATGAATAAAATAGGTTTTAGAAAGTACCAAAAAGGAGGACTTGGTAATTCAAGCCCTACTTGTTTCATCCTACATGAATCTGTATTATAAACCCATAATATCTAGAATACCAGAGTACCATGTAAACATGTGAGTGAATTGCTTGAAAGTCAGACATGTTTTTCTTTCTCCATACATTGGACTATGATATGGTGGCACAGTCCTGACCAACGAATACTAGGGGCTACAAAGCATGAGAGGCTCTGGGTCAGAATGCCTGCACGCCAAGTTGTTTTGTTGTGAATATAAAGTTTATCTAAAGCTTCTCGGGTATTTTGTTTCATACTTACTTTTGAGTATTTGCTATCAACGACCTAAGCCTCAAAGAGCAAAGAGCAATCCTCTCAACTTCCAAGAAATATGTTCTTGACTGTAAGCCTGTTTTTTCCATTATGGAAAACAGTATTCAGAGAATGTGCGATTCAGATCAGAAAAACAGGAAATCACTTTTAATGAGGTTTATTAAACTTCTAACATAACCCAGAATAATATTAAACAGCATAAAATAGCTCTCTATATCCACTGAGTTTGGATGGTGAATGTCTGGCTTTTAAGAAAATGGATTCAGGTGGATAAAGTGAATCTTGAAAAGATACGATTTCTCTTTTGTTGCATCATATAAATTGAAGAGTCAGTCCTCCATAGTCACATCTTCTTGATATTCTGCTGTGCAGATAAATTGCTGCCCTTTTAAAGTAAATTTTTAAATAATATAAATCACTGTATGAAACTTAAAACCAGAAGGAAAATTCATAGCTAAAGAGAAAACAAATAGGGTTCACTTTTCTTTATACTTGAAGTCCAACAACAACTTCCTTCTTCCTTAACTACCATACTGGTCCAAGCCACTAGCCTCTCCTTCCGGGACTCCCGCAGTCACCTTCTCACTGGTTTTTATGTCTCTATTTTCTACTATTTTTAATCATTCTCCACACAAGTCCAATCCGGTCATACTCCTGCCCTGTTGAAAAGTTTCCAATGGCTTCCCATCACACAGAATAAAATCCCAATTGTTCATTGTGACCTCCAAGCCATTACATCCAAGAATTCCCAGTCGTGGCACTCTAGATGGGTTAAGTCAGAAAATTCTTAGTCATGAGTAGCTGTCCTCTGTAATCTAGGATGTTTAGTAGCATCCTGGGCTCCCACTTGCTAGATGGCAATAGCATCCCCTTCACAGTTTTGACAGCCAAAATGTCACCAAGCATTGCTAAATATCTCCAGGGTGGGGCTGGGAGGACAAAACCTCCCTGCCTCCAGGAATCACTGTTTTACACGACCTGTTTGCTCACTACACCTTCAGTCTCAACCCCTCTTGCTCATTCTACCTCATCCACACTAGCCTCTTCAATGTTCCTCCAACACACCAAGAGTCCTCTGGACTTTGGACCTTTTCTGCACTTGCTATTCTCTGCACAGAATGGAATGATCTTTGCATTCTGTGTCCCCGTTTAAACATTCTGTCCAAAATAACTCCTCTTGTCACCCTTTACTCTTTAGCACACTTTTCTTCATAGCACTATCTGTTCCTGGCTTTATAATCGGTCTTATGGCTTACTTGATTTTTGTCTATCTTCTGGACTTGACTGTAAATTCCATGAAGGCAGAGACTTTAAATGTCTTGTTCAACCCTGACTTCCTAATTCCTAAAACGGTACCTGTCTGTATTCTCAATAGGTGCTCAATAAATATGTATTGACTAAATAGGTGAGTGTGAATTCTGATAATAGTCCTCTTTATAACACTATAAAAAAATCAAGGTTACTCTTTTTCACATTTCTAACAATAGCATCATATAGTATCTTAAATTGAAAAGGATTTGATACCTTCAGACAACACAGTTATTTTATAGATAAGAAATTGGAGACCTGGAGAGGTTAGTTTGTCAACAGTGATTGACTTAGTTTGTGTTCATTGACCTTTAAAAATCAAAATGGTAAATACCAAATTTCAAGGCTTCTCTTTATAGTCTTCCTTATGGGCATTTTACCCACATCGATGGAAACTTCATTTACAAATCAAATGTCTACAGAATTTGAATCAAACATAAGTATAGGTATTGAGTATAAGATACTTTAAGAAGGCTATCAGTTGCCATCTTGATAAATGAGGATCATTTTGTCTTAGATTTTTAGATAGGAAATTCCCTCAGGATCATACCAGATAGTAAAAAGAGTAAATAGTTTACAGAAATGATTTAAAGAATAGTTTATAGAAATGAAATTAATTTATGGTCATAAACAAAAATAACTCAAAATATATACAATATAGAATTAGATCACTGGCACCAGCACTATCTGAATGGATTCATTTTGTGGACTTTAGAGACTAATTTGATCGAAGTGTGCCTAGGAAGATTAAAAAGTTAAGTATGGCAAAGCCTCTGACCTCAAGAACCTTATAATATAGTGCAAAAGATGATGTACATAAAAATTACAACGCAAAGCAGAACATGATAAATGCTGGATGCGAGATATAATGATGATGATAATAAAGAACTATCTACTGAGTATTTATTATGGACCAAGTAGTATAGTAAATGACAGTAATTTAGGCTTTGTCAAACAAAGAAAATAATAAAGGATTTGAATCCAGATACACAAAAGCCTGCGCACTTAATGACTATTCCATCCTCCTTTAAGAAAAAGATTAATTCCAGCTGACCTGAACTTGATCTGGGAAATTAGAAAAATACAAGTATGGGCATGAGCACTACAAAATGCGACAAAAAGTACATAGATGATAAAGTGTATCAAGCATCCATGTTATAAAATCCCTGTATTCTTTGGTTTGGCTAGAATGCAGTTTAGAAGAAGTTAGCAAATGTATGTTACATTTGGGGATGGACTGATGGTAGAGAAACTTAAATATCAATCTAAGAAGTATACACTCTATTTCTGTAGGCAATGGGAGACAGTTGAAAGTTGTTAATAAAAAGTGACAAGTTCACACACAATTATCTTAACAGGACTTGCCCAGGGCAAAATGGACACAGCTGAATGTTCAGCTGCCAGTGAGAACCATTCTTCCAGATACATTCAATTCTACTAATCTCATACCATAATGGAGCCCTTACTTTCTACACTTACCAAGATCCTACTGATTACAGGGACAATATTTCAGTGTACATGGTGTGTAACCACTTCATTTTGGGGTGACCATTCTTTTTGAGACCTAAGAGCATTCACCTCACCCCCTTGTTTTAGGGGCTTGCTAGACAGACATATCACCAGGAAAGCCCAACATTGAAGCACTTCAGGTTTACAACTCTAGCACATCTTAGGTTAAATGGCTATTTACCAGTGAAAGTGAGTCCAAGAGAAGCGTATGTTCCCTCATAAGTACCAGAACCACATAATTAACACAATCTTTATACCTTCTGATTAGATTTCTACCCCATTCTAATAAAAGCAATCCTTTTTCACCCTTATCAAAAATCATTCCACTTAGATAATAAATGCTTATAATTATATCCTCTTCATGATTACAAAATATCACTTTGATTAGACGAAATAGGCTTACCATGGAAACCACTACATCTACCTAAACCCCATTTTGCTGTTTACTGCTAGTTAGGTATCATATTTCATAACCTGCTTTACAGTTGTGTATCTATTACTAACAGCTTTCCCTTTTACAAATATTCAGACTGACCACAATACTTAAAAATACTTTAAAAAGTTTTTGGAGCTGTTTATTCTCAAGTCAAAATTTTGCATGATTCCTTTGTCATATGGGTTCTATCCTCAGCACCATAATATCATTAATCATTAAGTCATGATCAAGCCCTGTAGATTTATCTTGGATAGGATACTAGGATTAGACAAGTTTATTACTTATCCTTATATTTATATATCTTAATATTTTTATAAAACTATCCTGTCATGTCTTCCCCATAAGAGAAAAAAAAGTAAAAAGGCTGAATACATTCATTTCCTCCATATTTTTAATTACAATATATGTTTTTTCTGGGTAGTTGTTTCTTTTTCTTTTTTTTTTTTTTTTTTTTTTGAGGGGGTGGGGTAGTTATTTCTAACAGACATTTAGAGGAATACACAGCCAGTCTTGAAAGGTCTGGAAAGAAACTGCAGATTAGGTGATATCTAAAACTAACAGATGAATCAATTTGCAAAAAGAAGGGTAGGAAAAGGCATATCAGACAAAAGAGAAGCACTTTCAAATGCAGAAAATGAGCCACAAATAAAGGGCCACATATGTAAATACTGGAAGAACACTGAATTCTGTGGTTTGGCTAGTGGGTGGGTGTGATGGTAAGTATGGTATCACATTTCAGAGACATTAGAAATCCTCTCATCCAACACAATCCATATTGATATTTGTCAGATAAGTATTTTTTAAGTAGGCAAGACATGAAATTATACCAAAAAATTATACATTCTTTTGTAAATCACATCATTGTATTATGAAACATAGAATGCTCAATTAATTCAATTTCTTGAGAGAAGAAGTCATTCTTTTTGGGTGGAAGTCCACAAGCTGAAGCTCCAACAAGGCTTTCTAAACCATACTCTTACTACACTGTATAGAATTCCCAGTTTTATTTTCTTTACCTCAGAGTGAAAACTTTAAGACAATTTGTGACAAAATCTGAATAAAGAATCCTTTGAGACTTTTACAAATTTTTCTCCAGGCTTTCCCAGTTGTCTCACCACACGGGACAGCTATTTAAAAAAGAAAATTCATTGTAAGTTAGTCTTTCAAGACATTCGACTGTTTTTATTTTCTTATTCGTGTTTCATCAAGTCACATAATAATTAAAGTAAATGTATACAGTAACAGGTACAACTGGCAGAAACATGTTTGGAAATAACCACCACTGATTTTTTTAGGCTGTACATTTTAGCTAGTGGGAACAAGAGTACCTAGCATTACTAGAGCGTAACCTTTTAGCTGCGAGCATGCTGGGTCATAACCTCAGACAGATGTTTGACAGAAGGAATGAAGAGCTTGAGTGAATCAAGGTGGTCCAAGAGAAGGATTCATTTGTGAACAGCATCTGTTTAGTTCAGCGTGACAGAAGAGAAGACAGGAGAATACAACAGCAAGGAAAACTGCAGTTGGAAAGAAAAACCAGATAGGTGCTGTGATCTAGGCTCTTAAATCAGGGAGCCTATCAGGAAAGGCAATACGAGCAGGGTTTCAGAACACAGACTCTGGAGCTAGCCTACCTAGGCGTGAATGCTGTCTCTCCACTTATTAGCCATGCCACCTTGGGCAAGTTACTTAAACCTTATGTAGTGATACAGTTTCCACAATTAAAAAAAAAAAGTTGTTATTCATCAGGTGTTGTTAGATTAGATGAGTTAATATTGTAAAACACGTGCTTAGAATGGTGCCTGCCCAAAACAGGCGCTCAATCATCATCAACTTTATTATTATACCAAAAGTGATGGCTGGTAACCGTTTCTAGATTTGCTGTCCCAGGACACAGCCACGACGATATATGTAAAGTACTTTGGGCAGTGCTGGCATGTAATCAAGTTTTTATATTAATTTGTGGTTGTTGTTGTTGGCCATTTAAAAGTTTCCAAAGAAAGAGCGATCAGATTTGTATTTCAGAAGGAACCATGCCGACAGTGAGAGGGAGGAACTGAGCGGTAGGTGGGGGCCAAACCCCAAAAAGGGAGAATGTTTAGTAGGTTACTGGTGCTGAACACAGACACTCCCAGGCTGGAATGGTAGAAGACAAGAGTCCAGACACTCAGGTGGCAGAACTGACAATAATTGCTACTTGACCAGATGTGGCTCATGACAGAGAGGAGGTAAAGACATCTACTGTGGAAGCTGTTTTCTATGCAGCTGCATTCACTACCTTTTGGTTTATGGGTAAATTCAGGAAAGTAGTAAGAAAGTCAAAGCAGATATTTCTAAGAAATTCACAAAATCAGATACAAAAGGAGAAAAGGCCTTATCTTTATAAACAGAAACTCTGCATGCAACAACCTCAGTGTTCAGAATGAACTGACCTCTACCTTATTAAGCCATCAAACTTCTCTCTCCCCTTCAAAATTATTTATAGTTTAGTCTCACTAAACCATGCAGGCATTCTTTGAAGATCCAGGCATGAGAAGTCTTGTGGAATAATTCTTTGAACATCTTTTCTTTAATATGAACTTGCTGGATAACTGATTTAGTGTTCACTCTACTGAGAAAACTCTGTACAACAAAGTTGAGTAGTAAAAGCCTTATACTCCTTCTACTGAAACGTAAAAGACTTTGAGGATGTTTCAGATATCTCTGTGTATAGCCTTCTCTGGAATCAGGCAAATATTGATACTTAAAATGCATTTAAGGTTTCCAAAACCAGATTGAGGAAGGTACCATATCCTTAAGAAACTGTCAACATGCCCTCTTTTTTGTATGAAAGACAAAAAAAAATATTGGCTCGATAGATAACTATGAAACTATTGAAGCCTTATTTTCAACTATTTATGCTTAGAAGTCTTTTCATATGCTTTTAGAATCTTCTGTGCTTTAGAGGGTTTAGATAAGGGGGATAACAATGTTATAGAAATATGTGTCTATGGAGTAGTAAAATAACTGGACTCACAAGGGAAATTTAAATTCTCACTATGCTTCATTTAATAAACATTTCTTGAGTACCTTCTAGGTACCATGCCCTGGGAAACAAAATTAAGCAAAAATTAGAGACAGTCCATCTTTTCAAGGAACTTCAAATCTAGTGGGAAAGAGGGACATTAATCAAGTAATCACTCAACAACGTGCTAAAGTCTTAGCTGGGGTAAGAACTATAAAAAAAAGTTACCTGAAGCCACAAATACTTCTAACAGGGAAATCTGACTTAGTCTGGGAGAGTGAAGGGGACTGTATAGAGAAGGAACATTTCAGGAAGATTGAGAACATATGCAAAAGTGCTGTGTCTGGAGGAAATCTAGGGCAGTTGAGTAACTCAAAGAAAGTCAGAGTGGCAGGAGGGCAAGGAGAGTGGGAGAGTAGTAGGAAATGAGGGAGAAGTCATGAGCAATGTCCAAGCTGTGGTGCACTTTGCTGGGAGAATTAAAGATATTAGTGCACCGATTTTGTTTATCCAGTTGGTTAGGTGCCTGAATAAATAGTTTAGTCAAGGTAGATGAGATAATTGCATACTTAGTCACAAGAGAAATGAGTTCATTTAATATAGAAATTCACTTATTGACGGCTCAAAAAGAAGTACCTTATGAGGCATGATAGGGTGTAATGAGGTTATATGTCTTTCACCTAAAGGTTCTTGAGAAAACTTCCAATGCATTAACAGCCAGAGTATAACACCATGAAATTACTCTACTTCTGCTACCCAGGAAACAGGCTATATTAAGGCAAAATTTTGAAGAAGGAAACATTCACCTCAAGAGCCTCTGACTTTGGTGAACTTCTTTCTCTTTCAGTGGCTACTCTCTGCATCTAACGTGCCCTCTAGGCACTCTTGAGTTCCCTCTGCCCTGAGACAGCCCTACAACAGCAACCTCCCCTCCATCCACCCATCTCCATCTTCTACCTGCAAACACCGAGGGATTGTAAATTCCACCTACTATTCCCACTGTTCAGTAAACTGTATCTGTCTTCACCAGGGAAACAGAAGAGTAGAAAGATTCTTGCTCTCATGAGTTAGGGGAAGAAGCCTAATACTCAAGAAAAGTGGCGGTGTTAAGGAAGCGTGATACATCCTTAGGAGTGCCAAAGAAGGAGATACACATGGCCCAAAGCTGACTAAGAGAACTTCGAAGTACGGGAACTTCAGTTAAGCCTCGGGCTGAAGAGGAAAATGGATGGGTTAGGTCATTCTAGAGTGAGAAACACTGGCATCTGGCATGAAAACAGAGACCTGGGATGAAGCATGAAATATTAGGACCAATTGGACAACAACAAAAAAAACCCAGAACATTCAGAGGAGAGTACTGATAAAAATAAAATAAGGATAGCAAGTTCTTAATGGCTCTAAACACTACAGTGAAAAGTTAGGTCCTTCCTCTGTTGCTACCTGAGATCTGCTGGGAATCATACAGCAGAGTAACTTAACGAGAGTTGTAGTTTAATAAACTGTTGCAATGAATCTTGTGTTATCCACTCTTTCAACATATATTTACTCAATTCCTATAATACGCCAAACACAGTGTTAGATACTAGGGAGGGTAGACAATAAGCCAGTGTGTGGGGGGGGGTATTCATTATTACAAATGTTGAGAAGTTTGATGTAGATGACAACATTGTGAAAAGAAAGGAAGTATCTCAAAGACTTTGACATTTTTTTCATAGATTAATCACTGAGCTGAAAAAAGGGCATCAGAGCTGACTCCGTAGTTTGGAGCCTATGAGATGAGAAGACTGTTATATCAAGTAGAAGACTGGGTCACATTTGGGGGAAAGATGATGAATCTCATCTATGAATTTTGCTTCAGGTGATGAGTGCCTTCATCAAGGGGAGAGATCCCACTGACAAATGGAGCTCATGATAATCCTCTCTTCTCACTATTTCTGGTTGACAATACATAATTCTAGTAGTTGGGACTCATAATATTATACCTAGTTATTGAAGAAGATATTTTTGATTCAAGAGAAGCTTTGATTTCAACATTCTGCCTTCAGGCTCATGTTAATGAGATTTAATATAGATGGCATCAAATGGGAGGATGGCAGGATGTGTGAAAATCAAAGATATTTAGGAAAAACCACTATAATTTACTTTTAAATGTATGTGAAGTATGTTTATGTATTTATGAATATACATAATCACTTATATTTATATATATAAATAAATGTGTCTATATATATATATATATACACACACACACACACATTTATATATATAAATGTGTATCTGTGTGTGTGTGTTTACCAAGCATTTCTTCAAGATGTCATCCAAATAAATCATCAGTAATTCCACATATATCTTCAAAAGGCATTTTTGAATACTTTTTACTATTTAAGACAAGGCATAAATATGAGCAATTAGAAATTAAAATTCGAATATACACACAGCCATAGAAAAGGAAATTACTCAACCAAGAATTGCACGTTTGCTTGTCACAATTTACCTGAGCTATCTTCTATGGTAAGAAGTTTAAATCTAAAAGACAGAAGTTATAAAAATGCATGAATTCAAATTCAGCTTTAAAAGTAAAATTAAAAATACATTACAAAATGTAAATCAAAAGGCATTAATTTATGCTAAAATTGCCTTTCCCTCCAAGGGTTTTTAAGCACTCGGCAAACTTGATTTTAGCAGTCACGCTCTCATTTCAATTATGTGGAAGTTATTCTATCTTCACGGACACAAAAACAGAAGAATGAAGAATAAATGACTTGTCCTTGTTTAAACAGTACATCAGAAACTGCACAAATAGAGAAATTTATACGTGTAAATGCTAAGTACCCCTAATACACCAAGTTGGCTAAAAGAGGCTGAAAGTAGAGTTTTGAAAAATCCTCTGGGGCTCAGGAGTTAAATGTATGGCACCGTACAGAACTGTATATGTTTTTATTTCTCCATCTTGATAACAACATCCCTGTTCTCTGTACTGTGAACACACGCAAAAATGTGTGTGCTGCATTTATCAAAGAAGGAAGAGACAATCATTACTGCTATCTACTTTAACCTGTCTAATCCTTCCATTTCTATTCAAAATTTCCTAGAAAATTCATGTATTTATTTCAGGGACTTGATGGGACAGTAAATATGTATCAAATTAATTTCCTCTACTGAAATCACAGTAAATGCATTGAGAAATTTCTCCTCTTGGTTGGTAGAAGGAGTTTCTAGAAGGCTTTCTATGGTATAAGCAATGTTAAAAATAGTGGCTAGGCATCCATACTACAAAACATAGGTCTGGCCTTTACAAATACACTCTCTTCCAGTATCCAGTTAAAATGCAAGAAACAAATATACAGACAAACCAAAGACAAAAACTCTCAAGTACACTATACATGAAAGAAGGCAAAATAATTTATCACTCCCCTTCTTTTTTTAAAAAAATACGCAATTTGGCTGGACCTGTCGGATTTGCAAAAGTGTGAATACCTGGGCCCAGCAAATTTGAGACTCTATATAGCAAAAGCAACTGCAAAACTTACATGAACATGAGAGCTGCAACATTGTTTTTAGTAGCCAAAACATAATGAACAATATGTGATCAACAATAAATAAATGGCTGAAAAAATGTAAGTATTTAAACTGTGGAATGCTGGGCATCAATGGCAAGTCATGAGTTAGATTTGTAATGATATAGTGTTCATGACAGATCTCAGACTGGAAATATCAAGTTAAAAAAAACCCAAATTTTGGATTTCAAAAAAAAATCAGAAACATTCAGGTATGTATATATATGCTTTTATGAGCATTAAAAATTATTTAAATGTTAAGATTGCTCACCTCATGAGAGTAGGATACATTTTTTAAGAAGAGGAACTCTTATCTTTATTTTATACAGTTCAGTTTTTGGGTTGTTTTGTTTTGTTTTGTTTTAATGTCATGTGAAAACAAGAAGGCAAGCAAAAGGTTGACTAAATGCCAGAGAGTTTCTGGGAAGTAGATGCTATTTGCTTCTGTGTTGATAATCAAGGTTTATAACCACTCTAAAATTGAGGTAGCCACCTCTTCTCTGCCCTACTGTCCCAACTTATGCCATGAGATCCTGCTAATTTGCACCCACCCAGTGGCTACATATCCTAGTGTCAGCAATGGCAGGGAAGACAGACATGGCTAGAGAGGGAATAGATGATGGCAGATGGCACTTGGGAAGGTTGAGATTATCTCATGATGAAGATATGTAGTGAAGAACCGTCAGGAAGAACCCTGGGAGCAGTAAATTTGGGCAGCTGTAGTTTTCCATGTGCTGTTGTCAAAGAAAATCTGAAGTCTGGCTTAGCACTGCTAGGACATGTGCAGTCTTCCTTAGAGACTGATAAGGAGAAAGTGGGGGGCAGATGTGTCACTTTGTCCTGGTAGATTAATAGCCACTGGGTATTGGACAGTAGGTGAGACCTATGCTTGTACCCTGCCCTCCAGCTCAAGATCTGACAATGAGATTTAAAGAACACTCAAGAATAAACTATTTATCTTGCTGGACAAACCAAACAGGACTAAGTTTCACCATCCTCAAAAATCCACAAAACAAATTTGCATCAGTGAAAATATCCTGTTCTGTAAGAGAGGAAAGCATATTTCTGAGTAGGATTTAGAAGAGCTTTAAGAAAAGTTTAATAATATAATGGAAGCTATTTACTAATGAGAAGTCATACCATCTCTTAAAGCATTCCTAACACATGGGCTGAGTAGTGAATTAAACAGACTGGTAAGGTATTTCTTAGCCAGTGAGAAGTTAATTGTTTAACATGGCCAATACATTTTAAATTCTGCCAACCAAAAAAAAGTTTATTAAATTTTTTTTAATGTTTTTATTTATTTTTGAGACAGAGAGAGACAGAGCATGAGCAGGGGAGGGGCAGAGAGAGAGGGAGACACAGAATCTGAAGCAGGCTCCAGGCTCTGAGCTGTCAGCACAGAGCCTGATGCGGGACTCGAACTCACAGTTTGTGAGATCATGACCTGTGCTGAAGTAGGACGCTTAACCAACTGAGCCACCCAGGCACCCCCCCCCCCAAAAAAAAATGTTTACTAAAAGGCTAACATCACAGACAGCATCTCTAGCACTCAATTACTTTTGTGGATGTGTGGAGGTGCTATGAGTTAATCAACTGCAAAAGAGATCAGAATTAGAAATCAGTGTATTGGCCATATGATTTGGTCATACACAGATTATAGGACGTGGCAGTGACTATGATGATACTGGTAGATGAAATGAAGATGTTACAGCATAAGTCACCTCTGTTTGGATGCTTGTACAGCAGTCAAGAGTTTTCTCTCTCAGAGATGGTGGTTCTTTGAAGCAGAGTCATGTATGTATCTTAAACAAGAATTTTAATATTCTCTCTACTCTTTTTGTTCTGAAAGATATAGAGAAAATACAACTGGTGCTTCTCTATCCTCCATATCTTCTGCTCCAGGACAGAATGAAAAGGGATTCTACTATTATATAAAGTAGGTGGATCCCCAATGTTAGAGGAAATTTACAACAGAGAGTAAAAGTGAATCCATGAAGATGTGACAAGCCAATTCAAGTTTCTGTTCTCAAGTGGGATTAAAACTCCCATCAGTGTTTTTTTTTTTAACCTCTTGACTATTTCCTGCTCTCTTTCCCACACAAACACACGTACAGAACCAAAGGGTGGCAGGAAAACCAAACAGCTGTGTTAGGAAAAAATAATGTATTTTCTTAGCTTGTGCCTATTCTGTTACCATCTATTTGATAATTTTTATATTTCGTAGGCTGCCAGTAAACTTATATTATGTATGATATTAAAATAAAATGCCAGTGAATGCTTCCTTATTTGCAGTATTACAGTTTGCAGTACATTAATGGTTCTCAAGAGCACATTTTGTATTAAGTTAATCATCGTGAAATAAGTTACCAAAGATATTTGTAGTGGGTTGATTGGTGTCCCCTGAAAAGATAAGTCCACATTGCAATCCCCATTATCTGTGAATGGGGCCTTATTTGGAAAAAGGAGTCTTTGCAGATGTAATTAAATTAAGGATCTCAATGAGATTATCCTCCATTACCTGGGCTGGTCCTAAATCCAATGACAAGCCCTTATAAGAGACCCACAGAGGAACAACACAGAGAGAAGAGAGTAGACCATGTGAGGAGGGGGGCAGAGATTAAATCAATACAGACAGCCTGGAGCCTAGGAACATGGACAACCACCAGAAGTGGAAGAAGCAAAGCACAGAATGTCTCCTAGAGCCTCTGGAAAGAGCACCGTCCTGTAAACAGACTTGTGGCCTCAGGAAATGGGAGAGAAGACAGTGCTGTTGTGTTAAGCCACCAAATTTGTGGTAATTTGTTCTGGCAGCCCTTGGAAAGGAATACATTTTTTTCTTTTCATGCCCCTCCATTCATTCAAAGGTGATGAATAATAATAATCACACTCACTGAGTACCATCTGCATGTCAGAAATAGTGATAAGTTTTTTACATTCTTTTTCTCATTTAACCTTCCTAAGTCTCGTGAAGATGATGTTATTAACTCCTATTAGGGATGAAGAAACTGAGAGGCCAAGTCAGTCTGATCCTGGGCCTTGCTCCTCCATTAAAAATACTAAGAAGAAGGAAGAGTATAAAGCAAATGAATACTTCCTTGCTTGCATTTGCATAGAGAAAGCCTCCAGAAGGAGAAGGAAGAGGGAGTTGAAGGACAAGGTGAGAGAGTATGTGGCATTCTACCACATTTTTAAAAATATCTGAAGCATGTTAAAGTACTATATATTTAAAAACCAACAGCAAAAGTGCAGTCATATAACAAAAGAAAAAAAATTTAATCTCCAAATGTATAACAATAAATCAGTAAAAATAAAAACTTATAAGCAAAAAGAACAGTTTTACGAATATAACTGAAATCATATCCAACTTAGAAAACATGGAAACATGTCAAGAAAGCATTTGGTGACTACTGGAATGCTGCTGTACCTTTTGTTGTTATTAAAAAAATTTTTTAATATGAAATTTATTGTCAAAGTGGTTTCCATGCAACACCCAGTGCTCATCCCAAAAGGTGCCCTCCTCAATACCCATCATCCACTTTCCCCTCCCTCCCCCCCCATCAACCCTCAGTTTATTCTCAGTTTTTAAGATCTCTTATGGTTTGCCTCCCTCCCTCTCTAACTTTTTTTTTTCCCTTCCCCTCCCCCATAGTCTTCTGTTAAGTTTCTCAGGATCCACTTAAGAGTGAAAACATATGGTATCTGTCTTTCTCTGTATGACTTATTTCACTTAGCATAACACTCTCCAGTTCCACCCATGTTGCTACAAAAGGCCATATTTCATTCTTTCTCATTGCCATGTAGCATTCCTTTGTGTATATAAACCACAATTTCTTTATCCATTCATCAGCTGATGGACATTTAGGCTCTTTCCCTAATTTGGCTATTGTTGAAAGTGGGTTTTTTTTAACATTTATTTATTTTCAAGAGACAGAGGGAGACACAGTGAGAGGGGAGAGGAACAGAGAGAGAGGGAGACACAGGCTCCAGTCTCGGAACTGTCAGCGCAGAGCCCCACGCAGGGTTCGAACCCACCCACAGCGAGATCATGACCTGAGCTGAAGTCGGAAGCCTAACCGACTGAGCCACCCAGGGGTCCCCCTTTTGTCGTTATTTAAGTGAAAGTCAAGCCTCTTTACCTGTGTCCTACCTCTTCACCTTCTGCCCCACTCTGAAGATTCCACCACATCGCTGCCAAAAGGCCAAGAGGAACAACAGAAAGTGAATATCCCAGTGTTAAATCTTCAGGTCTCTTCCTCAGGTATTTCTCTTTTCTATTTTCTGTAGTTCTTAAAAGTTTGATAACGTAGCCTAAGAGTCAGGAGAAATTTGGTGTCTCAAAACACAAATTATGAAATTATTATCAAGGGAGTTAGAAATCTGTATTCTCCGGATGTTATTTAAGAAAATGGAGACTTTCTGTCCTAACTGATTTGCATTTAGATTTAGAATTCCAAGAGGGAAATATTTATGACCTCTGATAGTTATTCTTGAACCAATGGCTCTAAAATTTTAGTGCCTTTCACCATAATCCTCTAATCTAAGATGTGTGAGCTGCAAAAATACCAAAGAAATAAGATTCTTATTGTTATATCCCTCTTCCTGGGATTCTTTCTTACTAAGCCACTCCTCTTTTCATTAAAAAAGAATTCCCCTAATAATTTTCAAAAGAACAAGAAAATAAGTATTTATCAAAACAGTGACTCAGCTTTTCATTATTATCAATTAGCATTTTATCAAATCTTTACAACTACTCAATATGCCAATCGAAGTCAGTGCTTCATTTTTCCCAGAGACACATGCAAACCCCCAAAGATAATTGAGTAGATTAGAGTGAACACCAATAAAATCTAGGTCAAACTTAATAACCTTCAAACAGCAGGCAGCCACACTGCATACTAAATGCACCAACATGAACAAGATGCTTCAATGAAGCCAAAGCCAATTCAGGGCCGTCCAAGGATGATCCATTTCCATATGCTGACTTTTGCATGACTTTCTCTTTTCAGTATATTTACTTTCAAATGTTATTTTTCCCCCCGTACTTTCAACAGAGTGTTTAAAATGACAAACTGATAACTGGCAATTAATTTTTGATTGACTTGCCCTATTACGATCCACTGAAATGAGCTGTAAGAGACAGAAACTGGCTGGGATAGAAATTGTGAGATACATTACACTAACCTAAACCTTCGAGTACCCACAATTTCAGTATTAGAAATCACAAATGAACTTTAAAAGAACAAGTCAGCAAAAATATTGAGCCTAGGCTACCCAAGGCTTCTGTCATAGAGATGCCACTTGTTTTCAGGATCATTTATATTTAATTCTATAGAGCAGGGAGGGCATATTTTCAAGCACCCTCAAGATGACAAGGGCTTCAGAGAAGTGTTTATCTCATGGTTTGCTCCTCAGTTGAACTCTGGGGAGGACACTGAACCAAAGGTGCACTTACAGAAAAGGTTTTACAATGTACATGTTCTCCCCACCCGCTGACCCTCCACCAATCAAATTCACTGATTCCTTGAAAAAAAAAATTCTACCAGTACCTACTGTGAACTAAGACATAAGGGAAGATAAACAATAAGTAGTTATGTGCCTTGAGGGGTAGGCACCCTAGTTAGGGGCACAGCGAGATGCATTAAGTGCTGTGTGGTGGTATGTGAAGCACCAAGGAGAGGTGATGTGGGAAGCACGCAGAAGGTAGAGCTCATTTATTCTAGAGGGTTCAGACACATTTCACAGATATCTTTGAGAGAGAAAAGCCACAGAAGAGCTATTCTTTGAAAGGTTTTGGAAGTAATTTGGCTTTTTGCTTCTTTCAGATTGGGTATCTCGTCATCTACCCTGCATTACTGAGGCGCTTGCCAGGTGTCGGGTAAATGGGAAAGTCTGAATGCTGGAAATTGATCGGATGTGATCCTATAGTTTTGAAATTGCATTTTCATAGTTGATGAAATATGCTTTCCTAAGCTTCTAGCTCTCATTATATCTGGAGGTTTTAAAAGAGAAGTTACCATTATGAGGTATATCCTACTAACTATCCTTAGTTCTAACTCACAACATCCCTCTCCCCCAGGAACTGGTCTGAGGTTTTTCTCAAAAAAAAAAAAAAATATATATATATATATATATTTTCAGACAGTTACAGACTTGCAGAGAGTTACAAAAATAGTAGGGAGAGTGTCCATATACCTTTAATCCAGAGTTCCCTAATGCTAACTTCTTATATAGCCATCAGTGTAATTATAAAAATTAAGAAATTAACATTGGCTTAATACTATTTACTAAATTACAAATCTTATTTAGATGTCAACAGGTCTACTGATGTCTTTTACCTCCTCTGACATCTTGGCTTTTTTTTAAAACTCTTTTTAATATAAATAACTTAGTGAATGACCAGTTATGTGAGCAAGAAAAAAGAAATAGGAATTAGAATTGCCAGCTTCTTAAATGAAACATTAATACTTAAGAACAGTTTTTGTTTTGTGCTTCAAAACATAAGCTTTGTTCAAAGAGATGAGCTTTGTTCAATGTCATTTTATACCCACCCATTGTATAACCTTTGCTGAACTGTGACACATCATAGATGTGGGCTTCTGACACAGAAACACATTTTCACAATTCCATACTCTACTGACCAGAGGTGGTTCTTTACATGGCGGATGGAAGGCTCGGTCCCATCTGGTGAAGTTTCACAAGAAAGTAGTATTTGTAAGTGCCACATTCTAGCAGGAGAGTGGCAGGTGCAGACACCCGCATTGAGATTCATTTGCTGGAAGCAAGAGCTCCTTCACTGCTTAACACCAAAGCAAGAGATGATTCATCACCAGAACCTCTGCACATCCCCAATTTTTCCTGTGCATCACTTCTTACCGATTAGCCTAAAGAAACCAAGGTGCTTAACTTCATATTATTCCCCCTTTGAAGGGTTTCATTGTAAACTGCACATGATAATAATGAGAGGAAACCAGGCCAGAGTGAGAAAATGGCCTAGACAACACCCCTCATACTTACTTCTTCTTCCGTTCTCCTTTTCATACTGGTAGCATTTGCTGGGATCACATTATATTTTCATTTATTCGGTAATGTGAAAGCTTGGATCTTGGAATAACAAATGTGCTTAAGTTCCCATGGCACACCACAAGGAACATTATTTTGACATATATGTGAAAACTGGGAGTAAAAATTGCCCCAGCACAAGGAGAATACTCCATCTCTCCTAGAAGTTAACAGTAGACGACTTCGATATAACTGGTCAGGGAGTTGCTTTTTTATTATTCTCCAGAGTCCCTGGCATTACTCAGAAATTGTCTCTTCTTGCAGTGTCATTTCTAGCCTTATAGATTTGTAGCCTTGTAGCTAGAACTTGTAGAACTTGTAGCCTTATAGATTTGGTCCATTAGCTAGAAAAACACATTAATAGCAACAGTACTTCCTTTGGTTAAATAAGAATAAACTGCAGGCCATTAGTGTTTTCCACCACTCCCATATAGCATTCACAGCACCCAGATGCTATGAAAATAATAATTCCACTCTTCCTTGAAAAGAAAAGCATTTATAAAATTATGGAAATAATCGTTGCTTATTTAAGAACTTTTTGGGAGGCCTAGGGCTTAGGAGAGAATGTATGTGCTAATGTCTGTAAACTGTAAAGAAGTGTGTAAACTTCAGGATTTTTTTTAATGTTTACTTATTTTTGAGAGAGACAGAGACAGAGACAGAACGCAGGCAGGGGAGGGGGAGAGAGAAAGAGGGGACACAGAATCCTCTGTGCTGACAGCTCTGAGCCTGACACCGGGCTTGAACTCACAAACAGTGAGATCATGACCTGAGCTGAATTCGGACGCTTAACCAGCTGAGCCACCCAGGCGCCGCAAACTTCAGGCTTTAATGCAAATATTGTCTTTGTATCTTTCACAGATCCTTGCATATGCAAGTACTGAGATGTTTGTCAATTGTCTGCTATCTTTGGTCCAAAGGAGCTTGATAGTGAAAAGAGATGCCAAAGTCATTAATTGTATTTAAATAGACATGATAGAAATATATACTGTATACAAGATAAAAAACTCCAATCATATGAAGCTTGCAACAGCAAGTTTTGTTGTTGTGGTTGTTTGTTGTTGATGTTGCTTATAAATTTATTTGAACCATTGAAATGATTTGACACATTCATATGGCTAGGAGAGGACTTCAAAAATTAAATGAAGCTTGGGGCGCCTGGGTGGCGCAGTCGGTTAAGCGTCCGACTTCAGCCAGGTCACGATCTCACGGTCTGTGAGTTCAAGCCCCGCGTCGGGCTCTGGGCTGATGGCTCAGAGCCTGGAGCCTGTTTCGGATTCTGTGTCTCCCTCTCTCTCTGCCCCTCCCCCGTTCAGGCTCTGTCTCTCTCTGTCCCAAAAATAAATAAACGTTGAAAAAAATTAAAAAAAAAATTAAATGAAGCTTTAAAATGTTATATATATTTTTTCTCTTCTCCACTTACACTATTGGTTGGTTTTGGCTGAGGGGATCACAGAAATTACATCCTGGGACTATGTCCTGTTTTCTATATCTCAAGCAAGGACTTAGATTTATTTAAAAATTTTCTGCCACGAATATGAGACTGACCTGTTGCTCCAGACATCTAGCATGAGCAAGCCATTTGCTTTCTTGCTAAATTATGGCTGTAATGTTTTTCTAATAGATTTATAGTCAGGACTTTCATTTTATGTGTAACAAGATAGAAGTTGGAAACTGGTGGAATCTGATTGATTTTCTGATTTGCTCCACTGTATGGCGTAGTCAACAATTACATTAGTTGTTTCAAAGAGTTGCACCATTTCAAATCTCCACCTGGGAAGAAGCAAGCCTGGGGCAGGTGCTGTGGTGACGATGCCCACGCCAGACCCACAGGCACAAACACACTTGCCCCACCAATAAACAGCTCTTGGGAATTTTAGTCCTCGGACTGCAGCAGGGAAAAAGAATAGGGAAACAGTGACTCATTTACTCATGGTAAATCAGTCTTCATTGATGAAGAAACAATGAATATGTTTTTTTTTCCCCTCAAGAATAAGTAATTCCTTATAATACTGTATTGTAACTATACTGGAATTTAAAATTTTAAAAAAATAAGTAATTCTTGTACTATTAGAGAAAACTTCTATCTCTTGGCCATAAATACAAGGGAAAAAAGATATTTTCCTGTTAAAAAGCACTGTTTTGAGAATTAATTAAAATAAAGTATTTGATAGGGTAATTAACCCAGCAAATTTCCTTTCCATATAGAGACAGCATGTATGCATTCGGTGTCGTGAATATCACAAGAAAAGAAACAAACAGAAGGTGAAATCTTAAAAAAAAAAAAAAAAGATAGAAAGCAGACTCATAAAAAAGTAAACTCTCAGAGTGGATTTTACCTGAAAGGAGGCTTTACTATCATTTTACCTTTAACAGAGATTCTACCCTTATATAACAAAGGCTTTAAAAATAATTCACTAAGACTACTATATTTAAGCATGACTTTTTCATAAAGTCTATCAAACAAACTTTAAACATAAATATTTTGGCCGCAGTTAATAATTGCTTAATAATTGAAATATATTGTCAACACATTGTTAATTTCATCTAACTTGTGACTCAAAAGATCTCATTTTTTAATTAAAACATTGCTTCTTATCACTACCACGTTATAGTCTTTGTGTAAGCACTCCTCCTTTGCGATAGACAGAAACTGATTTCCAAGAACTCAAGTTAATAAGAATGGTATATCCCAAAGTCCTATAGGTTATTTCACATTGTTGCCTTAATTCTACTGATTGACAACAGAAGCCCAGATTTGCACTTGCCCAGGAACAGACCCAGATGACTATATGGGTGGGTTAACAGCCTACTCCTTATAGGCTTTAAGGTGGCATTCAGCTCACCTTGTCATTCAGTGGCGAGTTTTATCTGATTGAGTCTAATGTGTGACAAAGTAAAAGTTCAGAGGATGATTTAAAATTCTGTGTTTTGTCTAAAACTTTTTGTCTCGCCCCCTTTGTAATTTTATATGGAATACTGCTCTTTTTTGAACAGCCAGCTTTTGTCACCATGAAGCCAGGTTTTGACCAATAAGGACATGGATGAACTGTTTCCTTTTCTCCCCAGAGTTTCTTCGATCCACTTTATTAAAGGAAAACTGTGAAAAGGCTTCTGGTGAAAACATTTGTAGTTCTGTAGGCACATAAAATGGTGTGGACAGGGATCAGGATTTATTTATTTTTATATCTCCCTCAATATCTTAGAGTCAATATTCATCCTCAGGGAAAGGATCTCCAGATATTAGACGGCTTCCAAAGGTTCCAACCCAGTAGTACCTTGGCCAAAGGAGTCCTGCCAAAGCCTTCCAGGGGCCCCATCTTTCCTGTCAGTCATGGGCCCTCTGGACTGCAAGGCACCAGATTTATTAGATGTTTCTGTCACTGTGGGGACCGTACAGGCAGGTTTTATTTTAAATATTGGATATTCTAATAATATAAATAAAATAACCCGTGGGTAATAAGGTTCTCACTCGGAGAACAGGAATCTCAAGTTAGAGGAAAAGATGTAGATAGCTGTTGGATGTTTCACTGTTTATCACATCTTTGTGTTGTAATTATTGGTCCGAAGAAGAATTGGTATACAGATGGTTACCGAACTTAGAGGAATGCTCTTGTTTATGCCTCTGCCCTTACATTGCCTTAGAGCCTCTCGTATCTATCATTCTTATCTCTAAGAGAAAGAAAACAAAAGGAACAAGTGAAAACTTTCACTACATCTAACCACTCATGGCTATTCATATAACAAAGGAAGAATAGGTAGCAGTAGGCAGCAGAAAGGTTGTCTCTTAAAATTTGTTTTGCTGAGGTAAACAACTCATGGCACGAGAGGTGGGGAAAAAAAGACAGTAAGAAACACACTAGAGATAAAAAGTAGGAGCAAAGGAAGACCAGCTTTTATTTTCCACACAGAAATTCAAATGTGAACTATGTTATTTTTTAGTAGGTTGAGTGAACTGAAAATAAACAGCTGTGTATACTTCTGGATATCTGGTCTTGAGCTAACCCTAATTTCAAGGGCATGATCTCACACAAGGATATCAGTCTTTCTAGGCATACAGAGTATATGAAGAGCCATCTTTAAAAATGAAAACAAGCCCTCTGAGGGTCCCTTCCCTAAATACTGCCACAGCTCCACTTTGCCATACACTTTTACAGGAGATGCTGCATTCAATTTCCATGGAGATCCACTTACTGTCATTATGTCTGAGGTAAAATGATATGAGACTACTTGACAGGCATTCGGAAGATCTTTGTAATTTCCTGTTTTATTGGGTAGCAGTAGGAAAAAAAACCAGAGCAATAATCATGTATGGATACTTAAATGAAAGAACATTAAAAGCTGGTAAACTTAGCTTTCTCTTAAGTATGCCATGTAATTAGCTTTTATTCATTCATTTCCCAGTCTGCATCCTGCATTACCTAATTGCAAAGAAAAGAGTAGACTGCTTGCGTGCAAACTAATTGCTAAATGTGTAAGTGACTGAATGATCCTGATCTCAATCCAAAATATATTAATGAAGGCAAAATAAAAAAGGCAAAAATAGGAGGACATAATCAGCAAAAGTTTATACTGCCATCTTAGTAAAACATGACTTAAGAACAGATAGCATGAGGATGAATTTTGTTAACTCCTGCACTTGCTCTTACTCATTTTATTCATACCCCAAATTAAAGCACAAATATGTCACGTAAGGTTTAAACATCTGCAAGGAAACACTGATGATGAAAATCAATTACTATAATCATTTTATGCACAAGGATGGGAGCTCAAGAGTAACAAATGCATATTTGCTGAAAGGCTGTTACAATGAAACTTGAAAACAACCATTTTTTAAGTTGATATGTTTTAATACTCCATATATTAAAAAAAAAACTGTGTGTGTTTATTTCTGCCTGAAATTCATGACTACACGAGGAAGAGTATAGTATAGTTTATTCACTTCATCTAAGAACTAAATGCCAAACTTGTTTAAAAACCAAAAGACCAGCCCTGAAGTAGCCACAAAGATTATCTTTGCTTCTGGTTCTTGTCAAGGAATATAATCCTGACCTCTGGGATGCCTCCATCTTTTAAAGTGTTTTATCTTAAAATATATTCATGAAAGATTGGTTGAAGTCCATTAATTTTTCTTCTATAGCCTTGAAATTTCTGCCTGGATTCTCTTAGTACATTGGAGACCTGTATACTTTGGATAAAGGCTTTTAGTAACTTGTAGAATGTGTTTTGTTTTTTTTTTTTCCTGAAATGTACTTTGATGCTAGCACCTAGAAATGCCATAATAAACATCTCTTATGAATTTTATTATTGCATTTTGGGGGGGGGTACAAATACTGATAAGGCCATCGTCTTTTATATCACACCACTGTCCTTTTATGAAACATATGAAAAAAAGTTATTTATTTGTTATCCCCAAGAAAAAGATGTTTAGAGGACATTGTAAAATTTTTAGGTGACTATGGTTGTTTTGAAACATGTCTGCAAATTCTTTGACACTCTTGAATCTAATTCCCCTCCACTGAATATGCCTTGCTATTATGACTTGGTTCTAGTGAATAAAAAGTGATAGAAGTGATGTTGCATGATTTAGGAGGCTAGGGTATAAAAGGCAACAAAGCTTTCACCCATTCCCTGCCCATTACCAATGCTTTGGAGACCTTATCCAACATATGTAAGAAATTTAGCTTCCTGAGCCACTATGCTAGAGAGACCAAATGGAACAACCATACAGACACAGACAGACATCAAGGAATGCCAACTGCCCCAGTGTCAGCTTTTTGAGTCTTCCCATCATCAACTGCCAAATATTTGAGAAAAACTTCAAATGATTCCAGCCTCAGGGTTCCAGCCAAGCTGGCTGATGCCAGGTGGTAGAGAAATAAGCTGTCCCCATTAAGCTCTGCCCAAATCACAGATTCATGAGCAGAATAAATGTTGTTACTCTTCTGTGATAGGCATAATAATGGCTCCCCAAAGATGCCCATATCCTGCTCCCTGAAGTCTATGAATATGTTAGGCTACATGGCAAGGAAATTAAGATTTGCAGATGGAATTAAATTTGTTAATTAGTTAGTCTCAAGGTAGGGAGTTTATTCTGGATTATTCAAGTGGGCCAAAGTTATCAAAAGGGCTCCTAAAAAGGGAGGAGGGAGACAGAAGAAAGTTAGAAGGAGATATGAGTGCAGCAGCAGGGTCAGAGAGGCAACATCACTGGCTTGAAGATGGAGGGAAGGGACAATGAGCCAAGTAACGTGGGTATGTTACAAGATCACTCAGTTTTTGTACCAGATGCACCAAAGAATTGGGAGATCCAAGACCAGAATAGGGAGGTAGAGTTTATGTGTGGCCAGCACCTGCTTTATCCCTCCTCACTCATATCTAACTAACCCCCTAACAGGTAACCATTAGAAACTGGAAAAGGCAAGGAACCAGATTCTCTCCTAGAATCTCCAGAAATAAATTCAACTTTATTTCAATTTAAGATCTATGTGGGACTTCTGACCTCCACGGTTTTAAGATAATAAATGTTATTTAAATTACTAATCTTGTGATACTTTATCACAGTAGCAAGAGAAAACTCTATACTCTGGTTTAAGTTTCTAAGTTTGGGGGGCTTTCTTACCTGCCATTCTATAGCTGGGACAGTGACCTGGCCTAATTTTCATATATGGCCTATAGAAAGCTCAACCAAATCAATGAACTACCTTTGGCAACTTTGCGGGACCTCCTATCTCCACCCTAATTTAGCCTTTCTCTTGACCCATTTCCTCTCTTTTGTTAGGCCTATTTTTTTATACTATCTTGAATCCTTTTAAAACAGGACCACTAATAAATAAATAAGATTGATTAAAATGATATATTTACCATGACTTACCATAAATAATGAAGTAGATAGAATGAAAAGTATCTTTTCTTTGTCTCTGTTAAGAACAAGACTGAAACTCTAAAGCAGATCAATAGCTATGGACCACATCAACTGAAGACAAAAGCAAGCCTGTAATTTGGCTGAATATTTTCTAAAACTAGGGAAATGAAGTGTCTAACAGTTTTATTTATCAATTTAAGAACAAGAAATAAAAAGTTGTGGAAAATGTAATAAAAATACATATGTACATATGTGTATGTGTATCTATATGCACATTTTATACATATAATATGTATAATATTATAAGCATATAATTTTATATATGTAAATATATAATGAATATTAGTATTATATGTATGTTTCAGTTTTGTTTTCTGCCTGCCTAAAGAAGAATAAAGGAAGAGATAAATGAAAACCAGGAATTAACAGAGAAAGACACAGAAACAGAAGGAAAAGGAGATGATATTAAAAAGTTTGGAATACAGGAGCACCAGGGTGGCTTAGTCGGCTAAGTGTCCGACTTCAGCTCAGGTCACGATCTCACAGTTTGTGAGTTGGAGCCCCGCACCGGGCTCTGTACTGACAGCTCAGAGCCTGGAGCCTGCTTCAGATTCTGTGTCTCCGTCTCTCTCTCTCTCTGCCCCACCCCTGCTCACTTTCTGTCTCTTGTCTCAAAAATAAAATAAATAAAATAAAAAAATAAATAAAATAAAACAAAACGTTAAAAAGTTTGGAATACAGAGAAGGAAAGAGAGATAGAGAGAATCTGGGTGCTCCGAGAGACACACAGGAGATAAAGAATCCAACAGTAAGGTAGACAAAATTCATACAAAAAGAGGTAGTCTCATAAAAAAAGAGAAAAGCTTTCCCGGCAGAAGTAACACTTCTAGCATGTACCTTTTGGAGATAGTCTCACTGAGAATTTCTGATATTACACTGGATTTTAACATTCTAAAATAATAATAGGGATGTTATCTATCTTTTAGCAATTGTTCTACAAACTTGGTGAACCTGACCCTCCCCAGGTCTTCCCAGCTGCAGAAACCAAGTGCCCTGAAGGTAGCTTAACCTCTTCGGTAGCTGGGGCAGAGGTAACCAGGACAAAGAGGACAGAGCAGAAGCATCGCCTGACACCTGGAATCCTTCCCGTTACTTTAGGTGACTCTTCTGCACTTGCCTGTTCCCTTACCTGCCACCTGCCTGCAATCATCCCTTTATGGACCACATCCAGGTCACTAGGCTTCTGCCTCAGTCTCCCTTAGCTGCTCTTACCCCCAGCAGATTGTGGGCTATACAACCTATTAAATGTGCACCTGTCACTCCTATGTACTTTATACTGCTGGGTGGGGTCTTGCTCTAAAACATACGTACCAAACAAAGCCATAATACGTAGTACCTAGTCATAGATTCCTGTTGCTGTTTTCCACCTGGTCACAGTTTTCTACTCCCTTTCAACATTATAATTTGTATGTTTGGACACCTTACTGGGGTCACTAGCCCAGCTCTATCTGTACAGTTTTGCTTATAGAAGAAATGGCAGAAAGTTTCCCTACACTGGGGCAAAAGCAAAGTTACTCTGCATGTCAGTTACAAGCCAGAAGAAAGAAAGAAAAAAAAAAACAATGCTGAAGTGTATATGTATTCCCATCTCTGCAGAGTCCCTTGACTTAGCAAAATGATTTGTCTATTGGGAGTCAATGTGGAAGGAGAACAAAATCTTGGGAATCTTCTACTTTCTTGTATCTCTAAAAAGACAGGCATTTAATGCCCACAGGATTTAATGACTATTGAAATTGCTCTCAACATCACAGTCAATACAATAAAGAAACCTGTAAAGTAGCATACGTGAATAAAAATACTAAGGTATCTCCCCCTATTTGAGAAAGTAAGGCTCCCTTTAATCTTGGACATCAATATGAACTCCTCATTATCCTTGAGAAAGGGCCACCCATATGCACATAAATGTTGTCTATGAATTCCACTTTATATCAGTAGAGTGTGTCACAGTTTATAAAGCACTTGTGCATTAATCATATAGAAGGTAGTCTCTTTCTGTTCAGGCTGTTTCTATACAAGTACAGAGTATTATTTGCAGATAATGTGCTTCACTGAGCCTGCACTGAATTGTTCAAGCAACAGCTGTAAATCAAGATTGACTTTCTGAACCTAACTTTGCATAATTCAACAAGCTACTGAACATCTTCTGCCTAAGCAGCCTCATGACTTATAAGAACGTGCAAAGCTCAATAACTACCCAACGCTGCCTCAAAATGATTAAATAACAAAAAGGTTTTGCATTAACAAATCAGGAATGAGTCACTTACTGTCTGATTTTTCACTGATCAAGAAGTGACAGAGAAGGTGCCATTTACAAAAAGAAATGTCATAAAATGATTGAATTGTGAATTTCTTCTAGTCCCCAATAACAAGAAAATGACCATAAAAGGAGGTGGTGGATGGGGGAAGATAAGTGCTATTAAATACTAGTCTGTCAAGAGACAAATTTATCAGTCTTGATGGTAAATTTAGTCTTAGCTCAGAAGAAGTAATCAGTTCTACAGCTGATGAGTATACAGCTCTTAATAATTGTATTATATTTAGGACTGAGCAGTAAAAATCAGAAAACCATTAAGTCAATACATAGTTAACAGGTGCTTCAAGATGGAACAATAAAACTTCATCATTGGGCTAAAAGGTTTACTTCCTTTTCTTCTGCAGTACAATTATTTGGAAAGATCGTGACCAGCTCTTCCACCAGCCAGATACCTTCAGTATCTCTTGTTTCTTTTACCATCTTTCATCAAAGTCACCTTCCTTCTCTTTTGGCATGGTCCTGGTCAACATTAGAGCTGTTGTTACCGTCTTTTTCTCCAGCACCGCCTGCCCCAGGAATTGACTTATCTTCAGGCAGACTATACCTGGAAACTCCCATTGTTTATACCACTCATGCCAGCAACTGATAATGACGATAGAAAGGAGGAAGACGGCTGAGTTAGTTTTTACCATGTGTCAGACAATTTCTTCATGTATTTGTCACAAACACCACATAGGTAGGTAATACTATTATTCCCATTCTACTAAGGAGGACAGTGAGATTTGTAAGACTTAAGAAAATTGCCCAGAGTCACAGGAAGTGGCACAGTAAGGGCTTAAACTGTGCTATAAAGCCCAATGCACTTAATCATCACATTAATGATTGGCATTGCCAAGTAAAGTTTTTAAGTTATAGGAGGAGATCAAAATTACCATGGTATCACTATAACCATACTCAAGTAAGGAAGCAATCCCACGGGGCTGGATGATAAACTCAGCACTATGGTTTCCACAAGGCTTATTGTCTAGTATTATTATTTCATATGAATGTGTTCTATATCTTCAATTATGCTCTAAGCTCATAAAGAGCAACAGCTATGTTCAGATAAGTTAAATTTTCTTTTTTAGTGCCAACAACAGTGCTATCCATAAAAATGATCAATATATAAAGATTCAACGAATTATAAATTATGTGATCTCAAAATACCCTCTTAGGGCCTCAAAGGATAAAGTTACCTAATTCTAAAGAACAAAAATGCAATTTTTCTAGGGGCGGGGGAGAAACAAAAAGAAGAGTTATAATGGTCCAGGGAAGGATGGGGTAGGGGATAAGTGGTAGAGTGCTATGCTCAGGGAGAGCTCAGAAAGGCAAGTAGACGATGGAAAGTAGAGGATCAGGACTGGAATCAGAGCCCTGGGTTGGAGGTGGATAACAGATACACTCTACTTCCTTTTATATGTTTTACAGGAATGTTCCAAATGTTTCCCTGGGGACAAAGAAGAGAGAACATCAAGAATTTCCCTGGGCAAAAACATATCAAAATGCAGGGATGTCACTAACCCTTAAAAAGGGATATCATCGGCAGCAGCAAAAGTAACCCTTCTTAACTGAGTACAGCATTCAGGTAATGTATCCCTCATTCCCATTGCCCCATATTCCCATTATAAAAATTCCCGTGATCAAAAACTGATATTTTTGCCTTAGCAAAGAAAGGAGGACCTGTCACCTACATTTCCCTTATACACATACTTTTAATACTGTGGTTCCCCCTAAGGGAATCTAACCTCAGAATCTAACCTGTCTAACCTGTTCCCCGTTCCATCGTGTCTACCCCTTCTCAGTGAACATTCCTACCATGGACCTAATTGTTGAGACCAAAACCCAAGCAAGGGGCCACTTTCCTTTGTTCTCTTTCCCTCAGCCCCTATACCTAATGCTAAGCAAGTCTTTTGATTCGATCTTTAAAACACATCCTGTCCCCATCTACTGCAGTTTCTGTCCATTTCCACGCTATCACCCTGGTCAAAATCACCATCATCTCTCGTCTGGATTATTATAGCCCCACTCCCGCTACCTAGCTTCCGGCTTCTATTCTTGTCTCCTCCTGTTATAGACTTACACATACCAGCCTCATGATGATTTAAGTGTATTAATCAGATCACATCCTTCTCTTGCTTCAAACACTCTTGAGGCTTCTTATCTCACTGAAATAGTCTAAGCTCTACCATGGCTCACTAGCTTTACATGGCCTAACCGTACCTGTTTCTCTGGCCTCATCTTCTGCTACTGTTCTCTTAGTCTACTCAAGGACCTTTCTTTCCCTTTATCATACATGCCAAGTTCATTAACACCATAAGGTCTTGCCTTTCCCTCTACCTTGAATTAACTCTGTGTCTTAACAGGAGTACTCCAGTTACACAGGTCTGGGCCATCTTCTCTGACTACCTAAACCCTCAAACACTGTTACTCCACTGAATCCAGTCAATGGATGTCACCACATCTTTTATTTTCTTCATAGCACTTAACATTGCCATTTATCTATTTACTTATGCATTGTCTTTAAGTCCTGTTTCTGGCCCCTACTTCCTTAAACCACAGTTCATAAAGACCCATGAGAGTAGGAAATCTTACTAATGTATCCACATTACCTAGAACAACATTAATTACATAGTAAGGCTCAATAGTGATTCCCAGAATGAATGGATACATGAATGAATTGCATAGTCTTATGTGCTTAAGCTCCTCTTGAAATTGCTGTATAAGAATTTACTTTTGGAGTGTGTGGAATATGGTTTTACATTCTCACATTATTAGAGAAAATATTTGATATTTTTGCTTTAGCAAAGAAAGGAGGATATGTCACCTACATTTCCCTTACACACATACTTTTAATACTGTGGTTCCCCCTATGGGAATCTAACCTCAGAATTATAATGTGAGGATAAAAGAGATAATTGAAAGAACAGTGAAAAAAAAACATGTTGCCTTTCTGGAGAATGCAATAGAATTTTCTAGTATGATATATTACTATACATCCCCTCAGTAATAAGGGGAACCTGTGAAAATGTTATTTCAGAATATTACATCAGGGAAGAGCTCTAACTCTCTTCACTTTGCCACAGGGTTTTTAAGATTGCTGTTACTGTGCATACTTTGAAACATAATCACAAATAAGAAGTGTGTGGAAACGACAGCTATATTAACTTTAACACGTACAGTTAAATATTCAGCACACTTGCAAGCAATGCTCCTTCGTTTTCATAGCATGCGATGTAGAGAAAGAGACTTGGAAGAAGGTCCTGGTGATGACATAGATGCACTCCACTTAAGCAGTATAGCCAGATGCCCAAAGAGTGGAGGGGAGTAATGGGGCACTCATCAAACACTGGGGCCTCTGGCTCACACCATGTGGAACACAGATGAAATATCTAGAAGTTCTCAAGGCAGATAACCCAAGAGACCATGAAGTTTGTCTTCGTATAATTTCCACCTCCTTTAAAGAAATTCTCCACCTACTTCTCTCTATACTCCCAAAGACTTTTCTGGAACACAGCAGGTACATAATAGAGAATTAATTAATTAAATTAATTAATTCAGCCTTGTTGTGATATTAGAAGAGAGAAATTATATGATGCTTTTGCAGAAAATATGTGCTTTTAAAAAACAGGACTCAGGGCGCCTGGGTGGCGCAGTCGGTTAAGCGTCCGACGTCAGCCAGGTCAAGATCTCGCAGTCCGCGAGTTCGAGCCCCGCGTCGGGCTCTGGGCTGATGGCTCAGAGCCTGGAGCCTGTTTCCGATTCTGTGTCTCCCTTTCTCTCTGCCCCTCCCCCATTCATGCTCTGTCTCTCTCTGTCCCAAAAATAAATAAATGTTGAAAAAAAAAAATTTAAAAAAAAAAAAAAAACAGGACTCATGAAGATTTACAAAGTCTTCAGCGTTTCTCTACACTTTTCAGCTCTGATGCTAATGTTCTAGGCTATATGACTTTTGGTTCAGGAGATATTTTCAGTCTTTTTTCAAATCCCACTCCAAGGATAAGGCCTTTGGGCTTTAACTACTTATAGGGCTCTCCCTGGGCTCTGGCTCATTTTCAATAAAGAGAAAGTACACATTCTCCCTCTTCAGATTTCTGTTCCTAATTAACGATGAAAATAAGCACAAAAAGCAAAAACAGCAAGAAATGGCATTTTTTATAAAGGTCCCTTCTCAGGCTATGAGTGTTGTTATTAAGAGGAACAGACCACTGGGCTCATGTGTACCCAGTGTGCAGTGTGGGGGTGAAGAGACTCACCCAGTTGAAAGAGCTTACACATCTGAGCACAGGTTCAGAGCACTCTGAATTCTAGGAGTGACTTACGGCTCTGAAACTTAATGGCAAGAGTTTCTGCGGAATGATTCCAGTCAGTCTAACCCGGAGGTCACACGCCTGCTCATATTAGACACAAGCGGTTGACAAGATGTCAGTATCATTTGGTTCAACCTCCTCTCCTACAACTGGGGGCAGAGAATGGGAAGGAGTTCACTTTGCAAAGCCAGTTCAGCTAGGCCCATGCCACCAATTTCTCATTTGTGGAGACAGAAAACCCATTTAGTAGTTTATCCCATGGTCTGGCAGAAGAGAGAAGGGATTTTTTTATGCTCTCATGGAAACCTCGGTCTCTGGATCCTCCTTCGGTGAATCTTGTCGAAGTATCACCTGTGCCAACAAAAATGCGTGAAAAGCCCCTGCTGGTTTCTACAAGAAATCCACAGACACCAAGAATTTGAATTTTAAAACACTTATTGGAAAAGTTGGGAGTCTACAGAGTGGCCTCTTGTCATGTGAGTAGCCCCCTTTTAACATCTCCAATTCCTGCCCCTCACACCCTCTCCCATACCTCACTCCCAGGTCTGTCTCCTTCACTTGTGCATATCAGTACAGTGCTTTCTGGCTGCTGATTCCCAATTTCCATGGTTTTTTTTTTTGTATATTAATTTCTTTTTGTTTTTCTAATGTTTATTTATTTTTGAGAGAGAGAGAGAGAGAAAGAGAGAGAGAGAGCATGAGTGGGGAAGGGGAAGAAGGAGCTGGAGACACAGAATCTGAAGCAGGCTCCAGGGTCTGAGTTGTCAGCACAGAGCTTGACATGGGGCTCGAACTCATAAGTTGTGAGATCATGATCTAAGCCCAGGTCAAGTATCCCACGCTTAACTGACCGAGCCACCCAGGTACCCCGCCTCCACCCAAATTCCATGTTACCATCTATTAGGCAGATGACAAAACAATTTAGTAGGATCTCTTCTGTTTACAGTGCAGTTCAGGTTGTCAATACATGATTCAACACACATTTATGGCCTACCTACCAATTTACTGATCTGTGGTCAGCATCATGCTAGGTGCTAGTAGAGAGGGAGGGGTATAAAACAATGGCTCCAAAATGCCTCTTGGCTGAGGAATTCAGTCTAGCTGGGTAGGCAGACATTTCATAACAAAAACAGTACTGTTTAAGCGATAGAGGATACATGCTATGCAACAGCATTTTCTGAGCCAAATTGACTTGGAAATAAGACAGGAAACACATATTTTACTTAAAAAAAATGCTCCTAATAAACACCTTTCTGTAAATGAAACCACAAGAAATCCAAACAGTCCATCTAAAACTAATTCATATACATATGCCAATTACGGCTTACACATTTGGGTGAGGCAAACATTGATGAAGTTTTGATTAAAAAGAAAATTGGTTTTTTTCTAATGGTCACTTAAGAGGAAGAATATCCTTATAATATTTAGTTCCTATCAGAAGATGAGATAGCAGAAGGTGAGATAAAATGGAGGCTTGAATGTTAGGCCATTTTATATGCAAATCACTTTCCTTGAACCTATCAGGAAGTCTAAATATACCATTCAATTTAAGCTTCCAATAGTACAGATTCTGCAACTGACAGAATGGAGGTCACCAGACCACTTCACTCATAAACATACAAATGACAGGCAGAGTTTCTTTTATTTGCTCCTGAAGACCAAAGCTTACATAATCAGATCCTCTGAAGGAGAAGTGCTGAATCCTAGAGGTGGAAGAAAGTTTAGAGAAGTGGTTTTCAACCCTGGTGGTTGAGAGTTACTAGGGGAGTTTCTTAAATGCTGGATTCTGGGGCATCACCTCCATCAGTTCAGATTCAACTGGCCTGGCAAGGGACCCAACCATTGTGGTCTTAAGTGTCCCAGCCAAGCTTTTAAGAGCCTGGGTGGCTCAGTCAGTTGAGCACCCAACTCTTGATTTCAGCTCAGGTCATGATCACAGGGTCCTGGAATCAAGCCCTTTGTCAGGTTCTGCACTGGGTGTGGAGTCTGCTTGAGAAACTCCCTTTCCTTTCTCTCT
Source organism: Puma concolor (assembly GCF_028749965.1). Classification (NCBI taxonomy): domain Eukaryota; kingdom Metazoa; phylum Chordata; class Mammalia; order Carnivora; family Felidae; genus Puma; species Puma concolor. The sequence continues at coordinate 40,096,860 of NC_141668.1, read as the reverse complement.
CTCTCTCTCTCCCTCCCCCCCCCCGCCCCCGTCTCTCTCCCCTGCTTGCCCATGCATGCACACGAATGCTCTGTCTCTCTCTCTCTCTCAAATAAAAGTAAAAGTAAATTAAATAAATGAAAAGAATTACAGATTCTTGGGCTCCATTCTGAGTTGTTTCCAAGTCAGTGGATTTGAAGTGACTTCTAGAAATCTGTGTTTTTAAAACTGTCCCAAGAGCTTCCCTTTCGGCCATGTTTACAAAACCACTGATCTAAAGCAAATTTGTAGAAAGCAGTGTCAGTTGGTTCCAAAATCACAAAGTCAGTGCATAAGGGTCCGAAAATAATGTATGTCCTGAGACTCCTTGTGCTGTGGGACAAAGGCTGTTCTCAGGCTCCAAAGACCTCACAATTTCTGGGCTACCTGGAAAGTAATGTTGACAACACTATAAAGCAGTGATCAAGCCTCCCCTTCTTGGATGCTTACCCTTAAAAGGTAGACCAAATAGTTTCTCTGCTGCCCACATTTAAGGGAAGGCAAATATATCTACCCCTAGAAAAGCATACCCCTATTAAGTAGCCATATAATCAGGCATTAGGGTAGAGCTCAGTATTTAACTTTAAATAAAATGCAGACATCTCACTGTACTCATTATATCAACAATAGAAGGATCTAGTAGGCTATTAGAAAAAGTTGCCATGTGACACCAAATCACAACACAGCAAAAGAGAGCTTACGAAGAAAAGACCATTGAGAGTTTCAACACAGCAACACAATGGGGGAACACTTTGCTGAATTTTGTTGAAAGGAGAAACAGATCCTGACATTATAAACTCATGTGGACAAAACAGTAGTGCTACATTATAAGTCCACCATTAGCCCAAAGTTCCTGCTTCTGGAAATAAAGGAGATCTAATTTCAGAAATATCATAGGTAACCATTAAGAAAGTTAAAATCAACAAATATTTATGTAATAATATAGACAAGTAGAAATAAAATTTCAAATATGCATAGCTGGTGGTTATTCATTAGAAATCATAAAATTGTAGAATCTCAGACAAAAGGTCCAATCACTCATCCACCCAATGAAACAAAAGACAGCTGCAATGAAATTTATAGATTTCCAAAGAGTACCATCTGATCAAGCTAGACTAAGGGTTAAAGGAGCTGAATTTTAGTTCCTCAGCTAGCCAGGTAAACTTGGGCGAGTCACATAACTTTTCAGAGCTCAGTTTCCTTATCTGTGACCCAAGTGAACTGAACTCGAAGTTTGGATCTAGTTACGCAAATGTATATCACTCTATTTTTGTAAATTAGTAATTACATGAAGACAACAAACATCTTTAGATGAGATGCTACACTCAGCAGGCTTCTTGCAGATGACTAACATTCTGGAACAACTTACCAGACTATCAGGAAATGCCTCAAGTGTCATGAGAAACAAAACCACGAGATTATATTTAGATTACTAGATCGCTCGAGGGAAAAAAAAATGAAAGAATTCAGTAAGTCTTTATGACTAATACACTTAAAAGTGGTGTTTTAATCATTACCATATCACATGCTGACAGTGTGCTGCATGAAGGAAGCCGGCCTGATAAAATACTTCGGGGACCAATCATCACTGTTGATACTCATCCAGCAATGACAGAAGAAATAGCTACTATGAAGAGTCACATTCAGCATAATCAGTGACAATACTGTCTTTAAAATGGAAATGAGCACCTAGAGTAACACCAGCCTTTTAGGTTGAATGCATCTCTCAGAGGAGTGGTTTGTGCATTTCTCATCTCCAGCATAAGTAAAACATTTCATTTTACCCAGCATCCTACTGGGAGAAACATCCCATCTTCAGGGATATTTTGTTGATGGCACTATTAAGGGCTACCCAGTATATCAATTGAAGCACGACAAGACAACACGCCGTACTATTTACGATGCTTAGCATAATTTGTTTGTAAATACTCATTCATTTGCAGCTATGGTGACTGTCTAGAGAAACTACTGATGGTCTCGAATACCCTTCTTTTTCTTCCATGGTCTTTTGAATAAACAGCGCCGGTAAACCTTTTGCTTAACACAAGCAAAAGATCTTTTCAGTTAGGAAGAAGGAATGGTTTGGAATTTTTATAATTACATTGACGTATTTAAGAATATAGTCAATGCTTAATGTACGGTTTACACTCCTAGTTAGACAATAAAGCAGAGTACACCCCTGCCTGGGAAACAAGAGGTTTAAACTTGTGCATAATTTAAATATATCACAATTTGGTTTATTCGCTGCATTCATACCCAGCAGCCTTAATCTAAACACCTTTATGCTTTTAAAGTTTGTCCTGTATGCCTTCCCTATTGAGAAGGTGAAATCTAAATCTTAAATGTGTTCCTTCACAGATTCCATGCATAATAAAACACAAAGGAAAATCATGAACTCAATTCAATAACTGAATGCATCTGCAAGTTTCTTAGGGTCTGACAGTGTGGTAACAAATTCTAATTCATTAGGATTTTTTGTTCCTTCTCCTTCACAGAATTATGGGTGTACTGTTGAGCTCAATTTTGTTAAAATGGCATACATAGCTCTCTTTTCGTATTTTTTTAAAAGAACTGTAACTTAGTTAAAAGACTTAAGGATAAGCTCAAAGACACCACAACTGAATACTAAATTTGTTTTATCAGTCTTGTTTTGTGATATACAGAATCTATTGGTAATTAAGCAAGTTTTAAACACCAGTGGGTTGCTCTGGATTATTTTTGTGGCTTACATAACAAATGCTATTTCCAAAGTACAAATTCACCATTTACTTTCATCGATGAATTCCATTTCATTCAAGAGTTAAGTTTCTTACAATAAACATTAACACGATGTGGGAAGATCTTATAATTTTCCAACTGACTAGGAATCTTTGACATCCAAACGCTGAACTTAAATTGTAGAATAACTCATTAGGAAACATGCAATGGCAGTGTCAAGATTTACAACAAATACCCTGGAAGCATTTTAAAAATTAATATTAAGCTGCTATGCTTGGCTTAATTAACTTTCTTCTTCATTTACAAAGCATATCTGTCTGGTTTTATGAACTTGGTCTCTAGTCCCCTTTCCTACAAACCTGTTTAATTAAAGTTTAACAGCTGTGTATGCTTTAGAAACAGCAGAATGGTTTTTCTCCCTTGAAATACTTAATCCTTTCTTAAAGTATGATCCTTCTGAATATATATTTAAAAGGCAATGGACAAGGAATAATCTACCAACAGAAAAACACTAGCCGCTTAGGGCATCAGCACTATGTATTCAGGGTATAGACAAAACAGTAATTTCTAAGCTAGGAAATCCAAGGCCAAATGGGGAATAAGCAGGTTTTTATTCTCAAAACAACAAAAAAGCTACATAACACAATAAATAAGTAAATGAAACATAAATAGAATGCTTAAAAATACAAGATACTGTAGGTTTTGGATCCACTATACACACCCAATACCCAAGGAGTATGACTAATGAGGTAACACCAGATATTTTGATCATGGTTACCACTTTATCATCAACAGGTAAATATTTATTAAATAAACATATGTAAGTATATATGTTTGTGTATGTATGCATATATCCACATACATACATATACACACAACATGACATTTCTGAAATAATGAAAATAATTAAAGGGCAAATGGATGTGATGAATCCTCAAACAGTATACCTTTATATGTGAAATTAAAAAAAATATTAACAAGGGGTTCCTGGATGGCTCAGTCAGTTGAGCATCTGACTTCAGCTCAGGTTATCATCTCCCGGTTGGTGAGTTTGAGACCCACATTGGGCTCTGTGCTGACATCGTGGAGCCTGCTTCGGATCTTCTGTCTCCCTCTCTCTCTCTCTCTCTCTGCCCCTCCCCAGCCTGCACGCTTTCTCTCAAAAATGAATTAACATTAAAAAAAATTGTAACGCTATAAAATTATTTCAGAAATCAGTAGTTCATGGGGCGCCTGGGTGGCTCAGTCAGTTAAGCAACCGACTTTGGCTCAGGTCATGATCTCACGGTACGTGGGTTCAAGCCCCACCTCGGGCTCTGTGGTGACAGCTCAGAGCCTGGAGCCTGATTCAGATTCTGTGTCTCCCTCTTTAACTGCCCCTCCCCTGCTTGTGCTCTGTCTCTCTCTCTCTCATAAATGAATAAACATTAAAAAAAAGAAATCAGTAGTTCATGCGTACGATTTCTTGCTATGCCAACTTCAGCTGTCTCTCCTCCAGGATCTCTCTCCACCAGTACCTATCTGACCACTGTGCAGGGAGGTTAGTTTTACACTCTTCTGATACACCCTTTTTCTTGAAAAGAGTCTCTGACTTCACCTCACTGCCCTTCCCAACCATTGTTCTCTGCTTGTGGTACACGCTCAATTAATGTGTGTGAAATAAGCACAATGATGCAAGAACAAAACCAATTTATTTTTCAAGAGAACTCTAAAGAAGCTTCAGTAGACTCTACTATTGTCCAGCATGGGTGCTTCCCATCCCTGAGGGAGAGTTGTACCTACCCACCCTATTGATAGCAGGTTTAGCCATACGACTGGTTTGGGCCAATGACACACGAATAGAAACGATATGTCCCTCTTCCAAACAGAAGCCTCAAGATCCATCTTATGGTTCTACCATGCTTCCTTTTCCATGTCCCCTGCGACCATTAATGCCCTGTCATCCTGAATCCCCGAGGGAAGAAAACATGGAGCAGCGACTCATACAAGCTGTGGTAAACATGTAACAGCGTGAGGAACAAGCCTCTACTGCAAAGAACCGTTGAGATTTGGGGGTCATTTGTTACCACGGAATAAGTTAGCCTAAACTGACTGACGCAAGGCCCATTTATGCCTTCTCAACAATAAACGAGTGTATTCTCATCCCCCTTGCTATTCAGGGACAATCCCTGCAGCTGCTGGAGAGAGCAAAGAAAAACAGATGGCTGAGACTCATGTTCTTTACCACTTGCTTTCCTTAACCTTCAGCAACATGAAAACGTTCAGCAAATTAGAGAGTTTACATTTTTAAAGATAAGGAGTTGGGACTGATACTAATTGGACTAAGTTGAAATATTTCCAGCATAAACAGAATCACTTCAGAGAGTGATATTCAGGAGTGATGTTTTATAAATATTGCACAGAGCTTCCTGCAGTCATTTAATTTGACAAATACTTATTGAGCACACCTTCAATATGCTCAATTTCGCAAGACGGGACTGCGCTAGATGCCAGGATCCAGAAGGGAGCCACTGCCCTTGATTCAAATTGCACACCGGCACAAGGATGCATGTACGACTGACTCTAATACAATTAGATGCATTTTATACCAGTAGGATCAATACAGTACTGTGGAAACAGAGAAGAGGACAATCATTTCTGTCAGGGTGAGGATACAGGATTTTGTTAGATGGGGGAGGGGAAGGTGTCTGCCACACACAGGATAAAACATGAACACAGAGAAGTACGGAAGCACTTTTAAAACTGGAACAATATAGCTCTAGCACTGTGTGTGTGTGTGTGTGTGTGTGTGTGTGTGTGTGTGTTCGTGCGTGTGTGTGCACGCACACCCACACAGTCACATGGGTGTAAGAAGAGTGGGTAGAGGAGAAAGATGAAAGGAAAGGCTGCCCACAGTGAGTGGTCAATGTTATGCAAGAGGAAGCTAGTATTCAACAGGAGTCCAAAGGGATGTAGTCCCAATCATTGAGGGTTTTAAAAAGGGCTGCCAGAACAGAATCTCTGTCCTACACACATATCTACACATGTGTGTACATACGTATGTGTATATCTATATCCATAATATGTGTGTGTGTGAGAAAGAGAGAGAGAGAGAAAGAGAGAGAGAGATGTTCAAGGTAAAATCCAGTAATTCTAAAGGCTACACAGTAAAATTCCCCTCACACTCCTGCCCTTCCAGCCCTCTAGTTCCCTTCTCTAATGGTGGAAGTTCCACATTTGCTAGTACCTACTGACTAGTTTATACTACAAAGAAAGTTGAGTGTGAAGTCCTAGAAAAATGACTGGTGTGGAAGTGGTATTCAGGATGCAATATCTGATAGTTTACTGGTGTGTGTGTGTGTGTGTGTGTGTGTGTGTGTGTGTGTGCATATATAGATCTTTTCTTAACTATTCCTGAGTCTCTCTCTTATGAATGCATTACAATGTCCTTAACTGTGTAGATGCACATCTAGAAGGTTTCAATCTTTTGCTATTATAAACGACCCTGCAAGTAACTCCCTTGTATACACTCCTTTGCCCTCGTGTGTAGGTCTAGCTACCAGATAAATTCCTAGCAATGGAATTGCTGAGAGAGAGTTAGTCAGGCAAAAACAAAACAAAGGAACAGGACAAAAGTAAGGGGGCTTCAGGTAAAGGCAAAGGTATTTAAAAAGATGCATAACTGCCAAGAAACTACAAACTATCAGTGTGGCTAGAATGTAGTGGGGAGAATACAGCTGGAGAGACACAGGGCCAGATCATAAGAGATCTTTATTACCAGGCTCATGAATGTGGAAGGCATAAACAAACATTCTTGTGGGAGTGTGGAGGATGGATTGGCAAGGATATGAGAGGAAAATCAGTTAGGAGACAGACACAGTAATCCAAGGAAGAAGTCATGAAGGCCTGGTAACCTGTCTTCTTGGCCAATGTTAGATAAAGTCCTCCCTTGCTTGCCTCTTGAATTTCTCCTTTGGGGAGACTTTCAAGACCAATGTCTAAGATGCCTCATGGAAAAGCAGCAGCCCTAGGGAGTGAACCCGTGACCAGATCCACCCTTCTACCCTGGCATGAGAAAGTATTTTTCCTGGTGCTAATCTTTCTATAAAAATTTGTGGACTGCCTCCCTCTTTTCTACAGAATAAATAACATAGAATTTAAGAGCTGAAAAACATATTCCAAATCATTTAGTCCAAGGGTCTTCAAACCTACTGTGAGATGCTTTCCTTTTTCCTAAAAGCATGAGATCACAGGGAGGGCAGAGATTATGAAGACAGTGAGAGTGAACTCTTAAAGGATAAAAAAGATTGGGTGGCAGTCAGGATCTGACAGTTCATTAAAGTTGCAAAGGGAACCGGGAAACACAACACAACTGTGCTTTTTCCTGCCCATAATTCTGAACCCAAATCCCAGCAATGCAAGTTTACGTTGAGGCAGGGTGGCAATGGAGCCGATTTGAAGATAGCATCATTTTATGCCTAAGTAGACCAGGATCTGAACAGGCTAAGTAGACCAGGATCTGAACTTGACCAGGATCAAGTTAAAACAGATCGTTAGTGAGACACCTAATACTAGAACGTTTTCTCAAATTTCACCATGCATTGGAGTCGCCTGCGAGGCTTACTGAAACATAGAATGCTGGCTCCAGCCTCCGGGTTTCTGATTCAGCATGGGGAAGTGGGAATCAAGAATCTGTGTCTCTAACAAGTTCCTCGGTGATGAAGTTGCTACAGTCTGGAGATCAACTTTGAGAAACAAGCTACTAGGACAATGCTGCCCTCCATACGGTAGCTACGTGGCTTACAGAACATATTTAGATATCTATGTGGTCTTCTACACTAAAGTTTTACTATATTTTTATAACTTTAAAATATTGAGAAAAATATGCTACAAACTTTTGGTGGAGTCTCCTTTCTCTTTATTTGTAAAACTCATAGATTAACATTAACACACTAATAGCGTTAACTCACAGCAGACAAATGTATAAACGTTATATCAAAGAATTCAATTTCTAAAGTTCTACCTCACGGACTTTTAACCATCAAAAATAAATGGCTTAAAAAATTTATTTCCTAGGGACGCCTGGGTGGCGCAGTCGGTTAAGCGTCCGACTTCAGCCAGGTCACGATCTCGCGGTCCGTGAGTTCGAGCCCCGCGTCAGGCTCTGGGCTGATGGCTCGGAGCCTGGAGCCTGTTTCCGATTCTGTGTCTCCCTCTCTCTCTCTGCCCCTCCCCCGTTCATGTTCTGTCTCTCTCTGTCCCCCCCCAAAAAAAAAAATTTATTTCCTAAAGTTATCTATGAGATGAATACAACTAAAAGGCAATTCACAAACTAGAAGTACATCTGATCTAAATATGGACAGAAGGTTAACGCACATAATATATTCAAACTCACAAGAAAACATTTAACATCATTTGAAAATGGGCAATTCTGAAATAGTTCTTAGAGAAGGAAGTAAAAGATTAATAAGTGTAGAACATATTCATTCTTATTAGCAATGAAAATAATATAAACGAAAACAATGAGAAACACGTTTTCACCTTTTGGATTAGCAAAGACGAAAACGATGCTAACACTCATTGCTTGCTCGATAGTCCCGTATTCAGACATTGCCAGACATGTGAAAAGTGGAACTTTGATAGAAGTTTCCTGTGCATATCCTCTTTGATTTCCTTCACGTCATTGGTAAGGATGTTGCAAGTTTTAATTTTAACAAATCATTATTTTTTAAAAGTCATGTGAGAATTACGAGAGCTCAGATACATACAGTTAGAAGTCACTTTAATTTCCATCATGCCGTAAGCATTCTCTTGATTTTAATGATAGCCATATTAGACTTAGAATTCAGGTTTGATTTACATAATCCCCCAAAGACAGCCCCAGAAATCCATTAAGGGTCACCTTACTTTCCCATACACATAGGAAATTCTAATCTGTTCATTCATTTCCTTTTCTATTATCAGACTCCTTGCTTTTTATAAAGCTTACTGCTTATTATACTTTCATCTCAAATAGAAAATCTTTCAGTTTGGCTTTCCATCCTACTAAACTCCATTCCAGTATGTATTACTTGCTCCTCTTCATGTTATAGTCAGAGATTAAATAGTCATTTACTTTTTGATGTATGTAAAACTGGAATCCAAACTGCAGAAATGTTCCTGGGAAGCATCGATACACCTTGAGGTGTAGCTGCTCCGGGCTGCATATTAAAACTAGGTATCGCATAATGGTCAGGGAGTAGAATTTATTTTTGTAATAAGCAAAGGAGAAAATCTCCTTGGTTCCCAGGTGGCCAGTTGCAGAAGCCCAAAGTTAATGACTTGTTATTTATCATACCCCATATATACAACTTTCATCATGCAATTGACTCTTCTGAAAGAAAATATCAACGACTGTCAACTCCCCTAATAACGAACAAAAATTTAATTATTTTCACTCAAATTCTCATTTGAGTTGCAACTACCAAGATGATCAATTTCAAAATCTTATTAGTTCTGCTACTGTGAACCACTCAGATTAATGGTTTCAATGTTACAAACAATGGTTCCAATGTTACAAATGTTACAAATGTTCCAACCTCACAAAACTACAAACATAGGCTTTAGTTTCAAAATCAACATTTAAAAAATGGGAATGATTACTGCTTTTGCCAAACTAAGATGCTCTTATTTGTATATAGGTATCCCTCATAATAAATTAGGTAACATTTGAACATTTTCCATAACACACTGAGTAAATGGGGGAACTAAAACAAATTACTTTAAAAAAAGGATCCCCTAGATTATTAGCTCCTTCCTCTCTTCACTATCAGTTAAGTCCAGCACAGGCAGATTGAGCTAAAATAACAGCCAGAAGATAATTGGAGTTCTAATGCTGGGCTTATAAGAGGAGCTTAAATAGCCTGCAGTAGTACTCTGATACAGAATTTTCCCCTCTGCAGGGCTATTCCTTTTGTATTAGGAAGAAACTATTTGGGCAATGAAATTTATTCTACACTTTTATGAGCACTGTGGCTGCTTGCCAGTGAAGATACTCTCTGTAGTGTTCTTACAGTATAATAGCTCTTCCCCATCCAGCTCGAGACAAATATCTTTACTGTCCAGGTGCACCCATGTGGCTTCTAGCAGTGTAGCAAAAACCTCACTTAGAGTAGCAAAGCTCAGGATTTTCTTTCCTACTGTCCTCTGCCTCAACCAACCTAGAGCCAAAGAACCCATAGCTTTTAGGCTAATTCTTCCCTACTATTTAAACTACTGGCCAGGGGTGGGGTGCCTGGGTGGCTCAGTCAGTTGAGCATCTGACTTTGTCTCAGGTCATGATTTTCCTGTTTGCGAGTTCGAGCCCTGAATCAGAGTTGGTGCTGACAGCTCAGAGCCTGGAGCCTGCTTCAGATTCTGTCTCCCTCTCTCTCTCTCTGCCCCTCCCCTGCTTGCACTCTGTCTCTCTCTCCCTCAAAAATAAATAAACATTAAAAAACATAAATAAATAAATAAATAAATAAATAAATAAATAAATAAATAAACAAACAAACAAACTACTGTCCAGGACTAGAAATGTTTAGTATTTTCTACTTATTTCTAAGGTTAAAGGAATAAAAGTAGATAATATAGACCAGGATTAGCAAACTATGACCCAGGGACCAAATCTAGTCCCCTATCTGTCTCTGTAATTAACGTTTTATTGGAACATTCATTTTATGTATCCTTTATAGTTGATTTCACCCTGCAGTATCAGAATGGAGTAGTTTTGTCAGAGACAGTATAGCCTGCAAAACGAAAAATATTTACGATCTGGATGTTTACAGAAAAAGCATATTGACCCCTGCTACAGACTGTGCATGAGGAACCAGTTCAAGATCCCAAAGATGTAGTAGCCAGCATTTGAGTTCTTGCATGGGAAGTTGTAAAAGTGGTTTTCTTCCAACTTCAGAATTTATAAAATATGGAGCCATATCTTGACCTACCAGTACAATAAAAATTTTTTCAACAGTGGCAAAAAAAAAAAAGTCAATCATCTAAAATGGGCAAATGGGCAAGGCATTCTTTTCAGCTCTGGGGAAGCCAAACAGAAAATAAGTTCATAATACATTAAATTTTAGTAGTGTGTTAAAGTTTACAAAGTACTGGGAGGTATTTGTTCTTCAAAATAACTCTGAAAATAGATAAAAAAAAAAAATCAGAGAGGTCAAAAACTTTTCCAAGGTCACACAGCTTGTAAGGAACAGAGCTGGAATTGAATTTATCATCTTACTTCAACTGTAAAATTCCTTCTACTCTATCATGCTACCCTTCATTGCTCTAAGACATCTAAAAAAAGGTTTTATACAAACAAAAAAGTTACAAAAACTTAATAGCATCCATAACTAATTAAGTTAATACCTTAAACACATCTGCTCTCTGCATGAAATTCTTTCTCCAAACATTTTAAAAGAGAAACAGGGGTCAGTGTTAAGTTTAAACAAGGTTAACTGAAACTGCACACAAATAGAAGACCTATCTGTTCCTTAATTATTAAGGAATTATTCAGGATGAAATATTCTTAAGTCTCTCTGGCATGCATCTTAAGCTTAGTTAAAAAGGTATTTTATTTTTTTTTTTTTCAACGTTTTATTTTTATTTTTGGGACAGAGAGAGACAGAGCATGAACGGGGGAGGGGCAGAGAGAGAGGGAGACACAGAATCGGAAACAGGCTCCAGGCTCTGAGCCATCAGCCCAGAGCCTGACGCGGGGCTCGAACTCACGGACCGCGAGATCGTGACCTGGCTGAAGTCGGACGCTCAACCGACTGCGCCACCCAGGCGCCCCTAAAAAGGTATTTTAAGACAATCTTTTTAGCTTCCTAGTAAGATAAGTGTACTTATATGCCTTTTCAAAATATTTGACAGACTTACATTACTGTGAGCAGAGAAAAAAATAAAAATCAATATTTAGTTGAAAGGAATGTACAAAAGTTAGCATTTTTCTATATTTTTACTTGGCATTCACAACTTCAGAAAGGTCTACTACTAAGAATTGTAATTAAGCCAGAAGTGAAGAGGCTGATAAAACTAATACACTAGCCGGCCCCCCGTGTGACGTGCTTCCTTCTAGGAAACACCAGACTCCACAAAAACACTTCACATAATCTGTCTGTACTGGGGGAGGTGAAGGAGGATCATGGCAGAACTGCAGTCTCCAAAGTCAGCCCGAAAAGAGAGAAAAGGAGCTTAGTGAAAAGCTTCAAAGTTAGAAATGGACTACTATATTTTGGAGAGCAACAAGGAGATGTTGACAAAGATGGAGCCAGATCAGAGCATCCTGCTAGGCTCCTAGTTGCAGAAAACTTCTTACTTAAGTTCAGCCAATGGGTTTTCTACCTGAAGCACCACAGTTATTTCAGCCCATGGACAGCCCAGAGAGAACACGACGTTCCTAATACTTCCTTTTAGATACGGTGAGTTTAATATGACAAATATTAAATAATGAGGATATCATTGAATATTAATTTTTATGTTCTTTTTTTTTTTAAATTTTTTTTTTTTAACGTTTATTTATTTTTTTGGGACAGAGAGAGACAGAGCATGAACGGGGGAGGGGCAGAGAGAGAGGGAGACACAGAATCAGAAACAGGCTCCAGGCTCTGAGCCATCAGCCCAGAGCCCGACGCGGGGCTCGAACTCATGGACCGCGAGATCGTGACCTGGCTGAAGTCGGACGCTTAACCGACTGCGCCACCCAGGCGCCCCTTATGTTCTTTTTTAAAGTGTATTTATTTTGAGAGGGGAGGGATGAGGCACAGAGAGAGGAAGAGAGAGAGAATCCTTTGCAGGCTCCATGCTGTCAGCATGAAGTTTGATGTGGGGCCCAATCTCACAACCGTGAGATCATGACCTGAGCCAAAACCAAGGGTCTGATGCTGAACCAACCGAGCCACCCAGGCGCCCCTCATTTTCCTGTTCTTAACAGTAATTTTCTATAAGTGGTTTTGTCTACTACCCTATGACCCAGCAATAGCACTGCTAGGAATTTACCCAAGGGATACAGGAGTACTGATGCATAGGGGCACTTGTACCCCAATGTTTATAGCAGCACTCTCAACAATAGCCAAATTATGGAAAGAGACTAAATGTCCATCAACTGATGAATGCATAAAGAAATTGTGGTTTATATACACAATGGAGTACTACAGGGCAATGAGAAAGAACGAAATATGGCCCTTTGTAGCAACATGGATAGAACTGGAGAGTGTGATGCTAAGTGAAATAAGTCATACAGAGAAAGACAGATACCATATGGTTTCACTCTTATGTGGATCCTGAGAAACTTAACAGAAACCCATGGGGGAGGGGAAGAAAAAAAAAAAAGGTTAGAGTGGGAGAGAGCCAAAGCATAAGAGACTCTTAAAAACTGAGAACAAACTGAGGGTTGATGGGGGGTGGGAGGGACGGGAGGGTGGGTGATGGGTACTGAGGAGGGCACCTTTTGGGATGAGCACTAGGTGTTGTATGGAAACCAATTTGACAATAAACTTCATATATTGAAAAAAAATAAAAAAAAAAATAAAAAAAATAAAAATAAATGGTTTTGTCTAGGTCACCAATTATTGTTACCCAATAATATGCTCATAGTACTTTTGTGTGGGCTACTCCTAGGGCTGTTGTTTATAATTTAGGGCTTAATAGATAAGCAGTTCTGGAGTTGCCACATTTCCAAATACCTACCTAGTAGAGACATAGGAGTATTTATTACCATAATAATATAGGAGTATATTATTACCATAACATCAGTATATCTGTGTAATACACATATTGGGAAATGTAAATTCTTATAGATATATCTAAAGTATATATTTTTTCTTTATGGAATATTCAAGGCAAAATGCTATTACATAAATATTTTTTCTAATCTTTTCAATCTGCTACTAGGATATACACAGCACCATACATACCTCTGGAAGCGTGATTAGGAGTACTAGAAAAAAGGACTTTTTCTTTTTACCCCATATGCTCCAGTATTGTTTCAATTTTCTAAATTATACTAAGCCTGTATTACTTTTGCAGTTAAGGAGGAGACTGTACGTCTCCTTTTCATCTCAAACTTTAACCAGAAAGGTGAACGCAACACAGCTCAGCTCCCAAGGTAAACCAGATACTTTCCCTCCAGGGAGGCTCCGGCAGGCAGCCTTAGGACATTTTCTTGGTGGCAATTCTCTTGTTACATTGTATTTCTGTATTTTGTTGTCTTTCTACCAGAGCATAAGGTTCGGGAAGGCAACAACTATCTACAGTGTTTAATACTTCTAACCTCAGAATCCCAGACAATGATTATCACCTAGTAAATACCCAAGGCACTCAATAAATAATGAGTAAATCAGGACTACTACTAAGAATATCTGATAATTACTGAATACATCCTTATGTGCCAAGCACCATGCTAACCAAATTACATCCATTACGTTATGTAATCCTGAAGAAAACTCTATGGAGTATGTACTATTATAATTTCCACTTCACAGGTAAGGAAAGTTAAGTTTAGAAAATTAAATAATTTGGCAAAGTAACATAAGAAGCAGCAAAGCAGGGATACAAATCAAGGAAGTCTGAATTTATAGTTTGTGCTCTTAACCTTTACACCACAATGAATGATACATGACTATGCATGAAAGAATAAACAGTGAGAATTTTCATATCTAAGGAAGAATCCTGTTCAAGAGACGGGTAGCCTAAGGTAGAAAATGAAACCAGAGAAACCACTTATGGGGGCAGGGAGAGAATCACACACTATACTGGCTGTCACGATTATGAGAAAAAGTAATTCAATCTAAATAGTCTAGTGACTTCCGGCAACCGTTGCATCCTCCTACATGAAAGCGTGTACACTATGTTTGGGGAAATGCCTCTGGAAACCTCCCTACACTGCTCAATTGATTACAGAAATAATTTTGACTTTAAAAATCAAGATCAACATTTTTACATATAAAATTAAAGTGGCCATTTTTTGATGGTGAGGAAGAAATACCTATTGCTAATGCATATAGTTTTATTAGCCATTCCATTTTTATTCACTGATACAGCAGCAGCATGATAAATAATTACCTGTAACTACATAAAAGAGAGAAAGATTTCCACAATGTCATGGGTTACCTACAAATCTATAATTCTGCAGTAGAGAAGAATTATTATTCTTTCAAGAAGAAGGAAGGAATGTCCAGAAGATATTAATAATTTCTCAGGTTGACATGAGAGTGAAACTGATGGTTTTTCACAAATGCTTCTAATTTAGTGGTAACTAACCCTTATTGGACAGACCCTGGGACATTTAATTTCATGCCCAAGGCTTTATCCATTAAGTAATAGTGTTGTTCGGACCCTAAGTACTAAATACAAATGTGCCATGCCATTTTGATTTGGGAAAATTCAGAATTCAGACTAAACCAGGCTTATGAGCCTCAGAAATTTGTGAAAGCCTCCTGTTCAGGTTGCTAACAGCTAAGGCCCAGTGTATAAATATCCTCCTGTGTTCAAAAGCCACCACCAACCTGGGTGGTGGGAACTATAAAATAAAACCACTGGCTTCCATGCTCTAAAACATTCTATTTAGCAATCTTTATCAGGATCCTGGACATAAGTTTCTTTCCAAATTTCTTTTTCATTCTGTCCTTGCTTTTAGGACAGAATGCAGTCCTAATTCCTAATCTGCCCAAAGTGTCATAAATCAATGCAAGGTCTTCAAAGACTGCTACAGAGACATATTAGGCTTCTATTACTCAGAGCTACTGCACAAAAAAAAAAAAAAGAAAGAAAAAGGAAAAGAAAAAGAAAAAGAAAAGAAAAAAGTTATTAAACAAGCATCATTTTTAGTTTTACTGGAGAAAACTCAATTTAGTTCTGTTTTTCTTCCTATAAAGCTTCATCATTTCCTGGAACATAATATGATTCAACCATCTGTGATAGGCTAGTATTGATTTCCATATCTTCAACAGCACATTTAAAATCAACAAGCTTTAAAATGTTTAATTTCTAGTGATTCAATTGAATTTTTTTCCTAATACCAGAAAGTTATTTTTAATAAATTAGGGTGTTTTGACACTTTACAATAGAGTCTCTAGACTTGAAGAGGAATTATCACTTAAATATTTTGCAGTGAGAGAAGTCTCATGCCTCTCTACCTCAGAATATTTTGCAATATCAATAATTATTACAGAAAGTCTTGCACTGTACTTTCTAACATGGAAATGTCTGTGTTGTGAGCAGGATGTGCTTTTCCACAACACCATTGATCCTGCCTGACCTAAGGCCTCCCTGGACAGGAAGTGAAGTGACTCTGTTTTCTATGAACACTTCTTGGACTCCTCCTGAACAAGGAGAGCCACAGACTAAAGGAAATCAAATTATGTAAAGTGAATGAATGATAAAGTAGCTTCTATTTCATTGGCAGGGTGACCGTTTGTTCCAGTCAGTCTTGGCCACCACATTATGCTGACTGATCCAACACAGTAACCATCCCCTTTTACTCCCAAATGTGTCCTTCTTTAGGTGATAAATTATACGGTTACCCTCTTCACTGGTGACTCACTTCACTGAGGTTGCTAACTACACAGAATCCCAGATCCCAAGTGTCATAAAGTGTATTTCAGTAGGTAAGAAGAGAAATCATAATAGACTTCGTTTCTGACAGGGCTGAGAAAATCTGTGAAACAGAAATACAAGTGCCCAACAAAAAATGTTGATGCCTTACAAATTTCAATTGTGGTTGATTCACATTGACTTCCTGCAGTTTGGTGCTTTCTATTCATTTTATCTTTTTCTAAAACAGTCCTTCTATGTGAGTCATAACAAATTAATAAGAAAAAGCAAATAACTATGAAAAATATTTTGGTGGAACTAATGGCCTTGTCTAAATATTACTTTCATCAGCTTTTTACTGTTTGTGTTATAGATAAGTAAGCGCATTTGGGTTAACATGAAAATGACTACATTCCTAGCTAAGTTATCCACACAATCAAGAAACTGCCTTGTGATGTTAATTAATGTGGACATCCTGACAGAAAGTTCAGACTTGCCAAGTCACCTCTTTTATGGTCTTAGAAGTATTTGGCTGAATTCGCTGAACAAATACTTCAACTGTACTTTTGCCTTGTCAATATAATCATAATGATTGTGATTACAAATAATGTGACTACTTAAATGAGTCACTCTGAAAATATCAAAGTATTCACCATTCATGTCATAAACAAGGATACTTAACTACTTTTAGAGGAAGCTACATATTATTTCCTCAAGAGAGAAATACTTGGACCCGTTACTTGGGTCAGACTGCCTCCCTTTAGTCTTTCCTCCATACAGCAGACAAAATGATCCTTTAAAAATGCCAATCATATCCTATCAGTCATGGTTCATAACATTCCACAGGCCTGCCATCTTACTACAATAAAATCCAACATCCTTCCTATGAGCCACAAAGCTCTGCAAACCTCTTACTCCTAGTCTCCTACCTCAGTTTACCTCATTCAGTAGGGTCTGATATGCTGACTTCTTGCAATTCCTTAAACTCACTTTATACATATACATTTCAGGATTACATTTGTTATTTCTTTGGTCTGAACTTCCTTTGTCCTAGACACTAACATGGCTCTCTTCCTTTTTCCCTTAATTTACAAGTTTGCTCAAATATCTTCTCATTAGAGAGGTTGACTATGAACATCCTACCTAAAGTAGCAGTTCCAGACCCCTGCTCTATACTTTTTTTCCTACTTTATTTTTCTTTAGTACTTTGAGCTCATGGCATTGCATTATGTGTTATGTATTTGATGATTATCTGCTTCTAACCACTAGAATGTAACCTTCATGAGGGCAGGGACTTTGTCTCTTCTATTCAATTGTGTCTCTCTAGTGGCTAGACCAGTGCTCATTAAATGAATGTTTCTAAGGTCTATAGGTCAGGGAACTGATTAAAACAAACGTAACCCAATCATCTAAACTAATTTCACAATTTGTGTGGAAATGTTTTGACTTCTGAATCTGAAGTCCACAATTTCCCCATTGCATATGATCTTTAAATCAATTTTTTCTGAAAATCATATTTCATGTATTGTTGGTAAGAGTATAAACATATTGGTAAGAGTGTAAAACTCTTAGGAGGGTAAGTTAGCTGTATATTAGAACTAAAAATAACAACAACAACAGCAACAGATGTTGACCCAGTATTTCTACTTCTAGCTCTCTGTTCTACAACAATAAACACACACATGTCCAAAAAAGTATGTGTGCAAGCATGTTCATTATAGCATTTTGAATTTTTCAAATTTGTGTTATTTCTGTAATTTAAATAAGTAAGTAAATAAGTGAGTAGGTAAATCTTCCCCAGAGAGTAATGTCAAAACAACTACCAAGGAGAAGAGATTATAGTTTTCTTGAACACGAGGTTTCAAAGGGTAATTTTGAGCAAAGTGAATGCTAATCACAGTGCTCCAATTTGGGAGGCCTCACACTATATGCCATACCTGCGAGCGCCTTCCAAGAGGTCCCTTATAGCCACAGGGTCTGTACTAGGCAACTGGCCAACACAGCCACACTGGCCAGACCAAGGAAGAGTGCCTACCCCAAAGGCAGCTGGTTTATTGGCTGACCAGTGGCCTGTCAGGTGGGCATATCCTAGATCTACACCTCAAAGGGACACACTCATATTCTCTCAGGTAGTTTAAACAAGAGGCAAACCCAAGGAAGTCAGCAGTTAGCAATGGAGCAGAAGCCAACTGGAACCCAAACAAGATGGGCAAAGGTAACACGCCAGCAGACAGAGGGTACAAATGAACAGAAACCAGTAGTCCTGCTGAACTCCCGTTCCGATTCTTCAGTGAGGCTAGGCTGATCCCTGGCTTCTAACACCCTTCCTTCCCCAGGTAGAAACAGAACATAATTCAATCATCTGCTGAATTACCTTAAAAAAAAAGTGCTCTTTAAACTATACTTTACTACATATCTGTTTTTTTTATAACTAACAGAACATTAAATTGAGGATTAAATTAAGACTTTGAAGTGCTTAGCTCTGAAAAGATAATCGTTTCCTCTCCAGCCTCTAATTACGTGTAATTCACAATAAAAATTCTACAAAACCCACAATAAGGGTAACTTGAGTTGTAATCAGTCAAAACTTTTTTCTTTGATCATTTTATGATATATCAAGTTTTTTCCAAAAAAAAAAAAATAGAAAGAATTTGGTGATGTGCATTTACGTTTAGCTTGCCTACTAAGAAATCAAGCATTATCCAAGTTAAAAGTGGGAATGGAAAGTCCACATTACAGATCAAAGCACCCTGTCTTCTACATGTTAGGACACCAATAGACAAATGATTTCTAGTGGTAGACAGAAAACAAATTTAAAAAATTTTTTGTATATGTTTTGGCATTGAAAAAATGTGTCACAGAGAAAAAAAGGTAAGCCTAATAGTAAATAATACTTTATTATACTTAAATACCTGTTAATATTTATAAATGCTGTTAGAAATATATTATAGGAATTATTCCATTATTTTTTAATAATTTTTAAGTTTCTTTATTTATTTTCAGAGAGACAGAGAATACAGGGGAGGGGTGGAGAGACAGAAGGAGACACAGAATCCCAAGCAGGCTCTGCACTGTCTGCGCAGAGCCTGATGTGGGGCTCGAACTCACCAACGGTGAGACCATGACCTGAGCTGAAGTCAGACACTCAATCGACTAAGCCACCCTGGCGCCCCAGGAATATCTTCAACTATTAATTTAAAACCCAGGAAGACTATAATTCTTACATACCAATATTTCAGAGGAATAAAATTTTAAATTTTCTTTTAAAACACCAAATACAAAAATTATTTTCTCTAATCAATTATCAAATAGTTTTTAGAGGCTACATACTAGGAAAGTCTTGAGCCTTGACACTTCCATTCTGTATGCCATACATGGGTTCATGGTAGAGGTGTAGTGAAGGGGGACAGAAAGCGACATATGTCCAAGTTAATTTTCAGGATTAGAACAAAGAAGCCAGACTTTGCACATGGGTTGCATCAGTGGGGGGAAAAGGTATAAATCTCTTACATCCCCACCTCCCTTTTCTTCATCTCCCAACCCTGTGCCGATAATCCTCCCTCCAGCTCTGCCTCTCCTCTGTGAACCTAATACAGTATTTACATTTACTGAGGAAAGAACAAGCCAGGTTTTTTTTCTCAGGGAGGTCTGTTGTAGGATTTCTAATTGTACAGAGATTTTTATGTCTGACCAAGTTTTATAATCTTGCATTGACTCTTCAGCTCTAATCAATATTGATACATCTGAATTAAAACTGTCTTCTCTTTGTATTATACTATAAAATGAATCCCTTGGAATTCCTAATCTTGTTAGATTATTTGACATAGATAAAATTTTTGCTTCCTGTGTTGACCAATTCTTTTATTTAAATAACTTCACTGAGATGTAGTTCATATAACACATAATTTGCTCATTTAAAATGTACATTCACTGTTTTTAATATATTCACAGAGCTGTGAGACTATCACAATTTATCTTGGAATGTTTTCATGTCCCCTACCAACCAACCAACAAACAAACAAACAAAAACAAAACACAAAACACAAAAGCCTACTATACCCATATCTTTCATTCTCCTTCTTTATGCCTCTATTTTCTGTCTCTATAAATTTGCCTATTCTGGACATTTCATACACCATAAATAGAATTAAATTGTATATGGTCTCTTGTGATCAGCTTCTTTCATTTAAAATAATGTTTTCGGGGCGCCTGGGTGGCGCAGTCGGTTAAGCGTCCGACTTCAGCCAGGTCACGATCTCGCGGTCCGTGAGTTCGAGCCCCGCGTCGGGCTCTGGGCTGATGGCTCAGAGCCTGGAGCCTGTTTCCGATTCTGTGTCTCCCTCTCTCTCTGCCCCTCCCCCATTCATGCTCTGTCTCTCTCTGTCCCAAAAATAAACATAAAAAATGTTGAAAAAAAAAAATTAAAAAAAAAAAAATAAAATAATGTTTTCAAGCTTTGCTAACTCATTTTTTAAATGGGATTTGCATCATATCCACACTGTTTTCCAAATATTAAAAGAATATTTTGTATATTTATGCATGTATGTCAAATGGTTTTCCAAATTATTGCCCTTCCCAGTTCCCAGAAATCAGAAGGCTAGATAGCCTCTTCAAAATAAAAAAAAACACAGTCCTCAGATTCTGCAAATTGAAAATGCAAATCCTCCAGGTAACAAAAACTAAACTCTTTGATATTAACACACTTACACCTAACTAAAATCACATTATTATACATGCACATTCACCCTCCCCCCAAAATGACCAATCTGTTTAAGGTCTCAAAATCAAAGGACTTCTTACAATTCAAAATATTAAATAACCAGTACAAAACAAGCAAATGCGTTGAACAGATGCTTCACTCAAGAAGATATATAAATGGCACATAAGCACATGGAAACATGCTCAACATCAGTAGCCTTCAGGGAAATGCAAATCAAAACCACAACAAGATTCTATTTTATATCCACGAGGATGGTTATAATAAAAAAATATTCATAGTACCAAGTCTTGTTCTTTGTACAAGAGTACAAAGAACCTCAACCCCTTTTACACTACTGTAGAACATAAAATACAATAGCCACTTTCAAAAACAGTTTGGTAGCTACCAAAGTTAAACATATATTTCACCAAAATAGCCAGTATCCCTAGGTATATAGGTGTTTTAAACAATGATATATGTGAATACTTCTCGGTAGAAATAAAAACATATTTCTACCCAAAGACACAAATGTCCATAACAGTGACACAAATGTCCATATCTTTACTCATAATATCCCCAAACTGGAAAAATCCTAATCTTCATTAACTTGTAAGTACACAAACAAAATGTGGGATGTCCATACATAGAATATACCTAATAATAAAAAAGCACAAACTACAGATATTCACACATTGGAGGAGACAGAAAAAAAAACATTCTGATATGTGGTGGAAAAAAGACAGATATAAAAGACTACATATTGTATAATACTGTCTAAATAAAATTTCTAGAAAAGGCCAAACTATGGAGACATAAAGCAGATCCATGGTTATCTGGGATTGGCCACTGGCACTGGAGTAGCTTCAGTTAAGTGCAAATGGGAGAAGGGAACTTTTGAAGGTAATGGAAGCTCTCAAAAACTAGATGTGGTGAGGGTTGCACTATATTTATATATAATAATATATATATATAATAACATATATATATTATATACAATAATGTTTATAATAAAACATTAAACTATATTTAAAATGGGTGATTTATACAGTATATAAATTATACATCAATAAAGATTTTGAAGAACACACAAATATTCATAAATGTAAAGCATTCAAACAATACCTCAATATATCCATTAATACCGTGCAGACTACCAGTGAACAGGAATTCATGACATGAAAGTTTTGCCCATTCATTCCTACATCAACAAGTTCTCAAATTGTTTGGTCCTTTGTACTCTAAAAATAATTTGTACTCTTAAAAATAATTGAGGATCTCAAACAACTGTTGTTTATGTGGATACCATTTGTCAATATTTACCATATTAGCAAATATACTCTGTCAATATTTACCATATGAGGAATTAAAATGGCAAATTAAAAACAATGTTATAGCATCACTTCCAACAATAGCTAAATTATGGCAAGAGCCTAAATGTCCATCAACTGATGAATGGACAAAGAAATTGTGGTTTATATACACAATGGAATACTACTTGGCAATGAGAAAGAATGAAATATGGCCATTTGTAGCAACGTGGATGGAACTGGAGAATGTTACGCTAAATGAAATAAGTCATACAGAGAAAGACAGATACCATATGTTTCCACTCTTATGTGGATCCTGAAAAACTTAACAGAAGACCATGGGGGAAGGGAAGGAAAAAAAAAAGTTAGAGAGGGAGGGAGGCAAACCATAAGAGACTCTTAAAAATTGAGAATAAACTGAGGGTTGATGGGGGGTGGGAGGGAGGGGAAAGTGGGTAATGGGCATTGCAGAAGGCACCTGTTGGAATGAGCACTGGGTATTGTAAGGAAACCAATTTGATAATAAATTTTATATTAAAAAAAGATTAAATAAACATTAAAAAAATTAAAAAAATTAAAAATAAATAAAAACAATGTTATAGATTCAATCTAAAATAATAACAAACCTATATGTTAACACATAAAAACAAATATGTTCAATGAAAAGTATAATTATTTTCCAAAACAAAATAAACAGAGTTGAAATCAGTGGCATTTTTTATGTTTTGCCATTCCGTTTCGTGTTTGCTTAATAGAAGACAACCATATTCTCATATCTGCTCTTGCATGCAATCTGAAGCAATGTCTCACATCACACAGCCTCTGGAAAACCCCACTGTATACTCAAGAGAGAATAAGAATGAAAAAGGCAAACAGCATCTTAGTATTATTAGGAAAGTAGTTCTGATCTCACTGACCCCCACAAAGGGTCTGGGGAATGCTTAATACAGTTACTTTAGGATTAAGATTATTGGAAAACAGGATCAGGAAACTTTCTGAAAATAATTTTCAGAGCATTTTGACCCCTACATTGTATAGACCTGACTACAACTTACTTAAAAGTAAGCAATCAAAATGAGACACATCATGCCACATCAATACTTACTTGTTGAATCTCAAATGCTGTTCTAGATTCATCAGCAAGTAAAATAAATAAGACAATACTACAGATTGTTAAAATACCTGATTGTTAGATTGTGATTTTCTTTTTTTTTTTTAAGATTATTTATTTATTTTATGAGAGAGAGAAAGAGAGGGAGAAAGAGAAACCCAAGCAGGGTCTATGCCATCAATACAGAGTCAGACTCGGGGCTCAATCCCACCAACTGCGAGATCTTGACGTGAGCAGAAATCAAGAGTCGGACTCTCAACCAACTAAGCTATGCAGATAAGTTGCCCCTACATTGTTATTTCCTAAAGCTACTATTTTAGTCATGAATTCAGAAGCTTTTGTTTTATATCCTTTCTCGTTTTCCACCATTGCTATGAGTGCGAAAGCTCTGACCTAGTTTCTGTATATGCTTGTAAAATAATAAAAAATTTTTGAATTTTTCTAAAATAAACCTCGATACCATAATCTAAAATAATCATGCTAATTTTAATATTTGAAAAATAATTATTTAGTTGTCACTTTAAAAACATGACTAAATTAAATTGAATTAGTATTTATTTCTCCTGTGCCTCACATTTAAAGAATAATATAATTGGGGCACTTGGGTGGCTCAGTTAGTTAAGCTTCTGACTCTTGGTTTAGGCTTAGGTCACGATCTCACAGTTCATGGGTTCTAGTCCTGCATTAGGCTCTGCAGTGATAGAGCGGAGCCTGCTTGAGATTCTCTCTCTCTCTCTCTCTCTCTCTCTCTTTCTGCCCCCTCCTTTCTCTCTCTCTCAACAAAACAAACAAACAAACAAACAAACATTAAAAAAAAAAAAAGGATGATAATGTAATCAAAAGTTTCTGTGTGCCTTCTATCCTGAAATAGTTGGAGATGCTCGCTAAAGATGTACCAGTTCATTTGGGATGTCTCCAAAGCTCTGGTCCTCTTTGAACTGAGTTGTACTTCCCAAGGAACATGATTTAAAACTTGACAAAATTCCAGAATTTATAACTTGAACTCAGTGTAAGTACTTACTTGACAATATCTCCTTCAAGAGCAATCACTCTTTTAATGATCTTCTGTTCTGGGTTTTTAGGGGACCTAGAATAAAATAAGATTATACAATCAGTTATGTCTCTATTGTTTTAAGGAAATGAAAAGAAATTCTGCAACAAAATAAGCTATATTAAAATCATTACAGAATCTTTGCACCCATGACGTGGCCTCAGTCCTACTTAGGTCCCCAAAGTGATATAAAGCTACTATTGAAGTAATTCTCATTTTAAACCTTTGGAGGAGAAGCCATGATGACAGTTTATTAAAATAAAAAGTAGAGAAGGATAAGAATTTTAGTATTAAAGCTAAGTACTTGCAAGAGAGAGGATTCATATACAAAGAAAATTAGATGTTTCTTTAAAATCACATACTTAAAGTTTCTTTATTTCATTTAAAATAAACAATGGAATTTTAGTTAAATCCACAAGAAAACGAAGAAGATGAGAGGTGTTTAAAAAGAGCAGAAGAGTCTTTTAAACTACATTCGGGTTTAGCCATTTGAAAACTCTGTAATTCGGAGCGCTAAAACAAGGGTATTGACATCCCACTCTATCCCTAGAATCTCACTCTGCAGAAAGCCATGTCTGCCCTGAGTAGCCCTATGGAGAGACTCATGTGTTGAGGAAATGTCTGCTGACCATGTGAGTGAGCGTAGCAGTAGAACCTTCAAGCCTAGTCAAGTGCTCAGAGACTACAGCTCTGGCCAACAGTGTCACTACCATCCCCTGAGAGACGGCGAGCCAGGCCACCCACCTAAGCTGCCTTTGTCTTCATGATACTCAGAAAATGTGTGAGATAATAAACATTTGTTCTTTTAAGCTTCTAGATGTTGGGGAAATTTGTTACACAGCAAGGGCTAACTCAGTCTTACTAAGGCCAATTTCCTGCCAATAATGTTTTAAGTCTTTTAACAGACACATTTCAAGGAACATCTCATATATCACATAAATGATCATTTAATATGATTTTGGAAATCAAAGACAGATAAAAATATTTTCAATTCAAGTCACATTTTGAATTGAGTTGCTTTTGAAAAAGGAAGGTAAATGCACAAAAACTGAAAAGATTAAATATATTCAAAATGTAACACTTCATCAAAGTAAATATGCAGTTTCAATAAGATTTATATTTCACATTATATGTTGCCGAGAAAATGAAATCATCTAAATCATTTGCATCTACTTGTGAAAATTAGTCTCACGTTTTTCACTAAATTATAAGTATTCTTTATTTTATTTTTTTTTTTTTTTTTTTTTTTTTTTTTTTTTTTTTTTTTTTTTTTAAATTTTTTTTTTAATGTTTATTTATTTTTGAGACAGAGAGAGACAGAGCATGAACGGGGGAGGGGCAGAGAGAGAGGGAGACACAGAATCGGAAACAGGCTCCAGGCTCTGAGCCATCAGCCCAGAGCCTGACGCGGGGCTCGAACTCCCGGACCGCGAGATCGTGACCTGGCTGAAGTCGGACGCTTAACCGACTGCGCCACCCAGGCGCCCCTAAGTATTCTTTATTTTAAAAGGAAATTTGGTCAGAGTTTTTGACTGAACTGTCCCTTTCACTGAACTAACTGTTACATCTCTATAATTTTACTGTCATCTGTGTGCAGCTAGAGTGAGGGTTCTTGGAACAGTGAAACTGAATAAATTGTACAGGACCACTTACAGACATTTAGGAAATTCCCCTCCTTTGTCTCTTTGTTTTAGATAACCAGAAATGTATAAAATGATATTCAGCCTCTGTGATCACCAAAGAATTGCATATTAGAACAATGGAATGCCATTTTCCTATTACACTGACAAGCAAATAATAATGATAACAACAACAACAACAATTGTAATGCTGGTAATACAGTTTGTTGTTGAGGGTCTAGGGACATGGGTACTCTATGTATAAAGCATATGGTAATGTAATCATGCATTTCCATAAAACAGTGATGAGATTTTATATTCTTTTCAACATGACAATTGTAGTTTTAGGAATTAATCCTAATGAAACAATTATGAATATATGCAAAATTTTAGCAGTATGGATGTTATCTATTTTTAAAAAGAGAAAAAAATTCTGTTAAGAGTAGATTAAGTAAATAGTCCATCCACATAATAAAATATATACCAGTCATTAAAATATTATAAAAGAATTTTTAATGATGTGAAAATATCAACATAATGCATAGATTGAAATGGAAGCTAGAAAATAGTATGCATACTGTGACCTCACATCTGTAATTAGAGAGAGAAAGTGTACATGCAATTGTACAGGGAAAAATCAGGAAGGACATAAAACCAAAGTTGGGGTGTAGGGAGTTCTGTAGCTGATAAAAAAAAAAAAAGCGTGCCTAGAGTTTTTGGTTCAGATTTGTGGGAAGTCTATTAGCAGATGACAACTGTTGGTATCATATGACATTACCTAAGAAGAAATGCCCCAAGAAAGGCGTGAGACCTGAACTAATCGCCAAGTTCCCCCACCTCACACTGATGCAGTATTAATGCCAATGAAATAATATGAAAAGCAATCCTTATCACTGTAAAACAATATTTTATGCCAACAACTTTTAAGCTCTTGAGGTGCTTGAAAAGAATTTTATGTTTTAAAATAATCTATATTTTAAGATCATGAGGCAAAATAGAATATGCAAAGTGAGCTATCTATATAATTAAAGTCTTATGAATTACTATTTCAAATATATCTACAAATTTTAATGTAATATTAAACTCATGAATCTAATCAAAAGATTCAAAATGAAAAAAAAGCTATTACTAACATTAATCCCATTACTGCTCAAAATCTATATCTATATTTTAATCATTATGCTGTTGAATATACTACTTTCATGTAAGTAGAAGTGGTATGAGAGTTATTATAGATTTACATTGTGAAAGTCATTGAACTTCCCTTTGTCTAAATTTCCTTGGCCATTTGCCCATCTCCTGGGAAGTGTGAAGAATAACAAGCGAAGGATTATATGCCCTCCTTTAGGGATACGATGTATGGTGTCCAACAAATACTAAAATTTGCATTTAAATTTGTAATTTCAGTGTTTTCATAATAAGCATTGTTTTACAATATTTATCTTTGGATCCTGACTTTTAAGCATTCTGTCATATGCTGATGATTTAATTAGGCACGTTTCCTCCAGAGGCTTGGACAGGATGCCTAGAATTATCCACACAGGGCTCCGCACATGAGTTTGGTGTGGCAGAATGGGTGGGTGTCTAAATGCAAAGGCTGTCGGGAGAAGAACAGGATGCAGCACGGTCAGTGCATTTCTATGACACTTAATGTTCTTGAATTTCACTTCCCATCTTGATAAAAATGCTGGTTTCACCCTGTTACAGGATGGACAGAGCCATGTCTTAGGTCTCATAATCTCTGGAAACGATTTCATGCTCTTGTATGTTCTTTCTGTACACTGTAATTTTGATCCTGTCTGGAGCACTAGGAAGGTACTTTGGAATACTCAGGAGATGCCCTCTTGAGTTTTGTGGGGATGGAAAGATTAGCAAGTGTGCCACGCTCTCTGTTCCTGCTTCCATCACACACATACCTTAATCCTGTGTCTAGGCTCTCACTCTTCTCCCATTTATAGTGAAATCCTAAAACCTCCTTCCAGATTGTAAATATTTTTATGTTTACGTGACTCAGGATTGGCCCAGATTATCACAGAATTAATCTCATTATCAGAAGTCATTTTAACGACAGTCTAATGTAAGCATTGATACCGCAAAAATACCACACTAATTACATATATACAGTGCAGTCTAAATTTTAACTCTTCCTTCGTAAGGTAGAAGAACTAATATTCTAGGCATGCCTTATATTAGATAGGCTGTTTTTTACTGTCCTAAAGAATGGCCATGCATTAAAACACATAACTACACCATCACAATAAAAAAAAATGGGAACATTGCTGTTTGAATCATCAAAATAAGATGTAGAATAAAAAGTCCAGGGGCGCCTGGGTGGCGCAGTCGGTTAAGCGTCCGACTTCAGCCAGGTCACGATCTCGCGGTCCGTGAGTTCGAGCCCCGCGTCAGGCTCTGGGCAGATGGCTCGGAGCCTGGAGCCTGTTTCCGATTCTGTGTCTCCTCTCTCTCTGCCCCTCCCCCGTTCATGCTCTGTCTCTCTCTGTCCCAAAAATAAATAAACTTTAAAAAAAAAAAAAAAAAGTCCACTCAACACATTTAGAAAAAGTCATATAAAAAGAAAGTCATATCAAGTGATAACTTCCATCTTCCTTTTGCTTTGAGATATAATTAACATATAACATTTTATTAGTCTCAGGTGTACAATATAATGATTTAATATTTGCATATAATGAAAATGCTCACCACAATAAGTCTAGTTAACATCCATCACCACACACTTTTTTTTTTTTAATTTTGGAAAATGTTGCCTGGGTCTGACATGGTTTTCATAGAAGGTTAGAGCTAGAAAGGCCTATGAGTGTATCTAGCCTTTTCCCTGTTGCTTGTGATCTCACCCATGGCCTAAGTGTCACTACTGGGTCGCTTTGTGCCTTGTAAATGCATGAACTGGGGTACAATTTCCATGGGGCACAACCCTGTTACAATGGAGATGGCTGTCACTCTCTTGCTATAAGTGAGCCACTGACTACAATCATCCTACAGAACCAATATGGGTCTTATTTTCAGGGACATAAGGCCAGATCAGAGGTCCTGCACAAGAAGTCAATCAAATTTAGCCTGTGGAAAGGTTTTGTTTGGTTCATGCATAACTTTGTTTCAGTCTTGAACTAGCCAATAAAACAGGAGACTTCACACAAAAATTCTAATTTCTCATTCCTCTTGAAAAAATAGGAAGATCTGGCAGTCCTAGGCCCACATTCTTGCAAGAAAAAATGTCTGTAGGAGCTGAGAAGCAGAGACTACGGGAGTGCCAGAGTTCCAAGGACTTGTTGAACAAATCTCTAGTGGCTGAGGGCATGTGAGGTTAGGAATCTCTAGAAATCTTGGCGATTTCCTTCACTTCTATCATCACATAACTACTGAGACAACATGTATAAAATCTCTGGCAGGCAGGCCTAGTACCTCGTAAGTAGGTAAATTTTAGAGCTATCTATCTCGTCTTAAAATAAATTCATAAAGGAGATCAATTAGCTGGGCCCAAGAAAACTGTTACAAACCTTCTTTTAGATTCACAGAATATTTATTTCAAAACCCCTCTTATAATGAAGGGATTTTCACAGACTGTTGAATTAGAAGGCAAGAAAGGCATCTTAACGGTTTGGCCAAACTTTATTATACAATTAACTAAAGAAACATTAAAACTAAATATAATACTATTCACAGTGAAAAGCACAGATTAGTCTTAACTTAAATGGGTATTATCTATAAAATCAAGATAAAAATGAGCAAGTTTCAATGTTGAATTCTGTAGATTTTCTTCACTCTCAGTAATATGAACTTTCACATATAACTGCACTTTTAATGATTTTTTTTTAATTCAGTGCAGTTGTATTAATTAGTACTCTCAAAACATTTTACTTTGGTCATCATTTCAACTACATTGTTGCCCTTACAGACTTTGCTTTGTATCACGTGAATCTTTTAAATTTAAAGAAAACACACTATCTGGACTTTCGTTGCCCTTTGGGTCCATTCTTGAAATAAACTCACAAATGCGGAGCTTGTAACTTCAGATATACTTTCGGAATTTAAATATTCTATATTTCAATATAATAGTTATATATTCAATATAATATTAATATAATGGCCAATATTTGTATTTATTATTTTGTATTTCAATCCCAAAAAATCACATTTGCCCTGATTTCTCAGAAAGTGCTCCAACCCAGCAGGCTCCTTATTATTAAGGGGATTGACAGATGAGGTGGCCAAAGCCAGGTTAATGTTTCAAATGAGCTTTCAATAATAACTGAGTTTTTATGGGTACCAGATCTTGTGGAGAGATCGTGGGAAAGGTACCATCAGGCAGGGGCAGAGAGGGTTAGGTGCATAGAAAATCTTGAGATAAAAGGAGTTTTAGAGCACTGGGGCCAATTTTCTTTAGCATGTTCATATGTAGGATAGGGCCAGAACAGGGAAGGGATGATTTATCCACTTTGGCTATCTTCTCACAGCATAGCCTACCTGAATCAGGCTACTGAGCAGCAGCAAGAGAGTTTTTCAGAGAACCTGAGAGACTTCAGTCAGAGTTTCTAAGCAATCGAAGAATGTGGCAGCAGGAGCGACAAGCTTGTGTTTCAGATTTATCTTCTACAATTCTTTACACAAATGTATTTTAATAGCACTGATGAAATAACAAAAGCATGGGCTTTAAAGAATTAAGCTGTTGTTTACTGATAAAAATTTTTCTTGGTTAAGTCAAAGACTTGTTTCACTGTCACTAATTAGGATTGTAAGATATTTAATAAGCAAATAGTGACAACTGGCCTTCTTAGTAAATCAGCCTTGATTATGTAAAATCAATTAAGTGTGTATTATGACTTCAACTTCTCTACTTGAAAAGAGATGAGGTCCATTTCTATGTCACCTAGGAAGGATGTTGGGTTTGCAGTTGGTGTTGAGGAGAATAACTACCATGACTTCCAGTGCTTTGAAAAAACCTTAGATGCTTGGCCTCCTGGCCAAGTCTCTGTGATTTCATATTGTTGGAGCAGTCACTGTATCCCTGGGGGTTGCAGCCCTCTGTAAGTCTGCTGTGGCCAAAGAAAAAAGGCATATGCGGATTTCTACAGAAACTATGATTCCATGAAAGATCTTGAGGAGCTGAAGAAGGCTGGTATCATTTAGAGTGCAAAGTGATTTTGGAGCGTAAAGAATTTCTTTGGGTTGAGTTCCATGGAAGTTTGTCACTGACTCGTGTTCTTAAACTAGGAAACATGAATATTGGGTTATGAAATAGTTTCCCTTGATAAATAAACAATTAACAAATAAAAATAAAAGAGTAGTAATAGTTTTATAATCATGTATTTGATTCTGAAATAAATGTTCTTAACTATGAAAAACTTAAGGCATTCAGTATAATCATAACAATGAGTTCATTTCCATCAGTTTATTAAATTCAAGCATGTCAAAACACAGAACTTTGCAATCTTCACCTATTGAACATAATTACAGTTATACCTCACAGTCTAGAACAGGTTGTATGTAAATGAATATATTTATATAGCACATATATAAAATACATGGCATATATGTAAAACATATATATGTATGTGTATGTATGTGTATTCTATCATGCAATATGGCATCTTGCTATTTAAAGAAATTCCTCTGATCTGTAAAGAAACTCCTGGACTGAAAAATACATTCACTGATTTTATTTTGTAAATCTGGGTTTTCACACATTGAATATGCTTAAAGTTGGCATATCTGTGGAACTGGAGGAGATGAATACTTAACATAAATATGTATATTGACTATACTTTTAATTAGACTACCAAAGTACAAACCTTCATATAAAAGTATTACCACTCTGTGCCCAAAGTACAACATGCACTCAGGAGTATCTGAGCTGTTTCTCCTGTGGTCAATTAGATTTTGCCCCTCTACCCACATTCAGTGAGTATGTCTTTGTAATAGGGTACCAGTTAAGGCCATGGAAGAAAAATTAACCAGTCTTCAAAGGACTCAAACCTTCAAACTAACTTTATAATCCTAATATTGCTAATTGGCTTAATTAATTAAGCTAATTGGCTTTATATCTTTAGCTTCAACCAGGTTAGCAAATAGTGCCACATTCTTTCAGTAGTCTTGAAGAACATACAAACCGTGAAACAGCCTGAAAGTACAAGGTATTGACATTTTCTATATCAAGCCATATCTGTATCCATCAACACATCATGGAAAAGGCAGACCAACTGAGATGCAAAACACATACTAGTACCTAAGAGCTGAAGACAAAACACTTACACCGATGTCCAGGCAAGATATTTGCAATAGGTGCACTCACCTAGAGAATGCTGTTGGAAGGACCGCCCAGGGGCCAGTCTGTCTCTCACATCCCACTTGCAGTTTGCCTCATTGTTGTCATATTATGGGGTGTGAGATAACAAGCTTAGGGCCTGAGGGATCTTGGTAAAAGCGAAGAGAGGGAGAACAAAGGCAGTCTTGATCATTTAACCTGGAGCCAGCACTTAAGCCCCACCCCATAATTAATTTCTTGTTGGACAAATATCCAAAGGGAAAAAAAAAGAAAATTATTTTCCTTATAAACATGAAATGAATGTCTTATCTATGGTGAATTAAGTTTCTGAAATCGGCCTAATTGTGTTCCACAGGTGTTTGTGATGAACAGAAGCTGTTAAATTCCATATGCATCCATTAGAGGTGCGCACGCCAAACAACACGGATAGAAGTTCTTCAGTGTGGGGCGCCTGGGTGGCGCAGTCGGTTAAGCGTCCGACTTCAGCCAGGTCACGATCTCGCGGTCCGTGAGTTCGAGCCCCGCGTCGGGCTCTGGGCTGATGGCTCAGAGCCTGGAGCCTGTTTCCGATTCTGTGTCTCCCTCTCTCTCTGCCCCTCCCCCGTTCATGCTCTGTCTCTCTCTGTCCCAAAATAAATAAACGTTGAAAAAAAAAAAAAATTAAAAAAAAAAAAAAAAAAGAAAAAAAAAAAGTTCTTCAGTGTGACCTTTTGTGGTCAAATAAAATTGTGAGGTATACACTGATGTGCCAACCTGCTGCCTTTCTGGATCATGATGATAGTCACCATATGACACTTTGCAAAGTCAGGCAATAGAAAATAAGGAGTTAGACGGGAATGGGGGCATTTCAGTAGCTGCCAACATGGGGGTGAGGGGTTGGATTTTTACAACCAGACAGGCCAATATACCGTTCAATGGACAAGAGCATGGACAGCTGTCAACTGAGGTTCAGGTGTCCTTCCCCTGCTGCTGTCACACTCTAAACTCCCCAGAGCCTAATGCTACTCTGACAAGATGAAGAACAAAAGCCAGACTTCATTTGACTTGAATTACCTTTGAACATTCTTGAGTTTACCCTAATTTGAAAAGAATAAGGTTTTGTTTTCAATAAGAAACCTAAATTCCAGTAATGGCAAAATAAAGTTATATATTTTGGCATACATTATTGTTATGACATGAGAACGTGCACCCATTCTATATTCTTTATTCCATCACATGTATCAGTAGACTAATATGCTCTCTAGTGACTGTAGTGACATGCACTATTAATGTTGCAAGTATGCTGCTGGATTCAAAATTTCCAGTAAAATTGAGTTAGGTATATGTGTCAGGAGAAGTGAAATTCCACATAATCACTGAGAGTATCATAATTTCTCTAAAATGCTCAATCTCCTAGAGAATGTTGATAGTATAGAGGTCAAAATATAAGTAGAACATGAAGCATCCTGGCTTGCTTCTGTTCTAACCCTGCTGAAATTATTAATTTTAAAAATACTATATGGTACTAATGCTCTATGGAAGAATTTTAAGTTAGGCTCCAATAACCATACAGAATTTGCTCCCTTGAAAATGTCAACTTTATGCCCCCAATAACAAACTGAATAGCATTAGTAAATTGTCTTCAGGGGGAAAAAAAAGGCCATGATATTTTGGGACTTTATAGAATCCACTGCAACTGGTCATCTCTGCAAACAGCAATATCATTTACTGGCTCATCTGGACAGCCACTTACACTGCTCCAGTTTCTAAGCTATCAGAAACTTTTTCTGCATATATATTTTTTCTACTATTTATACTGCAATAACTTATAACTATGACAGTTTATCAATGCTTTAAACTAAAAAAAATACTAATTTTAAGTTAAATGTCTCTTATTCTTAATGGTATGCATTTAGTTCTAGGTCTCCTAGCATGTATGACCTTATTCCTTTCTGCTGGATGGAGTATATGGAGCTAGAGGAGAGGGGAAGAATATAATGTCTGAGAAGCTAGAAGCGTTTCAATTTAGAAAGAGTTTTTAGTGGCTGAGAATAAATGTCTGTTAGTGAGAAGAGGAAAGTTGAGCATGACAAATGATTTAATGAGGAGTTAAAAGAATTCCAGTTGTTAGATCTTCTTGGTGGATAGACCCCTTAATTATGATATAATGCCCTTCTTCATCTCTTGATATGGTCTTTATTTTTAAAGTCTAGATTGTCTGATATAAGTATGGCTACTCCGGCTTTCTTTTGTTGACCGGTGGCATGATAGATGGTTCTCCACCCCCTTACTTTCAATCTGAAGGTGTCTTTAGGTCTAAAGTGTGTCTCTTGTAAACAGCATATAGATGGATCTTGTTTTCTTATCCATTCTGTTACCCTATGCCTTTTGATTGGAGCATTGAGTCCATTGACATTTAGAGTGAGTACTGAAAGATATGAATTTATTGTCATTATGTTGTTTATAGAGTTGGAGTTGAACATTGGTGGTGTTCTCTGGTCCTTTCTAATCTTTGTTGCTTTTGGTATTTATTTAAGAGTATTTAAGAGTCCCCCTTAGCGGCGCCTGGGTGGCGCAGTCGGTTAAGCGTCCGACTTCAGCCAAGTCACGATCTCGCGGTCCGGGAGTTTGAGCCCCGCGTCGGGCTCTGGGCTTATGGCTCAGAGCCTGGAGCCTGTTTCCGATTCTGTGTCTCCCTCTCTCTCTGCCCCTCCCCCGTTCATGCTCTGTCTCTCTCTGTCCCAAAAATAAATAAACGTTGAAAAAAAAAAAAAAGAGTCCCCCTTAAAATTTTTTGCTGGGCTGGTTTAGCGGTCACAAACTCTTCACAGATAACATGATGCTCTATATGGAAAACCCAAAAGATTCCACCAAAAAACTGTTAGAACTGATTCATGAATTCAGCAAAGTTTCAGGATACGAAATTGATGCACAGAAATCGGTTGCATTCCTATTCACAAACAATGAAGCAACAGAAAGAGAAATCAAGGAATCGAACCCATTTACAATTGCACCCAAAACCATAAAATACCTAGGAATAAATCTAACCAAAGAGGTGAAAAATCTATACACTGAAAACTATAGAAAGCTTATGGAAGAAATTGAAGAAGACACAAAAAAATGGAAAAATATTCCATGCTCCTGGATAGGAAGAAGAAATATTGTTAAAATGTCAGTACTACCCAAAGCAATCTACATATTCAATGCAATCCCTATCAAAGCAACACCAGCATTCTTCACAGAGCTAGAACAAATAACCCTAAAATTTGTATGGGACCAGAAAGACCCTGAATAGCCAAAGCAATCTTGAAAAAGAAAACCAAAGCAGGAGGCATCACAATCCCAGACTTCAAGCTATACTACAAAGCTGTAATCATTAAGACAGTATGGTACCAGCACAAGAACAGACACTCAGATCAATGGAACATAATAGAGAACCCAGATATGGACCCACAAACGTATGGCCAACTAATCTTTGACAAAGCATGAAAGAATATCCAATGGAATAAAGACAGTCTCTTCAGCAAGTGGTGCTGGGAAAACTAGATAGCAACATGCAGAATGAACCTGGACCACTTTCTTACACCATACACAAAAATAAACTCGAAATGGATGAAAGACCTCAATGTAAGACAGGAAGCCATCAAAATCCTCGAGGAGAAAGCAGGCAAAAACCTCTTTGATCTTGGCCGCAGCAATTTCTTACTCAACATATCTCTGGAGGCAAGGGAAACAAAAGCAAAAATGTACTGGGACCTCATCAAAATAAAAAGCTTCTGCATAGCAAAGGAAACAATCAGCAAAACGAAAAGGCAACCAACAGAATGGGAGAAGATATTTGCCAACAATATATCAGATAAAGGGTTAGTATCCAAAATCTATAAAGAACTGATCGAACTCAACACCCAAAAAACAGATAATCCAGTGAAAAAATGGGAAAAGACATGAATACACACTTCTCCAAAGAAGACATCCAGATGGCCAACCGACAAATGAAAAAATGCTCAACATCACTCATCATCAGGAAAATACAAATCAAAACCACAATGAGATACCACCTTACACCTGTCAGAATGTCTAACATTAACAAAGGCAACAACAGATGTTGGCGAGGATGCAGAGAAAGAGGATCTTTTTTGCATTGTTGGTGGGAATGCAAGCTGGTGCAGCCACTCTGGAAAACAGTATGGAGGTTCCTCAAAAAATTAAAAATAGAACTACCCTGGGGCGCCTGGGTGGCGCAGTTGGTTAAGCGTCCGACTTCAGCCAGGTCACGATCTCGCGGTCCGGGAGTTCGAGCCCCGCGTCGGGCTCTGGGCTGATGGCTCAGAGCTTGGAGCCTGTTTCCGATTCTGTGTCTCCCTCTCTCTCTGCCCCTCCCCCGTTCATGCTCTGTCTCTCTCTGTCCCAAAAATAAAATAAATAAACGTTGAAAAAAAAAATTAAAAAAAAAAAAAAATAGAACTACCCTACGACCCAGCAACTGAGCCACTAGGTATTTATCCAAGGGATACAGGTATGCTGTTTCAAAGGGACACATGCACCCCAATGTTTATAGCAGCACTATCAACAATAGCCAAAGTATGGAAAGAGCCCAAATGTCCATCAGTGGATGAATGGATAAAGAAGAACTGGAGTATTACTTGGCAATCAAAAAGAATGAAATTTTGCCATTTGCAACTACATGGATGGAACTGGAGGATATTATGTTAAGTGAAATTAGTCAGCGAAAGACAAATATCATATGACTTCACTCATATGAGGACTTTAAGAGACAAAACAGATGAATATAAGGGAAGGGAAACAAAAATAATATAAAAACAGGGAGGGGGACAAAACAGAAGAGACTCAAAAATATGGAGAACAAACAGAGGGTTACAGGGGATGTGGGAGGGGGGATGGGCTAAATGGGTAAGGGGCATTAAGGAATCTACTCCTGAAATCATTGTTACACTATATGCTAACTAATTTGGATGTAAATTTAAAAAATAATAATAAAATTAAAAATTCTGAACAGAAAAACAAAAAATTCCAAGTGGTTGTAAGGCAACTTTGGAGACAAGGGAAGAAAAATGGGGAGATTACCAAGAACTAACAGAAGTTACCTTATTAGGGTAAACCTACCGCATAGGTACAGAGCAGTCACTAGAGAGGTACACAGCCAGGTGAAGTAGAGGGATGTGCCGACAGATTCATCAAAGGGGGCACAGAAGCACTGACATCTCAGTTTGGAGACGGAAGACCCTTGAAGTTGCTAAATTTGCTTTCTAGTAATTTAACAGAGCCTCAGAATCAGAGAAAGTTGGTTACATTGTTATTACACTCCCATGATCGTCCTTTCCGTTGCTGGGTTATCCTGGAAAGGTTTTATTCTTTGTAAGGACATTCAGAGACCAAAATATTCCTGGTGCCCAGTGTCCTAGATATAGAACATCAAAGGAATCCCTTTCCCAAAGTCGCAACCATATCCCAACTTGTGATGCATCCTTTCTTAAGGCTAAAGCTTGTCCTGCTAGTTTTGGTGGACACAATGAGTAAGAACTAACAAATGTGTTCAGGTATGCCTTTGTATATATATATATAAAAACTGAGCTATGCTGAGGCTACAGTTTGCCAGATTATTTACCCCTTCCTATCATTCTTTAGTATACACATACTGTAATCACTTCTTTTTCTAGTCCATAGAAATTTATTTCGAACAATCGGTACCCACTTAAAATGGAACATATGATGTCTACCCACATGTGTTGTTCCTTACAGAAAGTCACTTTGAGTCTCGGTTGAAAGACAGTGATTAATGTGAGAAGGCTTGCCTGCTTTCTGAGCATCGGTCCCCTAATTCTGTACACACACAAAATGGACTCTAATCTCTACAGCTGTCATGTTGAAGCTCTTCGTGAGCTGTACATTTCACAGGCTCTAAAATCACTCTGCAGCTCAAACATGATCAACAGCTTTCCTCAAACCAGAGCAGCAGTGAGAGACTATTAAATCAAAACGGGAGCAAACCCTCATCTTCACGTGCGCAGGAAATTCATAGGGGGCCTGATTTCCATATGGTTCCCACAGCTGAAGCTTAATGAGTTATCTTCCAGATACAGGTACAACCGTCATAATCCTCAAATACCTCTACAATGGAGTAAAACAAGTCCAAATAGAATTAAGGAAAATAATCTCCAACTGGCCTTACATGCCTGTGGGTTAAGTGTATGAAGGAGGCTTTGATTTAAATAAAGGCAGATTCTCAGAAACATATGCTCACCACCCACCATTCTTCATCTGAATGGTAGGAACTAAGGAGTTTCATTTCACTGTAGCACTGGAGCTTTGCCAAGAGGCAGAAGCACAAACATCAGTGATTAAGAAAGATCTCCAGTATAAAATGTGTTTTCAGAGGTCCAATCTACTTTAGAATGGGTTTATAGGCAATGGCATTATGTTTCGGATTGACCACATGGAGAGATGTTCTGATGTATATAACATTATTAAGGTCTACTTTGGACTTTTAAATAATGTAAGCCTACTCCCTAAAATAAAACACCTTCCTTGAAAAGATACAACAAAATCATATAACCAGTTCCCTCAAAAATCTTCTGACTCAGCTTCATTGAAAAAGGTACAGCCCCAAAGCCTTGCTCATGCATATACCCTGTCTCTCCCACCTTTTCTCAGTTCTTTCTTGCCACTGCCATCTGTTTGCTTTGCTTTTTTCCAGCACGTTGCCCATCCCTCCAGGCTGTTCACTGGCACCTGGATGCCTCCCTCTAATTCTTTATAGCACAGTCCAAGAAATGTCCCGGGTCTTTTCCAATTCTTCTTCCCAAAGATTTTCCTTAACACCACCCCCCACCCCCGCATATTTTGGATACTTCTCCTCAGATATCATTTTTCAATTAGATAATATGCAAGTTTGCTTTGGGTCCCCTCTTTTAAACACAATTATTTCCTGTTATGTTCCTTTGTGTTATACCTAGGAGGAAAACTTTCTGGCTATCTCATCTTTTACAATTACAATTCAACAAAATCCTTATAATTCCAGGCTTTAAAGACTTAAACACTACATTCAGAGGAGTTGTGTGGTGAAGAAGTAGCTAATACAAATGCTTCTGGAAAAGTCATGCTTCCTTTTCATTAACTTTTAATACATAAACGTCTGTCTACTTTGTGTGATTAGGTACACTGACCTAATCACACAATCAATATCCAACGGCAGAATTCTTACAGATTTAAAATATGTAACATGATTTAATAAATGAAAGGCAAGGAAATGGAACTCAAAGGTAGGAACTCTACAGAACCAATGAAAAGCAATAAGGTAAATGACCATATTTATCTCTTTTGTAGTATCTTTCATACTATATCACTACCCTTTTAAATTAAAATCTCATTTTATTTAGTTCCCAACAATCCAATCTAATCACTTTCAAGTCAAAGACTCAGCTGTTTAGAATGCAGACTGTATCACTGCTGTGGTTATGTGTACTTGACCTCCTGCCTGTTAACAAAGAGACTCAATTAATTATTTGCTGTTTTGAATGGCTATTTCACTTCACCTCCACCTTTCTTTAAGTGTTAAAAGGCTCAATTGCTTTATCACCTTAACCTTAGCTTTGGAGGATGCACGCAGAATTTCTTAACTGCCAACTAATAAACCATCTTGATCCAGAAAGCTAATTTTCAGGACCACAGCTCCTACATGTCTTATGCTAGAGTCAGCTAAAGCAACGTATTGACCTGGTGGCACATCATCTTCCAAGAGAGCCTCTTCATTTTCAATGGAAGCTTTGGTGCCAAACTATTCCCTTGATACAGGTAAAGACACACACTAGCACTGCAATGGACTGTAGTGTCACAGTAACAGGGAAACACTGGTTTCATTACAAGTGTTACCATACAAAAATGGAATGCTTTCACCATAAACTGAAGGTATGTAAATTGATAGTGAATTGTTTTTTCCAATGTACTTTTAACTTCTCCTATAAACTTTTAGTTACATTAAACTCAGTAGTATAATCTCATACTGAAATCTTGAAACACCAAACCAGAACAAGAAAACAGCTTCAAAGGAAATATGAAAATGTCCTTTGCAGTGTATATGTAAAGTTTTACTGATACCCGTGAAAGTATATATGTGAAAAACTAGCCTCAAAGCCAAAAGAAACCAAAGAATCTTCCTGCTTCTCATGAATTCCATTAATACTGATACCACGTAATATTTCAGAAGTTCCCATTTGATACATAAATTTATTTATAGATTATTCCTATCTTCACCTATATACCATAAAATGTGAAAGTAGTGAGTGTCTTAACCTTCTCATTGTATCCAGTCCCAAGTCAGTAACTAGCATTCAAAAGCATAACAATACAGGGGCACCTGGGTGGCTCAGTCAGTTAAGTGTCTGACTCATGGTTTCGGTTCAGGTCATGATCTCACGGTTCATGGGTTTGAGACCCGTGTAGGGCTCTGGGCTGACAGTGCAGAGCCTGTTGGGATTCTCTGTCTCCTATTCTCTCTGCCCCTCCCCTATGCGTGCTCTCTTTCTTGGAAAAAATAAATAAACTTTAAAAAAGAAAACAAAACAAATAATAAGTATTTGATGATAATGATTAGGTCATAATAAGTACACCACAATATTGCCAAGAGGTATCTTTGTGTAAGTAGAATCAGACAATAACTGTCAGTTTGTGCCAGGCTTATTTACTGAGCATAATGTGTTCAAGCTTCATCCACACTATAGGATGTATCAGAATTTCATTCCTCGCCATTTTTATGACTGATGCTGATTATTGTTCCAAGAATATCCAAAATGATTTATTAACCTAGTAACAATATCTTAGTATCTTTCTTATAATCTAATTTTTTAATGGCACCTAAAGTTTTGAAAAAAAACAAACAAAACAAAACTCATATCTACTCAGTTCTTTCCAAAGAGAATTTATACTGACATGAAAATAAATGATTCTGTCATCTGCATATCTTGGCAGATGGGGATAAGTGGTTCTGAAACTTTAAAATCTAGGATGGAGCCCTGAAAATCTAGAATCCACATTTCAAAAAGCACCTAGGTAAAATATAAATAAGTAAATAATAATAAAAATAAATAAAAAGCACCTAGGTGATTCTGATCCAGATGGTCCTAGGCCCCTTTGATGAATACAGCTGGGAACCCTCACATGAAAATCCTATGAAATTCAGCATACCCTCCCCTCACCAAATGCACACATTCAATAAAAATACTTGTCATGATACTTTCACAATAAACATAACACATAATATAAATATAATAGTAAAGCATGCACATAATTCTAAATCAGTGAGAAAACAACAATTTCCTACGAGGGAAAAGGTACGCTAATAATTCCACATTTCACTTCAGCCTTGAACTGGATCTACAACTACTATGAAACAATGTAACACAAGTAAGAAAGAGCAAGACAGGGGTTCCTAGAATATAAATTTCCAGGGTTTCTTAGAATATGAAAACCCTGCTCAGATCAAACACAATGAAGAGAAACCATAATTAACAGAAAGGCTATATGGTATTAGATACAGAAGAATTTATTTCTTCGTCATTGGTTCATTCAACAAGTATTTGCGAAATGACAATGAGGTATCAGGCACTCTGTACGCACTAGTTTACTAAACAGCCTTTATTCCTTTATGGCCCTCATGGCATTTTTAGGATTCAGGCCCAAATGCTACCTGTATCGTCTTGAGCAAGTCATTTATTTCTCTTACCATTTATTTTTTCATGAGTAAAAAGAGGTGCTGACAACTGGTACCACTGACTCCCTCCCCCAAATGTTGCTGCAGGGTTCAAACAAGCTCATCAAACACAAGCTTCTAAGCATCTGATTTTTATCAGAGTCTCAGAATGAGATAATAAATTATATTGGTGAGCTCCAATGGTCCAGTTCCTAGTTGAAGTAGGAGAGAAGTTATATTCTCTGAAACTGAGATCACGGAATGAATTTCTCACTACCAAGATCACTACGTAACTTTCTGTGATGTGTGTGTGTTGTAATTTATCATGCCCAGATAGCAAGTGTGCACCAGATAGAAAGTTTGACTCTACTTCCAAAGAAATGTCAATAGTTTTTCTCTCCCACTGTCCTTTCTTTCTTTCTACTCTTCCTCCTTCCCTTTTTCCTTTTGTCTTTCTGCCTTCCTTCCTTCTTAGAAACTTCTTCATAAAATCTTGTTAATAATTGAGATGGTTACATAGATTAAACCATTCTTAGGCCCAGTAATTTGTTGATTTTTTTCATTAGTTTGTGAGCTGTTAAATTTGTAGCTAAATGTATTCTTAGTGGGCAATTTAATTGTTCCAGTGAAATGCAAAAGTTCAATCAACCAATTTTGTGTGGAAAGTGAAGGGAATCCAATTATTCTATCTGTTGTGTATTTTAATTAATTGTTCCTCACTCAAAAATGAGGTAAAAAAATGAAGACAATGATATTGTATTAAAAATGCTTAGGACTGCTCCAGATTCTGTGTCTCCTTCTTTCTCTGCCCCTCCCCAGCTCACACTCTGTCTCTCTCTTTCTCAAAAACAAGTAAAAACATTTTTAAAGATTTTTAACAATGCTCAGGAAATAACAGAAAACAGTTCACAGAACATCCTTAAAAACAAGCACAATTGGAGAAATCCAAGGCCTAAGAGACATTCACCATAAGCCACTAGCAAGTCGACAAATGCTAGACATTTGTCCACTTTTCAGTCCCATATTCACTGTTTCAATGTTTTCTTTCTAGGATAATGGACTACAATATTTATTGGTATATTTCCTAGGCTGTTATTCTGAGTATTTTTAAATGTTCTGACTTAATTATGGTAACATTTTATAAGAGTGAAATAATGGATACCTATATTTTATAATAAGAAAGGTATGCCATAGACAAATGAGTATTTTCCAAAAAGCACAAATCAGATTCAGACTGAAACCAGGATTATGGGTATAAGATTCACCCTCTATTACTCAGAACACTATATTATAATTTCTCACAGTGGCTATTATTATTCACAATGAGCTTTCAGTGGAAAAAAAATCAAAATATATATAAAGAAATGTGTAACAACATCACCAAAGAGAAATCAGTGATGGCAACCTAAAATTATTCTCATTCTTCCTAAAAAGTTGTGTATCCAATAGCTAAAAGTGACAAATCCTATTTAAAATAAGATTATCATCTAAGTATTTCATATTTTCATGTGAGAAAAAATAAAAGTATTGAATCCAAGTTTAAATTAGATTATTGATTGATACAAAGTCCCTCTAGAACC
Organism: Puma concolor; assembly: GCF_028749965.1. Lineage (NCBI taxonomy): Eukaryota > Metazoa > Chordata > Mammalia > Carnivora > Felidae > Puma > Puma concolor. Next base: position 40,053,268 of record NC_141668.1, on the reverse strand, counting down.
CTCCAGTTAATTTTCTGACTCTGTGATCTCTGCAATTCTTTGATAAATCTCTCTTACGTGTACAACAAAACCACAAAGCCCTCTTATACAAAAGGAAAAATCTATAATTTTGCTAAATTCAAAATATTTTGTTTTAAAATTTGTGAGTTCAAAAAAATAATTAGAAATATATAAAGAAATTTTATGGCACAAAAACAGACACATAGACCAATGGAATAGAATAGAAACCCCAGAACTAGACCCACAAACGTATGGCCAACTAATCTTTGACAAAGCAGGAAAGAACATCCAATGGAAAAAAGACAGTCTCTTTAACAAATGGTGCTGGGAGAACTGGACAGCAACATGCAGAAGGTTGAAACTAGACCACTTTCTCACACCATTCACAAAAATAAACTCAAAATGGATAAAGACCTGAATGTGAGACAGGAAACCATCAAAACCTTAGAGGAGAAAGCAGGAAAAGACCTCTCTGACCTCAGCCGTAGCAATCTCTTACTCGACACATCCCCAAAGGCAAGGGAATTAAAAGCAAAAGTGAATTACTGGGACCTTATGAAGATAAAAAGCTTCTGCACAGCAAAGGAAACAACCAACAAAACTAAAAGGCAACCAACGGAATGGGAAAAGATATTTGCAAATGACATATCGGACAAAGGGCTAGTATCCAAAATGTATAAAGAGCTCACCAAACTCCACACCCGAAAAGCAAATAACCCAGTGAAGAAATGGGCAGAAAACATGAATAGACGCTTCTCTAAAGAAGACATCCGGATGGCCAACAGGCACATGAAAAGATGTTCAGCGTCGCTCCTTATCAGGGAAATACAAATCAAAACCACACTCAGATATCACCTCACGCCAGTCAGAGTGGCCAAAATGAACAAATCAGGAGACTATAGATGCTGGAGAGGATGTGGAGAAACGGGAACCCTCTTGCACTGTTGGTGGGAATGCAAATTGGTGCAGCCGCTCTGGAAAGCAGTGTGGAGGTTCCTCAGAAAATTAAAAATAGACCTACCCTATGACCCAGCAATAGCACTGCTAGGAATTTATCCAAGGGACACAGGAGTACTGACGCATAGGGGCACTTGTACCCCAATGTTTATAGCAGCACTCTCAACAATAGCCAAATTATGGAAAGAGCCTAAATGTCCATCAACTGATGAATGGATAAAGAAATTGTGGTTTATATACACAATGGAGTACTACGTGGCAATGAGAAAAAATGAAATATGGCCTTTTGTAGCAACGTGGATGGAACTGGAGAGCGTGATGCTAAGTGAAATAAGCCATACAGAGAAAGACAGATACCATATGGTTTCACTCTTATGTGGATCCTGAGAAACTTAAGAGAAACCCATGGGGGAGGGGAACAAAAAAAACAAAAAAAAGAGGTTAGAATGGGAGAGAGCCAAAGCATAAGAGACTGTTGAGAACTGAGAACAAACTAAGGGTTGATGGGGGGTGGGAGGGAGGAGAGGGTGGGTGATGGGTACTGAAGAGGGCACCTTTTGGGATGAGCACTGGGTGTTGTATGGAAACCAATTTGACAATAAATTTCATATATAAATAAAAAAAAATAAAAAATAAAATAACAAAAAATTAAAAAAAAAAGAAATATATAAAGAAATTTTAGATGATAATTCTTACTAGAAATTTAAATTAATTAATGAAAAGATCGATAGAGGAAATTAAGGAGGTTTGGTGTTCTTGATATTTTAAGGCCAACACTTGGCCAAGGTAACACTTGGTATTACACTTACAGAGGATCATGTGTTGCATTAGCTGTTGGTCCGATAAGGTGTTCTTCAAGAGCTTCATAGGATTAAAATACAACTTTCCCATAGTGTATGTACAACATGAATATCCACATGAACCCACATAGATTATGCTAATTTTCTCTGGGGCAGAATGTACTGTGTTGTCTGGCTGTCAAATTGCTCCAAACTTTCCTGCTACTTTTCATTTCTTAATACTTACTTTTTTTTTCTTTTCTTTTCTTTTCTTTTCTTTTCTTTTCTTTTCTTTTCTTTCCCTTTTTTTTTTTTTTTCAAAATGACCCTTGTGCCCATCATTCACAAAGAATTGCTAGTAGAATTTGGTATTTATCATTTCTCTTTTTTTCTGACTCAAGATATACCTTTTTTTTCCTCCTGAGGAAGGTTTTTGGTTTTTATTTTTATTGAAGTAGAGCTGACATACAATGCTACATTAGTTTCAGGTGTACAACATAGTGATTCAACAAGTCTATACAGTTATGCTATGCTCACCACAAGCGTGGCTACTGTCTGTTCTTCCGACTGCCATATATACCTATATTTTAAAAAGGGAATCACATATGATGTTTGGCAATCTTCTTTTTTCATAGTTTACTGGTTTAGGGCAAGTTCTTAACTTCTTAACTCCCAGCAGAATGAGAAGTTTCAACTAGGACTAACACAAATTAAAAGTGAAAGATTCGTGATTATCTGATTGATTCTATCAATACTGATGGTCGATAAGATACTAACCCAAATTAGGGCTTTGAAGTAATTGAATTATTGGGTTTGGCAGCAGTCACACTGTTAAAATTATGTGGGTGATTAACAGTTCCTGCCTACAGTTAGGACTGTATTTGGCAATTCAGGGCAATTGGTCATGCTTCCTACAGCATTTAGGAAAACCTTGCTCGACTCACAATTAAGACTGGGACTAACAAAATAAACGACTATAACTACTCTCCTGGGGCACGACAAAATATTTACAATAAATGTGAGAGCTGTCTTACGAAGTCACTCACTTTTCTTTCCCTGCATCTGGTCCTCTCCACTTCTGCTGCCTTCCTGATTTGTGCTCCATGGAGACATGCACCACACAAAAGCAACACCTGCCACTTTCTCAGTGAGGAGAGTTGAAACAACAGTAGTCAATGTCTGGAATAATAAGTACCTTCTCTTAACCTTTGTTCTCTCATTTCCTGGGAAAAGGAATGGGAGTCTAAATATAGAGGGATTAATTAAAAAACTAATAGTAGGACATGTAGGGTGAAACATACATTGCAAGGCCTTTTTCAAAGACTTTTAAAAACGTTAACTGTGAGGGCTGGCCATGTATTAACTGCAGATATTTATTAATACCTGCATCTAATTTCAGGTTCTATGAGAAAACCCGAGACAACATAGTGATTTTCCCTGGGTAATTCTCATGTTTTCAAAAATAATACAGACACATTTCAGGCACTGTCCTCCAAAAGCTAGTCATTGAGGTCCTGCTGCGTCATTGAGGCAAAGTTACAAAACTGAATCAGGTCACATATCCAAGGACACGCCTCCATGAAGAAGCCATTGATTTGGCACTCCCATTTAGGGCAACATTTTGACCCTGGTTAGATCACTAGTTACTCAAAGTCAAGTAGTTTTAGTTGAGTTCTTACTGCATAAGTGCTCATATTATGGGGGAAAAGGTACACAGAACATCAAAATTTGCACCTCTGTTGGCAGTCTCAGTAGAGAATCCTGGGGCTGAATAGACATGAAGACCTAGCAATTCTCTGATCCCTGGAGGTGGTCCTACTAGGTCAGAAATGAAGCAAATTGGTGGGTATCATGAAGGAGCTAACACAACAGAGTCCATGAACTACCTAAAAAGACTCACTGTGACTGCACAAGCATACTTTGTAAGCACTAATATATATCTGAAATGACATGAACAGTATATACCAACCACATTTATCTTTTCATATAAGTTAAGGGTTTCATAATTATCATAAATTAAACAATCTAGTTTCAAACCATCAAGTAGCTAAAGGTATAATTTAGATAGGATTTTTGCCAAGTCAAGTCTCTTGCAGAAATGGAACTTTGTGAATTTAAGTCACATAATTTTTCTCATCTAATTTGAAAACTCATGTGATAGAACCATTAACTATGCTCTCTTAATCCCCCAAACAAAAATCTATATGTTAAAGATCATTAACTATAACCTCTTAACACACACCCCACCTTGATTTAGGAACATATCATTAAAATAATGCTTATAGGGGCGCCTGGGTGGCTCAGTCGGTTAAGCGTCCCACTTCAGCTCAGGTCACGATCTCGCGATCCGTGAGTTCGAGCCCCGCGTCGGGCTCTGGGCTGATGGCTCAGAGCCTGGAGCCTGCTTCCGATTCTGTGTCTCCCTCTCTCTCTGCCCCTCCCCCGTTCATGCTCTGTCTCTCTCTGTCTCAAAAATAAAATGAACATTAAAAAAATTTTTTAAAAGGTTTTTTTTTAAATAATGCTTATAATCATTAACATCAAACATACATAATTTTTATTCTGTTTACACCCACATGACTATCAACCAATAAATCCTCCTTGAAGTGAAAACATCTGATTAATTCTACATAAGTATTTTTTAATAAAGAAATAGATAAACTGGCCAGTCTGCCATCAAGTAGAAGTTATTGGAAATTATTCAACATGAAACAAAAAACAACTAAGTATGGAGAGAAAGTAAAGTAACCAAGTTATTTGGCAACAGACTTCTAGGAAGCCTAATAGCTTGATTGTTCAAGGATAATGCATACATGAATATAACAAAAGATATATATGCCATCCTTTCTAAAAATAACAGTTGATACAGTCTTAATGCTATTAATTTGTCAGATTGATAATACATATTGCTTCTTATAATGCCTTCTGAACAACAGGATCTTCTCAGTGTTCACTTCGGAAATCACTGCCTCCACATATTGCTTCTCTTCCCATCAGCATTTAGAAATTTAATTACCAGAATTGAGGAGATGCAACACTGTCAACAAGAGTCACATAAGAAATGCTTTTAATAATATGTACCACCGTTACAATCTCTCTTCGTTCCTACACACAACTTAAATATTGGACACTACCTGTTTTGCTAAAATTGTACAAAGGACCAAAGACAAAATTCAAAGTACTTATGAAATGTTATGATAAAGCAAAGACCAAGTAGAAGGAAGATAGGCTATATAAGCGCATACTGGTGTACAAGTGCATACTGGCTGAGCATCAAGCACTTTGAAGTACCTTCTGTCTACACATACCCAGGCAGTATCAAGGGCAGAAAATGGGGAAGAGAGCTACTCCTCCCCTAAAATTTATTTAGCTACTAATATTGTAGTATTTAAACTCTGTATGTTTGGGGCACCTAGCTGGCTCAGTTGGAAAAGCATGAAGCTCTTGATCTTGGGGTTATGAGTTCAAGCCCCGTGCTAAGTATAGTAACCACTTAAATATTAAACGGACTTAAAAAAATAAACTCTGTATGTTTTCATCTTCCCTGTTCATGACCACTTAACCACCCGCCCCCCCCCACCACACACACACACACAAAAGTGAAAAATGTATGGGCTCCAGGTGACACATTTATGCTCTATAATCTTATTCCAGCCAGTCATTCAGGGCTTAATAAAAGACAAAAACCTGACACAGAGTAGTATACGTAGATTCTCTTCCCCAGGAATTCAGAAATGACTCAATCTCTTAGACTGTTTAACAGAGGACATATAAATGCAGCCCTGTGAACCACTCATGGATGGTGGCATATACTCTGACACAATGAAACCTAGTTTGTGAGGAAATAGAGAAAGGAGTATTTCAGATCTCAGATTTATTTCAAATATTCACTTTTTGCTTAAGCTGGTTTAAAGGTTTGGTGTTTTATCACATACACACAAAACCTGATTCTTAAAGAAGGAGATCAGTAAAAGCAAACTCCTATCTATCTTTAGATCAAATTCAAGAAAAAAAAAAACAGGATTATCAAACTAAATCAATGAATGTTTTTAAATACAATGTTTTAGACTCAACCTCAAAATACTATAATTGAGAATATATCCCAGAAGAGTTAATGGTTTGCACTGTACAAGAGTTAAGACAATCACTTAAGCCTGGTTAAAACCATAGTTGTAATAGTGACTAAACTTGAAAAGATGAGTAATAATTTCACTTAAGTGTTCATGTTTCTTTACGTCATCTTTTAGCGGCATTTTATCCTTTCCAAAAACAATAGTCAAGGTTTATGCTTGGCTATTTTAATAAAAATATGTTTGTTCATAAACAAAAACCACTACTGTTTTCCTCAATTATGTTTACTAATTATTAGGGGCTTAGATCCAGTGTATTAAGAAACAAAAATTTAGGGGCGCCTGGGTGGCGCAGTCGGTTAAGCGTCCGACTTCAGCCAGGTCACGATCTTGCGGTCCGTGAGTTCGAGCCCCACGTCAGGCTCTGGGCTGATGGCTCAGAGCCTGGAGCCTGTTTCCGATTCTGTGTCTCCCTCTCTCTCTGCCCCTCCCCCGTTCATGCTCTGTCTCTCTCTGTCCCAAAAATAAATAAACGTTGAAAAAAAAAAAAAGAAACAAAAATTTATAGTATCTTCAGGGCTGATCTTGCATTTCAAACTTTTATTTAAAGCCAGTATGGTAGGCAGAAAAATGGCCCCTCCACGATGCTCACATCCAAATCCCCAGAACTTGTGAATATATCAGTTTATGAGGCAAAAGGAAATTAAGACTGTACATCAGCTGACCTTAATGCCCATATTTTAAAATAGATCATTCTGAATTATTCAGGTGGGCCCAATGCAATGAGTAGGGTAGGTAAAAATGGGGAGAAGGAGGCAGAAAAAAAATCAAAGAAAGAGGTGTGATGACAAAAGGAGGGTCAGAGATCCTATGTTGCTGGCTTTGAAGACAGAGGGAAACCCAGAGCCACTCATACAAGCAGCTTCCCTCCAACTGTTTTCTGAGGCTCACTTGTTAAAAATGCAGATGCTTTGGCCCTCCACCAGGACTCTAGGGCGGTAGAATTTATATTATAAGACACTGGATTATTGCTGTGAAATTTAACAACCACTGTTTGAAATGACTAGTAAACCTTAAAATTAAAAGTGAAAGGATACTTAATTGGCATCACCCATCAAGTACAAAGACATGTAGATTTTCGCTATCAGCCTCTGTGTTTAATATAGTCAAGGTTGATGATACAACTCTGACATAAATAAATGAATAAATGAATGAATGAATAAACAAACAAACAAACAAACAAATAAATAAATAAAATGTAAGGGACTCGAATTTAAAACTACTTTTAAAAATGTGAGTATGCTCGATCTCGCGGTCCGTGAGTTCGAGCCCCGCATCGGGCTCTGGGCTGATGGCTCAGAGCCTGGAGCCTGCTTCCGATTCTGTGTCTCCCTCTCTCTCTGCCCCTCCCCCGTTCATGCTCTGTCTCTCTCTGTCCCCCAAAAAACAAATAAATGTGGAAAAAAAAATTTAAAAAGAAAATTTGAGTATGCTTTAATTTTTTGGAATGTAAACTTACTTGTTAAGCAATGAAATTTAAAAAATATCATGAAATACCATGGTTCTTAAAAGTTTTTTTTCCTCTCAAGTGAGTTAGAACATCAGAATCAAATTGATGAATGCAGTTCCCCCTAAAGTCAGCAAAATCTATATTTTATTTGATATCCATAGACAGAGATGCTTTTTATTAATGACAAGCATTAATTAATTAATTAATGCTTATCATTAATTAAAAATGAAAACTATACATCCTTAAAAGGATAAAGGTTATTAGAATGCAATGTTTATAAGTGAAAACCTAAACAGCTAGTCACATTTAGTAACTTAATGGTGGTTTAATGATAACACAACTTGTAGGGGCACCTGGATGGCTCAATCAGTTAAGGGTCCAACTCTTGATTTTGGCTCAAGTCTCATGGGTCGTAAGTTTGAGCCCTGCCTCAGGTTCTGCATGGTGTGGAGCCTGCCTGGAATTCTCTCTCTCCCTCTCATTTCCTCCCCCATGTGTTCTCTCTCTCTCTCTCTCAAGATAAATAAATAAACTTAAAAATTTTAAAAACTAAATAACAAAGCTTGTGAACTTGAACGAGCACATGAAGCTCACTGGAAATGTTTCCTTTGAAAATAAAACCAAAATGGGGCGCCTGGGTGGCTCAGTCGGTTAAGTGTCCGACTTCAACTCAGGTCATGATCTCGTGGTCCTTGAGTTTGAGCCCCGCGTAGGGCTCTGGGCTGATGGCTCAGAGCCTGGAGCCTGCTTCCGATTCTGTGTCTCCCTCTCTCTCTGCCCCTCCCCCATTCATGCTCTGTCTCTCTCTGTCTCAAAAATAAATAAACATTTAAAAAAATTAAAAAAAAAGAAAAGAAAACCAAAGTACCACAGGTATAACCAGCTATCACACCAAGTGGAAGCCAGAACTTTTAAAAATTAAAACACTTACCAAAAAAAAAATTGTTATTTGTTAATGCTTTGAGGGAAATTAAGCTTTCAGCATAGACTGAGCACTGGCAAACCCATGTTGCCATCTGGCTCCAATTTCTGCCTTGTAGTATCAGTGATTCCATCTATCCAGTCAGAATTTGTTAACTATCCATTTCATTTAAAATACACTGAGTGAAGAAAAGAAAGATACTGAGAGAAAAACAACAATTTATACAGGGGCAGCTATGCTTATAAGGTAGACAAAATTTTAGAACCCTGTTACCTACCTACCTTGACCCCCCCCACCCGCACACCAGCCCCCACTCTGAGGTGAAGTGTCCCCTCTCCCCAGGCTGTTGCTGTCAGCCATGTGGTTAGAAAGCAATTTGATCAACTGATCTCTGAAACAAAATTTGAGCCCAGCATGACTTTAGGAGAGATTTTTCCAGGCATAGTTACACTTTACCAAAGAGGCCTTTAAAGACTACAAAGCCCTTAAAGATATGGAAAAGTCTGTCTCTACCATGTCACATAGGACAGGTTGTGGAAGAAGTAATCTAGATTTCAGGGCTTTCCCAGGTCTCTTGCAAATCCTGCCACAGAGACTTTCATCTTACTCTCCCTAGGGTGAAGCCTGTCCCAGCTAAAAGAATTTTTAAAAGATAAATGAGAAACGATATGCTATAGAGGAGAGAACACACATTTCAGATTCAAGAAACTTAGTTTTGACTCCTGGTCAAATCTCATAGCCTCCCAGGTCTCAAAGGGCTTATTTGTAGAATGTGATCTCCACACCCCCCTCAGGTGCTGTGGCGCTATGCCCAGGGCACGTTAGAGCACATCTTCACAGTTGATTAAAAAAAAAAAAAATCAAACAATAATATTATCTCCCTCAAGAAAACATCCTAGGACTTGCTATAATGCTCCACATGTTTTGTTTTCTAAATATTTTTCCTCTTGGATTACCTATTTTTTTTTAATGAGGAGATAAAGTGCTATATAATGTGATAGTTCAGACCTCCAGTTCACTCCCGCTCAAACAGTCAAAAATTCTTAACCCAAACGACAACAGCAAAATAAGGAAATATACATCAAACTAGTACAGAGAGAGGATAAAAACCTTAAAATATCAAAAATGTTCTTTTCCAAGATTACTCCATCACTTTTATATTCACCAGTAGTGTATAGGCAGGCAACAAGTTAAAATTTGAGAAAGAGACAGGCTAAACAACTCACTTAACTGAATTAAATAATCTATAATATTTATAAAGATGTCAAGGTAGAAAATAAGAGTTGAATTCTCACAAAAACAAGTGTTCTTGTTATTTTTAAACTCTTGACAGAGGAAAGGATAATCAGAGTTGACAGCTATTCACAATGCACTGTATTCCATTCAATAAACCTGGTTTTTGAAAAAAACAATTGACAACGCTATTGGAACCAGAATAGTTACCTCTTCAAAACTACATGCAAAACTTTAAATGGTCTTTCCATTTGGGTGTTTTTTTTTTTTTTTTTTTTTTTTTTTGGTTAATCATTTCAAAGCTTTCTTTAACTCTATTATCCTGGGATAGCACTTCCCAAATTGTGTGTCACGGAACACTAGCTTCAGGGAAGGCTAGTTTCCCATGATGTTAACGGTAGAGCCTCAAGGCAAGGGATCTATGGGAATTTAAACTTTGGAAACACTAGGTTAGAGAAGGGAGAGGGGCTTCTTCACTGCAACGGCTCTTAGAGGCTTTCATTTGCTAATATGAACTATACTCTGCTACCAGATGGATAGAGTATGCAGGTGTCCAAAATGTCTTTAAGAATAGAATCTCTTTTTTTGCCTCAAACGTGTTAACATCTCACAGATGGTATGGACGGCACTGCACTACGATTTCGTTGAGAAGCGTTACATTCATTTAAAGACAATAAATAAAAACTATAGTTATCCTGTTAACGAAGGTCCTTAATCTCCCAGAATATTCTACTAAACTAAAAATACCCTTCAGAAAGATGGCCTATTATCCCATTATCAACCTCTAATAGCCTGGTTCTAGATCAGTTTAACACATTAATGCCACAAATTTAAACAGGAGAGAGGAAAAAGAGATATTTAAGTAGCATGAGAGACTGACTGTGGAGGGCGAAGTAGAGACCCACCTCTCAATCTCTGGAGGCTCAAGGAAGGAGATTTAGGTCTACAGCATTGAGGGCAGACCAACTGCTCTGCCAAAGTGATCCCAAAACGCATCAAGGCTCAAACCTAACCAAAATTCACTTGTGGCTCAAACAGCCTGAAGTACACCATAGACCATATACAGCTCCACACGGCCATGCAGGAGCTATGCTGCCACGGCTCTTCCATCTTCAATACACAGCTACCAAGATCATCCTAGGGGTTGCCCCCATTCCAGTCAGTGGGGAACAAATAGAGAATAGAGCTGCAAACATGGGAGATATTTTGGGGCCAGACCCATAGTTGGTGAACATCACTCCTATTCACATTTCTTTGCCTAGAATACAGTCATGTAACTGCAATATCTGCAGAGGAAGTAGTGCAATGTGGTCCAGCTGATGCACAGCAAGAAGAGACAGAGATTTTTGTGGACAGATAGTCTATACTACGTATTTATAGAGAAAATGAGGTAAAAATGAGGTTTACCAATAAGGAAAAGTCACAAAGCACAACAAGGACAACAACAGATGTGGTCTATACAATTGTCTAGTGTTAGAATTGTTTGTATCATCAAAAAAAAAAAAAAAAACCAAAACAAACAAACAAACTTATTTTTGAAAAGAAAGATTAAAATTAATCCAAACATAGGGGTGCCTGGGTGGCTCAGTCATTGAGTGTCCGACTTCAGCTCAGGTCATGATCTCACAGTCAGTAAGTTTGAGCCCCACATCGGACTCTGTGCTGACAGCTCAGAGCTGGAGCCTGCTTCGGATTCTGAGTCTCCTTCTCCCTCTGACCCTCTCCCACTCGCACTCTGTCTCTCTTGCTCTCAAAAATAAATAAACATTAAAAATTTTTTTTTAATTAATCCAAACATCAAAAATAAGAGAGCAATTAAATGTGTTAGTGTTAATAGTGTTAGCAGTGTTCCTAAAATAGAGTAGAATGTACTCAATAAACATGATGTTGTAGAATAATATCTGAAGATCTGGAAGGATTTTCATAATATATTAAGATACACAAATAGGATATGTTCAATCTGATCTAATTTTTATGAAAAATATACATGGCTATGAGTATATGAAAGAAAATGTCTGGACAGATTAAGATATTATTTTGGGGCAGCTTTATTTGGGTCCTGGGATTATATTTGTTTAATTTTTAAATTTTTACCTGTAATTTCTCATGTTTAAAAATATGTAGCATATTTATAACAAATGATATTTCTAAATAAAACCATAAATATGTAACTAAAATTACTGATGACAAAATTCTGAAGATGTCTTATAGTTAAGTGTACAAACAAAACAAAAAATTACGTTTTATCTCTTTCCCTACTACACCTCTGATGGGCAAATCCTTTAAGACATGAAAAAAGAATTGATGAAGTGATTGTTAGTAGTGAAAAAGTTAATAACATTTATTGGAATCTATTTTTTTTATTTTATTAATTCAATAAGCAGCAAAAAATACTTCTGAGCATTCGCTATGGACCTACATACCTACATAGACAAATGTCACAGCTATTTTGTGCCACCAATTATCTGTGCTGACTGATGTCCTGCCAATTACTTTCTATCAAGAGTCTTGTACAATAGAAACCCATGTATTATTTTCTGTTTATTGATCCTAATAAGAAGCATAGAGGAATATGTAACAAATAATTGTTTATAAAACAATGATCCAAATATATCCATATCAAATATATCAAATCTATATATCAAGTCATATATAGTCATACACATATTTAAGGAATAAGGAACTTTCATAATATTTGTTATGACAATATCCTTATTGCTTTGCAACTATGAGTTAATTTATAGCTCTCTCCTATAATCATGAAAACACCAAGTAACATTTAAGTAACCATTTTTGTGAACTTCTTTAAAAATACCTTAAAAGGTATAAAAGGCCATTGCCTCCACAAATAATCCTAGCAAAATAATTCAAATTTAAATATTTTGATGCAATGGACTAATAAGTAAGTAATCTGAATAGGCCATATTTAAGACCACAGAACATATATATCTTTATACCTACATCTGTCACCAGGATTGTCCTGAAAGCTAGTACCCTTCCTCTACATATTTCATCCCAATTATTTTATTAAAAATTTTTTAATGTTTTATTTACTTTTTAGACAGAGAGAGCGTGAGCAGGGAAGGACAGAGAGAGAGAGCGTGAGCAGGGAAGGACAGAGAGAGAGGGGGACAGAAGATCTGAAGTGGGCTCCATGCACTGAGAGTAGCAAGCCCGATATGGGGTTTAAACTCATGAAACGAGAGATCATGACCTGAGCTGAAGTCAGATGCTTAACCGGCTGAGCTACCCAGCTACCCCATAATTTCAATTATTTTAGTTATATCCTAACTAGATGTTATATATCAAGAGGGCAGGGCTCTTATACTTATTTTTCATGAGCAAACTAGAAAAACAGAAATACCAGTCATTGGAGGCAGACTGACTGTTTTCGACTTTTGCTTTGGAAAGCTTCCTTTTCACAGTCACATTCCAAATCCAAGCATTTATTAGCTTGGAGCAGCATTACTGCATAACCCTTCTAACCAATCTCCCTATCTCCAGTGCAGGTCTGCTTTTAGCCACCCTACAATCAAGACTGGCTTGTAAGCACATAAGCCAAGGGACACCGTCTCCTGCTTACAAACCTTTGTCGGTTCTCCAGTTAAATGATATACAGGAAGTTAGGACTTTTAGACCTGACCCTATTGTACTGAGCTCTACACTCTGTACATGCTCTTAAAGGCAAATTCTGAAGTGTCACTGAACAAGAATAAACTCATATTCATATGTGGCACCTTTTTATTAATAGCAGATTTTAATGTACTTTCTTTATCCTCTCTCAGAAATTTTTCTGATTCTCATGCAATAAGATGAAAATGTGTGTTTCATAATTAAAAGTAAATTTCACGAGTTACACTGGATTAGCACAAATCCTATCAACTGTTTACACAGTACTGGTATTTCAAACCACATCATTTAGGATGATCAATGCAAAGTCTACAGAAGATTAATAAATGATCATGCTCTGTACATAAAAGAAAATGTTATGGCCCTGACAAAGCTTCTCAGAGGTCAAGGCAGGCCCAGACCACTTCCACTTTTTGAGCCTCTAAACATATTAAAAAGTGGAGAAGAGCCAAAACATGGCTATATATAGTGTAGCTTGTTCTAAATGTTTATATTTAACAGATGAACATGTTCAACATTTAAAAATGCAATGCAGTAAAACTGTGCTACTCACAAAATAATTAAGATTCATTATCATCCCAATGGCTTCTTCACAGTATGCTAAAGGTGGTGCGGTCCAGTAATAGGAGCAAAGCTTAAAAGTTTTTTGATGACCATCTTTTTTCAGTCTTGTCAGTGCATCTTCGTCACTCCATGATACTATCCAAACCCCTCATCTTAGGCCTTTTCTCAGTGGGAAAGCAGGTCCACAGGACCATTCTGCCCCCCATCCCCATGGTTCAAGTTCTTGTCTTCAGACACAGACCAGTGACTAATCTTATAATTTTTGGAAGACATAACTATTACTAGACTCTGCTAATTGCGCAGAAAACATACGGCTCTAACAACAATAACAATCACGACCACAACGGCTTCCTATTATCTGTGAATCTAAATGTCTCTGTATACCTTCTTCTAGCTAACACGCTGTCCACAATAACTCCCTCTCCATCACTCCTCAGGCTTACCTCCTGCATCTGGTCTACCCATTCAACTCCAAATTTACATCATGCTCTTTCTCTTCGTTTTGGCTGAGGCTGTTCACTTTGCCTGGGAAATCCTTCCTATTTCTGCCACCAAAATCCAACCACTGGACAAACCTTTCTCTAAATGTCTTCTCTTTTATGCAGTTGTCAGTGATCCTGACTTTTTTTAAGCCTTGATTATATTTCATATATTTTCATTACATAAATTGTAACATATGATACAATTATATGTGCATTTCTTTTATTTCCCCAAGATATTAGAACTCTATTGGGGACAAGGAAAATCTTGTATACAGCTTCACATTACCTGTGCTCCCTAGCAAAATTTATTACACATGGTAAACATCCAATAAATATATATTAATTAGAAATTACAGTAGCCATAGATTTTGGCAACAGGCTTACTTGAAGTAAATATTTTTTGTGATTTCAGTGAGTTAAATAATCAACCATGTATTTAACAGGAGAGTTATTAAATAACACATAAATTTAGATTTGCTGCCCATTTCAAGCATACCAGGCATAAAATATATAGTTCATAAATATTAAGTAAGGAAAAAAGTATAATAATAATGCATCAATAATGCTATCAGCCCTCAAAAGTAAGATAAATCATAATCATGATCTAGTTTAATTTCCAAACAAAATCAAAGCCATATTTGAAATTCAAATCAAGATATATTACTTTTTAAAATTTTTTTCAACTTAACCGAGTTCTTAAACGTCTTGGCAAGAGCTTTATAATACACAACAGATTCATTAAGAGGTTTAATCAGATCATTCAGGCATCCGTTCACATGGAAAGTTCATCCAAATGTATCAAAACTCTCAGCCAATATCAATATAACTATAATTAAGAATATACTCAGAAATAATGCCATAATTAATGCTTATTCAAATTGCCAGTTTCTGGGCAAATAAATTAATGTTGTCCTTGTAGGCCACTTGTATTCGGTCCCCAGAGTCAAAATAACTTGGCTGGACTCCAACTGCAAATGACTTAGGAGGAAAAAAAGATCCTTTCGTCAGTGAGAACTCACTGCATCAAAGGGGATACATAATGCACGAAATAATAGCCTACTTACATGTATGTACTGAGTTTTCAATATAACCCTGTTATGCAAAAATGAAAGGTGTATATTTATTTGAAAATCACAAGGAGAGTAATGCAACTAATTGAGAAAAAAGTAGTGTTACAGTGTTAAAGAAAAAAAAGGTTAAGATTCCCTAAGAATTTTCTGCCTTTCAACCTTTCAATCTGTGCCAGCTCCTTACAGCTCAAAATAATAGATATATGCCATTTTACTATTTTTAATTATTATTTTTTTATTACTTTTTGAGAGAGAGACAGACAGAGCATGAGTGGGGATGGGGTAAGAGAGAGGGAGACACAGAATCCGAAGCAGGCTCCAGGTTCTGAGCTGTCAGCACAGAGCCCGACATGGGGCTCAAACTCATGAACCAGGAGATGGTGACCTGAGCTGAAGTTGGACGCTAAACTGACTGAGCCACCCAGGAGCTCTAGATATATGCCATTTTAAATGGCAGAAATAAGAAGGAAAGGGAAAGGCACAGCAGCCTGCTTCCCCTTCTGTTTGCTGTCACTCTGCATATTAGTTAACTGTGAAGTTGTGACTCATACCCCTATCACTCTCCTAAAACTGGTCTGTTAAACGTTATGATAATTTTTCAATGAGTGAATCTTTTGGGCTGATTTCCTTCCCCTTGTTTTCTCTAGAAATTCTACCCTGGCAACTGCTCCTATTCAAGAACATTAATGAAGATTCTTGGTTTTTTTTTTGTTAGTTTGTTTATTTCCTTTTCTAGCTCTTCTTGCTATCCCCTGATGAACAGGTCTTCCCCAAACCTGACCTTTTCCTCTCTTTGCCTGGGAATCCTCATGTCTTTAACTATTAGCCCCATAAAAATGACACGAAGATCTAAAGTCTCCTTCTCTTGAAGTTCTAAATTTCTCCTTATTTCCCATCCAACAGTCTGACTTTCTTGTGAACATAACCACCTGCATGCTTCACTGATACCTCAAACTCAAATGGTCGATAATCAAATACACATCGTTCTTTTCTCCTATACTGCCACAAGCCACAAAAATCAAACACAGTAAGACAAAACAAAAACACTCCTTCTGATATTACTATTTCTCTTACTGAAGACTTTCCTCCTACAGGAACATGCTTGACACTTTAGTGTCAGTTTTGACTTCTTCTAGCCCCTCTCTGCCCATTTGAGGATGTCTGCCTCTCCAGTGTCTCTCCTGTCTTCACCCTTTTCACAATCCACACTCCAGAGCTAGCTTTCATTGACTTTTACTTAGAAGAAAAAGAAAAAGGCCTCTATTTACCCCCTATCCATTCCATCCCTAATGCCAGTCTCATGTGAATGTGCTAGGAAATAGCTCTGACTATTCACTCATGCCTTAAATATTCACTATTCTCCTTCTGTCATTTTTTATACAGAAACCACACACCTGACTTTCCACTGATCAGCCCCAGTTAACCTTTGCTCGGGTCCACATCAGTTTCCTATGTTCTCTCTTCATATTCCACAAGTCATAGGAACCTTGCCTACTGTTAACTATGTTCTTGGGATTCTTCCCCCCACCCCCCAAGTCTAAAACCACAGGAACTAAGTTGATCCTGAATGACGACTATCACTTTATTGTGTTTAACAATAGAAAATATATTAGTCCATACTTAAATTTAGATACCATACCTAAAGCTTCCAGATTGTGCCTTTAAGAGAAAGGAGTATGCTCTCCACTTCTTTCCCAGTTGCCATCTTTGACAATGAAGATGCCAGAAACACCCTAGGAGCTAGGGAAAAACAAGGATTTTGGTTCCTAAATAACCTCCTGGAGCAGAGCCAAGCTCTCCTATCCCCCTTTTCCAGACCACCTATAGTTTGGATGTTTGTATGTGTGAGAAATAAACTTCTACCTTGTTTAGTACTTTGTTATTTTGGTTTCTGTTAAGTTAGCCAATATGATGGACTATCTGATAGACACAATCTCTTCAACATCCTTCCTACTAGTGAAGAGCGATGACATGTGTGGCTCATGAGATACTGTATAGCCAGAAGGAGTTAAGCAGGAACACTCCTGAGCTTCTAATGCCAGGAGAAAGGTTTAATTGGTATTACACAGGGAGAAACATGGTCCAAGAAATGGAGAAATATATTTTCAGTTTGGGCCATAATAAGAAAATAAATCTTCCCTGAAAAAGGCCCACAGCTACAATGCATTCAAAGTAGATAGACAATTAGAGAGCTCCAGCAACCACACTATTTCTATTGGAAAGAAAAGGAGACATTTTGAAGAGCACAATAGAGGTAAAACTAACATGAACATCATTCCCTGGCTCACATGACTTAGAACTTGGAAATAAGGAGCAGGAAGAACAGAGGCTACAATCCTGAAGCTGACCGGAGAGGGTACTCACATTCTGGGGCCCAGTGAGAAAGAGATGTGGAATTGGAAGAGCACAGGAAGAGGAGCTAAGAAGAGATCAGAACAAATATAGAACCTCAAGTAAACATGATAACAATAAGGAAACATTGTGAGCTGATACCTGGAACCCAGTGAAACATATTTATGGTTATCTGGTTGTTTATGTTAAAGAATATTTGTGAGAAAATGGTTTTCCCCAGATGCTGATGAGCGAGAGGCCAACAAAGTGATCAGAGACACAGTGAAACCACTTTGTTTCTTCCCTGAGACGAGGAGGTGCATTGTTTTTACTGAGTTTGGCTTAGTGACAAAGGGATTCCAACATTCAGAGACAGTCCTGGAAATAGACATGTTTGGTATAGAAATTCTGCATTTCAATTCTTTCTGGTTCAATGTTTCAAGAAGCAGGTAGTTTCTCAGACCTGGAAAGACCCTAAATATTCTTGCAGCATCACAAGCAACTGTGAGCCCCATTAAGGGTCCTGGGTAAAGGAAAGGCAGGTGAACATATGCTACAACTCCCTCCTAGTTCCTGATAGTCTTGGTATCCTTAGCCAAATGAATCACAAGCTGTGTATGTGTTTCCTACGTATCTATAATCAACCAGAAAAGCTACAGGAGGAAAAAATATAATTCTACAGGCTAGGTCATTTTCAACAAGTCCTTTTGTGGCATTTATAAAATCCTGAAATAAGAAATCCCTCCAGATGTAATATATACAAGATGCCTTAGAAGTCAGTGGTAAGGGGCACCTGGGTGGCGCAGTCGGTTGAGCGTCCGACTTCAGCCAGGTCACGATCTCGCGGTCCGTGAGTTCGAGCCCCGCGTCAGGCTCTGGGCTGATGGCTCAGAGCCTGGAGCCTGTTTCCGATTCTGTGTCTCCCTCTCTCTCTGCCCCTCCCCCGTTCATGCTCTGTCTCTCTCTGTCCCAAAAATAAATAAATGTTGAAAAAAAAAATTTAAAAGAACTCAGTGGTAAAAGCATGGGCTTTTGCATCAAATAATCTCAGCTTTACCAGTGTAGTAGGTAACTTTTGGAACCTTATATAAAAAACATCCCTACGGTTTGGTGTGTTATACTGCAAAATTAGGATTAAATAACAACACAGACAAACATACAATTGCATCTGTGGTAAGTGTTATGATAAATCAAAAAACTGTAGGAATCTGTTACAGGGCACCTGACATAGTTTGTAAAATCAGAAAGGCTTCTCTGAAAAAGTAATATTACAGCTAAGATCTGAAGGGATGAAAAGAGCACAGGTCAGTAAAGCATTCTAGGTGAAGAGAGCAGCAAGGAGAATGGCACGTGATGGGAGAAAGTGTGGCACATTTTCAGAAATAGAGGAGGGCAACTGTAGCTGGAGTGCAGGGTGTGGAGGGAGCTCAGCCTATGATGAAGTCAGATGTGTATGCAAATCTCAGACAATAGAGTACATCATAAGCCATTGCTCAATGAGGGGTCTGGGGTAGCAGGATGACACGCACATGGTAAGAACTTAGTAAATATTAGTGTTATCATCACTGGTGGGAAATGGCACCTGAGCTGGGGAGACATGGACTTAAGGTCATTGATTCTAGGACCAGAAGACGGAGCCAGTAAGCATTCTCTCCTTAATAAAATGTTATCTTTAAAAGCTTCTCTCTGAGTGGGCTACAAAAACACACAGGTCTTTTCCTTATTTTTCTCCATTTTTAAATTTTGAGATAATTACAGATTCACATGCAGGTGTAAGAAATAATACAGATGCTGTAGAGCCTTCAATCAGTTTCCCCAATGGTATCCTTTTGTATAACTATGGTATAATATCTCAGCCAGAATCCATTGACCATATTCAGATTTCACCACGTTTACATGCACTTGTGTGTGTTCTATGCAACTTTACCACATATATAGATTCACGTTACTATTGCCATCATCAAGATACAGAATGGTTCCGTGACAAGGGGCCCTCACGTTACCCTTTAATAGCCACAGCCACCTTCTTCCCTCCCACCAATCTCAAACTCAGGCAACCGTTCATCTGTTCTCTGATCTTTGTATTTTTGTAATTTCAAGAAGGTGATATAAATGGAATCATACCACATTTACCTTTTTTGGATTTTTTTTTTAACTCAGCAAAATCCTTAGAGATCCAACCAGTTTTTGAATGTAGCAATAGTTCATTTCTCTTTACTGCTGAGTAGTACTCCATGGTGTAGATGTACAGAGTTGTGTTTAAGCTTTTGCCTGCTGAGGGCTATATGGAATTTTTCCACTTCTGGCTGTTTCTAGTGAAGTTGCCATGGACATTCACGTTAAGGGTTTTGTGTGAACACGTGTTTTCATTTCTCCGGGATACGTGCCTTAGTGTACCATTGCTGCATCACAGCACAGCCACAGGCTGAGTTTCACAAGAAACTGTCAAACTAGTTTCTAGAGCTGCAGGGTCATTTAAATTCCATTTCATACATTACATCCCAATAATGTATGGATGATCCAGGGTGATGTTTGGTGCTGTCACTATTTTAGACATTCTAATAGTTGTGTGGTCACATCTCATTGTGGTTTTGTGTCTCCCCAATGACTGATGATGTTTAATATCTTTTCACGGGCTTAACGGCCATCTGTATATCCTCTTTGTTTTTTTTGTTTTTTTTTTTTTTTTTACCTGTAGTTTCTGTCCATTTTCTAATTGGATTGTTAGGCTTTTTGACTGTTGAATTTTGAGAGTTCTTTATATATTTTGAGCATATGGTTTACACTGCTGCCACTACTCCCCCCCACTTCCACATCTGCTGACTGTTTATGTGGGCTCTTTCCTCCCAAATATATCATTATGCTTAGGAGAAATCAATACCAACAAGAGCGCATCTCCTTGCCCCAAACTGACGTTTCTCAGGATATCTGGCTAGATGGGTCCCAGATCACGAAGTTTTTGTCCTCCTCTCAGTATGTCCTGAAAGCAATGTTTCCTTCTACTTAAGAACTCAAAAATTGCCAATTATTCTAAGTTTAAAAAGTATGAATTTGTCAACCTAGTATTTAAGAGTTACCACAGTGTGACCAAAAGTGCCTCCTTCTTCCCACCTCCTCTGCCTTAAAATTTCTACGATTGTTATTATAACCAAGAAACTGACTCCAAGAGACTTGGCAAAAGTCTCCAATACTGAGGGCTATATTTGGTCTCCTAATTTGGGGCTGTCACGAGAATGAAGGGCACATAGAGTTCTATGACACAAGGCACACGATCCTCTTACTATGAAATTGAATGTCATCTCCACATCTACTTTCTCCAGCCATTATCAGCTAAGCATTGCAAAATAGTAAATATTTTATCTAAGTAATCAAAGTGTGCTTACTTGGCAATATATACTCTGCTCTTTCAAACTCCATATATTCAAATGGTTTCTCATGAAAATTTTGTTAACTCACATCCCCTTGGCAGGGATGACTTGAAAGTTGGGCTCAGCTGGGAGTGTCCACTAGAAGGCCTAAATGGGGCCAATTCAAGAAGGCCGTTGCAGAGTAATTGGACTCCTAACACGGTGACTCAGGGATCCCATGAAGAGTTTCCAAATGATAAGAAGTAAATGTTGGTATTTCTTTAGGCCTGGACTAGGGCAACTGATACCATGTCACTTCTACTGTGTTTGATTAGTTGAAGCCATCATAAAAACCCACTCACGTTCAAGGGGGAGAGGATACAGGATTACATGTCTCAATTCAAAGAATGTTAAAGAGTTTACAGCAATCTTTAACCCACCACAGGATTTGGTGGTAGATTATGAGAGAAATGTTCTGAGTTCTTAATTATCTGAAAATGTCTTGGGTCTGCCATTACAGAAGAAAAGACAGACACCATCATAGGTTGAAAAAGAGACTTTCCCTCATAATTTTGAAAACATTCTTCTGGTATCCTGTGTTGTGCCTGAGAAGTCAGATGTAAATCTGACACATGTTCTTTTTTAAGACATTTTTTTTTTCTTCTCATTAAGTTTTTTATGACCTCATATTTATCCTTAGCATTTCAAGAATTCAGTATCTTGGTGTGGATTATTGTATGGAGCAACCAAAGGGCAAAACTCCTCTTCAGGTCTGGGTTATTGTTTTCTACTCTTTTCTTGTTAATTCTTTATTTTTTTTATCTTCTGTATTTTTTTTTCTGAGATTTCTATATATTATACCTCCTTTATCAGTAGCTAGGCCTTACAGCTTTATTTTTCATACTTTTTCTCCATTTATCCTCTTGCTCCATTTTCTGCATGATTTCCTCAAAGTTGTTTTCTAACTTTACTGATATAATTTTGACAGTAATATTTTTTATTCTTTAAGAGTCTGCTCTAGTTCTCTACTGGATCCTTTATCGTATATCCTTAATTCTTAGTTTAAGAATACAAATGCTCTCAAATATTTCTGAATGTCAGATGAATAACAAAAATAACATACATATATCCCCTGAATTGTTGTGTTTCATCTGGATAAGTTTTTCTTCTTCTTTTCTTATTTGATCTTTTTTTTTTCTTTTACTTCCATGTTGTTGTGTAGGAAGACCGAGTTGCTAGTAGAGGTTTCATCTGCAGTTGTTTAAGAAGGATTTTTTTTCCTTGTTGAGTCTTTTCCATGAGTGGGAATTCTGGCTGGGATATTTGTTTGGGATAGAGAAGCATGGGAGGAAGGAATCAAAGGCAAAGGGTTAAATCTGTCAGCTTGCAAATGAAGGTAAAAGAGTAGGAAGCCACTTGAGAGATTTAATCAATGCACCCCTCTCCCCGCCAACCTTTCAACTGACAAACAAGAGAAGCTTTACTCCCTTTGCTCTGGAACGTCAATATCCATAAGGAAGCCTTAGCTTTCCCAAGTCAGTCCTTCAATCTCTTTATTGAAGAAATCTGTTGTGTTGTTGTTTTACGTGAACACCTGCCATATGAGTCTAAGAACAGAAACTGAGGAGAGGGATGGAAGGACTCTCGATTAATCCCTGCTTATAGCTTCTCTTCTTGTCAAAACCCCTATGGACTTGCTAACTCTCAACGGAGAATTCCTCTCCTCTTAAAGGTTTCATCCCTTTTAAAATATTTCATGAGAAATAGAAGGCAAGCACATGTTCCTCACCTATTGCCTCTAAATAAAAATTCCTTAAATTTTTTTTAAATGTTTATTTATTTGAGAGAGAGAGAGAGAAAGAGAGAGAGAGAGAGAGAGAGAGAGAGAGAGAGAGAGAGAGAGAGGGTGCAAGTGGGAAGAGGCAGACAGAGAGGGAAGCAAAGACTCTGAAGCAGGCTCCAGGCTCTGAGCTGTCAGCATAGAGTGTGATGCAAGTCTCGAACTCAGGAACCACGAGATCATGACCTGAGCTGAAGTCAGAAGCTCAGCTACCTGAGCCACCCAGGTGCCCCTAAATAAAAATTCTTAATAATCTTGTATATATAGTCTCAACTTAGCGGTGGTAACAACTCTTGCCTTTACAAATTTCAAGGGATCACCAGAAGATAGTGTGATAGAACACAAAGGGAAGTTGGGTGATTATACATTTGGATGAAGGGCGGGGGGTACTTCATTTTGTAAATGCCTTTTATTATATACCATTTATAATGTATTAACAAGGGCTCATTAATAAACAGAGGGTGATTCCCCTGTGATAGGTTCAAAATATGAAATTCTTATCAATACTTTGACATAGTCTTGTTTGTTTTGCAAATGTTCAAAAGAGATAATAAAAGAGCTAGAAAGGCCAAAGTTAGTAGCAAGAGCATGAACAGGGACTGCTTATAAATGTTCTATGTAGGCAATGATATTGAACAGCCAATTCATCAATGTGTCAAAAGTTGGTGGTAATGCACAGACATAGCATTATCGTTGAATCACAAGTAAACCACTGCATGGAGAATCACAGTGTATGGACTCCACTGCCACAGAGGATAAACTGAAACATCATTTTTAAATCTCAAACACAGGTGCCAAAATCGTTGTCAGTTGCTATTATAACAAAACATTATTTTGCTGCTATAAAATAAAATAATGTAGTACTTAATTATTTCGAACATCTTTTTAAGCAATCTTCCATGAGGGTCCCAATATAATTAAAATCCAGCGAGGCATAACTTCAACTTACATATTTTTATTACCTTATATTATTATATTCAATCATGTACAAAAATGATAAAAATATAAAACTATTAAAGAAATATAGTAGGTCCTTTAAGAACACTTGACAGATTCATTTTAAAGATTAAAAAAAAAAAACTTGCAAGGGCAGGATAAAATCAGCTGCTTTTATATCAAAAAGGAGATCTTGCTTCATTGTAACTAAGCATTTGAATAACTACTATTATGGAATTTGTGGAAGGTGATTATACTTTACATGACTCAATTAAAGAAACATTTATTAGAATCTCACAATTAATAATCTGTCAAAAGCCTTCATTGCTAAAACATGATGAAAATTATATTTAAGTGTCAGAATAATTTCAAATATGAATCATTAACAGCATTACTGGTACACTAAGGTCACTTTGTAATGGACTCAGACTCTTTCCTCATCAAAAGATTTCAGCCTGACATCACCCCCGAAACCAGCCACTAAGAAAAACAGACAGTTAATCCACTTCAATGTTTGTAAGACAGAAGAAAACAATTAGGATGGAGACTTGCTACGGCTGTGGGAGACAAAATTGACCACACCCAAATTATTCCAACCCAACACACCAGTGCAAGCTAGATGGGGGCTCAGGTAGTTATAAGGCAACTGAGCAAACTAAACTTGAACTTCAGGGCCCACTGACACATAAAATGTCAATAATATTCTAATAGCTATAGCTTTTTCTCCTTTGCTTGAGAAAACTAACAGAACTTCCAGATACCATTACAGTGAGGTGCAGCGGGTATAAATGAAGAGATCCTGTGGGGTGCCAGTGGAATTTTGAAGAGAAGTTTAATAACACCACCACAGATGGAAAGAAGCGAGATACAGGCAAAGGTATACTAAAGAATTCTCAGGTCCGGAAAGGGAGGAACAGGGCCAGCTATCATCCAGTCAAATGCATAGACATTAAAGAAGAACATGTTAACAGATGAGGTTGGTCAGAAAAAAAGAGCAAGAAATGAAGTCAAGGAGTGACCCGATGAGCCAAAGTTTTATCGAGCAAGGTCTTCAGGAAAAGAGATGATGGATTTGGGAGAGTTGGGCCACCTGACCCTTTCACTAAAGATGTATATCTGTTGTAAGGCAAAGATGCTTCTTCAGAACTCTCTATGGTCCAGATGAGCGGTTTCAAATCCTCTAAGCCTTGAGTTTTTGCAGCCCCTTCAGATGCTGCAGCAGGAAACTGGAGAGGATACAGGGTATAGAGGGTCTGAGAACAGTTCTGTTTTCATTGGCTATACACTTTATCTGTGGAAAAACTACTGGCTTAGTGGAAATCGTTCCTGCTACTCTGATTGCAGATTCACCACATGGTATTCCAGACAGCACTTTAATCTCCATGCATCCTGACTCTGGAAATTGTCATGGGCAGAGGTCATTAGAAAGAAAGATTCTTTTTGGAAATAACACACTTGCACTCTGTTTGTTTTGCCTTGGTGTAAGTGGCTCTTGCCTTACGAGTTTGGTGAGGGTGAGCCAGTGCACAGTAGGCCAAGAATCTTGGGTAACATGGTCAAAACCCGGTATCCCAAGCTACACAGCCCAAGACTGTGGTCATCATACCATGCATGTGATGCCTGCCTATGTATTCTCCTCTGAGAAATCAGAACATTCTCTTGCTTACACACATTGCCACTGGAACCTTGAAACCATAAGTGCCCTTTGAGAGAATTTTTATACTATTCTGTAATTGTTACTATTGTTATTATTCTTAATTTATGTTAGCATTTTATCATACACTGAATCAGAACAATCTGGGTTTGACTTGGTTTTAAAATTTTTATTATTGGGGCGCCTGGGTGGCGCAGTCGGTTAAGCGTCCGACTTCAGCCAGGTCACGATCTCGCGGTCCGGGAGTTCGAGCCCCGCGTCAGGCTCTGGGCTGATGGCTCAGAGCCTGCAGCCTGTTTCCGATTCTGTGTCTCCCTCTCTCTCTGCCCCTCCCCCGTTCATGCTCTGTCTATCTCTGTCCCAAAAATAAATAAACAACGTTGAAAAAAAAATTAAAAAAAAAATAAAATTTTTATTATTGATAATTTCTTTGGCCTAATTTTTATTTACTGTAAGTGGAGACAAGATTAATCCATATCCTCTGTTCTCCGTCTTAAAGGCTTGTGTGACCAAATATTATATCCTTTCTGAAATAGTATGTGAGCTATTAAACTACTTATTTCTTACATAGTCACTCACTCCTTTATTCAATCAAAATATCACCAAAATATCCCTTAGATAAAGTCAGGTCATAAAAAATCGTTTAGTTTTGTAAACTATAAAGTACTAGGCAAATAAAAAATTGTTACATCCATTTTAATGTCAGTATTCTTAGTTGTATAAATCCTCAGATCATAACTGAGCAAGTACAAAATATCGCAATAAACATTAAATTTCATAAGAAAAAAAATATTTGAGTGATTCAGCGTCATGAACTTCAAATCAAGTATTCATTCCCCACTCCTCAGAGTGCATCTCTCATTTTAGCATTGGAAATTTCACTTAGAGAAAATTTTCAGAAAAAAATTATTTAACAAACCAAAAGATACCACTTGGTATATTCTCAACAAGTACATATTAATACATTTTAGAAAAAAGCCCTGAGTCATTGCCAAACATCAAGATTCTCTGAAAAGGAAAGAGATGTGAGAATACTGCACCCCGCCCCCACCACCTGCCGCAGCTCAGAGAAATCGGAGGTCCAGGCAGACCAATTCAGCTGAGACACTTGGTTTCACCACATATTATCTTAGGGCCCTTATGCAAATGGTCTAAGCTTCTATTAAAAAAAGAAATTATATACCAAGTTCACAGAGTTGCCATGACGTTTAAATAATTCTCACAAAGCACTTAGTCTCACAATTGTCACTGAGTAAACATCGGATAAATATTAGTTAATATGACTGATTAGTTAACATGACTGCCATTACTGTGTCAAGTTTCCACTCCTACTTCTTCGCAAAAATGGTGTTCTAAGGTCTTCTGAGAAACAAATCATTATCCCCAGAATGAAAGAAATACCATGGTACATAACATTTGAGCAGAGCTGAATAAAATGAAAAGTGTTCTCAACCACCCGTCCCTTTCAAAGAAGGCAAAGCTTTACAGATTCTGCATGAAGCCTGTATTTTTCGATATGTACCCAGTGACACCTATAACTGGGCATGGTTATTTCTTCAACACGTGCTGTATGGGTGGTTCATTTCCTTACCCTCCAAAAATAAATTCATTAATAAAACAACTAGGCATTTGGGAGTATATAAAAGTCAGATTTTGAAATCTCAGGGTGGATGTGCAA
Source organism: Puma concolor (assembly GCF_028749965.1). Classification (NCBI taxonomy): domain Eukaryota; kingdom Metazoa; phylum Chordata; class Mammalia; order Carnivora; family Felidae; genus Puma; species Puma concolor. Next base: position 40,026,265 of record NC_141668.1, on the reverse strand, counting down.
AGGAAAACAAAAATATTGTCACTTATCACATCCAAGTTCTTAAATAAATGTAGTCAAATCTATTTCAAACTGCCCGAGGTTGTAATAGATCCAATATACATCACAGCCACTAAATAATGAGCAAGTCAAGAGCCCACCCTAAGGGCAGCTACTTCCATCACCAGAAGGGTTGGGATACGTGAATTTAATATTTCCAGATTCAAAGGACTTGTGCCTATAGTCCTACCTATGTGACCACCGATTCAGTATTTCATTCTGTTGCTTTCCACGTTAGTGGTTGCACATAAAATCTCACCTGCTTTATTGTAGGTCTGCAAATTGGTCTACCCAGAATGGCTGGCATACATCCAGTCAAGATTGTTCCATCGTTATGCTATCTCTCCTACAGGCTAAAAAAGAAGGAAATCATATCCAGTGTTTCTTATTAGCAACAACACTTCCGTTTTATAAACTGGGGAGTCCTGCTGCGTAGGACCTTACAGGCCATTGGTGGATGTGGGCAGAGGACTGTACTGATCTGGTGTGGCAAAAGATACACCCTGGGGTTATGTTTAGAATGGACAGCAGGGAGGGGCATGAAAAAAATAGGAAAAAGAAAAGGGTTAGGAGACTCTTGCAGTGGTCCAGAAAAGAGATGATTGTAGCGTGGACCGATGGTAGTAGAAATGGTGAAAAGTAGTTGGATTTTGGATATACATTGAAGGGAAAGTGAAGTTATCTCCTTCCATCCATCCACTTGGGCTCTACTCAAAATGGCAATGGCTGTCCTGCCATGCTTTGAGCAGGGTAAGACTGGTACTTCTGCAGGGACTTTGCAACTGATAGTCTCTCTGCTTAGATCAATCTTGCCCCAGACATCTACAGGTCTCCCTCCTTCCAAGTAGCTCGTGGCAATCACTGAGCAGTTTTGATCTATATGTAAAGCTAAGACCTAAATCTTTTCTCACAGAGAAAAGAAACAGATGCTTACCTTGCTACAATACAGTTTTGGGAAACCATTTAAATCTAGTATATATATCACCAATCTACACAAAAACTACTCTAGCACCTGTTGATCACATACAATCAGAGCCCTGAATTTGCAGTTGCCTAGTTAAGCAGATAATTGGTCTATACAGTTTATCACTTACTGATGTCCCTGTAAAAAAAAAGAGTCACAGTTGTGAATGTCCAGACTGTTTTCTGTAATTAAACAGTTCCTAAAGAACTCAATTCTCTTTTTCAGGGGGGGGTTGATTTTGAATCCAGTTATTCAGGGGAGGGTAGAGAATGCAAGTGTGTTCTTTGAAAAGGTCTTCCTTTTTAGTCACGAAATGCTTACGACTGCACCACAGGATAATTCTTTCTAGATTTAATTAGTAGCTGGAACATGGCTTAGTGAACAACATAATATGAAGTAGATTATAGACACTAGTTTCAACTAGGCCAGTGGTTTTTCCAATTTTTTCAACCTATAGACTACTCAGTAAGCATCCCTAATGAAAGCTTAGCTGTTCTAGTTCCGCCACACACCCTGTCCCCTCTACCGACTCTCAAGGGGATCATCCAGGTCGGGACCTAGAAGGCACTCTCATGTTTCAGGGTGCTACACCTCATTTGTGGTTTAAGAAAGACTTAACTGCTGCTGTCGTCTTATAAATATATATTAGTGATGATATACAAATTTGATCTTGAAGGCCAAAATCAATCAAAAATTGATAGCTGATCAACTTAAAAAATATTCTAAGGACAACTAAAGACTCGCTGAGAAAAAAAGGAGAATACACTGATAAACAATGACTGATAAGAATATAACAAAGGAAAATTGACGGCATTTGTATCATATTATTTGGTCTCCACATTGTATAATGTGCTTTTTTTTATATAGGCTCATAGACTTTTAACACAAAAAGTGATTTTAAAAAAACAACCAGTTCAATCCCCTCAAGCAAAAGCACATTTTCCCACAACAGCCATTTGTTTTAATATCCATTCATTCATGAGACATTTATTAAGCACAAATCGTTGACAGATGCTACACTGGGGGAAGCACATTTCCCTGCTTTTTTATTTCTTTCATGAGCAACCGTTTTATTCAGTGTCCCAGATTCTAAAGTCCTCACTCACGGTCATCAGGTGACTGTCAGCAGTTCCTTCCAGGATCTCAAAATCTGATTGTTTCAGCTGTTTCTTTATTTGAACCACTGACACCAGGCTCTGACCTTTTGAGTCTATGTACTTTTCTTTCTCCTCCTGACCCCCATTGTATTCATGGAAGCTCCCTGAGAGCCATCTCTTTCCACTTAGCTCTAGGAATTCTCCCCTCTATCACTTGATTCACCAATTTCTTTCTCTCTGCTGTATTATTCCTATTAACACACTCATATGCTCCCTTGACCTCACATCTCTGCCATATTTCAGACTTGCCTACTTTCTTCCCTGTTTCTCTTGAGCCTATGTCACTTGGACTTCGGCCCCTACTTCCATCAAAACAGCTCTTGCCAGGGCCTCTCCATGTGACAGCTGATAACTCTCTCCTGGAAATGTGTACTTCGTTGGGTTTCTGAAATATAATCCTTTCTTAATTCTCCTTCTACCTTATCAGCTGTACCTTTTCAGTCTACCTTGTCAGTTTTCCTTTTCTGCCTGACCTCTAAATGCTAAAATTCTGCAGGGTTGACCTCAGGCTTCCCTTTGGCTATACTCACTCACTAGTTAACCTCATCCAGACTCATGTGGTTAAATATCTTTGATATGCTCATATATATATATATATATATATATATATACACAAAAATGTGTAAGTGCATGCATACATACATATGTGTCTGCATATGTATACATATGCATGTATGCACATGCAGTCATTCCAGACTTCTTCCTCTGGATTTCAAATGCAGAGATCCAACTGCCTGGGTGTTACCCCACTTGCATGTATCATATGCACCTAAAACTTAACATGTCCCTAACAAAAAGCCTGATTCTTCACTTTCCACCCTGTTTCTCAGTCTTCCTAACTGCAGTTAATAGCAGCTCCATTTTTCCAGGCTAAAAATATTAAGGTATTATTGACCCTTCTCTTTCTGTCTCACCTATATCCAATTTATCAGGAAGTCTTGTTCACTTTCTCTTCAAAACATATCCAGAATCCAACTACTTTTCACTACTTCTGCTACCATCTGTCCAAGATACAATCATCTCTTTTCTGGACCACTGCAAGAGGCTCCTAACCCTTTTTTTCCCTATTTTTTTTCTTGCCCCTCCCTACTGTCCATTCTAAACATAACACCAGTGTGAGTCCTTTGACACACCAGATCAGTACAGTCCTCTGCCCACATCCACCAGTGGCCTCTAAGGACTTACACAGCAGGACTCTCCAGTTTTCTTCTGAAGTTATCTCCTTTCATCCACCCTCTTTGGCCCTACTCAAAATGGCAATGGCTGTCCTGCCATGCTTTGAGCAGGGCAAGACTGGTACTTCTGAAGGGACTTTGCAGTTGATAATCTTTCTGCCTAGATCACTCTTGCCACAGATATCTGCAGGGCTCCTTCCCTCACTTCCTTCAAGTCCCTGGCCAAGTGTCATCTTATTAGGAAAAGTCTTCCCTGACAATTATATAAAAGACATCCTCTCCAGGCTTCTAGGCACTTCTTACCCATTGTAGACCTTACTTTTAACCCTAACACTTAAATTTATTGGTACACATACACACAAGGTTACTGTTGTTGTTTACTTTTGTTTCCTCTCTCATCCCTACATGCACACAGAACAGTGTAAGTTACATGTTGACCAGGAATTTGGTCAGTTGAGTTTACTGCTATATCCTCAGGGACTAGAATAATGCCTGACATATAGTCAGCACTCAAAACTATGTGTGTATGAGTACTCAGGAGCAAGATACAACAGAAACATATAATATTGGCCTTTCTTGAGTTATAAAGAATGAGTTGGAGATTCCCAGAAATGAAATAGGCTACTCTAAGCAAAAGCAGAAATATGCAGTGGTCTTGTGTCATATTTAGTAATCTTGGTGGTCAGTTATTCATAAAGGACCTCTCCCCCCAAAATACACTAATTTCAGTGTACAATGATTGTTTTCATATCTAAATATGTTTGGCAAATGTGATCTATGACACATAATCTAGCATTTACTTCAATATTATTTTTTTCTGGCTCTTCTTTTAATATAATCAATAAGTATTTATTGTTTATCTACTATGTGCTTGTTATAACAATCTGCCAGGGTATCTTCTTTCTAAAAACAATAAGAACCTTGGTTATCTGGCCTTATCAGAATGTTCTAGATAACAAAAATTTGCCACATACGTACCTTTAGTGTTACAAACCATTTTTTTAGTTTAGACAAAATGGGTGTCCTAATTATTTGGTAAAAAGCTAAAATTAAAATGATATAATAACACTATATTAGCAAGTTAAATAAATCACAAATGTAATGCAGAAGGTTTATATATTTCTCAGCCTATTTTTTCTTTTTATTTTTTTTACTGTGTTATTTTATTTTTGAGAAAAAGAAACACAAAGAGATAGAGCATGAGCTGGGGAGGGGCAGAGAGAGGGAGACACAGAATTCAAAGCAGGCTCCAGGCTCTGAGCTGTCAGCACAGAGCCCAATGCAGGGCTCAAATTCAAGAACTGTCAAATCATGACCTAAGCCGAAGTCACACTCTTAACTGACTGAGTCACCCAGCGCCCCTCTCTGTTTTTTTTTTAATTAAAAAAATGTTTATTTATTTATTTATTTATTTATTTGGGGGGTGAGGAGGCGCTGAGAGAGGGAGACACAGATTCTGAAGCAGGCTCCGGGCTCTGAGCTGTCAGCACAGAGCCCCATGTGGGTCCTGAACTCGTGAACCGTGAGATCATTACCTGAGCCAAAGTCAGACACTTAACTGACTGAGCCACCCTGGTGTCCCTCAGCCTATATTTTCATATTAATTTTGATTTTAACAATTTTCTTAAGACTGTAAGTTCCACCAGGGCAGAGACTGTGTAGCTAAGGGCACCTAGCAGAATATGCCACATGTAAGAGGCTCTAAAACCATGCCAATAATGATGAACCATGGCATAGAGCTCACATATGTAAGGGTATCTTGTAGATGAAACACTTCCAATTTGAATTGCTAATCTGTGAAAACTTTAAATTCTGACACACTGAAAATGTTATATACAGTTTTAAACACATTTACTTTTTGTTTTTGTTTTCAGTCTGTCTCCAAAGTGAATAAAAGGAGAAAGAGCTTTGGCAACCATCAGCACAGTGCAGAGGCTCACAAAGCCACTCCCCCATTCATATTCATATCCTACCATGGAGAAAGGATTTAGGGTTCTTGGAGCATCCTGAGTGGGAGCTGAAAAACAAATGCTATGGTTTTGAGAGTACTGCAAAAAGCACTGAAGAGAAATTAAACAAAGGCTCTGAACCTTATTTGTGTTCTGTAACACTGCTTCAAGGCAACATTTTTACTTTTAAACGTATGCCCTCATTTACTCAGGAAATTAAGAAATGAACTCCCCGTGTCAGTGTCCCTGCTACCAAAATAACGTAGCCAACGGCTGATTTACAACTGAGTACTAATTGAACAGTTATGGTTTTAACTATATCAGCATATCTGCAGGTTCCTTAGATAAATATTCGAAGCATTTCCTGTAGATTTTATATGCAAAGAAAATAGTAACGAGAGTCCTAGAGCAGACAGGATTTTGCAGAATCTTTAGCACATCATTCTGCTTATTTTTCTTAGTTCTATCTCATTTTTGACACATATTCTCAAAGACCTGCTATTTCAAATATAAATGTTTTCATTAACAACAAATAGGAGGTTTTAGAGAAATCACAGAGTCTTATGTCTTTAGTAATGTAACAGATATTTTAGTTTAACAATTATTTATATGGAGACAACTTTAACTTCCTTCCTATTACCCTGGTTCCTTTTCCTTCTAGTGCCAATAATCATGTTTAATCATTTTAATGAGTTCTTCCATTTACATGGCTATATATTCACGTAGATGCCTTCAGACCAGGAAAAAAAAAAATGAATAATCAAGTAGCACATCCTCGCATGTGAAAGGGAGCAAAAAGGATACTTCACATTGGAACTATAGAGAATTTACAATTCAACTCAGCATGCTTACCTCAAAGACTCTTATTACTGATCATAATTTATAAAATTTTACAGCCGAAAGGGAACATATAGCTCTGGGCCAGACAACGATTTTGCACAGAAGGAAACTGTGGTTTGTGGGCATCTAACGGAGTTTTCAAGGTCATGCAGCCAGCTGGGTCATTCACCCAGATACACTGAGACAAATCAGATAACTGAAGCTTGTGTTAGTGCACAGCGTAGGTTGAGCAAACATAAAGGAAGGAGGCTGGCAAGCATAGGCCATATTTTGTCCTGAGAAAGAGCACTGTAGGCTCAAGGCTACAAAGATAGCCCAATTTCAACTGAAGACAAGTTTGAGGGATGCCTTCAAAGATGACAATTTAATGAGGCTATCAGAACTTAAGAATAAAAAAGGCAAGATGTAGACTCAGGTGTTGAAAGTGTTCCCCAGGATGAGATGTGGCAGGTGCCCCATCACTGCAGGTGGCAAGAGAGTGCTGCACATATGGACAGATGAGGGTGACAATTAGGAAAGGGCTGTAGAAGTGAGAAGCACAGAAGGACAGAGGGACAGGCAGTGACTGCAGACAGTAAGAACAAAAAATCAGAGACGATTTTCAAATACATGGGCCCAGGCATCATGGGAAAGAGAGACAATGGTGTGCTGGTTTAATCACGTTGTGTTACTGAGATTAAATTTTAAAGGGACTTCCATTTGCTGAAAGCAATATTCATTAACATCTAATTCAGTAGCACTTACAGCTAGTGTTGCTAGATTGTTTGCCTAGAGATATCCTGCTCTTGCCCGTTTCCTGAAGCCATGTGTACCCCAAATGGACAAGTACATGTACTATCACTGAAGAATAAAATACACATCAAAAACACATGCTCAAGGGACATTTTCCTGCAGGGATGGAGCACATTTGAAAAACAGTTTGCTGAAGAGAAGAGGCCCCTTACTCTGTTGTCCCTCTGAAATGAAACCTGTGGGGAGGGAGGTAATAAATAGAGAACCTGTGGGATATTAAAGCCTCCTTCTGTGGACCGTGATCATTCACTATAGCTGAGTAATTGTCCTCCTAGCCAAGATGTCTCTTTGGCGTGATCTGATAGTTTGTAACTCTGCACCAGGCAAGGAATGAATTCTGGCACAGTGTTGAACCGAAGACTTAGAGGAGAGGGAGAGCGTCAAGTGATGAGTTTCTCTGTAAAGAATGAAAGAGAGAATAAACAAATGAACAAAAGGAGAAACTATTTATCTGCTTGTGCGATTTTGGTAGGTTACGGATCCATTCACCAAGAAGAAACAGTGCCTTACGTGGAGAAGGACAGGGCATCAGTTCGGACATGGTACCTCCCCAGCAGGAGACCAGAGCAAAATGCTCATCGTGTGTCACCCCCCCCACCCCCCACCTCCCTCGCCTTAGTGCCACATTTCCCTCTGGGGCTTTGCAGTCTGGGAAGCTCAGAACTGGAGCTTGCTTTTCCTGAGCCATTCTGCTCACATGTGGGAGAGCACCAGAGGCAAGTATGTTCAATTCTTAGCCCTGCCTGTGTTGGGCAACACAGGTTTTTGGTGAGATAGAGTGTGGGAAGAGGTACAAGAAGGAGAATTCCACTTGCAGAGAAGCTGAAATGTGAGGTAGACCAGAAGTACACGAATAAAATACATTTCTATGCTTTTTCAGTTAATATTTGATCTAGCTAATTTTTATATGCACATTTCTAATGAGATGTCCAAGCATGAGTTTTCAGAGTAAGCAATGCAATTATTTCCATTATTATTTTGGAAACTATATTGTGTTATTTCTCCAAAGGGCTTCAGTAACTTCATACAATACAGCAACTGTCCTCAGAAATATCCTCACTAGAATGGTACTAGTATTTCATAATAATGCAGCTAATAAAATAAAAACACATAATATTTTACAGAGGCAAATAACACGAATGCATTCATTTTCTCTATTTTTATGGCTTGTCATTTCACATTGAAGGTATTTACATACAGTTATGTTTATGATACTAACATGGTGGCAAATCAAACACAAGTTGAAAAAGACACACACTTGACATTAAAAACATTTAAATAAACCTTAAGAGAGATTAAGCTTTAAAGGGCAAATAAATGTAGGTTTAGAACCAGCATTGATATATTTATAGAAATTATTATGTAATATCATATGTTATATATAAACACATAACATATTACATATACATATATTTATACACATACATACATATATGTATGTAAAGAGAGAGTTTTAGGTGAAACGAGAGTGGCTTCATGTATATAGGATCATGGAACTGCATTTCAGAAATGACCTAGTCTAACCCCTTTAGATTACTGATTTATCTGCAGAGGCTTTAGCTTTTATTTTACAATGAGGAAATGGAAGCTTAAGAGAATTCACTGTGTCTTATTTCTTCAGAACTTGTTCAAGTCTCCTTGGAAAGCAGATAATAATGAATGTACCAAGTTATTGTAAGAAAATTGGCAATTAACAAGAGGACAGGGGCTCCATATAGCTTGCACACACTGCAGCTTTCATTCATTCAACACACTTTTACTGCATGACTCCTGCATTGTGCATTGTGCTAGGCAGACACTCAGGCTACAGCAGTGGGCCAGACAGACAGGATTCTTGACCTCATGAACATCACAGTCCAGTGAGGGATACACAAAGGTAGAGAGGTGGTTGGAAGACCCCAAAGTAAAGTCTCAGAGAGGGGTATATAAATGATAGCAGACTGAGGTTGTTGGGGTAAGCAAGTGTCTGACTGCAGAAGGCCTTGTGAGCCTTGCTAAGTTTAACATTAGTCTTAAGAACAAGGGAGAAGCATGTAAGAATTTTAAGGAAGTAATAGATGTGAACAACTTGTACTTTAGAAAGATGACTTCTGATTTAAAAGGGGAGAGTCAAGGCAGCCAGACCAAAGAGAAGGCTGCCACAGTATCTGAGGTAGAACACAACATCTTGGACAAGGAAAGCAGGAGTCTCAACAGAGAGAAGTGGCCTTATATTTTGGAGGTAAAACTGAAAGAATTTTGTGACTGACTAGGTGTGAAATGTGAGGGAGGTGAAGACTCAGAGAAGGTGCCCAGCTTCCTGTTTTAGTAAGTAAGGTAAACAGGAAGCCATCCACACATTAAAAAAATATAAACCATAAAACAAACAAAAAACACAGGAGGAGAAAGAAGTATTGAGCATAGGATATGCATGAATCCAAACTAACCCCTCCCACATACAAACTCATACATACGCCCCTGCTGGAAAGTGGGGAAAAGAATGTATTCTACAGCAAAGTAGCATAAGTCCCTGTAACTTGGGCATTATTATAGAGTTAAATCTTAGTTATACAGATCTTACATTCAAGTTCAGTTTATCTGTGGCATCTCTCAACAGATTAAACATAAGATAGTGTGCTTTCATTCATTTTTTCTTTAAAAAAAATCCTGCTTAATTCCTTTGGAGTCCACATCCTACCAAGAAAATTCTTTGAAAGACAGGTATGTAAAAAGTTCCTTCAGGGAGCTCTTGACTTGGGGTTCAAGCCAGGAAAAAGCAAACATACTTCCAGTTTTTGTTGACTCATACAGTCATAGCAAAGCTTCATCCCTTTGGTGGCAATTACTTTTTAGAACTATAGGTACACACATAATCAGACCTAAATACAAACTGCATTTTAAATGTAAATATTAATGACTCCTGGATTAATTTTTGAGTTACTGACCTCTGTTAGTTCTTATAGTCAGAAGTTGACCATGCATATGCATTTGTAAAAGGCTTTCAGAATGATTTCTTGAATGTGTGACAAAAAGCACAGGCAACACAAGCAAAACTAGACAAATGGGAATACATCAAACTTAAAAACTTATGCACTGAATGGCACAAACGAGAGAATGAAAAGGCAACCTACAGAATGGGAGAAAATGTTTGCCCATCATATACCCGACAAGCGGCTATAGCTAGAATTTAAAAAGAATTCTTACAACTCAACAACAACAAAAACAATCCAAATTAAAAATGGGCGGAGGACTTGATTAAACATTTTTCCAAAGATTATACACAAATGGCCAACAAGTATGTAACAATAACAACAAAAAACTTCACTACTCACAGAGAAATACAAATCAAAAGAACAATGACGTATCATTTCACACCCAGTAGGATGGCTACAATAAAAACAAACGAACATATGGAGAATAAATGTTGGCAAGGCTATGGAGAAACCGGACCTTTGTATACTACTGGTACAACTGTAAAATGATGGCATTGCTAAAACAGGATGGAGGTTGCTCAAAAAATTAAAAATAGAACTACCATATGATCCAGCAATCCCAGTTCTGGGTATACATCCAAAAGAACTGAAAACAGAATCTCAAACAGATATTTGTGCATCCACGTTCACGGCAGCACAATTCACAACAGCCAAGAGGTGAAAGCCACCCAAATGTCCGCTGACAGCTGAGTGGATAAATACACTATGTGCACGTAGTGGAATATCACTCAGCCCTAAAAAGGAAATCCCGTCACGTGCCACAACATGGATGAACCTTGAGGACATTATGCTAAGTGAAATAAGCCAGTCACAAAAAGGGCAGAAACTGTATGATCCCACTTCCATGAGACAGCTAATGTAGTCAAATTAATAGAAACAGCAAGTAGAAACAGAAGATTAGTGGTTAGCAGGGGCTGGGAAGAAGTGGAGAGTAGGGATGTGCTTTATCATGGGCATAGAGTTTCAGATTTGCAAGATGAAAAATTTTTGGAGATGTGTTTCACAATGATGTGCATATACTGCTGAACTATACACGTAAAAATGATTCGGATTTTTTAACTGGTCAATTTTAAGTTTCCTGATTTTTATCACATTAAAAGAAAAAAAGACCACATGTATGATTCCATCATACGAATGTCAGGAACAGGCAAATCTATAGAGACAGAAAGTAGACTAATAGCTGCCAGGGCTGGGGAGATTAGAGGAAATGAGGAGTGACTGTTAATGGATACAGTGTTTCTTTGGGGAGTGATGAAAATGTTCTGGAATTAATATTGGTGATGGTTGCACAACTCCGTGAACGTATTAAAAACCATTGAATTGTACAACTAAAAGGCTTTTTGCTGTCTAGTGACTGACACACTTGTGTTTCCTTCTATACAGACTCTCTTAACTGCCAAAGACTGTGAAGCAATTCCACACCATTCAGCACCCCCTTCAAACACTAATATATAAAGTACTTCTTTCGGGTATCTTAAGAATTATTCTCTTTGAACCACTGCATTCAGCTCCCTAGGAATCCTAAGGCAACAAGCTAGAATGCAGCATTAATAACGTTATGCTAAAAATGATGGCATGATGCCAGATGATTTCAAGAATAAAAATATGAAATTCCCTTGCTTGAGAGTTTAGTGTGCATTGCAGAAACAACTATATGGATCACTCAGCTTGAATAAGATGTTTTGACATCTTATCTCAACATCTAAAATTAAAACTACATCTTCAATTTGCACTAAAAGCTTTGTGTTTCATCCAGGTTAAACTCAGATAAGAATTCAGTATGAAGAAGATTAGGTGTAAGAATCTTGCTTGTCTTCTTTTTCCCCCTCAAATTCGAAAAAAAAAAAAAAAGTTCAGTAATTTGTAAATATCTTGCAATAATACGATAACTATTTTGAAGATATATTATGCTGACACTTTAATAACATTTTGAGCAGAAAAACAAAGTAGAGATTTTATGAAGATGACAGCAATCACTTCATCTCAACAGATAATTCATAATGATTGTAATCAATAGAACTTCAAATTGTATTTTCTACATATATTTGCTTATTTTAAGCTCTGTTACTGTTCCTTATTTTCTGGTTATCTCAGAAGTCCAGGATAATATAATACCTCTTACTTTTAATAGAAATGATTATGTGGGTCAGTCAGAAGGGGGGTCATGTGTGTGCCAATCTTGTGCCGGTAAACTCAAAGACCACAGATCAGTGAACATGAAACAGTAGACTTACACATCCCAGTCCTGGTTACAGAAATTGTCTTCAAGCCTCTTCCTTTTATTAACCTTTCTTTTTACTCCCCACCCAGTTTACTTTCAACTTGCCTTTATGTGTGATACAATCCCCTCTTTACCAGCCATAGGGATAGGTGGACCCTCTCTGGTTTTAACCTTCAGTGCTGTGTTCATGTCCTCTCCCCGAGAATATCCAACAGAGGACCCACCATGCATCCTCCACCCAGGACTCAATAAGCCCCCTAGAAAGTACAGATATAGCAAGAACCACCAGGAGAACAGACCCAACAGAAACAACATCAGAGAAAACACCCATTGGGTAGAAAGAAAGGCTCCTGACTTTACAAAAAAGATGTGATTCTGAATGACACAAAGGCTTATTTTTTCCAAAGCAACAAATCCACTTAACACTATCTTTTGAACAAACTGTTAGTCATCTTAGCAAATAAAAGAGATGGGTATCTTTAGACTCAAATATGGAGCATCAATCACCTGTAAGTCACAGCTATTCTTAAAGGGCTTTAGTTTGCTTTTCTGCTTTTCAAATCTTAGGCAGCATTATTCTATTACTTGAACTCAAACTATTTCTCAGAAGTAGGAAAAATCTAGTAATTTCCTGCAAGTTCATTATTATAAAAGGTAGAAAGACAATTTTCATTGCTGCAGAGCCAGCCTGGATGTTCATTAAAAGCACCAGGCAGCACGGTGGGACCTAGAATTAATGGGACACAGTGTTAGCAGCCCTGGGGAACAAGCGTTGATACTGATTGCAAATCGTCCGTGATGATATACACGGGAATCTCAAGATCCTTCGCTGAAGTAGTATGAAATGATGTATGAAAGGTAGGGCACTGAAATACAGGACAGTGTCTGGGAAAAGAAACATTTTTCTCATGTTCAAACAAGGAATTTAAATCCAGGCTGTTCCATCGTTAAGACCTAAAAAGTTAAAACACTTGTAACAGTGACTAAGACTTAGGTAGCACTCTGCATGCACCAGCCACTGTTCTCAGTACTATGCATGTACTCATTTAAACCTCAAGCGCCCCAGCTACTCCAAAAGATAGCATTATTGTTCCCATTTCACATAAAGCACCCGAGGTGCAGAGAGGTTAAATGACTTGCCTGATACAACACAGCTAGTTAACAGAGAAACCAAAATTTAATCACATAGCATGGCTCTCAAGTCTATGTTTTTAACCAATAAAACATGTATTTTTTTAACAAGTATCAGTTTTTTTTATGATATCCATTTTACAGTGACAGTGATTTTTTTTTAATTACGTGGCTATACCTACATATATGTGGTTCAATCTTTCCGATAAACACGGTTGGTTAATTAAGAGAAACTGTCAACGTTGTTAGTGAACACATTTAGACTAGCTGGGGGTATAGACCAGTCAGATGGTAGAGTCCACTGTGATGACTAGTTATTCTGGGCCACGTTTCTACACGGATCATTCTGCTCTTTGAAATCAGGGGCTGCCATCTTTGTATTCTGAGCATCGAGCCTAGTGTAAATATTCAATAAGTGTGTCGAATGAGGATAGAAGGTAAATAAATCAACACCACATAAAGGAGATGTCGTGTGGCACAAGAGACAAGCACACTGAAGAGGGAGGAGGAAGGGAAAAGAGTGGTGGCCGCCAGCTCCTCCTCCCCGCTTTTGTCCCACGGCTTCCTTACTCTTCCAGAACTCCGTGGCCCAGGCTCCACCACATCTTTCTGTGCTTGAAGGGAGTTCAGGCAGCAGGGCAAGGGGCCGGAAGAGCCAAGAGTGAAGTCAGAAATCAGAGGGTCCCTGGCAGGGAGGCTGCAGTGGCTGAGTCACACCTCCATCCTGGATGGCTGGCAGGAGGGAGACATCGCATAAGGGGGTGAGTGGGAGGCAGGCAGCAAGGGGCCCTCACCTTGTTCTCAAACAAAGAACCAAGAAGTCAAACTGAAAGAGAAAAGGATTTTTCCTCCTCTCACTCAGGGTCTTCTGTCTTCCTTTGAAGATGGTGTTAGAAAAGAAAAGGCAGTGTTGAAAGGGAACACAGAGGAAAAGTCAGATTCATGCCTAGAGTTAAAACAAGTTTTAAGAGCCAGTGTAAATCAGCAGTTAATGCCTTTGAAAGGGACATGCTACCAGGTTCTGGAGCCCGGCCTGCTGACACTGTTAATTATTCCCAGAAAAAAAATATTGGAAGTAAGGGCATAAATTGAAAGGAAACTCAATGACCTTGCTTCTCGTGGCCTTCCTGAATCACACCTTTGCCTTTTCCTGGAATGCTGCCAAAATGCCATCTTTCTGGTGAGGCCTTTCCTGATCACGGGAATGACACTTTATCCAGATAGCTCTTAGCTGTCACTTGTGTAACCTCTTCACTTATTCAACACACAGATATTGCATGCCTGTGATGTGCCAGGAGATCCAATGGCACGTGGAGATACAGTGAACAGAAGGGACACAAATTCTGGCATCAAGGGAGCTTAGATTCTACTACCGTATATGGTGTATTAAATTATGGTTGTTGTGCTACATATTACATATTGTTATAAGTCTCTTTATTGAACAATAAACTTGTGATAGGCAGCCTTCATGTTGCTTACATTTTGAAGTCTCGTCTTGCCTAGCAGATTGTCTTGCACAGAGCCCACAATGCATTAAAACAAAACAAAACAAAACAAAACAAAACAAAACAAGAAACCAACCTGAGTTCCACCCTTTGAAACCAGTAGGAAATCTAGACTTCATATAGTACTGGAACATGCTACCTTTGATTAACTTCCAGGAGAAAACCTTACCTTTGTATTTGGAATAAATTCTCATATATTAGCACATACTCTAGACATGAAAAAGTGGACACATATATACACTTGGTCAGAGGAAAGGAAACATTCCATTTCTATTTCCAATGTACTAAAATGATATAACAACAACAACAAAAATTTAAAAACAATCTTGTGAAGTACTCTCCAAAGGGGTATTTACTAAAACAAGTTAAGGGAGAGGGGTAGAAGAAGCAGTTTTAAAACCAGTGACTGACCTAATTGAAATCATTCTCAAAGGAATCTAAATAAGTATGTAATGAAGTGTTTCTTAAATTTCTGCTCATTTTGAGAAAGTATGACAATTGTAATAACCAGAATAGATTAAGTACTTCCTCATCTGACTTTAATCTCCAAAACAGTCAAGTGCATTGATGGAAACCTCAACGTAATTAATAAATCACCTAGTAGTGACCACACTATTGAGAAAGATACTGCTCAGCATAGACAGCGAGTCTATAATACACTATTACTTACACCAGGAAACAACAAAAAAACACTTAAGTTATAGGTGACTTCCTCAGGGGAGATAAAGCTCTTCCTATAATTCAATGCATCTTACTTACTTCTCTTCTCTCTCTTCTCATTTCCTTTTCTCATGTATTTAGCAAATATTTATTTTCCACATAAGCCTCAGAAAATTCTATCTTAAAGCAAGCAGGGTATAAATAATAAATACGCTTCACAATTCGATCCCTCACTTAGCCTAATCAATCAGCAGTATTTCTTAAGTAGACTGACCTGTGCGGAGCATTATGCTGCCCTCCTTCCAAGTGAACTAAACCTGGCCTTGTCCTGCCAATAAACCATCATCTGAAGATAGAACCATTTTCTAAATCTCCTGTTTTCCACCCAAGTATAGGTGAGACGTGGCTTAGCTTTAAAAATTCCTAAGGAGACAAGGGTGATAAGTCATAGAAGAAATTCATCCCTCTGGCATCATCATTTCAGAATTTCAGTGACATCCATGGAACGAAGTCCCCATCAAGCCAACTAAGGAAACACCAAAGCTTAACGCTTGATCTACATTGACACGATTTTCCAACAGACGTTATGTCATGAGTCAATCTGTACAAGTATCTTTCAACTGGGGGTGTAGAGATGAAGAGGCTTCCCCAGAGGTGTTAGGAGAAGGTGGGACTTTTTAAACTCTACTCCTCCTCAGACATCCTGAGACTTCCTGCTCCCTTAAAACTCTTAGGGATTAGCTGCTGTTGATGGGGGCATGTCATGGCCCTTGAGAATGTTGCGGGGGGGGGGGGGGGGGATGAGAGAAACACTGATCTGCACTCACTAAAAGCCTTGGCTCTCCTCAAGGATGATCTATACCCCATAGCTCCAGGTCTAAAAATAGAAACAGAAGGGTCACCAATTCATATCATGACATTCAACTGTTGGGTCACCAAATTGACTGATCCCTTCCCCAACCTCCTGTTTAACAGACCTGAGATGACCTTAAAACACATCCTGGAACTCTGATCAAAAATAAATTTCATTCATTTTTAATGCTGACCTTTCTTTTTCTTTCTTTCATTTCTTTTTTTTAATAATGGGAAAATGTTGCAACACTGAATGAGAAAGACAGCAAATACACAAAGCAGATGCAACTCATTTCTGACCAGACACAACACAAAATCACCCTTGCAGCTGTGTACCAAATGCTCACGCCCTCAATAAAAGAGCCATACATGATGTAGCCGTGAAACCGTTGACAGGGCTATATGGTCACAGAAGACCCTACAAACCTGCTGCTGTGGACATGAGGACATGATGTGTGAAGCTGGACCTGATGGGATTCCGCACCTGCTTTAATGGTGCCCTGAAGGCAAGTGTTAGTGTTTGCTTAGCATCTGCAATAATGTGAGGACTTATTCAAAGTAAACTTTGATTTCATACATTTTTTTTTTGGTATCAGCTAAACACATGTACACACAAAATGACATCAATTCCTGTGAAATTCATACTTAAATACCCAAGGGCTCATAGTCTTGGTAAAAAATACATAAACAAATCATCCAGATTATTACAGCACAAAATGTCCCTTTTCAAACACATATACATTTATAACTTCATTCAAATCACAGGTTCTTAGGCTTCATAAGTATTGGGGGTGGGTGGTTAATGCATGGGCTTTCAGAGGGTTATGAAACCACTTAGAATCACATATGTATTTCTATGGGCCAAGAGTCCATGATTCTCATCAAATGTTCAAGAAGGTAAATGACTCCAGAAAGTTTAAGAATCAGTAGTTTAGACAGGTGAGTGAGAAGTCAAGGGTATATTCAATTGCAATCCCATGCCACAAGTAAGAGAAAACAGAAAATGTCAGTTATGTATACATGACCACCTTAGACACATATCTGAATAGATCCAAAATACTGGGCCATGGTGAGTTCCACTATTAAATTATGACTCAGGAATTTATTATCTGGGGGAGTTGAAAAAGAGAGTACACATGCTACTAAAGACAAAAATTTCTGGGTTACAATTTCAGTAAGATAGTTCCTATACTTAAAAATAGCTAGCTATAAATGGCATACAATAAACAGTACATATGTAAATTATACAATTAGATAAGTTTTGACAAGAATACACCTGTGAAACTATCACTATGATCAAGACAGTGAACATGTCCATCATCTCCAAAAGTTTCTCCACAATTCCTTAGTAATTCCACCCTTGAGCCCTGTCCCCAAAATGTTATTGCATTTCCCAGAGTTTTATATAAACGGTTGAATGGTGACCCCCAAAATGATATGTCTATGTCCTAGGGTGCCTGGGTGCATCCGGCTTTGGCTCAGGTCACGATCTCACAGTTCATGAGTTTGAGCCCTGCGTTGGGCTCCGTGCTGACAACTCAGAGCCTGGAGCCTGCTTCAAGTTCCATGGCTTCCTATCTCTGCTCCTCCCTTGCTCACTCTCGCTCTCTCAAAACTAAACATTAAAAATTTTTTTAATAAAAATAAAAATAATAAAACAAATGATATGTCTGTGTCCTAATCTCTGGAACCTGTGAACGTTGCCACATTTGGGAAAAGAGTTTTTGCAGATATAACTGAGTTAAGCATTTTGAGATAAGAGATATGGATAATCGTGGATTATCCAGATGGGTCCTAATTCTAATGATAAGTGTGATACCACACTGAGAAGAAAAAAAAAAAAAAGAGAAAAGACAATGTCAACATAGAGGTACAAAAGAGGCAGAAGCTACCAGTTCCAAGCCAGAAGACATGGAATGCCAAAAGCCGCCAAAAGCTGAAGGATGCAAAGAAAAAGGTTCTCCCCTGGAAACTCTGTGGACAGTGCACCCCTGCCAACACCCTGATTGTTTTACTTCTAGCCTTAAGAACTATCAGGGAATTTAAAGCCACCAAGTTTGTGGTGACTAGTTATGGCAGCCACAGGAAATTAATTCATATTCTTTTTTGCCTGGTTTCTTCCATTCAGTGTAATTACTGAGATTCATTCATGTTGCGGTATATATTAATTTCTCACTCTTTTTTTATGGCTGAATATTATTTTATCATGTGGATACACTAATTTGTTTATGTATTCAACTGCTGATGAACATTGGAGTTGTTTTTAGTTTGGGACTATGACAAATACTAAAAAATATATATATATGTTCTTTGATTTACATTTGAATTTTTGGTGCTACCATCCTTTTGACTTGATTTCCTGAACTGTTAAAAGTGTAACTAAATTACATCTATTAGAAATGGGGCCAGGAAGATAATGAAAGGATACCTGTAGGCAGCAAAAATAAATTTAGTAAAGAAGATGCATTTTATTCATAGGAGATATCTCATTTTCTAGAGGACCTCTTATTTAAAAAATAGTTACAATTATTTTAATAACCTTAATGTTCCTGTGTCCATACCCATGGGAGATTAAAAGAGATTATTAAAAGGGGTGAGAGAAGAGAAAGGTTCTGCTATGGCAGCAAACACAATGACCAGCAAGAATACAACAGCTAATAGCCCAGTAGTCAGAAAAGAAATACAAATCCAAATCAAGAAGAATAATTTGGCCACCTAGGCTATTTAGGTATTGAGTTACAGGTCATCTTGATATCTAAAAAAATGATTCTGAAAACATAAATATTATACCAAATACTTTCTAAAGGGGTCATATATTAGAAAGATTTCCATCTAAAACAGCTATGCTTAAATAGTTAACTCTTGGACTGCCTGGGTGGCTCAGTCTGTTAAGCATCCGACTTTGGCTCAGGTCATGATCTCACAGCTCATGGGTTTGAGTCCCATGTTGAGCTCTGTGTTGGACAGCTGAGATAGAGCCTGGAGCCTGCTTTGGAGTCTGTGTCTCCCTCTCTTTCTGCCCCTTCCCCACTTGTCTTTGTCTCTCTCTCTCAAAAATAAATAAACATTAAAAAAATAGTTAACTCTTAACCATCTATATGGAGAAGAAAAATATTCAGAACCATGTAGTTCCTGAAAAATGGAAAATAGCTAAATTTTTAATGTAGTTTTCATTCAACTATGTACTTTGGCTTACAGACCTAATTATAAGATAGTACTCCCCATGGATGCAATGTGAGTTTCCTGGTTACTACAGTACTCCCAGCATCCAGCCCAGTGCTCAAGCCCAGCTGGGCATGGTATTTATCAAAGGAATAGATGAATGCAGTTACCTCAATGGATGGCAAGATGGCTGCATGAATAACAAATCTCTATTTTAACTAATTTAGTATTAAATCTTCTTTTTAACATTGCTCGCTCACTCTGGAATGGGATTTGGGATTCTGGTATCTTCTCAGATCCCTTAAAGTTTAAACATTTCATGATTTATAATAGGCACGTCACAAGTTTCCTGGTTATTTAGCATAGTTAAATGTCTGTGTCTAACCTGATAGGTGTGTGTGTGTGTGTGTGTGTGTGTGTGTATACATTGCTATATATATATATATATATATATATATATATATATATAGCGCTAAGATTTTCCTCAAAAAATCCAAATTAGGAAAAATGCAAAAACCAGAAAAATTACTTTGGTATCATTGTCACCGAAGTCCCGGGTAGCACATATTTTTTTAAAAGCATACAATAAAATTCAATAAAACAATCACAGCCAGAGCGATGGTGCAAGCTTACTTTCATTCTACTACCTGAAGCCAATAATTTAAATTCCTATTCCAAGGAGTTAGAAGTTAACGATATCTTTTTGCTCCCTATAAGACCTGGCAGCTCTGTCTAAAATGGTGTGTCACAGAAAAATTTCACCATTTAATCCTTAAAACAAAGTTTCCCTAGTCTTTGCCTTATTGCAAAAGAGAGTGATGTTGACAGAAGGATCAAACTGTTTGCCCTCAAATGCCATGATGAATGCATAACAGAGAAGAAAAAATGTGCATCGTAGATTAGATTACTGGGCTTCTAGCAAGCTTTCCCCTGCCAATTACAGAAGACTTTCCATTTACATATAAATAGCTCAGAAATTCCAACACAAATGTACTTGAAAACAGTGAATCAAGTAGTTCAGAAAAACATGGATTAGGTGCATTTCAATTTAATTTTAAGGTGTTTACAACAAGCATGTGTTCAAGTAAATAAAAGAAATGGAGTCAATTCTTATTACAGAAAGCAACATCTTTTTAAATTATTGAAATTATTCCCACACAGCTCTTAAACCCTTCAGTCAAGGTTTCTGTTAGCATGCTGTCAGGTTTTCTGCCTTAAAAAAAAGGGGGGGGGGGAATAAGCAGTTGGTTGTATAGCATTGTAGCCTGATGTGATGTCTGGGATAGATAATGCAGTTTTTTTGTTTTCTCTCAGGTTTTGTCTGGTCTATATTAGAGATGGCTCTTGAACTAGGTAGTGCCTTATAAAAGACATAAATGGATCAAGGTGCTTTTTGCCAACAGAACGTGCTTTTATCTTTCGGTCCTACTGGTTTAAATCTAGTCCTTGTCTCTCACACTGGAAGACATTCTGTAATGAGTATAACCTCATTAGGAGAGTCTAACCACTAACTCGCCACAGATTAACTACTCCATTTATTGATCTATTGCTTCTAAAGAACCACATCAACTTCCACTTCAGTTTCACAACTGGATTTGATAGATGGCATAGACAAACAAGTCTGTATGTGACTAGTATGGGCAGAATTCAGATTTCTCAATTCATTTATGGGTCTAGATAGACACCCAGAGAAAAGGATGCTGCTTTTGCTAACTGTTCATGCATTGAAAATAATATTGGTGTTTCTTTATATTTTACAAAATATATCATAATTATTTGTTCTAGGTAAAGAACTGAAAATAGTTCACTGAATTCTGCAGATAAAATGGCTGAAATTTTTCCTACTAATAATGGGGTGTGTGTGTGTTTGTGTGTGTCTGTGTGTGTGTGTGTGTGTGTGTGTGTGTGTGTGTGAAAGAGAGTAAGTAACAGAGACATACAGAGACAGAGAAACTGCAGACCATTCTATAAAGGGGATAACTAAGGACATTTAGTGGCAAGCACTTAGTCTAGGGGGAGATTCTGGACAGCGCACATGGCAGAAACACAACTGATCTACATATATAGCTAAAGTGCTTACAAAAATGACTATGTAAATTTCATCCGCCGTTGATAAAGCACATACATCACTGAGTACCTATCATGTGCAGGAAGTCTAATACTGTTTGTCTACGAGTTACACAGTGTTCAGACACAAACCTTGATATATTTACAGGAAAAAAAGTGCTAACTTGCTATTTCATGGGGCAGAATGGTGTCAGAATAGAAAGAAATCTAAATTCACAGACTGTAGCAGTATTATTATTATTTTTTTTTAATTTCTTTTTTTAACGTTTATTTATTTTTGAGACAGAGAGAGACAGAGCATGAATGGGGGAGGGTCAGAGAGAGGGAGACACAGAATCTGAAACAGGCTCCAGGCTCTGAGCGGTCAGCACAGAGCCCGACGCGGGGCTCGAACTCATGGAGTGTGAGATCGTGACCTGAGCGAAGTCGGCCGCTTAACCGACTGAGCCACCCAGGCGCCCCAGTATTATTATTTTTAATCACAAAAGTTTCACAGCTTTGGGGCGCCTGGGTGGCGCAGTCGGTTGGGTGTCCGACTTCAGCCAGGTCACGATCTCGCGGTCCGTGAGTTCGAGCCCCGCGTCAGGCTCTGGGCTGATGGCTCAGAGCCTGGAGCCTGTTTCCGATTCTGTGTCTCCCTCTCTCTCTGCCCCTCCCCCGTTCATGCTCTGTCTCTCTCTGTCCCAAAAATAAATAAAAACGTTGAAAAAAAAAAATTTATAAGTTTCACAGCTTTGACCAGGAGAAATAATTTCTTAAAAGGCAAAAGCAAAACAAAACATATATTTAGCTAACAGATTTGAATATAGGGCAAAAATAAGTCTTGTGTATTATAGAGAATTAATTTCTTAAAGTTTATATTTTAAAGGATATTAATATGATTAAAAGTTTTAGAAGCTCAAAAACAAATGGCAGATTAAATCTAAAAAAAAGAGTGCAGCTGTCAATCAACTTCTGCTGTGTCTTTTTATAGACATCTGAACAACCCTGGGGGTAAAACTATTCCTTATTAGTGTTTGCAAATAAGTCGCCAAAACTGCAATGAACATGAGATTTGTTATAACCTTAGCCAAAGCTTGGTAAAATGAATTTGCATTGTTAAAACAAGTAATCAAAATCTCTGCAGCTCTGCCATTAGCTTCCACATCAAACAAGCTTATGATGAACACATGGGTCAGTGATAAACTGCAAGTGTATTGCTCGGCATGTGACTTTTTCCTTGCACTCTACCACGTTCTCTCCCTTCCGTTCTTGCTCTACAAATTATACAAATTAGATTTTGCAATCAGCATTAGAAAAATCAGCACAAGGAAATCTCTATGCCTGCCATTATTGTTGAATATACTCAATAATCATCTTCTTTCCAAACAAAGATAACAGCAAAAGACTATGATGAATTTTTTATGCAGTGGAAAAACTGTAACTTATTAGTAATGGATATAGTACTGTTTGTGCATTTGCTTATTAAATATGCCAACAAAAAGGAGTTTTCTGGAAAAAATATGAATAGACCTCATTATTTGAGACCTTGTTTCTCTAGCAAGTATTATCTGCTGCTAACATACTAAGCTTTTAGTAGTATTCTGAGGTCAGTCTCTTTTATTTTCTCTTACTATCACATATGTTGCTAAAGAAAAGCCTATGTATTTAAAAAGAAAAAAATGAGCTATATTTGCAATCTAAAATGATTGGGTTTGGAAGAGGGAATAAATTGTATGAATAATACTGCAAAAACTAAGTTATAAAATAAGATTTTCCTCAAATGTCACTAGAATCTGAACCTTCCTCTTAAAAAATCCGAGGTATACTCTAATGGATTAGGACACATAGTGCATCAATTAAAATTAAATAATTTTTACATAATCGCATATCTTTACATAATCTTTACTCCTTTTTAGTATCCAAGCAGATGTTTAAAGAAAGTGTTAAGGTGTTTCCACCTGTGGTGTACAAAGCACGAGGTAGAGAGTAGCTGGAACAGTATGCTGTACACCTGAAACTAATATGTATCAACTGTACTCAAAATTAAAAAAAAAAATTCATAGAATAAGTTCTAGCAAACAGCTTTTATTAAAGCATCTTCTGAAAAATCACCATTAAAAAGATATTGAAGAAACCAGAGTTAATTTAAAGGAAGCAAACAGGATTCTCTAAGTAGTTACAGTTGATCAGATGCCACTACAGAACAGTTACCACATGAGCTTTCAACTGATTTAAAACTCATGAACATTGATCTGATTTCTGTAAACCAGTGGAATCACCTGGGTGCAATAATGGAGAATTTAACAACTTCTTTGGGGGCATAGTTCAGGGAAGGGGAAGCAGAGAATTACATAAGGGAAAGAGGTGGCTTCAGCTCACTGCGTCCCAGGGCCAGCTGAGATGACAATAGACAATGTCTCCACACTTTCCAGAGTGCTCTTCTGAGAAGTGGGGTCCTCTGGGGAGGCACTTTCTCCATTTTAGAGGTGAAACAATTGAAATATAAAGAGGTCAAGTGACATATTCAGGGCAAACCACAGATAAGCAGTCAAAGACATAGAGCTCCCTGTCTCTCTGGATCAGGTGTCTCTGGACAAGCAGGAATAAGCTCCTCTCAAAGACTTGTTTCATCTCAAGAACCAAAGGTTGTAATGAAAGTCACCCAGCCTCGGCAGAGAACTAAATACTCCAAATTACCCTATCAATACCTACAGTCCACAGGTAATGGTCATACGCTTTATGGCTCTTTTGCCATGAGTCTAAAAACATTATATAACTGTAAGCCTACCATGTTAGAGGAAGATGAAATGACTGTTATATTTAAAAAATAAGGTATTTGAGTATTTCAATTTATAGTTCATCACTTTCCACACCAGCTATAATTTCAGCCGCTTCAACCCAGCAACACATTTTTGAAATGACTGAAAGAGTGAACCAGATACTCCTGATTTTTAAGAAAATCATTGTTAGTCAAAGAGAAGAGCAGCTTTACAAAAAATATTGACAGCATAAGAGAGGTTCTGGCAAGATTCCAGATCATGTCTCACAGGCAGTGTGAAAAGAGAACAAAAGGCAGTCACTATAATGTAACAGTGACAGAATCATAGGGACAGAATGCTAAAATCCAGTCTGCCAAAATCGCTGCTTCTCCCACATTCCCAATTCCTTGCAGGAAGCCGTTATCCAGCTCAATCCAGCTCCTTACTACAAAGGAAGACTGGGTCCAGACTGGTGAGATTCTCCCTCCAGAACCAAATGACAGTGGGAGGGAGGTACAGACTTTGGGGTTGAAACCACTGCAACTAATCACTAAAAGGAAATTAGAGAGTTGAATTAGATACTTTAAAAAAATCGGCAACTTTTGTGGCCCCTGGGTGGCTCAGTCCATTGAGTGACCAACTCTTGGTTTGGGCTCAGGTCATGATCTCATGTTTTGTGAGTTCAAGTCCCACATCAACTCCCCTGCTGACAGCACAGAGCCTGTTTGGGATTCCCTCTCTCCCTCTTTCTCTGCCCCTCCCTCACTTGCTCTCTGAATCTCTCTCTCAAAATGAATAAACTTAAATTAATATTTTTTAATTTTAAAAATCAGCCACGGTTTCTTTTAATTATGAAAACATATCATCATATAATAAGTGTCAATAGATGGTGCGGTTCGTTGTGTTATCATGAAATATTTTGGCTTCTTTTCCTCTTCCTAAATGGGCATTGGTATAGCTGGAAGCTTCTACAGAACAAATAGGGAAGTCAGAGAAGATGCCAATTTTGAATCCGATGAAAGATTTAGCTTTGCAGCTCCTAAAGAAATCTCATTGAGTGCTGTCACTAACACTCAAGCCCAGAAACTTCCTGGCCGTGTGGGGTGGGGTAGGGTGGGGATGAGGGGAACATTAGGCAACTGAAATTATCAAGTATGTGTGGCTGAAAAGAGCAATAGTAACATTGTTTACATTAGTAAAACATGACTTACATAGGTACCCATTGTATTTACTTTACTATCAAGCAGAAATGTATTTGGTGAGAAAAGTTGAAAGCTAATGAGAGTCATCAGTGATACTATTTTGATTTTATAAAATGACTCTCATGCTGAATTAATGACTTGATAAAATGAAACATAAAAATATTGATATTACTGGTGACAATTAGTTAACCACTCGTACAGGTTTATAGAACTTCCCAGTTGAAAAAGCACTTCTTGCACATTCTTATTTGTACTGCATAAATTGTCACTTTCCGTTTGCATGTTTTGAATGGTGACCCTGTACTAAACCTGATAAGTTAAGGGCAAAAATTAACAAAAGGCTAAAGAACTTTAGAGAGAAAAATGTGTCAACATGAAGATAACCACCACCACCACAAAAAACTGTATGCATCCCCACACACACTGAACAGTTAAATAAATGGGTAACTAATGGTGGGAGACAGATTCCTCACTGCTGGAGTGGGAGATCAGAGGAAAGCAAGGGAATGGTTACTCGATTATTTTTCTAATAGATAATAGAATAGATAGTTCTAATTCTACTAGAATAATAGATTAGGGGACACCAGTATGAACTCATGTTTAGCTTAATATACATACAAATAATTACATGTAAAAGTGTGTATATACACAGATAAGCAACAGATAAATGTATTTCTTTGCTTTATAAGGTGAGAGGGCCTAGAAGCAACCAACCCCCAACCCCATGGTAGCAAAAATACCTCCCTACCTTGGTTTCTATTTTCCTGGAGAACTCTAAATAATTCGAGCACACACAGAAAGGAGAGGGGGTGGGGAGGAAGGGAAGAAGAAAATAAACACTGAGGTATAATAAATCTAGCAACACACACACAAGATCTATATGAGGAAAACTGCAAAACTCAGAGGAAAGAAATCAAAGAAGATCTAAATAAATGGAGAGCTATTCCATGTACATGGATAGAAAGGCTGAATACTGTCAAGATATCAGTTTTTCCCAACTTGACATACAGAGTCAATGAAATCCCAATTGAAACCACAGCAGGTTATTTCAGGGATATCAACAAACTGATTCTAAAGCTTATATTGAAAGGCAAAAGACCCAAAATAGCCAACACAATGTTGAAGAAGAACAAGGTCGGAAGATTGACACCACATGACCTCAAAACTCACCATAAAGCTACTGGAATCAAGACAGTGTGGTATTGGCAAAGGAACACACAAATAGATCAATGGAACAGAAGAGAGAGCTCCACACAGATCCAGTCAACTGATCTGTGACAAGTGAGCAAAGGTAATTCAATGGAGGAAGGATAGTCTTTTCAACAAATTGTCCTCAAATAAATGGTCATCCACTTGCAACAAAGAAAAAAAAAATAGAGGTAGACTTTTCACCTTTTATAAAAATTAACTCAAAATAGATCAGAGATCTCAATGTAAATCACCAAATTATAAAAGCCCCGGATGATAATTTAGGAGAAAAGCTAGGTGACCTTCGGTTGGTAAGGACATTTTATGAGACTGATATGCTGCAAACTGCATTAAGTAAGGAGGCAGGTAGGGGGTACTTTTTAGATATAACACCACAAGCACAATCTACGAAAGAAAAAAAAAAACAGGTAACTTGGATTTTATTAAAATTGTAAACATCATTTTATAAAGTGAAGACAATCCACAGACTGTGAGAAAATATTTGCAAAAGATGTTATCTGATAAATGACTTATACCCAGAACATAAAAAGAACTATTAAAAGTTATCAATAATGAGAACAAGAAGAATTAGATTAAAAATGGGCAAGAGATATGGCCAGACCTCTCACCAAAAGAAATATACAGATTGCAAATGAGCATATGAAAAGATGCTCAACATATGTCATTAGGAAACAGCAAGTTAGAACAATAACACACCACTATACACCTATCAGAATGGCTAAAATCCCAAGGACTGAATACCAAATGATAACAAGGATGTGGGACAACAAGAACACTCATCCATTGATGTTGGAAATTTAAAATGGTATAGCTACTATGGAAGACAGCTTGGCGGTTTCCTACAAAACTACACATACACTTACAATGCAATTCAGCAATCACACTCCTTGGTATTTACCCAAAAGAGTAGAAAACATGTCCACACAAAAGCCTGCACATGAATGTTTGTAGCAGTTTTGCTCGTACAGCAGTTTGTTTGCCAAAACTTGGAAGAAACCAAGAGGTACTTCAGTAGATAAATAGATCAATAAACTGTGGTATACCCAGACAATGGAATATTATTAAATGCTAAAAAGAAATGAGCTATCAACTAATCAAAAGATATGGAAGAATGTTAAATACACATTACTAGGTGAAACAAGGCAATGTGAAAAGGCTACATACTGTATTAGTCCAAATATATGATATTCTGAAAAAAGCAAGCCATGGACAGAGTAAAAATATCAATGGTTTCAAGGGGTTGGGATCACGAGAGAAAAAGAGAGGGATGAACAGGCAGAGAAGGGGGCATTTTTAGGGCAGTGAAACTATTCTGTATAATAATGTCTTTGTGGATACACGTCATTATACATCTGCTAAAGTTTATAGCTCTGAAGAAAATTTAGAGGAGGCAGATGTAATTTCCAGTGAGGTTGATTAGGAAGAACTCCAAGGAGGAGAAATTTGAGCTGGTCCCTGGTACATGGGTAGGATTTGGACAGGAAAAGAACACACTAATTATTAAGTATTAACATGCAAGCTTCCTGAAGCAAAATGAAATTACATTTCTCTTTATGTAGCTCAAATGTGCTTTGAAGTCATCTGTAAGATGTTATTTTGATACATGCAAATCATGTTATGTTGCCTATACTACAACTATTATTTTTATAAATGGAAAGTTGTTTAATCTTGATACAGCAGTTTATATTATATTAAAAAGTGATTAAGAAAGTAATATGTTGGGCGCCTGGGTGGCGCAGTCGGTTAAGCGTCCGACTTCAGCCAGGTCACGATCTCGCGGTCCGTGAGTTCGAGCCCCGCGTCGGGCTCTGGGCTGATGGCTCAGAGCCTGGAGCCTGTTTCCGATTCTGTGTCTCCCTCTCTCTCTGCCCCTCCCCCGCTCACACTCTGTCTCTCTGTCTCTCAAAAATAAATAAACATTAAAAAAAAAAAAAAGAAAGTAATATGTTTTCATAAGACTATGCAAAAAAGTATGTCTATAGTCATAGGACTTAACTACATTTTCCTCCATTGCAAAAAGTAACCATGTAGTCTACATAATAGAACTACATCGTTTTACATATGAATTCGTATAACATAGCTAATCCATTCCATTAGACTTCCCATGAATTATCTAGTTAGCACATATAAAAAGTAAGAAATAAATGTTGCAGTCAACATCAAGGTTTAACTTCCCCAGAAGAATATAGGGGAAAATTAACAGAATGTTCACCAGGAGAGTGTAAGCTTCCATAAAGCTTAACAGAGTTCTCAATAAATAATGCTGTTGTTTTCTTTTTTAATTACACACACAAATAAAAGATTGAATTAAGATATCTAAATTTGGCCCTAGCTAGGATCTCTAGTGCAGTATTGAACAGCAGTTCAACAAAAGTTGAACAGAATGATATTGAACACAAGAGAGTGAACACCTTTTTCCTAATCTTAGAAGTATTTGATCTTTTGCCACTAAGGATAACTTTACTTGTAGATCTCTTTCGTAGGTTCTCTTTGAAAGCCAGGTTGCAAAATTTCCCTTCCATTCATAGTTATCTGGTAGTTTTTGTTCTTGTCGTTTTTTTATCATGAACGGGTGTTGAATTTTGTCAAATGCTTTATTTGCATCTTTTGAGATGATCAGTTTTCCTCTTAGTCTATTAATTTGGAAATTATGTTATATTGTTTTCATGTTAAACCAACCTTTAACTCCTGAAATAAATGTTACTTGGTCATAATATATTATCTTTTTTATGTATTGATAGATTTGATGTGCTAAAATTTTGTTAAGCATTTTTCCACCCATGTTTATGAACAGCATTAGTCTTAATTGTTTTCTTATAACTTTGTTTTCATCACCAGGCATTCACTTCTAGAAGAAGAGTTTAAAGAAATTCTTCTAGCAGAAGGAAAGATGATACTATATGGAAATGTGGATTAATACAAAAGAATAAAAAATGACAGTAGTAAAAATCCTAGTAGATTTTAATCCAAGCTGATTTTAACAGATGTGCAAAAGCCTGCAAAAGACCAAATATTTTTGAAAAAGACAAAGTTGACCAACTTGCACCACCTGATTTTATGACTCACTATAAAGCTATTTTAATAAAGACATCGTGCTAGTGGCATAAAGATACACAAAAGGGTTAATGGGACAAAATCGTCTAAAAATAGACCCACATTTACACGGTCCATTTATTATTATTATTTACAGAGCTGTCCAGGTAAATTAACTCAAAATGGATTATTTATTTAAATATAAAACCTAAAATTCTAAAAATTTAAGCAGAAAATATAAGAGAAATTCTTCATCACATTATATTATGCAAATATTTCTTAGATAGAACAGCACATGTATGAATCATAAAAGAAACAATTAGTTAATTGAACTACAAAATTTAAATTTTGAGAGACGCTTTGGGAGACTCTTATAATTAAAAGTTTAGACTGGTGGGAGATATTTATGAGACATATATCTGGTAAAGACTTGAATGCAATAAATATAAAGAGCTCTTGCATTTCAATGACAAAAAACTGAATTTTAAAGATGGGCAAAATATTTGAACATACACCTTAGAAATGAAGCTATACAAACTATGACCAAAAACTTCATCAAAAGATGGTTAAGTCATTGGCCATTAACAAATGCAATGTCAAACCACCGTGGGATACCACCACACATATTAGCTAAAACTGCCAAGCCTGACCAATATGAAGAGTTGGCAATGATGTCGAACAAGCTGAGTTCTCCTGCAGTGCTGGTAGGAATGCAAAAATGGTTCAGACATTTTGCACAACATTTAATAATTCCTTCTAAGTTGAAACATACACTTACCATAAGATTCACCAACTGCACCCCTAGATGTTTACCCATGAGACATGAAAACATATGTGAATACAAAAATGTGTATGTTGATATCCACAGTGGTGTTATTTATAATAGCCCAAAACTGGAAATAACCAAATGCCTACAGACAGGTTAATGGATAAACAAATTGTGATATTATCCATATAATGGAATACTATTCAACAACGAAATGAAACAAATTACTCACACATGCAACAACATGGGTAAATCTCAAAGTATTATGTTAAGTCAGAGAAGCTAGATGTATGAGATTCATACGCAATGCTAGAAAAGGCAAAACTGTAGTGACATAAAGTACATCAGAGGTTGTACAAAAGGGGAACAGGGTGATTTAGGGGATTGAAATGTTCTCTATCTTGATTTTATTATAACTTCATTGAACTATATACTTAAAATTGGTGCATGCTATTGTAGGTAAATCATATTTCAATAAAAATGGCTAAAAACAAAGTATTTACCCAACTAGGGGAGAGGAATGAATGCTCACTTACACACTCAGTTCTTGCTCAGCACGGGGTGGTATGTGAGAGATGAAATGCAAAGACCCATTAAGGAACAGTCCTTGTTTTGCAAAGAATTCATAGTCTAGTGGAGAAGATAGATATGCATAGAGCCAACTACAATATACTGATGGTAAGTCAATAATAGATGTATAAATGGAATTTTTTAGGCATAGGGGAGAAGGATGAATTCTGCAAGAGAAATCATGACAAAAACATGGCAACTATGTGGGGACTTAAGAGGTGATTAGGGTTTTATTTATTTTTTAATATTTATTTATTTTTGAGGGACAGAGCATGAGAAGGGAAGGGGCAGAGGGAAAAGGACATGCAGAATCTGAAGCAGGTTCCAAGCTCTGAGCTGTCAGCACAGAGCCAATGCGGGGCTCAAACTCACGAACCTCAAGATCATGACCTGAGCAGAAGTCGGATGCTTACCTGACTGAGCCACCCAGGTGCCCCAAGGGGGATTAGGATTTTAATAGGTGATCACAACTGCATAATTGTGAACTGTTCCTATATATTTAGGTGTGTCTATCCCTCCATCCACCTACCTATTCTTTCATCTTTCAAATACCACTGTATTTAGATAAATATATTAATATCCATCCTTTAGGTAAATAGATTTTGTCCATTAACCACTTCATCTGAGAAACTGAGAAACTGAGAAAATTAAATCTTCAAATTTAGATACAATTAAGGGTGAGCAACCATCCAGTTGCTTAGGTTTTCCATGCTAAAACTAGGAAAATTCCAGGCAGACAGGGAAGAGATGGTCACCCCAGATATATCAAAAAAGCTGTTATCATGAAAAATACAAATTATATTGGTACATCAACCTCTATATAACTGGTTATCAAGCTCTCATTTGTTTTGATATTAGATTATAAAACATTATTCTCAGTTTTAAATACACTTTGCAGCAGATTTTTAGAGTTTACTCAACATGTTGTCAAGGCATCACCAAATGTCTGAAATAAAAGTCTGTTTTTCACTAGCTAGAACTAACAGAAAATAGGTTTAATTTATAGATATAATTTTACTTTTTTTTTTCTATCAATTCTATAAAGGAAGAAAAGACGGGAGGTGAGAAGAAGGTAAGAAAAGAGCTGAAGACAAAATTGTGTATTGTAGAATAGCAACACTCCAGACTTCGTACCACAGAATTTATTGTCTTGTGTTTTATGTTTACTAATTTCTGAAGAACAGCTAAGAGTAAATTTGGACTGTATGACACTGCATATTTGCTACATATCCTAGCTGCAAAACCTTAAATCTGATCCTATGAGAAACTTATCTACCTCAGTGTGTAACCTAGAGTAACAACAGGTGTCATCATAATAGCAGACACACACTCCAGCACCTGTAACAGTACCTAACGCTTAGTGGGAAGTAAATATTGTTGAATGAAAACAAAACAGACAGATTGTTAATTAAAGTTTATCGAACTACACACAGAAAAACTCCACATATTACGAAACTGTATTTCCATTATAGATCCTGTACAGTTATACTATTTTTTAAATCATTTTATTAGTCAGTTCAATAACAAGACGTTAAATGAAACCAGAGAACATTATGGAATTCAATAAACCTTTGAGAGGATCAAATAAAGTCCTACATCAAAAAGACATCAGCTTCCCCAAGCCTCCAAAAATGTGTACTTTTACTTAAACTACCACTAGTACCTCATTCTGTATTTCCTGCACCGCTTAGACAAATAATACTGGTAGAGGCCTAAAATATAAAGACAAAGAAAGTATAATCAGTTAACCCTGTTCACATCTTCCCACATAAACAACTGTACCCCCTAAAGTAAAAAAAGCTCAACAGGCTTTTTTGGTCTTTTATCTCAGGGTAAATAGCAGTTGCCTCCCCTGCCCTGACCGTGGAATGTGATACACATTTCTTCTGAATGGGTTGCAAAGCAAAGTGTCAGTTTTGCTTCCACACTTGGAGATCATTGACCATTCTGTTGATGAAAATCATAGAGCATGCAAGAAATAGAAGACAACACAACTCTAAACAAAAATACGGAACAACATGAATTAGTAGTTATAAACACTTTCAGATAGAGCAAGTGTTAGAATAAGACCTTGACCAAAGAACACAGGGATAAACAGTGACTGCCTCTCTCTATATGACAGATTAGAAGTGAAATGGGCCAAACATATATGTACTCACACATACACACCAACATTTCTTGCCTCAGTCATATACATGCTGACATATTTAAATGCTAGCAATAATATCTTTGAGAATTATGGGCACAGGCTATGTATGGTTGGGCACTTTTTGAAATTACTGATTATCCCCCCTATTAGTTTGTGGGAAGCTACAGAAATATCAGACACAATCATGTTACATAGCAATAAGGCAATACTAAATCGTTCTTTTTTTTTCCAAATAAATTTCTTATTGAGGAAGTCCTTCTTAACTATCTCTAGTCATCAACAGAGTACTTCTCCTCCTAAAGAAAGTCACCTAATATTGACTATTGACTAGGCTGGTCACTATACACACACACACACACACACACACACACACACACACACACACACACACCCTCTTATAACATTTCATGTTTGATATTTCTTATATTCCATGTTTAATACTGGATGAGCTACATCTCTGGGCCTCATTTTCTACATCTGTAAAGTGGGAATGAAAACAGCACTTACTTCATAAGCTTACTGTGAATGTTAAGTGCTTAAAACAGAGCCTCACAGATAGGAAGTTCTATAACTTCTAAGACATTATTGTTATTACTGCTTCTCATTATTGTTTGCTTTTAATTATTCCCTCTTTCATACCAATCTAAATCAACAAACAGGGCATTTTAGAACTAGAAACACCTTAGAGCTGACACAAGAAACCCAAATCTCTAGGTCAAGTTCACTGATGTTTATAATTCTATTTCCTATAAGCTCAAGATGTGCATTTTCCCAGAAGCCTTCTTTTGCATAAACAAGGCCCCTTAATGACAGTGAGAAAACCCTGTTAATTCAGTTGTGGTCCCAGCTCTACCAAGGACAGCTGGTGAGCCCCAGGTAAGTCACCTTCCTTTTGGTGGCCTCAGCTTACTCATTTCTAAAATAAAGTGTTTGTACTTGAAGATTGCTAAGGTCCCTCTTAGTTCTAATATTCTGATTCAATAAATCCCTTAGTGTTCTTTAATGTATTTATATGACGTTATAAATTTGGCTTTTTGACACTTTAGAATTTATCTCTAGACACTTAACTAGATTATAAGCATCAGGATCCTCTAGGGCAGGATCTTTATTTTCCTTTCCTTTCTCTCCTTAGCACTTTGCTCATTCAGAAATTAGATGATTAGCCAAAAAATGTCCAGTGAGTGAAAAATAAAGGATTAATAAAGCTATCAGTACTTACAGAAGCAATCTGGAATTTTATCGATGTTGCACTTATATTTTATTAATACTACTACTTAATTAAAAAGCTGCTTCATTTTATCATGTAAAAGGGTATTTTTAAGGGTACCTTGTACCCATGTACAAGGGTATTTTACAAACCAAATACCTTTATCCTTTTTGTGGTTTTGGATAGATGAATATAGGCCTTAACATGTTCAAAATCGGTGCCACTTATTTTCCTAATGCATCCATTAAGATTATAAACTTCTCCCTAATGCCGTAAGAGATCATTGTGTAGTAGTTTTGTGATTAAAAGGAAACATTTTTGTTTATTACTATTGTCAAGTGATATAGTGTTTTACCACAGAATAAATATGCATAGGTACTAAATGTCAAGGACCAATAAGAAGCAGTCAGAAGTGCTGAGTAGACCCCTCACTTTTAGCTAGCAACACTGTTGTATAAGCTCACTCAGACTGAAAATGAAATTTTTTACAAGGCAAAATTTAATTAACATTTTGTCATCACCATACTGTTCTGTTGTAAGCTGATTTTCTTCATCAAGCTGTTAGGCGCTTATATACTTAAGAGGCTAAGATGACCTTAGACTAACACATCTACTACGGAACATTAGTCTTAAGAATTACGTGTTCAAATTTGTAAAGGTCTAAAGGTTTTCAAGGCAGCTGTAAACACATACTCTTCCTGAAGTGGAGGTTTCGCAAAGATCTGGAATGCAACCACTAAGATATATTACAAAGTCAGAGGAGAAACAGGAAAAGTAAGAAAGTACAGGAGAATCACCAGATGTAATTGAAGTAAAAAGCAGAAGTCATTAATTTCTCAAGAGTGCCTTAGATGGTTTTAAAGCCCATTGTGAATGCATTAGCAGGATATCATTTTCTATTGCATGAGGAGTAATATCAAACCGAGGCAAGCTTTGTAGTAAATGAATGCCACAGCCATCTTTTGTGAAAAGGGGTCATTTTAATTTCAGAGTCTTCATTACATGGGAAGGTAACTGACTAAACTGAGAAGTAACATTTACAGTATAAATAAACTCAGTTCTCTTCAAAACACGTGATTATTAGTCACATATTTACTTTCTGGGTTATCTCATATATTGAGATTTACATGATAGAATCTTGGCCTTTTCAACATCAGACAGGAAGAAAACTTTGCTAAAACAACTTAAGGTTAGTAATTATGCATAATTTTAAATAATGTAAGGGAGGGTAATAAAAAGGGACTAATTACTTGAAGAAAATACAGAAAATTAGATACAGAGGTGTTCAAATTTATATCTCTATTTCCAGATGACAGTTAAAATGCAATGTATTTTATCAAGAAGTAAAAAAGTTGTATTGATGTACCCTACCTAATATCTGTGCCTAAAAAATTTATCCATCATAGAAAACTCTCCCAAAGGTCAGTATGATATTGCTAAAATGCTGGTAAAGTATCAACCACCCCATAGTTAGTAAAGGTTGCAATGAAGAACCCTAATTTGGAGTTGAAACATTTTCTCATATTCAGTGGTAGGTATAGCACTGTATTCTAAGTCAAGAGCTTGCGTCCATTCAAGAGAAGTTACAGAATTTACAAGACAAAGAAAGGGAATGAGGGTCCAAAGATTCTTATTTTTATAAAACCTAAATGTAATTATTTGGAATTCCTGGGTGGCAAACATGAAAATATGAACAACAGATTAACAGATTAAGGGAAAGTAAACTGAAGAAGCAATAGAAAAAGAGATAATGCACAGCACTGCCTGGTTTACTTATTGTTGAGGAGTCTATCCTCATCAATCACTACCAGTAAAGGCGGTGGGGGGGGGGGGGGGAGAGAGTGAAAGTCATCCTCTTTTCCAACCTAAAACCCATTCCTGGTTGAAGCGAAAGGGTATGTTCAAATACCCTAACCTAGGTTAGCAAGTCCACCAAATTCTACTACAATCCTGGATAGTGTGCACCGAGCAATCACAATGACCCACAGGCACCAGCATCTAAGTAAAATGGAAAGAGGTGAAGAGGAGTTCTGGCTTGTTCAGTAACATGAGCCTTGGGCACACAACTGCTTTTAGTTGTAGAAATATAATGGAAATATAATAAACAGTAAAAAAGTATACTGATTTTTAAGTTGAGTATGTATGGAGAAGGGTATCATTTTCTATACTTTTCTAGAGCTAATTTTGTATCTGAAATTAGTTGAAATCAAACACAGTTTAAAATCAAAGGAGGCCATCCTCATAGATCAGGCTATTAAAAGAGAACATATCAACAAATTTTGGGAACCTTCTCAGAGCATAAGTAATAGCTAAGGTCAAACTTGGGAATGATAACTCATTAACTAAAATTAAGGTTTCCACTTTGATCTAATATAAAAAAAGAAGGTAATAGAAAAACATTTTAAGCCTCAGAAGTCAGGGAATTTTTTTTTCTTTTTCATCTCTCACAAAATATTGGGGAAACAGGCATCATTTCCTTTTGAACACAGTTCCTATTCCAAACTCTGATTACCACAAAGTACAGAATAGGTTGGTCGGCATTAGTAACATGAAGAAAACCTTGATCTCATGTCTTTCGTCATTATTTTTTTATATCTGTTCCAACCATTAATTCAGAACACGTACTTCATTTTAATTTCAGAAAACATAAAAACTCAAATTTGAAAGCTGAAGTTTCAGAATTTACTCATTAAGAGTAAGTTATTCAGTTATTCAGGCGCCTGGGTGGTTCAGTCGGTTGAGAGTCCAACATTGGCTCAGGTCATGATCTCATGGTTTGTGAGTTCAAGCCCACATGAGGCTCTCTGCTATCAGCACAGAACCCACTTCAAATCCTCTGCCCCCCCTTTCTCTCTGCACTTCTCCAGCTCACAATCCCTCTCAAAAATAAATAAATATTTAAAAATAAAAAGAGTAAGTTATTCAGATTACCACTGGAATGAAAACATATAATGGAGTGTTCCACTAGAATCATAAAAAAATTTCAAAACAGCTAGTTTGTTTTTAATAAAAATGGAATATAATTCTATAAACATATGCAATCTATTAACCTTTATGATTAACATAAATATTATACTTCTGGCACTTTAAGGAAGACATGTTCATATGCTATGTTTGGTAATGCTCATTAGTAGGTAAATGTTACCCAGACAGCACAGCATTATATTTAGCATCAAGTGTAGATAGCCTAATTCAAATAAATTCATGTAAATTTAGATCAGTGAGCTCTCCTCTTTGTATTCCTTATTTATTTGTTGGACCGTATAATAAAATATTAACACAGTTACTGGTAAAGTATGGCAACACAAAAATTAATATTGGCTACATTAATCAAAAGTTCACAAAAATAGGGAAGTCAGGAAGTAATTCCCACATTTCCATTCCTCCCTTAATCATGTGAAAATTTTACCTAATGGATATTTTTCCATTTCTCCAAGTATGTTTTCAGCTACCATGAGACATACCAGCAGAACATTAGCCAACTTCTATACGTTTAGGCTCATTTTACAGAAGGATATGTCCACCACACTCGATGTTATTTCCATTAATAAGAATCTTTAACTAAATTTCCTAAAATGATTTATTTGTAAAGAATTTGATATTTCCATTAAATAACTAAATTCCTCACATAGTTTTGGGAGTTACCAAAGTGACGAACATTTTGTAAGTTGGGAAATGTCAGGATATAGAGAGTGTTAACCACAGTGGCATTGAAAACAAATCAAACGACCTGAATTTTCACTCTTACTGAAACAACCAACCAGTTTAGGGGATTTTATTCCTTGAATTTAATGAAATACTGAAGGTAACAATTATATAAAGAGTTTACCAAATCTATCTAATATCTTATATATCCTGAAATACCATTTTAATCTAAAACTTTCTATTCTTTATTTTAAGAATTTGTGATGGCTCCCAGATTTTAGAACATATTCTTTAATAATGACACATAACAGGGGTGTCTGGGTGGCTCAGTCAATGAAGCATCTAACTTCAGCTCAGGTCATGATCTCATGGTTTGTGAGTTTGAGCCCTGCATCAGGCTCTGTGCTGACAGCTCGGAGCCTGGAGCCTGCTTCGGATTCTCTGTCTCTCTATCTCTCCCCAACTGGCGCTCTGTTTCTCTGTCTCTCAAAAATAAATAAACGTAAAAAAAAAAAAAAGAAAAAAAAGAATGACATATAACAAAGATGTGTAAGACTTTAACTATGGCAATAAAGCACTGTATGATAAATCAAGTTTTAGTTACATCAGAAAATATCATAAATTAATATTGTTGCCATTACTTGGCTCAAATATTGCACTGAAGGGACATATTCAAATTGCTCACTTTAGCATGCATTCAATTATAAATGTATAATGTCATCACATAATTATGGCTGTTTTGAATTATGATTCACAGCTGGTATTTCTGGTATGATAAATCTTCCAAAAGATAATCCTGCTTACGGATTAGTGGCTAATTCTGATGGCCATGTACCACCTAAGGAAATTTAAATTAATGTATTCCTGGGGCTTATAAATTTTTGATATTCTTTTATTGAAGAAACATGTAAGTGCCTACAAGGTAAAATATATGAAACTAAGCCAAGTTGTGGTCAAAAGAATAAGTTTAAAGAAAAAAATAATAAAGCTTGATCTACTGAATGTTTCCAAAATGAGTAATAAATGTGTTTTTAAAAAAAGTTTAAGTTTGCACTTGCCTCCAAATGTGTCTTTGTGGGAGCTCATTCTATCCTTCTTCACTCTAAACATACAAATGTACCAAAGGGCAGCAATGACCTCTTCACTGCCAGATACAGTGGCTTTATCCAGTCTGCATTCTTTTAACTTGTCAGGGGCACATGTCAGGGGCACATGGCAAAGTTAAACTTTTTGGAACTATGTCTTCCTTTGGTTTCCAAGATACCACTTTCCTGAATCTCTTCACTCTGCCTATATTTCTGATTGCTCTTTTCAAGAGTCAAACGTTGATAGATCCCAGGATCCTGAACTTGAGAAGCTACTTTCCTCATTCCATTTGCACTCCCTGATGGGGTTTTACGTACTCTCACAGCTCCAACCACCACCTATACTCACATGACTTCTGATCTGTTTTTGGCCAATGCCTTTCCTTGGAATTTCTACTGGGGCACTGACATCTGGACATCACACATATTATCAGAGAGAGCTGAAGCAATCTAAAATAGTTAGTGTTAAGAGCATAGATTCTGGAACCAGAATGCCTGGGTTTGAATCCCAGGTCCAATAGCTGTGTGAATGTGAGCAAGTCATTTAAACTCCCTGTGCCTCAGTTTCTTTATCAATAAAATAGAGTCCGTCGTCGTCGTCATCATCATCATCATCATCATCATCATCATCATCATCATCATCTACCTAATAAAGCTGCTAGAGGGTGAAATGAGCTTAGAATGGAGCCTGGCACATAATAAGTGTTGAATAAAGTATTTGTTAAATAAATTAGTAACAAAATAATTTAAGACCTTTAAAATACCCCTTATAATCAATCCTCTTATGTACACTTGTATTGGTAAAGCCACATGTCTTGAATACTAATATGGCCATCATATATAACATTTAAAGATTTTATCTCCCGGAAAAGGTGATATCACACTGGTGATATCTCAGCTTAAGGCACTTGAGGGAAACAATGAGCTCATACAGAAAGCTAGATGCTGGCAAGGGTCATTGGTCCTTGGTAAGCAAGAAGAAACAAGGAGGTAGGGAAGGCTAGGTAAGAGTTTATCTGTTTAAGACTCTGCCTAGGATCTGAGTGGTGACCATCAACATCCTGAACAGCACGCCCTGCCCAGCTCCAACAGATAGCTGACATCTAAACTGGGACTTCAGTATTTTTAAAGAAGTTTATAAATCTCAACTTTTCTCTGTTGCCTCTAATCCATGGTAACTTTGCCTCTTCCCACATTCTGGTATCCCAAGGCTAGGAAAAACAATAAGGAAGTGAAAGACAGCTACACACTTTAAATGGGTAGAGATGGGAGTCTTGTTCACTATACTCTAGCACCTAGCAGAGCGTCTGGCACATGACTGCAGCTCAAGAAATAGTTTTTGACTAAAAAGATAAATATCAAAAGTGAAGCAGGAAGAAGTCCAATTCCTATTTCTACAGCTCATTCTGTTGACTCTATTTGCCTAAGAAACAACCATATCCCACACGGCACCCACCTCACCCCATCCACACACATTCCTGTAATGCTTAACAGTAGTAGCTGATTTCCCAATCTGTGGTGGGTTCCAAGGGCATCTATTATATCTTCCACTAATTTTCAATATTTGAAAAGAAAAACTGATATTGGCTCCTTTTTTTAAAGATCTCTTTTGAATTAAACATACCCAACAGGTTGATTTTTAAAAAGTAACAAGAAAGTGACAAAGTGTTTTAATAGAGTACAGTAATGCAGAACTATAATGAACTCAGCCAAGAAGCCTAGGTTTTCATGGCTACTTAGTGTCCCCCCTTCTTACCCCTCCTGCTCCCAACATTAACATGTTAACAGTTTATTCATACAGTACCCAAAAAATGCCTGTAGGAAAATACATAAACATTAAAGGAGATGCAAATTTGACATCTGCCACTTCAGTCTTGCAGAATTTTATATTCTCCATCTTAGCTGAATTTGTGATTTTTCTTTAGGTATGAACAGATTCCTTCTAAATAAATACAATGGTTTAAAAATTAGCTATAAAAAAAGAGAACAAACAGAACAGTAAAAAGCAGTGTTTCAATACTGAAAAATGCCAGTATTATTGCATGACCCTTGATATAATAATTTTTAAGTCTAAAACAGAAGTATTATATCAGTGGCCTTCTTCATGTGACCTCTGCAGAGGCCACATGAAGAAGTTCTAGTTAATGTGTTCCAGCAAAAAAGTAGCAAAGAAGACAGTATTTTAATTACTAAATATGAGATGAAAACAGGTGTGGACAAGAATATTAAATAGAGATCACTCAGGCTTCAATTATTAGAGAATGGTGAATAATTTGTCAGCTCTTTTGTTAGTGAAGGGATTTGATAGACATGTGTAAGAGAGTGCATTTGATAAAGATGTGTAAGAAAGGTACTGATCCTTTAACAAAAATAATAAAACACTGAGGCACTCACCAAACTAATTCTTGTCGTTCAGTATCAAGCAAAAGATATTGTGTCATGCAAGTGGGTTCTCTGAACCAGTTTCAGTGGAGTAAAACTAGTGTTCTTTAGGTGCCTTTTGAACTATCTGAAACATCATCGTCATTTGCTCAACATTGTCATTAAAAGCGACATTACCATCTCATCTTCCAAGAGCAAGGAATGAAGAGGATGGAAAACAATAAGCCAATGATGCTTTTGACCTCCAGAAACTTAGACTTTAATATTGCACACACTCTGCAATTTTGGAAACCTTTATGAGCAAACCAGATCAGCCATTCATCACCTACTAATGTCTTCTTTCAAACAAAGACATTCAAAAACCAGTTCAAAATTGGTTAATGAGTGACAGAACAACAAACTCAGACAAGACTGATGGAAAACCAAAACGATCAACAAAAACTAACAACTGATTAAATTTGAAACTGTTTTATACCATCAAGTGTGTGTATGTTAAGTGAAATAAATGATGATCATTTTGAAGTGTGGACAACACATAACTGACAATGCAGGATGCTATCTGATTATAATTGTTTTATCATTTATTTATACTCTACCTTGATTTAAAGCAGCTTACAGGGGCGCCTGGGTGGCGCAGTCGGTTAAGCGTCCGACTTCAGCCAGGTCACGATCTCGCGGTCCGTGAGTTAGAGCCCCGCGTCAGGCTCTGGGCTGATGGCTCAGAGCCTGGAGCCTGTTTCCGATTCTGTGTCTCCCTCTCTCTCTGCTCCTCCCCCGTTCATGCTTTGTCTCTCTCTGTCCCCCCAAAAATAAAGCAGCTTACAGAGATGTGAATAATATAATGAGAAAAATAATTTAAAGTGAGAAAAATAAGGTAGAGAGAATATAAACATAGAAAAGTATGAAGGAGACAGCAAGTGAGATTAATATATAAATTGTTGTAATGAAATCCTGCTAGAAGGAAGTGCTAAAAACAACTCACAAGCTGTACCCTCAGCTTTCAGACACAAAGATCACAGCAGCTGTAAGGTCAAGCAAAACCTGCTTCTCTGCAGAAGCACAGCTATTTGGCTTACTAGTTAGCCTACTTGGCCGAAGCAGTAAGAGTCATTCTTGATTTTTCCCTTTCCCTCACATTCCACGTTTTCCATTAGTAAACTCCATAGGTTTTACTGCCAAAATATATCCTCAAAATATGCCCACTCTTCTCCATTTCCAGTGTTGCCACCCTAATCCACTACACTACCCTCTCTCATTTAGATTATTCAGAGGGCCTCCTGTGTGGTCTCCCTACAATTTATTCTCTACATAGCAGACAAAAGAGTCATTTAAAGACACCAATCTAATCTTGTCACTCATCCATATAAAACATTCCATGGCTTCCTATTGTACTTTTAATCAATTGCCAGCCCCTCACCATGAGTTTTTGTCATCTGGACGTGGACTACCTCTTTGAACTCTTCTATGACTCTCCCTCTGGCCCAGCATTCCCCAGCATATTTGTTCTCTTCTTCAATAGATGACAAGTTCATTCATGCTTCGAGGCCGTTGCTCTTGCCTGGAACACTCAGTCCTTAACCTTTAGCATGACTAACACTTTTTTGCCAGGGCTCACTTCAAATACCGAGAACTTCACTAAAAACCCAAAGTAAATGTGCGCACACACACACACAGACACGCACACAAGTAGTCAAATAACCCAGTTTTATTTTCTTCACAACACTTCTAAATATAATTATCTTATTTATTTCCTTGGCCATTTGTTTGTTGTCTGTCTCCCTGCTGTCAACTAAAATGTACACTTGCTGTGAGGACAGAATTTGTCAGCCCCATAACATGAAGTCAGAGCTCAACACAATGAAAATTCCAGACACTAAGATCAAGAGAAACTTCTCCACAATAAACGACAGGCTTTTTTTCTCTTAAAATATAGGCCATCATTGACATGACCATTTATATTTCAGTAAAAGCAACCGTATAGGAGGGGTGAATGCCAGTGAATGTATCACCAGCATTCAGCTCCCTGTGGTCTGATA
Source organism: Puma concolor (assembly GCF_028749965.1). NCBI lineage: Eukaryota > Metazoa > Chordata > Mammalia > Carnivora > Felidae > Puma > Puma concolor. The sequence continues at coordinate 39,982,757 of NC_141668.1, read as the reverse complement.
TAATCAATGCGTAGATCTTAAGAGTGTATAAAAGGATAGCTGAACTTCATATTCTTCACAAACTCCTGCTTCTCTCAGCCAGGATTTTTAAAGGAGGAGCAATGAATTTGAAAATCTGCTTACCATGAAAAGTAGCTACTCTAGGCAGCCAAGATATGGCAAATACGGTGCATTAATTAGTCCATCCTAATGGAAAAGTAGGAAATAACCTACCTTCACTCCATTCCTACCTGAACCAAGGCCCCAACAAATAGATTTTATAAGAAGGCAATTTTGGAAAGATTTTCAGCCAAGATCACACTGTGATTTCATGCTTTGAGGTCATGCCTCTGTGACAAACACAAAGCAACACAAGATAAATATGAGAAGAGCAAATTAAAAAGAAATTCCTGTGTTAAAAAAAAATCAACATCTCAACATAAGTCAACCATCCTAACCCTTCCACCTATACAAAGCATCTCTACTCCAAAAATAATAAACTACACAGCTTCATATAAGCGGTGCCCCTTTTGAGTTGTCTGGAACAGCCTCCAAGAACAGAAACACCAAGGAGTCAAGGAGCCTGAGGCTCTGGACTGCTGGCCTCCAGATCCAGAAGCACATAAAGGCAGCTGGGAGTTACAAACTGCGTGACCCAGAAAGCAGGCTGGAGGCAGTGCAAATTACTAGCCAGACAGCAAAAATGGTGGGGATATAGAGTAGGCAGAATATAATGGCTCTCTAAAAACATCCATATTCTAATCCTTGGAACTGTGAACGTGTTATATGACTTGGCAAAGGGGAATTAGGTTGCACACAGAATTAAAGCTGTAATCAGAAAACCTCAAAATAGAGAAATTATTTTGGATTACCCAGTGGGCCCAATGTAATTACTATGGTCCTTAAAAATAGAAGCAGGAGGCAGAAGAGCCCGTGTCAGATTGATGCTTTATAAGAAGTCTGGTGAGGCCATTGCTGGCTTTGAAGATGGAAGGGGGTCACAAGCCAAGGATGCAAAGAGCCTCTAGAGGCTGGAAAAGCCAGGAAACAAATTCTCCCATAGAGTCTACAAAAGGAACACAACCCTGCAAACACCTAGATTTTAGCTCATAAAATACATGTCAGACTTCAGACTATAGAACTGTAAGATAAAAAATCTGTGTTGTTTTAAGCCACTAAATTTGGGGTAATTTGCAACAACAGCAATACGAAACTAATACAGATTGTAATTAAAACCTCTCACACAATAATGCAGGCAAAAATATCAAAATACATTTTAAAATAATAAGGATAAAAAAGAAATCAAATAAAATAACATTGGAGAGAAGTAGTCACCAGAAAAAAAATATTAGCATAATCTAAAATGACTTGAAAATAAGGACAGTTTTTAAATAAAAAAGATAAGAGAAAGAAAATAAGGATAGTGTTTGAATCAAAAAGATGAAAGAATAAGTTCATATGATGAAGCATAAGAAATTTGAAACAGGCAGAAATTAAAGAACACCATGTACACATTTTAAAAAACTAGAAATTTGGAAATGAAAATGTGACATAAAATAAAATAAAAATAGATTGAATAACCTGTACACTTACCATATAATCAAAGAAAGAATGGAATACGTTTCAAATAGAATTGAGAAAAGACTCAGAATGCATCCCAGAAAGATAATGCAATAGGAATGTGACAAACCATTTAAAGGACATGGAGGGGAGCCTGGGAAGGTCCAACACACATGCAACAGGAGTTATACAAGGAGACAAAAGTGAGGAAGGTAAAGAAAACAAACATCAGAAGAGATAATGGATAAGAAGTCTCCAGAACGGAAGAAGGTTATGTGGGAATTTATACACTGAGGATCAAACAAGAAACCAAAAAAATAAATCAACCTGTAGAATCATCGAAGATGGTTATATGTCAAGATAAAGACAGAAGCTTAAATGCTTCCAGAAAGAAACAATCATCTATAGAAGATGATGATTAGACCAGGAACAAATTTCTCATTAGCAACAGATTACAGAAGACTATTAAATATTACCTTCAAGATGTTGAAGGAAATAGAATGTTACAGCACTTAAACTAGTGATCAAGATGAGTCAAGTAAAGGATGAATACCAGGCAGAGATGGATTTAGCATAAAGTAATGAAATGTAAGCATCAGTTTCCTCATGTGCACAGGCACCTACCCTATGATGCTGGGAGTTGTTGGAACTTGCAGAGTGTTCCAGACAGACAGGGCAATACATATTCATGAGACAATTCTAGAAAACTGCCTACAGAGATTTCAGAAGGAAAGAACCTGAATTTCCAAGGCTTGAGTGATTATTTGGTCTTCTTTTCTTATTCTAAAAACAAAACAAAACAAAACAAACAAAACAAACAAAAAACACTGTTTATTCCTAATTCTGTATTTTATTAAAATAAGGGCCCAAAGTGATTACCTGTAGGCTCCATAAAACCAGAGCTGCCCTTGACTTCAGCAAAAAGAAAAGTGAACCCAGAGAAAGTAAAAGTAGTAATCATAAACACAGAAATCAGGAAAGTGTTTTCAAAGGCTTAACTGATAATAGGGAATTAAAAATAAGTAAATTTTGTATTTAAACAAGAGGGGTCAAACTATTCTAACTGATATTAACATGGGTGGTTTAGAGGTACTATGTGCCCTTGTAAAGAAGACGACAGTGTAAGTGTGGAGAATCACTGGCCTCAAAAGCATAAGCTTATAATTTATGTAACCAAAAAAAAAAAAATCTAGGACAGTTTTTGGATGTGGTAGCTATTAACTGAACTTTTTTATAATCTGGGAGTAGCGAAGAATTGCTCCCTTTACAAATGAGATTGTTGGCTCTGCATCCAATCAAACTGGGTCACCCTCTTAGGGCTGGCAATGGGGAATGGGTTAGCGAGGCTCAGCTTCTGCCATCAGGAGAAATCCTTAAAGCCCTCAGAGGGTAAGACATTTTCCCTTAGTGCTTAGTCTGCTCAGGATGATACTAGCTGTTCAGTAATATGAAGTATCACCAGGACCCAGCCCTTCACATATTACATGGAGGAAGTGTTTCATAGAACAGAGTCATATGGTAACTACTTTTCAAAGTTAATGTCATTCAATAAAAAAGACACTGGACTGGTAAATAGGGGAAACTTAGCTTTTCCTCACACTCTTTTACATCTGCTACAATCTTTTTTAATGTAGATTGTTATTCCTGCCTAGAAAAGGAAATGAAGGCACCTACCTCAGAGGAAATAGTATAAAATAAACTAAATCAGAATCATAAACTAAAGTGAGCCTAGCTCTTCAGAGAATATACTCCATTCGCCATTTAAGAGGTATATAGAAAATGTGTGTGAAATGACGTACTAACAGATAACAATACGTTACCAGTGTTGAGATTACATTTAAGGCTCTCTTCTCTGTGGACTGCTGATCAGTTTAAGAGGAAAAGGGATATAGTAGGGTTATGTTTCTCTCTGCCTGAGGACAGTGAAGAAACCTACAGAATCCAATTTCAAAAAGAAAGAACAAGAGAGCAAGCAAGTGTTCACTGCCTAGTGAGCCACTTTTCCTAGTGGTCATATTAAAAAAAAAAGATAGATATTAAGCATTCTGTATTCACCACTGTCTTAGCATTTCATCATCATGAACTGGAACAGCCCGTGACTGCCCTGAGACCAGGGGCTATGTTTAGTCATCAGTTGTATCCCCAGTACCTACCATGGATACATGATACATAGAAAGTGCTAATAATACTGGTAGAATTAATGAACAAAGGGAACCACATGTGTATAAAGTTAGAAAATCCATGGTAAGGAAGGGTAACTGCTGACTACAATATATACAACTAAAGATGATTCTTGAGCTAATTCAAAGGGGTATCTAAAAAACCCTGGCAACATCTATAGTCACCGGTCAGTGCTACTTTACGAGATGCCAAGGGGTTCAGTAAGAGAGACTGTTACAGTGACTAGGAAGCAGGGAAGTTCACAGTCAGGGAACCAGATCCCACCACTTGTTGTCAAAAGTCTTCACGAGAAGGTATTAGTGAACCAAAAGATACTCATTTTTATAGCTTCCTTATAAACAGAATAGATAGATAACACACATTAATAATTAATTACATGTTGAGTTAGAATGCTTAGTAAATTAAATCATAAATCCCACTATTTAGAAACCACTCAATAACTGACTAAAGAACTAATAAATAATTAAGTCACAAGTTTCATGAAAGCCTCCATTTTTTAAGAACAATATCAGCTTTTGAGTTTCTCTGAAGGCGTGGTTGGTAATCCTGGCGGCACACCAACCTGAGCCCCAAACTTTCCACTTGGATTGATACGAGCAGAAGTATTCTTCAAAGCCCCTAAATGATTGTAATGCAGCGATCCCCAAAACTATCTGCACCATAGAATTAGCTGGGAATCCTTTTGAAAATTCCAAACCCGGGCCACACTCCTGGATAATTAAATCACCCTCTGGAAGTGGGGCCCAGGCATCAGCATTTCATGAAGCTTCCTGGGGAATTCCAATGTAGAGGCAAGTTTGGAAACCACTTACCTAAAGGGCCTGAGTCTTGGTGAAACTTTTTAACCATGTAACCACTAAACTGTAATTGATCAGAGATCCACTATGCCCATAGGTAGGAATGCTAAAGACAAGGTCCCAGAGCAACTGATGGAGGTAAGAAACGTACTACCTCTCAAGTGTCACAGAGAAATATTTTTATGAGGTTTCAGTGAAAGAGATGGAAAAGAACCTTCATATACAGAATTACTCTAAATGTTCCTGAGACTTATTTAAGTACAGACAAAATAGGCATGCTCAGCATTTTATTGAAACATAAAGCAACTGTTCTTCATTCAAGTCTGAAAAGTCAGGACATACGTCTGAGGAATATTTTGCTAGTTCCCATATGGTATTTCTTTAGCGATTTGCAAATGGGACTCAAATGTTAATGTCCATCCAAGGAAAAAGAGAGGAGACAGAGAGGATAGCCAGTATCAGAGAAGACAACAAGAGCAACAGGAAAATGAAATGCAGGTGTATTTTACTTTGCAAATTATCTGGTTATTTCACTTAGGACAACAATGAATTAGCACTGACAATGATCTTGAGGTAGGAGCTAAGTGACTGGTCCCTTTGTTAAAAGATCCTCAGTGACTCTTTTCCTTATTTAAGGAAACCATGAGGCACAAAATGAGTTGGGATAACACTGGCCAGAACTCCCTTCCCAGCTTTTGAGAATGGTTTTGCAGATTAGCTCACGATACCCAACCCCTAAACTCTGCAATATAGGATTGTTCCAACTTCCATTTAAACTGACAACTGCTGGGGCGCCTGGGTGGCGCAGTCGGTTAAGCGTCCGACTTCAGCCAGGTCACGATCTCGCGGTCCGTGAGTTCGAGCCCCGCGTCAGGCTCTGGGCTGATGGCTCGGAGCCTGGAGCCTGTTTCTGATTCTGTGTCTCCCTCTCTCTCTGCCCCTCCCCCGTTCATGCTCTGTCTCTCTCTGTCCCAAAAATAAATAAAAACGTTGAAAAAAAATTTTTTTAAAAAAATAAAAAAAATAAATAAAAAAAATAAACTGACAACTGCCCCACAGCATAGGACCCAAGTAACTGCACCTTCTTGGGCTCACTCAGATTTGAGACTTTCATCCTTTCTATTCCATGTGTGAAAAGAGAACATAGCTTTTTATTTTTTTAAGTGACTATGGTAATCCCGAAAATTACCATTGGGTAATTACCACTGTGAAAATACCATTGGGTAGAGCTATGTACTGAAGTCAGTTTTTTATTAAAATATACTTCTCTAGATCACTTATTTGATCAGTTATAAGTATTAGTAGCTAAAAATGCTGCTGCAGTCAGCACATGATACAACAAACTGATTCAAGGCCCGTTCTTCTACAGTGACTCTATGAGCTGTGCCCCCTGAGACGAGCGGTAATGCCACGAAAGGGTATCAGAACATATCCAAATACCAGATACATCGGTTAGAAATCTAAGAAAAATCATCTACTAAGTGGACTCAGAGTTGTTACACTGGCATTTTCCCAATCACTAGCAGAGACCAACTTAAATATATACCATTACATCTGATACCCAAATACCTCCAGGGCCTCTTTTAAAATCACAATATTAAAGAAGCTGCTCTGTTTAAAATTTAGGGCATTGATTTTTATGATACTTCTAAAAAGTGTTATGGGATATTATGACTTCTGTCCATAATTAAGTGGCTTTATATTCCCTTTAAAATTCTGATAACTGATTACTCTCAGTAAGAAGTCATTTCCTTAGAACATCATTTCCCTTTGATTCACCTAAATTCTACATTACTTACTAAATTTTCTTTCTTTGTAAAATAGTGTGTAAAAGAGGATATTAAATTTGGTCTCTGTCCCAATTTACCTGAAGCCCCAAAAGGTTGAGAACAAAAGTTTTCCAAGTAAAGTACTTCTAAAACAAATGCCGAGACACAGGCAAAATGCTGGCTCGCTTGTACAGGACTTGCAAAGGGCGAGGTAAAAAAAGTTTTCTGGTTTAGCTTCCACTTCAAGGATATGAAGGTTTCATCTCTTTGGAAAAACAGCTCCTTGGGGAAGTTTATTAAAGGGCTGGGAATCAAAGCAGCCATTGGAACATGCCATTTGGGATCACAGTGGACCCAGTGGCCAGATCTCCACCTAGAAATCTGAGGAATAGAACTCATCTCCTAGACAATTTTTGAGTTTTGAGTTCCCCCTGGACCAGATGTGAGGAAGATGGATAAGAAGGGCCAGGGTACATTCTCAAATTTGAGATTTATTTCTTTCTAATTATGGCATTAAGGTAAATGATTTTGCTCCAAAACAGTTTCATTTTTAGGAATGAAGTATGTAATAAGCATTCAATAAGTTCTTGGACAATTCTGGATCCACGCAAAAAAACCTGCCTCTAATTTACCCCAAAGCTTTCACTGTACAGAATTTGATGTTGCTGGAGGCAGTACAGCAAAGAACCTGAAGCTAAATTCACCATATTTTAAATTGTTGCTCTGTCATTTCTGCTTTCTAAAACTTTGGTATAAATTCAATTAACCTCTATGTGCTCAGCTCTCCCATCTATAAAGTAGGGATGATAAAACCTATTATTAATAATAAAAACAGGGGCACCTAAGTGGCTCAGTCAGTTAAGTGTCTGACTCTTGATTTGGGCTCAGGTCATGGTTTCATGATCATAAGATCGAGCCCCATGTTGGAGCTCTGGGCTGGACATGGAGCCTGTTTAATATTCTATCTCTCCCTCTGCCCCTCCCCAATTCACACCTGCTCTCTCTCTCTCTCTCTCTCTCTCCCCCCTCCCCCTCTCTCTCTCCCTCTCTCTAAGGAAAAAAAAAAGAAAAAAGAGAAAGAAAAGGAAAAAAAAGAAACAAAATAAAAAAAACAAAAGAAAACAATAAACCCCATATAAAGTTTCTGCATCATAGCACAAGGTACCGAAAATTGTAGTCCACCCTCTGTCCCTTCCTTCCTATTGATGTAGTCTTTCTTTAGGTATGTTAATGTTACACAGTCTGGTTTAAAGTGAAAAACCTTTTTCTGCTTTTTGCCTGGCAGATTGCCAGCCTCCTTAGAGTAATGTTGCTAGATTTGTGAATTATCTACTATGTGTGGATTTGAGTAGTTGAAGCCTCAGTTTTATAGATGACTCAATGTTGGGCCTAATTACTGCCTAACTAGGGATGCAAGCCTAAAAAATACATCTTTTTGGGTTCAACCACATTTGTGCTTAATGTGTACAATATCCTTTGAAAAGTATTTTTTTTAGCCCCTAAAACATGCCTTGTGGCATTCATGGGATAGCTCTAAAGTATATCGGGAGGCACCTGGGTGGCTCCGTAGGTTAAGCATCTGACTTCTGCTCAGGTCATGATCTCATGGCTGTGAGTCCGGGCCCCACATTGGGCTCTGTGCTGACAGCTCAGAGCCTGGAATCTGCTTTGGATTTTGTGTCTCTGTCTTTCTCTGCCCCTCCCCTGCTCACTCTCTGTCTCTTTGTCTCTGTCTCTGTCTCTGTCTCTCTCTCTCTCAAAAACAAACATTAAAAAAATAAAATAAAAAAATGGGTTAATTGAAACACACCGGATACATTCAAGTTGTTTTAGTGATCAGGCCTCTTTTCTGGAAAACTTCAGTGAAAGCAAATGAGCTGATTACAGGAAAAGAAATTAACAAATGAGAAAGCTGACTTAAGAGTTATTGGAAACAATGGATGAAAGAAACATATTCAGCATCCTACGAAGGGAGAATGTGGGATAGTTTCTGGGTTTTTTTTTTTCTAATGATCTAAGTATTTTTATACAACTCCTCCACTTGAAACACAAAGGCAAAGAGAGGCTAGCACATGACTGTTCATTTCTATTTTGTCAGCATTTTTACTAAAATCATGCTTTGTTTTTCTCTTATGTCACTAAGTTATTTTGTTTCTGAGACCACAGTATATTTCCCCTGGAGAGCCTGAGAAAGGCTCCAGGGAACATTCCTGAGTAAATGCATCTAGTGAATGGAACACAGGACAAAGAAACCTGGGATCAGTCTTGGTTCTGTGTATTCTGAAGAGTCATGTCTATTCTTATTATCATCAGGAAACATTTCTAAAGTGTTTTGAAATCCTTAAATAAAAAATACCCTATAAATATAAGGCTGCTTATTTCTGTATAAAAATTCTCAGAGATTTATTAAAGCTCACACTCCCATACTTACAAAATCTATTGGGGGAAAAAAAAAAGACATTTGAGAAGTGTCTACCTTTTGAGACAAAGGTTGGATGTTACATGAAAAGTGAATTTACTTTGTGACTAATCACAGTAGTGTAAAAAAAAAAATCTTCGAAGTAGTCATATATTGAAATGCCTTTATTTTGAAACCTTAGATTGTACCAGTTTAAGAAGAATCATGATTAATTATAAGTGCTGCTTTTTTAGAACAGGTAATAAAGAATATTGGTGTTACTAGCTCACAGAGAAAGGAGAGATTTTATAGTCTTGTTCCCCCTTCTGAACAGGTGTTTGATAACCAGTTTAAGTTTGGGTTTGGTCATCACCCCTGTTCTTTCCCTCTCCTCCTAATGGCATCTTTCCCCCCATACCACAATTCAGCATCACATAAGCTGAACTCTGTAGCAGAGAGCAGACAATAACCTATAGTCAAAACAGAATGTTAAGAGATACATCTGGATAGGAGACTCTACTCTGTGTAAAATGTAGCAAATGATCTTCTGATAAATAGGTGTATCTCTGTTGAATCAATTCTATAAGACTTAGCAGGAGGGAACTGTATCAGCTTATAGAATATTAAAACCCCTAATTGCTAAACAAATTAATCATGTTGTATTTGGTATTTTAATTGAAATTAATCAAGGTCTTTATGGTAGTAAGGTAAGGTAATCCAGGAAAAAAACAAATCATTTCCAAAAAGAAATTAGATTTATATGAATCATTAGTAAGAGAAGAATCAATGAAGTGGTAATTTGCAATAAAAGGAAAGAAAAAAAATGACTCACTAGGGAGAGAAGCAAATCAGTGCACTAAAATCTTTAAAACCACCATCTTCTTTATGAAAACATATTTTTAAGACTACACTTAAAAAGAAATCTATTTGATACATTTCAACATATAGGCACTTAAAATTCATCAACATACAGATATATCAAATGTTTTTTTTAATCTATGCCTGAGAGACAGAAGATTTTTTAATCATTTGTTTTGACTTTTTAAATGTCCTTTTCTCTCTTTCTGCTAGTTTTTAACAATGACAAAACTTCACTGTCTTGAAGACATTCAGAAATACTTCATTTTCAAGAAACTATCCAAAGGCTATCAACTGGCACATATGCTTGGCATCAGGGCACACCAAATGGCTCAATTAAACCGTTTGTAGTCTTTGCAACACGCGATTTAAATGTACCCAAGAAATGTCAGATGGCTCCTCATGCAGAATTATCTTTACCAATGAGCTGTGCCTCAGGAACTGAGCACATAAATCCCTGCAGAGGTTTGTCTCAGACATACACTGGAGGATGTTAGTCACTACAGAAGAGAGGAGGCTTTTCAAGCTGAACACAATGATGGTAAATGCCTTCTTCTGGCAAGGTGCTGCATCCAGAGGAAAATGAAACCACCAGCACCCCTTTCTGTTGGAAAGAATATTCCCCACATCAGGCCCTTAAAAACAACAGCAAGAGGAAAACCTCTATAATTTTTCCTTTCTCTAGGAGACAATAATTCTTCAATAGTGCAGAAAAAGTCTTCTCAAGGTGATAAATTTGAAGGGTAAAATAGCAAAGGCAGAAGAGAACTATTAGTAAAGTGACAGGCTCAATGTAGAGCTTCTTCACTTGAAAAACAAAAAATAGCAATAAATTAACAGGAACTGAAACAAATGGAGCTAGGTCACAAGGGGCCACAAGAGAAGTACTGACCCTACCCTCACTCCTTCCTCCAGGCACTGAGGTGGTCTATGCTGGCATGTGGTTCTAGGCCTGGAAGCTCCCGCTTCAGAAGGCAAAGGCTCTAACAGCATCCCTGCCCTTACTTCCTCTTGGGAAGTTCGTCTCTGGTACTAAGATACCACTTGGATTCCAAACACTGACTTGTTCATAAGCCCTTGCCTGGGCCTCTGCTCTCCTCTACACTGTCTGCCTTTCTGTCGGGTGCTGGTTCCAATTCTGTTCTGACCCCTGCCTGCCTTAGGGAACCACTCAACTGCTTTCTTGAATTGGATGCTTGGAAGGCAGCTCTCTGCCCCTCTGCACTAGCGCCATTATTGTCCATGGTAGAATGTATAGCAATGACTAAATGAAAACCATCCACTAGGCTTCAAAGGATAGAGTGAGCCGAGGAAGGAGGGAATTCAGGGGAGAGAGGGGAATGAGTTGCAAGCCTATACACACCGGCCTAACCAGCAGACACATATATTTATTTAAATGTGCCTTATTATTATTTGAGGATATGATGGGAGAATTCTGGCAGCTACAACATGCTAATGCCAGAAATTTAATAGATTGATGTATATGTGGCAATCACATACTGAAGCTAGTGCATTCGAATTGGTACATTTAATAAAAACTTGTGACATTTAGCTGTTTTTTGATATTCTGTATGATTTAGGTTTTATCAATTAAAGTCTAAATTATCAATAAATTATTTTATTTAAAATTCATCTCTGGGGCTCCTGAGTGGCTTAGTCAGTTAAGCGTCTGACTTTGGCTCAGGTCATGATCTCATGGTTTGTGGGTTTGAGCCCCGCATCATGATGGCTCTGTGCTGACAGCTCAGAGCCCAGAGCCTGCTTTGGATTCTATGTCTCCCTCTCTCACTGTTCCTCCCCTGGCTTGTGCTCTGTCTGCTTCTCTCTCTCAAAAATAAGCATTAAAAAATAACTAAACTAAACTAAACTAAACTAAACTAAAATAAAATAAAATAAAATAAAATAAAACAAAATTCAATCTCTAATTTTATATTTAAAGATGTACTTCAGGGTAAGCTATTTATTTATTTTAAAAAAATGTCTCTGAGAATAGTCTTGACTATTTAGCATAGCATAGCATTTAACAGAATTAATATTATTAATGAAAATCTTCTAGTAAAAATAAAGTGGATAACACTAATGTAGGTTTTATCATCTATAGCATATTCAATTATGCAAAACACTACAATAATGGAATTCTGTCAGCCATATAAGCCTGGGCAATAGCATTGATGATTTTGCTCAATGCTATCTTCTTCCTGCCTCTTTAGCCTGGAGCCAAGATGAAGCCGGAGATATGAAAGGAGAAGAGAAGGAAACTCTTATACTTGCATGCTATATTTATTGGAAAGATACTCATAGGGGTAAATACCTCTAAGGATGTTGATAAATCAACACTGTTCCAAATAGATACTTAAAATGTCTGATACAAAGCCCTTTCATGATAATTATACCAGAACCCCAAATCTACATAATAGAGTTTATCACATTCAGCTGGATTTCACTTCTGGATGTAATTACCTTGAATTCTTTCATTTTTGCTCTGAGACATCATGTTTCCAAATTGTAAATAACGTTCTTTTTTGAGTTCATAAAGGACATGACATTTTGGCTTCCGGTGATAGTAACTAATTTAAGAATGCTCCCTCATGCATCACACTTCCCCTTCATTGCATTTCTCAGAGGCTGCTTCCCACATTTGATTCACTGGCATAGGGCTTTCACCTCTTGCAGGCTGATGTCTTCCATGACATAGGCATTAGCCATCTGCCTCCTCCACCTCTCCGGAAGACTAGAGACACTTAAACTGCTTTGAGCTAATCATCCTCAGAGAATAAAAGGTGATACCAAGTTGGTCTTAAAGTAATAGTCATTTTCAACTGTAATTCTTATTTGTCATAGTCTAATGCCAAAACAAGTCTCACCAAAAAGAAATGCAAGGATCTGTATGACAAATAAAAGTGATCCCCTGGTTAATATCCAATGGATATTTATTTTAAAGAGGGTTTAACAGCATTTATCATTCATAAGAGTCTACAAACATATGATGATGATGATGATGATGATGATGATGATGATGATTGGAGAGAGATCATGAGCAGGAGAGGGATGGTGGGATAGGGAGAGAAAGAATTTTTTTTTTAAGTGTATTTATTTAATTTGAGAGAGAGAGAGAGAGACAGAGAGTGAGGCAGAGGTGGAGAGGGAGAGAAGGAGGTACAGAATTACAAGCAGAGCCCAACGCAGAGCTTGAACTCCCAAACAGCAAGATCAAGACCTGACTTGAGATCAAGAGTCAGATGCTTAACTGATTGAGCCACTCACGTGCCCCGGGAGGGAGAGTATCTTAAGCAGGCTCCAAGCCCAGCACAGAGCCTGACACTGGGCTCAATCTCATGACCATGAGACAGTGACGTGAGCTTAAACCAAGAGTCGGATGCTCAACTCACTGAGCCACTGAGGCGCCCCAGCCTGCATACATATTAAATGGAAATGAATAAATGACCACCTGTAAGACAAGATTTTCAGTGAAATAACACCTGTCAGTGGCACTAATATCCTTAAATCTAATCAATGAATCTTCTGGGATCATGAATGTTAGGTTTAACTCTTTGGTCAAACTCTCATCAGTCAGATGCTCATTAAACATTATTCGTTGCTTTCAAGTCAAATGAAATGTCACATTTGATTATTCAGCAATTAAAAACAGAATCAAATAATCATTATAAAAACTTCCTTTCTTAATATAAAACATGTGATCATTGTAAAACATTTTTATCCATAAAAATTTCCTCAGTTGTGTGTATATATATGTATGTATTTGTGTATGTGTGTGTGTGTGTATATATATATATATATATATATATGATTTATTTATATATAATTGTATATACATGCATAGGTATACACCATTATATGTCTGTGCATATTATACGTGTTCTAAATGAAAGATTATTCAAATTTTGTTCTATACACTCTTCAGCAGATCTCACCATTACAACATATAGGCCAAAGGTAACTAACATTTCCATTTCTAAAAAAGGCAGACATTTGGTCAACTAGAAATTATAATGTCTTGAATTGCTATAACTCATAAAGTTATCTACTTTCTTCTACAAAGCCATATAAAAGTAGATGCAGGGATCTGAGAGGGAGAATAAAGCCAAATCCTTTCTAACTTAGGTTATCACTAAAGTCAAAGCTTATTTCCAGTTATGAGTCCAAAAAAAAGACAATTAATAAAAATATACCTATAAAAACTGACACCAGGACCATACAACATTATAATGTGTATTTCAGACTGATTTCTGATATGCGCTGGCAAGCCTATCTGAAATAATTCAAACTTCATGCATAAAAGAACAAATAGTTCTTGTAAAGAACAAGCTTAAACTAAGAAGAGTTCTTGGTGTTTGTAGGACACAGTATGTTTCCATTAAATATGAACTCAGAACTGAATTGCATATAATCTTACAATTCAAGAGAACATGATTCTTTTTTTTTAATTTTTTTTTTAACATTTATTTATTTTTGAGACAGAGGGAGACAGAGCATGAACGGGGGAGGGTCAGAGAGAGAGGGAGACACAGAATCTGAAACAGGCTCCAGGCTCTGAGCAGTCAGCACAGAGCCTGACGCGGGGCTCGAACTCACGGACCGCGAGATCGTGACCTGGCTGAAGTCGGACGCTTAACCGACTGAGCCACCCAGGCGCCCCAGAACATGATTCTTTATGTTATACATTTTAAAACAATTAAGTTCTTAGCATCTATGAAAATGAGACAACTAAGAGCAAAGAATAAATCTAGAGTTCAGTTGGCTATACTACATCTAACACATCTGTCTTAAATATGATGCTTTAAAAACCTCCAAAATACAACAGCATATTGAAACCCAAGAATAGTTATCCAAAATATTCCCTGACCACCAGAGAAGTTAACAAAAGTCAAAGGGATACACTCACCTTCAACAAATGACCCAAAATACATTGACTTAAACCTTAGTACCAAATTTCTGCTTTAAAAAAAAAAATAAGCCTCTGAAAATCAAATGGAATAATGGAAATAATTTGATTTTTCTTAAAGAAAAATGCACTGTATTTTCTCACCTTGCTGCTTTCTCACCATGTTTCTTCCTCCTTTACACCCTTCTCATATTTTATCAGTGGTCGTTAAGTAGGCAATACCTTAGCCATAGAAAGCAGGGCCATAAACTGAAATGAAATTAAGCATGTTGCTTAAAGTTATTTGAACTTATATGCTTATATATGGATTATGAAAAACTTAAGCCTTCTCAAATTGTTCCAGGGCAAATTAAGCATTTTCTCCTCTACAGGAGGAGAAAATTTTGCACTATCCACTATGATAGTCCATAGTACCCAGCTTTAGTTGCCTAAAATATTTTTTTTTTCAACGTTTATTTATTTTGGGGACAGAGAGAGACAGAGCATGAACGGGGGAGGGGCAGAGAGAGAGGGAGACACAGAATCGGAAACAGGCTCCAGGCTCCGAGCCATCAGCCCAGAGCCCGACGCGGGGCTCGAACTCACGGACCGCGAGATCGTGACCTGGCTGAAGTCGGACGCTTAACCGACTGCGCCACCCAGGCGCCCCATTTTTTTATTTATTTTTTTTTTTTCCACGTAGTTGCCTAAAATATTTATTGACAGACCTATCTCCTCTGCTGGATGACATACTTCATGACAGAAGACTACCTTATCATCATCCCTGTTCTCCCAGTGTATAGAAAAGTGGCTAGAACATACAAGGAACTCACTAAATGTTCAAGGAATTTATTTCATATATTTTGACACAGATATTTGTCACTTACATATTCTGCTGACCAAGTGGGACAGGCATTAAGCTAATGCTCAAAATTTTAGCAGGTGACCACAGAGTGAATTTTCCCCAAGGGTAACCTTAATATCCTCACCTTTTCAGGCTAGTGACTTTAAGGGTCAAAATTATAGCCATCTGTTGCCATAAGAAGGTAGAAACTTTTCATTCCAGGCATGTACATATAAATATACTTCTGACTCTACAGCATATGGTAATAACTTTAAAATTAAATACCTAATTGTGAAAAAAGAGCTGTTCTTGCCAGAATCCAAGTCCTGTGAAAGTAGCCAATGCTGTCTCATTAGTTAGTAAGCTAATAGAAACTTTGCCAGCATTTCTTTCAGTGTCTAGAAAGCACAGTCTGCAATGTGCCAAGTATTCACTGATTTATTTTTGTAAATAGTGGTGTAATAAACCCAAGGAAGCCAAAAAAGCAATTTTTTTAAAAATAAATACTCATTTGCTATCAAGATGGATATGACCTTTTTACCTAAGCCTATTACTGACAATTCAGAAAGACTATGTGGGATAGACATTCATTTATCTTAACTACATTTGTAGGTACTACTACAAGTCAAGTTTTAAAATGTTCTCAATTTTGCATTCCTGTGGCTTTTATATAAGGAATCACATTATTTTACCCATGTACCTTATTATTTTCTGACCTTTCAGAAAAATCTGATAATATAAATCTGCAAAGTGAAATAATGCTCAAGAATTCCACTTTTCTCCCTCAGCATGCCTGCATATAACCTTCAACTTTACATTAATTGTATTACATGGAGATTCTAGGAAAAGGCACCATAGTAGGGTTCAGGACTAGACATGCTTAGGAGTTCAAGCTGCCCTTAGGAATCCTTAGGAGTTCCCGGAGCACTTCCTGGCTGTAAGACTTTGGGGCAAGCTACCTCAATTTTCGAAGCCTCAGTCTTAAATCTACAAAATGGAGATCTTTTAGTATCCATCTCACTGTTTTCTTCAAATGACTAAATGAATTAATTCATGTAAAGTGTTAGGTCAATGCCTGTGACACATTAAGAACTCAATAAAAGTTAATTATTATTATGCATCAATATGGATCACTGATTTAAAATTAAGCTGTTCGGGAAAATGGATACTGTGTATATTTTCAGAGCTTGCTTTCCCTCTGTTTTGATTCAGATACTGTCTTTTTTTTTCAAGTTTATTTATTTATATTGAGAGAGAGAGAGAGTGAGCAATGGGGCAGTGAGAGGGAGAGAGAGAATCCCACGCAGGCTCCGTATTGTCAGTGTGAGCCTGATGTGGGGCTTGATCCCACGAACCACGAGGCCATGACCTGAGCTGAAACCAAGAGTCAGACACTCAACCAATGAGCCACCCAGGCACCTGAGATACTCTTAGAAGTTTGAGTATTTCACTGACTTAGATGAATTTTACTCCCACAAACCATAAGAAACCATAGCATTAGGTTTCCAGGATTCAGACCGAGTTAGGATCCAATGCCCTTTTTTAAAATTTCTGAAATTCTATAATCTCTTCTGCTTAATAAAAGATAAAGTAAACTTGGAATAAAATGGTGCTTGTTTTCATGCATCTGGTTGCATTCTTAACATGCATGTCTATTAGTGTTTATACACACATTTTTAGTCTAGCTCTTTATCCACAGTAGGGGTGGGGATGGGGGAAGAGATTCATACAGAAGATCACCTATCAGTTAGTTTTCAAAAATAAGTAAGATTTCAGTGGTAGACATGGCAGAGAGTCTGGGCTAAGTCAGGTGTATAGACTCAAGAAAAGTGGGCACACTGTTGAGAGCATAGCAACTAACAAGACTGGCTACTGAACCTATATACTAGTGAAGAGGTGGTCAATGAAGTAGGAAAGGCCAGGACCAAATGTCCAAAGGCTTTGACAGACTGGTTGAGTCTGGAATTCATTTTCCAGGCAAGGAGGATTGTTGGTCTCATACAGCTGGAATTCTAACTAGGATTGCCTGCAGGCACTGGAAATGATGAAGCTGTGTGTCTGCGGACAGTCTCCTCTAGCTCAGAGACTGGCTCCCATGGCTCAAAGTGGGTAGGTAAGGGTGGGTGAGAGTCATGCTCCATTCTTACTTCTTCGCATTCCTCATCTGCAAGTCCTATCAAACCTACCTCAAATCTACCTCAAGTCCCCAGGCTCTTCACCATGCTTCCATCATCCAAGCCACACTCATCTCTTTGGCTGCTCTAATAGACTTCAAAGAAGTCTTCCGGGTTCTGGTTTGGCTTGTTTCAACCGAGTTTCCCAAACCCACTGATTCTCCACAGCTCAGCTAACATAATTTTTAGAAGTGTAAATTGATTTCATTTATTTGCATAAAGGCCCGTTAATGATTGTCCTGTGGCACTTCCATTAAAATCAGTGTTCTTTATCATAGTCCTCCACTTACAATATATTCTAGCTGCATATATATTCTTCTACTTACTCGTCACACCAAGCTCTTTCCTGCCTCTAGAAATAGTATTCCTTCTTCACAGGGTGTTCTCCACCACGAACTGATTGTTTCAGAGCTGCCTCCTTTCCAACCTTTATCTCCTTCATTCAATGGAGTTCCATTGTTATTCTCTGCCTCTATATCTTTTCTTTTAAGTACTTTCTGCAATTTAGAGCTATTCTATTTTTATTAATGTGTTTATTTCTTAATATTATTAATTAATATTTAATATTTTATTAATGTGTAATTGTTTTATTTCATTATATTTTATTATGTATTTTATTGTGTTTAATATTTTATTAATGTGTTATTAATTAATGTGTGATTTATTAATGTTATTAATATTTTATTAATGTGTTATTTATTAATAACCAATTTATTAATTGGTTTTTGTTTGTCTCTCACACTAGGCTGTAAATTCTACAGGGGCAGGAACAACTTCTGTACTGGGATAAAGTAGGCACTCAATAAATACTTAGTGAAAAATCAATGAACAAAGAATAGACAAATGAAAGAGATTTCAAAATATGAGAATCATTAAAAAACTAAAGTCATAGAAACAAATGCTATTTTTGAACTAAAAGAGAAGGACCAAAGAAACTGTTTGGGAAGAAACATTTTAAATACACAGGGACCATGTTCCAGGTACGACAGGAGGTACTTTACATTGGTTATTTCCTTTATTTACTCTTTCAAGTAACACTTACAGGCAATGGGCTTAATCATTAACTTTTGCTCCTTCACATGCACTCATCATTCTTTCCCAGTGTGGTAAATAATCTAACCTTGGCAAAATGAGGTCTGGCCTTTGCCCTTGGCCTCTGGAAAGTAATCGCTATTCCCCTGAAATGTTAGGAGTGTCTCTGATTGCTGGGGAGCCTTGGGTCATGCTGGATAGTCTATCTATATGATTTAGAGCAGGGGTTAGCCATGCCAGAAAAAGTAACAATGTGATTTAGAGAGGGGCTTTGGGTCACATGGTCTCAGTCCACCTCCAGACTGAGATCAACCACAGAGGCAATCAATCAATCAATCCTGCCTATTTAATAGAGCCCAGTGTGAACTCTGAATGACAAGGTTTGGGTAAGCTTCCCTGGTTGGCAATAATACATGCATATTATCAGGCACTGATGCCAGGAAAATAACGTGTCCTGACTCCATAAGAATAGTATAACAGAAGCTTTGCATATGGTACTTTCCCCAAACCCTGCCCTATGTGCTTCTTTCATTGGCTGATATCAGTCTTCACCCTTTCCCTATAATAAACCCTAACTGTGAGTGCAACAGCTTTCATTAGGTTATGTGAGTCTTTCTGGAAAAGTATCAAACCTGAAGGTTGGTTTTGAGAGTCTCCTCCCAAAATGCAAGTGGCTTTAGAAGTGAGGGTAGAGTTAGAGTCTGTTCCCTCTAATTTTGTAATTGGCTTAAAATCTTGTACACACCGTGATCTCTGACATGGGAAGCTGACCTGTATGGATTATATAAATGGGCTCAATCTTTGTGTTAAGGTTAAATACAGCCACTGGGAAGCCCAGACAAAGGATACAGAGAAAGTAGAGAGAGAAGCTAGAATTTATTCCTGCCTTCCTCTCCCAGGAGGACTGTCTCAGAGCAGCTGTGTCCCTCTTTGATAGAAGGTCAACACTCTTCTTAAGGCAGAACGCTCTACATGCTTCTTTTACACTTTTTCTTTCTAGAATCTGGGTAACTCTCCCTTTACCTTCTCCCTTTGGATGGAAAAGGAAGATGTGGGAGTGAAGGAGGGTGATAGCAGTTCTGATGATGTTGGCTTTGGATTCCTGCACCACCTTCCTTGATTATTTCCCTACAGCCCACCCAAACTTTTGTAATTGGTCCTTCTGTAAATAAATTCTTCTGATCTTTTTCTAAACTGAGTGGGCCTTTTTTTTTCCTGTCGGGAGCTTTACTGATATAGGAAAGCACTACATCATTTTACTTGAGAAAAAAAGGCTCAAAGAGGTAAACATAACTTGTTTAAATTCCCATAAGTAAGGGTAAAATTGAGATTTGAACCCAGGTTTGTCTAAAGGCAGAACATATGCTCTTTGCATTTACAAGAAGCAGAATGAAATTTGACAAAGGAAATAAGGAAAGAAAAGCAAGAGAAATAGGCAGAAAAGCAGGAAAATACATGTTTACAGTCTCTAATAGAAATATTTCAGCAAGAGACTGAGGATGTGAGGAGCAGTCAAAGATATAAAATCCTTCAAAGAATGACTGAGTGCTTAGCAATCTGTAAGTTAAACCAATGTGACACCAGGACATTTGAAGAGTGAAGCAATAACTATATAAAATAAAAATAAAAATAAATAAATAAATAAATAAATAAATTCATGTAAACATTATGTAGGTCAATTAATTATGGTGAAGAACAGTGTATGTGTGTATCTCTGCATTTATATATACTTACCTACATTCACATACACTCACATATATAAAGAGACGCAGACAATATAGAATAAGAGAAGGAAAGTATGTAAGAAGACAGATTGCTAAATTTATTTCATGTATCGCTATTAATTTTGCAAAAATTTTTGTGACTGATGGGCAGCATTTTTCATTGTAGAAAAGGAACATTTCACAATAAACTTTGGCAGAGAAAAATGTATCCTATATGAAATAATTTCGCACATTTCCAAGCTGACATAAATTAATATGCAAAAATCACCAAGGAAAAATGTGATTGATTTTCATATTTTCATGAAATCAACATGTGGCTTAAATTTGCCATTTTACGCATATTTAGTAAAACAGTACTGCTTTCCAGTTCCAGGGGATAAATGACAGAAAGCACTAAGCGTTGTCTATAAAATTTAGCCAAGATTTTTAGGTCAAACAAAAAAATGTTTTTGAGAGAGAACATCAACCAATAAATTATGATCTCTCCAAGCTATTGTTGTTTTTATCTTTATAATAGCATGTGTGTCAACTTCAGGCATTATAAAGAAAAGCCTCCTAGTGCTATCAAAAGCAATTAAAATATTCTTTTAATATCTTACTAAAATTTAACATAGAAAATAGTAATGTTGAAAGACACCCTGATTGTCTGTTTTCCGAACTTTAAACTTCCGAGAACAAATCATAAGGTCATTCTAACTTTAGAAAAGACATCTCTGAAATCTAACTCAAATCCCTTTGTTCTTTTGTTCACTGGATTAATGGGCTAATCAGAGGGTGAAGCTGGCTACTCTCTGCCAAAAGCAATAAAAAAGGAATTCCTTCAGAGAGTTGCTTTTTACTCGGAACTCAGCCTGGTACTCAGCTATGAGGGAAGGCTGGGTGTGTGGATATGCTCTGGCAAAGTAGAGTTGATGTTATACGAAGAGTCAAGAGGTCTGCTCAGCAAATGATTCTTTTTGCAATCTAAGCATACAACTTCACTATTGTTTTTCTTTAATCTCCTCATCTTTAAATTGAAGGGACTGGACTAGATGTGGTAAGGCAAATAGATTCCTTTCCTTCTACCAACTCCTTTTTACTGGTAATGACTGCTGGGCATGCAAAGAGTCAGGAGGAAGAAGCTTTGAGCTCAGTAGGAAAAAACACTTTGATCAATTAGAAATGTCGGCCATGAGCAAGCTGCAGTGGAAATGCTGTTTATTTGCTAGGTGATTGTTAGGTATACTCTGAGCTCAAACATTTGGTATGACGGGGAATAATAATGAACTAATCTATAACAATAGAGCATAAAGAGCACTGGACTTGAGTGTTTTTTTTTTTTTTATCTATAAAACTGGAAAGTTATAGTGGATAAATATCTGGGGTCTCTTAAAACTAGAACACTCTATGTTTCTAGGTAGGAAAGATTTTAAATGTGTCTTAATTGCTATTTGGAGATTAACAATCATAATGAACACTCTGATTATATTGACCAATATAAAGTAGTATTTGATTCCCAACATATAGATATACAAAGCAATGATTCTCCTGGCACCCTTGGCTTTGCTTCTCACTAATCCCCACCAAATTATCATTTAGGGCTCAGAGGCCCCTGGGAGATGGGCCATCTGGAACTGGTCTCCTTCTTGGAGAGACAGCTAAGGTGGAAAGGCAGCTGCACCAATTTCAAAGAATTGATGCCCAAGCTCTGTTCAGATCTGCCCAGAATGTGATATTGAGCCACTTTCCAGGGACAAAGACAGGGCAATGTCCCCCCAGATTTCTTTCAGCATTTGCAAATATATCATGAAACATCACATCTCAGCCTCCAATATAGCCATCCCTTAGGTTTCATATTCACGATATCGGCAACACTTGCCCTTTTCAAAGGCAGTCCATATATAACAGAACAGAGGTGATAAATACTATACAGAAACTCGCAACATCATAGATTTATAGGTTGAAAGGAAAATAGTTTTAGCAAAAGTAGTTCACATTTTTTTTGTCAGAAATATAGGACCAGATGTAAAACCATGGTGAGAAGAACACCTGCCAATGTGTAATGTCCAAAGAAGCTTTGAATACTGAAAAGAAAGCTATAAATTCATTGGGAAAAAAAAAGTGAGTGCCACAAAACTTTAAAGGGTTGCAGTCTCCACCTAAAAAGGAAATCTTTGGGGTGCCTGGGTGGCTTAGTCGGTTAAGCATCTGACTTTGGCTCAGGTCATGATCTCACAGTTTGTGAGTTCAAGCTCCACGTCAGGCTCCGTGCTGACAGCTCAGAGCCTGGAGCCTGCTTCAGATTCTGAGTCTCCCCCTCTCTCTCTCTGCCCTTCCACTGCTCATGCTCTCTCTCTCTCTCCCTTTCAAAAATAAATAAACATTAAAAAAAAGTGAAATCTTTGCATTTGAAAATGTCAGCAATCCAACACCACTGCAGAACATTCCACCAAAATATTAAGTAGCATACTCCATGGCTACACTGCTGATACCTGTCATGGTAAAGAGTGGTTAGTAGTCAGTTGATGAATAATAGTGTAGGGAAGTAATTATATGTGGAGATAATGGTTAGTGAAAGCTTGTTACTTTTTCTTAATTTTTTTTTTTTTGGTTAAATAAAAATTTTATTTGTCTATAAAGGAACTAGTGATTGGAGAAATTTTTATTAAGCAAATTAAAAAGTTGGTAAAAAATGTAACCAGCTAAGTTGTTTTGCAAACTAGATTTTCCAAGTCTCCCAGAAATGAGCCTCCACAGGGAAATGCTGAGTGTAAAATGATTTGCCCTGGTAAGTTTGAACTACTGGTTCACCAGAGAACCCCACAAGTCTCTACTGCACCACTAAAAGTGACTTGGACAGCAGATATATAATATTTTAACTGAACCCTAGATACTTAAAGATACAATAAGCATACATTTCTTAATTGTTTATATAAACATATATTCAAATTTCAGTTAACTAATTAAAAAGGATTATCTATTTGATATTGTTTCGACACTATTATGAATTCAAGTCTCAACTTATATTTCAGATCAGAAAAAAATATGACTTTAAAAATATTTGCAATTTTTTTTACCTATATGATAAGCATTGCTAAAAGTTTATAACATATAAAGAACACTTACAACTCAACAACAAAAAAACCTAATAACCCACTTCAAAAATGGGCAGAGGACTTAAACAGACATTTTCCAAAGAATATATACAAATGACCAGTAAGCACATAAAAAGATGCTTAACATAGGAATTAAAGAAACGTAAATCAAAACTACAAGATATCACTTTGTACCCACTAGAATAATGGCAATTAAAAAAAAACGAAAATAACAAGTGTTGGCAAGGATACAGAGAAATTATAAACGTCACATACAGCTGGTGGGAATGTAAACTGCTATAGCCACTGTGCAAAACAATTCAGGGGTTCCTCCAGCAATTCCATTCCTAGGTATATACCCCCTGAAACTGAAAATAGGTACTCAAACAAATACTTACACAGGAAAGTTCACAGCAGTACTGTTTACAATAGCCAAATGGTAGAAACAGCCCAAATGTCCACAAGTGGGTGACTATATAAACAAAATGTGGTATATCCGTACAGTGGAATATCATTCAGCCATAAAAAGGAATGAAGTATTGATACATGCTCCAATGTGGATAAACCTATAAAAAATTACGCTAAATGAAAGAAACCAGACATAAAGGTCACATATTGTATGATTCCATTTATATGAAATATCCAGAAGAAGTCAATCTACAGAGTCAAAAAGCAGACTGGTGGTTTCCAAGAGGTAAAGAGAAGGGAGAACAACTAAGAGAGACTACTGTTTGCTGAGGATAGAATTTTCTGGGAAGTGGTAAAAATGTTTTGGAATTTGATAGAAGTGGTGGTTGCACAACACCATGAGTATACTAAATGCTACTGACTTGGACACTGTGCACTTTAAAATAGTTAATTTTATCTTATGCGATTTCATTTCTTTTTTTTTTTTTAAGTTCATAGCAGGCTTCCCAAGAGTCTGCTGCTGATAAGTGTCGATAAAAAATGATGGGGTCATGACAAATGAGTGAAAGAGAACTTTTAAAAGGAAATATTGCCCACTGCCAAATCTGGGACAATGTAAGAATCACAATGAACACTGATGGTAATAGCTTATAACTCATTGTGGGGAAAGAGAATCCATTAGCCCTTACTGGTACTAAACAAAAAGGGAGAACAGAAAGCTGTACTTTACAAAAGGATGCCAACTAATAAATATAAAAGAAATGATAGAATTAGAAACAACCATTTGCAACATCATAATAGTACTTGATTCAGGTAAGAATCATCCCTAGATGCTAAAACTATTGCATAATTGTTGATAAGAAATAGAATATATACATAAAAGTTGTTACTTCACACACACACACACACACACACACAAGTTAACGTTATAGCGCAGAAACCTGGCAGATGCTACCTTTGCTAAGGGATCAAGCATAACATCACTAAAACTGGGGCAAACTGACATCATGGACCTCCTGGTATGATATACCTAAATTGTAATCTTGCTTTTTTGTTAACATTTTTATTTATTTTTCAGAGAGAGAGAGAGAGAGCGCGTGCAAGAGAGAGAGAGAGAGAGAGAGAGCGCGCGCGCACGCGCATGAGCGGGGGAGGGGCAGAGAGAGGGAAACAGGGGATCTGAAGCAGGCTCTGCACTGTGAGCACAGACCCCACTGTGGGACTCGAACTTATGAACCTCAAGATCATGACCAGAGCCAAAATCAAGAGTGGCTGCTTAACCAACTGAGCCATCCAGGTGTCCCAAAATTGTAATACTTTCAAAAGGCAAAACCTTAATCCAATCATCAGAAACTATTAGGAAAACCCAAAGTAAGGAATATTCTATGAAATTCAAAAAATGTCAATGTCATGAAAAACAAAGTTTAAAGAGACATGAGAATTAAAGGCAATATGTAATTCTCAAGTGGATTCTTATGACAAGAGTGGCTATAAAGAATATTATCAGAACAATTAGCCAAATGGAAACATAGATGATATATTAGATCATAACACTGCACTGACAGTAAAAATCCTGAATTTGATAAAAGTACTGTGATTATATAAGAGAAAAACTTCTTACAAAGGATTTAGTGCTAAAGGGTCATCATATCTGCATTTTATCTTCAAGTAGGGCAGCAATAGTGATAGCAATAAAAATGACAATATGTGCATATGCTTATATAGGCCTATATGCATACACGTATATATGTATAGACACACACACACACACACACACACACACACACACACACACACAGTGGGAGGGAAAGAAAGGGAAACAACAAACAAGCAATTGTGCTAAGAAACTATCAATTGTTGAGGGTATTTGGAAATTCATTGTACTCTCTGCCATTTTTCTACAAGTTTGCAAATTTTTTTCAAAATTAAAAACTATTTTTTTAATTGTGTTTCTGAGACAAGCCTATTTTTATTCAAGCCTGTAAGCTTGTTCAAAATCAGAGACTGTGTTCTCAGCCATATTCTCTCCTAATTGCTATTTTCCTTTTAGAAACATGGCAAACAGAAAGAGAAATTTCATTTGCTTATCAAGCCTATCTGCTTGCCAGTGCAAGATTATTTCCCATGGCACCATTTTTACTGCTATTTTGGGCCCCTTTTCAGGAATCTCAAATGTCTGGGATTCCACCACTTCCCTTGAGAGGTATCTTCTGTTAAGTGTTATTTGTTGAAATCCAGGTCTCCCTACAATGTTTCCTTAGTCATGTTACCAATTACATAGCAGAACTTGCCACTCAGAAAGACAATACTTATTTCTAATGGTCTGTACACCAACTTCCTTTAATTATTAACCTTTGGCTTTTTTGTAGGAAAATTTAGGAAATAGTCTATCTGGGATAAAATTATTATAAGTGAGAACTTACGTGTTTACTGACTTGGCCAGAACTTTCTTCCTCTCTATCCCTTGGCCTTTCCTTAGGATATAGAACATTTTGATATCCAATAATTCAGATGAAAACACTAACATACAAAAAACATTTCCTGGATCCTACATAGTGATTTTGACTATTGAACTATAGTCTCATAAAACATCAGAGCTGAAATGGACCTCAGAGACAACCAGGTTTAATTCCCTCATTTTATAGATAAAGAAACAAGGTCCAGAAAGGTTAAATGACCTGCACAAACTAATACATTAAATTGAGGTCAGAGCTAGAATAAGAAACCTGTTCTATTCATTTCCTGACCTGTAATCTTTCCACTTACCATGATACCTCATCAAATGGCTCAGGGTCTTTCTTTGAGCTAATTACCACTTTAAATGTCCACAAGAATTTATAGAATAAAAAATCTGTTTTTCATAAACACTACACTTGCAATCATCTTTGAAAGCAAAGTTTATTTCTAACAAAGCTGAAGGAGCTTTATTTCTTAAGGTTTAGGGCAAAACCCGGTTAATCTTGGTCCCATGCAAAATACATGGGCGCATGAAGCGTATCTTTAGCCCTCTTATTTTTGGACATAGTTCTGCCTAAATGCTTGTTCCTCTGCCAAATACCTAGAAATCTCTGAACAATATTTAGCTTACTTGGAAAAGGGAAGTTGGCTCATCCATACAGACACTCCTGAGAATCAACATTCTAATGTTCTTGCTAATGGGACTTGATTACAGTAGAAAAGGGTGAGAGAGTCCCAATTTTTCTTAAAATACAATTTTTTTTTTACTTCCAAAAACATTTCAATGCCCATTTTTCCTTCCACTTCTAGTTCTAGCCAAGATTGGAATCACATGTCAGATTTTAGCAATAAGGGCAGCTTTGGAGTACTTTTTGCTGTCATCAAAAAAGAGAAATGCTAAAAATCTTGAGAAAAACTATTTGCATAGAATCTGTAAGAAGAAAGAAATCTGGGGGAAGTCACTAACATGGAGGTGACTGCTAGGAACCACTCGATGGAATGACAAGAGATCAAAGGCCAACACGATGGGAAGCCAGGGAGTAGAGGCAATGGCTGTAAAGCAACATTCTCATCAAGTCTGATTGTAATGGAAGCAGAAAAATCTAGCAGTTATTTTTTGCTTGCTTTCAAACTCTTAAAAAGTTTTATTAGTGTATGTCATAAATCTATATCAGTAGTCGCCAAATCTGATGTCAGTATTCTGTTTTCATAATACTCAATATCACAGGAGCATTTAAAACACCTCCTCCTTTCTTCTCTGGGCTTCTGTCACACTGAGCTCTTCTGGCTTCCTTCTGGCCGGCTGCTCCTTTTCTTCCTCTTCTGGCAGCTTTTACACTTTGGGTTCAAATTAAATGATAGAGTGCTTCAGGTCAAATCTCCAGACCTCTTTGTCGTGTCTGAGTATGCTATTTCCCCAGTGGGGCGGGGGTTCATATAAAGACATGCTGATGACTTCCATATTTATATCTGCAACTCTGATCTCTCCTTTGGGCACCAGGCTCCTACTTCCAAAATGTTACGTGGCCATTATTTGGCTAAAAAAGCAACCCAAGATTAAGTCACTATTCTGAAATGTATAGAGGAAAAAAAAAGTAATGCTTCACTTTTATGGTAGCCAATCTTTCTCAGCCTTCTACTTGCTAGCTGTAAGAAAATCAAAAGAACGAAAGATATCCTGGGGCGCCTGGGTGGCGCAGTCGGTTGGCGTCCGACTTCAGCCAGGTCACGATCTCGCGCTCCGTGAGTTCGAGCCCCGCGTCGGGCTCTGGGCTGATGGCTCAGAGCCTGGAGCCTGTTTCCGATTCTGTCTCTCTCTCTCTCTCTGCCCCTCCCCCGTTCATGCTCTGTCTCTCTCTGTCCCAAAAATAAATAAACGTTGAAAAAAAAAATTAAAAAAAAAAAAAGAACGAAAGATATCTTATCTATTTTATTTTAAACTTGGTGTAGTCTGATAGTTTGAGAAATCCTTCAAATAATTAATTTTTTTCTGCAGGGGAAAAAAATAACAATGCTTGGTTCTTCAAATAGTCTCCCTCATGACATTGGTGGGATTTTGTGATGCTCCTGTTAATTTACAAGTTCCTCGCTACTCAAAATGTGGTCTGTGGACCAAAAAGATGGATATCATCTGTGCTTGTTCAAGATGCACAATCCCAGGCTACACTCCAGCCCTACTGAGCCAGAATCTGCATCCTAACAAGATCTTTAGGCGATTCACAAGTAGGAGAAGCACTGCAAAGCTGACATCCAGGCCTCTTGCTTGGCTGATGTTTAGAGCTGTGACTTATGGTTGTTACAATTTTTGTGATATTTTTATTGGTTGGTTTGCTTTGCTTTGCTCAGAGCCTGGTAGTTCTGTCTAGTTCAATCAGCGTCAAGTCAGCTTCCACTGGTGGCAAATCCCTGACTGCCTGACTTGTCTTCCATTCAGTGTGTAGCTCAGGGACCAGCCCAGTTTCTGCTATAGGGACTCTTCGGTCACTGACTCACTATCTCTCAGCTCAGTTTCTGTGGCTCTGGAAAGGTTAATCTTGAGGAATCCTTTTGCTGACTCTATGGTGTGGTCAAATTGCTATGGCCTGGAGTAAGAGTGACAGGAGAGCGTAGAGGTGGTATTTTAGGGACCAGAGCACTGATATTACTGTTTACTAAGGTATCTACCATCTGCAAGCCAAAGGCACAGGGCTCTTTGGCAGACACCTTCCTGTCATCTCTCTCCCTCTTTTCTTCCTACAGGTCCTCCATCAGACTAGAGCAAAGTAAAGGCTTTCTCCTTTCCTTTCACTACATCTTATTTTTCTTCTTTCTGATTCCAGAGAGGCCTTAATAGTGTATAAAGTCTCTTCCCAACTAGGGGAAAATTACATAAACTGACTCACTTTAGCTCAGGTAGAATCTGGAAAATCTTATCTACAGATGAAAGCCTCGTTTGCCATATCTGGTCTAGAAATGCATAGCTTGTGGTCCATGTACAATTGTTTCTTTTGCTCATTGCATAATTACATTTTTTAGAAACAGAGCTAAACGGTATACTGACTTTTTTAAGACAGTTTATATTTATTTTAGTAGTTTAAGGTTATAATTAAGATACAATTCCCAAAGAACGAAATATAATTTTTCACAAAGTACAATCTTTAGTTTATAGAACAGTGTATCTATATACTTCCTACACTAAGCATAATTAGGAAAGGTCTATGTTTGGAGGTATAATGCGATCTTATGGAAAACTAAAAACTCATATTGAGTATTGGACATTGAATTGCTTCTGTTACAAATTTTAATCTCCCTTCTGGGAAACGAATGACTACAACTGAAGAGAGCAAAGTTGGTTTGTTTTTTGTTTGGTGGGTTTTGTTTGTTTGTTTGTTTTGGTTTTAGCTTTCCACAGTGGAGCAAAATATCAAAGCATTTTAAGCATTTTAAAATATCACCGCTCCACTATACAAGGCAAAACAGAAATCTGTGTGGGGATGGGGACAATTTACTCTTCTCTCAGAATCCCACATCTCATTTAATAGCAAAACCAATCACCCACCCAGGTGGTTACAATGTAGCAGTCTTGCTTCAATCATCTCTTCCTATATCCTCCACATATTACCCACTGGCTGTCATTTTAGGCCTAAATTTAAGATACCTCTGGAGTCCTATAATCTCTCACCATCTATTCAGCTACCACGCAAGTCCAGCCATTACTATGTGTTTCTCCTCTTAACTCCTAACTCCTACCTTCCTCCACCCAATTCTCAATACAGCAGCCTAGTAATTTTTGAAATGGCAAACAAAAAATGATAAATCCAGTAATATCTCCTCCTACTTAAAACCATTTAATGGCTGCCCATACAATTACAATCTGATGCCCTCTCGTGGTTTGCAAGACCATAGATGAACTCAGCCCTAGTCCCCATTTGAGCCTTTAATACTGTATGTTAATCATCCCTCTTTGTTATACCCCACGCTATTAGATTGTTCTAATTTTTTAAACAATGTATACCAATCTCTGGAATCATCTCATTATATATTTGCAAGTTTATCATTGCCTATTCTCTATATGTCCCAACAACAACAAAGCATTTTTGAGATCAGTGAGTTTATCTTCTACTTTCATATTCCCAGCACCTAGTATAATACCTTGGTGTTCAATTACATTTCTTAAGTAAATGAATGAATGAATCCTAGCAAAGGCATGGTAAGAAGGAGATGCATAAATAGTTGTGTGAATTTGGTATGAGGTTTCAGGAAAGCTAGCAGTAATGGATGTCAGACGTCTCAAAGGCCCAAATCCTTCAGTCTAGAAAGTCATTATGGCAATCTTATCAAACAACATTTATCATTGTGTTATCTACAATATGAAACATTGAAAAAACTGTAAAGAATAAATGTCCAGTATTTGGGGGATCAATCATCCATTTGGTATTAATAGATGCGCTAAATGTAATTAAGTTATTTTATGATATAATTTTTAAAATCTGGAATATATTATATCATTTAAGCATGAAAAAAAAAGTACCAAAACAAAGTATACTGAAGTGTATGCCATGTCTCTTTTGGTGGATAAACACTTTTTCCTCCCTTGTTCCTTTCTAACTTGTCCAAACTTTCTACAACAAACCTGAGCTATTTTATTAATAAACATTTTTAAACTCACATTTATTTAAAGAAATGTAAAAGAAATAATCAATACAAGTTTCATTGAGTCAAATATGAGAATTTTTTTTAAAACTCAGTTTTTCTAAATTTAAAAGTGCATGAATGAGTCCTTACTTATATTTAAATTCACTATATTTTGATCATCCTTATAATTTTATCTGTCCTGAGAAGATAAGTTTTGACTTGGGCCTTAATATAATGTCCTAAATTATATATGAGATACATGCTTTATAATAAAACATAGGAATGCTAGAATATGCATATTAAAGACAATAACTTTCCAAAACAAATTACTAAATAAGCTTCTAACTTTACCAAATCAGAGCTATGTACTAGTAATTTAGCTTATAACTGTAAATTCTCCATTCTTGTTCAGATTATAATCTCTTTGGTCTACTAAAAAATTTAAGCCTTCTGAATAGTACTTCCCCAAATAAGATGATGCTAGATGTGAATCAAAAGTACAATTGTTACAACAGCGTGAAGAAATTATTGTTATAGGCAGAAACAAAATTATACTGGATATCTGTTGATTTGTGGTACCTGGAGACATTTTGAGAGTTCTCCCATTAAGAGAATAAAATACAAATACAACCACATAGGCTTGAAACAGAGCAAATGCTGTTCGACAGAGTTGACTCAATCCTTTCAGTGCAATGATATCTCACACACACACACACACACACACACACACACACACATATGTGTGTGTGTGTGTGTATATACATATATATATGTATATATATACACATATATATATGTATATACATATATATACACATATATATACACATATATATGTATATATATGTATATACATATATATACACATATATACACATATATATGTATATACATATATATACACATATATATATATGTATATATGTATATATATTATAACACATATAATGGCTCTTGTTTTTCTCCTATCGCACAATGCACTTCAATCTGCCCTACAGATGCTCACTGTTTTCCAGGCATGGTGCTGAGTACCGAAGATACGAAGACTCATGCACCCGGATCTCTGGCAAACCATGACAAGATAACCTATAAGGGACCGAATGTATAGTCATCTTGAAAACAGGAACTTTCTGGGGCGCCTGGGTGGCTCAGTCGGCTAATTGTCCGGCTTCAGCTCAGGTCATGATCTCGCAGTTCGTGGGTTCGCACCCCGCGTTGGGCTCTGTACTGACAGCTCGGAGCCTGGAGTCTGCTTAGGACTCTGTGTCTCCCTCTCTCTCTCTACCCCTTCCTCCGCTCATTCTCTCTCTCTCTCTCTCTCATAAATAAACATTAAAAATTAAAAAAAAAAAACTTCGCAATAAGTCTCAGTATTAGAATTCTCCTGTCAGCAGCCACGATAGCTAAAGTGCTAAACACACACTCTAAGTAAATACTCCGTAGGCACATCAGATCAGAAACAGCTGGCAGCTTCAGGCTGTTCATTTCAAAATGAATTGAAGGCTCATAATCAGAACTAGTGAGGGTATTATCGACAGGATAAGTACTTGTGTACTTTCACAAGAATAAACTTTCTTTCAAATCTAGGGCCTTTTAAGTGGTGTTGGGATGCAACTAAATTCTAGAAAACAACTTAGTTTATTGGTATTTCTTAAACTTGGTCAGGCAGGGAATCTGAGAAGGGCAATACTGAAGTAACACGTTTGTGAAAAATGCACAACTGGGGCGCCTGGGTGGCGCAGTCGGTTAAGCGTCCGACTTCAGCCAGGTCACGATCTCGCGCTCCGTGAGTTCGAGCCCCGCGTCAGGCTCTGGGCTGATGGCTCAGAGCCTGGAGCCTGTTTCCGATTCTGTGTCTCCCTCTCTCTCTGCCCCTCCCCCGTTCATGCTCTGTCTCTCTCTGTCCCAAAAATAAATAAACGTTGAAAAAAAAAATTAAAAAAAAAAATGCACAACCATCAGGGCGCCTGGGTGGCTCAGTCGGTTGAGCATCCGACTTCAGCTCAGGTCATGACCTTGCAGTTTGTGAGGCTGAACCCTGTGTTGGGTTCTGTGCTGACAGCTCAGAGCCTGGAGCCTGCATCAGATTCTGTGTCTCCCTCTCTCTCTGCAACCCCCCCTGCTCAAGCTCTCTCTCTCTCTCTCTCTCTCTCTCTCAAAAATAAAAATAACATTAAAAAAAAGTTGTAATGCACAACCATCAATATATTTAAGGGTATAATAGAAGAAAGAAATAGATTTAAAAAACATACACAAGGCTTTCTGACAATGCTGATGGCTTTCTACATTTTAATTTTACATTACTGACCTTTAAGAATTTATGAAGGAAATAAACTTGTACTTGCTTATCATGTTTGTTTCTAGGTTTTAGACTTTGTAACACTGGTGCCCCAGGACAGACCTGAGCACCTCCTTCACATAGGGACTGTCCAGAGTGCAGACCTCAAGCGCTGGGTTACAAGTCCAAAGATCTCATTCAGTCACTGACTCTCCTGTGGACGAGTCATCTAACTGCTACGGAGTGTTAGCAAAATAGCAAAATGGCAAGGAATCTATAAATATGTGTTTATTTCTGCATTTATGGATTACTTGATGTATTGATACATCTCTTATTTGCCAAAAGGATTAAAGTAGCTCAAAATGAAAATAATAATGCCTCCCCCTTCCCTGCAATGGAAGCTCCTGAGTTTCTTTATGGGTTTATAGTGGCAACCCCTAACTGGGGTGTCTGCACAGCACTTTATGTGCATTTAACAAAATGTCAATTGCCTACATCACAGAATGGGGAGGGTGGTGATAAAGATTATATTGTAATCAAAGTCCCATAAACCCTATTTTTCAGGGTGAGGAAGAAATAAAGATCATCTGATTTTCGGCAGGAGCTACATTCTTTTCTGTGGACTGGCGAGAGTGGAGAATGGAACAGGAGCCTTCTTTCTAGAAGCATTGTTTGCTCACTCCTTATCTGAATTGGATGCTCATTAAAGAACACCAAGAACCAGTTTACAGTAGCCATTCTGAATTTAATAGTGACAATTTGGAGGCTGCAAATTCCAAGGTCTGACTCTGAACATGTGTTTGTTTACTGGCACAGAGATAGCACTATACCATTTAGTTACAAGGCACAATGGAACAAATCTAGATTAATATGAGAATCCATATTTTGTCCTTCCTGTGCTATATGTCACACTTCTGAGTGAGACCCTAACAAGAGCAGGAATTAAGAATAGGTCAGAAGAACATCTGCTTTGCTTATTTTGATTACGTGGGCAGGCAAAGGAATTTGCTTTTTTAACACCAAAATAACTTGGAATGCAGCAAAAATAAATGCACCTTCTGTCTCATGGAATGTTATTACAGTAAGATGCTTTGTGAATGCTTGGTGGCATTTTCAAGCATTTTTTTGTTCCCCTCATTTCTTTCTAGGCTCCATAATGCGATCCTCATGGTTTGAGCACTAGACTTCAAATGAGACATCTATTCAGAGCATGTTCAGACAAAACGAGTGGTTTCCTTAGTAATGGGAACTATGTGAAAGCACAGCCCCTCCAGCCAGCCAGGCTTCTCCCTGCCTTGCAGTTCACACATAGGCTCTCAGTGAGCATTATACAGCTGGGGAGCATCTCCAAAGTCTGAAATGGCTAAAACACTGAATATTCATTGAATTTCTAATAAAACCTACCCTTTATAAAAGGTTAAGGATGCAAGAAGTACTCTTAATGGTGAGGGTTAATTTACTCATTTTCTGCATCATGTCATGGAATGGAAAGAAAGATAAGAGATTTCACAAAAGAGATACATGTTTTCCTCTGAGCATATTTTAAGGTATTTCCTTTCCTTAAAAACCTAACCTTGTCTTATTATTTTTATGTCTATGCCTAAAGACTGCTTCTTGTGATTTTCTAGTTCTCTGCACAGCAATCATCTTTGATAAAGCTCTGAAATTCTGTTGTTAGGAAAGGGTATGTGTTTTGCCTTTTTATAGTCTCAAATAGAGTTAACAAAATAGCAGTTTTATATATAGCATTGTTGAAGTTTTATGTATATGTATATATTTATCCATTCACTTATTTATTTTCAGGACAACAAAACACTAAAAAAAAAAATAGCTGGCTTCTTTAACAGAGTGATAACAATCGTCATTCATCTTAAATAAATATTTAAAAGGCAGCCAGGTATAGGCTACCCTGGAAAAAAAAAAAAGAGTTGATATAAGGCCTGTCTTTGAGGACAATAGTTTGTAGATATCTCCATATTATGCTGAAATCATCCAGAAAGACAGAAATATAGTCAAAGATTCTGAAGTGAGCAAAGTGAGGTACAGCTAAATTATTGTCAGCATTCTCCCACTAATCTGGTCACAAATAATCAAACACAAAGCAAAAGTTATGCTAAAGAACAGGCACAGAATAGGAGAATGAGAGCCTCAAAAGGTATTTGGAGAGAAATAAATACCATTTTTAGAGAGTTGGCTTTGGAGTTCGACCTATATTCCAGCCCTAGCTTCTCACTATCTCTGTGATTGCCAACATATACCAACCTCTCCAAAACTCAGTTTCCTCTTCTGGGAAAAGGAGAAAGTTCCTGAATGTCTCACAGTTTTATAAGGATAAAAACCATATGTACACAGTGCTGTACACACTTCAGAGTCTGACACATGGGCAATACTCAGCAAATGCTACTTATTATTATACCAGGTACTCATGAGTTCAGCACACATAATTTCTGCACTTGCAGAGAAGAATACATTTCAAATTCTGATCTATTCCGTGGTGTTTTGTGGCTAGCTCAAGGAAAATCATTTGTATTTCCCTGAGCAACAGCAATAATAAATGTAACCACAAAATAACAACAATATGAAATTTGCTATCAGAGAGAATATTGCACCCTCATCGTTGATAGTAGTGAGCTCTTTTTCTCAAGAAATCATGATGGATTCCTTCTCATGGATCCTATTTGCACATTGGTTCTCTATGTAGTCAAGAACAAATATCTCTGACCCAGTTAGCCATGGATTATGGCTAATTGTCTCACACAAGGACCAAAGCATAGCCTTGCTCTCATTGGTACAAGTCTACAGGTCCGCTTTTACAGATTTAAAGACTCAATGCTGCTATGCTTAAATACTTTGCAATTTTACTTTCTTATCCATTAAACCTCTACACAAAATTCACTCATCCATTGATTCAATAATACATTCTGATTAATTATTCTATTTTATGAGCCCAGAGGCAGAGCACCACACCCAGCCTCTTTGAGCAGGAGACAGATTTCCCACAAGAGGGGCTATTTAAATGGAGGATTAAAGGTGAAAGCTGGGAGGCAGCCTTGCTAAAGAGAGCAGTGTGCCTGACTGTGTGTTATGGGGGGGGGGGCAGTACTCCAAGTGCCCCACGTGGAATCGGCAAAGACACAGCAGAGAATAAAACAGTATGTACTTGAGGAACAACACTTTACACGGCAGGAGTGAAAGGTGACCCATGATAAGTACTGGGATCCAAGAGCCAGGTAAGGTGAGGAACTGAGTGCTAAGGAGTGTGGAATATTTTTCCATTTGTGATGAGAAACAAAATAAGGGTTTTTTTGTTTGTTGATTTTTTTGTTTGTTTGTTTGTTTTGTTTTTTGTTTGTTTGTGTGTGTGTGTGTGTGTGTTTTTTGCAGAAGACAGACTGGAGAGGACGAAACTGGAAGCAGGAAGTCAGGAGCTGCTGCAGTAAACAAGCCATAGGATGATGAAGGCCTAGCTGATAGAGAACAAGATTCAAGAAAATTTGGGAGTAAAACCAGCAGGAGTTAGACCAGTTGAATGTAGGATATAAGACAGAAGGAGGGTCAAAGATCCTGAACTCCCCTGAGTAAATGGGCAGTACTACTGTAACTGAAATGAGTAGAAAAATACAGGAAGGAAAGCCAGTATTCAGGCAAGCTTAAGAGGTCAGTTTTAGACATGGAGGGCATGAGGTACCCGTCTCATGAAAGTAGGGACATCTCTCAGACAGTTTGAGGACTATGCATAATAGATATGGAGGAAGAATATTATTTGCAGGAGTAGTGATATACATTTGAGAGTAATGATTACATAAGCAGATTATATTATCTAGGAGAGCACAGGAAGAGCAGTAGGAAAAAGAAGAAGTTTAGAATAAATATTTAAGAGGCAGACAAGCCCACAAGGGCAGCAGGGAGAGTGTGTAGGCAAGTACAAGCAGGACCGGGAGGCTTCAACGCAAAAGGGCCAAATCAGGAGGGCAATGATGAGATTCAAAGGGGAGTTTTCGTGGCACGGGTGGAGTGGAAGCCAGACAAAAGTGAACTGGAAAAGTAAGCAGAAAGTGATGAATGCAACAGTAGCAAATGTTGACAGGTCTCTTAAGAAATTTATATGAGGAAGATAGAGATGGAATGACAATATTAGGGTTAAAGGTTAAAAGGAGGATTGTCATTAATATTTTAGTATGAGTAAGAATTCAGCATGCCTCATCTTGTGTAAATAAGTCAACTGCACACTGGCATGGGGGAATAGGCTTCTAGAGACAAATTCCTAAGAACACGGAAATGGATGAATTTGAAAAAAGAAGGGAGGGACGCAGAGATTAGTAATAAGTAAAAGCCTCATCCTTTAAAACTGCAAATGACAGATAATGATGAGTGTGCATAAAGAGACACTAATAAGTTAGGAGGGTGTGAAATAAAGGGAGTTCACACCTGAAGGCATGAGTTCAATGAAGTTAAAAGCAATGACAGTTTCCTAAGAATATTCAGATCAGAGAAGGGATGTTGGAATCATCAACAAGAGAAAGTTTGGAATCATCCCTGTAGACGATTGGATGAAGAGCAGACTTGGGATGAATGCAAGAGGGGAAGGGCACTGCTGACGAGCCGGCTGGAACACGATACTCTACGTTTACATGGGCGTGCTGTGTGCACCACCACATGATTTCCTGCAGGAACACTACACCTTCTGGAGACAGCAGCCGAGAACCATCATGGCGTTGTTCAGGGGGTTCTATTGGTGGTGGAGGACCAGAGCAAGAGAATCAAGGTGACTGACTGGTTTACACAACCAACCTTGGTAGGTAGGAAAGGGAGAGAAAGAAAGATGACCAGGAGAGAACTGGCCTCAGAGGTCTTTGTGGTGACCTTGAGGTCTTTGTGGTGTCAAAAAGCAGACATAGGAGGAACGTGGCTTTAAAATAGGCAGCTAGATAGTTATGGCAGAAAGCAGGGTAATTCAGTTCAAGATTTCCAACACAGAACAATTCTAATTACCAATAAGATCAACAGAGCATCTCTAGGAATGGGTTTCTGAAATGAGGCAAAAGTGACATTTATTTTTAAGGAAACTTAGTAATTTGGGCTGGTTTTATACATAAAAGTTGAATCTCCCAAGATTTTAGCAGTACTTGGGTGGAATAGAATATTTTTCACCAGATATCAAGTGTGGATATCTACTGACAAGTAGATAAGTAGGAACAAAGTGGGAAGGCAAGGAGTGGTACAGGCCTTATAGAAAAGCATACTAATTAATGGCTTGAAATTGGGACTGGGAAGCCAGAGGACACACAAGCACACGATCCCCCCCAAACACGCACACATCTGCAGGTGTCTGCACCCACCCACCCAGCCCTGAGATATGGGAAGATGATGGCCCCCAAGCACAGAGAAGTCATAAAAATAATCAGGCCCTGAAAGGAGACTGGATTTCAGCTAAAGGAGGAAACAGAAGGGGAGGTTTGGGAACTAGCTGAAAGGAAGGCAAATGTGCTTACAAGTGGGTAATAGGAAACGTGAAAAGAATAGAGGGGGCTCACATAGATGAAGTATAGGGCAGCAGCTACACCATGGTATGCGAGAGGATGCCAGAGGCCTTATTATCCGAGACAGAGAAAACCACGCAACATGAGAAGCATGGTGAAGAGGCCTGCCTCAAACGTCCACAAGGATCCACAAAGACCAAAAGGGCCAAGTCTCAGAGAGTGATTAGACTGAGAATCAGACAGATGGTGAGGGTTACAGGGCTCTGACCTCAGCTAAAGTTTACTCACCATGGTAAGGACAGCAGAGAGGACATGGTTCAGTGCCCACCCTGCCTGACTCACCATCCTTCAGGGCAGGACACAGGGTGGTCAGCAGCCCCAGACCCCTGGCACTGAGGCTACTGACGCCGGGAAGCACAGGCCTGACCGGCCACACAACACTGCTGTGCTGTGTGCTCAGTGGCTCCAGGGGAAGCTTGATATCCAGGTCTCACTTGATAACAACACTGCACTTAGCACAGTGCTTAGTGAGTGGTTCAGGGCTCAAGCCTGGGAGCCAGACAGATGTGGCTTCCAAGCCAGGCTAAGCCACTTACAAGCCATGTTACCACAGGAGGTAAAGTAACCTGCTTCCTCTATCTGCAAATGGAGAAAACGGCATCTTCTTAGAGGCTAACTATAAGAAACTCTAAGAAAGACGTGCTGCCAGTAAAGTGTTCATGTAGCTCAGTGCTCGGTATACAGCTCTCAATAAATGGTACCTA
This sequence comes from Puma concolor, assembly GCF_028749965.1. Taxonomy (NCBI): domain Eukaryota; kingdom Metazoa; phylum Chordata; class Mammalia; order Carnivora; family Felidae; genus Puma; species Puma concolor. The sequence goes on along the minus strand of NC_141668.1, from coordinate 39,943,484 downwards.
GTATTACCGGGTCCTTACTGCTCAATGTGTTGGACAATTTCCTTTTTTGGGGGAACTATCCTCTACGCTCTAATTTGGGGGAAGGGGAGTAGAGATGACAGAAGAGTATTTTATCCAGGACTAAGCATATGGCCCAGGTAGGCTAGTGGAAGGTCTTCCCCTCCCTCCCCCCGCCCCCCCCAAAAAAAAAAAAAAAACTTTCAAATTTGAGCTAAGAGAAAGGGACAGTCTCTGGTGGCAAAATTGTGAGGTGAAGGACTTGAGAGCTGGCGGTGGCCAGGCTGCGGTACATGGAATGAAAGCTGGTCTGCAGTAAGAATAAAGCCAGCGCTCAGAAAAGCAGGCAGGGGAGAACAGAGACACAATCTCCCGGCAGCATCTGAGTCCATGGCTAATTTGTCTCTGAGGCCCAGCTTTCCCTCTGCTCATGTTACAGCATGTGAGACATTACCCTTGCTACAGCCTCACCTTTTTAACTTGAGCCAGTTTAAATCCAAGCTAGTTTCAATAGGGTTTGTCTCCCTGGCAGCTGAAAGTAAGTATCCATAGTGTGGAATAGCTACTAATAAATTTAAAATAGCGTGACTGGCAGGGACCACAACTGTTAATCTCTTCGCATGATTTCTTGAAGAATATTCTACACACACCCAGAGATCAATAAATGCCATTGACAGCCAAACCCTGAATTCTACCAGTAAAGTCTGCAAATTTATCCATATGCATTTGACCTGATTTGAGCATTCTTTATACTACCCAAACTCTTCCAGCTCCCTGAATCAGAAACCAGCTGATGAATAGGCACTGAATCCAAAGACAGTGAGACCCAAATAACATACACAGAGTGGTAATAAACGAAGCAGGAGCTCTCAAAACGAAATGTGCATTGAGTGCCAACGATGTTCCCAGAACTAGACTTGATCATCTAATCAACTTATTTTTAAAGTCAGTCTAAAGACCAAAGATTGGAGCAACCCCTCCTCTGTTACCAAACAGTCCGACAAGAATACAGTAGAGATTATAAAATAGAATTTAGACCTGAACATTCAGTGGTGGCTCCAGTGTAGGTAACAACTACAAGAATAATCCATCTATGGGGCGCCTGGGTGGCGCAGTCGGTTAAGCGTCCGACTTCAGCCAGGTCACGATCTCGCGCTCCGTGAGTTCGAGCCCCGCGTCGGGCTCTGGGCTGATGGCTCAGAGCCTGGAGCCTGTTTCCGATTCTGTGTCTCCCTCTCTCTCTGCCCCTCCCCCGTTCATGCTCTGTCTCTCTCTGTCCCCAAAATAAATAAACGTTGAAAAAAAAATTTTTTTAAAAAGAATAATCCATCTAGTCTACCACTCTTGAGAGTTGTAGTAAGTGCCTTTCATTCTTGAAAGCACCTTCCCTAGACTAAAAGGAATAACTTGAACAATCACAAGAAGATTAGATAGAAAGCTTTAGCTCTGAGCCTCCTGCATTCCCCATCAATGAAGGAAGACAATCCGATGAGAACGCTAACAGTCACCTTTGTTCTCCTGCCTAGCAGAAGTCGAGAAACAGAAGTGACATAAAATATTCATGAAAATTCAAATGACCCTTTAACTTCTAGATGGTGCAATATAACTAGATGCCTAAATATTGTACTGACAAAAAATGTTTCTCTTGCAAAGAAACCACTGCTTTGATCTCTTGCTTAGATAATAAAGGGATCATTTTCATTAGCCCACCTCTACAAAAGAACCCATGTAAAATCAGGAAAATCCGAACTGACATTACATGCAAATATTGCACCAGGGGCAAACTGTTATCTTACGCCATCTTGGTTATTGGAGTTTTAGAACTTGCATGTATCTTAGTAGTTATAAGAATGCAACTGCATTTACTGTGTCCTAATTAAAGAAGATGAAAAGAGAAAGTGGCCAGCAAAGAAAGAAGCTAAGTCAAGAGACACACTCTCTTCTCCCATAAATCATAGCTCTCTTATGAAAAATCTCATGTGTAACTGAAGTCACTGATCTGACAAAATCTCTCCCCTTGGGGGGCAGGTGTTTCATTACCTAAACAATTCTCCGATTTTAGTCAAATGTTTGGAACAAAACCAGCACAAAGAAGAGAACAGTCAATTACTCTTTCAGTCACTCAGTGAGGTTTCATTAATATGAAACCTTTTAATATGTAAAATGTGCTACTGAATATACAAAGTAAATAGGACATTACTTCTGCCTTCAAGTTGCTTACTCTCTAGGCACAAATAAAGTGTATGATATAGAATATATGGTAATGCATGTTGGAACAACATAAATAAAAAGTAAATTTAAGATGTGATAAAATAGGGAAAATACCCACTCACACTGAGATGGGGAACTTCTTAAAGGATGAGATCTTTGAGCAGAAGCATTACAGAACTGGCACACTCACAGAAGAAACAAAGAGCTAAAAATGCAATGTGCAGAGTATATTCAGGAAATGATGAGGCATGTGATGTGCTGAGGAAGGGGATGACTGGAGTTAGGAATAGGGAGAAAGGCTGGCCAGTAATAGGGGGAACATATCAGAGTTGACATTGCAGAGTGGCTCCAAGCGTCAGCCTTGGAGTCAGAAACACTTTGGTTTGATTGTTGACTCCACCAATAAGCAACTCCATGAGTTTTTGCACACCCAGCTCTCAGTTTTCTGATTTGCAAAATGAAACTAACAGCTAGTACTCTAACAGAGAGGAATGAATGAGACAATTCATGAAAACCTCCTAACAGACTACGTGGCACAAAATAAGCACACAGTTAATATCTACTATTATTGTTGCTGCTGTCTTAATTATTATGTTGTGGAAGAATTGAATACTAAGTTAAGTAGGTCAGATATTTTATTATACAAGACAGCTCCAGTTGTAGAAATCAAGTTCTACCTCAAAAGAAATTCATATCTTATTTTTTAAGTAATAGCTATTATATGCGATTATAAAAATACCATGTATTTACTGTAGAACATTTGAGAAGTGTAAAAAAATAAAAACCACCTATTATCTTATCGAAGATAACTACTACCAGTGGTTTGGTATATTTCTTTTTTTGATGTGTTTCTTTTCAATTATTTCTGTGCAACTTACAAACTATCTGCCTATCTGGCTATTTCTCTGTCTACCTGCTATATATATATATATTTTTTTTTAAAGGATTTTCACTGTTTTATTTCACTAACTGTTTACATGGCTAGAGAATAAGAATAGTCAAAAGAAAAGAATAAAGAGATGCACAGAGAGAAGCCAAGATGAGAGACAGTTTGGATCTACAGAAAAAGGTAAGACGGAAAGAGGGTTAAAGGAGTCTGGGGAAGATAGACAGACAGAGACAGTGATTTATCTCCTTGATTTCTGACATCTTTCTCATTCCTGATGGTGAATTTCCTTGAGTGATAAAATTACTTTTGTTCTTCAGGTGGAGTTCTATCCCTCATTAAAAATAAGACCTATATGCTGTGCTACAGCAAAATATGAATCTTAACTCCATCATCACCCTAAACATGGAGAGATGCCATCCTGGGAGAAGCAGAAAGGGGACTGGAGTCCTTACAAGAGCAGCAAATTTATACTACTGGCTCACTTGTCTTACCCGCCCCCACCCCCATCAATCTTTCTGTTTCTTTTTATGTTTGCTAAATTCTGATAGTTGAATCTGTGTATTACAGCATGTAAAGATCTCTTTCCTCTCCAGTTCGAACATTTGGTGGATCTCTGATTTTAAGTGTTCACAAAAAGCCATAATGAAGTTGCACAACCATGTGAATGTACTTTTGCCACAGAGCTGCAAGCTTAAAAACTGTTAAGCTTTTTTAAAAATTTTTTTAAATTAATTTTTTATAAATTTAATATTATATATTTTACCATAATAAGAAAGTCATAATAAAAATAAGACCTATCGTTAAATGAGAATCTTATTTTTGTTTCCAATTCTACTTTCTAAAATCCTTTTTAAAAAAGAAAATGAGAACTCTCTGATCCAACGTGCTTTTGTTCAACATTTTAACAGCCAATGCCACTCCCCTTACATCATGCTTCTAACTTAATTAAGAGCTAATCTGCTATCAGAATTAGACTACAAAGGACCATGTCACTGAAGATCTTTCCAGTACAATGTCAGCCCCTCCTCATCAGTGGCCCATGCAGAGTTATTTAGCTTGCTGAGCATATCAACTCACTTTCCAACTAGACACTGCATTTCTTCAGAGCTCTATTTCTCAAATAGGGCCAGCAAATTCTTTCATTAACATTGAACAACCATAACTATATAAAAGATCCACTGCTTAGTGCAAAAATTCATTCCTTTTTAAAAATAGTATTTTATTTTTAGCATCCCTTGTTGCTGACTATAATGAATTGGTTGGCTCAGTCATCAGTCAAGCATTCATTTATTTTACAAATGAATATTGAATGCCTTGTGCAGTAAAAGACTCTTGGCTCTATAGGCAGATAGAACTGAGTTCAAATTTTTGTCCATTATTTCATCGTTTTGGTACATTGGGCAAGAAATCTAACTTCTCTGAGCCAATGTTTCTACACTGTCAAATGGCAATAAACATCTATTTTATGTTGTAGAGATTCAACAATTTTTATAACATACAGTTAGTACTCAACAAACATTGTTTTTTTCCATGTTTGTATATGCTATCGAGCTTAAAGATGAATAAAATATAGACCCCCCTTCCAGGAGACTCCATAAGCTATAAAGGGACATGGGTCAAATTATAGAAACAATTGTAATACATTTTTAAAAGTGATAAATGATGGGGGGGGGTGGTAAAGATTGAGAGATCATATCTTGTTAGAGGGTCAGAAAAGATTTCACACAGGAAGTAGCATTTTGACTGAGCTCACTTATTTAGGACCAGGTAGGTAGAGGCAGGAACCTGGAGTGGAAGGTAGAAAGGACATTCCAAACAAGGCAGAAAACTGGAACAGAGGATGATGATAGTTATGATAATGATAAGAGTGACAATGGCAATGATGGCAATAATGGCCGTGCCAAACATTCATTCAAGCTTACTATATCCCAAGTGCTTTTCTAAGCTTTTACACATATAAACTACTCTAATCCTCATAACAGTCTAGGAGGAAACTGAGACACAGAGATGTTAAGTTCTTGTTCAGGGTCACAAAGCTAGGAAGTGACAAGGTAAGCATTCAAACTCAGGCAATCTGTTCGCAGAAACTGCACTCTGACCCACAACCCAGACCACTTCTAACAAAGGTGCAAGGGTAAGCACTGCCCAGGATTGCACGAAATAGTGAGAAACCTTCCCAAATTAATAAGAACTTCAACCATTAAATCAATGAATAAATACTTATTGCACCCCTATCATTCATTTGGTGATGAAGACAGAACTTTTTCAACAAAAGTTAAGGGCAGCAATTATTCCTTTATGCTTTAAAATAATTTCAATACATTTTAATTAGAACAGAATAGTCATTCAGGAAACCCTGCAGCTATTTACTACAAGGTAGCTGACATGCACACCCATATAATATAGCATATTTGGAATGTGCAACTTCTCTGAAGTTTTAGTGGGTTCGACATAAAATCTCCAGAAAGGGGAAGAAAAGGAAAAAATGGAGAGGAAAAAAAGAAGTGGAGATCTACCAGTTATGCAGTAGATGAGAGGGCGATACGATAGGGAAAAAAAAAAAAAAAACCTTGGAAGATGGAAGGATCTATTCTTGCTCTCCCTGACTAGCTGTGTGCATTTAGACATGTCTCTTGACCTTTTAGGATTCAGGGCATTATGGTTCTATGGTTCTATGGTTCTATGGTTCTCATCCGATGACTATTCACAATTGTACTAATTCAAAATCACGGAAATCCTATTCAATCACAGTTTAATATGTTTACCTGGCACTTCATTATATGGTTGTGATAGCTAAATAAGTTTTTAACGTGTCTTTTTGAAGACCTACCTTTCGTATTTCCAGTAAATGGCTGATAATGGACAATCACCTGACCACATACTGATTCTACTAAGCTGCTGATGCTCTTGTAGGAAGAAGGAAACCACGGCCAAAGTACAAACTCTTCATCCTTTACACCCAAAGCCAGAGTTATTTTTCTCTTTCACATTACAATTACACTTCTAATGTGCCATGCTATGAAATTTATAAAAATGAGTTTGGAACCTTTTGAATTTGTCATGTGCCTACAGCAAAAGGACAACTCTGCAAGAAAAGCAATCTTATACCCATATGCCAGAGAAAAGGTGAACAGTGAGTGAAAACAATCTCTTATGATATAGCATAAGCTAGAGTTTCAGAGTATTCAATTTTCACTAAATTAAAAATTAGATTTTTCTTTCATTTCTTAAAGAGACTGAAATTTAAAATATTAAGTATGATTGCTGGTTTCATTTATAAACCAAGAAAGTGGTTTAATCATGTATCTGATTATCACCACTTACTTTCATTATGGAAGTGCATTATAATTGGTTTGATTACTGGATTTGTCAATTATACAGTCAATACCAATCAACCAGAATGAAGTGCTTAAGGAGCCAACAGCATAAAACTAAAATTCCTTTTTCAAATAATTATCTCAATTTTATTATAATTCTTCCAATATGTGGAAATATAATCCTGCAGATGTTGAAATGATATGGAATACACAAGGAATTAAAGCTAGGAAGAGTAAAACTGAGGGTGGAATAATGAGGGTGATTATTACTATTATTACAAATACATTAAATTCTATGTAGACACCCTCCATCTCAACATCACCAACTTGACATAATCCCTACCATTCACAGAGCAACATTATAAACACTACAGTGCCTAGTAAAGAATAAAGACTTACGATAAACTCTCTGAAATCAGTGTTAGTAGGTTAACCAAGAAACTACTTTTGTGTTGAACTCATTTTTATTCAAAAGATTTGAAGCCATTTGAATTAATTTGTGGAGAATACAAAAATAAAGCATTTGAAAAATTAAAAAAATCTTACAAAGTCAAAGTATTCTGTGGTTAGAAACAAAGTTATTGTTCTTATAAATTTCCTAGTATTATGATTATAAGAATCAAAAACTACTGGTCTATGTCATTTCAATAAACACTTAAGGAGCAATTAGATACGAAGTTTCCTCCTCCCCCTCCAAACTAAATCTAGTAACATGAAAATGTCATTTTATTTTACTCCACTAGAGGGTAGTCTCTCAAAACAAGGGCTTGCAGCCATGAATCTAGCCTGTTTTTGACCTGTTGATAAAGTAATCCTCATGTTCCATTCTTCTCAACAAGATGTTCCTCTAGGATACTAATTAAGGCTGTAAAACATGCACTTTTAAAATTGCTATCTATTTATTCATAGGTGTTCATTCAGAAATATAAACTGCTATACTTTTCTGTTTCTTTTCTAAATTTCTGATAATTCAGTAAGTGTTTTACATATGTGGTATATATATCATATTCTCCTGGTAAATATACATTCAGAATTAGTAAGTCTAAGAATGAAGGAAAATCATTGTTTTGAGGATTTAATTTATTATACTTGAAATACCCCCCCCCCAAGAGTAGTAAAATATACCTCCTTAAATACACATACACAGAAATACCCACACAAAAACCTTGACACATGTACACATTCATATGTAGCTGTCAGACTAATTGTATCAGATATAAAGAAATGAATGTAATTGGAAATGCTTACTTTTTAAAAATACTCCTTCATATGCCAATGTTGTGAATTATAGAGAAGCAAATATATGCTTTATTTTTAAAATGTGGTCAAACCAGATAAGACATGTTATTGCTTTAAAAAAAAAAGTATTACTGAACAGTAAGCACATGCACTAAATTAAGGAGAACCTACAGAAAACCAAATGCCACTCAAAACAGTTTCAAGCTACTCTTCGTAAATAATACAGTCCCTGGTGAACTTTACAGAGAGGATTTGTGTCTCTCCAGGTGTTTTTAATATTTGGGAAATCCTTATTTGTCGCATGCCCTGCTATTTTCAGAGAGAAAACACAGTTTCTCTAGACGAATGATCACCTAAAAATGGGAAAGCGTGTCAAAAATTTCTTCCTCTTAAAAACAAGAGGAAGAAAGAAAGGATGGAGGAAGGATGGGAGGAAGGAAGGGGGAGGAAAAGAGGAAGGAAGGAAGCAAGGAAGGAAGGTAGCAGGAGAGACAGGAGGGAAGGAAGGAAGGAAGCAAGGAAGGAAGGAAAGGGAAAAGGGAGAAAGGGAGGAAGGAAGGAAGGAAGGAAGGAAGGAAGGAAGGATGAAAGGAAGGCAGGAAGGCAGGAAGGAAGGAAACGATACCTAGGAAAATATGCAAGCCTGTTTCATTTATTTGTATCCTAAGCAGCAGTGTCATAGAACAGACAGGTTGTTTCAGCCAACCAGACGGGAGCAGCTGCGAATGCTACATCTTGGCAGTCTGAAGCGATTGGCTCCTCTCTGGGGAGTGGAGGGTGTTCAGTTATTAATGACCGCTGAGCAGGCAGCACCATGTCAGTGTGACAACTGATCGGGTGAACGATGCACCACTAACCACCATGGAAACAAGGAGAAATAAAGCCAGCTCCCAGGATCTCTCTTCACTGGATTGAGAACGTCAGCCTGCCTGCCGACCGAGAGAAAGAGTTCCGGAGAAAAGAAGGAACCCTAGCTGCAGCCTCCTGCCTCCCTTTATATTTTAGAATACAGAGATAAGATCGCTTGCATGTGTGCCCACCTATAGTACATGTTTGTGTATACTTTATTACACACACACATGCACCTATTTACACTCGGGCAAGAACACAACCATGTGATTATCGCAACTAAAGAACTGAGGAACCCAGCACACAGGGACACGAAAGGTGGTGTATCACAGAAACTGCTTTTGCAAGGTAAGTTTAAAATATCCATTTCTATTTAAATATGCTCTATTTCTTGTATAGTGGATGCTTGTTTTAGTCAAACCTAAATTCTCCGTTGATGTTTTCTTCTTATCTGAATCCTAAAGCATTCTTCTTCCCATTTTACTTTTGAGGAGAAATTCAAATGCAAAAGCCCTCTGGCTTTGGGTATGCTTAGCTGTGTTTGTGGGATTCTCCAACATGCATTTTACTAGCTTGAACGCCCATCAGAGGATGTGAGTGGGAGAGAAAAAGCAGTGCCGGGGAGAGGAGAGAGAGGAGGGTGAGAGGGGAGAAGGGGACAGTGGGAGTGGAGAGGAGAGGAAAGGAGAAGAGGGGAATTTTCTTTTTTCTTCGCATTACTTGCAATAAAAATCAGATCACACATCATTCCGTATTTTGAAAGCAACCCCCCCAAGTAGGGCATTTTTCTCCCTTTCAGTGGATGGAGATTAAGGCAAATGCTGCTGTATGTCAAGAGCTAAAACCATTAAGCAGAGTGGCAGAATGAGCATATCACAAACAGTTACTGAATTTCTGCCAGGCTACATCTTACGGGTTGGGGTAAATGACTTCCCTTTAATAACATCCTCCCGCTGGTCTGAAGGGACAGTGCAAATGTCTGATTGCTAATGCAGCTGCAAGTGACACACACGAGGTAAAAGGATCCCATGAACCAGAAGAGTTCTAATCTTCTTTGGTAATTAACAGAATCACAGCAGGGTGGCCTTAAAGTGCATTTCCTATTTAAGATTTTTGTTCAAACCGACCACTATGTTCCCTTTGCTGTTACTGAGCTATGTGGCTTCATTTGCCTCTAATTTATTTATTTTTAACAATATGTCCTTGTTTCCATGCCTCTAATTTTAGTGAGAACAGGCTATGAATATGAGTAGAAGCTTCCTAATTCAGTGAAAAGGAGATAATGCGAAAAATAAAAAGAGAAGAAGTAAGGATTCAAAATATCTACCTAGGGAATAGTGTGCCCTGGTACTATAAATATTACTCATATCCTACATTTCTCTTTAGTTTCAGAAGCAATGCCTTTGAGACAGAATTACTCTCAGTAAACTATGAGCATCCATGTACTGATGATTCATGGAATACAGTGTGGGTTAATTTATACTTTCAGTCTTGTAAAAGGAAGCCAGCTACTTCGAACATGCTTACAAACAGACAACGTCAATTGAGGATGTTCGTGGAAACATGTACTACCTCCTTTAACGGGTCCTGTAAAGACATGAAAACAAATCTAGAATTTGCATTTCATCTTCTGGAGCTCTCTCCTCCCTTCCTTTAGTTTAACCAACCAAATAGTTAATGGAATCTGATTCTTTCCAACTGCATGGTATTTTTTCCCCCTACAACTGTGATTTCAGAGTTATTATTGGTTTCCTAGTTTATAATATGAGGCAAAACCAAAAGACAATAACCAGCCACTTAGATCCTGCCACTTTCCCCTAAATGTGTCGAAATATGAGTCACTTTGCAATTCGTAAGAAGTCAGTTAATTCCAGCGACCTTTGTAAATGATGACCATAAAGCAGCTCTGACAATATGCCACTGGCTTCGATTTTCCGTCTGTAAAATGAACAAGTTTAAGAAGAGGTTTCCTGCTCAGAGTGAAAAATGAAAGGTGCTGAAGCATTAGCTCCAATATTGGCAGGCTTGCTCACTCTGCCTCAAACGCCACATGCAATCTATAGAAAAAACAAAATGATTTATTATGAAGAGGAGAAGGTGTTTTATTTGCTTTTCTGCTATTCATTAGAAGTGCTGTTTTGCCACAGAACAGATCTGATATTTTAAGATACCTCCTAAGTTCCTAACCAGGAGGGAAAGCTGGAAGTAGATGCTCAGCCTCCCCATTGCAAACTCCTGTATAATGTAGCATTGCAGTATTGATTTCAGTTTTTCTTAGACCTATTCCAGGGAAACTTTCCATACCAAACACACACATACTTAAATCCTTACAGAGCCTATGTTTAAATGGCAATCAATGATACCTAAGAACAGCGGATTCACTTGTTAACCTTGGTAAAGCTCACATATATATTTTGTGGATTACACAGATCAACATTGTGCCCACTTGAGTCTGAGAAATACCATCATTCCAGGCGCTTGGTGTTGTCACTCTGTGTATGCCAGTGAGTTTGGTGATCTGATCAGCATCTACCAATGCCAGAGGACGGACACAGGAGCATGCCTGGAAAACTTAACCATAGTCTCCCCAGTCATGTAGCTATACCAGAAATAGGTTTCTGGCAAGACAAGCTTCAAAGGACCATCTTTTCAGAGTGTCACTTGTCACAGGCAACACACTGAGTTTGAATGCTGATGAGAAGGTGGAATTTCTGTCTTTCGTTGTTGTTGTTGCTGTTAATGGCTTAATAAACAGTGTTATCTGCTTCCTAGGCCAGAAATTTAGGGACCTGTGAAAAAGGTGGTCAACTTAGGATCGTTAATTGTATTTTATCATTTCTTTGTTCTTTTTTACAACTACTGCTTCCCCCCCCCTTTTTTCTCTTTTGCCACAAAATAGGCTTGATGTTTTACCTTTTTCCCCCCACTCTGAATTTTTTCTAGTGCAAAATTCTGGTGTGATGTGGCACGGTGATATTTATTGCAAACTAATTGAGTTGATCAGAAAGGTTTGTAACCTGAGTTAAAAAAAATAAAACACTTACATAAGTTAAATGTTATTGCTTAGTACTTAGCAGGCACTGAAGGTGGTCATAGATGAGGTATCTGTTGGAGATATTGAAGGAGATCTTTAAAAGGAAGCTACTAGCATACTAAAAATTGAGTCCGTCCTTCTAGCCTCAGTAAGGATGCCCCCAAAAGAATCATTTAAAATAACGTAGCTCTAGCCTATGTGAAGAAACAATGGACACATTTGCAGCCCACTAAGCTGTTTCAGGTAGACCTGATTCTAAGGATTCAATCACTTATGTATCACTCATTAGTCCCATGAAACTAAATAAAGCAGGTAAACACCGGGCACTACATCAGTGCGTCCTATCTGTACTGTCAAGGATAAAGCTCTCTGATACTGGCTATGCAGTGAGTACTTAGGAAAGCTTCACTGTGTTGCCACTGAACACAGGTCCCGCCCAGAGCTCGGTGAATTCCTCCCTGCCTGTCTTCTGATAAAGTGATGCCTGGTTCGACACCTAGGAAGTAGAACATGGTAACAGTTATTCCTCTGACCACGATGTAAAAGGAAATCAAAAAGTAGGTGGTGTCAGAGGATAGAAAAAGTAATGGAGAAATAAAAATGTTTTCTTTAATGTGACGGGAGGGGTGGAAGAAGATCTCAGTAGATGCTATTTAGAGGTCATTAAATACAGGGTTGGAGGCGGGGAGACAAAATGCTCATCTCAAATCTATATGAAGAAGTACAGCACCCAACCAGCCATCTACTATATTTGCATAACTGTTAAGTTTGTATAAAACTGCTTACTATTATTATGTTCATTTATCTTTAGGTCATGATAAGGGAGGGCTTTTTTTAAGGTGTCATTAGTAAAAGCAACTTACACAACTTCAGCATGAGAGAATAAAAAAGGGAAACATAATTTCATACAATAAAAGAATTTTAGGATTGAAAATGACCTTTAGAAGATGGTATAATATGCTTATTTCACAGACTAGGAAACTGAGGCACAAAGGGTTTAACATCTTTAGACCAAACCACACAAGACCAAATCTTTATCAAGGCCTAGAGTAGATCCCTTTAGTGTGCTCCCTCCAGTACTCCATTAAAAGTCTGCCTACTCAGTCTTTCAATTATTTTTTAAAAAGAAAAAAAAAATTAAGGAAATGTTCATACAGATAATCAAGTACTTTAAAAGCAAAAGTAAGCATCCAACAATAGAAGCAATAACAATTTGTAAGTATATAACACCCAAGTATTTCAAACTGATAATCTTTGGATATACTCTTCTATGTTTTGTAAAGAGTCATAAATATTAGAACTTTGCCCTGTTTGTTTTTTTTTAAATTTTTTTTAATCTTGACTTATTTTTTGAGACAATGCAAGAGACAGAGTGCAAGCAGCGGAGGGGCAGACAGAGGGAGACATGGAATCCGAAGGGGGCTTCAGGCTCCGAGCTGTCAGCCCAGAACCCGACGCAGGGCTCAAACTCATGAACCGTGAGATCATGACCTGAGCTGAAGTTGTACGCTTAACCAACTGAGCCACTCAGGCGCCCCATGATCTTTGCCCAGTTTTTAAAACATCTTAATAATATTATTGCTATCCTTCAGCTTTAGAGATTCAACTATTGGTTGAAAGTTTTTTCCAGAAATTTTGACGAGAATCTTTGTTTCCTTTTTTATTGGGTTTCACTGTAACATTTTAAGGCACTTACATGTGCCCTCATTAAAGAGTCCCTTCTCAGGGTCCATGCTTGCCTTATCCACTTTGCTGAAAACAGTGAGGACATTCTCAGGATGGTAATCCCTACTTCCCTCTCTTCATCTCCTCATCCTGTCTTACCATTTCCAAAGTTTGATTGAGACTCTTTGTAGGCAATGACACCTGCCTTTCGTTCTACAGCCCTATTTTTTTCTTCCTAGCAAATTTTTCTTGCTTTCTAAAGGTGCTCTCCAAATTTTGCTTAGGATAATAGTAATGAATTGACCCCAAAACTTTGGAGAAGTAAAAAAGGACATAAAAAATAATAATTGTATTTGTGTAGCGCTATACTGTTTACAAAGCACTTTTTCAACAATGACATTTGTTTCTCACAACAACTTAGGAAGGAAGGTATTATGCTGATCATCTCCCTTTTAAGATTAGACAATGAGGTTCCGTGAGGTTAGAAATTTGCCACAGTCAGGGAGCTAACATGTGGAGGAGTTAGGGTCTTCTAACTACAAAGATGGATGCAAGACTGATAATAGTACCTGGCACTTTGTGAGTCCGTTAGAAAATACACACTCCTGTTTTCCGGAACTCCCATTATACACTTACCCTTCCAGGTTGTATGTACTCCAAACCATACCATACTCAATGTGGACAGATTTTTGCAGATAAACTTCTGTACTTCTTCATTTAAATCAGAGCTAATTATGTGACCAACTTAAACATGAAAAACACAACCAATATCTATTCTTAGAGAAAAAGACTGCACGTTGTTCTACCTCCTCATCCATACTTTGTCTGACAGCATTAATACTTTGATAAACAGTTGGTAAAGGTCTCAAAAACTGGATAAAATGGGATGAGTAAATATTCAGGCAAGTTCCATGTTGCTGGAAAATTATGAACAAAATCCTCAAAGTCACTTGACGTACCACCAACAGATGAAGTGTCAATATAAAAGCAACATCATTGGCATCTACCTCCTGGTTAGTCTCTATGGGGCAGATAATGAATGACACACAAAGACCTCAACATGCCAGGGAATGTGTTCACATTATTCTGAAAGCCCCTTGGGAGAAATTTTTTCTTTCAAAAGTAATACTGTCCTTGGAATAGGTAAATCCCTAGAACAACATGTATTGAAGGTTGTCATACAAAGTTTTATTTCCAGAAAGTGAAGCCTTCCACAAATAATCAGCTATTCTGTGTAGGAAGGAATGTAAACATTTTTTCCACAATTTTTACCATGTCTGTATTGAAAAGGCCCATGGAATCCCCAAAGACCCACTGGATCAATTAAAGGCTTAGCATCAACAGGAAGGAAACACTTTCTATTTCCAGAGGCCTGAAACCCCTGGGATTTAATTCCCTGAAGAGTAAGAGAGGAGGCAGTGTTTCTGACTTGTTCAAAGCCGGGATTCCAGGAATGGGAGAATGCATTCCCTGAGGACCAAGCCTGCTAACAGACCATGGCCTTCAGGAAGGCTCAGGACATCCAACAATTACAATGATTTAAATAATGCTATGTATTTTGACTACAGAAAATACTTAAAGAGACATATTTTCCTTGTGGTGAGGACTGATTTGTGCTTATTACAAATTTTCTCTAAAATTATAAAACTGAATTAATAAAATGACTGTAAAGAAACAAAGGCAAATATTTTGGGAGATTCATTCCACAGGAGTAAAATTTATCCACATAATATCTTACAGTCTCATAAGGTCAAGGCATTTAAATTACACTGTCAGCTAATTTACACTTTACTTTTGTTAAGAAAAAAACACAAATCAAAAAATTTTAAAAACTGACATGTATCTTCAAAGATACAATTCATATCGGCCTTTATATCTCTTTAGAATATTTTTCTCATCATTATATTGAAAAGCCTAAGACACAGTCAGTGGTCTTATCATTGTTTGCTAACAGTGTCTCTGGGCTCTACATTTAATTTTATTTTCATCAAAAATAAGTCACTCAGAATCACAAATTACTGAATATATTCTGCAAAGAGTATATGGAACCACAATGGCCCTTAGTGAAATCTCAATAGTTGCAGGGAGTAATTTGAAAATACATCTAGACAGATCATATTGTGATTTCTACAAAGGCCAAGGGGTTAATGGCCTTCCACTGCATGTGCCTAAGGACTGAGAACAAAACGATGAAGTAGGCAAAATGGGGCTGAGTCTAGGTTACAATGCTGTATCATTTAAGAGAAAGCACAATAGGATGGAGAGAGAAAAACAATGCTACCACCATATGTGAAAAAGAAATACATTCTAAGTACATATAAACCTTGGAAGCTCTATTCCTAGTAATTTTTGAAGGAAAAACATATGCCATCATAAGATATGAGCTTAGACTGTATTCATCCAACAAGTCAATTTCTTGTGTGAATAGCTGAACTGATTCACTTACCAAACACATAATTTATATTTGTTCCTCTTCCTGTAGTTTATCACCCACGCATTTTTTTACACAAACACAACAGCTGCTTGGGGAGTGTCATAAGGTGATGTTCGGCTAACTTTTTAAAATCAGTGAAGCATTTGCCAAACTACCATTTCCTTAATCAGTTACTTTACTTTTAATGAGCAAGCAAATTCCATGTAAATATCCAAGGCTCACCTTTCATTTACACTATAAATTGTATCCCAGTGTGCGGCTACTGGACAAGGAAGTGAAGAATTAAACGTTTTATGACAAAATGTTTTCAGTACAGACTTTAAGAGTTCAGATCACATTATCTCTTAGACAATCCTTTACTGGCTAAGGGAATGATCATAACATTAGCAGATCCCACTTATTACATACAGACATTTCCTGTGCCAAACACTGTGCGAAGTATTTCACATGTGTTTTCTCATTTTATTCTCATAATGACCATATAGAGCAAGTACTATTGCTAACCCCATTTTACAAATGCGGAAATTAAGACTTAAAGAAGAAAAGCAACTTGCCTCAACTAATGAAAGGGAGAAGAGGAAAAGGAACCTAGGTCAGTTGGGCTCAAAAGACACGGCTCTATGCATGAGGCAACACTGCCTCTTGTTGGTACTGCCGGAACACAGCTCATCTATACTGCTGTCTAGGAGCTGGATTCTCTACCAAAATACAATCATTCCATTTATCATTACCATGCCATTCTTCTCACACGAGCGTATTATCTCTGCAAGATTCATTCGTAGTTTATTTTTGTTGTTGTTTCTGACAGAAAAATGATGATTTACTTATTTATAGATGGGTATCACTATCTATTTGATTAGCTAAAATGCTTTGTGTAGTTCAGTTTGTAGCCAGACTTGTGAGCTGGCAGAGCTTGTAGTCCTCCTCCACCATTTTTTCATCAAGCACAATTCAACATGGTTCACCAGGTCATGCACCCCAATAACTGGCACAAAGGAAAAAAGCAATGCTTAGCTTGTAAGTCTTAATTGTCATGATTTAATGTCCATCCACAGCCCCAATTCCAATCTGTGGATAGTTCCTTACTCATGTATTCTCTTAAACCAGAAGCATGAAAATGGTGAATACTGTTTCCCTGCTAGTAAGATCATCAGTTTTCAATGAAATTCCTCAATCCTTGTCAGTATTAATAAGCTTCTCGCTCTGCAAAGTTAATAGACGAAAGCTCTAATCTGTTTTTCAAACTGAGCATGCTGAGCCAAACCTAAATCTTCAGCAGAAGTGTTCTACGCCAGCTGCTTGCAAAACTTCAGCGTTTCTCACTGAGTGACCTCCTCAAAGAGCTATCTGGGGAGTCCTTCAATTTGACTGTCCTACATAGAAAAAGCTGAATGTGAAATTAAGGAAAAATGTTACTAAGGATTCTTCCCATAGTTAGGAATGGGGCTTAGATAGCTCATGTTCATGTATATTTTCTTTTCAGAATGAAGATTTTAAAAAATTAAGTCATTAGACAAATGAAAAGTAAAAATCAAGCTTGAGGTGATAGATGGCTAAAATATACATGCATCATGAAAAACCCAACTTATCACATGTAAGAAGTAAAGGACATGCATAATTTTAGATTATAGGTTTGGGTTATTTTTTTTTTTCTTACTACATCTTATGTTCATATACAATAGTGAGGAGAAGAGGAGAAAAAAGGGATGTTGGCCAACAGCTATTCAACATGTACCACAGCCTAGACCCTGGTTAAGTTCTTTCACACCTCATGCCACCAGAGCACACAACCCCACAAGGGAACAGAGGCTCAGAACGGGGAAGCATCTACGCAACTTCCTACTATGCCCAGGGGCCCAAGTTGAACACTGAATGTCTAACTCCAAACCCTATTCTATTAAAACCATGTTACTGTGCCTCTCCTATCATACCTTAGAATAAGTACAATATATTTCTCTTTTGGGAAGCATTTTACCTTTTATGCAGAAGCATCCAACAATGGGTTCTTTCTATAGTCTTAAGCTTCTCAGCAAAGCTCAGAAAGCTTACACAATTAATCAAACTTGATATTTTTACCACCTGGTGCAACATGATAGTATTTCAAGAATAACATAATGAACATTTAATACAACTCAACTAATCTAAAATAAAAGTATTACTTGTAGATTTTTTACTTAAACATTCTCATTAATCCATGTAACTTCAAAAGTGTAGTGTGTTAAGAAAAAATCATGGCTGAATTCCAAGGACTTAAAAAGATCTTTATCATTTCTTAGGGAATGTAAATCAGCAACAAAATAAGACAATTTTTCTTTACCATGAATATCTTGCAGATTGAACACACAGAACAAGATTTCAATCCCACATCACTTACCAGATTTGGGAAATATTTGAAAACTTCTTTATACTTTTAAGTATTTTGTACACTTAGGAAAGGTGATGAACTCTTTTACAAGTTTAAACCTGTCCCATAAAGAATTTCTCCTATCTGAAACTAGTAACTCCTTGACTATCACATCCTGCCTCTACTCCTTTCCACACCACGCTGAAGGTAATGGTATATTGAGTTCTTAACGTCACTTAAGCTAGAGGCTTCCTATTTGACATAATCATGTTAAATTATAAATCAATGTGCTACTCTGCACTTTACTTGATTGAGATGTCTATGAAAGGAGAGATATTCTAAGATAATATAACACTTAGTCATTCATTTAGACATGTCATCATGGTCATTTACTCAATGACCATGGATAATAGTCAATAAATAGAATCTCGAGAATTGATAAGGAATGATGGATGTATGACACAGCCAATAGAACCAAATCTATCTACCTATCTATCTATCCATCTATGTAAATTTTCCCATCTATCAAGATTTTTGAAGGTACCATATTCCAGAAGTATTGCTAAATACATTCATTGTCTAGATGTTGTATATATGGTTGTATATTTTGTTTCATTTTTAACACACAAGCAAAATCAATTAGGCTGTCTCTATCTTCAAATTCAATTAGGTGCTTATTTTTAACACAGAACATTAGAATCTCTGCAAGAATATAAGAATCCCTAGTGACTTTTTTTTCCCCACAAAGTTTCAGAACTGACGGTTAAAGGTTGAAGATTCATGTCCTTTTCTTTTGTCCATTGTCTGTCAGTTTTATTTCAGGTTTATAAAGACTACTTATTTGAGACAAACAATTGCTTAAATTGATACAAAATATTTATGGAATAGGTACATTATGTTAAATTTTTCCTCAGAGAAGACTGGGAATAGGATATGGCCAAGTGAGTTAGGAATTTGATAAGGGATCTGACAGATGTTCAAGTGGATGCTCCTAGCAATATCCTTGTAAGTCTATGGTAACCGTGGTCCTTATCTCTACTGCCATTCACAGTCCTTTCTTGGCTCTTGGATAATGCCTGTAGTGTGGTAGGGTACATATCCTTAGAGAGGGTATCTACCAGAAGGGGACAATACCCTTTATTCCCACATGCTCATGAATTCCTTTATTTTCATCTACTATACTACATCTTTTTTTTTTTCTTAAAAAAATTTTTTAAATGTTTATTTATTTTTGAGAGAGAGAGAGAGAGAGAGCACAAGAGAGGGAGGGGCAGGGAGAGAGGGAAACACAGAGTCTGAAACAGGCTCCAGGCTCTGAGCTGTCAGCACAGAGCCCAACACAGGGCTCAAACCCACGAACTGTGAGATCATGACCTGAGCCAAAGTCGGACATTTAACCTACTGAGGCAGCCAGGTGCCCCCCACCGCCTTTTTTGTTTAATTATATTACATTTCACATGCAACTCAACTGAGGGTCACCCAGAAACTGCCCAGTGGTATCATTAATGAATGAATTCTATACTGCCCATTGATTTGCTTTCAAATGTCATTAACTAATATAAGGAGAACTGGTGTAACTAAATTGTCAAACTGAGAGAGATTTTACAGATATTAAGTCACTTGCTCAAAGTGATTCATTACTTAAATACATATCTGGAACCAAAAACCAGGTGATTCTATCCTTGCCTCATGGTTATTTCACAGCACATTGACTGTGATGGTAGGGTTTCGACAAGATTGGGCTGTGTGCTCCTATGAAATCACTCATTTTCTTAAGCACTCTTATGACCAAAAGTTCCCAAAGTCAACCCGTAGGGAGATTCAGGAGTGCCTTCTCCATGAACGGTCCATGTATGTACAACCTATTAGCTGTAGGGAGCCTCATAGAAGCCCAATTCACTCTCCAGGCACTTTTCAAGATGCCTCTGTAGAGGGGCATTTTATCAACAGTAATATGTTGCTGCTGTTCTGCATTAAGCATGTTAAGTATTTGGGAACTGGGGTTTTGAATATGTGCCCTAAAGCAATTTTAGCTGAAGAGTTGTTTCATTTTTAAATCAGGCAAAAAAAAAAGGGGGGGGGGAGAGAGAAGGGAGAGAGAGATTGAGAGAGAGAGGGAAATTCTTAAAAGGAAAAACACAAAAAATAGCAACTATACAAAAAGTTTCATATTTAAACAAAATAGAAATAGAACAATCCAGTTCTTTGTGGCACTCCATTGTAAATTCCTTCTCTTCTTGGACATTCCACCCCAAATTTAAAAGCCTCTGGGATCTACCCTAATCCTCTTTGCTGGGTTCCTAAGAAACTTTATAACACACATAAAATAACTGCAGTCTTTGAAATTATAAATGTCATTGCCAAGTTATTTTGTGAACTTTTGTTAAGACCCTGTTGTAAGTTTCATTCCCAAAGAAGGCAGCGTCTAGAATAATGGCACTCAAGGCCCAGAGTTGCTGCACTGAAATTTTTAAGTTGTGGACAATAACATGATCTTCTTTAATATCATGGTGTCCACTTATTCTAGTGATTTCATAGAAATAGTTCGTTTTTTTCTTTCATGTGAAAAATCCTTGTTGTGAGTACTAATGAATAAGGTTTAAATTTTAACACTCTATGTAAAACTTTATATGCCCCCAAATGTAACCACATCTTAAGAAATAACAACTGCCCTATTCCATCATCTCAGAAAAGCAGTATTAGCTTTTTTTTTTTTCCTTTGGAGATTTAGTTAACAACTGTATTTTCTCTATCCCTGTCTATTCCAATGCCGTCTTAAAATAAGCATACATGCACACACACAAATACTGGACTTAAAAAATTACTGCCGGGGCACCTGAGTGGCTCAGTCAGTTAAGCGTCTGACTTCGGCTCAGGTCATGATCTCACAGTCTGTGAGTTCAAACCCCACGTCAGACTCTGTGCTGACAGATCAGAGCCTGGAGCCTGCTTCGGATTCTGTGTCTTCCTCTCTCTCTGACCCTCCCCCGTTCATGTTCTGTCTCTCTCTGTCTCAAAAATAAATAAATGTTAAAAAAATAAAAAAAAATAACTGCCAACTGTTACTAGTTTCTGACCACTTTACAAACATTTCGATTAAGTCTAGCCACACTTGTACCTAGTCTCCAATAATTTTTCTTCTACTAAGACATCCCATATAACTGATATGACAAATATTATAACATTTTAAGAGTTATTTTCATGGAAATAACTAGAAAAAATCCACTGGCAAATAAAATTCTGCAATCCTTAATGGAAATTAGAGTCAAATACCATTCAAGAAGCTCTGTTTTGCTCTGCCATTTCTCCTGTTCTCACATATCTACCTCCAAAATTAGTCTGTTACAATAAATTCTACTAAGCTATAACCATTATAATGACCATTATTAATTTGATAGTGGTTAACATTTAGTGATTACTTTCTATGTTACTGGTGCAGAAATAAGAACTTTTTAATACTAAGAACTTCTAATGCATTATTCGATTTAATTTTTATGCTATTCCTCTGTGTTGATACTGCTATCACCCACCTTTTAATAGATAAGGAGTCAATGACAAAGGAAGAGAAAGAACTAGAGTCCATGTCTGATCCCTTAATTACGAGGCCACCTCTACTGACCACAATTTTAAGAGTTCTGGAGAGCAGGAGACTCAGATAAAGAATTTGCGTTGGCTAGTTAAGAAATCTTAAGGTTAAGTCTGGGGCAAAGTGGGAACAATGAAAAGTGATATTCCTGTGATACCGCTTTGGAGGAAAGACTCTATTTTCATTTTCAATTTTCAAGCATAACACCACTCATATCTCTGGGTTTGGGCCTAAACTCAGGCAACATTTTTGAAAGTCAACCTGGCTAGAGAAATGACTCCTACTGTTGAAAAATTCCTTGTATCCTTCCTCCAAGCATGCCTTCATTTTTCACAGCTCAAGCTGGTTTTACAGAGCTGGGAAGGCTGGAACCCCAGGTAGAGAGGAAAGAAGTCATACAGTTCTCTTTCTCCCACTCCCTCTGTGTCCTGGTGTCCTATAAATGTAGAGTTCTGTAAGCCACACTTTTAGAGAATTAAACAGTGTCCTTTGTCATCTGCTTAAGATTTACCACATACAACCTTCTGTTTTAGAAATGTTATCACATCTGCTGCTCATGCTCCCAATTTATAGATTTTGGGTACCATTATGCTGTCAGTCAAGTAACTACCACCATTGCTTCAATTGCTGCTGTTATCAGTTTAACAAGGGAGGAGGGGATGTTATACATGAAAGTATTAAGTATGATTGCCAGAAATAGTTTAAAATGGTGCTGAATAAGAGAGAAGCCTTGTCATTAATGCCTCTACCTAGTCTTTTTGGGTTTTGGCTTTTTGGAACACCTGCTAAGGCAGATTTTTAGATATTGGGAAGAGGAGGGTTGTTAGTAGAGATGTAAGATGTGGAGAACTTGCCAAGGGGAAGCGGGGGAAGAGGTATTAATGTATTCTGGTAAGCTGTAAGCTGCACTATTTATCAATTAAAAAATATGCACACAAATACCCTGGCTCTCATCCCATTGGAAGCAGAAGCAATCTGGAACAAGATAGTCATGACTTCTGGAATAATGGGGAAGAAAGGAAAAGCAAGCTGAGGGAAGGGGCTAGTCTTATACACATGAGAAGGTAAACTAAGAGGAAGGAAGGGAAGAGGAGTTTCAGGTACAACAGCAGTTAGAAGTGAGTTGGGTCCAACGTATGGATCTGCTTGCCAAAACACAGAGACAAAAGCATGACCATAGACTTCCATGAGCTCCCAGTGCAGAACGATTTCTGTTGCTACATTAAAGGAATCATGAAAACAGAAGTGTACTCATTTCTGTAGCCTGGGAATTTACAAATAAATTTGTAAATAAAGTTGTATTTCCAAATAAAATAATCACAAAATGTTTTAAAGTGCCCTTTAAAAGTTAATTTGATTCTCCTCCCTGAGATAAACCAAAGAATCCAAGTGTCAATATGCTGAAAAATGACAAAACAGATGTCAAATAACCTTCCTTTTGCAACAACTTTCTATGAATCTGACATCTAGTTATTCCACTCAACATCACATATGAAACTCAGAAATTATGCAGCCAAAGAATGGAATACTAATTCATGATAGCAGGTGGAAAGGAGCAGATGAGAACAAAACACCACAAAAGTGTATAAATTGACCAAATGAGACTGTGTATGTTACCATCTTCTATGACAACAGTTATTGACTAACAATTTATATCTGGTTTGCTCCCTTATTCTGCAAGTCACAAAAATGGGTTGCTGTGGCAACTGTCATGTGCTATTTAGCTTGCTGGATGGAAAAACAAAACAAAACAAAACAAAACAAAAACCTCAAACTACCTCCTAAGATACAAATACAGCATGTATTTTTATTGTTCCTCCTGCCCCAAGAGAACAAGTCCCCCGGTAGTAGATCTACTTTTTCAGAGCTTTAAAAATGGGTTTGCTTTCTGTCATTTGCATTTTTTATCATGTATGCCACCAATTTATGCAAGTAGGAAAGAAAAAAAATCCATAGAAATATAAAGGATATGGATACAGATTGCCTGAGTCACATGAATGTGATAGGGCCGTTTCATATATAGCATCCCCACTTTTATCATCGGCAGCTCTTTTAGCCAGTTTAACTCCATGGATGCATGTATCAAATTCATGCATCATACTCACAGGAATACACTAAGAGCTCAATTCTTTTTTTTTTTTTTTTAAACTTTTTTTTCAACGTTTATTTATTTTTTTGGGACAGAGAGAGACAGAGCATGAACGGGGAAGGGACAGAGAGAGAGGGAGACACAGAATCGGAAACAGGGTCGAGGCTCCGAGCCATCAGCCCAGAGCCTGACGCGGGGCTCGAACTCACGGACCGCGAGATCGTGACCTGGCTGAAGTCGGACGCTTAACCGACTGCGCCACCCAGGCGCCCCAAGAGCTCAATTCTTAAAGCACCGACAGGGCAAGCTTATTTTTCTGAACAAAAACCAAGAGCAAGGTGCAAAGAGAAGGTCATTAATTTTCATGGAAGCATATACTTAATCTCACAGTAACACATAACATAGTCTGTTCACAAAAATGCTGTGCGGGACCTCAGAACACATCATGTTACTAACATCTATGCACAATGAAGCAAGGAAATTAACACGTCCATGCTGAACAAAATGGGAAGAAGAATACCTAGCCCTTATCTACTCACTTCTACTTACTTCCCTACTTACTTCTCCACTGGGACCTAAGAGAGTGAAGGCAAATATGTTTAAGGCCCTGAAAATGGAACAATAAAAGCTCCAGTAATTGTTATTCTTATTGAATGGCAAGTTTGATAACTTTCCAGACTCGCCAGATATTAATCTGATGTGGGAAGGTCAGCTTTTTAAAAGAGCTCCATTATCAACTCTTGAAACAATAGAAGTCTCTTTTCTCTGGAAGTTCAGGGAGTTTGAGCAAGCTAAGAAAAATGATCCATTTAAAAAACAAACAGATAGGCCCTTCACCACCACGACGAATGCCACATGAAAACCCTTTCAGGAGCTTCTCACCACCCTAGGCTTGATTACGGGACTCACTATTTTGGCGCAAGAACACAAACAGGGCAAAGATTGGTGAGGTATGGCCACTAGGAGATTCTAGGGATTTAAATTGAAATAAAAATAAGGTAACGTGAGTGGAAGTGTCAGTGTGTGAAAATACTATATATGCAGAATACAGATGAAAAGACCCTTCACAGATGTTGGAGAGGAAAGTACCTGACTGTATGTTGTATTAGTCTTCTACTGCTCCATTTAATCATACTGAAGAAATGGAATGAACACACAAATAGATTTTTTTTTCACTCTTCCTTGGGCAACAATAGAGAACAATCAATTTAAAAATAATTGGAGAAATTTGTGTTTTCTTCAGAAGAGGAAAGGAAAACATTCATTCAACAGTACCACATAGAATCATTTGCTTAATAGCATTTCTAATATGTTATGCATTTATTCAATCTACTTCTTACTATATTAAAATGCAAAAACAATTACTCTGAATGTAAATCCTAGAAAACAATCAAAGTTTCTATTAAATCAGGGAAGAGACAGTTAAGCTCCAATGTGATTTGCAGATGCTCATGAATAGACAATACTTAGAGTTTCTCTCACTCGAAAGTGAAAGAGGCTGGTAGAGATTCAGAGATTCCCTCCCGCCCCCTCTCCCTCCTGTTTTTCTTCCTCCTTTCTCTGTCCTTTCCTATCCTCCCTCCATCTCTTCCTTTATTCTTGTTGGACTCAGAATAAATACAGTTTTTATTTAAAGTCTAATAATTCAAAATATGTAGGCATGTAAAATCACCTTATGTTGTAATACCAGCCGGTATTGCAGGGAGAAACTTCCTGACAACATTCTGTTATAAATAGTTTACACTCAACTGATCAGTCACAGGGGGATATGGGCAGTTTCAGCCCTCTGGTTCCTTTGTCACACACAAAAAGTCTTGGTTTGTTCTTTGTACATTTACATCAAAGCCATTTCTATTCATTAAAAATTCAAAATAAGCATGTTCAAGAAGAGGCCACTGAGCATGAGGCAATGAATAAAAAGATTCTGCACATGCACAACAAGCATTTTGTATTTTACTGTGTCTGAAGTTTTTAAGTCCACATGCTTTATTTAATTATGGTGCTACTGAAGTTATAACCTCAAAAGGAGATTCAATCAATGTTTCTTCATGCTCAGATTATATGTCAAGGCCACTGATTTGTTATTGCAGATATAGTGGGCAATCATTTTGTTGGATAATAGTGAACCCCTGAAGATTTATTTGTCACACTCAACTGTCCATTTCAAAGCTCTGAATCATACTTACACTTCCGACTCTGCTGATACTATAGAATCTGGTATACAGAGCTTAAATTTTCAAGCAAATTCTACTCATTTCATATGTACTTCATGCATTCTGGGGGCTTCTGCTGAAACTTGGTACCAACAATATTTGCCCAGTTTTGACTAATAGTGGCTCTTGTTTTAGTTTGCATTAACTTTTTTCGTTAAGAGTGTATATGAATGTTATTATGACAAGGGTGTTTTTTCTGCCCTAAAGTATTTAGGGGAACACAGTGTCTTCTATAAGTATCATTTTCTAGCACAGATTCTTTATTCCAACTAGGCTTCATTAAAGACACAAACTTGAGGCTGTTGAGATAATGACTACTTTGCATTTGATCACTATCAGCAAGCAACAAACAAGGTCTGGCCTCCACCCACACCAAACCGGAAAGTCTGTCAGTGTTGAGAAAAGTCCTCTAGAAAATTGGTTTGGTGTGGGGGAAGGCAGGCAATAAACCAAAAGTAAATAAATCATTGATGGTAGTCTTCGATGCCATTCAAGGAAAACAAAACAGGGACAATGACTCGAAGCGGTACTTTTTGGTAAGGTAGTACAGAACAAGACATCACTGGTAAAGAGGGCATAGCAACACAGGCCAACAGAATTATTGTAGGTATCAAAGAAGGACATAAAGGAAAATCAAACTACATTTTTGCAATGTAGCACATTGTGAGTGCTATTTTGTTGTTTTTGCTGTTTGTGGATATGGTTATATGATAGAAATAGGAAATTAATGGAAATGAAAAGGACCTTAAAGAATTTTTAGGATCAGGACTGTAGTAAACTATGCAAGGATAAGTAAATCAGCAAAGACCCTACATGTCCATGGATACTGGAATTAAATCTACATTAGAGAAAAATACATGCTTTTTCTAGTCTGTTTCTTCAGCCAGTTAATGGGAATTAGTCATTAAAAAAAAAATCTCAAACTAAAAATTTTCAGCTCCATGTTTTTCATTATCCTGATACAGTTTAATTCTACTCATATACTGAAGATAGTTTTCATTCACTGAAACAAAACTATAACTTCCAAGAAAGTCGACTTGATACCAGGAATAATCACAAAGATACATTGTAATGTTACTAACCAGCAACATGAATTACAATTAATAGAAATCAGGAAAAAAAATTTCAATCTATGTGCAACTTCTATCTCGAACTCCAACCCACAGTGGTTTAATCTAAACTTTATTACATAGCTGTACTTGAAGAAAATGTAAAATGTAAAATATGAATATAATATAAAAAAAGTAAGTACAAAATACAAACAACTCAAGCTTCAGAGAAAGTTTCTCATAATATAAATCAATGTTGACTAATTCTTGATTGAGCAGTGAGAAATATTCCTGTAAGAGAAAATAATGGTAAATTAACTTTATTTCACAAAGTAATTTTGGCTGGACACATGGGAATAGTAAATTTAGATGAATGTCCCAGATCAAGTTTAAAGGATTCTAGATTTTGAATCATATAATTGTGTGAAAGGAAAATTTCTTCTCATAACTGAAATCCAGTAATCAAAAATAAAAATGTATTGAATCCTACCCTGTGAAGCTACTATAACATAGTGTAAAACCATTTTTCTTAGCCTAAAATGATAGTTTGAGACATATTCTTAAATTATCTATAGGGAGATTATCATTAAGAAATTCTTCCAAAGGTGATTTTTCACCCAGTTTTCACCTACTCCATATAAGAGATGAATTCCAGGATTTTAAGTACAAAGTGCATGTAAATTTACAGCATTATTTTGAAAGCACCCTTTCTCCCCAATAAGACTTAGAACTCTTTTTCCATGACTGGTCCTCTAGCCATGTGCAACACCCCCCCAAAAGATGCTTAATTTGGCATATTGCCCAAGCTCTTCAGGAGGCAGCTATTGTAAAAGAAGTAATGTTAGCAAAAACCTATAATGTCCATTAACACAAAATTAAAATTTGGTAGGGCAACCACAAAGTGTACTACTTTTCATTTTAAAGAAATGGCCATTTCGCCTTTTTTACTTCCTCATTTAGCTTTAGTTCTTTCTATCCACTACCGAAAGGCATTACCTATTTCTTTTTTTTTTTTTTTAATGTCATTGTTTTTAGGGATCTCATATTCCCTCAAATGTTCATTACCCAGATGTAGCCTAATCCTTAAATAGTAGAGTGGTCAAATATCACTAGAAACTTATTAAGGTGGAATTCATCATAAAGCCCATTATGATTAGGTATAATGTGAATTAAATTGTATCCCCTGCGTCAGTAATAATTTCTAATGAATTCAAGAGGGTCTTAGGCAACCAAATCTCACAAGGTTGTCTACATGAGGCAGTCCTACATAATTAACCCCAAGTAAAGAGCTGTAGTGATGTTTCCATAAAGTTAAGTGGCTTTAAGTTAAGTGACAGGGAGAAGGAAACTCAAAGGTGTAACCTGCATATAGTACCTTTTATTTCCACACATGAAACATACAATAAAGCTTCCCTGACCTATTGTACATCAAGAATTAACTTTGTCTGCCCCTTCAGACTCCTTCAAAGGACCACCAGGTCTTCTCAAATTAATCATTGGTCAATGTAAATGTGAGGGAAAGAGTCCAGGACTGGTCCAGTAATGAATTTCTTCTCATCAAAAGATGAACAAACACACACGAAGACATGTAAACTGCCTCTATACCTTGTTTACACAATTACTTTTGAAACTCAAAACCATAACTCAAGAATATTTTTTCAAGGTTTCAATGGAGTGTTTCTTGTTCTGTTTTAAAATCTTACAGCCATAGACACAAATATAACTCTGTTGTTTTAAGTAGCTTGTCAAGAGTATAAGGGGAAAATCATAGAGCATGAAGGAAATCTGGCACACTTTTCAAATAAAAATAGACAATTCCATGCTCATTATAAGGAACTAATGATACAGACTGTATCAGCATTATCAGCTCTAAGTTACAGTAACAGAAAAGCATCATCTGTCACTGAATGCATGGCAGGCATGTGCTGACCCATGACACATTTGAAATGTGGTGCCATGATTTATTCTCTTGTTCATTGCACTTGAAGAAATGTTTTGACCACAGGAGCTCATTTTATTTCAATTCTTTTCAAAACTTATTTTCATGATCCTTAGTAAAAATATAAAACACACTGATCTCCATTCTGTTTTGTTTAATACCAAAGAAAAAACAATATTTTATCATATACAGAACAGAAACTGAACTGCCCAGAGACCCTCTACTCTGAGTTCTTGTCAGAGGAACATTCTTCCCTGGAATGTAATTTTGAGTTTTCTAAAATAATATTTCAACTAAAATATTCTTCATTCTCTACCTATAGTGCATCAAAGGATTTCTGTCCAGAGGTTTTCTTATCTTCTTTACAAACCATTGACTTTCTGTTCCGCCAAATTGAGCTAATCAAGAAGTACAGATGTGATTAAGATCTTTTTTCTACCATCCTCTTGTGACATATCTTTGCTTGAAAAACCATTCTTCCTAAGATTGGTATAAAGACATTGCCTTGTGGCAAAAATATAGAATGCACGTTTTTCTTGTTGTTGTTGTTGTTGTTGTTTTTGAGGGAGGAGGGGCACATATATGCTCATCATGTCCTCTCAATTATAAGACTAAGGGAGAGTAATGCTTATAAGATCAGAAACACAAGGCGGTATGCATGGTCCATAGAACCAACTCAAACTGGAATCATTGTTTATTTCTTTTCTTTTAACTATGGACAGTCTTCAGGTGAATCAAAGATAGAGACTTCAAAGATTTAGGTTAGGGTATTTGGCTATCTTCCAATGAAGAAGAAAATGATTTAAAAATTGCTTAAATTATCTGCATAATTACCCCAAATGCTTTCATCTGAGATGTAAGATAATTGATAGCAGGTCTGCATGAGACCTGCATTTCAAAACTATTGTACTATAAGGCAGTACTATAAGTAGTTCTTGTCATTCAATCAGTGGATTATTAGGGAAACTATCTCCAAATGTAGCTGGAAATGCCTGTGAAGATAAAAGGATGGCATCATTTACAAATCACCTCAATGTATGAGCTCCCCAAATAAACTGGAACTAAACAATGAGACTGAGGTTTTTGAAATTAAAAGTATGAAGGGAAATAGGAAAGCATATTTAGGAAGTTTTCCTCTTCACCCATGTAAAATTTTGTTTGTTTGCTTTTTTATTTCCTTATATATAGCTCTATATATCTATTTTATTTTATTTAAAGTTTTTATTATTTTTGAGAGAGAACACACAGAAGTGGGGGAAGGGCAGAGAGAGGTGGGAACAGAGGATCTGAAGCGGGCTCTGCGCACACAGCAGAGAGCCCGATGTGGGGCTCAAATTCAAGAACTGAACCTGAGCCAAAGTCAGAGGCTTAAAGTCAGAGGCTCAATCGAATGAGCCACTCAGGTTCCCCTCTGTCTATTTATTTTAAAGAGAAAGAGCACATGCACAAGGCAGAGAGAGGGGAAGAAGGAGAGAGAGAGAGAGAAAGAGAATTTTAAACAGGCTCCATGCATCACAGCCTGATGCAAGGCTCATTCCCAGAACCCTGGGATCATGACCTGAACCAAAATCAAGAATCAGAGGCTCAACCAACTGAGCCACCCAGGGCCTCCGCCCATGTAAATTTTTAAATACAAATTCATCCAAACTAAATCAATTGCCCTTAACATCTACTATAGGAATAAGAACTGGAACAAAAGAGGAAACTTTAGTACAAAAGGTTAGTCAATTCAAACTGAAGATTTTCTGAACATAACTGAAGTGATCTTCATATAGACATGTACGTGCACACATGCATTTTGTCAAGAGAATAATTATTTTCCCATAAAAATACATATATACTTCTGAGATAGAAGTAAACAAAATCTCAAAGTTCTCTATGAATTTGTAAATATACTAAGAATTCTTTCATAAACTCCTTCTGATCTTAGTAAAAGTAGCACCCTTGTAATATGCCACAGTTTGACAGACATTTAAAATGTAAACAAACATGACAAAAACCTGAAAATATGAAATCTCTATGTAAATTTATGTCAGTAATATTATGTTTGCACGAGGCAATATAGTGAAATAGCTTTGAGCTTAACACAAATTATGTACTGATAGCATGTAAGGGATATCTTACTTTAGAAATGAAGTCTATAGGTCATGGGGTCTTCTCTCAATTCTTGATCTACATGCTTTCAAAACGCTGCTGCTAAAGTACTGTCATATTTTTTTAATGGGTGCCTGGGTGGCTCAGTCTGTTAAGCATCTGACTCTTGATTTTGGCTCAGGTCATGGTCTTGTGGATCATGAGTTCGAGCCCCACATTGGGCTCTAAGCTGACAGTGCAGATCCTGCTTGAGATTTTCTTTTTCTCCCTCTCTGCCTGCCTTTCCCTGCCTGCTTTTCTCTCTCTCTCTCTGTCTCTCTCTCTCTCTCTCTGTCTCTCTCTCTCTTTCTGTATCAAAATATATAAACTTAAAAAAATTACAAATTAAAATTAAGTACTTTCAGTCACCTAAATAGAGATCTATAGTTCAATCATAACCTGAAGCAAGATTTCCATTAGTCTGTTTCCAAAATTGGAAAATAAGATGATTATATACTACAGTCTAAGATAAGTGAATGTTAAGGTTAATGCATAGCTGAGTGCTTTTCTCGCAAAGACATTTACACTTGAAACATGCTAAATAACAAGGGAATAATAAAAAAAGAAGTTAAGGGGTGCCTGGGTGGCTCAGTTGGATTGAGTGACTGACTCTTGATTTCAGCTCAGGTCATGATCTCATGGTTTTTTTTTTTTTTTTTTTTTTCAACGTTTATTTATTTTTGGGACAGAGAGAGACAGAGCATGAACGGGGGAGGGGCAGAGAGAGAGGGGAGACACAGAATTGGAAACAGGCTCCAGGCTCTGAGCCATCAGCCCAGAGCCTGACGCGGGGCTCGAACCCACGGACCGCGAGATCGTGACCTGGCTGAAGTCGGACGCTTAACCGACTGCGCCACCCAGGCGCCCCTGATCTCATGGTTCTTGAGACTGAGCCTGGTTTGGGCTCCATGCTGCCTGACATTCTCTCTTTGCCTCCGCTTCTCCCTCGCTCACGTGCGCTCTCTCTCTCTCTCTCTCAAAATAAATAAATAAAATTTTTAAAAAAGAGTTAAAAAAGCAAAGCAGGCAACCAAATCCATTGGCTCTCATGGGATATTGAATGAAGTACTGTTTTGTAGAGTTCCTCAATACATGAAGTGATTCTCATAGAATACAAACATAAAGAGACAAGTTCTGGCTTAGAAATATCATTTGTTTTGCTAATCATGTACAGAAATCAACTTCACATATAATGCTATTAATGAAGCGCTCGGTTAAGCAAAAACTATAATTAAAAATAAATACAAATCAGAATTCTTTTCATAATGAGAAATGACAGTATCACTACAAGCTGGTAATTTGTGAGTATACAGAAATCGCTACACCAATATGAAACACTTCTGAGACTCAGATTTCATTCCCTACTTTCTCAAAGAAAATTATAATGGGGGATTTTCTGCACTAAAAATTATCCTTCTTGATTTTAGCTATGCTATAACTAGCTCCCACAAATCTCATGTTTTGGGGTGCCACATTAGGAATTATTTTTAAGTTTTTTATTTTTTATTTTTTGTAATATTTATTTATTTGAGAGTGAGGGAGAGAAAGAATCCCAAGCAGGATCTACGCTGTCAGCACAGAGCCTGATTCAGGGCTCAATCCCAGGAACCATGAGATCATGACCTGAGCCAAAATCAAGAGTCAGACACTCAACAGACTGAGCCACCCAGGTGCCCCTGGAATTATATTTTAAAGAAAACTATCTTGTCCCTGTTTTACTTTATTCCTGTGGATCTCCTCATGCAGCACAAGCCTCAACTCTGAAAACAGTAGAAGGAAAAACATAAAAAGTCCAAGACTCCCTCAAAATCTGCCTAACAGCATATTTTAAGATTTGGGAGAAAAAAAGAATCGTGCTATTTAAGTTACTCTTGGTTTCTCTAAAAGAAATTCATCGCAAGCTTAATTTCATAAGGGATGGAAATAGTACATGACTTAAGATTTGCATGAATGTTCTCTATGTTCAAATATAAGGTCTTAAACATGACACGGATACAAAATCACATCCAATATATCCTCTTCTTTTTTCCTTTGTATACCTATACAAGGTCCCTTGTATACCTTTGAATACCTATAGCTATTCCTGCCAAAGCAACAGAAAAGAATCTAAGCTAGTTTGAGAACCTCAAAGTACCTGATCTGAGAATCTGAAAATGCCAGAATCTAAGGAAATCAGCCATAGTGATAGTAGCCATTAACTGTATGGGAATACATTACATTTCAGTACATAAATTCTGTACAATAACAAAAACAATTTTGCTCCTATTAACAGACTTCTGTATAATGGCAACTGTTTAAGAAACCTCTGTGGGATTTCAAAGAACATTAATCATCAATTTGGAAACAATAGTGAGAATTTTGTTCGTACCTCACATTTTGCAAGGAACTAAGACTCAGAGAACAATATGGTTTATCTGAAGGGCACAGCAAAACTAGACCCAGAAAACAGGTTTTCTTATTCTAGCTTCACTTCTGCAACACTCAGCTGCCTTAGAAATTTCCTTTGCATAAAATTCTTTATTTTTAAAATCAGAGAAGGAGAAACAAATTAACAAAAACCAGTGTACCTATCCAGTTGGAGGAAATACCTTTCTGAAAAAGATAATAAGATAATGGGTCCTATGTTAATAAACATTTGAAAGAAAGTAGAGCTTAGGAGTATTAAAAGATAAACTGACGAATATTAAAATTTTAAGAGTTTATTTGAGCCTACATCAATTCCAATAGGGCAGCACCTCACTGGAGCCTCCACTGACAGGCACTTGGAGAGAGACTTTTATAGAGAAAGTGTGGCAGCAAAGAAAGAGAATTATTGATCGGCTATAGTTTAAAGCCTACTTGGCTGTTCCTGGTTGGTTTCAATTTCACAACCTTGAGGCATTTACAGCTTCAATTTTGGTTTGCTTACGCAGACCCCTAGCCTTAGGGCCATCTCAGTCTAGGGCCTCCTTATTTAATTAATTTCAGCAGATTAAAGGTAAAGTATGGGCTTGAGAGGCAAAATGAAGGGATGTGAATGTACATCTGAGGGAGTGTAAACTGGCAAGTCATTTAACCTCTTTGGACTTGTATATAAATAACGATAACAATGGTGTCTACAAAAAGAGCTGACATGAGGATCACCTGTGGGAATTCATGTACGGTATGAGACCCGTGGCACATGGGACATGTTTGCCATTGCTGTATTATTATTAAATGCCACTACTCTACCCATCTTCTTCCTGAGCATTTCCTTCTTCCCTGCCCCATCCATTATGTAGCTAATATTTATCATGAAGGTTGAGTGCTATCATACTACACTTGGAGCTTCTTCCCACCTTACAAGAGAGGCTAATTTGGATTTGGTCAGGGCCAACAGAAATAGACCTAACTGTGGCAGGCCTATAACCTGGGATGATGGTGGAGGAATCTGCACTAGAAACAACAGCTAAAGTCTTCCCAAATTTTCTTTTTTTTTTTTTTTTTTCAACGTTTATTTATTTTTGGGACAGAGAGAGACAGAGCATGAACGGGGGAGGGGCAGAGAGAGAGGGAGACACAGAATCGGAAACAGGCTCCAGGCTCCGAGCCATCAGCCCAGAGCCTGACATGGGGCTCGAACTCACGGACCGCGAGATCGTGACCTGGCTGAAGTCGGACGCTTAACCGACTGCGCCACCCAGGCGCCCCAAGTCTTCCCAAATTTTCAACGGTCCTCCAGAATACACCACCTTTACATGAGTCACCTCACCTCTGAGGGTCTCCATTTCTTTATTTCTAAGAGAGGATGGATGGTTCAGAAAGTGAGGTTTTTGGAGCCCTTTCAGGATCAGATGCTATGAACAGGAAGCCAAGCTGAGTACCATCTATATCCTTCCAGATATCTGCCTTACCACACTCTCCTACACCACCCTACTTCATGTGCTAACCGGAATAGATCTTTCCTATGGTTTACTTAATGTAAATTTTGGTAATACTGTATGTGAACAAAGACTTTCATAGTCGAAATGAGGCTGAGTACCAAATGGATCTCTATACCCATTTCCACTGAAAAATGTGCGACACCAAAAATATGCTGATTTTATATGATACCCAATATATCCAGGTGACTGATACTTCAATAGTAACAAAAATCCCTACCTTGAAATCATAATGGTTATATATAGAAACATTTCAGTCATAATGGTTACATTGTTTATATATCAATATTAATAGTTATTGACAACTCATTTTTCCATCAAGGGACTTAATCCAGGCAATTTATTTACCCAGTAGTTAGCATGCCTGAATTTGATGACTAAAGTAACTCTCTTTTTTCATTTGCTACTATGTAGATAAAAATGTGAAATTAAATAGGAATAACTCCAGGTAATTAATCTGATAGCATTTAAAAACCTCATGACTAAAATTCACTGACCCTGATGCGTTAAGGACATAAAACTAGAGTACTGAATGTAAACCTATGATCAATTAAATACAGAGGTTAAAATTGAATAAGTCACTTTACCCACAACCATTTTTTAGATATCTTTTTAAAACCCTTTCATGTTTACAGAGTAATAAATACATTTACAATGGGAAGGAACCTTAACTGTCATATAGCTGATTTCTAAATTTTAATGATCCATGACTTGAGGCACAGGAAAATAAGGTATCCTGTCCACAATTACAAAATCATCTAGTAAACCTGACCCATGTTTCATATCACAAAGCAAACTTGCTTCTCTATATCAATTTTTTGTCAACAGACGAATACTATAAGATAACATTCATTAAACTGTTCTAAATAGTTACCATTATCTACTTCCTGAGAGTTGACCCGCAATTCAAACAATTAGTTTTGAAAAACTGGAAAATAAATATTTCTCAAGGCAAAATGAATACCCTTTTATAGGAATGCATTTAGTATAATTCAGCAATACCTTTGGGATATGGAACCTTCAATTAGAACTGAAGAAAGACTGAGCCTTACAACAAAGGCATAAAACCAGATAATGGGAAAATAGAATTTAAGTTCTTTATACAAATGAACTTAGCTAGCAATTTGCTATAGAAGAAAAGGAAAAACTGGGCTTTAATGTAGCCATGGCAACTTCCTATCTTCACAAATCTCTGAACTTAAATATCCAAATGTTTCTCTTCTTCAGGCTCTGTAGTCTTTATAATATACATAATGAGTTACAGGAAACAAGCGCACTTTGTTCTTAAGCTTTAGCATTGTAAAAATTCATCTGAAAGATAGTGGATTTTAAATCTTCTTCCCCGTGTTTCCTCGGTATACTTAAGCTGACTTTTTAGATAAGCAGCATAAAACAACACAGAACATTCAGATTGCTTCTGTTGGATGGATAGAATGGAGCATCCCCTCCTATATATATCAGAGAACAGTGCATATACTTTTATTGTGTCAACTCTATTGTGCACCATCCCTAACCATTTACACCTTGGATAACTGAGAATTTGGTGAAGAGATACTGCATCTGATTTATTGCTGACTCTCCAGTGTTACAACAGTGCCTGCCAAAAAGCAGTTGTTCAATAATGTTTCTTAAGAGATGAAAAACAGATGAAGCTAAGGAATAACGAACTTTTTTACCAAGAAAAAAGTAGCTTTTGCCCTAAAAGTTTCCATATAAAAGTATGTCTAGAAACAATTTCTATTTTTAGATTAAAGAAATCTCAAGTTATAATGAGTATCCACAGGTATTAAAAATATTCTAATATTTGGGAAGCCCTAAAACTTCTTTCTCTTAATTAATATCCTGGACTGTAAAGTTTCATGCTGCCAGCCAGAGTAGAATTATACATATATTGTATGTATAATTTGAGACATAAAATGTTTTAGGACTTTGACTCTTCCTCAGGCAAAATCTACATGGGGAGCCAATAAGAAAAATGAAATATACTGTGAAGAAAAATTGAAAAAGCACAAAGGACATATGTTGAATGAAAATTCCACATCTTGGGGCACCTGTGTGTCTCAGTTGGTTAAGTGTCTGACTCTTTTTTTTTTTTTTTTAATCTTTTTTTTCAACGTTTATTTATTTTTAGGACAGAGAGAGACAGAGCATGAACGGGGGAGGGGCAGAGAGAGAGGGAGACACAGAATCGGAAACAGGCTCCAGGCTCTGAGCCATCAGCCCAGAGCCCGACACGGGGCTCGAACCCACAGACCGCGAGATCGTGACCTGGCTGAAGTCGGACGCTTAACCGACTGCGCCACCCAGGCGCCCCAAATGTCTGACTCTTGATTTCAGTTCAGGTCATGATCTCACAGTTGGTGAGATTGAGCCACGCTGTCAGTGCAGAGCCTGCCTGGGATTCTCTCTCTCTCCCTCTCTCTCTTTCAAAATAAATAAACTTAAGAAAATAATTTTAATAAAATTCCCCATCTTAAAATGCTTTAATTTTTTTTTAAAAAGGTCTTCTGAACCAACTCCACCTACACACACAAAAAAGACTTAACTGTCAAATTACACTCTGTCAATGAAAAATAATTTTTTATGTTTCAATTTTTACAAATTTTATGAAATCAGATTACAAATGAAAGCATATGACCGATACAGCAGGCCCTCAGCAAATATTTATGGAAAGATGGAATGGAAGCATAAATGAAAGAGTAGATAAATGATAATCTCTAATGAGGGCTGACATTGAACTTGTAGGACTCATTCATTCAAATCATTTAAAAGAGCCTTTATATAATACATTTCCTTGAGATGTCAGTTTTCATTCCTGGTGACATTTCATTAACATTATCTGCTGAACTTTTATAATATTCAATTATAATTTATTTTGCTTTAATATATAAAAGATTCAGTTGACTTTAAAACTGAAAGAAGATACAAAAATGACCTTCTAAAATAGTTTTACCTTTAAAAAACAACTGGAAATAAAATAGCGAATTATGAGTTAGTCCTTACCTCCTAAGAATATGACCATATATACGAATGTTCACCATAAAAAATGGGAATCATTTAATGGCAATGCATATACTGTTCATAACAATAGTTTGTATATGGCTTATTTACTCTATTTTAAGGAAGAAAAGTAAGATAGTTTACCTACATGTTATCTGTTTACAACCGCCCATCCACATTATAAATATTTATTGAAGACTTATGTTCCAGTGCCTGTGCTAGGTTCCAGAGCAAGCAACAGCCCTAAAACCATTAAAACTCAAGTTGAAATATTGATTTCTTGAAGTACAATTTTCCTGCTCTTATTTTAGAAGAAAAAATTCCTGGTATCTTGATATGGGAAATTATGTAAGTACACCAATAATTATGTAATGCAAGTTTTCTAAGCTTGAAAATAATTTTTCAGAGTTTATTATTTTTTCAATGTATTCAAAAAGGAAACAGAGGAGAGGGAAAGACAGGGAAGAGAGAAAATAAAAGTAAGAGGGTTTATGGCATTAAAATTCTCAAAGAATGAACATGGGATTAAGTTGGTCAATTTTTTAGTGATATAATTAGCTTAATATTTTTAAAAATTTTTATACAGATGCATATAAAAAACAAAAATCTCTACTTAAATCAATACTGCCATTATAATTATTCAGCCAAAATCCCGACATGGCCAACAGCAGTAACCATGGTCTCAGTGGTAAAGCTAAAATGTGGCTTTAAAGAACAGCTATGTTTTTATTTTTTTTTTTTTTTAATTTTTTTTTAATGTTTATTTATTTTTGAGACAGAGAGAGACAGAGCATGAACGGGGGAGGGGCAGAGAGAGAGGGAGACACAGAATCGGAAACAGGCTCCAGGCTCTGAGCCATCAGCCCAGAGCCTGACGCGGGGCTCGAACTCACGGACTGCGAGATCGTGACCTGGCTGAAGTCGGACGCTTAACCGACTGCGCCACCCAGGCGCCCCTAGAACAGCTATGTTTTTAAATTGTTGCCTATAAAGTGAACCATTTTCTGTTTTGCCAGTGGATACTTTGTTGTACAATTGTGATATGTCTCCTTTTTAACCATCAGACAATAAGAAAAAAATTCTGTAAAACTCTGGGGGTGTATCTGTTTCTCTTTATTTTGTTCTGTGTTACTTATTGGCAGTTACTTAGGAAGAAAAAAAGTCATTTTCATCACTATTCCATATGCTATCATACAATACAAATTATAGAAAGACACATTTGTGAGTCATTATTTTGCACACATTTGTTTAATTACTCCTACCCTGGAGGTACAAGGCTAGGTACTACTCAACCAATCAAATGCACTAATAATATAACCACAAAAGTAAGTGGAACCCAGACCCTAATAATATAATCTCATAATCTAGTAAGGAAATAATAATCCAGTCATCTCCATCTAATAAGAGGGTAATCTAATAATCTAATGTCTAACACTTTTATGTTCAGTAAGGGGAAAAAAAGAAATGCAAACAAATGATTAAAACACAGAGAAGGGACCAAGAAAGAATCCAGGAAAAGTTTCCCAGCACAGAGGTTTCGGGGCTGAGATCATTCCAAGGGCCATGAGACTCAAGAGGTCTGGTTCCTGTGATAATACAATCTTTACTAAAGCAGTAACGTCAGATTATCATTTACAATGGCTGTGGTAATTAAGAACTCTAACCTGACTTACCTGCCTCTTATTCTACATTCACAAATTGCAGATACATAATTTGTACTTCCAAGTATATTTTTTTAATAAAGTAACAGCATTGGCCAGCAGCTTCAGACATCTGTATTCTCCTGACAGTCACATTTCTCATTGTAATGTACCGGCATTTTGTTTCATCCTTTGCAAGTATGGTTAGTGTGAATCTCACACTAGTTACTATTAGTAGATTGATGAAATTAATTTTCTAACTGAAAAGCTGAAGACCAAAGTAGTGACAGCCCTGCTGAGAAACAAAATCACTACAGTACCCTTTTGTTAAAATTATTTCATCTCATCTCTACACATGAATGCAGTGTGGATTACTAGACAGAACTGCTGAACCTGAAGGCAAAACCTGGCTTCTAATGTCACCCCATCATTTATTAACTGTGTGATCTCTGGCTGATGGGTCTCACATACCTTTACATAAAAAATGGAAAATGGGATTTACTTGCCAGCCAAACTCACAAGGTCATTATTTTGTTTTTAATGTTTATTCTTAAGAGAGAGAGACAGAGACAGAGACAGAGCATGAGTGGGGAAGGGGAGGAGAGAGAGAGAGGGAGACACAGAATCTGAAGGTGGCTCCAGGCTCCAAGCTATCAGCACAGAGCCTGATGCAGGGCTTGAACTCATGAACCGTGAGATCATAACCTCAGCTGAAGTCAGATGCTTAACCGACTGAGCCACACAGGCACCCCTCTCACAAGGTCATTATTAACAAAATAAACAATGAATAAGAAAAGGCTTTGAAAACCATGAAGCACTAAGATATAAGATATTATTACTACCTTATTATCCTGCAAACAATCTATGCCAAACAGTCCATTAGTGAAAGCATCATAATCATTTCCAAAGACATAAGAAAAAAAATCAATATTACAATGAAGAAAGGAAAAATTTCCACATCTTCTATTGTGCTTCTCATACTGACAATTTCTTCCTACAGATCGGGAGAAATAAAATTTGAACTTGTTCACTACTATAAGAACTCTCCTTTCCAAAACTTCCAGAACAAATCTAGTTCAAATGTGGTTGTTTCTGGCATATGGCTACGTATATAATGAAATG
This sequence comes from Puma concolor, assembly GCF_028749965.1. Lineage (NCBI taxonomy): Eukaryota > Metazoa > Chordata > Mammalia > Carnivora > Felidae > Puma > Puma concolor. Next base: position 39,902,835 of record NC_141668.1, on the reverse strand, counting down.
AGGTCAGAAAAGAGTTTCCAATTAAACAAAGATATAAATTTAAGAAAACAGAGGGTAATTTCAAAATAAAAAGTGGCATTATTAGGTTAACATCCCTCAAAAGAAGAGTTCATCTTAAATATTTTTAACCCTCTAGTTAACATAAGGATATAGGCCTCTCTGCTGGAGAAAGTCAATTTAAGTGATTAATTGGCAGAAGTGATGCTTTCTTAGTTCTCAACTGAATGATTTATGGGAACATGCAGAAATGTATTTGTACTTTGTACCTAGGTTTTTTTCTTCATTTGGGGAAGAAAGAGGCAGATTTCAATTTTAGTTGTGTTCAGGTACCCTTCCCATGTGCTCCCATATCAGCTCTACAATGAATTATAACCATCTGTCTACTTGTGCTTCCCCTTCCAGACTAGAACCTTCAGAAGGGAAGAGAACATGTCCAGGTCATTTTATCACCCTCTAGCTATTACCCCAATAACTGGAACACAGAAGGTGCTCATTAATTGACTGAATAAATTAAGGAAAAAACTATAGATATATTAGATTGACTTTTCTTTAAAGTCTAATGTTCCTTTGGATTATACTCAAATTTAATCTTTGAAATTTAGTAATATAGTCAACATGTATTCTGTATAATAGATTTATGCATGTTAAAGCAGCTGAATATTGAAACTGGTAAATTAAACAGATGGAAATGCTTAAATTATATGTAGAGAAGATGAATATATACATTTATTAATATAATTCATTTATACATTCATTCAAAACATTTCTGGAAAATCTACTACATTCTAATCACCATGCTCAGGAACTGGGAATAGAAAGTCAGGCAGGCCTTAAGCTCTCAAGGAGATGACTACCTGGTGAGGCCGAGAATCAAGTAAATATTCTGATAGAGGTGTGTGCTGGGACCATGGAATGACTGTGGAGGGCAGTAAGGTACAGCTGGAGGGGAGGGGTTATATGGAAGGTTTCACAGAGAGGTGATGCTTGAACTGAGGACTGACCAAACAGCAAGAGTAACTAAAACAAAGAAACAGGCATTCCAGGCAGAGAGAAGATGAGGTACCCAGAGCTCTATTGACAGAGGGAAGGCTGCATGCAGAATGGCATAAGATGATGAGAAACACAGAGAAAGAGAAGAGAAATCCCAGATTGTGGAGGGTCCTATGGGTCAATGATTTATCAGGAATCTTCAGTGAAGAAGGAGGTATATTAGATTCTCTCCTCAAGGGACTCAGAGTCTACTTGAAATAGATTAGGAATAATAGCCAAAAGGTCCAGTTTAAAGCAAAACAACAACAAAAAAGGACTCAGCCACACACACAAAAAAATAATCTTGCCATTTGCAAACAATATGAATGGACCTAGAAGGTATTAAGCTAAGTGAAGTAAGCTACATAAAGACAAGTAATTATATGATTTCACTTGTATGTGGAATCTGAAAAACAAAATAAATGAACAACAACAACAACAAAAACAAAACAAACAGACTCATAGATAAAGGCAATAAACCAGTGATTGCCAAAGGGGAAGGGAGTGGGGCAATGGGTGAAATAAGTGAAAGGGATTAAGAAGTAAGAACTTCCAGTTATAAAATATATAAGTTGCAGAGATGAATAGTACAGCGTAAGGAATATAGTCAATAATACTGCAATAACTACTATGGCAACAGATGATAACTACACTTATTGTGGTGAACATTTTGTTATGTACATAACTCTTGAATCACCTGTTGTACATGTTGTACACCTGAAATGAATATAACATGTTAACTATACATCAACTAAAAATAAAAAAATAACTTTTCCTTAAAAAGTGGAATTTTAGATTAGCTAACAGATGAAGTAATGAAAAAAGAAAAAGACACTTTTAATTCAAGGCAACTTAGCACTTATCCGCACTTCGCGATTCAGTTTTTAGATAAAATCACATCTCGGGGCCCTTGGCTGGCTCAGTCAATAGAGCATGCAACTCTTGAGCTTAGTGTTATGAGTTTGAGACCAATGGTGGGGGTAGAGATTAAACTCTTAAAATAAAAGTCACATCTCCTAAAGGATAAGAGGAAAATTAGGTATGACTGTTAACTGTAAATTGTTTATAATTTTAAAAATCAATTTTTTTAACTTAAAAACATGTTTCTCTCTGTAGAGACTGCATTTCCAAATATATTTATCTCTCTCATAGAAACACCCATCTTAGAGCAAGTCAACATGCCAATATGAATGTCAATACTGGGCAGAGATGAAAGAAATAACAGTATTTACAAAATCATCATTCAGCAGACCACTATTGCTGGGAGGCAAAAAGCCCCAGAATGAGGAGTGCAGGCATGCTCTAGTTGCAGGAAGAGTTCACCCACAGTCCAACTGATGGAGTATACATCTAAAAGCAGTGTGGTATTTTAAAACACAGCACATATCAAAACTACAACCTAATTTTGGATTGCTTATTTTTATGCGATAAAGACATAAGTATCCACTTAAAAGATGGAATATCTAAGTGCCTGTTTTCCTCATGTAATAAAGTTACTTTTTCATTTTTAGTGACTAATGGGATGTAAGTTACTTTCAGGGAAAAAGAAAACAGTCAAACGTTAATCTGAATGTCAGTAAAGAATGACAATCTACAGGTACATCCATGGCAAATTAGACTTAATCGCTTCCAAATACTGAAAAATTCAAGTCAGTTTATACAAAGGAGACTATGGAGAGAAACATGAATGTCAATGGGAAATCTGGCTAAATCCCACTACTTCTAGTTCATTTCATAATTTGTTTCTAAATTTTATCTCTTGGGAACCCGAGGAACCACAGGCTAACTCATTTAATTGTAATTGAACAGTATTATTTATTTGTAACCATTTAATTTTGCTCTTCTAAGAGAAAAAAGCAAGCCATCATCTTTGAAAGGCTCTTCTTTTTCCCTGTAACTAATTATGAAAGAGAATGACAAATATAATAAACAAAATTCCCATGTATAAACAAGTAAAGATGGGAAGTAACAGAAAAATTCTAGAAGCATATTCACTGTGTTTAATATAACTTCAGCCTTCTAAAGACTCGATTTCTCAGCCTGTCCAATGTCTGGGCCAAGGATAGTCATAACAAGGACAAAGTCATCAAAACATATTGAGTTAATTGTAAACTAAAAAAAAATTATATGTAAGATAATCATAATTAGTTAATCAATCATGGTATTTTATGGGTATTAATTATGGTATCTTTTTTTCCTTTGGACTAATTGATCTTCTCTTTTTTCTTTTATGTTCTATTTTATTATAGTCAGCATCATGCTGCTATTCCCGCAAGTACTGAACAAGCATGGGATGTGAATATCACACTCCTAAATAAATGAATTGCTCAATTTCCTGTGACCATCTATACATCCTCCATCTTCAGAAAGTGTATCAGTGTTCTATCATAGAGGAGATAGTGGTCTGTTTTCCAATATGCATGACATCTCTGGACAAGACAATTGTGACACCAGCACTTATTTCCATGAAGAAAAACTTTGTGGTTTTATGGCATTCATCATTTGACAAATGCACCTATTTTCCTTATCAATCAGCTCTTACTGAACTTACTCGCAGTGACTGTGGAATCCTTAAGGGCCCATTAAATTTCTGAAGAAGAAAGCTAAGATGAAGGACATGCCACTCCGAATTCATGTGCTACTTGGCCTCGCTATCACTACACTAGTACAAGCTGTAGATAAAAAAGCGGATTGCCCACAATTATGTACATGTGAAATCAGGCCTTGGTTTACACCCAGATCCATTTATATGGAAGCATCTACAGTGGATTGTAATGATTTAGGTCTTTCGAGTTTCCCAGCCAGATTGCCTGCTGACACACAGATTCTGCTCCTACAGACTAACAATATTGCAAAAATTGAATACTCCATAGACTTTCCAGTAAACCTTACTGGCCTGGACTTATCTCAAAACAATTTATCCTCAGTCACCAATATTAATGTAAAAAAGATGCCTCAGCTTCTTTCTGTGTATTTAGAGGAAAACAAACTAACTGACTTGCCTGAAAAATGTCTGTCTGGACTGAGCAACTTACAAGAACTCTATATTAATCACAACTTGCTTTCTACAATTTCACCCGGAGCCTTTATTGGCCTACATAATCTTCTTCGACTTCATCTCAACTCAAATAGATTGCAGATGATCAACAGTAAGTGGTTTGATGCTCTTCCCAATCTGGAGATTCTGATGATTGGGGAAAATCCAATCATCAGAATCAAAGACATGAACTTTAAGCCGCTTATCAATCTTCGCAGCCTGGTTATAGCTGGTATAAACCTCACGGAAATACCAGATAATGCCTTGGTTGGACTTGAAAACTTAGAAAGCATCTCTTTTTACGACAACAGGCTTATTAAAGTGCCCCATGTTGCTCTCCAAAAAGCTATAAACCTCAAATTCCTGGATCTAAATAAAAATCCCATTAATAGAATACGGAGGGGTGATTTCAGCAATATGCTACACTTAAAAGAGTTGGGAATAAATAATATGCCTGAGCTGATTTCCATCGACAGTCTTGCAGTGGATAACCTGCCAGATTTAAGAAAAATAGAAGCTACAAACAACCCCAGGTTGTCTTACATTCACCCAAATGCATTTTTCAGACTACCCAAGCTGGAATCACTCATGCTTAACAGCAATGCCCTTAGTGCCCTGTACCATGGTACAATTGAGTCTCTGCCAAACCTCAAGGAGATCAGCATACACAGCAATCCTATCAGGTGTGATTGTGTCATCCGCTGGATTAATATGAACAAAACCAACATTCGATTTATGGAGCCAGACTCACTGTTTTGTGTGGACCCACCTGAATTCCAAGGACAAAATGTTCGGCAGGTGCATTTCAGAGAAATGATGGAAATATGTCTCCCTCTTATAGCTCCTGAGAGCTTTCCTTCTAATCTGGATTTAGACACTGGGAGCTATGTTTCCTTGCATTGTAGAGCTACTGCAGAGCCACAGCCTGAAATCTACTGGATAACACCTTCTGGTCAAAAACTCTTACCTAATACTCTGAAAGACAAGTTCTATGTCCATTCTGAAGGCACACTAGATATAAATGACATAACCCCAACAGAAGGGGGTTTATATACTTGTATAGCAACTAACCTTGTTGGTGCTGACTTGAAGTCTGTTATGATCAAAGTGGATGGTTCTTTTCCCCAGGATAACAATGAATCCTTAAATATTAAAATAAAAGATGTTCAGGCCAATTCAGTTCTGGTGTCTTGGAAAGCAAGTTCTAAAATTCTCAAATCCAGTGTTAAGTGGACAGCCTTTGTCAAGACTGAAAATGCTCATGCTGCCCAAAGTGCTCGAATACCATCTGATGTCAAGGTATATAATCTTACTCATCTGAACCCATCAACTGAGTATAAAATTTGTATTGATATCCCCACCATCTATCAAAAAACCAGAAAACAATGTGTAAATGTCACCACAAAAGGTTTGGACCCTGATCAAAAAGAATATGAAAAGAGTAACACCACCACATTTATGGCCTGCCTTGGAGGCTTTCTGGGGATTATTGGTGTGATATATCTTTTCAGTTGCCTCTCCCAAGACATGAACTGTGATGGTGGACATAGCTATGTGAGGAATTACTTACAGAAACCAACCTTTGCATTCAGTGAGCTTTATCCTCCTCTAATCAACCTCTGGGAAGCAGGCAAAGAAAAAAGTACAGCACTGGAAGTGAAAGCAACTGTTATAGGTGTGCCAACAAATATGTCCTAAAAACAACTAAGTAAACCTACTTCAAAGAAAATCTTAAGACTGCACCTATGCTTGAAAAAAGACAAAAGCAGAGAAATATTACTTTCTAGAAAGAAGTTTAAGCTTCACCAATGCTGCTCCTGACCAAGGGAAATATGTACAAGTTCAGCATTTTAATTACCTGGCTTCAAAGGGTACTGTGGCAACCAAATAAAATAATTCCATTTTCTAGAACTTTCATGTAACTTTTATGTCTGGACTACAGTTAAAGTGGACAAAAACATTTCTGTATTTTTTTTAAGTATATAAGAGTAGTTGAACTGAGCAATACCTCCTCCTGTGTTGTATTACACATATTAGCCACGAGTTTTTGCAGTGACTAGATAACTTGAATTGACACGTGGTGTAATAAAATGGACAAATTCTGTAGAGTAGACACAGTGAGTATGTGGGTCTCTTTTATAAGAAAAAAAATACATTTTGGATTAAAATCAATTGCTTTTGTCTTGTTTTTGTTTCTAAATAAAGAATAATTTCTGGGAAATGTCATCTGATCAAGTGTCATTTAAATGACAGCATTTTTTAAAAGTGTTTTTCTATAATGAAATTTGGAATGCTAAGACACTTTTATTGGGTTCTGTAATTACATATTTGTAATGTACAAGAATGAATTTAGGACATTTTATCTGTATTGAAAGGCAATAACAACAACAACAACAACAACAGCAACAACAACAACAACAACACTCTATTTAACACTTTATTGACAGAAACAAATCCTCAGGGATATCATGCAATCACTTAAATACTTTCTTAACAAGCAACTTTTGGAGTGGATTTAATTGTTAAGTTCACATACTGTAAATCCAATATCTGAGGAACTGAAAATTTTATTTTAATAATTAGTAGTACCTCAACTGTAAGCTGCTTGCTTTGCAGAAAATATTGCCAAATTTTGGCAGGACTTAGGATTTAGGTCTAATTTTCAAATCTCTGATTCTGAATATTTAATGTGCTTCACTGCAGTAAGAAGAAAATGATATAATAATTTGCTGTGTTTCAAATCTAACAACCAAACACGTTGTACAAGAACCCAAAAGAGGGAGGTTTATATACTTGCATAGCAACTTACCTGGTTGGTGCTGACTTGAAATCTGCTATGATCAGAGTGAAGGGTTCTTTCCCCAGGATGACCATAAGTTTTAGAATTTTAGAAGACTAGGATATTCCAAGAGTAGGATTTTAAAATTTTACTTTAAACATATTAGATATTTGGTAGAGTATGCTTATCAGGTTCAATTTTATAAAATTCTCCCTTTTATTTTGTTCACCACCATACAAAAGTGACATAAATCAGATAATTCCAGAGTGTAACAAAATTTAAGAGGATAGTTTTGATAATAAACAGAAAAAGCTTCAAAGACTAATTTAGAGTAAAGGGAAAAGATTTAGTTCTCTATGACTATATTTAAGACACCTAAAAAACACAGCTTAAAAAAATCACTGAAGTTCCAAAAACATTACTAATCATTTAAAGATCTAAAATAGGAAATATAAAGATTTCACTTGGAGAAAACAACCAAAGTCTTTCAGGGTTTTAAGTCATATTTCCAAACAAAGACCCACAGTCCTAAAAAATAAATGCATTTGTGTACAAAAAAATATCCTGAAACAATAAAAACCTTCTAAGATAATAAGCCATACTTTTTATAGGCAAATCGCTTACCTCTACAAAGCAATAAGGCTTCCATGTTAATTGCTGCTTTGCCTGTTCATAATGAAGTGTTTAACTTTTCTTACAATAGCTTGCTGCATGTTATCAACATGTCACTGGTCTGTGAACATTTCCAGCCCGTAGCCATATCAATTTATTTGTTAATGCAGACATTTGCTTTTATGATAGCCTTGACAGTTTCTAATTAAATCCTGCTGTTTTTGACAAAGTGGAAGGTAATTGTTATGAACTCTTTAAAACAAAAGGACAAACTGTGTTAATTTTAACACATCGAAAATATAAAACTTGCTAATTCAATGTGTTTCCCAAACACAAATTTTACATTCTGATGAATCACTATCAGACAGAGGCTGACATTAGAATTTATCAGGAAGGCATGCTCATACATCATGAGATGTTTCAGCACCATGGACAGAGCTTTTTAGAGCCAGGCTATTTGTCAAAAATATAGGAGCTGAAATATGACCTATTAGGAGGCAGGTATTGCATAGGTCAGCAAGAACTTGCTCAGGTATCTTGTATGTTTCTTTTAAACCTATCTGCCCGAAGAACTATAACAAACATAGCAGAAAGCTTAAAATGCATTTCAAGCTACATTTTTCTTAGAAAAATTGTAGCAAATAAGCACTCTGAATAGTTACCTAACAGTGGACAATGAAATGAAGTATTTTTGTTACAGCCAAATAAATACAGATGCTCAAAGAAAATCATGATCCTTTTTACTTCTTTAAATTTAATCTAAATTGCCAATGAGAGTAAAAAGACATTTGCTTCAATAACAAGAACGGCATTTCCTTCTAAGCCTCACATAAAATTAAGCACTAGTCAGAATACTCAAAGCATGTAACTTACACTTTGGTGATACTATATGGATGCGATGGCAAACTTTACCTATAACAAAACTCTAAAGTTTATACCTCTGTGAATGTCAACGGATCTTCTCACCTTGTATGGAGAAAAACACTTTTTCACAAAAATATTTAAAAATTTTTTAAATTTGATTTGAGAGACAGCACATGTGCACAAGCAGGGTAGGGGCAAAAGAAGAGAAAGAGAAAGAGAGAATCTCAAGCAGGCTTCAGGCCCAGCACAGAGCCCAATGCGGGGCTCAATCCCATGACCCTGGGATCTTGACCTGAGCTGAAATCGTAAGCCGGATGCTCAGTTGACTGAGCCACCCAGGCAACCATTTACAAGAATGATTTTAAAATAATTATATGCTTTATAATTTATACTATGTAATAAAATTCAAATCTTCTGAAGATAAGCATGCCCCGTTGAATACAAGTGATGTATGAAAACAATGCAGAGCAAAATGTGTCTTTGTTAGCAAAGGTAATCAACAATATGCTGCCAGTCATGTGCTGACAATTTTGCCTAGAAAGAAATGAAATCCATTTATGGTGCCTCTATCTATCTTTTGATACTTGTTTTAATTCTTAAAATTTTATTTTAATTAGATAAAAGGTTTTTAAGCAAAATTACATATCAGCAAGCATAAGTTTAAAATTATAATTCCTTAGTCTATTTGTTAAACTGTAATTTCTTTGGTTACCCTCTATAAATATTTACTGTATGGCTATTCGTCACTGGAAAAACAGAAGTGAACAGGACATATTTCCCACCACTTAAGAGACTTATATTCTACTGGATTACATACTGGTTATATATCACTGCTTTCACAAGTATGTGTTAATTAGGTTACCTAGTAAGAGTCCCAGTTTCAATCTATACTTTCACAGAATAACAATACTCAAAATATCATGTTTTATTCTTGCTCTAAAAGGTTTTACTTATTATACTTTGATATGAGAATTTGATTCAAATTTATTATGGGCTTTAATGCACACACACACACACACACACACACACACACCAGCCTGAATCTATACCTAAACTGGTTAAATCAAGAATCATGTCTACCAACTATGAGCAAAAAAATTAAAATTTTATAGATTATTCTTTCACATGAAAAAATCAGAAGAGATATCTCATTAACTAATAAAGCTAACAATAAAAACAATGAAAGGTTTAAAACTATGTGTTTGCTAAAGCAAGGGAAAATTCCAATGAAATACCTCACAGCTGCCACAAGTGTCAGGAAAAAAAATCTCATTGTATATATCACTATTAAACAAAATCTTCAGCTTCATCCCAATGTTGGCAGTTTAGGAGATACGTAATAATGAACAGTGATTAAATTGCGGCTGCATTTTCTTTGATCCAATCTCCCTGCTCGCTCTCTCTCTCTCTCTCTTTCTCTCTCTCTCTCCCTTTCTCTAATACTCTCCTTCTCACACAACAAAGTATAATAAATAAGTATACTTCCCAACAAAGTATAATAAATTAGTAAAAGTTTTTTTTTAAGTGTATAGTTGCCAGATATGTTTACTATATCAAGCATCCCAAATGGTCATAAACTACAATGATCTCTTCCACCACATTCTCAGATGGTAATATTCTCACCCTTAGTTCTACAGTCCCTATTCTATATCATTTTACCCTAATACATTGTTAACTAGGTCATTGCTTGGGATCATGGCAGTATGTTAGTGGAATGAAAGAACCATGCCTAGAATCAAAATGCACTAATCAGCACCGTGGAGCTCTGGAAAAAAAACTGATTCCAGTTTCAACACAATAGTGGCTGCTTCTGTGTGTTCATTTGTAAAATGAGGGCTCTATCTATTATTAAGGGTGACTACCACTTTGATTTATCTTATTCCTCTGAAGCAAGGGAAAAATAAAAACACCATTTGTACACAGGAATAAAATGACAAAATCAGAGTTAATTCTGAAAGTCATAATCTATATATCCAGTCCTAAGAAAAATCATTAAGAGATAAATGTTTAAAAAAGAATATTGCAGTGAAATATAGATTATTTCCAAAATCTATCCTAAACATTTTATTAATTATATAATAAAGGTGCCCTTGAATTGAGTACTAAGCATTCAGTAGGCTTAGGTAAGAAGATCATATGAACCAGAACACAATTCATTTTTATTCCTACTGAAAATAGACAGGCCCACAGAGATTTGAATTTACTATTCTGATTCACTTTATATACACATCAGAGGGCTCCTAAAGCTATCTTTGAAATTAGCCATACAGTCAATACCAACTAAGGGGTTAGATACATCACAGATATACCAATACAACTTTCTCTTAAGAGCAAACTGAGGTATTCAAATAAGTAATAAATTCAGAGAAAATACCATATATGATTTCAAAATAATTGCAGAGTGGCCCAAAGTAACAAAAGATAGCACAGAGAGTTATGGTTGACCTTGGCAAGTCTTTCAGAAGAATGAACTATAACGGAATTTGAAGACCTCATGGCATTTTGTGTGTTTATATTTACCTTTTCTGACTCTAATATATCATTAAAAAAACTAATAGTACTATGTGACCAATGTAAGGAAAATCCAGCTTCTCATTAAAACATATGGTTCAGTGTCTGAAGTTATTGATTCAAAATCCAATTGCAATATCCATTTATAATGTTTATTAGCCACTGGAACAAATAGTGGAGTAAGCTTAGGACATAAATTGACCATCCTAATCCTAGCATTGAGAACATGAGAGTATAATAATAATAATAATAATAATAATAATAATAATAAATCTCTCTGTCATTTGTGGTACCAGATTCAGGGCTGGTAAAGACAAATAGTTCTTAAACCATGAGAGTTGCCACTATTAAAGCAATATGGTCAAACACACCAAAGGAGTTCTTCAAAAGAATACTTTATAAAGATGAAATTTATTATTAGAATTCAGATCAAAGTTGGATACCTCTGGCAAACATCCTTTTAATAATAGTTTCAGAGACCAGTCACATATTCAATAAAGAACAAGAAAACGTGTCTCCAAGAGAAGTTTAAGTTATCTAGGGTCCCTTTTCCTGTTTACTAGTCAATTAATCAATAAACCAACATTCCATTATATAATTTTCATATTAAATTATTTATTTTACCAGAGATTAAAATACATTTACAAACAGAATGCATGAATTTATATAACTATGAAATTTTAACTATCCAATTCAAACCTTTGAGCTTAAAACTCCTTCAAACAAGGGTTATGATATAGAAAAGGAACAAAAATAGAAGAAAACATTCATTTCTTTCTATGAACAAAATCTTTATCTATAAAAATATATAACAACAGATTGCACTGAAAAGAGGAACTACATCAAAAACAACTGTGTGAGGGTGAGGGCAGTTAGGGTTTATGTCCAATGGATTATTTGTGTCTCAGTACAGGCTCAGTCCGAAAGTGATAATATAATGCTTGAGATATTTTTCTGGCATATAAAATGCTTAGCAATTAATATATTATTAACATATTATTATAGTTGAATAAATATGCATTAATATATACTTGAATAGCAAGATGAAAATTAGGAAGGAATAAGAGAAATATTTACTGAATGCTGAGCATGTGCCCAACTAACAATTTGCTAGGGTCCTAAGAAATCTACTCCGATTCTTAAGGAGAAAGGATATGGAAAAAAATGAACATTTACCATCTTAGTATGTCAGGTATACTAATGAATATGCTTACTCCCTCTCTTGTCTGTGTGTGTGTCTGCGTGTCTGTGTGTGTATATATATTTATATACAATATGTATAAATTCAATTTTTATGAAATTTCCAGTAGTACAGTATTCACACTCTCATTTTATAGAACGGCCTCAGAGAAGTTGAGTAATTTTCCTTCCTAAGAGAACAATATAATAACAGAGCAGAAAAACCAAATATACAACATCATGGCAAATAATAACATTCAGGTACTTTTTTAAGCATGCACAACCCACAAAAATAACTATCAGATAATATTTTGGGGGAGGAACAACCCATCAATAATATGTCAGATTCATTAATTATGCCTATTATCTTCTATCTATCTCCATCAACATGTTTCTTTATAACATTTTAACTCAGTTTTGCATGAGGAATTAAATATAAAGGGACCCTATCTGTCAACTTCCAGTTAGTATTTACCCAAGACAGAAAAATGAGCACTCGTTTATCAACAATAACAGCGACAAAAACCTGCACATAATCTTACAAATAAAAGTTTAAAGTAAGTATATTCACGAAGTACTCACTGGATGCAAAGCACTTTTAGGGACTTTTAAAAGACTTTCTTGTGATTGTTCCCATGCATCCATTTCACAGTCCCAACGTATAAAGCTCTTGTTTTTCAATCCCATCACAGAAAAGTACAAGATGGTCAATTACCTGTTTAACCCTCTTTCTGACTCCCAGATGATAATATCATATACAGTAACTCTGACCTTGGAAGAAGAATCCTGCTTTAAAAGTAAGGATTGAGGGAGAAACATTTTTCTTTCGCTGCTTTGCCATCATCCCCATCTTTGCCAGTACTGGAGCACTACCGCCATCATCTTAAGAGACTCAGCAGTCAGTGTGCTCTGACGGAGTTAATCTTTGTTGGATCGCATGTCTTGTGTCATAAACCTTGGCTTCTGAGGAGTAAATTTATGAAATGGAATTTGTGTATTGGTTCTGAGGAATTCTAATAAATGAATTTCGCTCTAGGAGAACGGAATTATTTAAGAGAGGTTAGATGACACAGTTTGTTGAAAAATGGGACAACAAAAAATATTAAATAAAAACTTGACACTGTCAAACTTATCAATGTAATAAAGATGTACAGATGCCTATTTGGAAGTTCATCATACATACTTTCCAGGAGAAGAAGCAAGGTAGTTTGGTAAAACAAACAAACAAAACGAACACATCCACAGGTTAATAAGTTTCTATGTAATTAAACTGGCATGAAGAAATAATTTTAAGTGTAAAGAACGTTCTCAGTATTCAGTGAATACTAAATTTTACTTGCAAATATTTGAAAGTCACTATGGTAAACCATGTTCTAATTCCAAATGATATGCCCACCTTGATTATTTTTTTTATTTTTATTTTTTTTGGGGGGGACAGAGAGAGACAGAGCATGAGCGGGGGAGGGGCAGAGAGAGAGGAAAACACAGAATCGGAAACAGGCTCCAGGCTCTGAGCCATCAGCCCAGAGCCCGACGCAGGGCTCGAACTCACGGACCGCGAGATCGTGACTTGGCTGAAGTCGGACGCTTAACCGACTGCGCCACCCAGGCGCCCCCACCTTGATTATTTTTTAATGAATCATTGGTATGGTAGAATTCCTTCTGAGAAATAAGATTTGGAAAATAATACAGCAAAGTTACTGAACAGAAAAGCAAGAAGTGGCCCATGTTTTCATTCATCCATGAATTTTATCCATGCACTCTTCATTTACTGAGGATCTACTAAGTGCTAGACACATTATTAACTACTAGAGATTCGATATTGACTGTGATAGACAAATTCCCTGACCTGACAACATTTATCATCTATAGGTAGGTGACAACAAGTAAATCTAGCAAATGCAGTGCAGGTTAATAAAAACAGTATAGGCATGAGGATAGCTTACATGTATTTGGGGGATATAGGTTTCTGACCTATTATATAGGTCAGAAAGGATTCTGACAACTAAGACTATCTTTACACGATCTTCCAATTAAAGAGCAGAGGAATGCTGAGATAAGCTAGGGATAGTGTAGAGATGACAATAAGCTAAAGGATTTGAATAGCATCAGAGTGCTGTGTAACTAGGAGAAAGTCTTCAGGAAGGAAAAAAGCTAGAGTTGGCCTCAGAAAGAAAAGTGGAAAGATGGGTAGAAATCAAAACTTATTTGTTCCTAACAAATATTTTGGCAGACACTACTATCCAAGAGAAAATGACAAGGTCAAATTTAAAACACCAGGACTAATTTATAAGGCTACAAATACTAGTTCTCCATCTTTCAATCGTGTCTCCCTCTGTAGCCAAACCCTAATCTCCCATCGTATCCCTAGTCATCCATAGCTGAACATATGAGAAGTGGAAAATAAAAAAGGAAAGTGAATTAAACACACTCTGTACCCCACCCTCTCAGTCAGGTCTTCCCTAGTCTGAAACACCATGCGCGCGTGTGCGCGCACACACACACACACACACACACACACACACACACACTCAAGACCCTCACAAGCATAAACTCAGACACACAACCTTCATGCTCAGTTTTAGGAGAGTTCATAATTTGCACATTATTTTCATTTCAGATATTTTTAAAAATACATCTCCCATGAAATCACAGAGGGTGAAAATATTACTGCAGCTCTCCACTCTCTCCCCAAAAGGCAAATAAATGAAAGAGACTGTAGGTATTCTGAGAAGTTTGTACATAAAAACCCAAACGTAATATAAAATTAAGGTCTATGTCTTTGAATTTAAGACTAATCTACTTCAATTTTCATTGCCAATTGCATTTCTCTTTCAGAAATTTCACGAATATTTTACATAGACTTTAATAAGTATATAAGTACAAAAATAGATACAGGAAAACCAGGGGGAAAAAATAATGTGTCTCATTTACATGGACTATGCTTTCTACAATACCAGACACAGTTCTAATGAGATCTCACAGATATCACTTTCTTCAGATAATAGAAAAAAAGAAATTGTCCTGTATCATTTATATCTAAGGGAGACCTTGAACTCAAATTAAAATAGGAAAGAGTATTTGTAGAAATACTGATTCACACAAATAGGATACTCATTCTAGGTGTTCTCTACTTTCTCACCACTACACTCTCTCAAGAAGAAGGTTTCATTAAGATTGTTAAAATGAGGGAGTGCCTGGGTGGCTTAGTGGGTTAAGCATCTGACTTCGGCTCGGGTCATGATTTCCCGGTTTACTGGCTGGAGCCCCGTGTCGGGCTTTGTGCTGACAGCTCAGAGCCTGGAGCCTGCTTTAGATTCTGTGCCTCCCTCTCTCTCTGTCCCTCTCCCGCTCATGTTCGCACTCTCTCTCTCTCTCTCTCTCTCTCTCTCTCTCAACCCCTCTCTCTCAAAAATAAATAAAATAAAAACATTATTTTAAAAAAAGATTGTTTAACATGAGTATAATATAGGTTTGCAGAGTAAAGAAGTACATTGTAGCAAATAATTTAAGGGTCAGTTTTGAAGATGTACTTAAAAATTAATAAAGGAGATAAGCATTAAGAGACATAATAAACATAATAGAACATAATAAACAATAAAAGATAAACATTAGCAAAAAATTTGTAGACACTTCTATCAAGTTTTCTCAATAATGTTTTGAGACAACTGTGATATAATGACTATTAAACTAGTCATTTCTCAATTCTTCAATATCTTGTTGAATACACTGTTGTATATTTTCACCTGAAACCAAGAGGGCAATTCCAAACAGAAAATAAAGTGGGTAAAAGCACATCTACTTTCTGAAGATACTTAAAATGGCAGTATCTGAGTATGCTCAGAAAGACTTCTACAATGTCATGATGCTAGCTGCTAATTTGTGGAGAGAATGTCAACTAACGATGGCGGATGTGTCTGTTTCATTTCACCCTGGTATAGACAATGGAGAAGGGTCAGAGAGCTTTTACACAAAATGATTACATTTTGAAATAAGCATAACAAGAAAGTGGCCTTTATTTTATTGATAAGAGTAACTCTGCCCCAGTACTTGGCTGCAGGATTCAGGTCTACTGTTGTTCAGTGTGAATACTTAAAACACCAGGTAAGAATATGTAGATCATATTAAGGCTGTCATTTCATTCTTGAAAAAACAAGTTAGGTTTGAACTTCACAGAAGCCAGAATATATAAAGTACTAGAAAGTCTGATATCAGGAGCCCAAGCCTTGGAACTGAAGTTAAAACCTTCAGCTTATGAGGATGCTATAAAATTTTACTGATTACACATCTGTAAAGTATGTCTTAAGATATGACATTTTCATACCCATTATATCTGGCATTTGAATATATTATCCATAACTACTCTGTGATGTCAGGAAAACTGTGCTAACCTACCTTGATGAATTAATTATTGGTCACGAGGAAGGAAATATCAAATAAAATTACCATCAGACAAAGTTTCAAACCTGTTCAATCTTCCCATTGCTCCAAAGTGAGCACTGTCAAATATCTGTGGATGCCTTTCCCAGGGGCAAGAGACTTATCGATAAAGATTTTTGCTGTATTGGGAAAAGATAACCCTGTGATCTTTAAATAATCTGGCTACAGAAGAGTTTTTATGTTAAACCTCTCCTCAGGGCGCCTGGGTGTCTGAGTCGGTTAAGCGTCCGACTTCGGGTCAGGTCATGATCTCACGGTTCGTGGGGTTTAGCCCCACATCAGGCTCTGTGCTGACAGCTCAGAGCCTGGAGCCTGCTTTGAATCCCATGTCTCTCTCTCTCTGTTCCCTTCCCCCACTCATGCTGTCTCTCTGTCTCTCAAAAATAAATATACTTAAAAAATTTTAAAAAAAAACCCCACAAACCTCTCCTAAAGTCTCCTTGACTTAAAATCCCCAGATTATCATCAAGATGTCACATTACTCTTTTAAAACACGTTTTAAAATATAATTGTATATTATTTTATCTTAATACATTTTATTGAACATCATTATGCAATATCAAGAAAATACAGAAAAGAGAGCTTCACGTTCTCTATGGTCCCCATATACACTCTTTTAAAGCCTACGATTTTGCCTTCCACAAATTCTGTATTATCCTGGACTTTACTACCTTCACTCTTAGTCCAGGCTAGAGCTTTCCAGACTTTAAAAGTGGCAGATGTCCAATTTCAGAATGAAAGAAGACTTCAGTGCTCACCCGACCATCTCATCAAGCCCCTGTATCTCCCAACAACATGGTTAACTGATGTTACCATCCTCTACTGGATCAGTCCCTTATATGTCAATCTATTACATTTTTGAAAACTCTACAAGTAAACAGATTGTTCCATTCATGTTAAACTGAGCATTTCCTTCTTTCCAATCTTCACCAGTTTTATTTCAGGGAACAAAAAGAAAAGTAAATAAATGTAATGTATATACCATAGAGCACCTCTACAAGACCACTATGCCATCATGTCCCTATGTCTTTGCTCCAAACTGAAGGAATCCATGTCCTTAAAGCAATTCAGGTCACTCTTCTCTGGAAACGATTCAAGCCATTTGACTCTCAAAATATAGGACTGAAAACAGAATGCAACCCTCTAGGTGTGCTAAAATCTAATCTCTTTATTTGGTTGGAGAGAAATTTAATCAAATTCTTGCACTATTTTCAAATGAAAACAGCCAATTCTAGGCAGATGAGGGTCATTATATTTGTTTTGATGCCAAATCTTGTGGTTAGCAGCATCACCAATACCATCATCACCAGCAGTTAATAAATACTAAGTCCTAGAATACATATACATTTGTTTAACCCCTATGAGGAAGATTCTTTCCATTCTTTCCAAACTTAGAAAGTTTAAGCAACTTACCAAGACTTCACTAGTTAGTTTTTATGTGCAGTGATGAAATGGACTTGGACTTTATGTAAAACTAAACTGACTGGTTTTGTTAGCTTACTAACACCTATAGTAAACCTTGAAATTTATCACATGAACTAATACGACCTCTTAGGTAAATGTCACTCAGCAGATAGTAGGAGTGGGTCTTATGGCAACTTAATTAGCACCAGCAGTTATCATGAGAGCAGCTACTCAAAAAGAAAACTAATACAAACTCTTTCCATTTGTCCTGGTTATTTTATTGCTTAACTTAATAACAGTAGTCAATATCCACCATGAGTTAACAGGATGCAGAGGAGGAGAGTACAGATTAGAATAACTAAAGCTTGTTTTCATTTAGCGATTTGGCTTCTAAATTTATTTTAAACTGTACTCCACATTAAAATAAATTTGATACATTGCAACACACACACACAATTTAAGTTTCATGAAAACTCTGGGCAATGTAAACTCATATTATCTATTCTATTTTTTTTTAATGCTGGATGATCTATTAATTGATTTCATTAACTACTAATAAGTCATGATCTGCAATTTGAAAAACATTGAGCACCTACTAGTACAATCATGGTCAGAAATGAAGCAAGACTCAAGAAATGGCTGTGCAAGTGCCATTTAGCATCTCTTCTTTTGTCTGAATCAGTTCAAAGCTTAATACTGTTTCTCTTTACTCCAGGAGAAAAAGGGAAAGTAAAAGAGAGGAATAGATGACAAGAGCAGGTAGTAAAGTGGTACCACATGAAGGAATAGAAGAGGGTGAGCTTGATACGTATATACTGAGGCTTAGGAGAGCTGAATAACTTGCCCAAAAGAAATGATTGGATTTCATACCCTAATCTGTATGACTCCAAAATTCCTAATTTTTTAATAGCTTAGAGAATGGACTACAGGAATACAATCAACATCTCTAGAATGCATCCATCTAAAGGTACCATACTAAAAACTTCTCAAAGGATAGAAGAAATCTTATAATAATTAAATCAGTAGATTTTCTTGTTATAGATTTCTAAGCAAGAACCTCCATTGGTAGATTCCATGGCTTTCAACTAGGAATGTTTTCCTGAGTTTCATTTAAAGAAAGGAGCAGTGAATAAGCTGTCACACAGCCTTCTTCCCTATGTCTCTGTGCCTCTATGCCCAAATTTCCTTCTGCTCTCTCTTGTAAAGGCACCAGTCATCGGACTAATTCCAGTAGGACCTCATCTTAATCTGATTAAATCTACAAAGACCCTACTTCAAAATAAGGTCATATTCACAGGTAATGGGGTTAGGACTTGACTATGTCTTTTCAACCCACTACAAGCAGAAAGAAATGCATAAATCTAGGATGTCAACCATAGAGTTCCAGTCGAATTGGAATATTGTGAAGATGGCTCAGTTCAAGTGCTAATAGCAACAGAGTATGGATGGAATGGTGTCAAACTCCCTCCATCTCAGTTCTTTGAAAATATTTACAATGGTATAACAAAGATGCAAGCACATATAAAGTAAAATTAATTTTCAAGAGGAATTTGTTCTTTGTTCAATTTATAATAATCATTCTGGAAGAGCCATTTAGATGTCTTCAAAAAAATTTTTTTCGGGGCGCCTGGGTGGCTCAGTCGGTTAAGCGGCCGACTTCGGCTCAGGTCATGATCTCGGGGTCCGTGAGTTCGAGCCCCGCCTCGGGCTCTGTGCTGACACCTCAGAGCCTGGAGCCTGTTTCAGATTCTGTGTCTCCCTCTCTCTCTCTGACCCTCCCCCATTCATGTTCTGTCTCAAAAATAAATAAACGTTAAAAAAATTAAAAAAAAAAATTTCTGCTTGAAGTAAATAATTTCTTATTAAGTGTTTATTTAGTTGCTTTCAACTCATTTCACCATTTCCTAATCATAGCAAAAAAAAAAAAAAGATGTCAAGCCAGAATTACAATTTTCCATTATGCAAAATAAAACTTACACAGAACACTGGCATATTGCTTTATACACTTAGGAAGATCAGTTTTTTTCTACTTCCCACCTTCAGACATATTGCTCAAAGTAAGAAAAGGCGAATGTAATCAAGCTTGATACGCCAAGAAGCCAAGCAAATGATAGGGAAAAAAATAATAATCTGATTTGAACGATAAATACATTAAATCACCACTTCAGTGTTATGAATGATAAAAAGCACAGAGTCAAAAGCGGTTCAGTTTTTATTTTAAGTTTTTTATTTTGAGCAAGTGAGCAGGGGAGGGGCTGAGCGACAGGGAGAGAAAGAATCCCAAGCAGACTTCATGCTGCCAACGCAGAGCACTATATGAGGCTCAATCCCATGAACTGTGAAATCATGAACTGAGCCACAATCGAGTCAGACACTTAACTGACTGAGCCACCCAAGCGTCCTCAGTTCAGTTTTCTTAAAACAAGGAGTAATTCAACAGGTTTACCACAAAATAGAAAACAGTGTTGAATTTTTGTGAGACCTTTAGTACGAATGAGTTAAGAAATTATACTTAAAATCTCACTTTGAAATACAATTGGAAAACAGATTCACTACACTTTTGTATAAAGTAACCTTAAAACAGAAAAAGTTAGTTCATTCATTCTTCTCAGTATATTTGGAGGATATGGATAATGTCGCATTGCCTAGAGTAATCTTGATGCCTTTGTTCTACTGCAGGAAACAAGATCCCTCCAGCTAAAGGTTTTCCTCTGCTTTTGTCTGTTCAGCACTAACACAACTAGGGTGACGGTCTCATAAAATAACTGAAGGCATTCAGTCTGTCCAATGACTTGGCATCCCTCCAGCACTGGCACTTTGTGCCTTACATTAACTCCTGGGGCCACAGGACCAAAGTAAGAAGGAAACAGTGTGCCTCCCTGTTTAGTTGTGGTAGCTATTTTTTATGACACAGGCAATATAATTCATTGTTTCTTATTTAACTGCTTAACCCATCTTAAATTTTAATTGCCACCCACAAACAAACAAATGGCGTAACTGGTTCCAAGTTATGTGTAATTTATAGATACAACCCTGCAAAATGACTTACAAAAAATGAAAACGGTCCTGTGAAAAAAGTAGAACACAGCTAAAAAAGATTAGATATCAGGTTCTCCCAACATGTACTCCTCTTATTTTAATTCATCTCATATTCCATTCTTACAAACCAAAAAGTATAGTGAGTTGCTTTGCCAATGAAGAATGCCAGAAATTTTGTGGTCACTTGCCTAAAATAGCTTAGCATTTGTGCATCTTCAAATAATATAGCTTCCTTGTAAAACCCTTTGAGGCAAAAGAGACCTGCTTGTATATATATCCTAGGAAGAAAAATTACTGAACGTTATGATACATTCAAATACCACAAATACAGCAGAAAAAAACACTGCTAAATATTTTTCAGTTAGCATCATTTTTAAAAATTTCTCTAACCCTTTATTTAAGTCTTTTTAGCTATTGTGAGGCTAAATGACCAAACCAATGAATAATATGTCCATTTGGTGTCAAGTATGTCAGCAACAGATAAACCAAGGACAAACTGAAATTTTCATCTTTGCCCTATTTACATTGTACAGTGAAGAAACGGTATTGGATATGAGCTAACAAAAAACTAAATGAAGACAGAGTTTTACTCCTCCATGAATCTCAGTGGCACCCTTCCCCAAATGCAAAAACTCTCAATGGTTTTCTGAATAGGTAATAAACTAATAAAACAATGGCCAGAGACTGGAATAGGTTGATATTTCTTTGTCCAATAGTATTTACTAAGAAATTAAAATGTTAAGGGCTTCAGGACATACAAAGATGGACCAGATATGCACCTTTCCTGCAAGGGTGGAGACAAGTATACATGGTAGGGAAAACTATGCAGGAGGAAAGAGAGATAAGAAGTGTTGTAGCAGTTAAGTACCTTCCAGATATATTTTGTGAAAATTCCAGATAATAGTCATTAACCTGATTCTTTTTTTTTTTTTTAATTTTTTTTTCAACGTTTATTTATTTTTGGGACAGAGAGAGACAGAGCATGAACGGGGGAGGAGCAGAGAGAGAGGGAGACACAGAATCGGAAACAGGCTCCAGGCTCTGAGCCATCAGCCCAGAGCCTGACGCGGGGCTCGAACTCATGGACCGCGAGATCGTGACCTGGCTGAAGTCAGACGCTTAACCGACTGCGCCACCCAGGCGCCCCAGTCATTAACCTGATTCTAATATGCAGCTTAATTATATCCCCTATCTAGAAAGTTCTTTTTTACAATAGAAGACATATAAGTCTCTTTAAAATAAAAATAGCAAATAATAATAAATAAATAAATAAATAAATAAATAAATAAATAAATAAAATAAAAATAGCAATAAATCTCCATTTTCTGAAATGGAAAAAAATTTTTTCTCTGAATTAAAAACCTATTTTGAGCTAGGGAAGGAAACACCTATTAAGATATATTCACCGGCTGAAAATGTGGTTCACCTCACAATTGCCTAGTGGAGGAGGGACTAGGGTAATTCTTTCCCTGATAAGATCACCTTGTGCTGTTGACATAACTACTTCTTCAAAAACTGAAACTCTAATTTTATTTCCACAGTGTCTCATCTATGAAATCCATCACAATTTTATTTCCATTTCCTATGTTGTTTGCTTGGAGTACAATGAACAGGAGTGGGGAAAAAAGGAAAGTGGACTAGAAAAGAAAGAGGAGAGACACAAACAGAGCCAATAAATCCCTAACATTTGAGACACGAGACTAAAGAGTGAGGTAAGAAAAAAGGTACAAACAGCATTGAAGCAACAGATGGTGGCGGTGGCGGGGGGGGGGGGGGGGGGGGGAGGGGGTGGGAGACAGACTGAGATGCAGGGGCATTGAAGAGAACAAAGCTCTCTGTGTCCACTGGAATGAAGTGTTAGTTCATTTGTCCTCATTAAATGTTAGGTTGTGTCTATTATCACTTGCTCTCTACTGCCCTTTAAAAACTCGGTTGGCAAAGGCAGATATGACATGAAGTGGCAATGACCTGGCTAACACCAACCTTTTGGACAGGATCATATATTCCTGAGACCAGGTGAGTCAATACTACATATTTTCTACCTGCACATTCAACCTTCAGGGTTCTGAAAAGTGATGAAATTCAGCGTGACAGCTATGTACCTTTCAAAAATACTATACTTCACTTAATTTGTGTTCTGTTGAACAAACTTAATAAAAATTTGCAACACAAATAATGAAAAAGCTAAGAAATATAGTTGGGCAGGGGTTAAATAAGTTAAGAAGGCCAAGGCATTTTGGCCAGACGGCTTTTTGCAATTTTGGAAATATCTGAACTTCTCACAAATGTCACAGGGTATAAGAATTGAAAACATTTCCATTTGCCTTAACTAAAAGAACTATTGCTTCTCATTTATGCTAATGGCCGTCCACACTATTCTCCAAGTTATTAAGACTATTTGGCTGCTTGAGAAGAAAAATGGTCTATTTTTCACCTAAAAGGGTAAATTCTAAAGCTACTTGGGTAAATGGCTGAATGACAAAGCAAAGCAAAACTTAATACCATTGATAGATGTGCTAGAAATAGTCTCTTCTTGTCCACCATGCTTACAATAGAAGAAAATATCTGGCATATAGTATAGAACTTGAATAATAAAGTGGTGAAGAATCATGGAATATTATATCTCTCTTCATTATACCTATTTTCATGAAAAATATATGCTTAGTTGGTGGCAGAGCAGGACCAGCACCAGATCTTCTGACTGTTAATTCAATGGTCTCTACGCACCGCAATATCTATAAATTCTGGCATGGTTAGAACTGGAAGGAAGCAAGGACACACAGCTAACATTAACCAAGCTATTATTTCTGGTGTTCCCACCACATTCCATACCCATACTACTACTATTTATGCTCAAGTATTAGATATAATTGGCTAACTAGAAATACTGCTATGAAGAATGAGAACTCCATTCTCTCATATCTCTCCACCTTTTCCCATTTTCTCATACCTTTCCATACTTTCCTGAAAATATAATTTTATCCACTTTAAAATAGTTTTTTGAGTAGACATACAGTGTTAGTTTCAGATGTACAACATAGTGATTCAACTTTTCTATACATTGTGTTATGCTCACAAGTGTAGCTACCATTTGTCACTATACAATGCTATTACAGTATCATTTCTTGTGCCGTGTCTTTTATTCCTGCGACTTATTCATTCCCTAACCATATCTCCTATATCTCCTACTCCCCTTAACCCATTTGTCCACCCTTCACCCCGCTTCCCTCTGGCAACCATCAGTTTGTTCTCTGTATTGATAGGTCTTATTCTGCTTTTTGTTTGCTTATTCATTTCTTACGTTAATTACAGTAAAATGATAACCCAACAGCCATGTCAAATGATGGGAAAGAAAAAAGGCTATAATATTAGCTTGCCCTGAGCTGCATGTTTTGCTAAAACTCTGTTCTCTAAATTATCATCTTCATCGACTTTAAAAAACTAAAAATTAACTCAATCTGTTCATTAATTACGCAGATTTAGGAATGCATTTATTACAATTTTCTAGGACTTTACTGTGGACATTGTGGATTTGGAATTAAATCCAAATTCCATAGCCATCTGCGTCAAAGAGGGAAAAACAATATGAGAATATTTAATCCACTATAAATTAAGGAGAACATAAAATAGGATAGAGCCCTCTAAACTTAATTATCAGTTATCCTTCATCTGTCTTTCTCATTCCAGCTCTACTAATTGTTATTTGAACAGCAAATAGCTTATTATTTGAAATAAGAAACTCATGTATTATCTCTAGTATCAGAAGCCTGATGAAGTTGCCTGCACAATTCCTATACATGGAATCATTTTAGATATATATTGAAGAAATCAGCAAGCTGGATTCCTTTTGATATTTTTCTTTCCTGAACAGGACTAACACATGACTCCAGTGAATATCTATTGTGAATTCCCAGGAATTTGGTTAGAAAATAATTCACATTAAACAGAGATTCTCAGCATTATTAACAGAGACTGAGAAAGTGGGCCAGTATGCATGAGAGCATAAATCATAAAGGTCATGTGTGTTAATGAGAAAAAGAGCATTTATTAGCTTGCAATTTCAAATATAAAGCCCCTTTCCTCAATGGCTTAAAATGGAACAATATTCTGTACCTGAGGACAGGAGAAGGCAATGCCCTCAATTAGATGAACAACTCTCCTGGCCTCAAAACTTTCATTGTTGTCATTGAAATTCATCATTCTGATTTTATTTTTAGATTGTGACATCTTTGGTGTTATGGACCAAAAGCAGAATGTAACCTGCCCTACACTACTACCTACACTACAGAGTTGTGTGCTTCTTTTTTTTTTTAAGTTTAAGAGATATATGTATTTCCCAAGTTTACAGTTACTCAGTAGCTGAAGTACCATAATTCTTAACTTTTCTGTGAGGTCCAATCAAAATTTTATGTGTACATGTTTGAGGTCAAAAAAGCCAAAACAATGTTTACAAACACACACACACACACACACACACACACACACACACACACACACAACGTCATAAAAGAATCCATCATTAGAAACTGCTATTACACAAATGAGGAATAAGAAAAAACATGGATATTAAAGAGGTGAAACATTCATTATATAATCATGTATATAACTACTAGGAAGTAACTTACTGTCCTGATACATGTTTGAGGATTCCCATTTCCCTAGCTCTTTCCCAGGCTAAATAAGTAAATACCCATGACTATAGACCACACAGCACTGACTCATTCAAAACCTCCAGAAATAGGGTGGCTGGGTAGCTCAGTCAGTTAAGCCTGGACTCTGGATTTCTGCTCAGATAATGATCTCACAGTTCGTGAGATCAAGCCTCGCATCAGTCTCCATGCTGACAGTGTGGAGCCTGCTTGGGATTGTCTCTTCCTCCCTCTCTGGCCCACCTCCAATAAACAAACAAACAAACAAACAAATAACTTTAAAAAAAAAACTTCCAGAAATAAATTCATAATACCATGGCTACCCTAAAAGTACTGACAAGATACTCCCAGTAAAATTGTTGCATTATATTTTTTAAAAGAACTATAGAAATGTTCTATCCCATCCACATTTTTTTATTTTTAATTTTTTTAATGTTTATTTATTTTTGAGACAGAGAGAGACAGAGTATGAATGGGGGAGGGTCAGAGAGAGAGGGAGACACAGAATCTGAAACAGGCTCCAGGCTCTGAGCTGTCAGCACAGAGCCCGACGCTGGGCTCGAACTCACGGACCGTGAGATCATGACCTGAGCCAAAGTCGGATGCTTAAGCGACTAAGCCACCCAGGTGCCCCTATCCCATCCACATTTTAAAAACTCACTTGGTGGGCAGGGGGCACCTGCATGGCTCAGTTGGTTAAGCATCCAACTTTGGCTCAGGTCATGATCTCATGGTTTGTGAGTTCGAGCCGCGCTTTGGGATCTGTGACAGTGTACAGCCTGCCTAGGATTCTCTTTCCCAGCCACATTCCTTGTCCCCTTCCCACTCATTCTCTCTCTCCTGTCTCTCAAAATAAATAAATAAACTTTAAAATAAATAAAAAGTCACCTCAGATCATTTTACAAATATTTATTTTTTAGAAATTTATATTCCTTTACCTCCAAATATTCTCTCTCACTAAGGTCAAATGAAGTCAAGAGAAGGAATAATACCTTTAATGAAAACGGTTCTCACAACTGGAGGACACAAAAGTAAATTGAAAACACACTCAATAACTGACCCTTTCATCAGGGCCATTATGAGACTCTGGATATCTATGGAGCTGCCTACTGGCGGAAAATGTATTCTCATTTTAAATGGTAATAATAGTAATCACTTTGTGCCTTAGAGAGAAACCAATTCACATACTATATATTTAAAGCTACTCTTAGGCACAAACTACTGATCTAACCAAAGCTTTAAAATAGTTTTTATTCTTTCTTTACCCTGTTACATTTGGAAAAGGTTTTTTTTTTTTTCTTCTTTAAATTATTATTTCAACTTTAGTGTCATAGTTTATACACTGCAACCTTGTCAACTGACAAGATTTACGTGCTGGACTAACAAAACCTTATTGTATTATAAGGCAATTTTACTTTCAAGGCAAACCCACCCTGTTATGACGAAATCTACTACATTTACGAGACAAAAGCAGAGCCAAAACTATAAGCGCAAATAACACTTCTTTATGCATCACCATGTGCTAGATTCTCCCTGAATAACTATTCCTTTTCCTACAATACTTCTAAATCAAACAATGCAGCCACATGCAATTTAAATTTCAAGCTAGCAAATATTTATTTAGTGCTTCTTTGCCAGGCATGATAGTAAGTAGTGGGAATACAGCAGTGAGCAAGATGGATCACTATTTCTGCCCTTGTGGATCTGAGTTGAAAAGCCATACAAGCTGGCAGTGGATATATTTGGAGAGTTTGTTAAGAGAAAAATCCCATCTTCCATAGAGAAGCTGATGATAATACTGACTGGCAGACTAACTCAAATACAAACTGTGTAACCCAAGAATCACCCTTTCCCTTGTGTTCACATAGCTTTTACTTTTTTTCCCCCCTTTCTTACCATCCAGAATATCACTGTTTATTTGAGGGTTGCCGAGGTAAAATATCTGAAACCCACAGAGGATGGGAGTTCTGGATGACATGCTGTGTACAAAAACAGCAGATAGAAATAAACAATTAACTGGGTACCTTTAAGAGAGGTGATTCCCAAAGGTGAGCTATAGCCCTCTCAGATATTTATTGACCATTCATGTGCTAATAATGAACAACAATGCTCAACAAAACACAAATCCTAACGGTATATACAGTCTTGTAAATGAGAAAGAAATTAACCCATCACGAAATATAAAAACTCATGGTGATAAATGCTCTGAAGGCTAAATAAATGTGAGATCTTGTTTCAGAGGGACCTGATCTGGACTGTAGTTTCGATGAGGATTCTCCTGGGTAAGTAGTGTTTAACTTGGAATATTAAAGATGGGTACGTAGAATTGCTAAATGAAGAGAATGAAGAAGAATCTTCCGGGCAGAAATGTGGATAGCATGTGCAAAGAGTTTAGAAAAAGCAAGGCGGGGCCAACAACTAAAAGCAGGGCCAAAAACTAAAAGCAGGGATGACAGTGCATTGTGGGTGGAGGAAAGGAACTAAAAGTGTTAAGCACTTACATAGGCAGGCAAGTATGTCAAGTAAGGCTTTGGGTCTTATCCAATAAGAAGGTGCTTTGCTAATAATGCACATAATAGATCTGCAAGAAATACATGGAGTGCTTCTGAGGACAGAAACTAAGAGGCTCTGGATGGCAGAAGGAGAAAGGAGACTTACTGTGCACTGTCTCTTCTACCACGTGGATTTTATATCTGTACTTTTTTTATTATCTACTTAAAAGAAAACAATGTTAAATATATTTCAGTCACTGGCTCTACTAGGAATAATTGATTGGAGAGAGAGTGAATGCTAAGGGAATAAACAGGAGGCTATTGCTGTGGTATGGGGAGGCCTAGGGAACAATGGAGAGAGTAAAAAACCAGAATGATGACAGTTTTAGAAGATAAAATCAACAGTTCGTGCTAATGGATCACATAATGGAAGTCAGAAAGAGAATCTGTCAAAAAGGAATCCTAGACCTCTGACTGGTACCTGTATGGATGGTGGTATCATTCGCTACAAGAAAACGCTAAAAGACAGTCAGGTATGGGCTGAAACTCTGCTTTCCACAAGCATGCATCTGAGGTACCTTTAATGTATCCAAATAGAGATGTCACGTATAGATAGTGGGAGCTCAAAGGAAAGCGCTGGGCTAAAGCCGGATCTTTGAGAGCTATTAGCATATCAATTGTAATTAAGTCATAAGTATAAATGATACCACCTAGAGCGATCCCTATTGCAATTTGTTTTAATGTATTAGCATTAAATTAAGAATATCTATCTCTTCTCTCAAATAATTAAATTTTAATAATATATACTGATCTTGGTGAAGTCGCATCAAAAGTAGAGGAAAGAAAGAACAGATCTAGGATACCTTTTGAGCAACAGAAAATGGCACACTGAGTTGAGTCAGCAGGGGACTGACATTTTGGATGGCTCAATCTAATTATAAACAAGTTACAGATGGCAAATATCCATTGTAAGTGGTAACAATAAAGAAATCCCCTAGAATAGATATATGAATCAGCTGGACCACCAAAATAGGAATTGCCAAATAAGATGATGTTACAGGAATGGTATGTCTCCTAGAAGAGTCATTAGATGAACTTTTCCACTCACTCTCAGGGTGTCACCTGAGTGTCAGGTTGATTGCAGAGTTTGATAACCACAGACACGAAAACTAAATGAAGGGATTGTTAAAATCATGCACCACTTATTAAGAAACCTAATTCTGTGAAGCAAAATTTGGGGGAGTGGTAGAAATGATGTGTAAAACTCATGTCAATTAAAAATAAATTAATAAAAAAACAGGTTTACAAAGGATGGCTTTGGAAAGTGTGCTATTAAAACAAATGGTAACGGGTACCTGCTCTCTCAACAGGTTGGCTCTATTCTTCATTCAAAGTCAATTCAGTTGTAGTTATTGGAAAATATGGAAGCCAGAACATAGACATTCCGACTTGCTAAGACAGATTAAAGGAATACCAACCCAAAATATTTTTTTTCTAATTTTTTTTAAAAAAATCAAAGGAAAAAAAACTTATTGAAGAGAGGGTTCAATGTGATACACCCACAGATGAGCGTATTAGCTAAAAATGTCTTTAAAACATTAACGAAAAACATAACAACTTGAAATTCAAAGTTAGCGGATCTGTACCATACTTGTTACCAGTTACTGTAACATACCATTTTATGAAAAGTAAGGTAGCAGGAGAACTAGTACATCATGTCAACATGCATGGGGAAAATCAGAGAACATGTTGGCAATACCTATCACTCCACATAAAAAGCGATTCTCCCCTGTGGGTCACTTCTGCACATGCTTCCCCTGGGCAGCAGCTGTTCCCTCTCTTTTGTAGTGTGAAGGTTCAGAGACACCAGTCTTAGTCCTGCACTCAGACCTGAAACCACTCCAGAAGGCTGAGCCCTCCCTAGGCCAACTGTTCAGTTTTGGTAGATAAGAGAAACACTGGGAATGGCGAAGTAGGCCCACACGCTGACTGAAAGTCTCCAAACCTTGGAGCAACCAAAACACAAAGAATTGTCAGTATGAAGTCTTTCAGAGTTCAGAGTTTCTAATTCTAGAAATTAACCAAAGACGCACAACAATCTGAGAAGCATTTACTGAATAATAAATGGGTGAATCTTGCTAAGATCAGAGAGGTTCAGCCTAGAAAATAATCCAGCATTTCCTGAAAAGTATAATACAGAGTTATCATATGATCCAGTAATTTACTGAGACCTGAAAACATAATGCCCACATGAAAACCTCCATGGTTTTAAATGGTTCACAGCACCATTATTCACAATAGGCAAAAAATAGAAAAAGTCCAAGTCTCTATCAACTGAAGAAAAGATAAATAAAATTTAGTGTGCCTATGCAATGGAATTTTATTTAGCTATAAAAAGGAATAAAGTTCTGACACATGCCACAACATCAGGAACCTTAAAAAGATGCTGAGTGAAAAAGGCCAGTCACAAAAGACTAAACACTGTTTTGATTCCACTTATATGAAGTGGCTAGAAAGGGCAAATCTATATAACCACAATACAAGTAGATTAGTGCTTGCTAAGGCTGGGGGGAGAACCGAATAGGAAACAAATGTACACCTCAAGGTGTCCCCTTGGGGTGCCTGAGTGACTCAGTTGGTTAAGTGTCCGATTTCGGCTTAGGTCATGATCTCATGGCTCATGAGTTCAAGCCCCGTGTCAGGCTCTGTGCTGACAGCTCAGAGCTGGGAGCCTGCTTCGGATTCTGTGCCTCCCTCTCTCTCTGCCCCTCCCCAACGCGAGTCCTGTCTCTATCTCAAAAAATAAAATAAACATTAAAAAAACTTTCTTTTAAAGACTACAGGTGTCCCCTTGGGGTGATTAAAACACTCTGATATTACACAGTGGTGGTAATTACAAATGCGTGAGTATGCAAGAACTGAATCATATATTTTAAAAGTGTGAAATATATAGTTTATGAATTGTATCTCAATAAAGTTATTTTTAAAACATTTCAGTAGATGATAATTTTTACCTGGAGCAAAATTATCACTTAAAGAAGCCACATTAATGTAAAAAAAAAACCTTAAAATAATTTCTGTATTTTGAGCTTAACAGAGACTACCTGACAGGCTACCTCCATCTTTAATCATTCTAGAAATTACTTCTGGGAATATGATCTCACAAATGCAAATAGTGGAGGAGTGTGTGTGTGTGTGTGTGTGTGTGTAGAGTAGTGTTATTACCAAATGCTTATATTAGTTTATTTATTATCAAATGCTTATTCTCAGGGAGTTCTAAGTATTTCATGTGGAAAAACTCATTGAATTCTCAAAGCCACTCTGGAGGCTGGTACTATCATTAACTGCAAAGAAAAACTAAATAGATTAATGAGGCTAAGGTCACAGATGTATGTGATGGAGCTGAAATTCAAACCTAGGCTGACTGGCTCCAGAGTCTGTGCTTTGAACCACATGCCATGCTGCCTCTGTAATAAAAACCTTTGAATAGCACACTAACAGCAACACAATAAGTAGTTATGTTAAGGACATCACAAATATATACCAGAGGGAGAATTGGGAAAAAAAACAGAAACAATTTCTAATGTTTTGTAAATAGGTTCTTAGAGCTTGGGATATGATTTCCAGTTAGAACATCATGTTGGAACTCAGAAAAAATAAGATGATGCACTCTGAAACACTATTAAATGACTCAGCGTGGCTCTAGAAATGAAAACACTGATGTTGAAGATGAACATAAAAAAGTGAAACTTTATTTATGAAATATAATAGGAGGAAAAAGAACTACTTAACAAATTAT
This sequence comes from Puma concolor, assembly GCF_028749965.1. NCBI lineage: Eukaryota > Metazoa > Chordata > Mammalia > Carnivora > Felidae > Puma > Puma concolor. Next base: position 39,871,001 of record NC_141668.1, on the reverse strand, counting down.
ATATATTTTAAATAACTACTATTACAAAATTAATAAAATGTTAAATAGATATTTGAGTCATCTGCCATCGTGTATATGAAAAACCAGGGGATGACTTTATGCTCAAAATTACTTTTCTTTGGGGGACCAGGTGGCACTAACAACTGGTTACTTTTCTATTTAAAGCATCCAAACAACAACTTCTAGCTATTCTCATTGTCTAGGAAATAACTTTTGTCAGTTCACCAATAAATTTGGGTTATGTGAGAAAGCCAAACCTTAACAGAATTTTAGTTTACTTTTTAATTTTTATTTTATTTTCAGCACTACTTTGTTTTACTTGACTTTGTCACACTTGCCCTTACCATGTGGGAACTTTGAAGAAAACTTAAAATCTCATTCATGATGTGAAAGCCAAACAGAATACAATGATTTATTTTCAGGGTTAAATACTGCATTAAGGTTTGATAAAGGCATTGATAATACTCCACCACAGATACACAGATTTTGAATTTTCAAATACGGCCTCCCATCTTCTCTCCAAACAAAACCTTAATCTTCCCATCATCCCTAAGGCACACAGTGTGCTCTCATCCCTAGGCAGTCAGTCGGGGGGCCCTCATTCTGAGACACTGACAAACCTCCCCCTCCACAGCTGTACCATTTCCACAACAGTCAAATGAACCCCCTGGCACTAAAGAGTGCATTACCTGCTGCTACCTTTAAGATCATGTAACAAACCACTCATCTGGACATTACAAATTTGGACCACCCCTCCAACTGAGTCCTTGGGACTGAATCTGACGGATCTTTGTTTTAAATGGCTCTGCCACAGAGCTGGCTTTTCATTTCAAACGTGAAACAAAGCCAACCAAGGAGAAACAAGGTTTGGATATTTTATGCACTTTGTTTTTCCACTAAGCACTCAAGATATTCATTGCTTTGTAATTTTGCACCCTTGAAGTGAAAGCACTACCTATATAAATATGTATGTGTGTCTACAGACATACGTATGTATATATTCATTTTATGGCAGAAACACAGGCCTTATTGCTACTTCGTTCTCAGGGAAATTTATCAGATTTGTTTAAATCTCTCTACTCATCTTGCTTTAGCTCAATTTTCACCCTGGCCTCCTAGCAGATTTCTTGGGGTTACCTGCTCTTCTGCATGGCTTCCATATGACCAACGGTGTCATTTCATTAGCCACAGTCCATTACTGATGTCTTGAGAGGTTATGAGCAACGATGGCGTTGACTGCATAGAAAAAGCTGTTTCCCACTAGAGAGCTGCTCTGTCTGCCTGTGTTAGGGTCAGGATCTTATAGAGAAAATTGTCCCAGGGAATCCTGAGCAAGCTAGCCAGTTTTGCTCCTGTATCGTGGGGATCCATTATAAGTATTATAAGAACTTGAAAAGAGAACTGGAATTTTTATTGATTTCTGTAATCCCTAGGCCACCTGTCAGCATACCTCGACCTAGAGAAGGTTCAATCAGCATTTGTTAGTCTTAAATAATTGAGAGAGGGACAGCCTCACTTCTACTGATACCCAGCAAGGATAATCCACTTTTTTTTCCAGATCTTTAAAATATCTAGGAAGTTCTAACGGCCCACTTACGTAAACTATAGGGCACAGAGAAATAGGTTCGCTGACCATATAGGGACTTAATCAGCAAAATATAACTTGAGAAACTTCCTACGTGGCAACTAACTTTGTTTCCTCAAAAAATAAATTGTAATAAGAGAAAGAAAAAGAGAATGAGACTGACTAACCTATGGATTTTAAAATATATCTAAAGGACATAATCAAAATACAAATGTGGAACTTGTTTAGGATCCTGATTTGAACCAACTGTAAAAAACAAAATAATCACTTATGCGGTAATCATGGAAATTTGAACGCTGAACATTTGATATTAAGGAACTGTCATCAAAGTTTTAGGAGTGACAATTGTATGAAGGCTAAGTTTTAGAGAACTTTTACAGATAGAGATAGAAATATTTACAGACAACGTAATGTCACGTCCCTGGATTTGCTTTCAAAAATCTCAGAAGGGAAGAATCAAGTGGAATTATTGAAGCTGGGGACTTAAGTACTCTTGAGTACTTAATACAACCACTATGTTGGCTTTGTTTACACTACCTTACCTCTTATATGTAACTTCTGAATCTCCTCTTCAATTCAGCACAAGTATGGGGCTCATTCTTCCCAATGCATCCTGCTCACACCTCTATTACTGCACACATCACATGTTAGTGCTGTTTGTTTCTCACACTGGCAATTTCTTCAGTAGAAAATATTTCAGATAAGTAAATCCTAATATACTTGGCCTGGTATAGTAAAAAAATAAAACAAATAACAGCTACACATACACAAAAACATTCCTTCATCACCCTCCCTGATGAAGAGAATTACTTAGCTTCAGCTCTGACCATAAAACTTTCTATCAGACAGAATACAGCAGATGCTAGCAGGATGTCTGTGTCCTTTATCCACAATTCAATTCCTCCTAATAGACAGAAAGTCCATTATTTCATTTTCTTCATGGTTTTACTACAAAAATCATCTATCTCTATTATACTTTCTTCTAATCTAATCCCACCTCTTCAATTTCTCTTTTTAAATTACTATCCGTCTCAGCCAGAGAGGAGTCTCTTCGGAAGATGGTGGCGTAGGAGGACGCTGGGCTCACCGCCCGTCCTGCTGATCACTTAGATTCTACCTACACCTGCCTAAATAACCCAGAAAACCGCCAGAGGATTAGCAGAACGGAGTCGCCGGAGCCAAGCGCAGACGAGAGGCCCACGGAAGAGGGTAGGAAGGGCGGCGAGGCGGTGCGCGCTCCACGGACTGGCGGGAGGGAGCCGGGGCAGAGGGATGGCTCACCGGCCAAGCAGAGCCCCCGAGTCTGGCTGGCGAAAGCGGAGGGGCCTGACGGACTGTGTTCCAACAGCAAGTGCAACTTAGCGTCTGGGATGTCATAAGTTAACAGCTCTGCTGGGAAAGCGGGAAGGCTGGAGGACAAAGGGAGGGAGAGCTGCTGAGCCCCCGGACGACAGAGCTCAGTTTGGTGGGGAACAAAGGCGCTCGCCAGCGCCATCTCCCCCGCCCATCCCCCAGCCAAAATCCCAAAGAGAACCAGTTCCTGCCAGGGAACTTGCTCGCTCCATGCAAACACCTAACTCTGTGCTTCTGAGGAGCCAAACCTCCGGCAACGGATCTGACTCCCTCATGCTGCCACAGGGCCCCTCCTGAAGTGGATCACCTAAGGAGAAGCAAGCTAAGCCTGCCCCTCCTGCCCCCGTGCACCTTGCCTACCCACCCCAGCTAAGACGCCAGATCCCCAGCATCACAAGCCTGGCAGTGTGCAAGTAGCCCAGATGGGCCACGCCACCCCACAGTGAATCGCGCCCCTAGGAGAGGGGAAGAGAAGGCACACACCAGTCTGACTGTGGACACAGCGGTGGGCTGCGAGCAGACATCAGGTCGGACTGCGGCCCCGCCCACCAACTCCAGTTATACACCACAGCACAGGGGAAGTGCCCTGCAGGTCCTCACCACGCCAGGGACTATCCAAAATGACCAAGCGGAAGAATTCCCCTCAGAAGAATCTCCAGGAAATAACAACAGCTAATGAGCTGATCAAAAAGGATTTAAATAATATAACAGAGAGTGAATTTAGAATAACAGTCATAAAATTAATTGCTGGGCTTGAAAACAGTATAGCTGACAGCAGAGAATCTCTTGCTACAGAGATCAAGGGACCAAGGAACAGTAACGAGGAGCTGAAAAACGCTTTAAACGAAATGCAAAACAAAATGGAAACCACCACAGCTCGGATTGAAGAGGCAGAGGAGAGAATAGGTGAACTAGAAGATAAAGTTATGGAAAAAGAGGAAGCTGAGAAAAAGAGAGATAAAAAAATCCAGGAGTATGAGGGGAAAATTAGAGAACTAAGTGATACACTAAAAAGAAATAATATACGCATAATGGTATCCCAGAGGAGGAAGAGAGAGGGAAAGGTGCTGAAGGGGTACTTGAAGAAATAATAGCTGAGAACTTCCCTGAACTGGGGAAGGAAAAAGGCATTGACATCCAAGAGGCACAGAGAACTCCCTTCAGACGTAACTTGAATCGATCCTCTGCATGACATATCATAGTGAAACTGGCAAAATACAAGGATAAAGAGAAAATTCTGAAAGCAGCAAGGGGTAAACGTGCCCTCACATATAAAGGGAGACCTATAAGACTCGTGACTGATCTCTCTTTTGAAACTTGGCAGGCCAGAAAGAATTGGCACGAGATTTTCAGTGTGCTAGACAGAAAAAATATGCAGCCAAGAATCCTTTATCCAGCAAGTCTGTCATTTAGAATAGAAGGAGAGATAAAGGTCTTCCCAAACAAACAAAAACTGAAGGAATTTGTCACCACTAAACCAGCCCTACAAGAGATCCTAAGGGGGACCCTGTGAGACAAAGTACCAGAGACATCACTACAAGCATAAAACATACAGACATCACAATGGCTCTAAACCCGTATCTTTCTATAATAACACTGAATGTAAATGGATTAAATGCGCCAACCAAAAGACATAGGGTATCAGAAAGGATAAAAAAACAAGACCATCTATTTGCTGTCTACAAGAGACTCATTTTAGACCTGAGGACACCTTCAGATTGAGAGTGAGGGGATGGATAACTATTTATCATGCTACTGGAAGCCAAAAGAAAGCTGGAGTAGCCATACTTATATCAGACAAACTAGACTTTAAAGGCTGTAACAAGAGATGAAGAAGGACATTATATAATAGTTACAGGGTCTATCCATCAGGAAGAGCTAACAATTATAAATTTCTATGTGCCGAATACCGGAGCCCCCAAATACATAAAACAATTACTCATAAACATAAGCAACCTTATTGAGAAGAATGTGGTAATTGCAGGGGACTTTAACACCCCACTTACAGAAATGGATAGATCATCTAGACACACGGTCAATAAAGAAACAAGGGCCCTGAATGAGACATTGGATCAGATGGACTTGACAGATATATTTAGAACGCTGCATCCCAAAGCAACAGAATATACTTTCTTCTCGAGTGCACATGGAACATTCTCCAAGATAGATCACATCCTGGGTCAAAAAACATCCCTTCATAAGTACACAAGAATTGAGATCATACCATGAATGCTTTCAGACCACAATGCTATGAAACTTGAAATCAACCACAGGAAAAAGTCTGGAAAACCTCCAAAAGCATGGAGGTTAAAGAATACCCTAATAAAGAATGAATGGGTCAACCAGGCAATTAGAGAAGAAATTAAAAAATATATGGAAACAAATGAAAATGAAAATACAACAATCCAAACGCTGTGGGACGCAGTGAAGGCAGTCCTGAGAGGAAAATACATTGCAATCCAGGCCTATCTCAAGAAACAAGAAAAATCCCCAATACAAAATCTAACAGCACACCTAAAGGAAATAGAAGCAGAACAGCAAAGACAGCCTAAACCCAGCAGAAGAAGAGAAATAATAAAGATCAGAGCAGAAATAAACAATATAGAATCTAAAAAAACTGTAGAGCAGATCAACGAAATCAAGAGTTGGTTTTTTGAAAAAAATAAACAAAATTGACAAACCTCTAGCCAGGCTTCTCAAAAAGAAAAGGGAGATGACCCAAATAGATAAAATCATGAATGAAAATGGAATTATTACAACCAATCCCTCAGAGATACAAACAATTATCAGGGAATACTATGAAAAATTACATGCCAACAAATTGGACAACCTGGAAGAAATGGACAAATTCCTGAACACCCACACTCTTCCAAAACTCAATCAGGAGGAAATAGAAAGCTTGAACAGACCCATCACCAGCGAAGAAATTGAATCGGTTATCAAAAATCTCCCAAGAAATAAGAGTCCAGGACCAGATGGCTTCCCAGGGGATTCTACCAGACTTTTAAGGCAGAGATAATACCTATCCTTCTCAAGCTATTCCAAGAAACAGAAAGGGAAGGAAAACTTCCAGACTCATTCTGTGAAGCCAGTATTACTTTGATTCCTAAACCAGACAGAGACCCAGTAAAAAAAGAGAACTACAGGCCAATATCCCTGATGAATATGGATGCAAAATTCTCAATAAGATACTAGCAAATTGAATTCAACAGCGTATAAAAAGAATTATTCACCATGATCAAGTGGGATTCATTCCTGGGATGCAGGGCTGGTTCAACATTCGCAAATCAATCAACGTGATACATCACATTAACAAAAAAAAAGAGAAGAACCATATGATCCTGTCAATCGATGCAGAAAAGGCCTTTGACAAAATCCAGCACCCTTTCTTAATAAAAACCCTTGAGAAAGTCGGGATAGAAGGAACATACTTAAAGATCATAAAAGCCATTTATGAAAAGCCCACAGCTAACATCATCCTCAACAGGGAAAAACTGAGAGCTTTTTCCCTGAGATCAGGAACACGACAGGGATGCCCACTCTCACCGCTGTTGTTTAACATAGTGCTGGAAGTTCTAGCATCAGCAATCAGACAACAAAAGGAAATCAAAGGCATCAAAATTGGCAAAGATGAAGTCAAGCTTTCACTTTTTGCAGATGACATGATATTATACATGGAAAATCCGATAGACTCCACCAAAAGTCTGCTAGAACTGATCCATGAATTCAGCAAAGTTGCAGGATACAAAATCAATGTACAGAAATCAGTTGCATTCTTATACACTAACAATGAAGCAACAGAAAGACAAATAAAGAAACTGATCCCATTCACAATTGCACCAAGAAACAATTATCTAGGAATACCAATACCTAGGAATAAATCTAACCAAAGATGTAAAGGATCTGTATGCTGAAAACTATAGAAAGCTTATGAAGGTAATTGAAGAAGATTTTAAAGAAATGGAAAGACATTCCCTGCTCATGGATTGGAAGAATAAATATTGTCAAAATGTCAATACTACCCAAAGCTATCTACACATTCAATGCAATCCCAATCAAAATTGCACCAGCATTCTTCTCGAAACTAGAACAAGCAATCCTAAAATTCATATGGAACCACAAAAGGCCCCGAATAGCCAAAGTAATTTTGAAGAAGAAGACCAAAGCAGGAGGCATCACAATCCCAGACTTTAGCCTCTACTACAAAGCTGTCATCATCAAGACAGCATGGTATTGGCACAAAAACAGACACATAGACCAATGGAATAGAATAGAAACCCCAGAACTAGACCCACAAACGTATGGCCAACTCATCTTTGACAAAGCAGGAAAGAACATCCAATGGAAAAAAGACAGTCTCTTTAACAAATGGTGCTGGGAGAACTGGACAGCAACATGCAGAAGGTTGAAACTAGACCACTTTCTCACACCATTCACAAAAATAAACTCAAAATGGATAAAGGACCTGAATGTGAGGCAGGAAACCATCAAAACCTTAGAGGAGAAAGCAGGAAAAGACCTCTCTGACCTCAGCCGTAGCAATCTCTTACTCGACACATCCCCAAAGGCAAGGGAATTAAAAGCAAAAGTGAATTACTGGGACCTTATGAAGATAAAAAGCTTCTGCACAGCAAAGGAAACAACCAACAAAACTAAAGGCAATCAACGGAATGGGAAAAGATATTTGCAAATGACATATCGGACAAAGGGCTAGTATCCAAAATCTATAAAGAGCTCACCAAACTCCACACCCGAAAAACAAATAAGAAGAAGAAATGGGCAGAAAACATGAATAGACACTTCTCTAAAGAAGACATCCGGATGGCCAACAGGCACATGAAAAGATGTTCAGCGTCGCTCCTTATCAGGGAAATACAAATCAAAACCACACTCAGGTTATCACCTCACGCCAGTCAGAGTGGCCAAAATGAACAAATCAGGAGACTATAGATGCTGGAGAGGATGTGGAGAAATGGGACCCCTCTTGCACGGTTGGTGGGAATGCAAATTGGTGCAGCCACTCTGGAAAACAGTGTGGAGGTTCCTCAGAAAATTAAAAATAGACCTACCCTATGACCCAGCAATAGCACTGCTAGGAATTTATCCAAGGGATACAGGAGTACTGATGCATCGGGGCACTTGTACCCCAATGTTTATAGCAGCACTCTCAACAATAGCCAAATTATGGAAAGAGCCTAAATGTCCATCAACTGATGAATGGATAAAGAAATTGTGGTTTATATACACAATGGAATACTACGTGGCAATGAGAAAAAATGAAATATTGCCTTTTGTAGCAACATGGATGGAACTGGAGAGTGTGATGCTAAGTGAAATAAGCCATACAGAGAAAGACAGATACCATATGGTTTCACTCTTATGTGGATCCTGAGAAACTTAACAGGAACCCATGGGGGAGGGGAAGAAAAAAAAAAAAAAGAGGTTAGAGTGGGAGAGAGCCAAAGCATAAGAGACTCTTAAAAACTGAGAACAAACTGAGGGTTGATGGGGGGTGGGAGGGAGGAGAGGGTGGGTGATGGGTATTGAGGAGGGCACCTTTTGGGATGAGCACTGGGTGTTGTATGGAAACCAATTTGACAATAAATTTCATATATTAAAAAAAAAATAAAAATAAATGAATAAATTACACTCCGTCTCTACTGGATTGTCAGCTAACACTTTAGGAACCAATTGTTATCAGCATCCTGTGGATTAGCACGGTGCCAGGTAAATAGTGAATTAAAAACATAAACAAACAAACAAAAAGCCCATTTTTAAAAATTTGGATGGATGGATATCAAGCTCCAAAGTAATATTTTGTGTGTATTTCTGAATTAAATATAATTGCAAAACCTTCCAGTTTTACTGTAAAGAATTCAAAATGCTTTTAAGAAAATATATTACAAGGAGAGGAAAATAATCGTAACTCCTTAAGAGAATATTTTACATGTTTGGGAGTACTGCCTCGTGGCAAACGACTACTTACTCCACTTTTAAAAGAAAGCTCTCATCAAAGCAATATCTATCAGCTATCACAACTTTGCAAAGTTTAAAGCAGATTAATACATAGGTACTCAAACTTCTCTCATTATAATTTCAACACAAGGCATTATACATACACTAAAGGTGAATTCTTTGTTTTACAGATCATGACATGCTCTAAAAATAAACACTATGCTACTATGCAGAACTAGTGCTGTATTTTGATTTACAACATACTAATTAGTCTAACTTTCTGATGAGTAATCTTGACGTTATGACCTTTTGTAACCTGCTAAAGGATGTCTTGATTTAAAACTAAACCTCTCTTGCTAAGGATGAAAATTAGTTGGTTTAAGCCTAAAGCCACTCCTAAGAAATCAGTGAACTCTGAAGCCATGTTATTTACCTGCACTGTTCTTGAATGTAGAGCATGTAAAATTGCAAATGAAAAACGGTTAAACTTTTAACAAATATATGTGAAGTACAGAAAAAAAAATGTGTTCACCTTTTAATGAGAACTATATATTTTCTTTATGGTACTTATGCAATAAGCACACAAATCTCCAAAAGTTACCAAGTCTAGGACACTATAAAAATCAATTTTTCACTGAATGACTGCTCATATCCATTCAGCATGAATTATTGCCTTATTAAGTACCAGGGAATTTTTCCCCCTAACTGCACACCCCATTGTACCCAATCTAGTTAGATGAAGCAGAAACAAATTCATATTTCCTAACACTTATTCAAATTCTTTGGACTAAAAACTGCACTGCAGATAGACTTCACATTTCATCAAATTATTCTCCCAGTCAGATTCATACTAACAAGGCTCTCATGTATCACTGCTTTTTGCTTTTCATGAAAAAAGAGCCCCACTAATTTCACAGTACAATAATTCATTCATTACTTAATCTTGTTTCTTAGTCTATTAAAATTAAAGATGCACATGCCCTGTTGTGCCACATTATTATATTCAATAGTTGGCTTTAAAATGTTAAAAATGAAATTAAAACTTCTCTGAAACACCTTTAATGGAAATTTCTAACCACTGCCGTATCTTTTCTGAGTTATCATGTACTGACTGGCTAGCTATTTCTCACTTCGATTTTTAAAGTTCTTCTAGAAACATAAATAACAGTAGAGAGATGGGCATTAGCATTATTATCCACTATGTATATATTGCTTAGGATTTGCCTAATGAGAATTGTAAGCATCACATCAGCAACTAGAATTTTATTTTTAAAGTACAATGAGAAAAATAACACCAAGAAAGCCATACTTCAACATGAAAAAAAATCCCCTTATATCACTAAATTTGTTAAATCTGACTTTCAAATTAATTTCAGCAAAGAGAAAAATGGTAATGATGGACCCATACAAGCAATACCATCCACAGAAAGGAATTTTAATTGGAGTATAGAGCCTTGGTGTTCTGAATCTTAATTGCTGCGAACAGGGGATAATCAATAAACTCCTTAGCAGCAGTATCAGTTTACATTTCACAAAGGAGCCTGTGTAATATAAAAATCACTATAAATTAGTTATTATTAAAACTATGTGGGGGGAAGAGATATATTCAGAGATGTATGTATAATAAATCTGCCTTCTTCCCCAGGATTAGGATGAAAGCAGCCCTCCTGTCTGTGAGTTTCTTTTAAGAAATAAAAGAGTCAAAAGTTTGGAACATTTTCCCATGCAGAACCACAGAGAACGTGTCCTTTCTTTCGGGGTGGTGACACATGTGCTGGCCTGGCAGGATGATGGCAAAGCTGGCTCATAACATTCAACTGTGGTTGGCTGTGCCTGTGGGGAGAATGTGACTGGCAACTGCTTGTCCGGTAGGAAACCAGGGGGCTTCTTAAGAAATGCCCTCTCTAAAAGAAACAGTATTTAGACCAGTTCTAGGTAGGCATTATCCTTTTGTGAAGTTGTGTAATTTTGGCCAAATGAATCAAGACTTCATAGTGACTAAAACTATGGTCTCTTCTGACTGTTCCCCAAACTACCTGAAATTCCCAAGTGTCAATAAGAATTGTTTCAGTAGGGGGTGCCTCAGTGGCTCATTTGGCTAACAGTCAGACCACCGGTTCCAGCTCAGGTCAGGATCTCAGGTCATGGTCCGTGGGATCCAGCCGCAAGTCAGGCTCCATGCTGGCAGCACGGAGCCTGCTTTGGTCTCTCTCTCTCTCTCTCTCTCTCTCTCTCTCTCTCTCTGCCCTTTCCCTGCTTGCTCTCCTTCTCTCAAAATAAACAAATAAATGTAAAAGAAAAAGACTAAAAAATACAAGAGAATTATAAACGTTAAAAAAAATTTAAAAAAAAAAAAAGAAACCCTCTCTCTGACCCTCCCCCGTTCATGCTCTGTCTTCTCTCTGTCTCAAAAATAAATAAACGTTAAAAATACAAAAGAATTGTTTCACTAAAAAAGCCTTTCACTTGGGGCACCTGTGTGACTTAGTCAGTGAAGCATCCCACTCAACTTCGACTCAGGTCATGATCCCATGGCACATGAGTTCAAGCCCCACATGGAGCTCTGTGTTGACAATGTGAAAGCCTCCTTGGATTCTGTCTCCCGCTCTCTCTTCCCTTCCCCCACTTGTTCTCTATCTCTCTCTCAAAATAAATAGGAATAAATTTTTAAAAAAAAGAAAAAAAGCCTTTCACTTACATTCAGTCTATATGTACATAATTGTACACAATTTTCCATCACAATGCATGTTTTCAACTTAAGTAAACTAATACGTATTTACTTTTAAAAACACTTCACTGTTGCATAACATAAATACTGTAAAATGCACAATTTTAAGCATATCTTGGATGCATTTTCCTTACATGAACACATTTGTGTACACCATTGCAGGAAGCCTCCCTCATGCCACATCTCAGTCATTATCCCTCTTCTAAGGCAACAGAACTCTGTACTTCTAAAACCTATTATTAACCTTGCCTGTCTTTAACTCATATAAACACCACTACATGAGATGGATTCTTTCGTGTCTGATGTCATTTGTTCCAGATCACACCTGTGAAATTTATACATGCTCTTTGTGTTGTAATATTTTATTACTTTTCACTGATCTATAAAATTTAAATTATATCCCCATCTTACGTATCAATTCTACATGCATATAACTATATAGTACGTTTTTATTGCATTTATTTCTAAGTGGAAAGAAGTTAGAAAGAGCATAACTTTCAGAAAGAAAGTGGTGATTGATTTTTGAAGAATTATGAGAGTGTTCATAAACAACATTATTTTAAATAGCTCCAAACTGAAAACAACCGAAATATCTGCCTAGAATAGAATTGATAAGATGGGGATATAATTTAAATTTTATAGATCACTGAAAAGTAATAAAATATTACAACACAAAGAGCATGTATAAATTTCACAGCTGTGATCTGGAATAAAAGACATCAGACACAAAAGAGTACAGATATATATGTATCTAGTTATATATACATATATATCTAGTTATATATATATGTTTCCATAAAATAAATTTCTAAAAGTCAATATTAATCTTAATGATACTGCTAAACTGCTGTCTAGAAAGATTTCACCAATTTAGTCTCCTCAGCTGGAGAACATTTCATGTTAAAAAGAGAAGCAGCTTTGGAATCAAACGTTATGATTTTAAGTTTATAAAAGACAAAATCATAGCATTAAATATTTTGCACAGACAGGATATTCTGATCACAAAAATGTTTTCTTATTCTTGAAAGAATTTGAACTCACAGGTCCCAGATATATTAGGGAACAAAATATTAAACTCATTTTATTATACTAATTCAGCACCTTAGCACTAAAAATATAAAAAGACTCACATGTACAACTACTTTATTATTTTATAATTGCTTATATAACAACACACCCTAAAAGGATGTAAGACTACTTATTTTTCATTATAAATAATGAAACAGACATTTCCTTCTCCTCAAGCATCACTAAATAGCATACACATGATAAGACCTTTATCCTCTGACAGATTTACCCTTCTATATTCAAAATAATACTGTAGTATGCTATAATGTCTATGGAATTTTGAATGCCAAAAATTTTTATTGATAAGAACTATGAAAATGCTATCCTTAGAAATAATTAGGAATGGTCAGAACACAACCTGCTTTGCACGTGAATTCTCTGCTCTGGCTGGAGAAGCAGCCTTTGGTTGAATGCTGTGATTCTGAACAATTACTCAGGAAGCATCTGTATTAATGAAATCTGTCCACATAATCTATCATTTTCTGCAACTATCTCGTGGTAAAAATTGTTTTAACTTCTCTCTGTTATAAATTATCTTAAATATCCATTAATAAAAATTGATTTTTCGGGCACGGGAGAACACACCTTGCAAAGAAAGGAAAGGTAAAAGTTTATTGTGTGATAGAACTTTATTCTCCATTGTTAAAGTAGCATTATACTGGGGTGCCTGGGTGGCTCAGTTGGTTAGGCATCCGACTTCGGCTCAGGTCATGATCTCATGGTTCGTGGGTTTGAGCCCCACATCAGGCTCTGTGCTGACAGCTCAGAGCCTACAGCCTGCTTCAAATTCTGTGTCTCCCTCTCTCTCTCTCTCTCTCTCTCTCTCTCTCTGCCCTCCCCCACTCATGCTCTCTCTCTCTCTCTTTCAAAAATAATCATTATAATTTTTTTTAATACTTTAAAGTAGCATTGTACTATACAATTGCAAGGTCAAATAAAAGAAGAAAAAACATAACCTAATAGTGAACACATCTTCTGGAGACTATTATTGGTTATTAAGCACTTATATTAACTTATTCAGCTACATGGTAGCACAAGCAGGGAAAAATCTAGTCTCAGTGATGGCAACATTCAGAGGCATTACTGTCAGCACTGCTTGTCAGAGTTTTTATTCATTTTCTAACATGTGAGTACTTTCTGGACCCACATACTATTTACAAAATGAACATTTTATTTTAGCTTTTTACTGTTCAAGAAGAAAACACGTGTTTTGGCACAGAATTAGAAAATTATAAAATAATATTATTACATCTTTTTATGTCAAAGAAAACTTATTCCAGTATTTCCAACTCTTCAAAATAGTCTGATAATCAATAGATAGGTAGATATAGGTAGACACACACACACACACACACACACACACACACACACACACACACACACACACACACACACATATATGCAGGCATGAATAATCTCCAAACAATGCTCAATACAAAATAAACCCAACACCAATGACAGTGTTGACAGACAGTCAACACACAATTCATAAGGGTGAGATTTTTTTAATTGTGTAATATAATCCCTTATAGCACTTAAGACTAAACACTTTTCACTTCACACAGAAAGTAGTGGTAATTAAGCTTCGAGGTAATTATGTGCTTTTACAATTGCTAAGTGTAATTTTAGAATGAAAAACTGTTATGAAATGCAAATTTAACTTCTATCCAAAATGCCAATTTTTCAAATCACACTGTTTTCAGTTATTTTAGAACACTGCCATATTCATGGATGCTATGTAACACTATGATATTGTTTCTAAACAGGTAAGAAGCTATACTGTGTACACATTTTCTCAAAGATCCACAAATATGGATTCTGCTGGATAATGTAGATAATAAATAGGATTCTTTACTCCAGTTTTCTTTTTAATTATCAAACTTAAAAACAAAGAAGCTGTTCTGTTAAGTAGAACCTAAGCCTCCATTATTCAAACTATTCAGCCCAGGGATAATGTAATTTGCAATCAGAAGTAGGTCTAACCTTTCTCCAACAGATACTTGGTGGATTCACCTAAATTTATACCATCAATGAAACAAGCATGACCAAAATTAAATTCAGATTCATCTTCTTTATAAGCATATGATTAATACCTAGATACTTATTTCACTCAGTGTCATAAAGTACCTTTAGAAATTCTGAACCTGATCAATTAAAATTATAACTGTAGGGGCTCCTGGATGGCTCAGTCGGTTAAGCATCTGACTTCAGCCCAGGTCATGATCTTGTAGATTGTGGGTTTGAGCCCTGCATCGGGCCCTGTGCTGACAGCTCACAGCCAGGAGCCTGCTTCAGATCCTGTGCCTCCCTCCCCAAAATAAATAAACATTAGAAATAAATTAAAATAAAATTATAACTGTTTTTATTTTTTTTGTTGTTCAATCTATGAAATTTATTGTCAAATTGGTTTCCATGCAACACCCAGTGCTCATCCCAAAAGGTGCCCTCCTCAATACCCATCACCCACCCCGCCCCTCCCTCCCACCCCCCATCAACCCTCAGTTTGTTCTCAGTTTTTAAGAGTCTCTTATGCTTTGGCTCTCTCCCACTCTAACCTCTTTTTTTTTCCTTCCCCTACCCATGGGTTTCTGTTAAGTTTCTCAGGATCCACATAAGAGTGAAAACATATGGTATCTGTCTTTCTCAGTATGGCTTATTTCACTTAGCATAACACTCTTCAGTTCCATCCACGTTGCTACAAAGGGCCATATTTCATTCTTTCTCATTGCCACATAGTACTCCATTGTGTATATAAACCACAACTTTTTTATCCATTCATCAGTTGATGGACATGTAGGCTCTTTCCATAATTTGGCTATTGTTGAGAGTGCTGCTATAAACATTGGGGTACAGGTGCCCCGATGCATCAGTACTCCTGTATCCCTTGGATAAATTTCTAGCAGTGCTATTGCCAGGTCATAGGGTAGGTCTATTTTTAATTTTTTGAGGAACCTCCACACTGTTTTCCAGAGTGGCTGCACCAATTTGCATTCCCACCAACAGTGCAAGAGGTTTACCGTTTCTCCACATCCTCTCCAGCATCTATAGTCTCCTGATTTGTTCATTTTGGCCACTCTGACTGGAGTGAGGTGATATCCGAGTGTGGTTTTGATTTGTATTTCCCTGAGGAGGAGCGACGTTGAGCATCTTTTCATGTGCCTGTTGGCCATCCGGATGTCTTCTTTAGAGAAGTGTCTATTCATGTTTTCTGCCCATTTCTTCACTGGGTTATTTGTTTTTCGGGTGTGGAGTTGGTGAGCTCTTTATAGATTTTGGATACTAGCCCTTTGTCCGATATGTCATTTGCAAATATATTTTCCCATTCCATCAGTTTCCTTTTAGTTTTGTTGGTTGTTTCCTTTGGTGTGCAGAAGCTTTTTATCTTCATGAGGTCCCAGTAGTTCATTTTTGCTTTTAATTCCCTTGCCTTTGGGGATGTCTCAAGTAAGAAACTGCTACGACTGAGGTCAGAGAGGTCTTTTCCTGCTTTCTCCTCTAGGTTTTTGATGGTTTCCTGTCTCACATTCAGGTCCTTTATCCATTTTGAGTTTATTTTTGTGAATGGTGTGAAAAAGTGGTCTAGTTTCAACCTTCTGCATGTTGCTGTCCAGTTCTCCCAGCACCATTTGTGAAAGAGACTGTCTTTTTTCCATTGGATGTTCTTTCCTGCTTTGTCAAAGATGAGTTGGCCATACGTTTGTGGGTCTAGTTCTGGGGTTTCTATTCTATTCCATTGGTCTATGTGTCTGTTTTTGTGCTAATACCATTCTGTCTTGATGATTACAGCTTTGTAGTAGAGGCTAAAGTCTGGGATTGTGATACCTCCTGCTTTGGTCTTCTTCTTCAAAATTACTTTGGCTATTTGGGGTTTTTGTGGTTCCATATGAATTTTAGCATTGCTTGTTCTAGCTTCGAGAAGAATGCTGGTGGAATTTTGATAGAGATTGCATTGAATGTGTAGATAGCTTTGGGTAGTATTGACATTTTGACAATATTTATTCTTCCAACCCATGAGCACGGAATGTTTTTCCATTTCTTTATATCTTCTTCAAATTCCTTCATAAGCTTTCTATAGTTTTCAGCATGCAGATCTTTTACATCTTTGGTTAGATTTATTCCTAGGTATTTTATGCTTCTTGGTGCAATTGTGAATGAGATCAGTTTATTTGTCTTTCTGTTGCTTCATTATTAGTGTATAAGAATGCAACTGATATCTGTACATTCATTTTGTTAAGTGCAACTTTGCTAAATTCATGTATCAGTTCTAGCAGACTTTTGGTGGAGTCTATCGGATTTTCCATGTATAATATCATGTCATCTGCAAAAAGTGAAAGCTTCACTTCATCTTTGCCAATTTTGATGCCTTTGATTTCCTATTGTCTGCGTGGTGATGCTAGAACTTCCAACACTACGTTAAACAGCAGCGGTGAGAGTGGACATCCCTGTTGTGTTCCTGATCTTAGGGAAAAAGCTCTAAGTTTTTCCCCACTGAGGATAATATTAGCTGTGGGCTTTTCATAAATGGCTTTTATGATGTTTAAGTATGTTCCTTCTATCCCGACTTTCTCGAGAGTTTTTATTAAGAAAGGGTGCTGGATTTTGTCAAATGCTTTTTCTGCATCGATTGACAGGATCATATGGTTCTTATCTTTTCTTTTATTAATGTGACGTATCACGTTGATTGATTTGCGAATGTTGAACCAGCCCTGCATCCCAGGAATGAATCCCACCTCATCATGGGGAATAATTCTTTTTATATGCCGTTGAATTCGATTTGCTAGTATCTTATTGAGAATTTTTGTTTCCATATTCATCAGGGATATTGGCCTGTAGTTCTCTTTTTTTACTGGGTCTCTGTCTGGTTTAGGAATCAAAGTAATACTGGCTTCACAGAATGAGTCTGGAAGTTTTCCTTCCCTTTCTATTTCTTGGAATAGCTTGAGAAGGATAGGTATTATCTCTGCTTTAAACGTCTGGTAGAACTCCCCTGGGAAGCCATCTGGTCCTGGACTCTTATTTGTTGGGAGATTTTTGATAACCGATTCAATTTCTTCGCTGGTTATGGGTCTGTTCAAGCTTTCTATTTCCTCCTGATTGAGTTTTGGAAGAGTGTGGGTGTTCAGGAATTTGTCCATTTCTTCCAGGTTGTCCAATTTGTTGGCATGTAATTTTTCATAGTATTCCCTGATAATTGTTTGTATCTCTGAAGGATTGGTTGTCATAATTCCATTTTCATTCATGATTTTATCTATTTGGGTCATCTCCCTTTTCTTTTTGAGAAGCCTGGCTAGAAGTTTGTCAATTTTGTTTATTTTTTCAAAAAACCAACTCTTGATTTCGTTGATCTGCTCTACAGTTTTTTTAGATTCTATATTGTTTATTTCTGCTCTGATCTTTATTATTTCTCTTCTTCTGCTGGGTTTAGGCTGCCTTTGCTGTTCTGCTTCTATTTCCTTTAGGTGTGCTGTTAGATTTTGTATTTCAGATTTTTCTTGTTTCTTGAGATAGGCCTGGATTGCAATGTATTTTCCTCTCAGGACTGCCTTCGCTGCGTCCCAAAGCGTTTGGATTGTTGTATTTTCATTTTCATTTGTTTCCATATATTTTTTAATTTCTTCTCTAATTGCCTGGTTGACCCATTCATTCTTTATTAGGGTGTTCTTTAACCTCCATGCTTTTGGAGGTTTTCCAGACTTTTTCCTGTGATTGATTTCAAGTTTCATAGCATTGTGGTCTGAAAGCATTCATGGTATGATCTCAATTCTTGTATACTTATGAAGGGATGTTTTGTGACCCAGGATGTGATCTATCTTGGAGAATGTTCCATGTGCACTCGAGAAGAAAGTATATTCTGTTGCTTTGGGATGCAGAGTTCTAAATGTATCTGTCAAGTCCATCTGATCCAATGTCTCATTCAGGGCCCTTGTTTCTTTATTGACCGTTTGTCTAGATGATCTATCCATTTCTGTACGTAGAGTGTTAAAGTCCCTGCAATTACTACATTCTTATCAATAATGTTGCTTATGTTTGTGAGTAATTGTTTTATATATTTGGAGGCTCCTGTATTCGGCGCATAGACATTTATAATTGTTAGCTCTTCCTGATGGATAGACCCTGTAATTATTATATAATGCCCTTCTTCATCTCTTGTTACAGCCTTTAATTTAAAGTCTAGTTTGTCTGATATAAGTATGGCTACTCCAGCTTTCTTTTGACTTCCAGTAGCATGATAAATAGTTCTCCATCCCCTCACTCTCAATCTGAAGGTGTCCTCAGGTCTAAAATGAGTCTCTTGTAGACAGCAAATAGATGGGTCTTGTTTTTTTTATCCATTCTGATACTCTATGTTTTTTGGTTGGCACATTTAGTCCATTTACGTTCAGTGTTATTATAGAAAGATATGGGTTTAGAGTCATTGTGATGTCTGTAGGTTTCATGCTTGTAGTGGTGTCTCTGGTACTTTGTCTCATAGGATCCCCCTTAGGATCTCTTGTAGGGCTGGTTTAGTGGTGACGAATTCCTTCAGTTTTTGTTTGTTTGGGAAGACCTTTATCTCTCCTTCTCTTCCAAATGACAGACTTGCTGGATAAAGGATTCTCGGCTGCATATTTTTTTTCTGTTCATCACATTGAAGATTTCCTGCCACTCCTTTCTGGACTGCCAAGTTTCAGGAGAGAGATTTGTCACGAGTCTTATTGGTCTCCCTCTATATGTTAGAGCACGTTTATCCCTAGGTGCTTTCAGAATTTTCTCTTTATCCTTGTATTTTGCCAGTTTCACTATGATACGTCGTGTGGAAGACCGATTCAAGTTACGTCTGAAGGTAGTTCTCTGTGCCTCTTGGATTTCAATGCCTTTTTCCTTCCCCAGATCAGGGAAGTTCTCAGCTATTATTTCTTCAAGTACACCTTCAGCACCTTTCCCTCTCTCTTCCTCCTCTGGAATACCAATTATGTCTAGATTATTTCTCTTTAGTGCATCACTTAGTTCTCTAATTTTCCCCTCATACTCCTGGATTTTTTATCTCTCTTTTTCTCAGCTTCCTCTTTTTCCATAATTTTATCTTCTAGTTCACCTATTCTCTTCTCTGCCTCTTCAATCTGAGCTGTGGTTGTCTCCATTTTATTCTGCAGTTCATTTATAGCATATTTTAGCTCCTCCTGACTGTTCCTTAGTCCCTTGATCTCTGTAGCAAATAGATTCTCTGCTGTCCTCTATACTGTTTTCAAGCCCAGCGATTAATTTTATGACTATTATTCTAAATTCACTTTCTGTTATATTGTTTAAATCTTTTTTGATCAGTTCATTAACTGTTGTTATTTCCTGGAGGTTTTTTTGAGGGGAATTCTTCCGTTTTGTCATTTTGGATAGTCCCTGGAGTGGTGCGGAACTGCAGGGCACTTCCCCTGTGCTGTGTTGAAAAACTTGCGTTGGTGGGCGGGGCCGCAGTCATATCTGATGTCTGCCCCCAGCCCACGCTGGGGCCACAGTCAGACTGGTGTGTGCCTTCTCTTCCCCTCTCCTAGGGGCGCCATTCACTGTGGGGTAGCGTGGCCCGTCTGGGCTACTTGCACACTGCCAGGCTTGTGGTGCTGGGGATCTGGTGTATTAGCTGGGGTGGATCGGCAAGGTGCACAGGGGCGGGAGGGGCAGGCTCTGCTCGCTTTTCCTTCGGAGATCTGCTTCGGGAGGGGCCCTGCACACCAGGAGGGAGTCAGACCCGCCTGAGGGATGGATCCACAGAAGCAGAGCGTTTGGTGTTTGCGCGGTGCAAGTAAGTTCTGGCAGGATCTGGTTCCCTTTGGGATTTTGGCTGGGGGATGTGGGAGGGAGATGGCGCTGGCCAGCATCTTTGTCTCCCGCCAAGCTTAGCTCTGTCCTCCGGGGCTCAACAACTCTCCCTCCCGTTGTCCTCCAGCCCTCCGTTCTCCAAGCAGAGCTGTTAGCTTATACCCTTCCAGATGTCAAGTCCCGCTTGCTGTCGGAACACACTCCGACTGGCCCCTCCGCTTTTGCAAGCCAGACTCGGGGGCTCTGTTTGGCCTGCGGGCCGCCCCTCTGCCCAAGCTCCCTCCCACCAGTCCGTGGAGCACACACCACTTCTCTGCCCTTCCTACCCTCTTCCGTGGGCCTCTTGTCTGTGCTTGGCTCCGGAGAATATGTTCTGCTAGTCTTCTGGTGGTTTTGTGGGTTATTTAGGCAGGTGTAGTTGGAATCTGAGTGATCTGCAGGATGAAGTGAGTCCAGTGTCCTACGCCGCCATCTTCCGACCCTCTATAACTGTTTTTAAATTTAAAATGTTTCTGGAAGCATTCTACTAACAGAGTATTTTCTGTTCAGAATGTTGCTCATAATGTTTATAACACTTTATCTGGTCTATGTGTTTTACTTAAGGAAACAATAGCCTTTCCTGTTACATCTTGTAACTTCTCCAGATTAGGAAAACACCCAGCTGGCAAAAATAAACTCATTAAACAAAAGGGAAGAGAAGAAAATAAATATTATTTTTTGAAATGGCATAGTGCCTTAGGTAGGGAATCAACAGGCCTGGGTCTTGTTTCCAAGTTTCTCACCAATGTGCCAAGAAAGGTTAAATTAAAAAATATACTCTTGGACCAGCACTGTCCTATAGATATATAAGGTAAATCATACATACATGTAGCTCTAAGTTTTCTAATAGCCACACTAAAAAAGTAAAAATAAAAGCAGTTGAAATTAAATCTGACAGTATGTTAATCCAATATAACCAAAATACTATAATCCCAACATGTAATCAATATAAAAATTATTGAGATGTTTTGTATTCTTTTGTTTCCACTAATTTTTCAAAATCCAACATGTATTTTATGCTTGAGAACACATCTCAGCTCAGATTGGCTGTATTTCAAGTGCTCCATAGGTAGGAGTACCATATTGCGCAGTGCAGCTTTAGGTTGTTGGTTCTTCACTTACTGAATGATATGATTTGTAAAGAATATTTCAGCACTCAGTTTGTAAAATTCTAATTCTGTTTAAATTGACCAATGATTGGGGTGCCTGATTGGCGCTCAGTAGGTTGAGCGTCCAACTCAATTCCAGTTCAGGTCATGATCACAGGGTCGTGGGATAAAGCCCTGCATTGGGCTCTGTGCTGAGTGTGGACTCTACTGAAGATTGTCTCTCTCTCTCTCTCTCTCTCTCTTTCTCTCTTTCTCTCTCTTTCTCTCTCTCCCTCTTTCTCTCTCAAAAAAAAAAAAATTTCACCAACGGTGATACGATGTGAGGTTCCTCCTCATCTCATAAACATGCACAAACAAAATAATTGTTAAATATCTCAAAAAAAATAAGATGGCAAGTTAACTGGAGGCAGATTTCACTTACATTGATAAAACTATGTCATTATTAGGTTTATATTATTATAAAGTTATTCAAAAAAAAATTTAAGTTAGAAAATGCTCAATAGACTTGCCATACATAGGAAAAAATGATAAATCCCACTAACAAATCTTTAATCAAAGTTTTTGCTTGGATTTACCAGAGAAGTGCACTGAAATCTCCATACTTTTCCTGCTGGAAAAGTTTTTTCTAGTACTCAAATTTAAATCATATACATTTTAAGGTTAAAATGGTTAGCAAGTCACTTTGCTTATAAAAAAGCCAGTAAACTGATGAACATCTATCCATAAAACAATGGCTCTTTACTCATTATCACATATACAAAGAGAATTCTGTTAAGAGTTCAAATATGTTGGGGCTCCTGGGTGACTCAATCAGTTAAACATCTGACTTCAGCCCAGGTCATGATCTCACAGTTATTGAGCTTGAGCCCCATGTAGGGCTCTGTGCTGACAGCTCACAGCCTGGAGTCTCCTTTGGATCCTGTGTTTCCCTTGCTCTCTGCCCCCTCCCTGCTCATGTTCACTCTCTGACTCTCAAAAATAAATACACACACAAAAAGTTTTTTTAAGTTCACATATGTTTAATATTTTATTAAGACAGAAAAAAGGCTATAAATTCATGAGCTAAATATGGCACTTAGGAAATTAGATAATGAAAAATAAAAATTAAATTAGTTGAAGAATGTTCATAATTAAGATAAGAACAAAAGTTAAATAGAAAATAAAGAATAAATAGGAAATCACTAAGATCAAAATTAATTCTTTTAAAAATAGTAATTCATATAAACTTCTGACGAGTTTGAAAAATTAGAAAGGCCAAATAAATACTGAGAATGAAAACAGAACATAATCTGAGACATAACAATTTAAAAATATTAAGATAATTCCATGAAAAATTGTATTCCAGCAATTTAGGAAAATTTCATCAAGCGGATATATCTTTATAAAAATATAATCAATCTTGGGGTACCTGGGTGGCTCAGTCAGTTAAGTGTTTGAGCTCAGGTCATGATCTCATGGTTTGTGAGTTTGAGCCCTACATCAGGCTCCACACTGACAGTGCAGAGCCTGCTTGGGATTCTCTCTCTCTCCCTCTCTCTGCCCCTTTCTCACTCATGCTCTTGCTCCCTCTCTCAAATAAATGAATAAACTTCTTAAAAAAATATCTCAAGAAGAAATAAAAATCCAAATATATCTACAACTTTTAAATAAATGGAATTGCTAGCTTAAAAAAATCTTTCCACAAGCAAGTATACCTGATTCAGAGATTTTTAGATGCAAGTTTTATCAGACTTTCAATAAGCAAAGCATTTCAAACATAAAGTTTTCCAGAGAGTGGAAAGAAGTGGTGGGGGGGGGAGGAGGGAGAGAAAGAATAGAGTGATTTATTTCCAAGCCTATGAAGCCAATATTATCTTGACAATAAACCAGAAAATGACCAGATAACAGAAAGTTATATGCCCATGTCATTTGTCTATATAGATATAACTATACTGAACAAAATATGTTTTAAAAAAATCCAGTGACACATAAAAACACGTTTGTTTAACTAAGATCAACTTTAGGAATGCAAAGGGGATTACCACTGAAAGATTTATAAATGTCATTCATGACATTAACAGGTTAAAAGAGAAGATTATTATCCTCTCAACAGATACAGAAAAAGCCTTTGATGAAATCTAACACTTAGTCATAGTAAAAACTGTTAGAAAACCAGAAAAAGAAAAAGGCATTTACCAAAAAACCTTCAGGAGTATTTAATGATGAATTGTTAAATATCCTATCATAGCATAATCAAATTTTACAAACACTTCGGCACATATTCTTTAAGAATTCAAGAATGTGAGGTGCCTAGGTAGCAAAGTCAGTTAAGCATCAAACTTGATTTTCAGCTCAGGTCACAATCTCAAGGTCATGGGATCCAGCCTGGCCTGGGGCTCTGTGCTGACAATACAGGAGCCTGTCCCTGATCCTCTCTCCTTCTCTCCCTGCCCCTCCCCATTCACTCTCACTCTCTGTCTCTGTCTTTGTCTCAAAAGAAAGAAATATAAATCAAAAAGAATCTGAATAATTAGTATTCTAAACAAGTTAACCTCCCCTCCCTTCCCCACCCCCCCACACACTAAGAGACATGAACTAACACTAACATCATTTCTAACACTCAAGGTCACACCCCTAGGAAAAGTGCCAATCTGCATAAGCTCAACAATGACAAAATAATTTAGCATTTTAAAATTAAAAAATAACTATTTATAAAAAGAATGTTTTCTTCTTTATAAATTCATTTAGGTATATTTAAAGAATATTGGATATTTAAATCTTTCTGGTGAAAACCTGATAACTAACTTTCTACTGGATATGTTTTCTGCAAAAAAAAATGGATTTAATTTTGAGTGTTAAAATTATTTATAAGTACAGATTCACAAAAACTATTTGTACATGATCTAATTATCTGTGATTGATTTTTACTTGTAAGCTTTCTTAATTTTTTTTTAATTTTCTTTCTTTTTTTAATCTGAACCTTTGCTTTTATTTCAGCATTCTAAACCTATTTAGCTGGAAAAGCAAATTCCCTGTGGTCCCATTAAGTATGTTGCTAAGCAAACCACCTAGCAGCATCTATAAACAGGAGATTTGGATGTGAGCCAGTCTTTCAGGTTGAGAGTAGGTCAGTGCATTTTAAACCAGCACATCATTAAAGAAGAAAGGAGTCTTGCTGCTTAGCCAGCTTACATTTCTTTCTGGGCAAATGTATATACACTTATTGACCTACGCTAAATTTACTTTGCTTTTTTACCCCTGCATCTTCCAAACTGCTATGTAGATTTGACTTAACAAGGACTTCCTTCATTTGAAAAAGAGATCTAAAGATAATCTTAAAGACCTACTTGTAGACCTTTCAAGCAAGGTTGTAAATGATAGTCTGGCCTTTCCCTGCATTCATTCTATAGGAAATAACTTGTCATGAAGAAATAGTCTAGACCCTACAACTGACACTAAAAGTAAAGTTGCTACAGCTTCTTAAATGGATATTAGATCATGGGTTATTGAATTCAATCTGTGTTAGTCTACGAGGGCCACCGTAACAAAGTACTACAAAGTGGGTGGCAAATTAAACAGATATTTTCAGTCTCGGTTTGGATACTCATAGTCCAAAATCAGGGTAGCTTCAGGTCTCCTTTATTCTGAGGGCTGTGAGCAAGAATCTGTTCCATGCCTCTTTCCTAGTTTCCAGTGATTTGCTGGCAATGGCACTCATTGGCTTTCCTTAGCTTGTGGCAGCATAATTATAGTCTTCAGATGGCATTCTCCCTGTGTCTTGATCTCTGAATGCAAACTTTTGCTTTTTATAGGGACACAGTCATATTGGGGATTAGGGCCCTCCCTAATGACCTCATCTTAACTTAAATCTTCTGTAAAGACTATTTTCCCAAACAAGGTTATACTCACAGGTACTGAGGATTAGTATTTCAACATTTTTTTGGAGGACACAATTCAACCCATAACAAAATTAATTCATGAAGAAGTGTCATAGACTTCTCAGGCATACTAGTATTTCCCATATTTCTATGAGATCCAGTGGTTCTGATATTTTGTTAGGTCTTCATTTATTGGTGTTATTAATTTAACTTTCTGTATGAGATTTTAAAAGCATTGTAATTAATTCAGGTTCAGAAAATAGATGTATACAGATTTTGTAACTTGTAATAACACATATATACTCCTGATGAAATATATTCATACCTGACTTTTTCTTTATATATACCTACATTCAGGATTTGTTTTAAAAATCCTGAAGTTTAAAAATCTGGAGTTTAACAAGCAAAACTACTAAAATGAAGGAATTATATTTTGGCATATATTATGATTATCACTGAAAAGAAAAAAAAAAAGAAATTAATTCTAAGAATCCTTTCCTAAAAAAGTTCTCATTCTTTCTTAACTTATGTTAGTTTCTCTTCCACCAGAACAGCCAATACTAAGGTGAGAAATCAAGGCAACTTCCAAACCAGGGATTTTGGATGGGCAACCAACAAATGGGTTGGCAAGGATATAAATGCCAATTTAAGAACGGATACATCTAATGGAATCTTCAGTTACCCCAGATGATCATGACAGGAGCAAAATTCCAGAACAACTGGCAGAAATCTAGAGGCCAGAAATGCAGTTGTTTGAAAGAAGGATAAGGCCAGAAGAGAGGCCCACAATACAAAACTTAAGGCAAACACCTTTAAGAAATAAAGCTTTGGGCAGTTATTTCCAGAAGAAATGAATAGATTTGAAGTAAACATGGAGAGGTAGACAATGTGACCTAATAGGCAGACTAGCTCTAGCAATGACAGTCCTACAAACCTACCCATTTACTGGCATGTCTAAATATCAAGGTCTGAGGTTTCTTGTCATTAACTTCCTAGATCCTGGTTCACCAATGGTACCACTTTGCCTACAATTATTTTCTTGTACTTGGAAAGGTTCTTAAAACAGAAACATGAAGCTTGAGATATACAGTCATAGTATTAAAAAGACACTGATTTTATCTTGTAATCATACTATTCTAGATGGTTCCAACTGCTCAGAAAGCAAGAAAAAACATCTGAGTGTGTAATTGATTGGATTTCACTGGTCCATTTTTGCCTCTAGTAATTAGTCTAAGAATCTAAAATTTTTCTAAGTGTAAAGCAATGAATGCAATCAACTTCTTTCACAGGCACTTTGACAACACTTTTCTGAAAAGAAAAATGCACACAAGACATATATATATATATATATATATATATATATATATAGAGAGAGAGAGAGAGAGAGAGAGAGAGAGAGAGAGAACCAGATGGTACACATTTATATTTAAAATTACCATGTATTAAATTTTCCCTTAAGGCTTTTTCAATATTATACCACCTTGAAATTATCAGAAACTCACTAGGGTAGCATAAAACTAATGTTGGGAATCATTGATCTCAAGGGAAATGATAGTTGAGTCTCTTTATTTTATAAATATCACACAACAAAAATTTAAATGTTTTCTTTAAATCCCAGAAAGGCCAATGGAACCATTAAGGGACAACCAGTAGAGCATAAATCATGTAAGGCTTTCCTGCCTCCACTCTCAAGGCTCAAGATTTTACTGCCTCAAAGAGCACATGGTCAATCCAAGAAGCAACATGAACAATTTTTCTTCTCATTTACAATGCTGCTGTTTCAGTTAAAATAATATAGGTAGCTTGCACCAAAAGCAGATAGAAATGTAACTAAAAAATATTAAATCAAGAATTCAAAATATAAGGGCCAAGTAATAAAGTAAGGTTAGGGGTGGGAAATGGATCAAGGCATCAGTAACCTGAAGAAAAGAATGAGTGGAACATGGTTTTGGTGAAAAATGGACACAGGCATTTGGTAATACTTTCTTTGAGTTAACAGAAAACAATACGAATCTCAACAAAGAAAGTAATATATGCCCCCAAGAATTTCTTTGATATTGTGAACATGAATATTGTTGAGAATATATTGTGAAAATAAAGAAATCATATATGTCACTTGCTAAATCTGTTTGCTAAACAGTATAAAATGTAAGAGACTTTTTCTTTCTTTTTTTTTTTTTATTTTAGAGAAAGAGACAGAGAGAGTGGGGGAGAGGAGACGGGGGGAGAGAGAGAGAGAGAGAGAGAGAGAGAGAGAATCTCAAGCAGGCTCATGCTCAGAGCAGAGCAGAGGCTCAGTCCCACAACTCTGGGATCATGGCCTGAGCTGACATCAAGAGTCAGATGTTCAACTGACTGAGCCACCCAGGAGCTCCTGTAAGAGATTTTTATAATGCAAATATTCAACATAGTGTTGGATCCTAAGCAGAATCCGTTCAACTTCAAGTTCTTTGGAGAATATAGAAAAGAAACTCAGCAGCTTTATTTATTATTGATGTTGGATTCAATATTGAATTTAATCTACAAATTGAAACACTCTATGATGCAATTTCTTATCTCTGTCAACACTTCCCCAATCTGAAGTTGTATATGCTATGTAATAAAAACATTTTTAAACGGCAACATACCATCAAATTAATTAAAATCAACTTGAAATTAACAAATGGTAGAAAATGCATGGTAAAGTGTTGGAAATACCACCGTGCTGACAATCTATGTAATGTATGACTACTATTGTTTTCTCTATGGTAAAGAAGGAAATGTAACCTGCTGAGGGGCTGTTATTGCACCATATGCTATAGACAAATGAACAAATACATGAAGTCAATAAGAATTCCAGCAAAGAATACTGAGAGTTTAGGTCATAAAAGCCCCAGGAGATTCTAATCTCCTAAAAGTAGAGCTTTCTCTCAAAGCATTAACATCACTACCAAAGTGCTCCAGTCAGAGAAGGATTTTTAATAACTTTAACTTTCTTTTTCAGAATTTAACATACTAGACAATGGCATCTAAAAGCATTATTCTCTCTTTTGATAAAATACAAGCCTATTTGTCAAAAATAAATAAAGATTAAAAGGAAAAGAAGCATTAAGTTTGCATCAAGTAGGAATTTGTTCATTTAATTTTTGTTTTATTATATTTAATTGTGTTATATGTAACTCATAATTAAGAACTCATTGCACAATGTAATATGAACACAATAATCCCTTCATTTTATAGACCAAGAGTCTTACATACTCACATAAGAAATCAATTTTTCAAAGGCCAAAATGCTCACCACAAGGCTATAAGTAGCTTGTCAACATTGACATTGTCTTAATCTCCACTGTGTGTCCTAGGTTCATAATAGTGCCTGGCATCTAATAGAATCAATGCACAATTCAGTCAAAATGTCTTACTCTTCAGGTTAATTCAAAATGACATTCAAAATGTCTTACTCTTAATTACAGAAAGAATGGTAGGATTACCATTATCACCCACCACAAGCAATATTCCAAAGGTAATGTAAACTGAAAAACAAACAAACAACAACAACCACTAATGTATATGATTACTTCTCTCTCGCACACAATCAGATACTACTGACTGCAAATGCTCATAAGCATTAACCGGTATGCCCTATGGTAGACTTTCCTCAATGGAAACATGAAGAGTACCTCATGTATTTTCCAAGCAAAATAGCATTTGACATAACCAACAATTTGATTAAATGACTAGAGAGCAGCATAGCATAGTAGTTAAGAGCTTGGATGGTGGAGAGTTTAACATGTGGCTTTACTACGACCTATGTGGAAAGCGATACAACTTCTCTTTGCCTTAGTTTCCTCAACCATAAAATGAAGGCAAATACATCACATAGTTATTACGAGATTAAAGGAGCTAATATTTGTACAATACATGGGACATGGCTGCCATTTAGGTACTGTGGATGTATTTGTTAATCAAGTGCTACACATACATGCTATCAGGGGCACAATGGCAGGGCTATTATTAACCATTTCTATAGAACAGTTTAAATAATCTCTTGCAACAATTTACAAAGGACTGAGTACAAGTGTTCACAAGAGAGTAAACACTGCTGATGCAAGAGGTAAGTTGAGTTAACCTAAATCACTGAGTTACTTGTCCGCACTTAAGCTCCTCACACCCCTTCTGTTACAGATTGCTTATGAGCTACTTCATATCTAAAGATACTGCAAATGTTAAGGCTGTGTCTGCACAATGGAAGAAACATGCTGCAAAGAAAGTCTGTGATTTTCATATGTCATTTGAACCACTTGCGACCACTGCAATGGTTTGGGGACCCATGCATTCATTTTCATCCTCATGGTTGGTGCATAATAAACTATAAGCTGTCTGTCCCCTATCAGAGAACAAGAGTAAATGCACTTCTGGAGTAACAATGTCATTTCCAATTCCCAGCAGGAGAGCAGATGGAGTGTGCATCCTGGGATGTTTATCTTATTTTCAGAAGAACAAGCCAGGAGTGAAATGTAATCCATATATTAAGTGAAAATAAGAAGAGTTAGAGGTATATCAATTATAGAACATATCTATTAAGAAAATGTAGTTCAAATATGAAGAAAAGAGCCTATAAGTTTATTATGACAAGCAATAATCAGTCTTTCTCTGTTGTATCATTTCATGATCTTATCATCTCCAAGAAGAGAAACAAATCTAAAATTTCCAACTATTCTAAAAATATCTACCTTATAGTGAGGCTAAATATATTAATATAACAATGCTTACTTATCACTTTAAACATCTCTTAAAATAAATTCTAAATATCGACACTTCTTATAAATAGGAACCTCCTATGGGCATCCATCTGTAGGGAATACCATCCTTCAATTTCACTACATGCCTAATATAATAAAAATACACATACACACACACACACACACACACTCAAGTCCAAATTTTTTTTTTTTTTAATCTTGGGACCTCAGGGTCAGTCTCAAAATGATTAATCAGTGGTGAATTGGCTATACACACAGACTTATAACAATATTTTACAATTTAACAACTATGATTTTCAGGCCTTTCATATGGTTAATCTCATCACATACTTACAAATGAAATAGGCAATCCAAGTATTATTACAAAGTAGAAAACTGAGGCAGACAGGGGTTTTAATGTCTTCCTACAGCTGGAAGTGTAGGAAGTGACAAAACCTAGTCTTCTAACTCCTGATTCAACACATATTGCCATGTATATACACAGGCACCTTTATACACATACCACTTATAGACATCATCTATATTTTTATTGTATGTTTTATTTTTGAAGCTACTACCTCCCCGAATGCAAAAACGTATTTCTGGCTTCAAAGTTCACAGTACTTACAGAAAATATACTGCCTAAATCTTCTGGTCCTTGTTTGCTTATTTTTAAATTTCACAATTACATTTTCCCTGCTTCAGAAAATTCTATTACCATATGAAAAACTATTAACCAGCCTCCTATTGACTCTAGTAAAACAATTATTGAAAAAAAGAACACAGCCCCATAAAGCATGTGCATGGCAACAAATATAATCCCTTCTTGGCAAAGATGCACAAATTAAAACTGCCAAGAAAGGAATCTGAAAGATATTTTCAAATCAATACATGCGCAGTAAACGGTCACAGAGAAATATGAAAGGCAAGTGAGGTGTGCATATATAAAGCTTAGCATTTAAAGAATTCCTCTAAGTGGGCTGGACCTTCCAATAAAGAATAAAAAGCCAACAAATCAAAGACAGATAAGACCCCTGGCGGAGTACCAGCCATACAACGGACACTGAATAGATTCTTACTGCCTTTAAGAGCCTTTACATTTTATGAAAGCAACTATTAAGCTCTATTAAATTGAAAACTATTTTAAATGTATGTATATGTGTGTGTATGTATACATATATATACATATATATATACATATATACATACATATCTACATACATATATACATATACATATATACGTATACATATATATACATATATATGTATACGTATATATGTATCAAAAATTAAGTGAAATTCAAAACAGTTAATGCCTTCATTTCAGAGCCTTCATGACACTATGTATCCCAGCTGTATGAAGGCAGGCTAGAATGAACTACACAGCCCCTAACAACCTTTGGCCTCTCAACTCATTCAGTATGAGAGCCAGCAGAAGGTCAAGGAAAACGTTTTACTAAAAGAGGCAACACTTCCAGCACTTCCCCCATCCTGGCTTAGCCACATTAAAGAAAAAAAAAGCTGAAGTACCATCTCACACTCTCCCATCATAGCTGTGAACTTTCCTCACCCACTCAAAGATAGGAGGAGAAGAGCTCAAGTAATTTCTGAGATGTCAGTTCATGGGGAGCTGAGTTAACACTGATAGGTTTGACTTCCGGAACAAAAACTGTGTTTGAAGCCACTACCCATATTTAAGTGACTGAAAATTTTTATCTTAACAAGCAAAAGGAAGGACTAAAAGCTTTCTTACTTCTGAATTTTAAAAGTTAAACTTAAAATCCAATTTTCGTCTATAAGAGATAAAGACAAAACCAAGTCTCAATCAGAAAGATGCTGCCTTTCCCCCTGGTATCAAGGTAAGCATGCCAGTTGTTCCATGTTTTGATTTCTTCTTCTTTAAAATGAAGATTATCTACCTAAAGGGGTTGATATGAAGACTGTGATATTGTGATATAAAAAGACATATATATACTGTCTTTGTCCCCTGGTCCTGGCCAGAGCTCCTAAAGGCCTTCGTAATTACCTATATGATAAAGTGTTAGGAGCACCTTTTATTCTAACATTTGGTCTATGATCCCAGTCCCTGACACAGAATTCCTAAACTGTTTGGAGTTTTCTAGGTGATAGGAGTATCTTTGTTCAAAGAAGTGACTCTTAGTGGGCTCTGGGATAGCTTCAAGATGGAGTCTGGTCACTAGAAAAACCAAGCCATGGTTACTTCTTTATTAAGGCACAGTTTACCTAAAGAGGAACTTACCCTGAAACAGGGGAAATTACTTCTGACCCTACAAAACTAAAGAAGATTATAAAGGAAAACTATGAACAATATGTATGGCACCTTATTAGATAACTTAGATAAAATGGACAATTTCCTAGCAAGACATGAACTACTGAAATTGTCTCAAAAAATAAATAATATGAAAAGACCCTTAACAAATAAAGAGATTAAAGTAGCAATAAAAAAAATATATCCACAAAGAAAAGCCCAGATCCAGATGGCTTCTCCATTAAATTGCATCAAACATATTAAGAATTAATATCATATTTTCACTCACTCTCCCAAAATAGAAGAGGGAACACATTCTACCACATTCTATGAGGCCATTATTTCCCTGATACCATAACCAAATGAAAACAACACAAGAAAACACAAACATCTCTTATGAATATAGATGCAAAAAGATCAATAAAATACTAGCAAACTAAATGCAGCTATATATAAAAAGAGTGATTACAGCATAATCAAATGGGATTTATTCCAGGGATACAAGGTTGGTTCAACATCTGAAAAATCAATTAATATAGTACTTCAAACAAAAATGATAGAAAACAAAAATCATATGATCATCTCAATAGATGCAGAAAAGCCTTTGACAAAACTCAACACCCTTTCATGGGGTAAAAATAAAGCCAATAAAACCAAAAAACATTCAACAGACTAGGAAAAGAAGTGAACTTCCTCCTTGAAAGAACATCTATGAAAAACTTAAACCAACGTCATACTTAGTGGTGAAAAACTGGATGCTTCCCAGATGATCACGAGCAAGCCATAGATATCTGCTCTTGCCAATTCTAGTTAACATTGTACTAGAGGTACTAGCCAGAACAACGAGGCAAGAAAAAGAAATAAAAGGCACCCAAAAAGAAAGGAAGAAGTAAAACCAATTCTACTGATAGACAACATAACCATGTATATTGAAAATCTTCAAGAATCCACTCAAAAGCTACTAGAGCTAATAAGTTCCACAAGGTTGCAGGATGCAAGATCAATATACAAAAATCAATTGTATTGCTACAATTTTGGGGCAGTAGGGATGTGAAGAAGGAGGGTGAAAGCTAACAGGTAATGGATTTCTTCCTGAGAAATGTTCATCTTCCAATGAAAATGTTCTAGTACAGACTGCAGTGATGGTTGCATGTTACCTATGAATACACTAAAAACCACTGAATTGTACACATTACATGGGTGAATTGCATAATTTGTGAATCTTAATAAATCTGTTTAAAAACCACTAACAGCTTAGAAATGGAAATTTTTGCCTTAAAAATCATGGGCCATAAAAAGCTTTCTTGAAGTCAGAAAAAAAAATGTAACAATGTATATGATAAATAAACAACAAAAAAAGTATGGTTTGATACAAAGGGGTACATAAGGTAAAATGAAAATATTTTCTGGTAAATCTTCACTCATATCAATGCATTATTCTTCCCAGATTAATGCATTTGAGTTTTAATTTTTTGAGGTATATGAACTATATTACCTAAGAGTTAATATCATTTATTAATATCATCAAAATCATTTCCAAGGGGTTTCTTTCCCTGATGCAGATTGCAAACTCACTGCAGTTTAACTACATTATTTATTCTTTTATCACTAAGCCATATACATATATATATATATATATATATACATATATATATATTAATGTTTATTTTTGTGGGGGGGAGAGACATGTGAATAGGGGAGGGGCAGAGAGAGAGGGAGAGGGAGGGAGAGAGAGAGGGAGAGGGAGGGAGGGAGAGAGGGAGAGAGAGAGAGAGAGAGAGAGAGAGAGAGAGAGAGAGTCCCAAGCAGTGCAGAGCCTGATGTGGGGTCTGATCCCATGAACTGTGAGATCATGACCTGAACCAAAATCAAAAGTCTGACACTCAACCAACTGAGCCACCAGGGGCCCCTATAATATATACATTTTTAAGCAATAATCATCCTAGGTTTGCTGTCAAAAAGAAAATATAATTTGTATATGAAAAACTATGTGTGGCATTGGAAATTATATAGTTCACAATATCATAAATTATCTGAAGAAAAGCAAAATAGATCTGCACATGGAACTTTAAAAATAAAAGTACACAGAATAAGTAAGAGAGAAAATTAAGTTTAAGAAATGCATTTATTCTTTCATGAAAAGCAGAATAAGTGACTTTATATTGGGAAATCTATTTCTAAACATGTCAATAGGAAAAATCTATTTTTCTCACTGTAATCTACAGATATCCTGCATTTTTAAAGTATCATATATGTATCAAATACAAAATGAAGTGTCAGATTTAGTTTTGGCATACGAAAGTCATTTGTTAAGTCTACAGCATATTGTAAATCTACTCACTCACACAGAATGGCAAAAAGGCATCAAACTTCCACCTTTTGCTAGCTCACGAAAATCACAATATGCTACCTAAAAATAATGTAACAATTTAAACTCATTTAAAATTTTTTGGATGTTTATTTTTTTGTTTGTTTTGAGAGAGAGAGAGACAGAGAACAAGTGGGGGAGGGGCAGAGCGAGAGGGAGACACAGAATCTGAAGCAGGCTGGAGGCTCTGACCTGTCAGCACAGAGCCGGATGTGGGGCTTTAACCCACAGACTGGGAGATCATGACCAGAGCCAAAGTCGGACACTTAACCTACTGAGCCACCCAGGTAGGTGCCCCTAAACTCATTTAAACCATGGGAAACATGAAAGGTCCGTGGTGTGGACTCTTCTATTAATACTGGCTTTTCAATGATTCTCTTCCAGTTATAGAACACTGTTTACTTAATCTCATTTATTCTGTAAACATAATAAAAATTAGAAAAAAAAGGACAATCTGTGTCACCTCAATGTCTTTTCCATTACTTATTTTCTTCCCAAATACGCACTTTCATTTGATGACTAGCAATCCTTAACTTCATTGGTGAATATGGATAAAAAATAAAAATGTTGAATCTTGAAAGTATTGCACAAAAAATTCATTAAGAAATGTTCAGGGAAAGTTTTTCACTAAAACAAAATCTGACTTAATTGCTGAGTATCAAACTGCCCCACTCTTTGAAAATTTGTCCTCTTTTCTTTGTCCTTCCCTCCACTAACTTTATTTTACCTTTTACATCCAAATTTAATGGTATAGGTTGTCTCATTGAGTAATGGAATATAAAACTAAAGACCAATGTTGTTATGTACTAATTGTAGAACCATTAGTTCATGACATAATTAAAACTATTGTTATAATGCCCTTTGTATATGACCCACAAATTTAATTTAACTAAATTAGGCTTTCCCTAAAATGTTCCCTAAAAGTTATGTACCTGTGAGATTACTTTTATTTACATATACAAATATCAAATATGACAGGAGGATGGGTTCATGTTGCAGAGTCAGAAAGCAGGAAAATGAATCCTAGCTTTCACATTCCCTGGGTGTATTTGCTTGGATGTTCACTTTCTTTTACTGTAAAAATGGGGTCCTACTGACAATCAACAAAATAAGAAAACACTTAATACCCTAAATGAGACATAGTATTGGCTTGATTATTCTAATTCCTTTTCACATTACTATTTCCAACTAGCTAGGAGACATCTACATTCTCTCAAGAACCAGCAACTATCTTTCCCATGAAACACAGAATCAAAAACTAAAATTGTGCTGAAATGAATGTACTAATTATTTTTGATTCGATTATGCATACATATTGACAAAGCCTCCAATTTTTTTTTCTTTCATTTTGGCTGTTCTATATGGGATATGTGCTTTATTGCATAAATTAAGAAAAAATTTGACATACTGTTTATTAGTTTCCTATGATGTTTCCAGGATAGAAAAATGTTATTCTTTGAAGCTAAATCCTGCATACTAAAGTAACATATATTATGGTGCTTAGTTGATGCTATTGAAAAAAGAAAAGGGATATTCAGTTTTTACAACCACCAAATATTATACCATTATTTCTCTACCATCTTACTATATCACTATGACTAACTCATCTTACCATTATTATCATTATATGTAGACCTATTTAAATATAATTAGGACTCTTTATTACCTGATATCCTTAATACCATGAGTAGACAATTTGTACATACATTTAAGATTCACATTAAAAAAAAAAAACTGCCTTATGATCACTGAGCCCAATTTCCTCTTTGTGGTTGGCTGGAGAATAAATAAAGCAATATCTTCATGTCCTTTTCCAAAGCAGGAATAGATAATATTTCCCCCAACCAGGTACTAAGAAACCTGTTTCAGATAAGTAGCCCTATACTTTTGTCACTCTGATCACTCTTCTGATATTGTCTTATTTATATTTATAGAATGTTAATAGAGTATAAGCTCTCAATAGGATTCCTGACTGTCTTGTTCCTCATTATATATCCCACCCTCTAAATGTCACCTAACACATCATAAATATGCAAAAAAAAATAGATTTGGTAAATGACTGAACTGTGTATTTGAGCACTGAAATGCTGAAGTGGGTAATGGTTTGGAAAGGAAATGTGGAGTAGGTACTATGTACATTCTCATGGGTACCCCCAGCTTCATTCATAGGCTATGGCCCCACATACACAGCTACTATTTGTCAGCACAAATCCAGATGATCAATGAGGGGCAAAAAGGAAGATTCTGATGTCCCAAAATACACAGTTGAAATTTCCAATTTTGAAAGTGGATACTGGAATAAATGCAAAGGTTTTATACAATCCTAAACAAATGACCAACATTATTTAATCTAGTTGTATGCCACAAACCACAACAAAAAAATGACTCATAACTCTTTTCAATAACATGATAAAAGCTAACATAAGAATAAAGTACACTAAGGGCTTCTTATCATTGCTTCCACATTTCTGATTACTTCTTATAGTAAAAACCAATAGCTATAAATTTTTTAGCCAGCTAATCTGTCACTTTAGATATGCTCAAACCTTGCTTACATATAGAATGAGTACTGAATAAAATTCCTGCATTCAAAAATATTAAAAATAAACATTTCAATACACACAGCCACTTCTCACTCCAATAAGAGAAAGAGCATAAAAATAAATAAAAAGCATTTAAAAAAGATTTTTGTGTGTGTGGACATATTGTTTTATTTCACGTTAGTAAATAACTAGAAATGGATCATATGGTTGGGTCATATGGTTGTTTTAGGAGTTTCTTTTGTTTTATTTTAGTTTTTAAATTCCAGTATAATTAACATACAGAGTTATATTAATTTCAGGTGTACAATGATTCAACAATTCTACACTTTTTCAGTGCTCATCATGGTAAGTACTCTTAACCTCCTTGACCTATTTCACCCATCCCCCACCCACCTCCCCTCTGATAACCAACAGTTTGTTCTTTATAGTTAAGAGTCTGGTGTTTTGTTTGCCTCTTTTTTAAAAAGAGATTTTTAAACTTCTTTCCACTAAGTGGCAAAAGAAATGAGTGTGCAACTGAAATATAAAATATGGAATCTTTGGGTTTTGTTTTTTTTTTCCCCAAGCCCCATCCTCAGTAAAGTTAATTCTTTAAGTGCCCATCATGGTCCTGTTTTCAGGACTCCATTACTTAACACGCTCAATGGAACTATGGGGCAGAATTCCCGTCTACCAAGCCAAGAGCACAAATAGAACTAAATCCATTGTATATTTTCTAGTCTCTTCTACCACCAGGTATTTACTATTCCTTTGCTCCTACTAGATGTAAGGAAGTTAGAGGCTATCCTAAAGTTGCAACATAACTGAGGGTGCAACTGAGCCCAGTGCCCTCAAACCTCTATGATGCACTCCATTAAAAGGAATCCTCAGAGTATTTCAAAAACTCATCTTGGATTCAAGATAGAGTTTGTCAGTTTATTTATCAACCAAAAAGGGGAAAAAGGAAGACAATAAATTTGAAAAATGAGAACTCGAAAATAGAGCACAGAGTACCCCAGGGATGAAAAAGTTAAGAAAATAAAGGGTTAAGAAAATAAAGACAATCAATCGTGTTCCTCAAAGAGAAAAGCTCTGGGGTCGAGGGTGAAGGTGGAAAGTGTGGTATGAATCTAGGGCTCTCATGCTTTCAATAATGGAGTTAGTTGCAAATAAGAAAAACAAAATCATCTTGGTGATATATCCATCCAGTGGACCTAGAAGCAGAGACATGCACAAGAAAATAAGAGAACTCAGGCCAGTTTCTCAATAGTTGGGATCCTGTCAAGTACTTATGTAAATTGAAATTTGGAAGTCAGCAATTCACTAATCAAATCAACCTTAATTTGTACTATGATTTGAATGCTAAATCTTACAGACATACATTGGCAGTTCTCTTTTAAATTGCTTCCTCGGAAGATTACATGAACTTTTATACTAACAATTATTTCATACCAAAAATTTAAAGTATCATTTATATTAAATGCTAAGACACATTAAGTATTTATAAATGCATCTTAAATATTTGTTTTGTGGCTGCATCTAAACCAAAAAATGAAGAAAAGCCGTTATGTTCTGCTTAACCCCATGCTGCCTACAGATGGATGGTGTGGTATTTCAAATAAGTAATAAGGCATAAACACTGTGTTTTTACGAAATGCATGTTAAAATTATGCCAGTAAAATATGTCTATCCTGGAAGGGAAGTAAACCATTTTGATGCATGTTAACGTAAGCCTTTATACGGGATATTCGTCACATACTCAAATTTAGTTCTGATTACAAAACAAAAATATGCTGGAAATTCCACAAAGATCAAACTAATTAAAGTACTTAATTGCCTCCAATTATGGAAATTGGCAAGCTCAGTAAGGAAACAAGTTTTCAAAAAAGAGTTTATATTTTAGGCCATTGCTTCCTTGGCTTCATTTTCCTGGGAGCCACTTCTATCATCTCACATCTGATATTGCAAACTCTGTCCACAGAGAGTTATAAAGAGAAATGCCTGCATATGCATTCACAGCTTAACTGGGACAAGCAGGGGCTATATTCTCAGACTTCCAGCCAGAAGTTGTGTTGGCACTTTCCTAGACAGTTATATTGTACATTAGTGTGACCTCTCATTTATAAGATTTTGTTGCTGTTAAAAGAGCAATTCCTTCCAGAGGACTTATTTGTAGATCCCAAGCCCTTTTAATTCTAAAGGGCAAAATGCCCAAATCAAGAAATTACAAATCCCTAGGAAAGATGTGCCATGAAACAAGAGACAGAATTTAGGCACATAGAAAAGAGTATGGACTCTGGAGTTCAACTGGTAATAGTTTTTTTTTTTTTTTTAAACGTTTTTATTTTATTTTTTGAGAGACAGAGACAGAGCACTAGTTGGGGAGGGGCAGAGAGAGAGGGACACAGAATCAGAAGCAGGCTCCAGGCTCTGAGCTGTCAGCACAGAGCCCAGCACGGGGCTCGAACCCATGAACTGTGAGATCATGACCTGAGCTGTGAAGTCAGACACTTAACTGACTGAGCCACCCAGGCACCCCTATAGTTTTTTAAACCCACCCTGCCACTTAAAGGAACTTGAGGAAGTTACTTATTTTCTCTTTGTCTCATTTTTGGCATTTATAAAATAGAAATGATAGCGCCTAGCTTGCACTGTTGCCACAATAGTAAAGAAAATATAAGATGTGTAACCCATTTATGAAAACAGAAAGTGTCCATAAATGATAGTTATTATATTTTATCTTCAATGAAAGGCATTTTTTTTTCATATTATGGTTCACTACTTATTATAGGTATATGAGCAGCCATCAAGAATCAAAGAATACTCTGGGGCCTTCCTGAGAGAAATTAAGATTCTGCCTTAGGAGTCAAAGAGAAATAGGGGGATACAGAAGTGAAAATTCAGTCAATAAGTAAATGTTCTTCCATGTTTTTAATCTTTATTTAAAATTATTTGCAGTGCCAATTTTCATATTAAATGGCAGCCTCATTCTTTATAAAAATTATATTGCACAGAATAAACTATGTTGAGTATTCTAATTCATATATACTGATAATTTGAAGTCAGTGACATAACTACAAATATTCAATTTCTCTGTATTCTATTAAACAAGGGCATACTCCATTCAGTCTCTCAAACACTGAAAAAATCCTCTTGTCTTCTCCTTCTCTAAAGCTTCTGGTCTCACTACTGCCATAGAGACCATTAGGAGCACAGTAGCAAGCAGCACCAGAGAGGCCTTCCACCCTGCCTCAAGGTTGGTATAAAAACCCCATGGTAAGTAAGGTTGTTGTGCTAATGGTAGACCTCAAACACCAGTGTGACTTCGGGTGTTACCTCCAGCAGGCCCCAAACACTGCTACTTAATGGGTATGCCAATATTCAGAATTATACATAGATGTGAAAATGTGTGTGCTTGTGAGTGTGTGTGTGTGAGAGAGAGAGAGAGAGGAAGACATAACATATGAATTTTGGAGTATTCAGTTAAGGTACAAAAAATCACTTTATCTATTATCCCCCACCCTCACCCCAAAACTACCCCACAATAGTATTGAGTGAAATTCATACAAGTCATAAAGGTACAAACATTTTGAATCCAATAAAGTCACTGTTAATAAAGATATAAGGATGCTCTCTTGCAGGCCTTATCAATAAATATATATTAAAACGAGAAGTCTCTAAACAGTTGCTGCTGTGTTTTGTTTTTAAGTAGTTCATTGCCGATCTGTACATGAATGTCATCACTGAATGGAAGCTGTCCAAGGATTCATATCACTCCCACTAGAAGGAGAAGCTTCGATAAATCTCTAAAGCTATGGCGGTGGTCCAGTCCCTGTGCCATATGGCACTCCACCTGCCCCAAGAAGTTTTGTTAATGTCCTTTAAAGCTCCAAATAAAAATACTGAGACATAAACAATCAAGTCTGCTTTGCAGTGGGTTTTTGAGCTCTGTGTGGTAGCTGCAAAAATTCCCCATGCTGTGTGTGTTAATGAGACCCTCCATAGGCACTACTAATACATAAAAGCAATCACCCATAACTCACAGGCCTTTTTCTTCTGACTATGTCTGACTGTGTTCATTGCATTTAGCAACTGGAAATAAAATACACTGGGAAAAATAAGTCTGGATGTCAGGAGGCATAAGGACTGAAGATCTAAAAATGACAACAAGATAAGAAAATCTATAGGTTCTAGGCATATCACCTCCAAGGATTTATTTCTGAACATACTAAACAATTAAACATAAAAATATATTTAGCTCAATATACGTAAGTAAACAGCAATTACCAAAGCTGAAGCTCAAACTTTGGGTGTATTCTTGTAGGTCAGAACAATAATAGGAAATTATAATGTCTATAACTTAATGAAAAGAATAACAAGAACATTAGAGCAAACTGTATGCCACATCCCTTTGCATTATTATCCAACAATTTTGCTCATTCAAATGTTTATTTCAATGATCCTAAGCATTTTCCATTAAGTAAGAGAAGTACAGAAACAAGTTATTAGCTTGCTTAATTTTTTGAAAGGTAGGGAAATACATTATACTCTAAATCCTATAATGAGGGAGATTTTATACGTATATGTCTGTGTGTGTGTATATATATATATATATATATATGTGTGTGTGTGTGTGTGTGTGTGTGTATACATATACATACATATACATATATATACACATATGTATGTGTATATACATATATATACATATGCATATATATACATATATATATCGTAAGAGAAAAATATAATCCTAAATTATCTCTTATTATGTTATCAAATCTTCAATGCTTAAATCAAAAAAATTATATGGTTCTTTGATGTTATAGAGAAATCAAGGCACTATTATGGAAAATGAAAAGGTCCCAGAAGTTTGAACACAATCTTACTATAAAATCATATACCTTTGAATTAAAAACAGGGAGGGTAGGGGCGCCTGGGTGGCGCAGTCGGTTAAACGTCCGACTTCAGCCAGGTCACGATCTCTCAGTCCGGGAGTTCGAGCCCCGCGACAGGCTCTGGGCTGATGGCTCGGAGCCTGGAGCCTGTTTCCGATTCTGTGTCTCCCTCTCTCTCTGCCCCTCCCCCGTTCATGCTCTGTCTCTCTGTGTCCCAAAAGTAAATAAACATTGAAAAAAAAATTTAAAAAAACAGGGAGGGTAAATTTCCATCATCACAGAGCATGTCAACAATACAGAATTTTCCAGTATTTTCCTTGTATCTATCCCAATACTCCCACTCTGGACGCACTGCCTTCAGTGTTGCTTCAATACAGTTCTTAATCTGGGGTTCATGGAGCCACAGGCCCACACAAAGAATTCAGAAATACCTGTAAGCCTGGGAGAAAAAAATATATCTTTATTTATGCTAACCTCTATGTGAGCATCCCTTTCTATTGTAAAGAAAAGAAAAAAAAATTATACTAGCAGTTCCTGTGACCTGGTCACCCATGTATCTTAAAATACTTTTTAAATTTGAACACTGCTTTGAAATTATGGTTGTTTTTAGACCCAATGTTAAATCACATGAGTATATTTGAATACAACATGAAAATAGCACAAATATAGGATATCATAAATTTTAAAATATTTTGATAAATGTATTCAATATAACTGGTTTCTCTTATAATTCTACATATTTTATTTTATGCATTTAAAAACTTATTCCAAGGAGGGGTCTATAGGCTACAGGAGATTCCCACAGAAGGACTGCATAATGCAAAAACGGGGTGCCAATTATCTTTTTAAAAGGAAACACCGCACAGACGTAATGCCAATGTATATGCTCTGGCACATGACTATGACAACACTTGGCATTACAGCCATGGGACTACTCACTCCCTCATGCCTACTTAGGCCTTCTTCATTCTTCTTTTCTGTTTAGTACATATCTTAATATCATTCTGCTTCATAGTTTTAAGCATCCAGGACCATTCTCAAATTTTATCAGACAGATTAATGAGGAAATCAATTTCAATACATAACCTAAGGATGGTTCTTACTGCCCCGTTCTTCAATAACCTCTGGTATTTGTGTATTAAGGACAGGGTCAGACTGCGGCAACACTGGAAGAGGCCACATTTGTTTTTTGAAAATCTCCCCCTACAGTTTTCTATAACTTCCCCCAGAAAGTTACAGAAAAGTTTTTCAGTTTTAATACCTTCCCATCTCCCAATACAGTATAAATTAGTACACTTAGTTCTGGGAGTAGAATTCTTCCACCAGATGAACATACTTTACACAGACAAAAAAGACTCAAAAAGTCTGGGTAAAATATAAGTAAACATTAATGTTGTCTAGGACCACGGAACACATGTGGTGTGTGCATAGGATGATGTAGAAGGGAGTAAGGTGGGATTGCTCCACTAGTCTGTGCACCCCCAGGAAATTAGGTCCTTCTGTTTCTGATCAAAGGGGTCTTATCCCTTCCAGCAGTGAATCTCAGAAGCAGAGTAACTGCATGACGCTGTGGGAGGTTCTGCTGCCTGAGGCTATAGGACGACCAAGAGCTCCTTTTCAGAATTAACCAACTCTAATCATGCCACTTATTAAGAGTACCCAGACTTCCAGGGCAACACTACCCAAGCTCAAGTTATGCATCTAATATTTTTAAGAGTGTGAATAAAATCCATGTACACTCTTAGCTTTCCAACAAAGTATTAGGGAAGGCATTAAGACTGCTATATTGTAATAATTCTAGTTTTGGCTTTACTCATTGTATGGAGCCTATTGAGAACGAGACAATATTGAATACTATGCTGAGCACATAGCATGCTCTTAACAAATATTTGGTGAGTGACTGACTGAACCAATAGGACAAGTAAGAAGAGAGTGCTTTTATACATCAGTCAGGATTATATTTTAAATAATTATCATCTCATAGCAAACACTTAAAAAGAGCTTATCATATGATAGGTATCGTTTTGGCACTTTAAAAATAGTAACTCACCTAACTCTCTTCTTGAGGCCTACAAAGGTTATTTACACAAGAAACAACTAAGGCAGAAAGATCTGCAATCCTCTGCCCAAAACCACTATCTCAGAACTACAGATCTAGGAATCAAATCTAGGCAGTCTGGCTCCAGAGTCTGACACATTAGCCACGTCACCATTATGCCAAAATGGCATAGGTGAATTAGGATAAGGTTTACATCTAGACTGATGATACTGCTTTGAAAAGAAAAAAAAATGGGGTTGGAAATGGAGACCAGGTTTAGACCTGTCAGAGAAGGAAAGGCTTTAGTTGGAAAGGTTGGGACCTGCCAGGCAGGGGATGGAGAACACAGTCAAAGTCAGGGCTTGTCCTCCTTTGCCAGCTTCTACTACTCTTGCTTCCTTTATCGTTTGTCAGCCTCAGTTGCAATGTGACTTAAATTCTCTGTTGCT
Source organism: Puma concolor (assembly GCF_028749965.1). Taxonomy (NCBI): domain Eukaryota; kingdom Metazoa; phylum Chordata; class Mammalia; order Carnivora; family Felidae; genus Puma; species Puma concolor. The sequence continues at coordinate 39,826,252 of NC_141668.1, read as the reverse complement.
CTTTTATTTATTTATTTTTTTTATTTATAAATGAAATTTATTGTCAAATTGGTTTCCATACAACACCCAGTGCTCATCCCAAAAGGTGCCCTCCTCAATACCCATCACCCACCCTCTCCTCCCTCCCACCCCCCATCAACCCTCAGTTTGTTCTCAGTTCTCAACAGTCTCTTATGCTTTGGCTCTCTCCCACTCTAACCTCTTTTTTTTTTTTTTTTCCTTCCCCTCCCCCATGGGTTCCTGTTAAGTTTCTCAGGATCCACATAAGAGTGAAACCATATGGTATCTGTCTTTCTCTGTATGGCTTATTTCACTTAGCATCACACTCTCCAGTTCCATCCACGTTGCTACAAAAGGCCATATTTCATTTTTTCTCATTGCCACGTAGTATTCCATTGTGTATATAAACCACAATTTCTTTATCCATTCATCAGTTGATGGACATTTAGGCTCTTTCCATAATTTGGCTATTGTTGAGAGTACTGCTATGAACACTGGGGTACAAGTGCCCCTATGCATCAGTACTCCTGTGTCCCTTGGATAAATTCCTAGCAGTGCTATTGCTGGGTCATAGGGTAGGTCTATTTTTAATTTTCTGAGGAACCTCCACACTGCTTTCCAGAGTGGCTGCACCAATTTGCATTCCCACCAACAGTGCAAGAGGGTTCCCGTTTCTCCACATCCTCTCCAGCATCTATAGTCTCCTGATTTGTTCATTTTGGCCACTCTGACTGGCGTGAGGTGATACCTGAGTGTGGTTTTGATTTGTATTTCCCTGATAAGGAGTGACGCTGAACATCTTTTCATGTGCCTGTTGGCCATCCGGATGTCTTCTTTAGAGAAGTGTCTATTCATGTTTTCTGCCCATTTCTTCACTGGGTTATATGTTTTTCGGGTGTGGAGTTTGGTGAGCTCTTTATAGATTTTGGATACTAGCCCTTTGTCCGATATGTCATTTGCAAATATCTTTTCCCATTCCGTTGATTGCCTTTAGTTTTGTTGGTTGTTTCCTTTGCTGTGCAGAAGCTTTTTATCTTCATAAGGTCCCAGTAATTCACTTTTGCTTTTAATTCCCTTGCCTTTGGGGATGTGTCGAGGAAGAGATTGCTACGGCTGAGGTCAGAGAGGTCTTTTCCTGCTTTCTCCTCTAAGGTTTTGATGGTTTCCTGTCTCACATTCAGGTCCTTTATCCATTTTGAGTTTATTTTTGTGAATGGTGTGAAAAAGTGGTCTAGTTTCAACCTTCTGCATGTTGCTGTCCAGTTCTCCCAGCACCATTTGTTAAAGAGACTGTCTTTTTTCCATTGGATGTTCTTTCCTGCTTTGTCAAAGATGAGTTGGCCATACGTTTGTGGATCTAGTTCTGGGGTTTCTATTCTATTCCATTGGTCTATGTGTCTGTTTTTGTGCCAATACCATGCTGTCTTGATGATGACAGCTTTGTAGTAGAGGCTAAAGTCTGGGATTGTGATGCCTCCCGCTTTGGTCTTCTTCTTCAAAATTACTTTGGCTATTCAGGGCCTTTTGTGGTTCCATATGAATTTTAGGATTGCTTGTTCTAGTTTTGAGAAGAATGCTGGTGCAATTTTGATTGGGATTGCATTGAATGTGTACATAGCTTTGGGTAGTATTGACATTTTGACAATATTTATTCTTCCAATCCATGAGCAGGGAATGTCTTTCCATTTCTTTCAATCTTCTTCAATTACCTTCATAAGCTTTCTATAGTTTTCAGCACACAGATCCTTTACATCTTTGGTTAGATTTATTCCTAGGTATTGGTATTCCTAGATAATTGTTTCTTGGTGCAATTGTGAATGGGATCAGTTTCTTTATTTGTCTTTCTGTTGCTTCATTGTTAGTGTATAAGAATGCAACTGATTTCTGTACATTGATTTTGTATCCTGCAACTTTGCTGAATATATGGATCAGTTCTAGCAGACTTTTGGTGGAGTCTATCGGGTTTTCCATGTATAATATCATGTCATCTGCAAAAAGCGAAAGCTTGACTTCATCTTTGCCAATTTTGATGCCTTTGATTTCCTTTTGTTGTCTGATTGCTGATGCTAGAACTTCCAGCACTATGTTAAACAACAGCGGTGAGAGTGGGCATCCCTGTCGTGTTCCTGATCTCAGGGAAAAAGCTCTCAGTTTTTCCCTGTTGAGGATGATGTTAGCTGTGGGCTTTTCATAAATGGCTTTTATGATCTTTAAGTATGTTCCTTCTATCCCGACTTTCTCAAGGGTTTTTATTAAGAAAGGGTGCTGGATTTTGTCAAAGGCCTTTTCTGCATCGATTGACAGGATCATATGGTTCTTCTCTTTTTTGTTAATGTGATGTATCACGTTGATTGATTTGCGAATGTTGAACCAGCCCTGCATCCCAGGAATGAATCCCACTTGATCATGGTGAATAATTCTTTTTATATGCCATTGAATTCGATTTGCTAGTATCTTATTGAGAATTTTTGCATCCATATTCATCAGGGATATTGGCCTGTAGTTCTCTTTTTTTACTGGGTCTCTGTCTGGTTTAGGAATCAAAGTAATACTGGCTTCATTGAATGAGTCTGGAAGTTTTCCTTCCCTTTCTATTTCTTGGAATAGCTTGAGAAGGATAGGTATTATCTCTGCTTTAAACGTCTGGTAGAACTCCCCTGGGAAGCCATCTGGTCCTGGACTCTTATTTGTTGGGAGATTTTTGATAACCGATTCAATTTCTTCGCTGGTGATGGGTCTGTTCAAGCTTTCTATTTCCTCCTGATTGAGTTTTGGTAGAGTGTGGGTGTTCAGGAATTTGTCCATTTCTTCCAGGTTGTCCAATTTGTTGGCATATAATTTTTCATAGTATTCCCTGATAATTGTTTGTATCTCTGAGGGATTGGTTGTCATAATTCCATTTTCATTCATGATTTTATCTATTTGGGTCATCTCCCTTTTCTTTTTGAGAAGCCTGGCTAGAGGTTTGTCAATTTTGTTTATTTTTTCAAAAAACCAACTCTTGGTTTCGTTGATCTGCTCTACAGTTTTTTTAGATTCTATATTGTTTATTTCTGCTCTGATCTTTATTATTTCTCTTCTTCTGCTGGGTTTAGGCTGCCTTTGCTGTTCTGCTTCTATTTCCTTTAGGTGTGCTGTTAGATCTTGTATTTGGGATTTTTCTTGTTTCTTGAGATAGGCCTGGATTGCAATGTATTTTCCTCTCAGGACTGCCTTCGCTGCGTCCCAAAGCGTTTGGATTGTTGTATTTTCATTTTCGTTTGTTTCCATATATTTTTTAATTTCTTCTCTAATTGCCTGGTTGACCCACTCATTCGTTAGTAGGGTGTTCTTTAACCTCCACGCTTTTGGGGGTTTTCCAGACTTTTTTCTGTGGTTGATTTCAAGCTTCATAGCATTGTGGTCTGAAAGGATGCATGGTATGATTTCAATTCTTGTAAACTTATGAAGGGCTGTTTTGTGACCCAGTATATGATCTATCTTGGAGAATGTTCCATGTGCACTCGAGAAGAAAGTATATTCTGTTGCTTTGGGATGCAGAGTTCTAAATATATCTGTCAAGTCCATCTGATCCAATGTCTCATTCAGGGCCCTTGTTTCTTTATTGACCGTGTGTCTAGATGATCTATCCATTTCTGTAAGTGGGGTGTTAAAGTCCCCTGCAATTACCACATTCTTCTCAATAAGGTTGCTTATGTTTATGAGTAATTGTTTTATATATTTGGGCGCATAGACATTTATAATTGTTAGCTCTTCCTGATGGATAGACCCTGTCACTATTATATAATGTCCTTCTTCATCTCTTGTTACAGCCTTTAATTTAAAGTCTAGTTTGTCTGATATAAGTATGGCTGCTCCAGCTTTCTTTTGGCTTCCAGTAGCATGATAAATAGTTCTCCATCCCCTCACTCTCAATCTAAAGGTGTCCTCAGGTCTAAAATGAGTCTCTTTAGACAGCAAATAGATGGGTCTTGTTTTTTTATCCATTCTGATACCCTATGTCTTTTGGTTGGCGCATTTAATCCATTTACATTCAGTGTTATTATAGAAAGATGTGGGTTTAGAGTCATTGTGATGTCTGTATGTTTTATGCTTGTAGTGATGTCTCTGGTACTTTGTCTCACAGGGTCCCCCTTAGGATCTCTTGGAGGGCTGGTTTAGTGGTGACACATTCCTTCAGTTTTTGTTTGTTTGGGAAGACCTTTATCTCACCTTCTATTCTAAATGACAGACTTGCTGGATAAAGGATTCTCGGCTGCATATTTTTTCTGTCTAGCACACTGAAAATCTCGTGCCAATTCTTTCTGGCCTGCCAAGTTTCAAAAGAGAGATCAGTCACGAGTCTTATAGGTCTCCCTTTATATGTGAGGGCACGTTTACCCCTTGCTGCTTTCAGAATTTTCTCTTTATCCTTGTATTTTGCCAGTTTCACTATGATATGTCGTGCAGAAGATCGATTCAAGTTACGTCTGAAGGGAGTTCTCTGTGCCTCTTGGATCTCAATGCCTTTTTCCTTCCCCAGTTCAGGGAAGTTCTCAGCCATTATTTCTTCAAGTACCCCTTCAGCACCTTTCCCTCTCTCTTCCTCCTCTGGGATACCAATTATGCGTATATTATTTCTTTTTAGTGTATCACTTAGTTCTCTAATTTTCCCCTCATACTCCTGGATTTTTTTATCTCTCTTTTTCTCAGCTTCCTCTTTTTCCATAACTTTATCTTCTAGTTCACCTATTCTCTCCTCTGCCTCTTTAATCCCAGCCGTGGTGGTTTCCATTTTGTTATGCATTTCGTTTAAAGCGTTTTTCAGCTCCTCGTGACTGTTCCTTAGTCCCTTGATCTCTGTAGCAAGAGATTCTCTGCTGTCAGCTATACTGTTTTCAAGCCCAGCAATTAATTTTATGACTATTATTCTAAATTCACTTTCTGTTATATTATTTAAATCCTTTTTGATCAGCTCATTAGCTGTTGTTATTTCCTGGAGATTCTTCTGAGGGGAATTCTTCCGCTTGGTCATTTTGGATAGTCCCTGGCGTGGTGAGGACCTGCAGGGCACTTCCCCTGTGCTGTGGTGTATAACTGGAGTTGGTGGGCGGAGCCGCAGTCAGACCTGATGTCTGCCCCCAGCCCACCGCTGTGTCCACAGTCAGACTGGTGTGTGCCTTCTCTTCCCCTCTCCTAGGGGCGGGATTCACTGTGGGGTGGGGTGGCCTGTCTGGGCTACTTGCACACTGCCAGGCTTGTGATGCTGGGGATCTGGCGTCTTAGCTGGGGTGGGTAGGCAAGGTGCACGGGGGCAGGAGGGGCAGGCTTAGCTTGCTTCTCCTTAGGTGATCCACTTCAGGAGGGGCCCTGTGGCAGCAGGAGGGAGTCAGATCTGCTGCCAGAGGTTTGGCTCCACAGAAGCGCAGAGTTGGGTGTTTGCTCGGAGCGAGCAAGTTCCCTGGCAGGAACTGGTTCTCTTTGGGATTTTGGCTGGGGGATGGGCGGGGGAGATGGCGCTGGCGAGCGCCTTTGTTCCCCACCAAACTGAGCTCTGTCGTCAGGAGGCTCAGCAGCTCTCCTTCCCTTTGTCCTCCAGCCTTCCCGCTTTCTGAGCAGAGCTGTTAACTTATGACCTCCCAGACGCTAAGTTGCGCTTGCTGTCGGAACACAGTCCGTCAGGCCCCTCCGCTTTTTGCAAGCCAGACTCGGGGGCTCTGCTTGGTCGACGAGCCGCCCCTCCGCCCCGGCTCCCTCCCGCCAGTCCGTGGAGCGCGCACCGCCTCGCCGCCCTTCCTACCCTCTTCCGTGGGCCTCTCGTCTGCGCTTGGCTCCGGCGACTCCGTTCTGCTAATCCTCTCTCTGTTGCTCTTTTAAATAAGGACTTCATCAAGATTGTATTCCACATGTTTCAGGTCAATTAATAGCATGCAGTAGAGGGCTTGGACCATGGTACCTGGATCTTTTAGTTAAAGGGAAGAACTGTATTGTCCTGGGAGGACTCAGGGGTCAACCTCCCAATGAACAGAGTCAGGCACGTGTGCATGATGGGAAGGGACCAAGGGCACAGCCACTTGACAAACTTGGCATTACTGATAACCCAAAAGAAGATTTATGTCATTGCACACGCTCGTTTGTTATTTAGTTATTAATCCTCAAGAAAAGCCACCCCTTGTTCAATAGAAAGATTTCCTACCTAATAAAATATTTTGTGAGCCAAGGACCTTATTCTAACTGGCTAATTTCATGTCATTTCAGACCTACAAAAATTACCTATTAAAAAAAGGTTCTCTTGTTCAAGCACCATTTCAGCTTGATGTTTATATAGTACCATGCTACTGACAAAGAAAGCACTTTGAAATACAGATTAGGGGCAGGATGGGCAGATTTGCACAAGATGGAAAAGAGAGATGAACAACTGCACTGATGGAAATCCAGCAGAAACTGGTTACAAGTCCTTTACCAGGAAACTTAAGGGATAAGTACCTCCTACTAACATCAGCCAGCTATGCTAATCACACCAACTAGGAGAACAATGGAGAGAAAACTGCCCTCAAGTAGCAAATAGAAGAGAACTCTAGAGAGTGGTCTATATGTGCCAGGAGCTACTTAGAAAGTGTGCTAAGTGTGCTACTTAGAAAAACATGAGAAAATTGACATTTTACTGTGGCCATTCTCTAATCAAGGCTCTATAGGATTCCATTCCTACAACTCAGAGGTTTCAATCAAAATAACGAAAACAATTAGAGAGAGATGAAAAAAGCAGAGAAAGGAGTCTCAAAGCAGAAGCTCTGCCTCTGCGATCCCAGAGTCCTGAGCGTCCTCTGTAATAATTATAACCATTCAAAGACATCACTGTTCTCAGGGAACCCATCTTTTTCTAATAAAAAAAAAATGAAGTATTAGTGGGGCCTGTCAGAAAGGAAATTAACTCAACATTAATGACTGCACTAATACTTAATAAATATGGCAGAGTTATCTTCTCAAGAGTTTCCTTTAATGTTTTTTTTTTTTTTTTTTTTTACTCTACTCATAGATTTTCCTTTAACTTTCTTGTCACTGATAACCCAAGTACAGAAAGTAATAGAAAGAAGAAAGATGCACTGGTCCACATTCTCCTAAACTCCACAAATACCGAAGAAGCTATGGCATCTTTTAGCAAAGAACTAGGACAAAGATGAAAGTAAGAGAATAAGGATGCTATTTTTAATACAGTGAAGTTTCAGAGAACTACAATTCTTCATAGCTTTTATGATCTTGAACTGACTTGGCTTAAGGTTATCTCTCCACCTCCAAACCACCCAGCACTGGAGAGTCCAGCGCTCTGTCAGGGGAGGGCAGGAAGACTTAACCACACTTTTCAAGGTGAAGGGATGTCTTTCCTCTACTAGGTGCTTATTCAATAAAATTGCTATCATAGATTAGCCTTAATATATCAGTTCCAGTATAATAAAATTGTGCTTACAGGACAATCCTGTGTGTGTGTGGTGAGGGTGGGGAGTTGTATAGGTGTATGTTCGTGAGATAATTTCAAGTTGTATCACCAGTGCAAATTAAAGTGGCCGGTTGTCAGCATATCAAAATAAATAATCGTGAAAAAACTGTCTGCAGATATACATTATAAGGCATCATCTCACACCATTTTTTACACTAAATTAAATGTCTAGCCAATAGCTAAAATCACTGATCATGGAGCTGGTAGGTGTATGCTTTATCATTTCCTTTTATTTCCAGGGCAGCATGATGGTTATTATTTTTTATTCCTCTGAGCTTCCTAGCTACTTGCTCTATTTTTCATGTTCAAGGTAAACAATGACATCCAAGCAAAAAACAAGGCTTTCTCTGATTCTACTAGTCCTTCAGGCTTCGGTTTAAAATTAAATCTAACATTACCATATCACCGAATTCAAATTATAGAGCTTCTTCATTCATCACGAAATATAGTTTTAGACTCAACAAAAGTAAAAATTGTTTTGCATAAAACATGTGATACATATAACGCAAAATACAGGATTGCAGAAAATATTTCACTCTTGTATGCACTAATGAAACAAACAGAAAAGCATGGTTGAGAGGAAAGGCTGAAAGCAGTTCAAAGGATGGCCACTGGCGTCAGTCACACTCAGGAGCAAATCCTTTTATAGATATGTCCAATAATATGTGACCTTGGGCAGGTGGCAATCTCTGGAGCCTTGGTTTCCTCAATAATCTGGCTTCGAAAGCCACATTCTTCACCACTATGGGCACACTGCTTCTCTATATAAAACAGGATTATTCATCTCTGCAGGTAGGTAGGTACATAGGTATTCACGTACATTGTTATGTAATGTGAATCAAACTCATAACAATCACGACTAGGCAGTTTGACCAACTGGGGTTTGAAATCGGGGAAAAAGAGCTGGCATCACAAGTCGACAGTCATCTTAGTGACCCAAATGAGAATACATGTATAACATCTAATATAAAGTCTGACACGGCAAACATCAATCATGCTACTTTCTTGCCCTGAGAGAAAGCTTTGAAGAATATAGAAAGGCACTGACCACTGCAAGTCCGAAATAAGAGGTAACAGAATACTACGAGGATGGCAAGAGTGGAGAAGCAAGGAAAGCATGCTGCCTTGCTCGCCACTTCTTCCAAGGTTAGCGTGGCTTACAAGTTTTCAGTTTAACAAAGTTAAATGACAATGCAGCTCATAGTACCTTACTTTGCATCTTGCATTTTTTTTTTTTAATATTCTTGGCAGTATACTCCCCCAAGCTTCAGGTAAGAAAACTAAGGCAAAAAGAGATTAACTATTTAACTTAGCCTCACAGATCAATTTAAATTCCATTACTGCATATAAAATGCATTCGTTACATCACAGTTACATTGGCTAACAGAACACTTCCAGAAACAGTTAAAATCTGCGGCTAGATAAAATGTTGCTGTTTAAATACACACACGCCACCTGCATGCTTTTATTTCTGAACAAACTGCCTTGATTGAAACTGACTTCTCGTGTACTCTTAAAAGCAATCCCTGTGAAGGCAAATAACTTTATATTCCTTCCTCCTGACTTGGAAGTATTTTAGGTTAGTAGCACAATCCAGTTCCTAAGGTAAGATGATTCTAGCCTCTTAAACATGTCTCGGGACGAGTGAGTGCTTTTAGAAAATGAAGTCAGGCCAAACAAAAATTGAACCTCTATGAGCTAAGCAAAAATCTTTTTTAAAAAAGCACTTCACATTTTACATCCTTTGTATACATATCCCTCCACCCTACCACCTTGCTCTAATTCTCCATTGCTATATAAGGATGAAAGCATTCACTCCCCCAAGCAGGCTATTTGGTTCTATTTCTACAGCCAAGAACAATGTGGCAGAAACAGTTGAAGGGGGTTGTTCACAGAGGCAGGGGGGGAGGTGGTCACATGGAAATCTGTGTTTATCAAGATCTGGCAGAAGGTAACCCAAGCAAATAGAAGTTGCATTTACACAGAGCAACCTCCCGTAGGGTATTACCTAGAGTTTGGCTGATCAACTACGTATCCAAGTGGAAGAAGTAATTTTCTCCCAGACTTACCCAGAAACCAACAAAATCAGAATACAATGAATTTTTATAACCCTCATCAACCACAATCAGATTACCTTATGCCATGAAAGTATTATGAGGTCCCATTCCCCCATATATTAAAGTCAAAGGCAAATATTTTTAAAATAAAAATACTACACTATGACATAAGTATAAGGAACTGCAACAAAGTTGTTTCCTGTGATAACTTTTAAAAATATCCTATGCAAATTTCTTTCAAAAAATTGTGTTTTTGTTTCCTCTTTCCTTAAGTTTGTATTTAGTCTGCAAACTGAAGAATCAAAAACTGCCACCAACCTTTATTCATTTTCTTCTTACTTCTTCCAACCAAATATTAAACATTAACTATTTTAATCTGTAAAATATTTATTCTAAATAAAAGTGCATGAGTTGTTTGTTTTGAAAGAAAGAACTCTTGATTCTACTTGACACCAGATATAAATCAGTAAAGGGTTGGGAACATACCAAGTTTGGAGTGCCTGGTCCATCCAGATGGAGCTGCGAGTCTAGAGCTCAGGAGAAATTTGGACGGGAGCTCTGGATTTGGGAGTCATATGCACAGTTTAATCAAGGAAAGTGGATGACTGCCCAAGAGGGTGCGAAGAGTAAAAAGAGAAGATCAAATACAGAACTCAAGTGAATAGCCACTTTTTTTGAGCAGGATAAAGACAGAAGAAATCGCTAAGACCAAAAACAAGTCACAGAAAGAAGAGGAAGTCACCGCTGATGAGGCAAGGGAGGGGTTTGGAGAGGGGATGGCTGACCATGTAGACTGGGCAGCAATTGAGCACTGGAGGAGAGGCTGAGTTTGGCAATGTGAAGTCCATGGCAACCTCAGTGAGCTGTGTGCTTCAGTAGAATGGATGGTTTGGGCAGAAGCCAGGCTTCAGTGGATGGACTATTAATAGGAATACATAAATAGACATATTGAGTAAAAACAACCATTTAAAGATGGAAGAGAAAAAAAAATAGAGTAATTTGAGGGGAAATTGGTGTGAGGCAGTTCCTTGTCCCCCCCCCCTTTATTATTTCTTTTTGTAACAATTTTGCATATTTGAGGGCTCTAAGGGAAAAAGAATTATAATACAGAAGAAAGTTGATAGGAAGCAGACAGCAACAAAAGAGCACAGGTGGAAGCTTTGCCCTTTGAAGTGAATTCAAATGCCTTTCTCCCACTCCAGGAGTTAAGAATGAATGAGTGGATAAGCAAATCCAAAGGTACAGTAAAAATAAAACTGGGAGAATTTATGTCCAGGGGTGAAAAGGAAGTGGTAAAGATTTGTGATGAAAAACCTAGATATGCTCTTAAAAACGGTAAAACATTGAGCACCCATTCCCTAGCCTCTTTAAAAGAAAAGATAGCTCTTCACCCAGGTTTTATAATTCTCAAGAGTGATTGCCTGAGATTAAGAAGAAACGGGGTACACAGGAAGTCCTCAATACCCAGGGATCTTGAGACTTGGGGCTAGGTTGGGAAAAGCCTCCTCATTTTAGTGAGCAATGACTTAGAGATGAATATGGCATCTCCTAGTAAATAGACTGATTAGGAAACCTAGTTAAGAGATTCTAGATGGGTTGGCCAGTAGCATTTTTAGAACGTGTAATTTAGATCTCTTTTGACGTAGCTTGTTTGTATCTATTATTTTACAACACTTCCTCTTACCACACTACAGGTCTGCATGCCTTTATTTACACTGGATCCTACGCATTCATTGTCTTTAACTCTTCAAGGCTATGGCATATGTGTTTTTAAACTATTATTGATTTCTTAAAATTTCTCTCTTCTTTCATGCCAGTCCATTTTTAACTCAGGAAGCTAACTTACTTATAAATTCACAACTGTCTCTTTGGGATTTAACAGTTACACCATGGCCTGGATAGGGTGAAGTTCCCACAACACCTTTACTTGACCTCTGCCTTGGGCACAGCTCTCCCGTGCACACACAGGCAGGACTGTGAGCACCTCCAAAGTAGGCACCAGACCTTTTCAGCTGTCTACCCCTCAGGGGATAACACAGGGACTTGCTCCTTGTAGCTGTTCAGTAAATGTTGAATGAGATGAGTATTGTTGCCCTTCTACATTTAGTATTCTTTTAATATTGGAATAAACATTTACCTAATTCCAGTCTACCTGTGATAACCATTACTGTTCTGTTCTGTTAACACTCCTATTTCCCCTGCTCCAAGCACAGCCTCTGGGAAGGATCCCGGAGATCCCCAGCATAATCAATCTCTCCTTTGTACTCCTATCTCTGTTTACAGCATTTGTTACTATTATCATAATTATTTGTTTTTAATGCTCTCTCTTTTAAAACCTATGAGCTCCATCAGTGTCTGAAGCCCATCTTCTTTATCACTATACCCACTGCCTGGCACAATGTCTAGTACAAGTCTCAATAAATGTTTGCAAATGAATAGTACTTATATCTACTCTATTCAATAAATCCACATGTAAATAATAAACGTTAATCAGTATTCGTTTCTAAAGGAAAAGTAATACCTGAGACATATAGTATTTCCTATATAAAATTTCTTTTATAAATTATTCTCACCAACTCTTTGAGGTAGGCACATTTTGCCGCTGTTTCCAACCTTAAATCACAAATGACAAAACCACTTACACAGAACGTATCTGCCTACCCCCAGTCAGTATCAGCTTCTATAATTACATTTAGCATGCAGACACCAAATAGTTTATTTTGCTTTACGTTTAGGTTATCCAAAAAATTGCAATAAAACATTTTTTACTTACTACTTTTTCAGAAGTGATAATCCCTCTGCAGAAATATATTATTTATATCTTTGATAGATATAACAATCTTTGAATAATGCATTTGAGTGAATTATTAAAAAATGATAAATTATTTTAAAGTAGCACAAACCTGCCAATGTTTGGTGTATTATTTAATATATTAGTTTCTAACGGTGTAATAGATACTACTTAAAACTTACATTGTAAAGTATAGGAAAGATGCACCCAAGTAATAGATTTTTGGCTTCCATTTACACTACATAGAATTATAAAGATTTTATTAAGTATTTGGATTAGGACCACTTACTCAAACTTAAAGTAATAAGGACAGTGGAAACCTAAATCCCACTAGTATATTTGGAAGATGGGATGAGAGGCTAGAAACAATTTTTTTTTTTAACTCATCAGCTCTGCTCTAAGTGATACCAGTTTCTATGATCTCATTAACAAATGGACAGACATTATCAAGGTGCTTCTGAAGACTAGTTTCACAAAAGCATACAGTTGCAAGGAATAGAAATGAGACAGGCAGGGAGAATATAAGAGACAATACCAGTGCCTCCTATATCCAAAACAAACCATCAATATATTCAAAGTCGAATCAAAATTCAGTGTAAAATTGCAATTGCAACAGTCTACCAATGAACTACACTACTTTTTTTATTGTATGCCAATTTTATTATGAAGGTATTTTTTATTCTTTTTTTTTTAAGTTTATTTATTTATTTTAAGAGAGAGAGGAGAGCACATGCACCAGCAGGGGAGGTGCAGTGAGGGAGAAAGAGAATCCCAAGCAGGCTCCGCACTTGTCAGCTGAGAGCCTGACATAGGTCTTGAATTCACGAACTGCAAGATCATGACCTGAACTGAAATCAAGAGTTGGATGCTTAATGGACTGAGCCACCCAGGCGCCCCAAAGGTATTTTTATTCTTAAAAACAGACACAATATTTTTCTGAAGATCTATTATATCACTGAGTCTTTGGGATATTTGACCAAATATGTTATCTACTTTATTTTCATTTAATTACCCAGTAAGTACTTTTTCACAAGTATACATACTTTCAAAATTCATATTCCTTCTAGCACATTATGGATTCAATGTTTAGAAATTCTCAGAAAAATGTAAAATAAATTAAAAGCCACATACTCAGAACAGTTTATCTGAGGTCTCTCCAAATCAATAATTTACTTTGGCAATATGAATAAAATGCTGCAATGTGTAGTCAAATTTTTTTTTAACCATGTTTAATTATGGCAGCACAAAAACTGAATAATCAAGGTAATTAATCTTTTAGAATGAAGTACATGTTTACATTGTTCACTCAAAAGAACAAGATGCTTTGTGGTAGTAACCTTTTATACGGCACCACACAAGCAGAGGCACTGCCCTGCTTTCATTTTCAGAATCAAACCAAAAAATCAAACTATAGAAAAAAATTCAATACAATGACCCATTCAGCACTAGAAGTTTTCAACTAAAACAATGTGGCATTTTCCCTACAGCTTTCTTATGATCATTGTAAATCCTAGAAGATACTGAATTTTCAATGCAAAAAAGGTTATGGAGGACATCAAAAGAATACTCTCCTAGTTCTTGTTTTCTAAGTAAATGGGTATTTCTTCTTAAATGTTTCTTTATTTGAGAGAGACAGTGGGAGAGAGAGGCAGAGAGAGAAACAAGAGAGAATCTCAAGTAGGATCCACACCATCAGAACAGCCAGACACGGGGCTCAATCCCACAAACCATGAATTCATGACCGGAGCTGAAATCAAGATTAGGTGGCTTAACTGAAGCAGCCACCCAGGCACCCCTGTAAAGGGGTACTTTTCTTTAAAAAGCTTTTCAGTTTAATTTAAAAAAAATTTTTTTAATGTTTATTATTTATCTTGAGAGAGAGATTGAGTAGGGGAAGGGCCAAGAGAGAATGAGAGAGAATCCAAGCAGGCTCCACACTGACAGCATGGTTCCTGATGCTGGGCTCGAACTCACAAGCCATGAAATTATGACCTGAGCTGAAATCAAGAGTCAGTTGCTTAACTGACTGAGCCACCCAGGTGCCCCAACAGCTTTTCAGTTTTAAAGGTAATACATGCTCATCAAAAAAAAAAAGGGGGGGGGGGAAAGAAAGAAAAAAAGAAGACAAATTAAAGCAGTGTACAGAAATACAAAATGAATATATGAAAATGAAAATTCTCATTTTTCCTAGTTTCTTTCCTCAGAAGTAACTACAGTTGATGGTTCTTTGTAAAGTTTCAAAAATTTTCTCTGTGTATATGTTTGTTACTCGCGTATCTATATAGCTTTGTCTATACATAGATGCACTCATTTTATCTGCATTTAAAATTTTTTTATATTTATTTATTTTTGAGAGACAGAGAGAGACAGAGCACAAGTGGCGGAAGGGTAGAAACAAAATGAGACACAGAATCCGGAGCAGGCTCCAGACTCTGAACTGTCAGCACAGAGCCGGACACGGGGCTTGAACTCAGAAACCGTGAGATCATGACCTGAGCTGAAGTCAGACGCTTAACCGACTGAGCCCCCCAGGCGCCGCTTTTTCTGTCTGCATTTTAGATTTCACTTTTGATTTAAACATGTATCTTAGACATCTCTCGCAATACAAACAAAACTCGTTTATTGGTTTCCATAGCTGTGTAGTATGTCACTGAACAGGTATTTCACAATTTATTTTATTCCTATGAGGTTACTTCCAGGTTTTCACTATTATAAAGCTTCCCTAAACTTCCTTGACTTTCTAGATTTCACAAAGACTTCTTAAAAT
The DNA here is from genome assembly GCF_028749965.1 of Puma concolor. Classification (NCBI taxonomy): domain Eukaryota; kingdom Metazoa; phylum Chordata; class Mammalia; order Carnivora; family Felidae; genus Puma; species Puma concolor. The sequence goes on along the minus strand of NC_141668.1, from coordinate 39,811,163 downwards.
AATGATATATTATTTTACAAGCACTGAGGCCTAAAAATGCTGGAAATGTTGAGGCAATAAATACAGTAACTGTCATGAAGAACCAATAAGCCAATAAGTTACTTTATAAATAAACCAAGTATTTATAAGAAAATATTTCTCAGAGCAATATAGCCAATTACCTGCTGAAGGAATCTTCATAATCTTTAAAAAGGGAAACAAATATAAACATAATTACAGAACTGGGCTTCAACAAACCAAAGTGGAATATGCCATTAGCTAAAAGTGAAATATGAACACCAGTTCCAACAAACCTTAAAGGAGATATCAGATGGGAAGGATGGAGAAAATAATCATGTTTAAAAACCCACCAGAACTAGTGGTTTACTCAGTACTGTCAAATGATAAACTAGACCAATTGTAATGTTGAAACTGCAGTTTCAAAAATCTAAAATGATATTCTTGCCTGAAAATTTCTTGGACACAAAGCTATTGCTTTCAAAAAAAAAGTTTCTTCATACTTTGGAATTGTCACACATTAGTAGGGATTTAGAGGCAAGTATCTGCCTTACAGTAACAAAGGCAAACATCAAGCAGGAAAAAACCCTGACTGAATATAGTCTCAAAATCAGTAGACAGATGACAATGCACAGAGTAATGGAGATTCCATGGATAAACCACGTTTGGGGATATTTAGGTTGTAATTATCATTTTTCTCCAAGAATTCCAATGTATTTTGAGATAAAGTATTTTTTCCTTGTCCTCCAGAACACAAGAATGCAACTACTAACTTGAGAATAAACACAGCCTTCTTTTTACTGAGGAGGAAGAGGAAAAGGAAGAGGAGGAGGAGGAGGATGAAGAGAAGTAGGAGGAGAAGGAGACAATGCTCTTCACAAACTGGCTGAAGCATTGGCCTGACAGGATGATTCCTCCAAATACAGTGCCAGATACACCTATAGAATCATATAATAAAGTGAGTGAGAACATGGGTCAGAAAGGTCTGGGTTCAGGGTGCCTGGGTGGCTCCATCTGTTGAGTGACCGACTCTTGATTTTGGACCAGGTCATGAGCTCGCAGTTCGTGAGTCTGAGCCCTGCATTAGGCTCTGTAGGCTCTGTGCTGGCAGTGCAGAGCTTGCCTGGGATTCTCTCCCTTGCACCCTCTCTCTCTCTCTCCCTCTCCCCCTCTTCCCCTCCCCCCACCTGTTGCATCCTCTCAAAATAAAATAAATAAACTTAAAAAGAAAAAAAAAAAGGTCTGGGTTTATATCCCTGGCTCAACCACTCAATAGCAGAGTAACTTCAGGCAACTTCTCTGAGTCTTGTTTCCCTAACCTACTAGTAGTTATTATCTCATAAGGTTCTGTGAGGCTCAATGGAGATAACAAACAAACTCAAAGTGACAGTGCTGGTTCACTCTGGTTAACCATAGCTCATTATGAGGCAGTGATGCTTCCACTTCAGCATGTAGCTCCCGCAGGAACCCGACTAGAATTGACAAGTATTCCCTAAATATGCTATGTAGATTTCTGCCTTTGTTCTTACTACTTCCTCTATAATCAATGTCTTTTTCCTCCATCATTAACTACTGGAATTTTATCTTTCTCTTGACACTTTTGCAAATGCTACATCATAAAAGCCTCTCCTACCCTGTCCTTGGTTGTTATTGAAAGCTATTCACTGTGGGACCTTGCGTTACTTACATAATACTTACATCTGGCTTTATACTTGTGTGTCCTTGTCATATTTTTCTCTTTAGACTGTAAGATCCTCGAAAGTATACTCTTACTTATCTTTGTAACCTCTTCAATATTTGCCAAAGTAGGCCAAAAACACCTACTGAAGTGAATGTTTGAGAAGAGAGTATGTGCTTTTTCAGAGGTATGTACAAACTGGCAGAGATCCAGAAAAGTATACTTGAGCTCTTAGTGTCCTCCCTCAGTGTGGTCCAAATTCCACCGAATTTGACATATATGTTAGTTACTGTGTCTTAAAATTTTAATTGTTCCCTAGTTATTTATATAATTTCTTCCCATTTCCCCCATTATTTTGCATTTATTTATATGTGGGTTGTGTTTCCAGAAATGAATTAGAATAAACACATTTTTGTTCTTCCAGCATTTCCAGAAACCTTGCCTTATTTTCTAAATAAATCCACATGGCAAATGTATATTAATTCAAATACTTCAATTCTCTCATTTAAACATCCAAGAATCTCTATCTAAAGCTATTTGATTCTAAAACTAAGAGTAAATTAACAGCCTACCTGTCATTTCACCCTATTTCCTTTTGTACTTTAAAACCACTAACACCAGTACAACCACAATCAATTAAAATAATATGGAAATAGGGGTGCGTGGGTGGCTCAATTGGTTAAGCATCCAACTCTTGATCTCGGCTCAAATCATGATCTTATGGTTGATGAATTCGAGCCCCACTGTGATCGTGGAGCCTACATGGAGTTCACTCTCTCCCTCTCTCTCTGCCCCTCCCCACTCGTGCTCACTCACCTGCACAGGTGCTCTCTCTCTCTCTCTCTCTCAAAATAAATATAAAAGCTTTAAATAATAATAATAACAATATGGAAATCGGTGTATGGAGTATGTAAAACAGAATCAACTAGGGAATACGTACAGAATATTTAAAAACACTGAAAGCAGTTAAAGACTAAAAGGAAATGCTTCTCCTTTAACACACTAAAAATATTACTGTATCCAAAAAGTGAAAAAAAGGCTAATGGTAATCACTAGAAAGTTATTATCCTGCAACAATGTTAATCTTATAATTTGACTTCAGTAAGAAGTTTCCAGAATGATAGAATGATGTAGCAGACCAATTAGTAGAAGCATAAGCTTTATCTTTCATGATTGTTCTGTTTCTTGAAGGAACTTAAAGAAGTAAGTAATTTACTATTGTTATTAACCTGATCAAGGTACAGTATCATCAGAAGCTGCAAACTCTGCTAAAAGAGAAATTCTAATCTTATAACATGAATGGATGTCCATTAGGGATCATGTTAAAACCACCAACTTCATTTCAGTAGATGTCTTATCTCACATAAAGAATGTTGCTAGATATAAAGTGTCACTGGTTTACCTCTAAATGATCCAGTCCCTTCAGGAAACGGGGTGTAGTTTTAATAAAATGGGACTCATAAGTTTTTATTACATTTATAATGAATGCTTTTCAGTTTTATAGGCTCTTTGAAGGAGCAATTTAGTTTCTCTATTAAAACATGACTTTATATCTTTCACGACTCTCAGGTTTCAATTTTATGTTGCTACCACTCTAAATATAAATGAAGATATTGAAGTTTTAATAAAGGTATAGAGTTATTTTTACTGGCATATATGGGATGCAAGTTTACAAAATCACAGGGAAAAGTACAGAAGATTAAAATCTCTTTTTAATCTGATTCCTTCTCTCTTCTTTCCATCATACAAAACCTCTCAAAACCAATCAATGGTTATATCAAGGTATATAACATATTTAGGTATTAATAAAACAGGATTCGTGATATTGCCTTTTCAGAATAAAGCATAATACAATCCTTTTACATTGACTTATTGGTGCAATAGAGAGTATACCACTGTTTAATTTAACTTGGTGGATCTTTAATCAGTCTTTTTATTATACCTAGCACATCCATATGAAATTGACAGACATACTGGCTTTATTTACATCATCTAGGTCGAATCCAAGCCCGACAGCAGGGATTATTACAAATGAACTAAGGGCAGATACAGGCAATTATGTTTGTTTACTTTCCCAACTAAAGAACCCATTATAAACCCAGTCCTATTTAAGAAGTTGATACTAAAGAAATAAGTAAGGCATTCTTTCTGCCCATTAAAAACTCACTATCTGCTGGAGAAAAGGGAGAAACAGATACACAAGCATTCATAATCCATTGTGATATGGCTATAACAGATATCTGTATCCAGAATAAATAATGCAGACCAGTAATGGGACCAGTGGGGAAGAGCAGGCAACTCTGGCTGGCAGAGAGAAGACTTCATGGAAGTGCTGCTTCATCTGGAACTTCAAGGATGACTAGGAATTCACTAAACATATTAAAGACATAAAGGCTTTGTAAACAATAGGAAGAACCCACACACGATGGCTAATCAAATTTAATGCCACTGCACAAATTAGTATTTTAATTCTTCCTCACTTTATTCAACAACGATCTCAACAAAAATACAGTGTTATGGTTAAGAAACAAGGACAGTTTTCCCAATCTATTTTTAGATTAAGTCTTCCATAAAGACAACTCAGACCTACTCATACAATTCTGATTCCCATCTTAGCTTGTCTGGATATTTGGGGACAATTCTTACCAATTTTTCTAAGGAAGTCATGTGAAAAATCTAGCATCACACATGTTTGGAGGGCACAAAGACATCTTTTAAACACAAACTCTGCCTTAAATGGATATGCAGAGCATGCCTACATCCTACAGCTATATAATTAAAATCAATGTGTTGTCCCCAACTGACATTTATCATATTGAGTCAATTGCCTCAACTTCTAGAATGCAATCTTTATGCAATTTTTGGAGAATTATACTCTACCCAACCCATGTGACAAACTAGATATTAATCTCAAAGCACATCTTTCAAGAAGTAGCTTCTTTACTTGACTAAACATATTTCAAATGCTGTAATAAAGGTATCATTTCTAAGATAAAGAATAATTGAGAAACAATCAGAAGTCCAATGAAGGATTTCTTCTTTTCCTTTAATATCAGGTTATTAACTTCCAAGATGACCACTCTTGGCAGAAAATATCAGTGCAATTAAAATCCACTAATGGAACTGAAATTTATCTAGAAAAGCAAACTATTCACTGGAGTGCTGGCCCCTATGTCTACCTTACTAACAATTCTCTGATGACAAGTTTCAAGAATCAAAAGTAACTGCACTTGTCATGCACTCATAGCTTCCTATCACGTAGAATTCATTGTTGGAGAAGTGTCTTCCTTTCTCCCATGGAAGCCTATAATTTAAACTGATTCTACTCCAAATATACCCAAAGGGGCAAAGATGAGTGTCCTCACAGTTAGTTTCACTCATGAACCCAGACAGCGATTCAAGTGCCTCTACTTTGTTCTAGGTTGCTGTGCTCTAATGATCGACAGTAAAGAGGATATGTAGAATTGACTCTTCACAGAGACTGGTTGAAACAGTGCTAAAAAATAGCATCAAAGGAAAACATTACATGAGCAGAAAGAGAGTTAGGGGAAATGGACTACTTCTCTTCAGGAATGGGATAAAGGGATAATAAGCAATTTTACTCAATGAACTCTAGTTGACCCAATACTGATTGATTAGTAGAGTAGAAACAGAGATGAGTGTGCATGGGACATTGGGGATTTGTAGATAGCTGGCAACCTGAAACTCTTGAAAAATGGTGGATAGAAACAAGCAAGCAAGTAAGAAACAAAGAAATAAATCCATAGGCACCCACCATATTGGGAAACCAAGTAGAGATGACTTGAGAAGTAGTCTCTTGCCCCAAACTACAAACATGGATAATTGTGGGAAAGTAACCTAGACCCTTGCAAAAAGCCCATTTGTTATCTTAAAAAGCAGAAGTAAAAATTAAAATCTCCCAAACTAGAAATATATATTCAGATGCAGATACCAGGAAAATGAAATGGCTAATATTTAAAGGGGTATTTCATTTAAAATCAATTGATTCATGAAAACAAATGCTTCTATAAAAAGAACTCAATCATCTTAATAAGCAAGGCATAGGTTTTGTGTTGTCTTGACTCCATTTTTTCAAAAAAATCTTAATGAAGGTATCCTATATTTCAGGTACTATTCTTGGAACTGGGATACAGCAGTAAACAAAACAGATATACATTAGCACTTTCACATCGCTTTTATTCTAACAGAGAAGACAGACAATAAGTACACAAGAAAAATATACAGTCAGTCAAATGACAGTAGTGTTATAAAGCAAAGTAAAGAAAGCCAGTGAGATAGGGAATATTGGGGAAGATGTTACTTTATTTTTTTAATTATTTTACTTATTTTTAGAGACAGAGAAAACAAGCAGGAGAGAGGTACAGAGGGAAAGAGAGAGAAGATCTTAAGCAGGCTCCATACTCAGCGCAGAGCCTGATGAGGGGCTCGATCCCACAACCCTGGGACGTGAGCCGAAACAAGAGTTGGATGTTCAACATATGTTTTTAAAGAAAATAAGTACTAATGTTACATTACATTTTCAAAACTCAGTGTTTTGTGCTTTATTTTTTTTATTAAAACTGGAAGAGCAAAGAAACCAAGAAATCAGATTCCAGTGCTACTTGCTTTGCCTCCATCTGTCATGTAAAATAACGTATCTCTGGCTTCCTCTTTTCCATTTTCTGGAAGTAGGGGCATGGATCTGATAAAAAGAACCATAAAAACTAAAAGGATCTTGAGGATATCATGCAGTACAATCAGTAGCAGAGCAATGTAATCCCCCCAAAATAGCTCCCAATTGGTTGAAAAATCACTGAAATTTAAAACCTCTTGGAAACAATTTCCTTTCCTTGGGACCACATTACAGTGGTTACCCTTGCAAGAGCTTTGTTAGGAATAAGTTTAAAGTAGTTACTTTAATAATACAAAGAATCTATACACTATGGAACTGCTGAATAGCCCAGACTCACTGATCAGTCATGCTCCTAAAGTCTATCCATCCTAATCTACCCTCAGAAAGGAAATAAATCTCACTTTAGAATAGTCATCTATCACCTTTTACAAGATCTGCATTTTAAAATATTATTCTAAAATAATATCATTTCTCTAGTGGATGAGAAATTATTATGTCCTGTCCAAGAATTCTTCAATGACTGAGATAAATCCTGCTGCGAGTAGCTTTGAAAATACTTTCCAGAGTCCACAATGTGCACTGATGCAAATGTCTCACGAGAGGCATCTACCTTTAAAATGCAATTTACAATCCCCTTCTGTTTAAATAAATTACAATAGGAACTGCAAGTCATAAAACAAAAATCTCATTTTAGTTTGTAATAAACTCCAGTGCATATAGTCACCTCTGTATTAAAACACACATGAAAAAAAAACTGATTAAAATAAAATATTCTGTTCAATTCTCCATGTATAGATATTCAATAATGCTGACTGATGTTTATTATGCTTATTATTATGTATATTAGCACATAAACATAAAGTAGCTATGTCTGATAATACTTCAATGATCTAAAAGTTCTCTTTTCCCATGAAAATTGCATACTTTGCTATTTGGATTAACAAAGAAGAGGTTATAAAAAAATAAAAATTAAAAAAAAAAAAAACACTATTTCTGGACCACCACCTACATGGGTATCACACTGAATACTTTCATATAATAAGTCACCTACTCTTTACAACAGCCTAAGGGGTATATTTTGCCATTCCATTTTAAAGTTAAAGGAGGCTAAAAGAAGTTAACTAACCCACCAAAGATCACAGGGTAAGAGGCTAGGATTCAAACTCCAGTCTTTCACAGTCACCTGCCAGAATCTCTCCAAGAAAAAAAGAAAAATTCATTAGATCAGAATGACATAAACTGATGCTATTTTCTCAAAGAAATGAAATTATCAGATTACAATCCTTACCAAAGGCTTAATGCTAAAAGAACCTGAAGAAATAAAGCAAGCAGCATGTTTAATTAACTATTTTATGGACTATAAATCACATAGTTCTGAGATATCTACAATTCTTAAGAGTTCTGAGACATCTAAAAGTAATAATAATGTCTATATTATGTGTTCTTTACTGTAATAAAAATTAAATTTAAAAATGGGTAGAAAGAAGATATAATAATCTAGATTTAGGTCTCATTTCCAAGTTCCTGCCTCACTACTACTACCTCCTAAAAGTTTTGCTTATTTTTATAGAAAAAAAATTTGAAGGAAAAGGTAAAGCAAACAAACAGGAAAATCAAAAAACCCTCAAGACCAGAATTTAGGTTTCTTGCAGGGAGACTCTGAGAGTCAGACATTTAGTAAATAGAAGTACTCTGTGCCCCTCTATGCAACACACACAATGCAAGGTAGGAAAAGCAAAAAACAAACAAACAAACAAACAAACAACAAAAAAGATGAGTTCATAACTTTAAAGAAGTCCTGTTTGACAGGAAAAAAGAGACTAAAAACAATCAAAATAGAAAATATTAAGTACTATCTGTGTAACAAGATTACGTGAGGACAGAAGGTTTTGAAGGTTTTGGAGGAGAATCTGAGTCAAACAGTGTCCCTGATGGTTTTTTCAGACAATGGCTTTCGTTTTTAAAAGAGTTTATTGTGCTGTTCTCATTTTCTCAAAGCAAATTTCCCTTGGGTAAATAGAACGGGTCCTCCAGTGTCTGCGCTGCCACGAACAGCCACTCTTTGGTGACATGCGAAAGCTTCACGCATGAACCAATCCTCAATCGCATCGAATTTTACTTGCTTTGATTTCTCTCATTACAGGATTTCTTCACAGTGTCAAAAAGAAAAAAAATACCCACTTTCAAAAGCTTTGACGTGAATAATGACAAATACCAAAGGTACAAAATTGACATAATCAAGTCTTTTTCATCTACCTAAAAATGCTCTTACTGGTACAGTCATTACTTGAACATTGCTGCTTAGAAGGTCTGTTTGTATTTTTTTTTTCTTGAGGGTATATTGGGATGTAAGGCGTGACTATAAAGTACAAAGACTGAATTCTTTCTCACAAATACATCAAATATAATACATACATATAATACAGCAAGTACCATACATCAAATGAGTGCAGCCCTTCGAAGTATTTTTGCTGGACAGGCTATATATCTATTTCAAAGGCCACGTCATTGCACTTTTACAACTTCTCTGTGGTGACTGTCACAGAGCCAACTGACCAGCTCTTCAGGGAAATAGGTCCCACTGAAAGTCACCGGACATCATAGGTCAAAGATGTCTCTTCTGTTAGCCAAACACATACTGTTCTCTCCTTCTTCCATCTTTACATCTTTGATTTCATAAATGAAATTTACAAACTAACCACTTCAATATACAATGAATGACATTAAATTACAATAAATGACAACAACAACAACAACTAAATACCAGGAGCTTTACACACTAAAAAAAAAGGTCAAGTCAGAAACTGTGGCCCATGCTATTTTTGCTCCCACTCTGCTCTCTTAGCTGACACTGCTGTGGAGCTGAATCTAATCCTATATAGAGTTCCACAGAGGAGCCCATGGGAACAAGCTGAGGTTGTTGATGAGGGGGCCTTATTTGATTCACATCAGGAATCAGACTAGTTGGGGTGAGTTCATTTGTGCCCTGCTTGCATTAAGTGCCATTACATAATAAGACAGGTAAAACTGGCTGGCAGTCTTTCTGCATCATCTAGAAGTGCAATCAGTCTAAGTGGAGAACTGCCTGTACAGCTCCAAGCCCAAGTGCATACAACAATTAAAACATGCTATGATACACAGTGTGAAATCTACAAAGATAGCCCAATGACAGGAAGTCTGTTTTCCTAATGATACACTAGACTGCTTTCAAACTAACTCATATTCTGTCTTATTCTTGCACAGTTGTGATTTTAAAAAATATATAAGGTTCTGCACATCTCACTACTAGTCAAGTCCAGAGGTTATTCATTGCAACTGTCTTAGCACACTAGATCCTGCTTGCTTTAATTTAAGCCTATTTCTTCTCTATCCATCCAGAGGAAACAAACAAACAAACAAAACCATGATTCTTTTTATACCCCTTCAGGCAAGTAAGTCCCCCTTAGCTTTCCAGCTCTCAGTTACATATGCCCAGACTTCTATGCAATTTTCCAGTAAAGGTACTTCATCCAATAAAGGTAGGGTCTATGTTTATGCTCTTTTTGGACTAAAGTAACCCAACCAGTGACTCTGATCTTCTGATTTTTGAAATTGGAGCATTGCCTTAGAAGCTTATTCTCATATCATTTAAGCAAAAGAACAATAAAAAAGAACAGAACCAACAAACAATAAGCCTCATCAGGAGAGACCTAAATTTTCCTGAGGGTTTACTCTTAGGCTTGATGAGCACACCAAGTAAAAAACTTCCAGTAGACAGATAAAAAAAGACCAGAAATTCCCATTTACTATTCTTCCAATGTTTCTGAATAAAAGTACCTTTTACAAAAAAATATTTTAAAGATATTTGAGGAAATCTACTCTATGATTTAAACTTGAGGATATCTCTTCCTGCTTTGGAATCTATAACATGAAACTTTTTCTCAACAGATTTCATCTAGTAACAGCCTTTTGAAAACTATCACTAGGGTACAGCTTTGGTCAAAATGTACATAAAGCATCACTATAGATAAAATTTACCTAGGGGCGCCTGGGTGGCGCAGTCGGTTGGGCGTCCGACTTCAGCCAGGTCACGATCTCGCGCTCCGTGAGTTCGAGCCCCGCGTCAGGCTCTGGGCTGATGGCTCAGAGCCTGGAGCCTGTTTCCGATTCTGTGTCTCCCTCTCCCTCTGCCCCTGCCCCGTTCATGCTCTGTCTCTGTCCCCAAAATAAATAAACGTTGAAAAAAAAAAATTAAAAAAAAAAAATTTACCTTGGAGGGGATATAGAATGGTAGCCAAGTACTTGGAGTCTGAAATTGAGTTGCCTGGTTTAAACACTTCAATTCAGCCACTAACAAAGCAATCTTTGTGCCTCAGTTTCCTCATGGGAGACTGACCTATTACACAGGGTTGTAAGAACTGAGATGATAAACATAAAACACTTACTGTGGCCCCTAGAATGAAGATTTCAATTACTGTTGCTCATAATTAAGCTGAGTTGTATGTCATTGCTCACCCTAGTCATTCCCAGACTTCAAAGAGACTCCTTAAAATATAAAATAAACTATTTTTCTAACAAGAGAAAGATCCTTTCTGTTTCAAAAGATTAATCTGACTCCATCAGCCTTTTGGTTTGTTCTCAAATTCAGCTTTTCACTCTTTGCTGTTCTAAGAGCCACCATTACTTGTTACCTATCCTCACTATCCCTCATCCCTACAGTAGTCAAGACTTCACATATCTGTCCTCCTTCTACTGCTCTCAGCTCAAAGGGTCTCCTACCAAATTATTATCAGCCTCCAACATTCAATTTGTGCTCTTTTCTTCAGGCTTCAGTCAGGGAGTAATGGCCTCAAACAGAGTCGGTTACAAAGTTTTATATATTCTTTGCATCACTCAGCTCCGGTCTTAAAGGCTCATGGCAAAACATTCATTTTGACCATATCCAATTTTGTTGCTATTTTAACAACATCCCCTCAGGTGATTAATCATTCAGGAAAAGAACAACAAAGTAAAATTTTCATTGACATGGTTTTATTTAATAATTTTAACAGTCCAAGTAATGGGAATGGTGAAAGCAAGAAAGCTTTGGTTCATAACATAGCTCATTATTGATTAGAATTCCAAAATCAAAGCAAGTCCCTAATTAATAACCCCTTTAAATTACTTGATTCTGTGGCTGAATCACCACATTGATACTTATTCATTTAATTATGCCCTGGCCCAGAGAACTGACATTTTTACTGGCAGGTTATGAAATGTTTGTTAAAGCTATGAAGTCTAATTACAAAAGCCTTCTTTCAGAGACTCACAAAGGGTAGAGAAGAGTGAGAAAATTATCTCCCTGCTGCCAAAGGAAGTTAAAAAATAAATGAAAACCTATAGGAGTGAATCAGATGAAAGGCACTTGTGTAGGTGGTTTAGAGCACATCCCGTATGTGAGGCTGGGCAAAGAACACAGAGCAGAAAATGCGAAGACTGCTCTGGTGCCATCCTCGGGGTCTTTGTAGAAAATGTTAAAGTATTTATTTTTCTTTTTTTCAATGGGGTTGGCTGTAACTGAAGCTTCATGGCTGTTAACAGGTTATCATTACTCAAATAATTAGACTCGGGAGCAGTAGATTTTTTTAATTAGCTATCTCAAAGCAAGTACCATTATAATCATCTAATTATCCTTTGAGGCAGCTTATGCACAAATGGTTTTAAAGATTCACTATGTTACTACTATGGGTGCTGTTTCCATATGTATCATTTAAAACTAATAGCGTTTATGAAAATACAGTGATGAGAACCTAAAGGGCATGATATTTTTTTCAAAAAATATTAATTTTCAGAAAGAAATCACTAATTACATTTAAACTCAAAAATTAGTATGTAGTTTCATCCAACAAAAGTAAAACTAATGTTCATCTTCAATTTATTCACATACCAATCAAGCCTCAAGGTATTTCTTAGCCTAAATGCCAAACATTTAGCTATATTCAATCAACAAGATTGCTTAGCTAGATAAATAATTACCATTTTTATCAGGAAAAGTTGCCTTGCTATAATAACACAAAGTATGGTTCAATCAGCCTTTAAGAGCAAATGACTTTTTAGAAGATCTAATTGTATTAGATAAGTCTCTAAACAATATATTACCTGACTATTCCAGCAACAATACAGAAGGGTATTCAAACTATAAAATAACTTCCCTTCATTTATCTTTATAGAATGCACAAATATGACATCACAAACCTGCCCAGAAATAAGGGGGTAGGACAGTTATAGGCAGACCTAAGAGTTTGAGTCATGTAAAGAACCAACTCAGGTGTTGGTCTCTAGGCTCCGTGCTACCTGCTTTTCCAATCTGCAAATGGAGGCCAAGTGTTCCTTCTGTCCTTTCACATTTCAAGCAAGGTGTTTTCTGCCAGGAGTGAGGAATCAATGCCTTCTTCTTTTTCTCTCTTCTAAGTAACTCCTTTTGGCTGAGACTTTGTTTATTATGTTCTTGACTCCCTGCCTCATCTTTACTAAAGTTATCTCAGCCTTGGCATTTCCACAACAAGAAACCCCTGATATAAGGATTACTAGAAATTTAGTTAGGACATTTGTCTTAACAACTACAAAGTTCTTTTTTAAAGAAAGAACACTCTTCCAACATGATGTGACTATCTCTATTCATCAGTTTGAAGTTTCCAAGCCGGGTTTGTTTCAGTTTCTAAACTGAAAACTATAAAATCTTACAAAATTCATCTAATTTGCTCTGATGTCTCTAGGTAGAAGCCTCTTCAACCAGGCAGATAGGTGTCCATTAAGATGTCTTCTCACCGCCATAGAAGAGAGTATTTCTCTTTTTCTGTGTCTAAATATATTTATATAACACATTTTTAAGTTTGTTCATTTCTCTAGTTTCACCAACTGGTCCAAATATAAGAAATACTGCATGTACCTATACTTGTATTTTCAATCATAGTACTGCCCTTTAAGGGAAGATCTCAAGGAAAACAAAAATTGCCCTTGTACCATGATAGTAGCATGAATATCGAAGTGAGAATCCCCATAAAGAAATCTTCAAATTAACAAAGAGCAATCTTCTTCTCAGAGAACTGAAGCATTAGTCAAATAGGAAATAATACTAGAACTTGAGAATCCTGTGATATGTCCCCCAACAATATATATAGGGACAAAGCCTCCAGCCTTACCTAGATGAAAAGAGAAAGGGAAGGAGAGGAAGAATTTTAAGGTAGGCAGAAGTTAGCTGCTTCCTTGCAAATAATAATGATAATAATAATAATAAATTATGTATATAATAAATCCATTCTATATATAAGACTTTGTGCCATCAGAGAAGGAGATGAGGAAATAAAAGAAAATTATAAGTACTTCAAGACAATAACAGACAGGTGCTATAGGAGTTCAGAGGAAAGAAACCATATATGATTGTCCTGATGGATATGAGAGCATTTCAGATAGGCCCTAAACCATGAGTTGGATTTTAACCAAAGGAGATAAGATAGAAAATATCCCAGGGAAGGCTTCAGTGTGCAACTACAGGAGCAAAAGTGTGGACAGAATAAAGCAACGGCTTATTCAGGAAAAGAAATGAAAGAAGGTAGGAAAGAAGGAAGACACTTTGAGTTCAAATCATGGAATGATTCAGTGGGAATAATAGAAATACAGTCGGAATCATAGGTTGGGCGAGATCACAAAGCTATGAATATTAGGCTCAGTCTATTTTATTCCAAAGTAATGGGGACCCTGAGAAGTTTTTTAATCAAGGGGATATGATCCGAGCCAGAGAAATGTCATATAGTTTTAAAGCACAATATGAAACAAGGAGAAAAAATGATTATTGAAACACAAATCCTAAACGAATTAGAACACAAAGGAAGAAATAAATTTGGAAAACACAGTGGTTTCATTCTTGGACTGGATAATGGGTTCATGGATTTTCATTTTGTTACTATGCTGCATATGTACACACATACACAAACACGATTTACATGGTAGGCTGTACATATTATTTCCTGTGTCCAAAATATTAACATGTATTGTCATATTTTAAATTTAAATTATTTTGGGATACATTTTCAGAAATGACCTAACTGGGAAAATAAATGACTATAAAGGGAAGAGAAGAATGATGATTCCAAGTCTAGGAGGTCATACATATCCTGTGTCTAGGAGGTCATACACATTAACTGAAATAAAGCAGATGAGGTCTGGTGAGATATCGATGAAAAGAAAGCTAATCAACAGCTAAAAATAAGAAAATATTACATAAAGAAAGCTAAAAATAAGGAAGAACTCAAAAGAAATATTCATGATGGAAAAATACAGATTTAGCAATATTTAGCAGACTATTAATGTAGAATCAAAATTTTTTAAAAGGGAAACAAGATCAAAAGAGAGAAAGCAGAGACAAAAAAAAAAAAAAAACTTGGAAGAGAACCTAGAAATTCAAATGTATAAAAAGTCAAAAAGGAATCCAAACAAAAATATGAGCAACAGGCAATGAGGGAGAGGAAGGAGATGGACCTAGGGAACCTGAAGCTACAGAAAAAGGGTTTAAGAAGAAAAAGCTGGTCAATAATGCAAGAGAGTTCATGGAAGAAAAACAGGAAGAAAAAGCCACTGAACTCAACAATGTGTGGCCCTGCGAAAGCAGCCATTTCGGGGTGTGTGTGGCGGGGGGCGTGGCGAGCACAGCAGGACACAAGGCAGGAAGAGGCAAATGGGCATGTGTAAGAGGGAACAACTTCCACAGCGACTTTCCTCCCCTTTGCAAAATCTGATAGTGAATGGCAAGGTTGAGACGTGGGGACCTGAGGAGGAATTATGAAAGAGGGGGGAACTCTGCATAATGACTTAGTCAGAGGAAAGGAAATAGTGGAAGATACAGGAGTGACGGGAAAATCACTTCTCAAGCAAGAGCATAGAAGAAGGTAAAAGGAATAGGCTAAAAGCCTAGGGCAATGTTAGAGGCAAAACAAGAATGGCGAAGGCTTTTATATAAAAATACTTGGTTGTTTTTAGACAATTAAAAAGATGGTGTGCTAAGAAAGGGTAGATAGAAGGTTGCAACTTAGAGGAAGTGCATGGCATGGAAGCAGGCTTTGAGAGATACTGAGAATGATTTATCAAAAGGACACATTCCAAATTGCAGGCATTAACCACATCATAACATCCTTAGACTAATCTTTCTTTGGTCCAGTTTTTCTCTAAAGGCGCTACAACTGTCGATTCAATTGTTCCCTGGGATTTTATAAATGTTCACCAAGAGAAAAAGACTGTCTTCTTTCTAGGCAACCGAGGTAAGACTGTATATTTGAAGATACTGGTTACCGTGTGCCCATATGAAAGTTACCTCCCATAGGAGAAAACAAACACAGAGAAGCACAGTTGGAAAGGATGGGACAAAGAGGAAGAAGAAGGAAATGTGACAATAGCATCTGAGCACATGGAGTTTCTCTGAGGTCAGTTTCACCCCTGGAGTTCCCAACTTGATGAGTCGATAAACCACCCTCCAAATTTCCGAATCCATCCCTTGAAATGTTAAGCTAATTTGATTTAGATTTCTGCTTCTGGATATACAAGTGAGTTATGATGCCCAATGCAGTCTGTGCAGTGCAAATGCCATCCCAGCTACTAAGCACAGTAGTTGTAGAGGTTGGGGACTGTTGCAAGAGGGAGTTGAGGAGAGGCGAGGGGGAAGCCTGAAATTAGCTTCCCAGGAGGAGAGAAAAAAAATCTGGTATCTGCTCTGATACCACTGTCTCTGCTTCATGGCACATTCACTATTCCAAATTCACTTAAAATTTATATGTAATTAGAGACAGTCTGTGCCTCACCTTTAATACTCACCTCACCTTTAATACTTAACTATACAAACTAAGACTGACCTGTGCTTCTGTCTAGGCAAACACATTCCACACAGCACATTTCTCAAGGGTCAACTGGAGGTCACATATTGAAACGAAAATGATTTCTTCAACTTGCTCTCATCTTCCTTCTTAACCTAGTCATTTAGTCAATTATTATAATACAGCCTGTTATTCCTGAAAAACACAATTAACTAGACAAGCTAAACCATGATTTGAAAGGTGTTCTCATTAATAGAAGTGATATTAGAGAGGAAAGACATCAAAAGCTTGAATGAGGAAAAATAAGTACAGATCTTACCTTTACTCTAAGGAGCTTGAAAATTCAGTTAAGAAAAAGTAGCCATCCTTACACTGAGATTTCTGTAATGAAATTCTTAAAGTCCAGAAGAAAACTATTCAAAATTAGATTAAAATGGTTCTATGTTTATTGTCTTAATACTCAAGCCCAAAATGGAGCAGAGAATGCCTTGATTGTCCAAATCACTACATCTTTACTCAAGTGTATTGTTGGTGATGAGTCTCTCCTTTTCTTTTTGTTTAGAAGCACTTACTATGTGCCAGACAGTGTCCTATGGGTCATGTATTCATGTATCCTTTCATTCGACTAGTAATCAATCCTACAAGATAGGCACTAATTATTTTCTTTTTACAGAGGACAGCACTAAGGTAAAGAGAGATTATATAACATCTCTCAGGCCAGAGCATAAGAGGTGGAGACAGAACTGTTGGGCCTCAAGCAGTTTGATACCAGGTCTAGGGCTCTTAATCAGTGTGCTCTGTTTCCTTTTGTACATGAGACTATGTGTGGGAAAAAAAAAAAAAAAAAAAACAAGCACATAATAGCAGAATGGAAAAATATGACTCTAAATGACAGCTGGAAAAAATACATTGTTGGGAGTGTGGAAAGAAGAAATCCAGAAGATGAGAACGGAAGAAACAAGGATGCTGAGAAGAACACAACAGCAAGCAGCATAATGTGGTGCCCTCGTAAATTCCTGACAGGTGAGTAGTGAACGAAAGAATTGGACAGAAAACCAGGATCTTCTTTTGGAGAGTCTTGCAATAATAGGCTTAATTAATTTATATCTAATTATGTATGAAGTAGAGGTTTCATGATAATTTTTGAGCACAGTGATAGGATTTTCTCCTTCACTTTATGAAAAAAGTATCTGGAATTCTGGATAGGGAGAACCAGAGTTAGAAAAGTCACTTAGGGACTAAACCTATAATCCAAGTGAGATAACAAGGACTCAACACTGTATCAGCTGACACAGAAAAAGGCAAGACTTAAAGGCCATAAACACATAGGATATGGTGGAGGGAAGGAGAACTGAGAGAGCCTAAGAATGGCAGGGGCAAAAAAAAATTGAGATGTAACTTATCCCAAGATGGGAACCATGGCTTAAAAAAAAAAAAAAAAGAAAGAAAAAAAGGAGGGGGGGTGCAGCAAAGCTTCTTGGAGGAAAAGAAATCTTGAGTGAGACTTGCTGAATGATTAAGAGCTGGCAGAAGGAATGGAAGAAGGAGGAAGCAGAGATGTGAGGGAGAAGGGGAAAACTGCAGTAATTTGAGAAGGAGGACTAGTATGCGCGAAGACCTAGTGCCAAAAGAACACCCTGTGATGAAAGAACCACAAAAAGGGCCTTGGGAAAAGCTGAAGCGTGGATCAGGAGTTGAAAGGGAGCTTACAGGCCTCAGCCTTGGGTGTTGATGGATCTGCATTCTGGGGCTCTGCCATTAATATGATTCAGCTGTTCTTCGTGTGCCTTCTCAGAGTAGAAATTTTATTTTGCCTTGGCTTCTTCCTGAACACTTCCGCCCCTCACACTGCATGTTTTCATCTCTGTCTCATAATATCTTCTTCCTCATCTATCCATAGTTTCTGTTTCACGGCCATCTGCTACTTTGTGGCATTCTGTCAGCTTTGTTTCAACTGTTAACTCTTTTCTCTTGATCTGTCTAAACTCCTCCTATGTTTTAGTCAGGCTGTGTCACAGGGCCAGTGACCTAGAGCTTGAGTATCTTTGAAATAGGTGCCCATTCCCAAATCAGTCATCTGTGGGGTAATTTGATTCAAACCATGGCTGCTTCCTCCATCTCTAGAGTTTTCTCTAAAACCAAAAAGTAATCAAATGGCCAAAATTAAATTATTCTTAATTTGCAATTCTATGGCCACAGAACACCAGGGACAGTATAAAAAATGACTTGAATCACACAAATAATGAAGAGTTATAAGTCTCCATGTTTTTCCAACATAAAACAGATCAATAGGGGCGCCTGGGTGGCTCAGTCGGTTAACCGTCTGACTTCGGTTCAGGTCATGATCTCGTGGGTTCGTGAGTTCAAGCCCCACGTAGGGCTCTGTGCTGACAGCTCAGAGCCTGGAGCCTGCTTCAGATTCTGTGTCTCCCTCTCTCTCTGCCCCTCTCCCGCTCGTGCTCTGTCTCTCTCTGTCTCAAAAGTAAACACAAGAAAGAAAGAAAGAAAGAAAGAAAGAAAGAAAGAAAGAAAGAAAGAAAGAAAGAAGGAAGGAAGGAAGGAAGGAAGGAAGGAAGGAAGGAAGGAAGGAAGGAAGGAAAGAAAGAAAGAAAGAAAGAAAGAAAGAAAGAAAGAACAGATCAATAGGTTGTGACCCTTAGAACAGAGACATATTTTTTCAAATACATAAGTCAATTAAAAATAGATAGTGATAGTATTTTGAAGAGGCTTTTTTTTTAATAAAAACTCTTCATCTTTCACCCTTTGGTGTCCACAGTACTTTCCAAAAATATCTTTTCTTGCTTATTTAGAAAATTCTGTAAGAAACACTGAAAACAAAGTTTGTGGTAATAAGTCAATAAAAATAAAGAAATCAAATCAATAATCCCCTCCTTTACAATCCTTCCCGTGCTTCAATAGCATGTTTATTTTCAACCCAATAAAGTAATTTTTTTTTTTCAAATTTAAGCAAAAGTTTAAAGCTTACCTAAACGAAATATAGGACATTAGGAATTTCCTGGAATTTTGCTCAACATTTAAAAAAGAATCTAGTGCAATGCTATTTAGCTTATCAGGATCTCAACACACACCTAAGAAAAAGAGTTTAAAGTACAAGACCCAAAGTGCAGCCGCAGGCCACATCTGGCTCAGAGACTTGTTTTGCTCAGCCCACAACAGTGTGGGCAAAATTGTTTTTTGATGAA